>NW_026947491.1:47755600-49053100 GCF_034190915.1 Cavia porcellus | reverse complement strand
CCAGGAGCAAATGAACACTAGCATGGGGAGGAAAGGATATTGCTAAGTTGAATTCTGCTTTTCTTCCTTTCTGAACTTTACCTCCAACAACGGATAGATGAACTGAACTTGGGAAAAGAGGGACAATGTGTAGCTATGGAGTAAGGAAGTTCCAGGACACACAGCTGTGTGCAGGTAGTAGGGTCCTAGATGACCAACTTGCTGCTCACAGGGAGTGCGGATGCAGGGAGGACTTTGCAGGGGACCGTCCCTGGCAGACAGGCAGGCAGGCCCCACCCAAGGACCTCATAGCCCAGGGCTCAGACTGTGGTTTAACCTTTCCCTGTGGCAGGCGGGTTTAAATGCTGTTTATCAGACAAGGGGATTTTTTTTCTTTTTTACTACTGAATTTATTTGCTTTGGTTTGGAGGAAATTGATGAGTAGGGGTGATAGAAATAAGGGCCCTTAGATCTGCCCATGTGGGGAGGGGTAGTTTTCATTGACCTTTACTTGTGTTTTTCTCTCCAATACTTGCCTAGTTTTATTATTTTTGCTGTCTCTACACTGAAATAGCAAGAAAGTACCAGAAAAACTACCACTGACAAGAAATTTTGAAAAGAGAAAAAGAATAGAGAAGAAAATAAAGGAGATGACAAAAAGGAAGAGAACATCAAGTTTAGGGTTGCTGTTTATTTATTTATTTATTTATGTCTTTTTCGGTACCAGGGATTGAACTCATGACTGCCTGCTTGCAAGGCAGGTGCTTATGCCGCTGAGCTAAATCCCCAGCCCCTGCTGTTTATTTTTTTAAAATGGGTTGTATAGATCTTGTTTCTATTGAAGAAAAAAGCAGGCTGGCCTTGAACCCATGATCCTTTTGCCTCAGCTGGGATTATAGTTCTGTACCACCAAGCCTGGCTCTAAAAACAACTCTTGTGAAGTATTTGAGAGAAGAGAGGAAAAAGTGAAGAACAAGGTATTGTATATTTTGTTTCTTGGCACTATTGGGCAGGAGATAGAAGAAAGCATCTCTAGAGGCTGGTAATTGTTATTCACTCCCTCTTCTCATGCCAAAGGCTGAACCTTGACTGAATCAACCTATTGGCATTTTGCTCTCGCTCTGCAAACCCTAGTGTTTCGGGATGATGAACATAGGTTCTCTATCCACCCAAGACCCTTGGAGAAATGGTTTAACACCTGGAGGATGAATCATTCTCGAGCCTCCTTTTTCTTGCAGTGTGGGTCAACAGGAAGCAGGTCATAGAGATGGGCCCCAACAGTATACTGGTATCTGCTTTTGTATTTAATAATGTACAGGACAACACACAAAAATCTACCCACCTGAACTTGTTAGTAAGAATTATGGGGCTAAGCTCATTCCAAACCAGCAGGGGGAGCCACCCCTTTTCTGGGAAAAAGAAATTTCTAGCACTGGATTTTCATGGAGGCCCATAGTTGGGCTGGAGAATAGCAGTGTAGCCTACAACTTAATTTTTCCCCTACAGCTTCAGTTTCCTTCCCAACAACATGGGAATAATCCCATCTATCTTGGAATGGGTGTGAGGATCACATGAAGAGACACAAATGGAATGCTCTGTAGATAATAAAGCTTGAGTCAACAATGATTTTTCTCTCTGTCCCTCCATATACTTAGAAAGAGGTCCCATTTACAATGTGGGAAAACCTGAAATAAGATAAATGGATAAAGAAAGTAGACGGTGGTAAAGTGATTGCTCTGTCTCTTTAAGTTGTGGCCCAGAAGAATTTAGGAAAAGAAAAACAGCCAGGAAAATTTCTGAGAACAGACCCTACTCATTCTTTCCCTTCTTCCCCTCTTCCTGCCTTTTCTCAATCTTGAGCTCCCTCCTTCCTGCCAGCTCAGCTCTTGGCCTCTTCTCAAATCCAAGTCAAAAGCCCAACATTTAGGAAAGTGCCTGACAAGTGCTATTTGTCCAGCTAATTCCAACAGATACTGATTCATACAGTCTGACTGAACTAGAAAACCTTGCTAACCCAGTTCCCCAGCACTGGTCCAAACACTGGTCCCAAAGTACTCTCGATTTGCTCCTGCTCCCAGAAAAGTGACAGTCTCTTGAGATAGAGGACAGAAATGAGATACTCTTTACCTTTTTTTTCCATTTCAAAGGCTGATGAATATTTATAGGAACCAGTAAAAAAGTAGAGGAGAGGATAGCTAGTAGTTACCCAAGACCCCTGATATTATGAAGTGCAGGTGAAGATAGTGACAGGTATAGGACTGGGACAGATGAGTGTAAGGGTGGTCTTTCATGCGGTTCAGAAGTAAGGGACAATGGGGGACAAATGATGTTGTCATCATCACAGTCTTTAAAAAAGGGAAGTCAGCTGGGTGTGGTGGTGCAATCAGGAGGCTGAACTGTGAGTTTAAAACCAATTTGGGCTCCATATGAGTTCAGACTCACTCAGAACTACATAGTTAGATCTTGTCTCAAAAAACCAAAAAAACAGGGGGCTGGGGATTTAGCTCAGCGGCATAAGCACCTGCCTTGTAAGCAGGCAGTCGTGAGTTCGATCCCTGGTACCGATAAAAATGAAAAAGACCAAAAAATAAATAAATAAATAAAGACCAGAGATTTAGCTCAATGTCATAAGTGCCTGCCTGGCAAGCATGAGGTCATGAGTTCGATCCTAGTACCAAGAAAAAGAAAAAACACAAAAAAATCCGGGTGTGGTGGCCTACTCCTATAATCCTAGCATTTGGGAGGCTGAGGCAAGAGAATGGTTTGCAAATTCAAGACCAGCCTGGGTTACAGAGTGAACCCAAGGCCAGCCTGAACTGCATACTGAGACTCTGTCTCAAAAAAAAAAAAAGAACAATGCCCATGTATTTTTTGCTCCATATCAGAGTGTGGCAATAAATTACCCTTCAAAGAGTCCCCCAAGTCTGAGTGTAGCAGCACAATCCTAGCACTCTGAGAAACTGAGGCAAATTTGAGCTCAGCCTGGGCACTCAGTAAATTAGCAAGACCCTATCTCAAAATAAATAAAAATTAAAAATAAAGGGGCAGGGGATATAGCTCAGTATGAAGGGCCTGGGTTCAATCCTCAGCACTTAAATAAATAAGAGTGCCCCAGGCTCCTCTTAAGCCCCACCTGCCAGAGGAGGGTTACAGAGGCAGGTTCTCCTCTCTGGAGTGACAAACACTGTAACTCCTCAGCGCAGAACTTCTGAATTCTATTCACTGAGTGTCCCTGGGCCCACTGTCTCCTCTCCAGCTGGATGGTCACTGACCTGAGTGTGTGCGGAGGTGGCCAGTAAGTGCATCACGCCGGCGGCAGGCGTAGTTGCAGAAGGGACATTTGAAGGGCTTCTCCCCAGAGTGCAGCTTGATGTGACGCAGCAGGTTGCCTTTCTGGGTAAAGGAGGCCCCGCACTGGTTGCAGTGGAAGGGCCTCTCACCTGCAAGCGAAAGAGCAGATCCCAGAGGGCTGGGTATGAGGAACATTAAGATGGAATCTACCCTTCCCTTGAATACATGGCTGAGGACAGGAACCGGCTGCTTTATAAAGATCACTAGGGAGCAGTCCTACCCTAGGAGGATGTGGATAAGAGGTTTATAACAGGACAGGGGTTCTAGCCCCAGAACACTGGGTCAAAAGGCGGTTACTCAAAAAGAGTGTCACACACACACACACAAAAAAGAGTGTCACCAGGGTCCCCTCTGCCTTAAGAGTTCAAAGTCTGAGCAGGCTGAGGAAAGGAGGTCTCTGTGTCTATCTGTCTGTTTCTGATATTATGAGAGAACCAAACAATACCCAAGTATCCTACCCCTTAGATAACAGGATCCTTAGGGGCTGGGGACTTAGCTCAGCAGCATAAGCACCTGCCTTGCAAGCAGGGTACCAAGGGGAAAAAAAAAGAAATACGATCCTTCTCCCGTTGTTTTGTTTTTTTTTTTTTTTTTTTTTTTAGTACTAGGGATAAAAACCATTGGTGTTCTACCCCTAAGCTATGACTCCAATTCCTTGTATTTATTTTGAGACAAGATGTTGCTAAATCACCCAGACTTTGAACCTGTGATCCCCCTGCTTCAGTTTCCCTTAGGTATTCTATGGGATAATAGCATGAGCCACTGAGCCTGGTGTGTTTTGTTTTGTTTCATTTTTTGGTGCTGGTGATCAAGCCCAAGGCCTCTTTCATGCTGAACACACACACTACCGAAGTACACCTCAGCCCCAGAGATCCCTCTTGTTCTTCAACACATCCCTGTCTTTTTTTTCCTTTTTTCTTTTCAGTATTTGGAATTGAACCTAGCATTTCACACTCAGCTACATTCCCGCCCCTTCTGTATTTTTTATTTATTTATTTAAACCACTTCATTTGTCTTTTTTTTTTTTTTTTTCCTGTACTTTTTATTTTGAGGCAGCATCTTGCTAAATTACCTAGACTGCGGTTGAATTTGTGAAACTCCTACCTCAGAATCCTGGGATTATAGGTATACACTACCACACCCGACTCATATCTGTTTTTTTAATGGGTACCAGGGATCGAACTCACGACCGCCTGCTTGCAAGGCAGGTGCTTGTGCCTCTGAGCTAAATCCCCAGCCCCTCTTCTCACATCTTAAGAAAAATATTAGCTTTTTTTTGAAACAACAGAGCTAGGTGTTAGGGAAGGGAAGTACAGATGTCAAGGGGGAATCCAAATTCTATCTCAATACCCCTGTCAAGGGGGAATCCAGATTCTATCTCAACACCCCTCTCCCCCATTTTTTTTGAAACAGGGTCTTACCATAGGTAACCTAGGCTGGCTTGGGAACTCACGGTGATCCTCCTGCTTCAGCCTTCTAAGTGCTGGGATCATAGATATGTGCTACATGCCCAGCTCTGTTATCAGCAAGACAGTATGTGGGGAGACTCCTCCCTCTCTGAGGCCTCCGTGCTGCAGTGTGGCCTCCTCTAGTTCTCCTACTGCCACTGTCTCAGCACTGCCCTGCCTCTCACCAGCACCCTTAACTCCTCCTGGACCCCTCAGGCTTACTCACCTGTGTGGCTGCGTTTGTGTACCATGAGCACATTGGGGCCAATACAGACCATGCCACAGACGTCACACTTGAGCTTGCCATTGGGCAGCCGGATGCCACCAGGGGAGTGAGGCTCTGGCCCACTCCCATCACAGTAGCCCAGGGGCTCTGACAACGAGTCTTCCACAATCACACTGTCGTCTTTTTCCAGGAGCCGCTCATCTGGCCCCAGCAGTCTGCTCGACTCCTCATCGCTGTACATCTCCACCTTGATGGAGTTGGCTGGAGGGCAGGATGGTGTTTAGAACAGAGACAGGCAAAGTGGGAGCTGTCTGCAGGTCGGAACAATACTCCTGAAGGACAAAATGCCATCTCCAGGACCTGAGACAGAGAGGCCTTAAAAGAGGCTAACACTGTAGTATCCCCAGGGATGATGCCAGAGTCTTTCTGGAACCTGAAAAGCTCGCCCTTCCCTCCCACCCACTGGGAAAATAAGCTTCAAGAGAAAAAAAGTTGGGGTATGTGGGGTGTCTTCTGTCGCTGAGAAGAGGCAGTTCAAGGAGCCTTTTCTCCAATGTCTTGTCATTAAGATGTCTGCCTTGGCCCTGGGCAGGAAGCCAGCAAGTAAAAATGGTGGGAAAACAGCCCTCAAAACATTGAAGGGGACAACAAGCTAAAGAGAAATCAAAACTACAAGACAGTCATGGCTTCCATTCTTCCAAATCATAAGAATGAACCCCTCTATCCTGAAATGTACACATCTGAAGGTGGGTACAGGAAGGAGGAGCTATTAAGAAGGCTTTGGCTTTAAACTCTGACCCACATTCCTGGCTATTCCCACCACAGCTCTAAGGTCCTCTGGAAGAAGGAGGCTTCAGGGGGACCTGCCTGGGTGGGAGAATGGGGTGTGGGGATTCAGGGAGGTCCTTTTTCCTGTTTCCTCCACCTAATGATCATTTCTATCTAGCTGGTTCTCCAGTTCCAGAATTTCTTTCTTTTTTCTTTTGTCTTTTTTGAGACAGGGTCTCTATGCAGTTTGGGTAGGCTTTGAGCTCACTTTGTAGCTCAGACTGGTCTTGAGCTCACTTTGTAGCTCAGGCTGGTCTTGAAATCACAATAATCCTCCTGCCTCTGCCTCCTGAGTGCTGGGATTGCTGGCATGAGCCACCAGGCCTGGCTCTTTTTTCTTGTTGAGACATGGGCTCACTAGTTCAGGCTGACTTTGAACTCACTATGCAGCCCAACCTGGTCTTGAACTGGCTGTTATCCTCCTGCCTCAGCCTCCCCCAAGTGCTGGGATTACAGGTATACATCACTATGCCCAGCAGTGATTTCTTTGTGGAGCTTTTAGTTAAATGTTACCCATGCCTCATTTAGTTCTCACCTTAGTCTGGCAGTGACTATTCACTGTTTTTTCAGAAGCCATGAAAGCCCTAGACAGTGAACTTCTTTGTGCTTTTAGAGACTGAGCAGGAAACTGGAGGGAAGTGATGATGGGGAAATGGTTACAAATCAGAAGAGACTTTTCAAACAAAACAAAATGGGGGTGCCTAGTGTGGGGGTGGGGTGGGGGTACAGGTTGGCACTTACCACTGAGTGAGCGGCTAGGAGAAGAGTGCTGGCTGTTGGGGGTGCTCACTGAGGGCCCCACTGGGGCCCCGAGGAACTCCTTCTCCAGAGATGAGTCCCCGCTACCTTGGAGGAGAGAACAAGAGGACAGGTAAAGCTGGGGCTGGAGCCATCTACTGTCCATTGGCTAAGTTTTAAAAACTTCAGTTAAATTTCACAAACATTTATTCCATAGTCATGTCCGAGGCATTGCTGGGTGTTAGGCACCATACCTTGTGCCCTCACCAGTCCAGTGCCTGACTTCCGTGAGCTCAGCGGCTGGGCCTTGCCTACCCTACCTTTAAGTAGACTGATGGGAAAAGCATCACTGCTTGACATCCGCAGGAAGCGGAACTGGGGCTGGGCAGGCCAGGGTAGAGAGAATAGGTGCCTGAGGGAGGGATGGTTTGGGACAGACTTTCTTCTCTACTACTCTGCTTTGGAGCCTCCAGTACTAACTTTGGGATCTGTAAGAAGGGCAGCAGAAATTGTCTCTGAATCTAATTATAATATCAGAATAATCATGACAGCAGTTAATATTTAAAGGGTGCTTACTATGTGCCAGGCATCATTCTCTGTTCTTAATTATCTCCTTTGATCTTCACTATACTCCTTTTATATATGTGCTAATATTAGCTTTTCAGATAAGGAGACGCAAAAAAGGTTATACTACTTATCTAAGGTCTCAAGGCTGGTAGTGGTGAAGCTGGGAGCTAGTCACAGGCAGAGCACCCACATCTGCAGCTAGCACTTATACAGCCAATTGGGAGACATCACCTCTCAGTGGAGAAGGGGAGGGCCTACTGGATTTTCTTTTCTATTTTTTTGAGACAGGTTCTTGTTGTTCCAGCCTAGCCTTGAACTTGCTATGTAGCATAGGCTGGCTTTGAACTTACTCTGTACTTCAGTCACCAGAATGCTAGCATTACAGACATGTGCCATCATGCCCAGCTGGACTTTCTAAATTCAGTAAAAATTTGGTTACTCTGGAAACATTTCTAGTGACTTGATTCCGATCATGTATTTACTATTTAATATTTCCTTGAAAGTTAAATGTTTATCCTCATATATTCATTTTAATTTGTTAAAAATGCTTTGTAAAAATATTTTTAAGAGTATCATGTTTTTAAAGTCAGATAACATACCTGAAAATTACTGTCTTTAAAAAAAATCCCTCCTCCCCACAATCTTCTGCACAAATATATGAGTGAAATAAAATCACATGTAGACAAACATACAGACACATATCACATATGTAGATATACATAAAGAGAACATACCTATTGGGGTAAACATACCCATAACCTCTACAATATCTATAACATGCATGTATGCACACAGGCCTAAATATGAGAGAGAGACAGAGACAGAGAGAGGGAGAGAGAGAGGAGGGGGCAGAGAAGAAAGATGAGAAACCCTAGAATTCATCCCTAAGTCCACCTATTAGTATTTTACCCAATTGCCCAACTATGTACATACTTACTTTCACAAAATAAAGATTCCATTATAAAATGGTTGGAGTCTTGGGCCTGAGGCAAGAAATCCGGAACACACCCTCCTGAGGGATCCCTCTCCAGCTTTGGTCAGTGGGAAGAAAACAACCACTCAGGACTTTGGGACCATTTCCCATTCATATCCTCTTCTAAAAGCCCCATTTCCCCCATTCTATCCCATCAAATCCTGAGGAAATCACAATCTATAGAAAAAGCCTTATGGCTTGAATCTGAGTTTTACCAGCTGGGGCTCTTTAGTTGAGTCATGATTTCCAAAAAAAAGTTGCCTGAAGCTGAACTACACACATATCTTGAAATGAGCATCTCAGGATTGTGGGTTAAGACTTGTAGACTCAGACTTAATTTTAAAATATGTCCTTTTGACTAAGTGTGGGATTTACTAAGGTTAAAAGGGCTGAACAGCGCAACTTCTTATTCCTTTTCAAATGTTAGTACTAATTTGCTCCAAATTATTTAATGTTAGCAGTGGAGAAGAACAGGGCTTTGGGCCCTGGTGCTGAGGCCTGGACCCTAAAAGGATGAGTGAGCTTGCTGGAAATCTGTCACTGGTGTCAGCTTACTGGGCTGCGGTTACCTGGTGGAGCTAGGGGCTTGCTATCTGAGGAAAAATATCCTTAAAGGGACATGTTGGGACAATGAGAGCCAAGCATCCTTTGTGGCTCTCCCAATTTAGGCCTTGAAACAGGTGAGAAAGCAGGAGCCTGGAGGCACACCAGTAATTCCAGAGGCTCTTTGATGCTGTTGTTCTCCCTGGGATAAAGGTAAGAGGGAAAACAGGTTCAACTCTACTTTCATGGGACTAAAACATGAGAAAGGGTCTGTTTCAGGGATGAGAAAATCTTTGTGGGGCAACAAGGATTTTGAGTCCCAGCCAGAGAGAGAAGGGGACTACAGTCAGATTTAGGAAATTCAGCAATTCCTCCCTCAGTCCCAGAAATGCCAGTGAGGGAATTTCAAATGTCTGGGACTCACTAGAAATCCTGCCTGTCAAGGCCAGGAATTTAGGCTGCTCTCAGGTCCCAGGGAAATTTTCTTGGCAAAGTCATCATAGATTAGTTGAGCCCCCAGAGGGCAAAACCAAATCATAAGGTTCACATGCAAGGAATTGGGAGCTGGGTAAAGGGCAGAAAAGCAGGAGGAAAGGAACTGGGAAGTAGTGCTCAAGCTAAATGTGCCTCACAGGTTGAAAGAGACCAGCCCTCTGCTCTTGCTGCTCTTGCTGGATCCCTTCAGAGTGGCTGCCTCCAGGGAAGAGCCGTGGGCTCCTGTAGCCTCCACACTTCTCTGCATCTTCACTATTCTCCCTCCTTGACCACAGGTTCCAGGTAGCAGGATGCTATCCTGCTTGCAGGAACAGTGTGTACAGGAGCACAGAAAGACGCCCATCTCCAGCTCTATTGTGGGGAGGAGGCTCGGCCCCTCAGATCTCAGATCTAAGCTGAGGCATCTAGTGGCAGGGCTCCTCTCCCCTGCCTCAATTCCCTACTACTCCTCCCACCCAGGCCTGTTTCGGCATTTCACCCCAGGCAGCTCTACCTCTGTCCCCAAGGCCTAATCAAGATGTCACCACAAGCTCCTACTGTCCAAGTCACCGTCTTTCCTTAGCAACACCAAACACCCTTTCCCATCCTCCGCAAGTGTGAGGAACGCCCCCTCCCCCGCTACACACAGCCCCCCATCCTCTCCCTCTCCTCGGGCTTGGGAGTTGTTACTGAATTGGCTCCCTAGCCCCAGCACCCCCTTCCCCCTCCGCTAGCCGCCTTCTGCCTGAACTTACATTATCCTTCCCTTGCCGGTGAGACCCTGGGTTGCGAACGCGGCCGCCGCCTTGGAAACGGCGAGGGAGTGCGGGTGGTGTGTGCATGTCTGCGTCTCGGTGGCAGGCAGGGGTGAGCCCAGCCACTCACCTTCCAGGAAGCGTGGATTCCTGGAAGTGAGGGGAACCGCCGTCATTTCGCAGGCAGCGGCAGCGGCACGGTGAGCAGGGGCCCACGGCTGCAGCCAGCAAGAACAGCTCAGCCAGGGTGTATGTGTGTTGAAAGAGAGTGTGTCTGATGAGAGAGGGAGAGAGAGAGAGAGAGAGGGAGACAGAGGAGATGAGAGCGCTTGGCGCTTGGATGTGCTTGGGGAGGGGGCTGGAGAAATGTATATGGGGGGGGGGTGCCAGGCTACAGCGTGTCTTCCACGACAGTGAAGGGAGTGCACAGGGAGGGGGAGGTAGATGCCCTTCTGCCCAGCAGACAAAGAAGAACTGCACAACAAATGCTTGAGAGAAGCAAATGTGTGTGTGTGTGTGTGTGTGAGAGAGAGAGAGAGAGAGAGAGAGAGAGAGAGAGAGAGAGAGAAGAGAAGAGAAGAGAAGAGAAGAGAAGAGAAGAGAAGAGAAGAGAAGAGAAGAGAAGAGAAGAGAAGAGGAGAGAAGGGCCTGCGGGAGAAAGAGAAAGGGGGCAGGGGCCTGGGGAAGGTCCCACCCTCTGCCAGAGGGGAAGCCAAAGCCTCAGAGGTCATGGGGCCCAGGACCTGGGGCAGCTTCAAGGCTTTCTGACAAGCACCAGCGGTCCCTCTTCCCTCCTCCAGGAGGGAAGTGCTTTCTAGTCTGGGGACTGACTGCCCCCCTTTCCCAGCAGCCAGACGGCTCGGCATAGTCTGGTCTCAGGGTAGTGGTGCTCTGTGGCCCAGAGCCCTTTCAGATTCCAGGCAAAAAGGCTGATGCAGTCTCCCTAAATCCCCTCCCTCCTGTGCCCCTGGGGCTCGGCCGGCCGGGCCGCCAGCCGCCCTGGATGAATCCGCCTTCTATCAGGACGAGGCCTCTGCTCCCTTGCCTTCCAGAGGAGCTGCCTGCTGCTGAGCTGACCTACTTTGGAAGAGACTACATTTTCTGATTCCAGGAATTTGGGGGTAGGAGGGGCCATGAAACTTTCGGCTGCCTACCCCTGGATCCTTTTCTCCTAAGGTTTCCTTACATATTTCACAGCCCCATAAAGCTTGGGACAAGTGTTGTTCAGTCAGTTAACTGCACAAGTCAGGCTTGAGTGGGCATAGAAAGCTATGTTGTAGATTACTGGACTCTTTCTTCCCTTCTTCCCCATGGGAATGATCTGTACCTTTAGAAAAGAACAGGAGAAGGGAAAAATGGACTTTTTGCTTCAGGTTCTGAGACACAGTAAAATCTCTTTGAAGAACAGGAGAGGGGCTGGTGCAAGAGGCCCCCAGGCATAGAGGAAGAGCCTGGTGACAAACTGAGAAGGGCTAAGTGTGCTGTAGTAGAAGGGTGGTACTCGTAGCCAGTCCCTGCCCAAATCAGCCCAGCAGAGGTGTGTCTGTCACTGACGGGCTCTCAGATGTCCCTCAAGTGGTTGTTGGAGCCATGCCCAGTCCTGCAGGGGCACTCTTCATAGCTCATGGTGCCTTGCCTTGCCTTCTCTTTTCTAGTCTAAAAGTTTCTACTGGGGGCTGGAGATTTAGCTCAGCGGCATAAGCGCCTGCCTTGCAAGCAGGCAGTCGTGAGTTTGATCCCCGGTACCGATAAAAAGGAAAAAGACAAAAAAAAAAAAAAAAAAAAAAAAAGTTGCTGCTGACATCTAGAATTAAAAGCACAGATGAGGAATTTGAGGGTCTCCACCTTTACTCAAAAGCCATTTGTGCAGAAGCCACTTTTTATCTAATAAAAGCCAACCTGCTTAAACCTGGTTAAGTGTGGTTGCACAGCACACTGAAGCAAATACCCTCACAAGTTTGCCACTAGTGCCCAGCATTCTCCAAGGACACCTCCAGAAAGAGCTCCACAGGATATTTACTTGTGGCACCTTCATAGTTTCTTATTTGTGGACTCGTTTCTACTCATCTGTTCTGCAGCACTAAGGCAGTTCTAAGTGTACTTGGTACTCACTAGTAAATAGATTTAACTGAGCCTATTTTTATTTTATTTTATTTTATTTTGAGAATTATTTTAAAATACTGTACAGTGTTGAGTCTTTTTTGGGGGGCACCACTGGGAATTGAATACAGGGCCTTTGTATTGAGCTATATCCTCAGTTTTTTTTTCTTTTCTTTTTTTAATTTTCAATTTTTGAGAGCGTCTTGCTAAATCATTGTATTGTCTAGGCTGGGCACAAATTTGTAATCTTCCTGGCTCAGCCTCCCCTAGTGCTGGGATTATAAGTTTGTGCCACTACACTTGGTTGAGTTGTCAATTTTGAGTCTGTTTGGACTTTTTTTGGGTGGGGAGTTATTGGACATAGAGACTCATTATGTGTCCAGGCTGGCTTCGAATTCATAGCAATCCTCCTGCCTCAGCCTCCCAAATGCTGGGATTACATGCATGCGCTGTCATACCCAGCTTTTTTTTTTTTTTTTTTTTTTTTTGTCTTTTTCGTTTTTATTGGTACCAGGGACCGAACTCACGACTGCCTGCTTGCAAGGCAGGCACTTATGCTGCTGAGCTAAATCTCCAGCCCCTTACCCAGCTTTGAGTCATCATTTTGGTGTGTTTGGAGTGTACCAGGAATAGAACTCATGACCTCAAACTTGCTAGGCAGGTGCTAGGCTACTGAGCTATATCCCTGGCCTGAGTTATCTTTTTTTTTTTGGTACCCGGGATTGAATTCACGACTGCGCATTTGCAAGGCAGGCACTTATGCCCCTAAGCTAAATCCCCAGCCCCAGTTAGCATTTTTAAATAGAGTTTTTTTTTTTTTTTTTTTTTGATACCAGGGATCAAACTCATGACCTCATGCGTACCAGGCAGGTGCTTATGGTGCTGAGCTAAATCCCCAGCCCTAAATGGAATTTTTCATAAAATTTTGGATTTCTGATTCTCTTGAAAAGTTGTAAGTTACACATTCCTACATGGCAATGACTAGTGGACGCTGAATAGCTGCTGTTCCTTGAGGTGGGATGTGTGTTCTTCAGTTCACAATAGTGGCTGCTGTTCTCTTGCTAATTGTCCTAATCTGCTTTGTTCGTACACATGACCTTGTGGCCCCTACATGTCTTTGAGGTTTGCAGTACTGTTCCATTTTCTACTTGGGACAGAATCCCATGTCTACTGGTAACCTCAGGGCATGGTGGAAGGTGCCACATCTTCTTCCCATCTATTTGCTTCAAATCATCTAATAGCAGCCCCTGGTATTCTTCTCCTATCCCCTTCCCTCTCCCCTACCTCAAAAGAAGTCTGGAGAAAACAATTACTTGTAACTGTAAAATGATTACTCCCAAGTATAACCAAGCATGAATGTCAGCTCGGAGACCAACAGTCAGTCACATACGTTTGGCCTAAAGGGTCTGTGCCCTGACCTACAGGGCATATAGCCCCAGCTCTTCCAACAGAACACACAGAAGGCATACCAGACAAGTAGGAAAGGCCATTGCATTCTTCTATGTCCATTTTAAAGAGATCTGTTGAAAGAGAAAATAGCAGCTATTAGAAGTCAGACCTGGGAAGGGATGAGGCTTTCCTTGTGGAGTAAGAAAGAAAGCTAGGGGCTGGGGATTTGGCTCAGCGGCATAAGCGCCTGCCTTGCAAGCAGGCAGTCGTGAGTTCAATCCCTGGTACCGATAAAAACAAAAAAGACAAAAAAAAAAAAAAAAAAGAAAGAAAGCTAAAGGATCACCTGTGCCTGTTTGTTTATTTGGGTTTTTTTTGGAGAGGTGTGTTACTACACCTGGCAACATGTTATTTTTTGGTGGTGGTAGAATGTGTACTGGGAATTGAACTCAGGGCCTCCTGCTTGCCAGGTGGGTGTTGTAAAACCAAGCTATATCCCCATCCCCGAGCATGGCTTTATTTTATCTGAAAGAAGGAAAACTTCTTACTTTATCTTGATGAGAAAGGCAACATACCATGACCTACAAAATTCCTGCTAGGTATTATATTTCACTGCAGTAATCCCAGCACTCAAGAGGCTGAGGCAGGAGGATCACCTCAAATTCTGGGGCCAGCCTGGGCTACATAATGAGTTCAAAGCCAGCCTGAACCACACAGTGAGACCCTGTCTCAAAAAACCAACCAAACAAACAACCAAACAAACAAAGATTTCCTCTAACCTACAACTTCTACAGACCTCCCAGTCTCTGAAACACGGTTAGTCCAGAGTGGCCTGGATTTTGAGAGTGTACCTTTTCCCTGCAGTGGAGTGGATATTGTAGGAGGTACCTACATCTCAGCCCTCAGGAGGCAAACGATGGCCACCCACAGAAGGTGCTGGACCTTAGTTAAGGAAGAGTAGGAAGAAGCTGCTGAATTTAGTCATCAAGTGCTCTTTTTTAGGGTATGTAGCAGGAGGAGGTGGTGACAAGGAAAGTGGAAGACAAAGGCAAAAGTTCACCTTCAGGTTCATGATAAGTTGTCCAATGAGGACGTAATTAGTGTATATGTGTGCACATGTGTATGTGCTGGGCATTGAACCCAGGGTCTCACAAGTACTAAGGACAGGTTCTACCAGTGAGCTAAAACAAATGCCTTAAAAAATTGTAAGTGGGGTGCTGGGGATTTAGCTCAGTGGCATAGGTGCCTGCCTTGCAAATCTGCGGTCCTGAGTTTGATCCCTGGTACCAAAAAAAAAGTTATAAGTGGCTTTCCAAACCCTCTAGTCAGTTAACTTTGCCATCTTACTTTTTTTGAGGGGGATATATATATATATTTTGGAGTTTTAAAAATGCAGGTTGGTCTATTTGAGGGAAGGCAAGCCAGTAATTGGTAGTAAAGTATTAAACAATCAAAACTAAGAATAGGGGCTGGGGATTTAGCTCAGCGGCATAAGCGCCTTCCTTGCAAGCAGGCAGTCGTGAGTTGATCCCTGGTACCGATAAAAACAAAAAAGACCAAAAAAAAAAAAAAAAACAACTAAGAATAAGGTTGGGGGTGTGGCTTATTGTAGAGCACTTGCCCAACTTGCAGGAAGAGGCCATAAACAGAACAAAACAGAAAATAATTACAAGTAGCAATTTGTTGTAATGAATTGTCTCCTTCAGAAACTGTGAACACCAAGCTTGGTGGCACACACTTGTAATCCCAACACGCAGGAGGCTGAAGAAGGAGGGCTGCTCTGAGTTTAAACACACAGGAGGCTGAAGAAGGAGGGCTGCTCTGAGTTTAAACACACAGGAGGCTGAAGAAGGAGGGCTGCTCTGAGTTTAAGTCCAGTCTGGGCTACACAGTAGTTCAAGGCCAGCATGAACTACATAGGGAGATCCTGTCTCAAAAATAAACAAATAAATAAAATGAAAAAGTTAAAAAAATTTTTTTTAAATCTCAGAGCTCAGGTTGGGGCTGGGGATTTAGCTCAGCGGCATAAGCACCTGCCTTGCAAGGTGGCGGTCGTGAGTTCAATCCCTGGTACCGGAAAAAAGGAAAAAAAAAATCTCAGAGCTCAGGTTATGACTGGAACAAGAACAAAAACTCAAGTCTCTTGCCTCTCTGCTTTTTCACTACCCTTTATTGCTTCCTTTAAAAAGCGAGTCTATTGAAGGCCTCCAAGGATGCCTTGCTTTCTGCTAGTTCTAACATAAATTAAGGCATTTTTTTTCCCTTTGTTGTGATCCCTGTGGGAGTAGGGTTTGTTACTTAAAAAGGAAGAACAAGTTGAGCTGGTTCTACAAGGAGAAATATGCTAATGCAGCTTTGTGTTTTGTGTGTGTGTGTGTGTACATGGTCCCATACACATGTGTGCTTGTGTGAACCAGAGGTGAAATAGCGCTAGACAGGCAGAGCAGTTAGAGCATAACATTCAGACAGCACTGGTTCAAGAAATGCATCTCATTCTTGGACTCCACCCAAATGGCCCCAAACAATTTTCAAAAAGTTCTAAAAGTATTTTCTCTATTGGATTTTCTTTATAGCAGCACACTGAGCTCTCTCTTGCTTTTTTTCCCCCAGTACTGAGATTGAATCTAGGGCCTTATGCATGCTTAACATGCTAGGCATGTTTAGCACTAAGCTAAATCCCCAGCCATTCTTAAGTTTATTTTATTATGGATATGGAATCGAACTCAGGACCTTGTGCTTGCCAGATGGGTGCTGCACAGCTGCGCCATAACTCCAGCTCCTCCCCAGTCATTCTTTTTTTTTGATACTGGGATCAAACTCATGACCTCAAATTCGCTAAGCAGGCACTTATGCTGCTGAACTAAATACCCAGCCCCCTCTCCAGTCATTCTTAATTGCTCTTAATAAGTGCTTAATAGGTGCAAAATCAGTACCTAACTGCCTTCAACTTGTCTTCATGCCAAGTTGGTAATCCTGGAAGTGAGCGGGGTTGAGGCCTGCTGTCCCCAGTCCTGGTTTTCTGAAAACTAGGAGCCAATCAGCAGAGGTACTCCATTCTCTGCTCAGATGTTCCCAGAGAACACCCTTCCCAATCTTCCCAGTCCCCACCTCCTCTTCTCTGTGACCCAGCAGCAGATCTTAGTATCTCCTTGGAGGAACTGGGTCAAATTAGGCAGTGGCAACTAGAGACACATCACAGGAAGGGAAGGTAAAAGGAGAGAGAAGTTAGTTACACATCACAGGTTTGGCTCAAAGATCTTGGAAGGAAAGTGGCTTTACAACAACATAAATGTCATTCAGTGACAGAGGTAGGCAGATAACCTGTAAATTCAGCTTGGTGAGCTGAATACAGAACAATTAGAAATAGCCAGTCTTAGGGGCTGTGGATTTAGCTCAGCGGCATAAGTGCCTGCCTTGTAAGCGGGCAATTGTGAGTTCGATCCCTGGTATCAATAAAAAGGAAAAAGACCCAAAAAAAAAAAAAAAAAAGCCAGTCTTCAGATTCAAAAAGAACTATCTCTGGGAGGAGGGGCAAAGATTGATCATTGTAACCTCTGGAGACAACATTTTCTTTTTCTCTTTTTTTCTTTCTGAGCTATATCCCTATTCTTCTCCTTTTTTTGTCTTCTTTTCTCTTCTCTCTTTTTCTTTCCTTCCTTTTTTTTTGGGGGGGGGTCTTTTTTTTTTGAGACAGGTTCTCATTGTGCAGTTCAGGCTGGTCTTGAACTCACTTTGCAGCCCAGGCTGGCCTCAAACTCAGAGTAATCCTGCTTCAGCCTCCTGAGTGCTAGAGTTACAGGCATGTGCCACCACACCTGGCCCACCAGCCCTTCCACCCTTCCTTCCTTTCTCCCTCCCTCCTCCCTCTCCTTCCTTTCCTTCCTCCTCCTTTTCTCCCTCCCTCCTCCCTCCTTCCTTCCTTGTATTTTTTAAGACAAAGCCTTGCTGTGTAGTTCAGGCTGGCCTCAAACTCACTGTGTTCTTTCTGCCTCTGCCTCCAAATTCTGGGATTACAGGCGTGTGCTACCACACCAAGCTTTCCCCTTTCTTTTGAGTCCACTTGTTATCATAACAAGAGTCCTCTATGAGCTGGACTTGGTGAAGCATATCTGTAATCCCAGATCTTTGGGAGGCTGAAGCAGGAGGATCATGAGTTCAAGGATAGCCTGGGCAATTTAGCAAGGCCCTGTTTCAAAACAAGAAAACACCAAACACTAGACAAAAAGAATCTTCCATGGCCCTGACTTTCTTCCATTAATGTGATATCACATTTGAGCAGGTATGGATGACAACAGTAGCCTTTCCAGAGGGAAAATTTCCCATAAAAATCCCTGATAAGCAGCAGTGTGGACCAGTCCAGTGAGGATCTGACTTCCAAAAGTAGGTTAGGCATCAGCTACCACCTCCATCTCCCCAAAAACACTTCCCACAGCTCTATTAATGACAAAACTATGAGAAAATCGATTTTTCATTAAGTAATGGCTCTAAAACCCTAAAATAAGATGGTTATGACAAATAATTAAACACTTTAAACCTCCCAAAGAATGCTGTTTAGTTCTTTGGCACTCCAAAATTGTTATTGACTTGTTTTTGCAGTCCTAGGAACTAAACTCAGATCTTTACATATGCTATTCAAGTGTTCTACCACCGAGTAACATCTTCAGGTATGGCACATGCCTGTAATCCCAGCACTTGGGAGGCTAAGGCAGGACAATTGCTTCAAGTTTGAAGCCAGCCTGGATTACAAAGGCCAGCATGAACTGCAGAGTGAGATCCTGTCTCAAAAAGACAAAAAGATAAAAAAAAAAAGCTCCAGAATATATATATATATATATGTATATACATATATACATATATATATATATATACATATATATATATATATATATTTTTTTTTTTTTAATTAGTATGTGTGATATTCCTCCAGAATGTCTTTGAGCCAAGGTCTCACGAAGGCCTAGGCTGGCCTTAAAATTATAATCCTCTTGGGTACTACCACACCGATCCAAAACTAGAAAGTAGAACCTACTTACTGAAGCTGGGCATGATCTGTAATTCAGTACTTTGGGAGGCTGAGGCAGGAGAATCACAACATCAAGCCCAGTTTGAGCAATTTAGATTCTCCAAAAAAAAAAAAAAAAAAAAAAAAGCTGCAGATATAGCTCAGAGCACAGGTCCTGGGTTTCAATCCCCAGTACTGCAAAGAAAAAAAAAATTTTTTTTTTTTTTTTGGTACCGGGGATCAAACTCATGACTATGCACTTGGCAAGGCAGGCACTTATGCAACTGAGCTAAATCCCCAGCAAAAAAACCTTAAAAAACAAAACAAAAACTCACACTTATTGTGACCTAATGGCTAGAAGGTGGCAAGTGGCAAGGAAGATGTTGAGAAAGAATGTGGAGATGGGGAAAGTGGCAGGACTCCACGGCTTCCTTTTGGTTACTTATTCCCAAATGGCAACAGGAAGAGGGGGAAATACTGTCTTCAGCTTGCCTTCAGACCTAGGTGCTGAGGTGGAGTCCAGTGATTCTTTTTTTTTTTTTTTTGGCTCTTTTCTTCTTTTTTATCGGTACCAGGGATCAAACTCATGACTGCCTGCTTGCAAGGCAGGCACTTATGCCGCTGAGCTAAACCCCCAGCCCCTGAGCCCAGTGATTCTTACCAAGACAGAACCTCCCTGTGCCTTGGGTGTAAGCAGTTCAGGTACCACAGATGGACCCAGCCCACAGCATCATCCCCTCTATGTGCTTTTCTGAGCTGGATGAAATCAGGACAGAAACATGCTGCACTCACACAGCTCTGCTCTCTGTTAGGGCTTTGCAGAACTTCAGGGGTAAGGGGGAAAGGCAAGACGGAGGGGGAGATGTGGAATTTGGGACTGTCTGAAGACTGACTTCATATTTACTTCCTGAAAGCAGATCTAGACATAGAGCATTTTGCAGTTCTGAAATGACCTTTAGGGTCAACCCAGTAGCTTCTGAAGGAAACCCCCTAAACTTCACTCATCTCATCCGCGGTCTTCACAGAACCAAGATGTGACTCAGATTTTACCAGGCTGTAGACGGTGACCTTCTGTCTACATATAATACAGGTGAACACAGCTCCATTTCATTACTAAGAGCTTGGGGAGCAGGACAGAAGAGATGAATTCCCAGATCATCCAGTGGGCCAGGAATGGCCAGTATCTAAAACAAGAAGGTATGAGCTGGAGCTATTACATGCCTCTAACTCTAGCCATCGGGGAGGCTGAGGCAAGAGGATCACAAGTGGAGGTCAGCTTGGGTAATTTATTTCAAAACAAAACAAAAAGGGGCCAGAGTATGGCTTGGCACTCCCTGGATTCACTCCTCAGTATTGCAAAATAATAAAATAAAGGAGTAAGAGCTGGAAACACAAAACGTGGGCAGGGGGGAATTTCATCTCATGTCTCCTTCTAGATCTCAGATGGATGCATCTTTTTTCTTGTTTTTTGTGCCTTCCTGTCCTTATGCAGACTGTGGAAGAGAGGGAAGGCTGAGGATTATGGGTGGGAGAAGAAACAGAGCTACTCTCTGCTGTCTAATTCTAAGTTTTTTTTTTTGTCTTTTTCCTTTTATCAGTACTGGGATCGAACTCTAACCTAACCCTAACCCTAACCGCCTGCTTGCAAGTCAGGTGCTTATGCCACTGAGCTAAACCTCCAGCCCCTAATTCCAAGATTTAAGGAACCAAGGAAAAGGGTCAGATTAAACACTCTATCACTAGGGGGGACACACATGAGGAACTACTTTTCTAAGTCATCCACATGCACCCCTGAGGACACAAGCCCTATGTCTATGCAGAGGATCCAGGAGGTCACTGCTGTTCATCATGTTTGTCATACGTTTGGGCAGGAGGAGGGAAAGTAGAAGAGTTCAATTCGAGACTTGTTCTTTTGCAGGGTGGTGGTGTTTGAACCAGGGGCCTTTGTACTGAGCTAAACTCCATCCCTTTTTAAAATCTATTTTATTTATTTATTTATTTTTGGTGAGACAGGATTTCACTATGCAGTTCAGGCTGGTCTTGAACTCAGTAGCCCAGGTTGACCCCTGAACTCACAGCAATCCTCTTGCCTCAGTCTCCTGAGTGCTGGGATTACAGGTGAGTGCCACCACCCCTGGCTTAAAGTTTTAAAAAATTGGTATTATTATTACTACTATTATTTGATATTATTGTTTTTTGAGACAAGGCCTTGCTATGTAGCTCAGGCTGGCCTTGAATGCATAACAATATTCATGCCTCCGCCTCTCAAGTGCTAAGCTTAAACGTGTGCCCCACCATACCTGGCTTAAATTTATTTTTATTTTAAAACAGGGTCTCACTAAGTCACTAAATTACACTGCCTGCGTTTAAACTTGGGATTCCCCTCCTTTAGCCTCCCAGAATGCGAGGTTTATAAGCATGTGCCAACATCCATGCCTAGCTTCAATTTGAGTTTTTTTTTTTTTTTGTCTTTCCTTTTTATCGGTACCAGGGATCGAACTCACGACTGCCTGCTTTCAAGGCAGGTGCTTATGCCGCTGAGCTAAACCCCCAGCCCCTCAATTTGAGTTTTATAGTAATCAGTTTTGAAACTAAAGATGCCCCAAATAGGGTTAATTCTATTTGAAACATACCAAAGTCTCTTAATTATGCTGATTTGGAGAGGGTGGCAAACACATAGGAGACATGGGGACAACTGTTTTTGGTGTCAGTTCTGGCCAGAGGTCCCTATACATGCTTATCAAAAGAGGGCATTGTTGTTTGAGCCAGAAAGATATCTTCAGGTACCTCTGCTAACAGAGTGCTGCTATGATAAACTAGTTTGATAAGCCTCTTTTTTCATGTAGAGGACCCATGACAGTGCTATTCAGGATCTTGGAAATCTTGGAGCTGGAATGGAAAAGATCAGAGATGCTCTCCAAACTTTCCTCTCTCTGAGGCACAGGGAATGAACCCAAAATATCACACATGCTAGGCAAGCCCTCTACTACTAAGCTACATCCCCAAGCTAAATTTTTATTATTATATTTTTTGTTTTTGTTAGACATGGTCTTATATGTAGCCTAGGTTAGCCTCAAACTGGCAGTGATCCTTCCGCCTCAGTCTCCTAGATGTGTGCCACCATGTCCAGCTCTTCATGTTATGTTGAAATAAGGTTTCATTAAATTGCCCAGGCTGGCCTGGCCTTGAAAATTTGATCCTCTAAAATAGCAGAAATTACATGTACAGACCAACACACATGATTGAGGTCTCCCTGTTTTTTTTTGAGATTGAGTTTTATTTACTATGTAGTTCAGGCTGGCCTGGAATTCTCAACAATCTTCCTGTCTCAGCCTCAAGTGCTAGGATTATAGGCATGTGCTATATGGATTAAAGGCATCACTACCTTTTTAATAAGAATAAAAAAAATTTTTTTTTGAGACAGAGTCTTGCTATGAATTCAGACTGGCTTTGAACTCACTGTGTAGCCCAGGCTGGCCTTGAACTTGCAGTGATCCTCCTGCCTCAGCCTCTTGAATGTTGGGATTATAGGCATGTGCCCCTATGCCTGCCTGTTTAATTAGAATTCTGGGAGCTGAGGATGTAGTTCAGTAGTATAAGTGGCTGCTTAGCAAACCTGGGTCATGAATTCAATCCATAGTAAAAAAAATTTTTTTGAAGTATTCTTTTTATCTGTTTACTTTTTTATAATTGACAAAAATTATATGCATTTACCATGTACAATGTAATGTTTTGAAAATGTATACACATTGTGGAATGGCTAGCTAATTAACATATGCATTGCCTCACAGCCTTAGTTTTTGTGGTAAGAACACTAAAAATCTGTGTTCTTTTTTTTTTTGTCTTGTTGAGACAGGGTTTCACTATGCAGTTCAGGCTGGCCTTCAACTCACTTTGTAGCCCAAGCTAGACTCAAACTTGCAGCAGTCTTTCATGCCAAAACCTCTTGAGTACTGGAATTACAGGCATGTGCCACTATGCCCAGCCAAAAAATCTATTCTCTTAATGAAATAATACTAGTAGAACTCAGTTCTAACAGAAGTTTCTTTCCACTGGAGCACAAAATTTACTGTTTCCCTAGCTGAAAGGTTTGGGCCACACTGCTTGCCTTTTTTTCTTGTGTTATGAAGTGACCAGTCTTTTTTTTTTGTGACCAGTCTTTGTTTTTTTTTCAATTTTTTAAAAAATTTTATTTAAGGAGAAAAGAAAAAAAAAGCAGAGAAAGGGTACAAGTTATACAGATTTGCAGAAAAAAAAATGAACAGTAGGAAATCACTAGTTAATGGATTACATACTGTCATCTTAAAAATAATTGTTCAAGTCACAAAATTAAAGCTTGTAAAGTGGACATTCCATCAATGATACTGCAAACAGTTCTGTTCAATGATCCAATAAAACTCTGTGATATCATATTCTATCTTATACACTTAAATATACATGCAGTTATATAGTTTAGAGCACTTTCTTTTCCTCTCTTTTGTGTGACCAGTCTTTGGATCAGCCTCTTGGTGACTTATTTCCTTCAAGCAGAAATATAGGCTTGTATGGCAGATAGAATAGTACTCTTGCTCCCATGTGTCTTTTCAGTTACTTTATTTTTATTTATTTTTTTATCAGTTCTGGGAATCGAATTCATGATGGCGCACTTGCAAGGCAGGCGCTTATGCCATTGAGCTAAATCCCCAAGCCCCTCTTTTTAGTTACTTTTTATCATTTTTTTGTACATGGTACTAGTGCCTTGCACATGCTAGGCAAGTGCTGTTACTAAGCTACACCCCTAGTCTCCCATTTCTCTTTAGAAATTATGGTCTGATCAGAAATGGGAGGTTGAGGCAGGAGGATTACTGTGAATTAGAAGCTAGCCTGGACTACATAGCAAAACCATGTCTCAAAAAAAAAAAAAAAGGTTATATCCTAAGATGCCAAACTAAACTGGATTGTGTGTTGCAGCAGTGCCTAAAACGCAATTCCTCCAATCAGGTGCCAGGTTATTGGTATCGGCACTACCCTTTTAAAGATGTTTTTGTCTGATAACCCCTGCCACTGTTTCCAGAACAGAACCCATAACTCTTTTAAAATGGCAAATCAATCAACCTAGAATTCAAACTCTTCCAACAAGTGGAGTCAGGAGACCAGTAAAGAAAAGGAGACCCATGGGGCTCACACTTACTTTTTGTTGTTGTTGTTATTTTTGAGACAGGGTCTTGTTATGCAGTTTAGGCTGGCCTTGAGCTCACTCTGTAGCCCAGGCTGGTCTCAAACTCACACAGAGATCCTCCTACCTGAGCAATCCTCCTGCCTCAGCCTCCTGAGTGCTGGGATTACAGCCATGTGTCACCATGCCTGGCTCTTACTCTTACTCTTACTGCAGAGTCTGTGAGTGCTCATAAGTGTGTAAGTGTAGAGACAGAGAGGGAAGAAGAGGGAGAGTGGGAGGTAAGTAGTGGAGGCAGACAGACAGACAGACAGGGGTGCCAATATAAGACAGCAAGTTCCTCTGTGGATGTGTGTGGGGCTGTGGTAAAAGGTGGGATAAATCTTTCTCATGCTGGGAAGTACAAGCTGCAGCTTTTAAACTAAGAGGAAATAAAGAAGAAACTTTCAGTTGCATATTCACTGAACAAAGTCAGGACTTTTTCTTTCTTTTGTGGTACGGAGGATTGAATCAGCCCTGGGTTTTTGCACTGATTCAATCCTGGGCCTTTTAAAATACTTTGAGCTGAGCATAGTGGCACATGCCTGTTGTTCTAGCACTTGGAAGGCTAAGGAAGGAGGACCACTGTGACTTTGAGGCAAGCCTGGGCTACACAGTGAGTTCAAGGCTAGCCTAAACTCCAAGGCAAGTCCCTGTCTCAAAAAAACAAACAAAAGTTTGGTTTTTGGATACAGTCTTGCTAAGTTGCGCAAGCTGGGTGGAACTTGCAGTCTTGCTGCTCAGCCTCTTAGGAGTGTTACCAGTACAGGCGTGGATACCACACTTGGCTAGGACTTAATCTCTGAGCAGTAGTGAGGTATGTGTGACCCTTAAGCTACCAAGAGGGAGGTATTGCACAGAAGTTGCAATTGAACTGCACTCAGTGAACAACAAAAACATTCTATCTTATATCTGAGATCTTGTATCTGAGATCTTTACTTCTATGGAGGACAGCAGTGATGGTGAACCTTTCAGAGATGAGTGCCCAAATTGCAACCCAAAACGTATCTATTTATCACAAGTACTAATGCTTGGCTGGGGATTTAGCTCAGTGGCTTGAGTGCCTGCCTGGCAAGTGTGAGGTCATGAGTTCAATCTCTGGCACCAAAAACAAAAAACAAAAAACAAGTGCTAATGCTGCAATTAAGCCTGAATATCAAGGTTTTAGTTTTGAAAAACACTGTTATCTTCTGCTCTGCTGCTAGGGTGACATGGCTCTCCTGTGGACAGAAGGCTCTGCATTCCCACTTCGGCACAGGAGTGATAGGGTTACCACTGCTAGAGTAGGGCAAGATATAATCCTGAAGCTGCCAAAAGCAGGGCAGCTCCACTGCACCTTGAGGCCCACACAGCTCATTGAAACTTCTGTCACTTCCTTGTAGTAAGGCTATTTTCTTCTTCTAAGACTTTATTTTTATTGTAGAGCTACTCATCTGACTATTCATTTGACTCAAGGGCTTGTCTGGATTCTAGCAATGGCCTGTTACAGAGGAGGCTGAAGCTGCCCATTCCACCAAGCCAGATTTACCTGGTGAGTAGGTTAGGGATTACCAGCAAGGAATTGCAAACATACCTACTAAATAAGACTGTGTTTTCAACCATGTGTTTTTTTTTTGTTTGTTTGTTTGTTTGTTTTTGTCTTTTTCCTTTTTATCGGTAACCGGGGATCAAACTCACAATTGCCTGCTTGCAAGGCAGGCACTTATGCCACTGAGCTAAACCTCCAGCCCCTTCAACCATGGTTTTATTTGGCCTTTTATCTGGCCTTATTATCAGATCTGAGATATCTAAAGTAGAAATATCTTAGGTAATCAGGCAGTTGCTTTTCATGCTTCCTAAGGATATGCACATTTGCCTTTAACGCAGGGAAAGTTAGCAAATGTAAGGGAGACAGCCAGGCCTCAAAGGTCATCTGGCTGCATGGGAATGGAAATCCTAGAGTAATGTGAGCAGGCAGGAACACACCTCGCTCATTATGGATGCTTTGAGTGCTCATGCTGGGAAGACAAGGGAAAACAGGAGTTACTAGACATGAGTAGGAAGAAGTCACAATTTCACCTATGGGAGAGGGGAATGAGGCAAAACTGCAAAGCCTTCTGGACATGGTAGTGCACACCTGTGATCCCAGAACTTGGGAGTGTGAGGTAGGATGATCACTGTGAGTTTGAGCTGGAGGTACACAGTGAGCTCAAGCCCAGCCTCAACTATTTAGCAAGACCTTGTCTCAAAAAAACCCCAAAAACCAAAAGCCAAAAAAACAACCAAGAAAGAAGTACAAAGCTTGACCAGCAATGCTTGATAGTATGTCAAATCTTTTTTTTTTTTTTTTTTTTTGGTGTTTTTCATTTTTATCGGTACCGGGGATCGAACTCATGACTGCTTGCTTGCAAGGCAGGTGCTTATGCTGCTGAGCTAAATCCCCAGCCCCCTTATGTCAAATCTTTGTGGAAATAGAGTTGGTTAAATTTTTTTTTTGTCTTTTTCCTTTTTAGCGGTACTGGGGATCGAACTCACGACTGCCTGCTTGTAAGGCAGGCGCTTATGCCGCTGAGCTAAATCCCCAGCTCCAATTTTTTTTTTTAAAGTTTTTTTTTAAATTTTATTTAAGGAGAAAAAGAAAAAAAAAAAAAAACAGAAAAAGGGTACAAGTCATACAGAATTTCAGAAAGAATAAACAGTAGGAAATCACTAGTCCAATTTTGTTTTTTTAAGACAGGGTCTCACTATGTAGTTCAGGCTGGCCTACTCACTGTGCAGCCCAGGTGGCTTGAACTTGTAATTATCCTCCTGCCTCAGCCTCCCAAGTGATGGGGTTAGAGGTATGTGCTACAACTCCTGGCTAGTTAATATTAATTTTTTTTTTTTTTTGAGATGAGATCTCAAACTGGCCTTCAGCTTACTCTTGTAGCTCAGCCTGGCCTCAGACTCAAAGTGATCCTCCTCCCTTGGCCCTTCCTTTTTCTTCCATATTGGGATCATAGATGTGGACCACCAAAGCCAGCTAGACTGATAAATTGTTTATCTTGGAAGGGTATCCTATTTCTGAAACATCTCTCATATCTAAAGGTCCACATTTCATTAAACATTGTTATCCCCAAGACAGGCCTAATTATGATTTAATGAAACAAAACAACATAGTGAAATTGAAAGAAAATTGAAAAACTGAGAATGAAGGCCATGTTTGGTGGCCCATGACTATAATCCTAGCATGTGGGAGGCTGAGGCAGGAGGACCACCAGGAGTTTGAGGGCAACCTGGACTACACAGTAAGTACAAGGTCAGACTAAACTACATAGACTATCACAAAAAACAAAAAATAAATGAAAAGAAACAATCTACAACTCTAGTACACAAGCAATAAGAAAATAAATAAGCCGAGGTATTGTGGTACACACTTGTAATCCCAGGACTCAGAAGGTTGAGGCAGGATTGCCACTAATTGGAGGCTGGCCTGAACTACGAAGCGAGATTTCATCTTCAAAACAAAACAAAACAAAAACTGAAATAACTGAAGTCTGGTATGGTAGTTTAGGCCTGTAATCTAAGCACTCAGAGGGTGAGGCAGGAGGATCACAAATTCAAGCCTAGCCTGGGCAATTTAGCAAGTCATTGCCTCAAAATAAAAAAATTAAAAAGGGGTAGAGATATAGCTCAGTGCTAAGGCCCTAGATTCAATCTCCAGTACAGGAAGCTAGAGAGGAACCAATCAACCAACCAGGGATGGATCTGTCTGAGGAGGTACGTGGGGAGGGTTGTTTTACTATTTGGGAAGCAGGCAACCTGGTCCCCAAATTTGTATAATAGCTCCCACTGTAATATCTACATCTGAGCTTCCTCAGTTATGTTTGTTTTTGAGATAGTGTCTTACTGTGTAGTCCAGGTTGGCCTTGAACTCTGTGATCCTCCTGCCTCTGCCTCCCAAGTGCTGGGGTTACAGGCATGACACACCACCCCAGGCTGTATTTCTTTTTTTTTTTTTTTTTTTTTTTGTATTTCTTTTTTAGAGCTATTAGACAACGCATCTCGTCTTTTCCAGTGTTTTCCCCCAAATTCCCTACACTTTACTGTTCTGTCGACAGCACTTCTTACTCAGGGCACCCTAAGTTTCTTCTCTACCACTTTGCTCTGGCTTCCCAGGTCTTCCCTCCGAGGACCCGTCTTTTTAACCAGCCTTCTCGACACACCTCAGCTTCCCGTCTTCGCTCTCTCTCTACCCTAGCCGCACCTGTACCCCACGGAGGAACTTCCCGCGTCGCTCCTCTGCCTGGAGCCACCACCTTCCCGCTTTTGAAGCCCCTCAGGCCCTGATACCTCCTCCCTAATACCGGGTCCTCGGACCAAATTTCACCCAGCAAACTCTAGTCCCCAGTGCCTAAGCACCCCAACTCCCACGAGTCAGCTAGCCTCACGCCCAAGCTCTTCAGGCCCCGCCCCTGATGACTGAGGCCCCGCCCCATATTCACCTAAGCCCCTCCCCACACTCACCTGCGGCATCTTAGCGCGCGCAGGGTTTCGGGGTTGGGGGAGAGCGGAGGTGTTGGGGAAGAGAGGGCAAGGGGTGGCAGGGGTCCCCCACTCTGGCCCGGTTGGCCCAGTGCGGGGGGAGTGAGGTCACTGAGGTGGCGGTAGCCAGGCCGGAGCCGGGACTCGGGCGCTCAGTGGCGGCGGTGGCTCCATCTCCATCAGCGGCTTCACCTGAGGAGGGAGCAACCCCCCCTTAAAATCCCCCTACCAAGCTGTCCCCCCCCCCAACTTCCGGTCCTACTACCAGGAGACAGGCAGCAGGGCCAAACACCGAGCGCCCTCTAAACCGGAGAGACTGCTGGGGGAAAGAGGAACTAGGGGAGAGTAGCCGAGCGCCGAAAGATTCAAGTCTAAAAGGCGCTGTAGCTCGTCAAACCTTAACTCACTACCTCTTCATAGGCATCTAATTTGCAAACTAGGAACACACTGCACGTGTTCTAGCACGTCTGTCCTTAGTGCCAAGTGTTGCTTTTGCTCTTCCTAAAACAATGTTGATTTTAACCTCTTAGCATTCTTGGCCTTTCCTGCCAAATGCTTACGAACTTTTTTTTTTGTACAGGGACTGAACTCATGATCTCGCAATTACCAGGGACCTTGGTTTTAAGGGTACCATTTTTTTTTTTAAATCTCTGGGGACAAGGTAGGGGATATGGCACAGTGCCTGCCTGGCAAAAGCGTCATGAGTCCCATCCCCGTACCTCCCCCTTCAAAAAAAATTCACAAAGTCCTACCTAAATGGCACTGTGGGTGCTGACAGACCTCAGAGAAGGAAGTTCTACTACTTGACTTCCAAGTCACTGCTCCCCTCACTACCCCCACCACCCATTTATTGACTTTGGCTAATCTCTGAGGACCTAGTATCAATGCAAACTCCTCAGGCCCAAGAGGTCAGAATCAATTTTATTGATGCATTTACAAAAAGTAGAGCTATACACAGAGAGGGTTGTGTCTTCACTGTCCCAGACAACCTCCTGGCAACAGAGGCAGTGAATAGTAGTAGTTTTGTTACAATACTACACACAGTCTCTGAAATTTAAAACAGACAGTGCTTGTCTCCACAATTACTCTTCTCACCTCTAGCCTTTTGCTCCAACAGTTCTCATCTCCTGGCACAGGATCAGGGGCCAAAAGGGGTATATAATTAGTGTCTAAGAAGGAAGGGTGCCTGGGTAGAAATATGCAATCTAGGTACCTGAGTATGGCTTGTAAAGGCACAGTGTGGGGTTGTGATCCAAGAAGTGGAAAGCAGGGAAAGTTTTTTTTGTGACATACTGAGGCCACAGGATGGGTGAAGAAAGGCGTCAGGTGGTTCTCGGCTATAGATGGCTTCATTCTATGCTCTCATGGGGCAACATGAACATGGACACGGTGCCAGGCATTGCTGAGCACACCTCTCAGGTTCCAGATTGGGGCCACAGTGTCTGGCTGCACATTGTAGCTGTCATCAACAGCCTTACAAATAATGTTCAATTCCTTTTTCCCAGATGGCACAGGGGCTTGCAGCTGCCATAGGCGCCAGGCCCAGGCCTTTCTGGGGCTCTGTTCCTCTCCATCCAACTCAGCTACTTGCCAGGTCAGTCCACCATCCAGAGACACATCAACCCGGATCACAGCCCTGCCACCACCACTCCATGCATAGCCCTTGACAGTCACTTCCCCTGACTCTATAGTCTCCCCATCCTGAGGCTCCGTGATGGCTGACTGGACAGGGAGTTCTTGAATAGATGGAGCTGAGTCAAAGTCTACAGTGTCCCAGTCCACTGATGGAGAGAACCCTTTGTAATCCCGCCGTTGCCAGTGGCTGTGACTTTCCTCTGCCTCTACACTGATTCTGCCCAGCCATTTGACATGGCGAGCACCTACTACACCAGGAACTACCACCCGCACAGGAAAGCCATGGTCACGAGGCAGAGGCTGCCCATTCATCTCATAGGCCAGCAGGACCTCAGCTTCAGGATTCAAGGCCCGAGCAAGAGGGATAGATGCTCCATAGGCAGTCCCAGTGGGGTCACAGTCTAGTCCCTCAAAACACACATGGGCCTCAGTGTCAGACAGCTGGTGACCAGCCTGGGCTAACACATCACAGAGCCGTGCCCCAGCCCAGCATGCAGTGCTGATGGCCCCTATCCTCCACTCCAGACCTTTAACTTCCTTGATCTGAGTCATTTCAGAACGCCGGTTGCCAGCACACTGTAGAGTGACTGTGATCTCATGTTTGGAAAACTTGTACAAGTCATCCAGGGATAGGCACAGTGACTGATGTCCAGGTGCCCCTACTACATGTAAGCGATAGGTATCAGGGTCTAGGTCAGGTACAGGCAGATGGTTCCGGGTGAAGAAGATAGGGTTGGGTGTCACATAGTTTTCTGTCAGCAGCTCAGGGGGAGGCTCTGCATTAAAGGGGCGCTGGCTGTTGACCCTCAAGGCTGGGTGCCGCTTAGGATCATTAGCATAAGGGTCAGAGATGTCCAAGGTTGGGGACACATTGTCTTCAGGGTTCAGCTCCCCAATCTTGTACTCAGCCAGTAACTCACACACATGCGGTTGGTTGTGAACAGCATAGAGGGCCCAGAAAGGCTCCAGGGGACCCCCAGCTGCTAGCATTAGCTTTGATGGACCTCCTGGATGTATATTCACAAATTCTGTGACATCAAAGACCTCACAACCCAGAGTTACCCAGATCCCAGTCTCAGGGCTGCTGTGGGAGCTCACTTCCTCCTTAGTGTACATGCGTGGTGATTCCTGAGAAGCCTACAGGCAGAACAAACGTAAGGTGAAAGAGAAAAGAATATTAAGAAATAACTCTAAAAAAAAAAAAAAGAAATAACTCTAGCAGGCTGGGGATTTAGCTCAGTGGCATAAGTGCCTGGCTGGTAAGCGCAAAAGTGTGAGTTCAATCCCCAGTATCAAAAGAAAAGAAAAGACTAACTCATGCTGACTCAGTGCACCATCTTACTACTAGTAAATTAGGGTGGTAGATAGAATTTTCACTGTGCTAGCCATGGGCTTTGTGGTAACAGCAAGAACCTGTGTCACAGGGGTCCCTGTATCACAGAGTTCCCTGAGGAACTCACTAGAACTCCTTTGTTCTAACAAGGGAAGCCCCTTCCCTACTTACCCTACACCGATGGTCATGATAGGCCAACACTGAGCCAAGACCTAGCAGGGTTCCCATGACTTTCCATCCCCTTCTGCTGTAGTTATCACCAGAGAAGTTGGGACTGGGGTGCTGGGGCTGAAATGAATTATTTGTAGAGCAGGTCTGAACGCAGAGCCTTGATGGACTTGACCTGAGTCTGGAAGAAAGGGATCTTAGTAGCAACAAGGTCATGTGAAAGTGCCAGTGTCAGCCTGGGATTTGCCTCTCTCCCTGGTTGGTCACTGGTTCCTTCAGTTAGAATTTTGGCACTTGGGAGGCTAAAGCAGAAGGATCACTGAGAGTTTAAGTCCAGTCAGGACTAAAAAGTGAGTTCAAAGCCAGCCTGAACTGCATAGTGAAACCCTGACTTAAAAAGACAAAAATAAAATAAAGACAAAAAAGGAATTTTGTTTTCCCAGGGATGGATGGGGCATATAGTTTTTCTTTTCCTCTGTGGCCACCTCTCAACTATCTTATCTGGAAGATAAGGTAACTATCTGGAGATAAGATAGTTATATCAGAGATATGACTAAGATTAGAGTCCTTTCTGGGGATGACTTACCTGAAGGCCTGTCGAAGACCAAGGACCACAGGTCTGTGCAGCAGCAGCAACATTGTGGCTGACCTGTGGAGAAAGTCCATGGTCAAGACAAGACTCCTGTGAGGAGTGCTTAGGAAAGACTGAAGGAATGTGCAGGAGGAAGGAGCTGTCTGGGCAAAGGTGAGGGTGCAAGTGGATTCTCAGATGAAACTTGGAGCAGTTTGGAGACAAAGACTGCTGGCAGGGTGGAAAGGGAGGAGTGCCTGGTGCCTCTGGAATACCTATCTCCCATCCTGTGCTCTATTTTGTCCACTACAGAGAATAATAACAAGGCCAAGGGCCTAAAGGGCAGAAGCCAAATGTCTACTGTCCAGTTTGCCAGTTTATTTACTTATCTTCTAGTGTTCGGACTGAACCCAAGGCCTTGTGAATGCTAGGCAAACAGTACCCCTGTCCTCCCCCAGTTTGCTTGGTAATTATTTCTGAAGTCAGGGAGGACAACCAAGGTTCAGACTGATGTAAATGGACAAAAAGGCAAGAAAGGCAGTGTCAGATGAGGTGAAACTCAGATTCCATGCACTATGTGGCCCAAGCTGGCCTCAAATTTGCTGGGTTTGGTTTGTGAAACTCAGCCTTGCCATTAACCAGTTCCCTATTCAGCAGAACTAATATGAAGAGTAAACAAGTAATAATGTTGTCATTGAAGGAGTTTCCCCTTATCTTCTTCTACTTCCCCCAACAAATGATTCCAACTGGGAATTGTACCCTAATTCCCCAATTGTACCCCACCCCAACCTTCTGTATGCTATTAGGGTGAGCTCAGCAAATTGCGAGAGTCAATGGCCAAAGTGTCAAGAGATGGGCTGGAAAAGGAAGTTAATTTTTGCACTTTCTATCCTGTAGCAGTTTTTCACTCATAGCCCTGTGCCTCAGAGTTGAGTACCAATCCAAGAGGGTTAAGATGGAGAGGGGTGAGATGTGTCCTAACTGCTGATGAGATGCTGGGGAACAAAGAGTGAAGGTGGTCACGGATGGGGAGTGTACCCTTTACTACCACTGGGCTGTGCAACCTTCGCTTTTCCTGCCACTTACCTTCAATTCCAGCAGCCTACTTGGACCTGAATGGAGTCCCAGGCCTGGGAGAGGTGGTCTTCTGCTGCAAATATAGAAATACTACTTGTTGGTGGGGGTGGTGGCCACACACTTCCCAGGGGCACATTCGGTGGGAAGGTAAGTCCAGCGTCCCGACGGAGCAGCGGGCCCTACGCCACTGCCTAGCAATACTCTGCAATCTCCAGAGCGCTCTGGCATCCGGAGTGGAGGCAGTACTACTTTTGTTACACAAAAGGTTCTAGTATGAGTCCTAGTATGCCAAAACCCTCCCCAGTCTCCCCGGCCTCCCAGAGCTCCCCGCCGCAACCCCCCTTACCCGGCTCCGTGTCCCCGCCTCGCCGGTTTTACCCGCTAGGCGCCAGAAGAGCACTGGCGAGGGGCGGGGCGGCGCTGTGACGCTCGCTCGCGCCAGGCTTTATAAAAGCGGCCCCGGCCCCTGAGGGGTCCCCCAGGCTAATTGGCCCGCGGTTTTCCACTGCCTGGCTCCGGCTGGAGGTCGGCCGAGAGGGGTAGGTTGCTGAGAGGGATTGGGGGTGAGGCTGGCGGCCTTGTCGCTTCTTTCGCTGTGCAGCTGTTGACTAGAACCAATCATAGTCCGCTGGGCAAGAAATAGGACTATCGGCGTTATCCAGAGCCGGGTGGCGGAGGTGACTTGCGTTCCAAGTCTAGGGTGCAGCCCCGTCCCGCCCACCAGCTAGGGGCCTGGGCAGAGAAAGTCACTGCCCACCTCTTGGCGTCCTCGGGACCCAGTGACATCTCCTGGCGCCAAGTTCTGCATCTACCGTTTGAGATGGTGTCTCATTATGTGATTTAGACTGGCGTTGAACTCACAATGTCGCCCAGGCTGGCCTCGAATTCGCGGCAGTCCTCTTGCCTCAGCCTCCTGAGCACAGGGATTACAGGCTTGTGCCACCTCGCCCTACTATGCTTTTGTTTTTCTTACAAGTGTCCGGCTTGTAACTACAACCCTGATTTGTTTTAGGGAAAGCAAAGTCCCTCGCTTCTCTTATATCCAGAAATGAAGCCTAAAATATTGGTCCCAAGACTTGAACATGTCATGGGCTAACTGAATTTGTCACTCAAGTATGGAACCAGCAATACTAAATAACCATCTTTTGAATTTCGCGTAGTCAATTTAAATTACTTCCCTTTAACAAGAGCAGTTATCAGCTTAAACACCCCAAGTTATGACTATAGTCTTACTGCAAATTTAAGGGCACTAACAAATTTATATTACTCCTTTATCATTCATTTGCGAGGTGAAATCTGTGAAACCTAGTCATGCAATTTAGGTAAACATCTATACACTGCCCCCTAGAGGCTAGATAGCTGAGCTACAATCTTAATCAGTTAAAACCAGGGTGTATCACGTAGCATAGTATCTTTTTTCTCTGGGAAGCGCTTTCATTAGGAATCCAGGCCTCAAAGGCGAGGTAGGAGATGTAGTAAAAAACAAGAAAAAAGTGGAACTGACATCGAAAATGTAATTTTGGCTCTATACTTTTTGGAAATATTTCTAAACTCTGCATAATTAATCACTAGAGACCTGAAAGCCCAACTGATTCTGTCAATTGAAAAAAAAGTTTCAACTCAAGGAAAATACAGAGAATTAGGGTCTGTCTACAAGCCACAGGGAGTCTCCTTATGCGTGCTTTACATTTTTACGTTTAAACTTCATTTTACAGAGGAAGAAACTGAGGCACAGAGCACAAAGTAACTTGATCCAGGTCATACCTAAGGTAGAAATGGAGATTGGAATGCAAAATCTGCCTAGCATGTTTTTTTTTTTTTTTTTTTCTTCTTTTTCGTTTTTATCGGTACCAGGGATTGAACTCATGACTGTCTGCTTGCAAGGCAGGTGCTTATGCCGCTGAGCTAAATCCCCAGACCCTGCCTAGCATGTTTTTAAAATGCTTGGCTTGGGCTGGGGATTTAGCTCAGCAGCATAAGCGCCTGCCTGGCAAGCACAAGGTTGTGAGTTCAATCCCTGGTACCAAAAAAACCAAACTAAAACAAAAAACTTATTTCTTTAAAATGCTTGGCTTTTTTTCTTATATATTCTCCATTGTACAAACTGGCCTTGAACCTTGAACATTTTTGAGACAGGGTTTCCACTGTCACCCAGACTAGCCTGGAACTCACAAGGATCCTCCTGCCTCAGTCTTTGGTATTGGGATTATAGGTATGTGACACCCTGTCTGCTTGATTCTTTGTTTTTGTTTTTTAATTTTTTTATTCTTTGGAATTTAAAACTCTTCCTGCACAATACCTGCTTGGCAAGCACAAGGTCGTGAGTTCCATTCTCAGTACCAAAAACAAAACAAAAAACAACAAACACAAAAGCAACTCTTCCTATAACCATATCTATTTTTGTTTCATTCACCTTTATCTCTTGCCTTTCAGAGTGTGATGAACTGAAGGGCTTCTAGGAAAGTAAATCTAGGGAGGAAAAAATTCTGTTGAGGTTGAAGTCACACGATGAATCAATAAAGCTGGTTCGGTGACTTTGCTTGTCTTCCCTTTCTCTCTCTTTCTTGACAAGGTCTCACTATAGTTCTGGCAGGCCTCAGACTTGCTTATGTATCCCAGGCTGCCCTCAAACTCAGTGATTCTCTTGCCTCAATCTCCCAAATACTGGAATTACAGGCATGTGGCATTGTGTTGGTACCTGTTTATTTTTTTAACCTTGGGGTCATGCACCCCTTTGAGAAACTACTATAACAGGACGCACTTATGCCGCTGAGCTAAATCCCCAGCCCCTATCCTGAAACTCTTAAAAAAAAAAAAAAAAGTACACAAAGGGGCTGGAGATGTGTTTCAGTGGTAAAGGTAGAGTTCTTGCCTTGCATGCATAAGGTCCTAGGTTCAATTCTCAACACACACACACACACACACACACACACACACACAGCATAAACTTTTACACAATCCTCCACAGGATTCGTAAATGTCTTTTTTTCCTTGTAGTCTTATCAGTCAATTGAGAGATTCAGACCATACCTCTACATCTATGTACATTTTATTGAGGGCCTAAAAACATAAAATTAGGGTTAGAGTTGAGAAACTGAAATTAGGTTTAGAGTTGAGAAACTGGTGACTCAACAGAAATAAGTTATTTTTCAAACTGAATTCTACTATTCAAGAAAACACGAACACATCCACAACAGGGCCATAATTTGTATGTCTTGCTGCTGACATTAGTAAAAAGATGATACAAGCCACCTGATAGCTGGGGACTTAGCTCAGTGGCATAAGTGCCTGCCTGGCAAACACAAAGTTGTGAGTTTGATTCCCAGTAAAAAAAACAAAACAAAACAAAAAAAAAACAACCAAGCCACCTGATGGGACAGTCATGAATATACCACTACTGGGTCAAGCCAGTGGGAATGTATTAAAGGGAATAAGGAGGTATCAAGATATAGGGGAATATATATTTTTGATTTCTAGTATGAGACAAATAGCAAAAAACAAAGCAACACTCCAATGCACTTTTCTTTTTTTTCCTTTTTACTTACATTAAATACATCGGTAAATCAGCAGTCGCATTCTGTTACCACGATTGTTATGTAGGGGAAGAAGGGAAAAGAAAGGCAAATGCTTTCTTAGAAGAAGAAAAAAGAAAAAAAGATACCCCTCCTCCCCTAAAACAAAACAAAAAAAACTGGTCAGGAGAAAAAAGATGAGCTAGGAAATTTAAAACTAAAATCCTCAAGTCCAGTAGGGCTCAAAGTAGGGCAAAAAAGCTGTCAGAAGTAGAGGGAAGGCAGCAAGATAGGCCTGGAAGCTAAGGCCAATACTGTCACTAAGGCGGCAAGGGAAGGAAGCAGCCTGGGGAAATGGTTTCTGAGCCCCAAGGCCGGAAACATCATTCTTGCTCTGCTTGTAGAAGGTTGCACACAGAAAGAATTTCATTTCTAAGAGACTTAAGAGAGCCACCTTAGTTCTTCCACTTATAAGAAGGATACATTCGGTGCTTTGGGAGAGGGTTAATGAGTTCTAGGAAAAGGGAAAGTATGTGTTGTTTCAGGGCCATGGGAACTAAGGCTGCCCTTGGAAAAGGAAGGGAACTGTGGCCTAAGTGGAAGAACCTAAGCTGGGTCCCTCACAAGCCCAGCCTCTACGGATTTCTCAGCTGCTCTGGGACCCAAGGCAATCTGTAAGCCAAAGGGCAGAAAAGTTCCAATCCTATATTACTGTGGCTTTTCCTGTCTGTCTTCTGCCAAATTCCCCAAATCTCTCGGCTGGAACAAGAAGGAACTTAAAAAGAGTTCTCTCTTCCCTTGATGGTTTCCCACAGACATCCTAAAAGACCTGATGAGAGATGTGAAGAGAGGTTAGAGATTTGAAAAAGGACCAAGGTCCTCTGATGACATCAGACAGTTGTGAGGTACCCTCAGTGCTAGTCGCTTTCTGTCACAGAAATGGGTGATATGAGGCAAGGGAGCCATCAGGCTTCTGTGGTACTACCCCCTAGTGGTACACTGGTTGTATGGCAGGGTAGGTATGGGGATAAGGACAGAACTATAGTCAAGATACTAACAAAGGAGGAAAGAAATAGGGCCTGATGGGAGGCAGGGGGTAGGACAGACGATACAGTGAGAATCAAGATCATACCTATTTACAGGGAAGTAGAAAAGATATGGTAATGGATAGCAAATTGAATGTGAACCCTGGAGAGAGGAAATTCCTCCCCTCTGCCTGACCTTGTTTTACTCCCCTACCTTGGCCTATGCTATCCTAAGCTACTCCCCAGTTGTTCAGTTAATTCTCCAGAAAGGCAAACCTATATATACACGAGTGAGTTTGGCAAGAATAAAGGTTAAGAATTAGACTTGGAGAAAGAAGCTAGCAGTGGAGACTGTGCTTGAGTAGCTGCCACTGGAACTGTTTTCTGTAGCCCCCCCACCCCGACCTTATACCTCAGATTCTATTTAATTAAAAAGATGAGAGGGCAGATAAATCAATCAGATCCCCCATAAAATAAGTATTCCAACTGAACTACCATCAATTAAAGTGCAAACTGCAGAGGGATATGGAGGATGGGGCTGAGGCCACCTAAAAGGCCAGGGGTGAGGGGAATGCATATGTATAATCAGAGGATGGGGATCAGAAACCAGCCCCTCCTCCAATTAGATCACAGCAAAGCTAAAGGTGCAGGCAACCAGTGAAGATTCTTTGGAGGACTCTAGGCTCCAATCCCCACTCTTGGGGAGAAGCTACCTAAGAGGATGGGTGAGGAAAACTGGGCCTCAGAAGAGTTCCAGAGCCACAGATGAGCCTGCACCTCTGCCTCTTTTCAGTTAGCTACAACATGACTCCCACATGGTTCCTGAGAGCTTGCCTCCCTATTCTCACCTCTCCATAGGAAAACCCTCCACCAAGGTCAACTCCTGGACACTGCAGTGTTTTCAAATATGAGAGACTCCAATCAAATAAAAACAAAAAGGAACTTCCCTTCCTCCTGCTCTGAGCCTTATTCTTCCCCAGGGCCTGCAATGTATTGAACTAGAAACCTCTCTTCTCAGTTTCTGGGTTCACCACCTTCTCCATCCTGGGAGAGGAGGAAAAGAGGAATAAGAACAAGAATTGATCAAAAGCAGAAAGGGGGAGGGGAAGGAGACAAAAATGTTTTATGAAAAAATGGGGAAGAACACAGGGGAGGAAGAACAAAGATAAGTAGGTCACTGTCTTGCACCTATAATACAAAGTGAAGGTAAGTCCTGGGGAAATTTGACCCCCAAGCCCTCAAGTAGAGAGTAGGAGGCCAGTGGCAACAGCTGCCTGGTGTTGGTTGCTGAAGCGTTAAAAAGTGCCATGACGGAGCTGTCAGGAGGCAGCCCTTGGGAGCCAGGGCTCAGTGTGCTGTTACCATAGGGGCTGTGTGCTGAGGGTTGGGGACAGAGGTTATTTCTTAGCTCTCGTGCTAGCTCCATACTTGTTTGCTGCTAGCCATCCCCTCAGTTGCTACAACACTGGCTCTTGTTCTGCTGGGACTGCTCATGGAGATCCACACCTCGGCTTCGGCCTGCTGCACCCCCCAGATTCTGGGGTTCACTCTTTGGCAACTTCTTAGCTAAAGATAAAAAGAGAAGAAACAGCAGGTTTATTCAGTCTCTCTTCCCCAAACATACACACAAAGGCTACTGGAATAGGGAAAGCCGTGGAAAATGTAAGAGAATAAAAGATATGTTCTGAAGAGGGGGTTGTTCACTGCTGACAAACTACATTAAACACAAAGGGCCTAAGCTGCAGCCAAAGGATGGAGGTTACCACAGAAAGGTATTTCCACAACTCACTATGGAGCCCAAGCTGCCCCCAGACTCAGGGAGATCCTCCTGCCTCAGCCTTCCAAGTGCTGGGATAACAGGTGTGCTCCACCATGCCCAGCTCTGGCTTTGTTCTCTGTGTTGTTGGAGATTAATGGCCCAGGACTACTAGGCAAGCACTCTACTACCATGGGGCTACCTCAGGCCCCATACCTAAAGTTTTTACAAAAGGAGACATTCCTTCCTATTCTTGATTTGAATTAGTGATAATTTATTTTACCTATTGACAAGGGAAAGTCAAGAAGACTTCAGGCTGCTTTGGTCTTACCTATTGCCAGGAAGAGATCATTCACGTTCATAGCTGTCTTGGCTGAAGTCTCCATAAACAATAAGCTGTTGTCATCTGCATATGCTTGGGCCTCCTGCAAGTGGGCTGTATCAGTGCTCAGAAGACAGTGTTGTTTTTCATTCCTGTGTATCACCAGAGCTGGCCAATTTCCTGGGTTCCTTCCCCTTAATGAAGTCCTCTTTGAACCAAGTGACCCTTATACCCATAATTTATCCCTTAAGATAAAGCCATGTCCACTTAGTTCAACAAACATCCGTTTAGCCCAGGAATCTTAATTATGTTTTTGGGTTCTGACATTTGAATAGCCCCTTAACTCAATTTCTGTTTTTAAACAGTAGTAGGGATCTATCTAACCCAGGAGCATTATACCACTAAGCTTCATTCTCAGTCTATTTTATTTTTTGAGACAGGGTCTTCCTAAATTTTCCAGGCTGCCTTTGAACTTGCAATCTGTCTGCCTCAGCTTCTCAGTCTGAAACTACACGTGTGTGCCAGTGTGCCTGGTTCCTCCCCTCAAATTTAATTGGTCCTCCTTCCTATTTTCACACTGCTACCCCAACAGCTAGTTGTTCTACCCTTCTATTATGAGACTTTCTTTTGACTCTTTTGGCGGGGCAGGGGGTACCAGGAATCAAACTCACGATCTTGTACCTGCCACGCCGGCACTTCACGGCTGAGCTAAATCCCCAGCCCCTATTTAGTCTTTTTGAGACAGGGACTCACTATGCAGTTGAGGCTGGCCTTGAGATCACTTTGTAGCCTAGGCTGGTCTCAAACTTACAAGGATCCTTCTGTCTCAGCCTCCTGAGAACTGGGATTACAGGCATGTACCACCACACCCAGCTCTTTAGACTCCTTTAAAATCTCTTGGCTGCCCTTGGGTCACAGTGTTGCCATATTTAACTTGGTTAGGACTGAAGAACCAGACAATGAATGCCCTAAAATAAGGTCTTCAGAGAGGGCTGGTTTGGAAAGAGGTGTACAGAGGAAGTGTGTTACGGGGGACTGTGGGGGATCATCTTACTTCATATTCCACCATGCGCTTGTTGGCTAGGTCAGCTTTGTTCCCTGCCAGGGCAATGACAATGCTGGGACTGGCTTGCCGCTGTAGTTCCTTCACCCATGTCTTTGCACGAGCAAAGGTTTCCTAGGAAAACACAAGAAAGACAAGGTGTAAGCTAGAATGACTGCCAGTGCACAGTGATCACCTTCAAAAGCCAGGCTTGTGGGAGGCTAAAGAGAATTGAGGACTAATTGGCTTCCTCTATGAGAATAAAGGAAAAAGGGATGATGGCATGCTGCAGGTTCTAGAGAAAAGTAAATACAGCTGAGACTGTTGTTTACCTGGACACATACTAATGGATAATGGAAAGCAGATGAATCTTGTGTTACTTTACTTGCTTGTACCCATGTTTGAGTGAAAAGCAGGATAAGCCAGATATTTGGGGTCTTCTGCCTACTACAGGCAAGAGCTTCCTGGCTGCCCACATGTTAAACTGATTTTGTTGTCTGTCTTTCATCCTTGTCCTTACAAATGGCGCCTTGGGTGGAGAAAGACTGGAGTACGCTTATTCCCTACAGGTGGCATCTGGACAGAGATCTGGGACTGGTATTAGAATGTCTCACAACACATCTTTTTGAGCATCCTTCCCTCACTTACACCATGGATCTCTGATAATTCATTGTCTCCTTAGAACTTGGAAGTATAATTTGCATGTCTATATTCCTATTTCAAGAACTTGTTTCCTCCTCTACCAATTAATTATTATTATTTTGGTGCTTTTGAAGACAAGGTCTCACTATGCAGTTCAGGCTGTATTTGAATTTACTAGTAGCACAGACTGGCCTCAAACTCACAATGATCCCACCTCCCAAGTGCTAAGATGACAGTCATGTACTATTTTGGCTCCTCCCCACCAATTTAATTCTATAAAGAAAAGGACAGTCTTCTCAACCAACTTACCTGATTAGTAATATCATAAACCACGATTGCAGCTTGGGCACCCCTGTAGTACATGGGGGCTAAACTGTGGTATCGTTCTTGCCCAGCTGTGTCCCAGATCTCAAACTTGACTGTTGTATCATCTAGACAAACTGACTGGGTAAGGAAGGCCGCTACAGATTAAAAAAGGAAAAGAAGTTGTAAGCAGAAGGGTGAATGTGAACATGCCAGGCCGTCCAAAATATTTCCACTCTCAGTCTAAGACTAGTCACCACCCAAGCCATTCAGTTTACTGTTCTCCTTACATAAACCTCCTGGAACCAGAATTGAGTTCCATGACCAAGGATGGGACATAACACAAACCAACTTTTATCTGCTCAAGATGAAATCCAACTGAAGTGATTATAGTAAGAGCGGGAAGAGAAAGACACAAGAAAAATGAGTGATTTTCTTGGGATACCATGACTCAATTTCTCTTCTAGAAAGCATTCCTGGGGGAACAAGTAGAGCTATGAGGGCCAATTCCACAATTAGGTCTTTTTTTTTTTTTTTTTTTTACCAGTACCAGGAATCGAACTCACAACCACGCACTTGCAAGGAAGGCACTTATGCCGCTGAGCTAAATCCCCAGCCCCCACAATTAGGTCTTAGATCTCCCTTCCAAAGCTCTAGTAAGGGTTGAACCTCTCTTCTTTCCGAGGTACTCACCTCCAATGGTACTTTCCTGATACTCATGGAACTGCCCTTTGACAAAACGTAATACCAGGCTAGACTTTCCCACCGCAGATTCCCCTAGCAAGACCAATTTGAATTGGCATATCTTGCTGGCTTGGGGCTGCCCATTGGGCCTGGCCGTGCTTCTGCTCGTCATGGCCAGATGATGAGAGTGGGAAAGGGTGGAGGGAGGGGGGGGTGCCACAAAGCGGCAAAGGGGGGAGGGGGAGGGGAGGGGACTTCCAGACTTCAACAGTCCTGAAAGAAAAAAAAAACAGGTAAAATTAGACAGGTGCATTTCAGTTGTAATCACTTGTTAGAGAAGGGACAAATCTCTTCATTCTCCTGCTCCTATAAGGACTGTACTCCTATAATCATCCACTATTAAAAGACTACAGCTCTGAGAAGATCTCAGTAAGTTGACATTCAGTGTTAAGAATGGGGACAGAAAAATAAGAAGAACTTCTGAAATAGAGCTTGCTCTGCCATGAAGTCTCTAACTGCCAAGGAGGCTGAAATGGAGAAACTGAAAACAGTTTTCAATTTTCCATTAGTTTCCCACCAGGTCCTCAAGGTTTTTAATATTCTTTTTTTTTTTTTTTTTTTCAGTATCAGGAATTGAATTCGATACTTTGCATTTGCCAGGTAGACACTGTGCTGCTGTCTTCAAGGTTTTTTGATTTACACCAAGTTGAACCACATTTAACTGGCCTAAAGAATACTCAGATCCACTCACAGGCATCCTAGGGAACTAGTACCTCCTCAGTATCTTGATGCTGTGCTTTTTTTTTTTCCTAGTGCTTAAAATGAAAACCATTCTATTTAAGACTGTGGGATATCACCCCTCCTAAGGGTAGAGTTGTTTCTGGTTCTATATCTTTATATATGCCTAGTAAGTTTTTAAAATTTTTTTAGGCAAGGTCTCCCTGTGGAGTTTAGGCTGCACCTGAATTTACTATGTAGCTCTGGCTGGTTCTGAACTTGTAAACAATCCTCTTGCCTCAGTTTCCAAAGTACTGGGATTACAGCCAAACCTTTGATTTTGTTTTTCTTTCTTTCTTTTTTTTTTTTTTTTTTGGTCTTTTTGAGACAGGGTCTCACTATGTAGTTTAGGCTGGCCTTTAACTCACTTTGTAGCCTAGGCTGGCCTTGAACTTGCAGTGAACCCCTCCTGGTCAGCTTTCCAAGTGCAGGGATTACAGGTGTGCACCATTATACCCCACTCTAAACCTTTGATTTTTTTCAAATTTTATTTTATTTTTTTGAGACAAAGTCTCACTATATAATCCAGGGTGGCCCTGAACTCATTATGTAGCCTAGGCCAACTGCAAACTCAAAGTGATCCTTATCCTCCTGCCTTGGCTTCTCAAATGCCAGGATTACAGTCATGTGCCATCATGCCCGGTTTGAGATTTTAATCCACCATACTGAATAAACTTTGTAATCTTGACACTGAGGAAAAAGTAGGGAACTATGAAATTCAGAGAATTAGCCTAGATAGAGCATATAAAATCCTACCACTGAAACCCAAGAATTGCCTGAATTATATTTTGTTATTCAAATTGTTTTATCTTCTCTAAAGCTGATGTAGTAAATCCAAGAAATCATACTCTTACACATAGGAAACACTTAGCAACTACAGTGAGTGACTCTGGTATAACATTAGGGTTTATAAACTAGACAATCCTACTTACTACATAGAGAAAACCAAACAGGAGGCAATGCAGAGTAACAAAGGCACTGGAGTCTACTACTCTGGTTTATTTTCCAGTCCTACTTACTGGCTGTAAACTTTGGGGCAAGTTACTGAATATATGGGTGCATTTGCTTCCTCATCTGTAAAATGGGGTAATAGTCTTAAAAATCATCCGTTGCATAAGGCCATTGTAATGGTTAAATAAGATAATAACCAATAACCAAGAATTTAAGTATGTTGTTTTATTGAGACAGGGTCTCACTCTGTAGCCTAGGCTGGCCTCAAACTTGTAGTGATTCCCCTGCTTCAACCTTCCAAATGCTGGGACTATTGCTGGGACATCCAGCTAGAATTTAAGTATCTGACATAAACTAGGTACTCAAAAAATATTAAGCTCTTTATTTTATTTTATTTTTTTATATTGAGCTCTTTAAACCTTAGCTTCCTCCACTGGAAAATAGACAAAAATACTATCCTCATAGAGATTAAATAAAATACTATCCTCATAGAGTAGAGATTAAATAAAATGGATGTTATGCATATAAGAATAGCTAATTACTGTGATTTAGTGGCCTAATTTTTTTTCTTTTCTTTTCTTTTTTGAGACGTCTTGCTTGCTAGTGTAGGCTTGCCTTGAGTTCACTATGCTGCTCAGGCTGGCCTTGAACTTGCTGCAATTCTCCTGCCTCAGTCTTCCATGTGCTGGGATTACAGAGGTGCCTGGCCAGTTTTTTTTTTATATCCAGAAAAGATGAACTTAATACATATTAAAGTATATAACCATATTGATTATCAATATATTTCTAAAAATAAGTCATGAGATGATAGAAAAAAGACAAGAGGGAAAAAAAGGGGTAAAGAGGAAGTTGGAAGACTGAGAGGTGAGAACTCAAAGTCTCAAAGTAGACTAGAGGGTATGATGTTACTCTGATTCTACCAAGTGCTCTATAACTCCCTAGACCAGTGCTATCAAACCTTTTAGAGCTTTCTGTGATGCAAACAGCCCCCCATGGCAGCACAACTGCCATAAGTTCACCACTCCTATCCTAGGTCAGTGAGTATAAAAATCTAGACATACACTGACCATTTTGATTAAATTTTCACTCATTTATGATGAAATGATAAAAATTATGTAGCAAATTTTTCATAAGGCTAAATTTATTCAACTTGTTTATCCTTATTGTGAGATTTTTTTTTTTTTTTTGAGATTTCTTTTTTCTTAAGTTTTACTAGACAAAGTCTCACTATGCAGTCCAGACTAGTCTTCAACTGCCAAGTAATCCAGGCTGGTCTCAAACCTATACTTTTCCTGCCTCAGCCTCCCAAATGCTGGAATTACAGTTGTGCACCAATCCTCTGGCTCTAACTTCTTTGTCTTAATTTTCTCTGGTAGAATAGAACACAGTTGAAGCTTGTGTAGGGATACATGCTTACACTTCCAGTACACAGGAGGCAGAGGTGGGAAGATCACAAATTTGAGAACAGCCTAGGCAATTTAGCAAGACTCTTGTCTCCAAAGACTAAAAAGGCACTGTTGGGAATGTAGTTCAGTGCAAGGCTGACTTTAATCCACAGTACTGTGAAAACACAAAAATAAAAACTCACGTGTTTTGCAAGCAGGCAGTCGTGAGTTCGATCCCTGGTACCGATAAATACGAAAAACACAAAAACAAAACAAAACAAAAAAACCTCACGTGTTTGTACTCTATTTCTGCAAAACCAAATTCTGTGCAAAAAACAGTCTAAAAGGACACACACTTCTATTAACAGTGGTTATTTTTAGCCTACTGCAGTGATACATATCTGTAATCCTACGGACTGAGCTCAAGCCTAGCCTGGGCAATTTAGCAAGACCCTGTCTTGAAATAAAAAATTTTAAAAAGGCTGAGGATGTAGTTCCTAAATTCAATCTCCAGCACGGCCAACCCACCTCCCTTCCCTACTCTGTGGTTCTCCTCCCCCTAAAAACACCAACAACTAGAAAAGTTCCTACTTTTTCTTTTTCTTTTTTTTTTTTTTTCCTTTTTTGAGTCAGGATCTCACTGGGCAGTTCGGGTTGGCCTTGAGCTCACTTTGTGTAGTACAGGCTGGTCTCAAACTTGTAAAGATCCTGCTGCCTCAGATTCCTGAGTACTAGGGATAACACACATGTGCCACCATGTCTAACTCACTTCACTAGTTTTTCTTTCTTTCATTTTTTTAGACCTGCTCTCAGGATGGCCTTAAATTTGCTGCCTTAGCCTGCCCAGTGCTGGGATTACCAGCATGCACACCACAACCGTCTTAGTTTTTCAATTTATTTTCTCATATCTTTAGCTATCTCAAAGCATGTGATTCAAGGTACAGATCATTTAGCCTCAAATGTTACTATTCTATAATGTGGGAGTTACAATGGAATTTTCATGGCCATATGGGAGTTACAATGGACTGAATTACTCTAAGCCCAGAAAAATAGCTAGGGGCTGGGGGAATGTGAAAATAGGTAAAAGACACAGGTACACTTGCGTTGTTACTAACTTCCAGAAACAATCAGCAAACTTTTTTGCTACTAAGCAACCTTTCATTATCAAAGATTAGCAAGTACTGGGTTAAAAAAGATTACTACCCACCCTAATATGTAACCTCTAGAATTGACATAAATTCTGATATTTAATCTCATCATGTGCATAAAGGAATCATTTTGTTTTATTATTTTTACTTTTTGTGGATCTAGGCATTGAACCCAGGGCCTCATTCATACTAGGCAATTGGTCTGTTACTAAGCTTGACCTTCAGCCCTGAAGGTATAATTTTTTTAATGTAAAAGCTAGACTCTCCAAAGATCATGATGATTCAACTGATAGCTGGGCAAGGTGACATACACCTATAATACCTGGGAGGCTGAGGCAGGAGTATCACGAGTTTGAGGCCAGGTTGGGTTACAGGGTGAGTTCAAACGCAGTTTGAAGTACACAGTGATGTCCTGTCTCAAAAAACAAACAAACCTAAACCAAATCAAAGTTTTTTTTCCCTTCATCTTATGGTCATTAAAAAAAAAAAAAAACTGACAGTGAACCACTAAAAGGAAAAAATACTTGGGAGGCTGAGGCAGGAGGGTTAGTGTGGCTTACACAGTGATTAAAAAGCCAGCCTAAAGTACATATTGAGTCTCTATTTAAAAAACCAACCAAACAAAAAGGCAAAAAAAAAAAAAAAAAAAAAAAAAAAAAAAGAAAAGAAAAGTCAAAGCAAACCAGTCAAGCAGTATAGTGTGATGGTTATTGTCTTTAAACTTAAAGCCAAAAGGTTATTCTTCCTTCAATCCTTTTGGCTGAGAGAAGAAATTAGATTTACCTCCCATTAAATGTGCAGCTCCACAAGAATGACACAATTTATCAAATGACCCATTAACTGAGGCTTGACCATGGGTTAGTCCACTTAGGGGAGAGCAGAAGTGGAGGATGTTGTTTCGTGTGGACAGTTTTCCAAGCAGCACTGGGAAGCAGGCATAACAAAATATGTTTTGTAACCTGCCAATCCCAGGTAGAGCAAGACTCCTTTTCTCAGGCTCCTTTCCACCTACTAGCTTTAACTCCTTAAACCAAATCTGTTTCCACTGTCTAGTGGTTTACCACCTATCAGTAGGTTGAGTTACCAGCATGTAGCACTATAGTCTAGCCCAGTCCTAGATAGTAACCCTATAAGGTCAGTCAGCCAGATAATAAGCCAATTAATAAGTCATCCAGTCCTGTCTCCATATTTTACATGTAAGAAAATTGAGGCACGTAAAATTATTCTTTTTTTTTTTTTTGAGACAGACTCACTATGCAGTTCAGGCTGGCCTTGAACTCACTTTGTAGCTCAGGCTGCCTCAAACTCACAGCAATCCTCGTGCCTCAGCCTCCTGAGTACTGGGATTAAAGGCATCTACCACTATGCCCAGCTAAAATTAGTTATTTGCCAGGTGTTAAATAACCAGCTATCACATAGCTTCTAAGGAGCAAATGCAGGACTCTTAGTCAGGTATTCCCTGCTGTTTTTACACCACTGTATTTTTCAGGGAAGCAGGCAATACAGAACTCTGAAGAGGGCACCAGGACAGAAACAAGAGCTTACAATGGGTAGAATTTCTACCTCTATTCTAGTTAAATATTACTTAGGAACTAAAAACAAATTAGAAAGATCTAAATCTTCCCTGGGAACTGGGATTTAGTCCCATATCCTATGACAAGGATTAATTTATCACTACTTTCTAGAAGACAAATCCCTGCCACAACAGATAGAAGAGAAGCATTTCAGTGTGAGGTACTGAGACAGGGTCTCACTAGGTAGCGCAGGCTGGTTTGGAACTCACATGATCCTCCTGCCTCAGCCTCCTAAGTGCTGACATTACAGGCATAGGCCCCTGGCAAGAAGTGATACTTTTTGTAAGATTTGGTGGGCCTTGGGACTAATGAGATTATTTACTAACCAAGGAACAGAGGGCAGTAGTCAGTAAATTAACTTTATCTTCTCTCCAACTTTGTTTAGAACCAAATTACCAAAATCCTGAAAGTCAGAACTGCACCCAGTTCTTTCACTGTGTTGATCCAGTGTTATCCAATGACTCACTGATTTAAATGAGTCCTTTAATATCCCCCCCCCTAAATTTCTCCAAGAGGCAAAAAGCAACTTATCTCTTATCAGCATGGTAGTGCAAATTCCCTATTATTGACAGAGAGACTGAAATGCCCTTCCTTACTTTATCTGCCTAGCAAAATCCTAATGTATATCATACAGCCAAGCACAAATGTCACCTTCTCTGTGAAACTGCCCTCTTGCCCCAGCAGAATTCATCATTGCTCTCAGTGTCCAGACTTGTTTGTAGTACTAGCAATTGAGCTCTGGGCCTTCACAGTGTTATATCCTTGGCCCTTTATTTTTTGAGTCAGGGCCTTACTAACTCATTGGTGTGGGTTTGAAATTTTGATTCTCCTGCTTCAGCCTCCCAAAGTGCTAGGATGACAGGCTTGTGCCATCATGCCCAGTTAAGACTATTTCTATCAGCCTTAAAAAACATGACTTAACAGTGTCCATGTGTTGTGCTGAACTTAAAATTTTTCAAAAAGTGGGACTATTTTTTTTCTTTTTTGTCTTTTTTTCGTTTTTATCGGTACCAGGGATCGAACTCACGACTGCAAGGCAGGCGCTTATGCCGCTGAGCTAAATCTCCAGCCCCCATGGGACTATTTTTGATGTCATCACAAATCTTCAGGGCAGGACACAATGCCTGGTCCCTAGCAGGTGCCCATTAAACACTCCCTAAATTCACTAGGGCCAAAGTAATCCTGCTTCCCTCCCCCAGTCAACTCCTTGTGCCTTGTGGCATCTGGACAGATCTTACTCAGATCAATTTGGGAATGTTTGTAATAGCCTTCAGAGAACCAATTCTTTCCCTAGGTCCCTTGTGGTCTTCCTTAAAGGCCTCCTTGGGACGCAACCCACACAGCACTGTTGTAACTTATATGGGCTAACTGCTTTTCCTGTCACCCGTTATTATGCCTCAGATGGCCTAATCACACCCAATTTGTGGACCTTCCACCCTAACACAGACATAACTGGCTAAAAACAAAGTTCTCAGAATTTTCAGTTTGTATCAAGTACTTAACAAGCTTTGAATCATTATGTACTAATTCTTAAATGAGAAGAAAATTAAAACAAAAAACCACATGCCACCATAGAGGCAGGAGATACTTTGAAAAGGTACTTATTGTCCCTAAACCAAAACTACAGCCTGGCCCAGAAATCTGCACACATTGTTTATTTGGGTTGCTCCTTATTCAATTCAGTTATTATTCAATCAATGGCTAAATCTTTCCTAAAACACTCAGGAAGTTAAGAGTATAATGTATAGGGTTTTATGGGGTTCCTTCTCTGGTGCATTTCCTTATTTTAATTTCACTGTCTTATGCTCTGGTTATTTTCCAATCTGAAATGCTTTAGAATTAAGGAGTGGGTTATACACTTGCTTCTATTACCCTATGCCTCCTTCTCAGAAGTCAAATTCATATCAACAAATGCACACAAATGAGCAAACTAGAGAAGAGCAATTTTTGGCTCTTGGGCAAAGTAAGAGAAGATACAAGCTATGACTTCGAAGACAATGGAAGAAACCTCCCCTCCGTAGCCGCCGCGCCCCCCCCCCCCCGCAAAATATATTTTTGCAACTCTGGGTCTATGTTTGAAATTCTGTATCAGTAATACCACATTAGCTCTTTCTTAAAATGCAAAAGCAGTTGGAACAATCAATATTTTAAGAACTATGTTATTTACATCTTAAACTGGAATAACTTCAGATCCTTTTAGACGTTGGGAATTGAATCTAGGGTCCACAACACTAGGCATGAACTCTATCACTAAACTACACACCATTCCCTGAAGGTAAGCTTTAAGAGCAAGTCAGAAAAAACACAAAGGGATATACAGAAGAAAAGAACAGGGCATGATCGTAGTTTAGAATGACTAGAATGGGTTAATGTACCTACACATAACACACATACACACTCCTCCAAGATTGGCTTTGCCAGTGAGAAAAGTTCTCTGAGGAAGGGGCAACAATTAAGGTTTCTACTAGGCATGATACAGATGCTAAGCATATTAGAAGGCTTCTAAAGTCAGCAAGTCAAATTTAATCAAGTAGTAGTATGAAATGCTGCAGTTGTACTCTGAGATTTAGAGGAAAACCAATTTCAAATCCAGAGAAACAAGAGCCTTCTTTTGACACACCATCACAGTCAAATATTGTGAATATGCAGGCACCATCAACCAGAAGATGGAGGTATCAAATTCCTTCCAAAAAGATACCAATAACTGTCCAAACAAAATAATTCATCTGTTTCTTTCCTGCTCATAAAGTTTTGTCCACCTATTTGGGCATTTCCTTTTTAAAATTTGGGTATTTTCTATAGTACTTATTGCATAACTGGTCTGTGTGTGTGTTGAAGAAGGCAAGTGATAACCCAGAATACAGACTCCACTTGTCTGAATTTGATAGAAGATAAAACTGAACGTGAAAAGAACACAATAAATAACAAAGTATCATCCAAAGAAGGAAAAATATGGAAAGAATGAGGTCAGAATTTGGTGAGAACATTAAAGCAGGTCTTTGGTGTTACATTCCCCAAGACAAAGATGAGTCTGCTCTGTTGTCTCTTCTCTCTTCTCTTAAATGAAATGTAATGAGGTATGATGTGGGAGGATTTATACTTTGATACCACTTATATATTTTAAAATACGTGTATATCACTTTTGTAAATAAGAAATGTAAATAATAAAATACACTGGTGTATTTTATTATGGTGTAGAAGGAAAAGAGGAGGAAAAACCCTATGGGAAAATCCAATAGGCTTCAATCTATGGGAAACTCAGAAGTCAGCAGGCCATTAAAAATACATGGTGTGGAGGGGACTCCACATCTCTACCTTAGTAATCCATCCTTTTTTGGTATATGTCCCTCTTCCTCAAATACTTTTGCATCTGGTCCAATCTAATCACACAGACACCTGGACTCCTGTGGTAACTGACAAAGAACACGGGTGAGGCTAGGCCAGCCTTCTGCAAGGAATTTCTTACTCTTTCCCAAATCCTTTCCCCTTCCTCTGTGATATATCACTTCACAGATCCAAGCCTGGTTAACCCCAATACCTGGCAGGGACATACCCAGGTCTAGGTCTCAGAAAAGTTTCACCAACCATGGTCAGAAGATACACAGATGCCTGAAGAGCTCTAAGCCCCACTCCATGAAGAAGATGAAATTATTCCCTACTACTAGGCAAACGATATAGTTAGCATTCACTGTAGACCACATTATTAAGGTGGGAAAGCAGCAGACAAAGTATCCCTCCCAATTTAACTTCTTAGATCTTACTCAGGACATGAGACACTAAGAAACAGACCACAGTCTAGACCCGCTCGAAAGCCAAGAAAAATTGTAGGGGCCAAATTTGGAACAGCGAACAGTCATGAAAAAAATAAATCTACTTTTGTCTTCATTCCTTACCCCGGCAGTACCAAAAAACTTCAAATTACCACACTTAGACACAAAACGAACAAAAGAGTGGATCCTCCCAAGACCCAGTCTCCAGCCCACCCTTTAGCATCCCCAAGAGCTCTCGTAACTTATAGTAGGCCCTGCTTCCATTCCTTTAACTCCCTTAGTCTTTAAACCAGTAATGCTTTCTTTCCTGGCCTCAGTCACTCACTAAACCCAAATCCATCTCTACCCAACACCAGGATATCCTCAGTTCTCTTTACAATCGTCACTCTCCCTAAAAATACTGCCTCTCTGCTAGCTAAGAACCCGGCCAAGGCCCTTCCGAACAGACACCTCTGGAGCGACTCAGCCTCTCGAGCCCAGGCGTCGGGCTGACCCCTCCTCACCTCCCGCAAGCGGGCCTTGTCCCTTTCCCAGCTCCTCCCTCTCGGGGCTGCTAATGGGCACCGAGGCCTAGCCCTGCCCTCTGGGCCTTCAGCATACGGCCCTTGGCAAGACCACCACCGGGAGCCGGCCGCCTCCCCAACTTCAGGCTCCCAGCCCGCCAGATCCCTCCTCAGCGCCCCCATTAGGCCTGCCAGGGCCCGGCCCACTGCTCCTCTTTCCAGCGGGCCACTCCAATCCCTCGCCGTGGCCCAGACCCGCCTCCACTCTCAGGGCAGGCCTCTCTCATCTCCGAGCGCCTCTGCCTCTGCCCTTGTGGGTTCCATCAGCTCGGTACCTGGGGCTCAGTCTCCCCCGTCGGGCCCAATCCTGTTTCGAACAGACAAACAGCTGCAGCTCAACCAAACCCTCCAGCCCCTCCTCCTCCTCCTCCTCCCCCTCCTCCTCCTCGCCCTAGGGTTAGGGCTCCGACCAATAGCACAATTACCCGCCTACCGCCGAGGGTAGGCTATGTGTGCACTCATCCGCCAATCCTCTGGGGAAAGGCGGGTGTCTTTGGGCGCTATCACCAACGAGTACAAGCGAGGGCTGGAAAAGGCGGGGTTCTAAACCAATAAAGGGAGAGAGAAAAATGCCCTGGAGATGGACAAGGCAAGGAGCCATTCAAAAGCAAGTTTCAGGAGAAACGGGGTGGTACAGAACTGACTGACAAACGTATTAACTAATAATATCTCGACACCCTACGACCCCGCCTCCTGACTCATAAACATCTAATCAGGTGAGCGATGAAGGCGGGTCAAAGCGAAATTTTAACCAGTACTGCGAAAATTCGGAACTTGAGCGGCAGACAAGGCGAGGTGAAAAGAAGGCTCGAGGAGGCGCTGACCTTAGCCCCTCCCCCTGGGTTTGGCGGGGGCCTACACCAGTGGCTCCGCCCTCTATGACAAATTCGCGGGCGTGAGAGGAAATATCTCTCCGAGGGACCTAGCGCTTGAGAATCTAAGTAACCCTCTCGTAGTTACTTCCTTCTTTTAGTGGGGCTTCAGAGGAGTGGAGCTTTGGGGTTGGCCCAAAGGCAGTGTGAGATGTTTTTAGCGGAGATAATGGCAGCTACAAAAAGTAACAGCTTGAAGATGTTTAGCCTTTTATAACTTTTCACATAGACATCTGATATTTTCGAATCGTATGTAAATGTGAAGATTCTTCAGAAAATTGCTGTTTGATACACAACAAAAAGGAAAACCTGCGAGCTTACTGTGAACTCCCCCGGAGCCCACCTCTAACCATCTCGCCTTTCCTAACATAGAAATTCTGGAAGCACAGCCTTGTCAATGGAGGGCAATATGGTGGACGATTTCCTGGTTTGTGGGGAAAAAGAAGTAGGAAATACAGAACATTCAATTTCCTCCCCATTATAAAATGGGGACAGTAATAGCAACTTTGTTGTTTCTCAGCAGCATCCCAAATGCAGCTGTATCAGAGGCCAAAATGGAATGGGAGGGGAGCCCTGCACAGAGATTAAGAGGGGTCTGCAGTCAATGAGCACCATACATTTAGATTTTCTCCCACATCATTTTTCAGTAAAAAAAGGAAACAGATGAACTATAAAACTAAGAACAGATTTTTTTAATGAATTACAAACTAAATTACAAATAATGTTAATAGAAAGTACTCAAGGTCAAGAGGTGGGAAAAGACAAAAAAAATTATAAAAAGAAAAATACTTAAAAAAAAACATTTGAATGACAAAACCCCAAGGTGCACAATAAATCCAGCCACTCGACAAAAAAAAAAAAAGACTATAACCTGATATATAAATATAATTGTTCATCCTTCTTTCAAAGAAATAATTTTTTTCCCAATGCCCCTACTATGTCACAGCCCTATAAAGTGTCAGCATTCTCAAAATAATGTCTAAACTTCAGCTTCTGCTCCCCTAGGGTGAGAGATGGCTTTCAAAGGAAGATGGGAGGCAACTCAAGAATTAAAAATCCTAAAAGAGAAAAATTTGAACATCTCTCACCTGCTTCATAAGGCCATGGTGAAGCACAAATCCAAACTAAGCACAACCCCTATCCCTTAGGCGTCTTAGACTCCAGTTTGCCCAAAGCAGGGACACAGGCACTGGGACAATCATCTCTTGGGCTTCTTCCCTGGGGTTGCATCTTGAATCTTCTAGCCTTTTAGGTGAGATGAAACACTAAAAATTTGGCTGACTGGATGTATTTTTAAACTTATTCTTTAAAATAGGACATCCTGCCCCTTCATTTTTGGCTTGTTTCCCTAAAGTTCTAGTTTAGCCCCCTACTGTAAATTGGTCTTTACAAAAAACAGAAGACTTGGGGTCCCTCTCATCCTGAACACAGGAAATAATTATAGGGCATTCAGAGATTAGGATGACAAATGGGATTAGAGGAGGGGTAAATTTTGTTTTGAATTCTACCCCTCAGTAAAGGACAGGGAGGTGTCGAAGCTAAATTAAGTGCCTGTAATACTGAAGTTTTCATTTTGACCTGTTCCTCCTCTCCACTCCTGGATACCCACAGCTGGCTGGACAAAAAGGGAAGGCAAGTGTTGAGGCAAGCAGAAATGATCAGAGAGCCTGCCTGCTCCAAATCACCCAGCTCTGAGTCAGGTCAAACCACAGTGGAGGAGAGGATGAGGCTGAAGGTGAAGGCTGGGAAAAGACATCACAGCCGAAGGTGGGGTACTGTTTTGGTCACATCCTGGAAGAATGGGTGAGCCAGAGCTGCTTTTGCCGAAATTCGCTTATTGGGGTCGTAGTGCAGCATTTGCTAGAGGAAGAGATGTATGATATTATTAGTTACACAAAGATGAATTAAATGGGCCACAAGCATTCTCAAAAATCAGGAAAACAGAACTCTACCCAGTTTTCATTTCCCTCCTCCCACATCTGAACCAGAGTGCTAACTGGGAAAAAACCATGGACTGAGGAAAGGTAGCTGGGACCCAGAGTTCAAGGTCTTAGGTTTCTTTTGTCCTGGAAAAGCCCTTCCCTGGGAGAATGAATGGACACTAACAGATGCCCACTCCCCACCCTTACCGATAACAAGCTCCGTCCATCTTCATCCAAGGGAGGCACAACTTTGCTAAAATCCTGCCGAGCCCATTTGGGGAAACTTGGCTTATAATCAGGCATAGAAGTAACTCCTGGCCAAACTACCTCATCTGGGGTCCCTAGAGTCCGAAAGATCCGGAAGAGTTGGTCAATCTCAGAATCTCCAGGGAACAGGGCACGACGGGTCACCTGAAAATAGGGAAAGAGGAAAAGGCAAGACCCACACTGACGTAAATCAAAGATGTTTCCAGAACAAAGGAAGTTCCCACAGGCAGTGGAAGGTCAGCAGGGCCCCATGACTCCCTCCCTGGGGCCTTTCATAGGGTCAGTCACACAAAACCTGAGACAATGAAGTCCCTTCATCTCTTTCCTCATCCCCTCCTTCCTTCCCCCATGATGGTTCTGCAGATCCCCAAGGCTGGGTGGGGCTGGGAGGGGGTGAATGTTTGGGGTGCCACTGACACGCAGCAAAGGGATCCCAAGCCACTCACGGGGTGTGGGGTAGACACTGCGGTCATCCCCCCTCCTTGTGATGCAGCCACTTCTAGATAGGAGCACAGCGGGCAGAGACTGTGTCTTCCATTTCTTCTGTGTTCCCCACAGCACTTAGCATGGTGCTGGGTACACACTAGGTACTTAACAAATATTTGTTGATAAATTGAGAGAGTAATATGGGCAATTGGAAAGTAATGTATTGGGGGATAAATGCACATTATTTATAGATATAGACAGATTTATTAATTGCCTCTAAGCCCCCAGTTACAATCCAAATAAAGGATCACTAAACATATTGATAACCTGATGTGAAGCCTTGGTCTACTCCATTGTTATATTAAAGAGGATGGGAACTCTTACATAAGGCAAGGCCTCAAGGATCCTAAAATCTGAAAAGCCAGAGGTTGAGGGGAAACGTGATCTAACCCTGCAGTTTAAATAAAGGGTGTGGATAAGTGAACCCAGTTGGCTTTACTACATTCCTGGTAGCCTACAGGTCAAATGAAGGAGACACCAAATGGAACTCAAGTCTTCCAAATACATGCACAGTAAAATTGAAATAGCTGACTGACAATAGGAATGATCTCACTCATTTCAGAGATAAGAGATGCATACTAGAGATTGAGTCTATGCTATTTGAGGACATTCTAACATTATGATTGATGTTCAGCGGTAAGAGTCCTATTACCATCCCCTCTTGGTACCACTTTAGAGAACCCTGAGAAAAAGATGGGCTGTGGTGCTGGGCCAAGAAATGATTCTGTTGTTCTTGGATATGGGGAGGGATGGGCTGGGTAGAACTTGGACAAGCTTCCATACCATCTCAGCAAAGATACAGCCCAGGCTCCAGATGTCCACAGCTGTAGAGTAGTATTTGCAACCCAGAAGGATTTCAGGGGCTCGGTACCATAGGGTCACCACCTAAAGAACAAGTGTAGGAAGTGGAAAGGTTTAAAGACCCAGACATTTCTATATCTCAGCTCCTCAAAAAACTAACTCTCAAGCCCCTTAATCAGTTTCCTTTCCTTCCTCTGATTTCCCCTAAGAAAAATAATTACACAACTCTCTTGCCCCAGAATTAGCCTAGTCTATGGGTGTAGGGCCCATATTTTCTGAACCCCCAATTTGGGACCTTCCTGGAAAATGTAAAACAAATGGTCAGAATTTTCTTTTCTTTTCTTTTTTTCTGAATCAGGATCTTGCTGTGTTGTCCAGGTTGGCTGTGAACCTGCCATCCTCCTGTTTAAACCTCTGAGTGCTGGTATGATAGACCTGTACCACTATGTTCAGTTAAATGGTCACAATTTTTTGTTTTTTGAGACAAGGTCTCACTCTGTAGCTCATACTGGCTTTGAACTCACTACATAATCCAGGCTGGCCTCAAACTTGAGGTGATCCTGCTGCCTCAGTCCCCTGAGTCCTGGGATTACAGATGTACATCGCCAAGCCCTGTACAAATGGTCATAATTTTAATAGTGTACCATTCAGCTGTCCTGGTTTGGTATCTAAACCCAGTTAGCTTAACAGCATGAATTCTGCATATGCCTTAAAACCCTTAGGATGTCAGAAATTCCTTATTTACCGAACTGTTGGTCAGATAGTTTTAGCAACTTTCTAAAATGCCCTTGTTAACACTTCCCAGGATACTCAGCAAAGAACAGCATAGCTGGACATACCTCATGCGTGTAAGTGCGAACCGGGACTCCAAAGGCTCTGGCTAGCCCGAAGTCTGCTAGCTTGATTGCTCCATCCGCATTGATAAGCAGATTCTGCGGTTTAAGGTCTCGGTGGAGGACCCGATGAGAATGGCAAAATGCTAGTCCCTGGAGTAGCTGAAACAGATAGTTCTGACAAAGGAGAAAGGGAGATTGTATTTCTCCATCACAATGATCGGATTAGGGTTTGCTCTTTCCCAGCTAAACTCTAAACCCTTTATATGTTAGATTATAACTATACATTTAAAAACTTTTTCCCATTGGACTTTCAGCCTAGTGAGGATAAGAATCAGGTCTGATTCAGTTTAAAACTTTTTCTTTATCCTGTTCTTGAAGTAGTTCAGTAAATGTGCTTTGAACAAATATTTGTTAAAAAATTGAGCAGCACCAGGAATGAAGGATACATCCCTAGGGCTGGGGATTTAGCTCAGCAGCATAAGTGCCTGCCTTGCAAGCAGCCAGTCGTGAGTTCGACCCCTGGTACCGATAAAAACGAAAAAGACAAAAAAAAAAAAAATACAAAGAATACATCCCTAACAGCAGAGACTCACTGACTGTTTTTCCCGCTGAACAGGTAAAAGGGCATTTTTGGAGGAATCTACCAACTGCCCTCAAATCCCATTTATCTGAGGTCATCTGACCTCCCACCAGAGGCAGCTAGGTTGATTCACTGGAATTTTAACTTTGCTTCTTCAGCCCCCTATGGCTAAAGTATATAATGAGTAGGGAAACAGATGCAAAAGAAAAGGTGGGTGCTGACAGGGAAGGCAGCCAAAAATAACAAAATTATCACCCAGTGTGAACTGGCCACCTGCAGTCCCCCTGAGAACATGCATGGTGAGGTGGAGTTGATGAGATGTGTCACCTTGATGAGGGGAAGAGGAACACCAGTGAGAGCAGAGGCATCCATAAACTTCTTGAGATCTTGGTGCAGAAATTCAAAAACCAGGTAGAGTTTATTTTCTGTGTGGATGACATCCAGCAGCCTACGAAGAGGTGGTCCAGGAAATGTAGGTAAGGGAGAGAAATGCCCAGACTCGACAGATGAAACCCATTCTACCAGAATGCCTCCCAGACACTACTTACTTGACAATGTTTGGGTGGTTAAGCTCCTTAAGCAGAGAGATCTCTCGAATGGCAGTACTGGGAACACCTTCAGTCTCACTTGGAGAGGTTGGGAAAGCAGAGATGGGAACAGGGTTATAAATACCCCTTTTGATATTGATTGGTCGATACCCCCACCAAGTCCCCTTGCAAAGTCAGAGGAGAGGATTCCTGAATAGCTAGGACCTGGCTTCTGGGACACCTTAGGGTCAACATTTTCTCTTTCCTGAGGTAGATAAGTAAGGCCTCCCGGCCAAGGTGAAGCAGAGAGAAGATAATGGGGGGAAAATGTGAGACTAGCACCTGGCCTCCTCGGAGGGCCAGTGAGGTTCAACTGCCACTCTTGGAAGAGGGAGAGAATTCTGGGAGGGTGGGGTTGGGTAAAGCGGTCGGTTCTTCGTTCAGAAAGGCTCTTTCACTGTTCCCTGCACACCCCCATTCCTTGGAGAGTTCTGCCTCTCATCCTGGAGGCCTCATTTCTCTTCCAGAGTCTCTCTGCTTGCGCATTTGGGGACACCTCCGGGTTCAGTATGGCAAGGAAGTTTTCCATGGATCCTCACATAGCCTGCACTCGCTCCAGGGAAACCCACTACCTCCACCCTTTGAAAAGAAGCCACTCCTCGCCACTTTCCGGTCCCTGGACGGCTACCCGCCTGTTGGGGGTGGGGGAACAATCTAGGGGCTTCCTAGTTAGGAGTCCTGGCTACAGAAGCCACTCACGTGTCCAGGCGGATTTTCTTAAGCGCCACCACCTCGCCCGTCAACTTGTTTTTGGCTTTGTACACAACTCCGTACGTGCCCTCTCCGATCTTTTCCACCTTTTGGAAGTTCTCCATGAAGCGCTAGCGAGTCGGGTCAGCCGGGCCCTGGAGCGGGGGCCTGGGAACCCTGCAGAAAACAAGCCGAGGGAGCCAAAGAGGGGGAAAACGGAGCCCAACACGGTGGCCCCGAGTCAAAATGGAACGCAGTGTATGTCTGCCCCTTGTCAATTTGTCCAACTTAAAACAATGTTGCCGCCCCCCCGCCCAATTCCCTACCGCCACCAGACGCCCCGCCCCTCCTTCCCGCGTTTCCACGACTCCGCCCTTGGATCTTCTGATTGGTCAACGTCACATAAGGCGGAGCTATCCGCGGTTCTCGCGGCAAATGATCCTGCTCCCTGCAAGTTTGTTTCTGAGAGGCAGAACAAGTTTCTTCCGCCCTGGGGCGGCTGAGGACCTTTTCCCAAGTTCTTGATATGGGTTTGAATTTTCTGCCTGTCTCTGGTGTGTAGAGATTCCCAGGTCACAAACTATTTTCACCACCCCTGGGAAAATGTGTATCGACCTAAGATTAATTTCCATCTGACCAGGGACCCTCCTTTGAAAAATAGCTGGGACTCTCATCCCTAAGACTTCCTGGGCCTCAGAGGAAAGGGTGCCTCAACTTCTCCGCCTACTCGGGTACTGTCCCCCTCTGCTTTTAAATGGAAGGTTCTATTTCTGTCTTTTTGAGAGGTCCCTGGTTTGATTCAGCTGCTTGATGCACTCTTCCATGATGAATTCTGTGTGTCTGGTATGTGTTACACAGCTACCTGTCGGCCAATTCTAGTGATGGAGTGTGGTAAGATGAGTGTGACCCAGTGAAGCCATAAATAGGGCTTGCATAGTGGGATAGAGCAGGAAGGTCCAGGGAATTAGATCTCTTGTTAGACCTGTCTCTCTTAGGTCTTTCCGCCCCTCCCAGGCCACCCCTAAAAGGAGAAGAGGAAGGACTATGCAAATGAGCACCCCATTCTTATATAGGGGCTTATTCCAGCCTCCTAGCACCTTTGGTTGCAGGAAGAAAGAACAGGATGAATATGTTGCCAGGAAGGTGCCTTCCCTACTTGCCTGTGCTGAGTGCTTTGTTGGTTGTGGGGGTCACAGAAGGTGAGTGTGTGAGGGGAGTCGGAATTCCTGCAAATCGGGGATTGAACACTTGCTCTGGTTTCCCACCTTATAACAGAAGATACTAGCAATACTTCAGACTTCTTCCACCTACTTGATTTAGGGAGTATATGGGCACCTGACTTCCCTCCCTACGTGGAAATTTGGGATCAAACCTGAAAATGATCCTGTCAGTTTGGAAGGGCAGAAGGATAGTGGGTCTTTGTGGCAGTAATCTGAGATCCTCTGAGCAGTGAGCCCAAAAGAATGAGCAGGAGCGCCAAAAGGGTGAAACGAGTGAGAGATTCTTTCAGGTAATGTCCCAGGTACATGAAGAAAGGGACTTAAAAGAGTGGAGAGTAAGAGAAGGTGGTGTTGGATAAGAAGGCTAAGGAGGCACTACATTTCCCCTTTGGAATGGGTATGGGTACGCCTGGACATATTGTTCTGGGGCTGAAAGAGACAGGCAGGGGGTCTCAGCTGAGCATCACATGAAAGGGCTCTGGGGGATTGGGGCCTCGTGACAGGAGTGGGGCAGGATGGAGGGAGGTAGTGGTGGCCAGGGTCTGGAATGTCCCATGCTGCCCTGAGGAGGGAGGTTTGGAAGTCGGAAAAGAATGGAGCATCTTATGACTTCTCTTGCACTAGTGATGTGATGCTCAATGAAAGAATTCTAAACCACCTCGTAGTGGAATCTCCTAAATTTCCAGAGTGCATTAGAAATGAAGTGAGGAGCCAGGCATGAAGGTGCATGCCTGTAATCCCGGCACTCAAGAGATTGAGGCAGGAGGATCATGAATTCAAGACCAATCTGGTCTACATATAGTGAGACCCTGTGTTTAAAAAAAAGAGAGGAAGAAAAGAAAAGGAGAAAAAGAGAGGTGAGGATCATTTTTACTATGCTGAAATGTAGACATTATATGTCAGCTTGCCTTCCTTCCTCCTCACAGGCCCCTAGGAAGTTCTTCACCTGACATCATGCTGCAGTTTCAAGACTTTTATTACGTTCCTTAATGTTTTTTGAAAACTTTCTGTTTACATATATCTACCTGAGGCTCTTAAAATATTGCTCTTTTCTTTCTTTTTCTTTCTTTTTTGGTACTGGGGATCAAACTCACAACCTCAAGCTTGTCAGGAAGGCACTTATGCCACTGAGCCAAATCCCTGGCCCCATCTGTCTGTCTTTCTTTCTTTCTTTCTTTCTTTCTCTTTCTTCGGACCAGGGATTGAATCTAGGGCTTGGCACTGAGCTGAATCCCCAGCCCTGGCCTTTCATTTTATATCTGATTTTTCAAACTATAGGAAAAGACTAGAGGTTGACTCAGCAGTAGAGTACATGTTTAGCATGTGCAAGGTCATGGGTTTAGTTCTCAGCATAAGAAAAAAAGAAAAACCATTTTTTTCTTGATGCTAATAAATTTTTATATGAACTGGGTTTGATAATTATAAATGACATTAAATTTATGCAAGAAAGTATTTGTATTTTTAACAAATACATAAACTGAATTTGCAGAGTTAACAAGATTCTGATATTTGCTTTTAAATATTCCAAAAAATAGCCTTGGGGCTGGGGTCACTAGAGCAAGAGAAGTCATAACCAAAAGTAAACAATCCCAATAAAGCAAATATGGCCAAATACTAACAGTTTGTTGAATCTGGATGAAGGCGTACAGAGGTCTATCTCTCAGACTTCTTTCCTACTCAGCTACTACATGTATGAATTTTGTTTTCTTGAGACAAAAGAGTCTCAATATGTAATTCAGGTTGTTCATGGACACACTATGTAGTGCAGGTTGGCCTTGAATTCATACTGTAATTGTCTTGCCTCAACCTCCTGAGAACATGTGCCATCATGCCTGATTTTTCTTTCTTTTTTAATACAGGATCTTGTGATATAGTCAAGGCTATTTTTTTTTTTTTTTTTTTTTTTTTTTGTCTTTTTCCTTTTTCTCAGTACTGGGGATTGAACTCACGACTCCCTGCTTGCAAGGCAGGCACTTATGCCGCTGAGCTAAATCCCCAGCCCCAAGGTTATTTTTTGGAATATTTATTTTATTTTATTTTTTGGTACTGGGGATCAAACTCATGACTGCATGCTTGCAAGGTAGGCACTTATGCCACTGAGCTAAATCTCCGGCCCTTTGTTTTTGTTTTTTGACAGAGGGTTTCATTACCTAGTTCAGACTGGCCTTAAACTCACTGCAGTCCAAGCTAGCCTTGAATTCAAGGCAGTCCCCCTGCCTTAACTTCCCAAGTACTGAGATTATAGATATGAGCCACCATGCCTAGCTTCTGGCTTTCAGCTCTTGATCCTCTTGCCTCAGCCTCCCAAATGCTAGAATTACATACATGTGCCAACATGGCCAGCTCAATTACAATAATTTTGTTTGCTCTTTCCCTACTCCCAAACTGCCTGCTCCTAATCCATCCTCTCCACTGTTGCCATAGTGTTATCTCTAAAATACAAATATGATCATGCTCAAAAGCTTCTGAAGGGTGAATTTTATGGTGTTTGATTATATATCAATTTAAAACAAAAGATCTGTAGTCTCATGCCTATAATCCCAGCTCTTGGGAGGCTAAAGCAGAAGGATTTTGAGTTCGAAACCAGTCTGGCCTACATAGTGAGTTCAAAGCTAGTGCAGACAATGGAGTGAGATTCTGCCTCATGAAACAAAACCCTTCAATTCATCTTCTCAGCCTCATTTCTTATTTCAGTGTGCATTGAGCATAATGCTAGGGTCTCCTAACATGCCATGTGCTTCTGTGCCTCCATGCATCTGCTCATATTAATTAAGATCAGCACCCCCTCTCAAAAAAAAAAAAAAAAAAAAACCCACAAAGCACTTTAGGACTATGGTGACCCCTCATTGAAGTCTCCTACAATCTGCTACAGTGAAAGGAACTAGTTTACTCTGACATTTGTTATACTATGTATATGTACATTATGTTACTTTGTTGTCATTGTTGTTTTGAGATAGGGTCTTACTTTGTAACACAGGCTGGACTTAAACTCACTATGTAGCCCAGACTAGCCTCAAACTCATGGTGATCCTCCTGCCTCAGCCTCCTGAGTGCTAGGATTACAGATTTATATACCATACCTGGTTTATTATGGCACATGTTCAGAAGTGTTTTGAATTATAGTAATTTTGTAGATGCTCATTTTAAAATTTATATCAAAGATTAAATCCAGGGCCTAGGCTATATCCCTAGCCCTACTTATTTGTGACAGGAATCTACTACGTTGTCCAGCCTGGGCTAGAGTTTTTGATTTTCCTGCCTTAGCCTCCCAGAATGCTGGGATTACAGGTGTGCATCACCCTGCTCAGCTACATGGTCATTCCTCATACTTCACTTTGAATCCTTTCAGAATCATAGTTTATACATTCGTTAAATTCTTTGTGCCTAGAATAGTGCCCAATATGTAGTGAGTATTCAGTTAGTTAGAACACACTTTGAATAAGAGAATGAAGGAGGCCATATAGAACATGTGCTCTTAAGAAGGGACTAAGGGAGGATCCTAAGACCCTCATGGAACATTCCTTTAGGATTTAGAGACCAGAACTGGCTTGGTGTCTCAAGGCAGCTCCAAACTAAGACATGGAACAAGCAGCTGTATCCAGAATGGACAGGAATCCAGGGGCCTGACTGCTGGAGAGGTAGGAACCCGCAAGTTCTGGGGGAGGGCATGTGGAGATGGACTGGGGAGGAGAGCAGGAATTGGGTTGAAGGCCATATGCTTGGGAAGACAGGAAGGAAAAGATCTATCGGAAGGGAAAGCCAAGGGGTCCCAGTTAATGCAGCTTTCCTTTCCAGGCGGCCAGATCACACCAAAAGTCACTAATGATGGGCCTACGCTTCTTGGTGCAAATGCTTCCTTCTCCATTGTCCTGCATTTCCCTGAAAGCCAAAAGGTATTGCCAAATGGGCAGGTTGTTTGGACCAACAACACCATCATCAATGGTAAGTGCTTCTCTTCCTAGGGCTCAGTGTTTTTTTTTTTTTTTTGCCTCAGGCTCTTGAGTGATGGGATTACAGGCATGTATCACCACGCTTGGATTAGACTTGTAATTCATTGTTTTGTGTGAAATGGGGACGGTACCTTCCTTGAAAAGTTGTTGTAAGGATGAAAATATACTAATATGTAGTGTTCAGCATAGGTTATTCTGTTAACTGGAGCTATTATTTTTATCTCACTAGTTAGGGGAAATCACTACAGACATTCTAATATATGGTCTTCTAGTTTCTTTCTTATTATATAAATCTATACATATGAATCTTATATTGTAGTTTCCATATATCCCCACCTCCAGCTACTATCCCCAAGTAGCAGATTTGTACTTTCTAGCTAGGGAGCATTCCCAGAGTCCCTTTCTAATTCCTTAGGAACTACTTTAGGAATTTTGATGTATACAAAAGAATGCCAGAAGCTAGGCGTGGTGGCATACTCCTACAATCCTAGCTGTCCTGATGGCTGAGGCAGGAAGATTGTAAATTCCTGGCCAGCCTGGGCAGTTTAGTAAGAAGGCCTTATAAAAAAGGAAAGAAGCTGGGTATGGTGGTGTATGCCTGTAATACCAGCATTCACTCTAGGATGCTAAGGTGGGAAGATTGCAAGTTTGACCAGTACCTGGGCAAATTAGCAATTTAGTGAGACACTCCTCACCCCCATCTCAAAACATAACTCAATTCACAGTAGGCCCTAGGTTCAACCCACAGTAACACACACACACACACACACACACACACACACACACACAAATGGAGTGCCAGGGTTTCAGGGTGACTGTATCTGTCTTTCAGGGAGCCATGTGTGGGGAGAACAACCAGTGTATCCCGAGGAACCTGATGATGCTTGTATTTTTCCTGATGGTGAACCCTGCCCATCTGGTTCTAGGTCTCAAAGAAGATGCTTTGTTTATGTCTGGAAGACCTGGGGTGAGGGATTCCCTTCTCTGGCCTGTCATCTACACACTTCTGTCTACTTCTTCCTATCTGGTCATCTTTCTTTACAGTCTCACCGTGTAACTTATGTGATGTCCCTTTTTATTTTCCCTTTGGCTTCTTCCTCTTTCGTAGCACCTATTCCCCTTCAATTCTGATTTTTTGGGAGTAGTACAAGGGTGCTGGGGATCAGATAGAGGTCCTCATACATATTACTACTACTACTAGCTAATGTAATAATAGTAGCCCAAGCAAATCATCACAAGTCCTTCTAGAAGTCCTTCCCCAATTATAGTCCATCCTACGGGAACCACCTCCCCCAACCTCATGTCGTAGGTGTCCAAAGAGCCTCTGAAATAATCATCTTTACTACTTCCTGATCTTTCTTCTCTGGTATTCATTCTCAAATCCTGCCCCTTAGTCCCATTTGACCAGAAGCTTTCCCCTTCCTGCTTTTCTTTCCATTAACTTCAGGTCAATACTGGCAAGTTCTCGGGGGCCCAGTGTCAGGGCTGAGCATTGGGACAGGACAGGCAGTGCTGGGCACACATATCATGGAAGTGACTGTCTACCACCGCCGGGGGGCCCAGAGCTACGTGCCCCTTGCTCAGTCCAGCTCTGCCTTCACCATTACAGGTAAGGGTTCATGGAGGGGTAAGGCCAGTCGCAAAGCAGGAGGGAGTGGGAAGCTAGGCCGGACAGGAAAGGGGAAAGGGAACAGTGTGTCATCTTTGAAATGCAAGACCAAAATATCAGACCCTGGCAGAGGAATGTAGGATAGAGCCAGTGCATTCAGCTTGGGGCTGGAGGCTGTGGGTGTCACAGGAAAAGCTGTGGGCCTAGGTCTCACCTTTTTTTGGCTCTGACCCCAGACCAGGTGCCTTTCTCTGTGAGTGTGTCCCAGCTGCAGGCCTTGGATGAAGGGAACAAGCACTTCCTGAGAAATCAGCCTCTGACCTTTGCTCTTCAGCTTCATGACCCCAGTGGCTATTTGGCTGGGGCTGACCTCTCCTACACCTGGGACTTTGGAGATGGTACTGGGACACTGATCTCTCGGGCACTTGTGGTCCCTCACACTTACTTGGAGTCTGGCTCAGTTACAGCTCAGGTGGTGGTGCAGGCTGCAATTCGTCTCACCACCTGTGGCTCTTCCCCAGTCCCAGGCACCACAGAGGGGAACATGCCGACTACAGAGGACTCTGGCACTACAGCTGGGCAAATGCCCACTGCAGAAGTTGTGGGTACTACACCTGATCTAATGCCAACTCCAGAGCCTTCTGGAACCATAACTCTGCAGGTACCAACCACAGAGGTCATAAATACTGCCCCTGTGCAGGTTGCAACCACAGAGGGCACAGGTACTACACCTGAGCAGGCACCAACCTCAGAGGTCATAGGCACCACGCTTGCAGAGATGTCAACCACAGAAGCTGTTGGCACAACATGGCCAGAAGTGTCAACTGGAGAGCCCTCTGGAACCACGGTTGCACAGGCAATAATTACAGAGTTGGTGGAGACCACAGCTGGAGAGTTACTCACTATTGAACCTGAGGATTCAGATGCCAATCTATCCATGCCTACAGAAGACATTTCTGGTAAGAGGGACAGTGTGAATGACTTTCATGGAGGTGAGGTATCTGTTGTTCCTACTCTGAAAATCTTAGCATGGATCTAAATGTTACCCAGTCTTTGCTTAGCACTGTGATCTCTTAGAGGTCTCACTGCCTCTAAAGCCCTCAGGTGCCCACCTGCTTTGATCATCCGCCTCCCTCTTTTTTTTTTTTTTTTTTTTTTTTTTTTTTTGAGCTTGGGTCTCCTTATGTAGCCCAGGCTGGCCTTAAACTTGCAATGTAAGGCCTCAGCAATTCTTTTGCCTCAGCCTCCCGAGTTCGGAGATTACCAGCATTTGCCATCACCTTTAAGTTTCTCTTAATGATATGCAGGAGATTTGGAGTGCAGGAACCTGGGGTTTTACATGGGTAACAAGGATAGTTTGTTACTTTCTAACTCTGAGAACTAGGAAGGACAGAGAACACAGTGTGATCCTTTACATATTTATGTCACATTTTCTATTCAAGCATAAACACACAGTAATCTTTCTGTCTGGGACCTCTTGATCCTTCTGCTTCCCACTGTTAAATTCCTATCCCAAAGAGAAACAGGAAGGATGAGAAAATAAAGCTTAAATGAGTTAACATATGTTGAATGTCTAGCCCAGGACTTGGCAAACTGTGTATAGGAATGATGAACACTTGGAGATTTTTTTTAAATGGCATAAGCCTGTAATCCCAGCACTTTGGGATGCTGAGGCAAGAAGCCTGCAAAGTTTGAGCCCAGAGTGGGTAACTTAGTCACTGAGACTATGCCTGAAAGTAAAAACTTTAAAAAGGGCTGTGGCTGTCGGAGGTTTAGCTCAGTGGCATAAGCACCTGTCTGGCAAGCACAAGATTGTGAGTTCAATCCCTGGTACAATAAATAAATAAATAAATAAAAAGGGTTGTGGGCCTGGGCATGGTGGTGCACACCTGTAATCACAGCACTCGGAAGACTCAGGAGGATTGCCATGAGTTTGAGGCAGCCTAAACTACATAGTGAGACCCTGTGTCAAAAAAAAAAAAAAAGTGCTGGGGTTGTACTCAGTATAAAGGCCCTGGGTTCAATCCACAATACCACAAAAAGCACTCCCTCCTCAAAAAAACAAAACAAGAACCAGGTGTGGTAGTGCATGCTCTTGGGATCTCAGTTGAGGCAGGAGAGTCTCTGCAAGTTTGAGACCAGCCTGGGCTACAAAGTGAGCTCAAGACCAGCCTCAACTGTACAGTGAGACCCTGTCTCAAAAAGACACATACACACAACCTCTGCCCCAAATTGTGTGATTCTTCTAAAGCAACAATTTTTCCCTTCTGGCCTCCATTTCCGTATCTATAAAGCAAGATTTTTCAGATCTTGCCTGACTTAAGGGGGTTAACTCCAGAATCCAGTAGCTCTGGCTCTATGTGAGAAAATGTCTGCTTACCCTCTTCCTCCAAGTGATTTGTCTGTCACTTGTCCTGTCTTCAATTCCCTCCTGCCAGAGTCTGTGAGCCCCTTGCTGAATGGTACAGACACCTTAACACTGGTGAAGAGACAAGTTCCACTGGATTGTGTTTTGTATCGATACGGTTCCTTTTCTCTCACCCTGGACATTATCCGTAAGTACTGGCTACTTTGGAGGCTGATAAAGGGAGACATGTGCTGGACAAAAGGAATGACCAAATGACAGGATCCTCCCTTTGAAGGGACAGAAATGGGACTGGGGAGCAGCCCTAGGACTTTCTTGTCTACTAGCCAGGTGGAAGAAGCCTGACTGACAATCTTGCAATTCTGCAGAGGGTATTGAGAATGCAGAGATCTTGCAGGCTGTGCCATCCAGTAAGGGCAATGCATTTGAGCTGACTGTGTCCTGCCAAGGCGGGTGAGTGTCCTTCTGGATGCCATAATAACCTTTGGGGTGACCATGCCCTTTCCTGCATCCCCTGCTGAAAGCTGGTATCTCTTCCAGGCTGCCCGAGGAAGCCTGTATGGATATTTCATCACCTGGGTGCCAGCCCCCTACCGAGCGGCTGTGCCAGCCTGTGCCACCAAGCCCAGCCTGTCAGCTGGTTCTGCACCAAGAACTAAAGGGTGGCTCAGGGACCTATTGCCTCAATATATCTTTGGCTGATGCCAACAGCCTGGCAATGACCAGCACTCAGCTTGTTGTGTCTGGTAAGTAACTAGATAAGAGGTGGGATACAAAGCTGGCAGAAAGGAGCAGAAGGTAAAACAATGTCTGGGCTTCTACTCACAGGTCAAGAAGCAGGCCTTGGTCAGGCTCCCCTGCTTGTGGGCACCTTGCTGGTGTTGGTGGCGATGGTGCTTGCATCTCTGATATACAGGTGAAAACCTCACTATCCAATGCAGATTTCCAATCCCTTTTGCCACCACTCAGGCTAGCTCAGGAGACAGAAAAGTACCACTCTTTCCAAGGAAGCAGAACACCAGGAAAGAGCCCAGCACTGGAAGTTAGGCTTGGGCTAAAGTCTTGTGGGACCTCGGGGAAGTAGCTTAAACTTTCTGAGCTATGTGAGTTGGGACAGTGAACACCTGCCATTTCTTTCTTTCTTTTTTTTTTTTATCGGTACCAGGGATCAAACTCATGACGGCCTGCTTCCAAGGCAGGTGCTTATGCCGCTGAGCTAAATCCCCAGCCCACACCTGCCATTTCTAAGATGTTAGAAACAGCATAGGTAATCCAGCTGGTGTGAAGGTTGATGCTGCTGGTAACTTGTCAATAGTAAGAGTGGTACAATCAGGGTGAGCTGAGTGCTACATCTGTAAGAAGGCTGCTAAAGGTCTCAAAGCAGGGAAGCTTATACAGGAATAGGGAATAAACAGAGGTCACTAAAGGAATAAGACCAGGGGATCCCTTGAGGTGATGAGGGGGCTAGTATCAAGGCCTAACAGGCCCAGGATATGGGTGTATCCTTTTGGAGAAGCGCAGATGGGCTCCTTCTGTCCACTGCTAACCAGATTCCCTCTTCTCTCAATATCAGGCGCAGACTGATGAAGCAGGGTTCAGCCCTCTCCACTTCCCAGCTGCCACATTGTAGCACCTCCTGGCTGCGGCTGCCCCAGGTTTTCCGTGCTTGCCCCACTGGAGAGAACAGCCCACTTCTCAGTGGGCAACAGGTCTGAGTATCTCATACAATGCTGTGATTTCCTAGGGTTGGCAGTGATGCCTGTTTTCTGCCATCTTCCCTTGGAGACTACCATTACCTGAAATAAACGCTCAGAACCTGGGACTGCTTTTTTTATTCTTGCTTCTTGAATCTATGTCTTCTAAGGAGTGAAAGTCTGAAAGAAGAGAGGGGTATCACTTACTAAAAGATATTCCAAGGGAAAAAAATCATTTTTATTTAGATGAGGCACTTTGAACATATGTGTGTGTGGTGTGTGTATGTGCATGTGTACATGGGGAGCAGGGAGATGGTGCAGGATAATAAATACTGTGAGGATGTAGGAACACTCCCTTGAGCTGGCAGGAAGGTGTGGCAGCAACGTACAGAGCCTAGGGAGTGCAGTCCAGGGATGGGCAGGTGAGTTCAAGGCTGGCTTGCAAGCTGAGGATGTCTTTCTCAGCCCAAGAAACCAAAGAAATTGGAAGAGCGAGGGGGTGGGCCCATGAGCATGGGCATCTGGTTCTTGTGGGTGATCTTAATCTGGAAGGGAAGGGAACACATTTAGAGGCAGAACCCAGTACCTAGGGCTGGGACATCAGGGGATTTGGGGGCTTCTGGGGGTTATTAGTTAGGGAGTCAAGAAACTGTAGGTATTAGTTAGGATCCATAGAACCTAAGAGTTTAGCTTTTAGCAGGCATAGGTGATACTCACTGTACAGGGTGACTGCATCCACGGTTCCCCATCAATTTGCATGGGAAGGGTTTTTGTGGTGCTATGGGAAGGCAAGGAAGATTGCTGAAGATTTCCTTACCAGTTGAATACCAGAACTCTGCTTCTCAAGTTTTTGTTTGAGACAGGCTCTCACTATGTAGTTCAGGCTGGCCTTGAACCTGTGGTGATTCTCTCCCTCACCTTCCCCAGGGCTTGGATTAAAGGCATGTGCCACCATGCCCAGCTCAGTGTGGTTTTGAGGCCCTTTGTCACTCAGGAAGATCTCCCAATAAAGCCCTGCTTCACTATTCCCATGACCCTCTGCGCTTCCGGGCTTTCTCACAGCACCCTGGGTTACAGTTGTCCTTACTGGATGGTGATCTCGGAGCACTTGGCCAGTCGACGTCCAGCACTCTTGAGCCTGGTATAGATCTGGCCCATCTCAATTGCACCTTCCAGCCCTACTACTTCCAGGCGTTTGTCACTTAGGTCTGGGGAGAGAAGTAGGAATATAGATTTTGCAGAAGCAGGGTTCTCCTAGAGGGAGCCACACTTTTCCCTTAGTCCTGCCCATCCTCTCACCTGGCACACAAGTTTTCAGGATGTCAGGGTCAGTGATGACTTTAGCTGTAGAGCCTAAGGCCTGGTTGATCCCACAGGTATCCCCATGGGGCCTTTTGGCATCACCCCAGAGGTTGGAGCCACCATGCATGCTAGGGATGTTCAGCACTGCGATGCCTTCTAGGGACAGGTTACTCAGATCCAGCGGTTTCCCACAGATCTGAGGGGATGGGGGCACAGGCCCAGTTGGGGAGAGCACAGATTCTCACCTCATGGCATAATCATGGATGTGACTGATCCCTCTATCAGGTGACAAAACTGGGAAGGCCAGCATTTGGAGGTTGGAAGAAAAGGAAGGAAAAAGGGACTAGTGTATCTTGAGAACTTAGAAAGTCGGGGCTGGATAGCTGGTAAATCAAAGAAATCCTGGCTCAGAAACATGGAAAGTTCCCAAAGATGTCTGTAAAGGGAGTAATTTAGATACAAGAAACTGCAAAGGATGTAGGGTTGGGTCTCATCACACGCACCTCAACTGTCAATGACTCTTCCAGCTTTTTGCATGTTGAGAAGATGGATTCAGATGTGGCAAATTCAAAGTACCAGAGCTTGTTCTTCATTCTGTTAGCCCCCAAGGCAGGGCCCAGTAGGGAGGGGACACATCACACAGTGCTGATGGGCAGCATAAGTGATATCAATGTCCCAACCCCAAGGAGAATAAAGGTGCTATAGTTAGGGGTTTCCTCAAGATGTCACTGCCAAGTCTAAGCATTCCAAGTCAGCCTTGAATACAAACCTGGTCCCTGACACTGTGTATGCCCATACCCTCTCTTTCCCTCACCTGCTGTTGAATTTCTCAGGATATTTCTCTCGCATGATGTGGAATCGGTGTGCAATAGAAGCATCCTAGAGAATTAAGGGCATGTGGTATCAGAGGCCCGGCCTCTCCCTATACAGAGCACTGTCCCCCTTGCCCCACCCGTCTGGATGCAGCATGTCTCAGGTTCTTTTTTGCAACTCACACCATGGTACAACTCTCCATTTCCCCACCCCACTGCTCTCTTATCCTCTCTCTTCCTTTTCTTTTCTTTCTTTCTTTTTTTTTTTTTTTGTGCTGGGGCTCAAACTCACGACCTAATGTTTGCCAAGCAAACACTGCAAACATTTACGTGGCTGAGCTAAAACCCTGGCCCTCTGTTCCCTTTCTGTCCTTTTCCAGGCTATGCTTAACCCCTACTCCCTCCCTTCCTGCTGTGTTCACTGACCACACCGATGGAGAAGTAATTATTGATGATTTGAAAGGGAACTGGATCACTCTTTTCTTCACTTTGTTGGGGTATCACTTCCACGGACCATCGATCTATATGTACCACCTTACTCATCTCTAAATCCTTGAGAATCTTTGCCAAATTCTGTCCCTCATACCCTAGGGGAGAAAGAAAAGATACAATGCCATATGTTAACACAGAGCTCTGAGTCTCAGACAGCCTCCTCAGCCTCAGCTTCACAGATCCTCAAAGACCTCCTGCTGTGGTTCTGCAAGCCCTCTCAGCCCTTGTCCGTGAGTGGGAAGGGAAGGACTGAAGGCTCTCATGGGCCCATGTAAAGGTCAGCCTCTTGCTGACTTTCTTCCACATTATTATGGAAGACAAACACTTTCCATGTGTGTGCATATGTACAAATGACTCCAAAGTTCATTGGGAAGGTTAGAAAGAATAGCCAATGGGGCTGGAGATTTAGCTCAGTGGCATAAGCACCTGCCTTGTAAGCGCATGGTCGTGTTTGATCCCTGGTACCGGTAAAAAAAAGAATAGCCAAGAAAATGCTGAAAAAAAGACAATGACAAATTGGGAGAATCTCTCTCATCCCCTGCTTGCTTTCTTGTCCCATTCCAACAGACAGAACACAGAATAAAGTGTGCCACTGGTATAGTGAATAGAAAAGTGTGTCCCAAGTAGACTCTAATATACCTGGAAATTTACTGTGTGATAGCATTTCAAGTAAACTGGGAAAAGATTTGTCAATAAATAATGCTAATGGAGAAGTTACTTCTTTTTTTTTCAAACTCACAACCTTGAGTGTTTGCCAGGAAGGAACTTAGGCCACTGAGCTAAATCCCTAGCTGAGAAATTACTTCTTACACCAAAGTGAATTCAACTTGGATCTAAGAATTTAAAAAAAAACAACTGGATCATACAAGAAAACATGAGCACTTATATGTTCTCTGAAGATAAAGGCCTTTCTAAAGCATAACAGCAAACTAGGAGCCAAAAAAGATGAAAAATGCTATTATATTAAAACTTAGGATGGGTTGGGTAGAGCTGAGTAGTATAGCACAGTGCTTTATTTTACTGTACTGTTTTTATAGAACTGGAAAATGAACGGTGGACCTCGCACTGAGCTACATGCCAAAGCCTTCCATTTTTCATTTTATTATCATTGAACATATCTGTGTATGTGTGTGTGTAGTACTAGGGATTGAAGCCAGGAAGAACTGAGCTACATTTCCAGTCCCCCACAATGAACTTACTTTGTTTTAAATTCTGAGACAGTATCATAAGTTGTTCAGGCTAGCTTCAAACTTATAACTACCTACCTCGATGTCTAAATTAGCTGGGATTACAGGTATAGCACACTATGTTGGCTTAAAAGTTAAAACTTCTGTATGGTTAAATAAACAAACACCTGCATAAAAGAACGAAAAGAGAAAGAGAAGGAAAGAAAAATATAAACAGAGGATAAGCACATATAGCAGATTAACTTTCCCAACATTCAAAAAGTTCATGAGTGATAGTGTTCACATGACCTGTAATCCCAGCTACTGAGGCAGAAAGATCATAAATTTGAGGCCAGTCTGGGCAATTTAATGAGGCTGTTTGAAACAAAGAGAGAAAAAGAGAAGAGGGAACGGGGCTGGGGGTTTAGCTCAGCGGCATAAGCACCTGCCTTCCAAGTGTGTGGTAATGAGTTCGACCCCCGGTACCGCTAAAAAAAGAAGAGGACAAAAAAAAAAAAAAAAAAAAAAAAGAGAGAGGAGGGAAGTTGAAGGGGAGGAGAAGAGCAGAAGAAATGATAAAGATACAGTATAGTACATACTTAGAGGGCAAGGAAGATAGCTTAGGGTAGAGTGCTTACCTAGTATGTATAAGGCCCTAGGTTTATTAACAATATAAAATTTAAAAATAACTTTATTAGACTTAATAAAAAGATGGGCAAAGGATCCAGGCTTGGTGGTGCAAGCCTGTAATACCAGCACTTAGGAGGCTGAGGCAAGAGGATCAGTGAGAGTTTCAGGCCAGCCTGGGCTTTCCAAAGTTCAAGGCCAGCATGAAGTACAAAGCAAGATCTTGTCAAAAAAAAGGAGGCAGGCAAATAGTACAAATAAATTATAGAAGAAATACAAATGACCAATATGCACATGAAAGATGTTCAGTATTAACTACTGGTCATTAAGAATTTTAAATGGTTAATTTTTTGTGCCTATCAAATTAGCAACCTCTAAGATGATTGAGAAAGCCAATAGTTAAATAGTTTATGAATAAACTGGCACTTTCATTTGCTATTAGTTGGGATATAATTAATAACATTCTTGGAAGGCAAGTGACTAAAAAATATTACCAAATTTTGGTGTTAGTGATGTAACTCAGTGTTAAAGTGTTTACCTAACATGGAAAATAACATTTTCTAAAAAAAAAAAAAAAATTTTTTTTCAGTACTGAAGATTGAATGGAGGGCCTTGCACATACTTGCTCTACTACTGAGCTACACTGCCAATCTTTTTAAATTTTTATGTTGAGGTCTCACTTGGTTGCCCAGCTGGCTTCAAACTTATGTCTTCCTACCTTAGCCTCCGAAGTAGCTGAGATTACAAATGTGCACCATTTGTCTGGCTTCAAAACATACTTTTGGATACAGCAATTTTAAGAACTTCTGCAGAAACTAACATATATGTATAGAGCTGGATGTTTGCTGAAATATCCTTTGAAATAGCAAAAATTGGAAACAATCTAAATGACCATCAGTAGAGAAAGATCAGGCATTGCAGCTGCCGCCCGGAGGAGCAGGAGTTGGGGAACAAGTGGAACTTGCCACTCCACCAAGCTGGGATCAGAGACTCTGGGGCCTAATCAGGTAATTGGGGCTCAATTCTGAACATCTGCAACAGCCCTGGGGAAAAAGGGATGTGCTGATAAACTGGGTTGATGTAGGGAAAGAAAAATAAAATAGGCGAAAGTCATTAAAAACATGTCAAATCCAAATCACAAATTACCATGCAGGTATTGAATATAAAGTGAAATCCATCAATCTGTACGAACTGAAAATTCTTCAAGACATAGTACTCAGTGAAAACCAAAGTCCAAAAGAAGTTCTAGATCAGTCTGCCTAGTATGATTTCATTTATTTGTTAGAATTTCAAATGTGTAACTGGATGTGGTAGCATGCACCAATACCCAGCATTCTAGGCAGGAGAGTTACAAATTTGAGCTCGGCCTGGGTAATGTAGCAACTCAGTAAGACCCTACTTCAAATGAAAAGGAGGTGTAAATAAATGTAGCTCAGTGCAAAGGCTCTGTGTTCAACTCCAGTACAGGAGGAAAAAAATGTATGTAGGTTCACATGCATGTGTATGTTTGCATATGCAAACAATTAACATGAGTGAACGTAAGAAACAGTGGTTCTGTCTCAGGATTTGTTGCAGACGGGAAAAGGAGATCAGTATATGAAGACACATAGAGAGAATTTTTTTTTTTTTTTTTTTTTGGTCTTTTTTGAGACAGGGTCTCACTATGGAGTTCAGGCTGGCCTTAAACTCACTTTGTAGCTTAGGCTGGTCTCTAACTTGCAACGATCCTTCTGCCTCAGCCTCCTGAGTACTGAGATTACAGGCAGGTGCCACCATGCGCAGCTCGAGAGGTTTTTTATATTGGTCTTGTTATGTTGCCCAGGCTGGTTTCAAATTCATGATCTCCCTGCCTTTGCCTCCTGAGTGCTGGGATTACAGGTGTGGGCCACCACTGTGGCTCTCTACCCCAACCTCATGGTTCTGGGGTTGAACTCAGGGCTTCACATCACCCTCCCATTTTTGAGGTTATATCTTGCTAAATTGCTTAATTGCTCAGGCTAGTTTCAATTCTCCTGCCTCAGCTTCCCAGAGTGCTAGGATTATAGGCGTACACCTAATTTTTTAGCTCCACCTTTATTTTATTTTATTTTATTTTTTGAGATAAAGTCTCACTATATAGTTCAGACTGGTCTTGAATTCCCTATGGAGCCTAGTTTGGTTTGGAACTCAAGGTGATCTTCTTGCCTCAGTTTCCTGAATGCTGGGATTATGTGTTACCACATCCAGCTAAAACTTTTTATATTGAGACCAGAATCTCTCTAAATTGCCTATGCTGGCACGGAACTTGCAATTCTCTTGCCTCAGCCTCCTCAATAACTGGAGTTATAAGGGTGCACTAATGCATCTATTTGTTCATATTCTGAACCAGCAGGTCCACTTCCAAAAATCTGTCCTGGGGCTAGGGATTTAGCTCAGTGGCACAGAACCTGCCTGGCAAGCGTGAGGTCCTCAGTTTGATTCCTGGTAGCCTAAAAAAAAAAATCTGTCCTATTCATAGGTATCTGTGTGCAGATATAGACAAGCAAGGTTGTTAACTAAAAACTAACTGCTACCCAAAAGTCCATCAATAGGTACTGGTTAAATAATTACTCATTCATTCACACAATGGAATGCTATGCAGGTTTTTTTTTTTTTTTTTATGTTTTTCTTTTTTATGGGTACCGGGGATCAAACTCACAACCACACACTTGCAAGGCAGGTGCTTATGCCGCTGAACTAAATCCCCAGCCCCTTGCTATGCAGTTTTGAAAAGAGAGAGAAGGCCAGGCATGGTGACATATGCCTGTAATCCTAACATTTGGAAAGCTGAGACAGGAGGATCACGTGTGTGAGTTCAAAACTAGCCCAAGCCACACAGTGAGTTTAAAGCCAGCCTGGTCTATATAGCAAGACACTGCTCAAAATAAGAAAAGAAAAGCATTGGGTGCAAGCCTGTTGTCTTAACACTTGGGAGGCTGAGGCAGGAGGATGGCCCTGAGTTTAAATCAGCCTGGGTTACATCATGAGATCCTGTCTCAAAAAATAAATAACCCACTGTTTCTTTGAAAAAGAAAAGCCCCCAAAATGTTTAAAATGGTATTTAGCTCAATACAAAGGCCTTAGGTTCAATCCCCAGTATAGGAAAAAAATATTTTTTTTTTGAGACAGGGTCTCACCATGTATCGTAGACTGGATTGGAACTCACTTATGTAGCTCAGGCTGGCCTCAAACTCATGGCAATTCTGCCTCAGCCTCCAAAGTGCTGGGATTACAGGCATGCGCCACCACATCTGGCAAAATTTTGCTTAAGTACATATTGTATGTGTCTAGAAATAAATAAATGGAAGTTAAAAAAAATAACGACATGGAGGAATGGAATCCAAAACTTTAGAGAGTAGATTTCAGGGAACTTTCACTTTCTTGGCTTGTATATCTGAAATTAAAAAAAAATTTAAACCACAAGAATTTATTATTTTTGTAAACAGGGAAGAGTATTTTTTTTTTTTTTTAAGAAAGTCTCCACTGCCTTACATTCCACTGATGGCTCAAGTCCTATAATCTGCCTTTCATCCCACTCTGCTGAAACTTGGCAAAGACTGCTGAGGACTTCTGCCAAAAACAAGTTTAGCTTTAGTTCTCTTTTTAACTTTTTTGTTGTTGCTGAGACCGGGTTTTGCTAGGTAGTCCAGGCTGGCTTTGAATTTACCATGATCCACCTGCCTCAGCCTCCTGAATGCTGGAATTATAGAGGCAAGGGCCACCATGCCTGGCTTCTCATTTTAACTTTTGAAACTCTTCACTTAGTCTGATATATTGTTCTCTTCATTCCAGACGACCCTCTCTGATCATTGTTTTTGTAGTAGGCAGAATAATGGCCTCCACAAAATATACGATTTAGCAAACTCATTGATGCCCTGTCTCAAAATGAAAATAAAAAAGGGCTGGTAATATAGCTCAGCGCAAAGGTCCAGGGTTCAACTCCCACTACTGATGAAAGAAGGAAGACAGGAAGAAGAATCTTACCTGGCAAAAAGACTACAGATATGATTACATTAAGGATCTTGAGTGAGAGATTATCCAGATTTATTTAAATAAACATGTACATAGGTTCTTATAAATGAAAGACAAGGCCAGATATGGTAGGTAGTACATGCCTTCCTGGCACTTGAGAGGCAGATGAAGGAGGATCAGGGCAAGTTTGAGGCCAGCCTGGGCTACATTGGGAGACTCTGTCTCAAAAACTTTAAAATAAAATAAAATAAAATAAAAAAGAGGAAGATAAGAGAGAAGTCTTAGAAAGAGATGAGACAATAGAAAGAGAGGCTGGAATGATAAACATTACTGTTTGACAGGGGCTGGAGGCCAAGGAATGCAGGCAGCCTCTGCAAACAGGAAAAGAAAAGGCAAGAGATTCTCCTACAGTGCCTCTAGAGAAAGACATAGCTCTGCCAATCCCTTGATTTTAGCCCACTGAGTCTTGTTTTGAACTTTTGACCTCCAGAACTGTAAGATAATACATTTGTTTTTGCTTGAGCCACTGTTTGTGTAATTTGTTACAGCAGCATAAGGATAGGTGCTTTTAGTTTATCTATTTATTTATTCTTTTTTTTTCTTGTTTTTTTTTTCTTTCGTTTTTATCGGTACCGGGAATTGAACTCACGACTGCCTGCTTGTAAGGCAGGTGCTTATGCCGCTGAGCTAAATCCCCAGCCCCTATTTATTTATTCTTGACACAGCATCTCACAAGGTAGTCTAGCCTGGCCTCAAACTCATGGTCATCTTCCTGCCTCAGCCTGCTGAGTACTGAAATTATAGGTGTGCATCATCACAACCAGCTGAACGTAGACTTTTTAATACCTCTTCCTCCTGTGTGCTCAGCTCTTAAAGATGGCATTTATCAGGATCTTTATGTCCTTGTCTAACTTACTCTTACCTCTGTCCTTGGGTGATCTTGTTTACTGTCAGGCTGTCAATTTCCACTGGGACCAGATGACTGTCCAACATGTATCTCCAACCATACTTCTCTTTTAAATCCCTGACATCTATTTCTAACTGTCCCCAACATCTCCTTCTCATTGCTCCATTCTCATCTTGGCTCAACACATTACAAAGTGAATCTAGCTTTCTTAAATTAATTTTTTTTTTTTTAATTTTATTTAAGGAGAAAAGAAAAAAAAGCAGGGAAAGGGTACAAGTTATACAGATTTACAGAAAAAAAATGAACAGTAGGAAATCACTAGTTAATGGATTACATATTGTCATCTTAGAAATAATTGTTCAAGTCACAAAATTAAAGCTTGTAAAGTGGACATTCCAACAATGATACTGCAAACAGTTCTGTTCAATGATCCAATAAAACTCAGTGATATCATTTTCTATCTTATACACTTAAATATACATGCAGTTATATAGTGTGGAGCACTTTCTTTTCCTCTCTTTTGTACCATGACTATTACACATTTTGGGTTTCATTGCTCCCACGGTTCTTATTACTTGAATCTAGCTTTCTTTGTTAAAGGTCTTCCTTCTGTATTCCCTATCATAATATTATTACTTTTTTTTTTTTTTTGCATTTTTCCTTTTTATCGGTACCAGGGATCGAACTCACAACTGCCTGGTGCAAGTCAGGCGCTTATGCCGCTGAGCTAAATCCCCAGCCCCATAATATTATAAGTAGTGCTCCTCTTTGCTCAGTCCACAAACCTAAAAATGTCTCACAATTTACTCTACCTTCTCCCCAAAAGCTACAACCTCTCAGCTATCAAATGCTGGCTCTTCTGTTTCATTAACCCACTGCTTCTGTCTTTTTCTATTTTTATTTTTTCTGCTGTCTGTACTTTTGTGGTCATAATTTTTTATGGATAATGGCAACACAGCTAGTTTCTTATCTTGTCTCCTTTCACCAACCCAACCTCCACAGAACTCCTACAATGATATTCCCTTTATTTGCTTCTCCTCAAAGCTTAAGTTTTCCAATTTCAACATAAAATTTTTTCAACATAAATTTTTATCACTACTGTATTTATATGCTTATGGTGATAGTTCAGATTGGGTTAGTAGACAAGTGCTTCAAGAGTCTTATTTGTAGAACACACACAAAGACTCACACAAAACATATGATTTAAAGTCTATAATACTGTATATGGGGCTGGGGATTTAGCTCAGCGGCATAAGTGCCTGCCTGGCAAGCGCAAGGTCCTGAGTTCAATCCCTGGTACCACCAAAAAAAATAAAAAGATACTGTATATGAAAAATTCAGGGGCCAGGGATTTAGCTCAGCAGCGTAAGCACCTGCCTGGCAGGTGCAAGGTTGTGAGTCTGATCCCTGGTATACAAAAAAAAAAATTTAGATGTTATGGACCTGAAACTTAGTCTTTGTTTAAAGTCCTATGTATAAAAGAACATAAAAAGATTTAAATTATAGGCTGGGGATTTAGCTCAGTGGCATAAGCTCCTGCCTGGCAAGCAGGCAGTCGTGAGTTTGATCCCCGGTACTGATAAAAATGAAAAAGACAAAAAAAAATATGAAAAGATTTAAATTATAAGTCAGAAATACTGACACAGGCATACTTGGACATGCCTGTAATCCCAGCACTCTGAAAAACTGAGGCAGGAAGTTTTTAAGTTCTAGTCTAGCCTGGACCATTTAGCAATTTATTGAGATTCTGTCTCCAAATAAAAAATTAACCCAGGCATGGGGAGGCAGAGGCAGGAAAACTGCTGCAAGTTTGAGGCCAGCCTGGACTACATAGCAAGACCTTGTCTCAAAACCAAACCAAGGGCCAGGAATTTAGCTCAGTGGCATAAGTGCCTGCCTGACAAGTGGGAGTCGTGAGTTCGATTCCCAGTTTTGAAGGAAAAAAATAAAGCAGAATAAAACAAAACCCTGAACCACCCCCAGCCCAATATTGGAAAGAAAAAAAAAAGGATAAAGTTATAATATACACCTAGAAATATTTCTTCCTATTTCTTCTTTTACTTACATCAATTGTTTCCCCATGGTTCAGGGTCTATGCACTCGAATGCCTCAGTGGCTTGAAAGGTAAGGCAAACAAGTTGCTACTAGGGAGTCAAGGGGACTGTAGTGAACTGAAGAATACACGCCCGCACCAAGTTCAGTGCAAACCCCAGCTGGGCAACTTGGTGACTTAGCAAGAGCCTGTCTCAAACAAAAAAATAAAAAAAGAGCTGGGATATGGCTCAGTGTAAAGGCCTGGGTTTGTTCCCCAGGACCACCAAAATAAAATAAATAAAATAGTAAAGGAAGGAAGGAAGGAAGGTTACTGTAAGGCAAAGAAATCATTTCTGTGGAATGCCAGCTTGTATTTCTGGCAGGATACAGATAAAGACCTCATAGCATTGCATTTCATAGCCCTCCCTCTACAATCTGTATCTGCTCAACTCAGTCCCCACCAGTCCTCATCTTGTATTCTAGGTCCCAATCATAATTCTGTTTCCCCAATGTGGCACCATGTTGATTTGTAACTCCTGTGCCTTATATCAGTTTCTCTATCTAGGACCCTCTTACTCTTCCAAGGAAACCTCTGGTCCTTAATCTTAAACAGGATTTTTTGAGATGGACTCTGAACCCTACAGCTTTAACCCCCGACATAATTTAAACACAAGCTGCCCTATACTGACCTCTTCATCTACCAGTACCATTCCTGAAATTTTTCCTTTGAAAGGAGTAAGAGATTAGAAATGGGAGTGCAGTGAGGAGACTGTTGCAATAGACTCAGACAGAAATCACGTGTATGGACGAATGAATGAATCATGGAAAAGCTCCTGGTAGCTCCATTATCTGCCTTTGTTCTTTCACAACTTTATCTCCACTTTGTTCTCAGCCTCCCCACTATATTCCTTGATCCCCTGAGCCCTAAGAGTTGTTTGGGGAAATAAATATTTTTGGGCTTATAAGGAAGAGAACTATCATCTTTGACTCTTCCAGGTTCAGAATGTGGTCCCTACCACCTCCAAAGCTCTTTTCTGTTTGCTACTCCATGTTAGTACACACTCATCTGTACCTCTTTTCTCCCACAACCTTCTTTCCACATCGGATACCTACATTCTTCTCTCTGTGTGCCTTTCCCTTCCTACCCACCACCCCCTACTCCCAGGAAAAACAATTTCTAACCACTTACCTCCTCCCCACCTTAGGCAACGAGCCAGATCATTTCCAGTGCCCAGAGGCAGCACAGCAACAGGGGGTACTACAGGTAAGTTGGCTTTGTCTGGGGAGGCAGGCGAATAGACAGATGGAGGGAGGTGGCTGTGGGTACCACTGCCCCCATCCTGCCCAGAGCCTCTCCTTGCACTGACCAATGCTCTCTAGAATCCAGCCCACTGTGCCATCTCCACCACACACCAAAATTCGGCTATCAGGAACATCTCTGAAGAATCTGAGTCTGAGACAAAAGGGGAGAGAGAAGGTAAAGAAGGACAACAGGATCGAGGCTACTTGACTCCTGGACAGGCAGATTAGTTCGTATTTCTCATTACTATGACCCTCTTCCCCTTTGTCAAAAGACTTAAGCTTCAAGTTGGGGGTACAGCTCAGTGGTAGAGTCTTGGATTCAACTCTGATAATAATAATAATGGGTTCGAGTTTCTTTTTGCTTTTCTTTTCTTTTTCTTGTGTCTTTTTGAGGCATGGTCTCAGTATGTGGTTCAGGCTGGCCTTGGGCTCACTTTGTAGCCCAGGCTGGTCTCAAACTTACAGCAATTCCCATGATTCAGCCTCACAACTGCTGGGATTACAGATGTGTGCCACCATGCCCAGCTCATTTCAATTAATGGCAGGAAAAAAAAAAAACAATGGGGGCTGGGGATTTAGCTCAGCGGCATAAGCGCCTGCCTTGTAAGCAGGCAGTCATGAGTTCGATCGCTGGTACCGATAAAAAGGAAAAAGACAAAAAAACAAAAAACAAAAAAACAATGAAGGAGCATTATAATTACTCCTTAGTGGTTAGGAAAAAATAGATATCTTTATCTTTTTAGAGCAAGACAAAGATGGCACAGAGAACTGAGAGGGGACACTTAGGGACCTTACAGAAAGATTGTGAATTTTGATCTCTTTGAAGTCCTGTAAGTCCCTTTTTCCAACATACACTCTTTTCTGCCCTCTCTCAACATACATAGATACACAGACACACAAAAATACTGCACTCTGGCCCCTAACCTATACTTACCCGGGCTCAGGACCATCCGTCAGGAGGTTGAACACCTGCCGAGGGTTTAATATATACTGGAACTTCCAAAGCACCCTGTGGGGTGGGGGGGGAGTTCATAATGGGGTGAAGTGAAAGTGATATTCTATACCCTTATTAACACCTCATCAAGATGCTCTGCCAATATACAGCATTTCCTTCCTCCCTCCTAACTCTGGCCTTCCCACTCCATCTAGGAAGACCTCAGGTTCTCTTCTCACCTCTGCCCTTGTTTCCCACCACTCTTAGGATTGACAAAGACTAGAAGTGGGTGAGTGTTAGGCACAGGTTCAATCTGTAACGGTGGGGGGGAAAGAGAAAGTAAGGATAAACAAACCAGGATTTTTTCAGAAAGTAGTTTTGGAGGCAGGGTTGGCATTCCTCAAGCTGCTTTTAATTCCCTCCACCAGGAAGCAGCTGTGCCCCCCACCCCCTTCCTACTTCAGTCCCTGCTTTGTGGGCACTAGCCCCACACTGGCCACACCAGGAAGCCCAGACCCCTCGGCCCTGTACCCGCAGAGCTTCAGATGTGGACACATTTAAATCATCCATGGATTTCTGGTTTATTTTGATCTGTTTACGCTCCTGTCCAGTAGCCTGGGAAGAGAGCAAAGCAGAGGGAAAGAAAGCTGGATTATGCATGAATTTCCAAAAGGATGGGTCCTTTGAATCCTAAAAGTATAGGCTCTGTCTTCAAAGTGGCATTCTGTGTGTCGCGGTGTGTATGGGAAATCCAAGAGGCTCTCTTGTCCCCTCCCAGCTGCTGCCTGATAGTCTCACCAGGACACTGGGATAGATGGAAGATGGAGGCAGGATGTGTTCACGGAGCAGCCCACAGTCACATTCGGGGCCCATGGTTCGCAGGCAGTCATCATGGATCTGAAAAGACAAGTTGTGCACACCAAGATCAAGCCGGGGACCCTGACACCTCCAAAATTAGGGGTTTAAACTGGACTGAATCCTTTGGGGCAGGGGCAACTACGCAAAGTGCCCAAAAGCATATCCTGGAGAGTAGCTCCTGAACTGACCTCTAGGTGGCACCATACACAATGCAGCCCGGTTAGACTGTGGTAGATCCGGATCTTTTTCTGACAGCGGTCACATCGGCCAGACTCACAGCCTCCTCGGACCCACACATGTGACTGGACCTTGGGGAGAAAGGCAATGCTTTGTCTAGAAGGATCTGAGCAAAGATGGGGGAGGGCAGGGCTTCGGGTGACGGGTCAGGGACCAAGGCCAAAATAGGGGTGGTGATGGGGTGGAGGGTCACTCACACCAATGTCCTTCCGAGACTTGGCATAGGTGCTGACTTCACATGGCATGGCCTTCATGGCGCAGTGGTCATGAACAGTATACTTACAGACTGGGAGGGAGGGAAGAAGGCCAGAGGCTTAGCTGCTGCCCTTCTCCCTAGAATCACTCACTGCATCAGGACAAGTAATCCCTTACAGGCAGGGTGTGGCAGAGAAGTGTTGAGGAGCAAAGCTCAACTCTAAAACCTATGCTTCTTCCCCAGTCATTCTTGTAAAACAACATCAGCCATCCCATGCCTGACCCATGCCACCCATGTGCTGGCAGCAACTGAACAGCATGATGTGAGCAATACTCAGATGTAACAGTAATAATAATAATAAGTTGAATTTTAAAGTATGTGCATCCCCTATGTTAAGCACATTTTTTTTTTTTTTTTTTTGTATCAACTGATTTGGTGGTCACAATTACTTCATTTTCAGTTGCGGAAACTACAGCTTAAAAAAGGTATATACATGAGGTGCTAGGTTTCATCTCCAGCACCATAAAAAGGAGAAAAAAAGGGGCTGGCGATTTAGCTCAGTGGCATAAGCGCCTGCTTGGCAAGCGCAAGGTTGTAAGTTTGATCCCTAGTTCCACAAAAAAAAAAAAAAAAAAAAGGAAAAGGAAAGAATAAAGAAAGTTGGCTTTCTCAAGGTCACATAACTATCAGTGTCAAAGCCAAAATTCAAATCTAGGTTTTTCTAGGTTCAGAAGACCACACTCCTGCAGATAACTGGGCTCCTCTTTCCTCCTATATCCTTACTCCCATCACTCACGGTTACATTTCAGCCCCTGTTTGCCAAGACCAATGCTCAACTCGCACAGGTTGCAGTAGACTGGTCTAGGGAACCTCTTGGGTCTCCACATGTGTTGCCCGTCATCCTTCAGAGTCTGCAAGGCAGAGGATTAGAGAATGCCTAAGGCCTTACAGCACCAACCTCTGGTGCCATACCTTAAGCAAGCAGCATTACCCTCCTCACAGGGTTTGCCACTCACCATTTCCAGTCCCAGCAGGACTAACAATGGCACAGTGGTGGCCCCAGCCCGGACCCACTCAGCTAGAGAGACAGAGCCACTGCCATCATAGTCAATCTCTTTCATCATCTCCTGAAGAATCTGAACAGAGTAGGAAGTGACTTAATATGAGTTGTCCTTCAAATACTTCTCCACTGTCTCTAAAAGACACCCAGCACAGCCATTCCAACCGGGAATCAGATGGCCCATCACATGAGGGGTGAGGCAGTTGCAGAGTCAATGGGGGAGAAGGTGTGATGAGGGACATGGAGGAAGAACTGCCTTACAGGCCTCAGCTCAGACACGTCCCAGTCCAAGTATTCGGCCACTCTCATCATCTGGAGGATGATTTTTTCTACTTCCTGAGGCAAAGAAAATAAGTCAAGCCACCGCTACATCCTCTTCATTATTACTACTCAAACTCTCCTCTAGAAATCCAGGTTCCTGGATTCTGCCCCCCAGACCCACCCTTTCATTTTCAAGTGCCACTGGCAAGTAAATAAATGTGCTTATATATTTGTAAGATGCTCCCTTTCATGTATCTAGTCTTCTGTATTAGGGATCAAGAACTTAAGACTCCCCCCCACCCTTTTGTAAGAAATCCTCTACCACTGAGCCAACACCCCCAGTTCTTTCTCTGCTTCTTAAAATCCTGGAAAAGTAGGGGCTGGGGATTTAGTTCAGCGGCATAAGCACCTGCCTTGCAAGCAGGCAGTCGTGAGTTCAATCCCCAGTACCGATAAACATGAAAAAGACAAAAAAAAAAAAAAAAAAAAAAAAAAATCCTGGAAAAGTTAGGGTAGGAGGGCACAAACAAATGGACACACACTCCCTTGCCCAGCATACAGATCCTACAACTCACCGAGCTATCCAGAATGCCATTTCTGTCCGTGTCATACAGCTTGAAGGTGACTGTGGGGGTATGTTAGGAATACCAGGGTCAATTTTTGAGAGATACTCAAAGAATTCACCCCAGAATTCAGGAAAAACAAAGAGCCATGGAGAAAGGTAGAGCTTTAGACAGAAAAAGGAACAAAAACAGAGGGAAATAGGCATGGATGTCACCAAGAGGAGACAGCACACACTTCCATATCCCGAAAATGTCCCTACATGAGAATGTATAGACAAAGAAACTGGAGTGACTATAAGACATAGCATTAGGTATAAGTAGACTAGGGAAATAGAAGAAATGGGCCTATTATCTAGCCCATCCTTTGTCTGGCCTTGTCATCATTTAGGAATTCCAAAAGAAGGAAGGCTAGAAGCTAAAGGACACCTCTCCCTTTTCATTTCTTCCTCTTTCCCAGTCCAGAATGACAACTTACATTCTAGCTTGTCTTCTGGTCGGCCTCCCTCCAGGAGAGAGAAGTAGCAGGAGACATCACTAAGACACACCACATCTGCCACTGAAAAATACAGGCAGACTGAAGTTAAGGTTCTTTCCACTTTGGCTCTTTTCTTCTCTTTTGTTTATTTCAACTCTTCCCTTTAACTGTCTTCCTGCTGCCTCCTAATCCAGCCTGACCACCCTCTGCCATTCTCTTCTGGACCTGTCTACAACATGTGATGCAATTCACCTCTTATCCCCAAACCCATACTAATTTGACTTTCCTTCCACAGGCCCAGCTCCATCCTACCTGCTTAACTGTACCTTTTAGTATAGTTTCGTTTAAGCACTGACCACTGTGGAAGGACTGAAACAGTGCCAAGCTTAGGCGACTGGGAACATCATCCACTTCCAGATAGAGTTTCAGGAATTGCTCAAATCCCTCGTACCCAATGGCCTGTGATGAGAGTGTGCATTACCCTGAGGAGTCTGCAGGGTAGCAGATAAGGGCTAAAGAGTTGGAAGTAGCAGGGAACAGAGACAGTAAGTATAGAGCTAAGAAGTAATGGGGCAAAGGAACATTTTTGTTTTTGTTTTTAGCCAAATTCTGACTTAAAAGGATCCCCTGTTTTTCCTAAAGCAAGAGCTGTAGTGACCATGTACAATGGGAAGAGAGCAGGCCCAGAATCATCCCTGGAAGATGGGGACTCCAATGGAATAGCAAAAACAAAGATGAGCAGAGTTAGTCAAGGAGAGCACTTCCCAACTGCCACTCACATCTCCTTGGAGATATTTGGCCATCTCGCCATCTTCGAAGAGCTTTAGGACGTCACTGACCTTTTGGGTGGAGTCTAGGTGTGAACAGAGTACGAGAAGGGCATTAATCCAGCTCAGTTGTCCTGGTCTTCTGTCAGAGAGTCCCATTCAGACACCAAGCAGAGAAAAAGATTGGAATGAGATGAAGAAATTCCAAGCAGAAGCATAGAAATAGGTGGTAAAAACATTTCAGATCCTCCCAATTGGTACCACTCCGTTCTCCTCTTCTCCAAGGCCTGGAGTAAGCAGTCAAGGTACAGAGAAGGTGGAAGAGCTGAGACCTCAGGCTTCTCTCCATCTCCTCTGCTTCCTTTCCTGGTCACCTGCCTATCTGAGGAGCAGACTGGCTCAAGGCCACTGGGGAAGCTATAGTGGGGTGGGGTGGGGGCTATAACAAGCAGGAATAGGGATTCTCTTCCCAGAACTGGAGCGCTGGGAGGAAGACTCACATTCCATGTATTTTTGCAGCTGTACAAAGTCTTCGGGGCTTATTAGGCCCCTCTCCTTGGCCATCTTTCTGTTTCTCTTAAGGACAGCCACAAAGACAGCTTGGTAGAAGTACCTCCGGCGGTTGGTCCTCTTCAGGGGATAGGCCTGCAGAAAGATGCCAAGGTCTTGTGTGGAGAAGAGCCAGCTGTCAGCATCTTTTACTTTCTGTCTGCTCCCACTATAATTTCTGTTCTTTCCTTGTCTCTAACTCCTTCCCTCCCTAAATTTCTTCCGCTCCCGGTGGCCCTTTCCTCTGCCTCTCTACTTTCCCTGGTCGCGTCTGTCCTGACTTTCTCTGACTCATCTCTGACTTTCTTTCCTTCATTTCTGAATTCTTTTCCAATTCATCTGGCCAGTCAACTCTCCACCCTCCGCCCCCGCTTTCCCCAGTCTGTATTTGTGATTGCCGCTGGCAGCCTCTGTGTTTTCGCCCTCCCCCGGCAGACTGTGCAGCCTGGAACAGCCCTACTCTCTCTGGCCTTGGCCTCGCTCTTCTGAAGTCGGGGCCCTGGGGTGGTTCTCACGGCGGCAGCTCGCCTCTGACTAGCTAGACTGCCAGGCCACGACCCCATCTCGCTCCGCCTCCAGCCCCCGGGCCCCAGCCCTGCCACCCACTCACTGAACCACCCACGCCCCGCAACGACCTCTAGCGCTTCTGACTCGCGGCACAGAACCAGGCTGGCTGAGTCCCCGGCCCGCCCCACCTGGAGAAAAGGAGAGGGGGAGGGGATGGTGGGAATGGGGGCGATGAGGGGAAGCTCTGGACACAGGAGCAGGGTTAGCAGCATTTAGGGAGCCCCAACTTTTAGCTATTAGACCTAGCAACCAAGGAGGAGCCCTCCTATGGATTCTGGCCAGGAACCAGTCACAGACAGCGACTTGCCTTAATGATTCAAAACAGCCACAACCATACAACAATAATTACCTACTTTAGGTCAGTTCGTACTACAGCACAGTTTGGGAGTCAAACAGAGCTCATGTCAGTCCTGTTGGGTTCCCATTCATAGCTCTAATAGCTTTGGGTGTTAATAAATTATTAGCCCACCACAGTAGTTATTCTAGCTATTCAGGAGACTGAGACAGGAGTCTCAAATTCAAGGCTAGTTTGGGCAACACGTGGAAACCCTGTGCTCAGTGGTAGAACATTTGTCTAGCATGTACAAGGCTCTCCCCATTACTGAAACAAGAAAGAAGAAACAAGTCAAATCCAGTGTGATCCTGTGAAATAAAAATCATTGGTACAGCAGTTCTAAAGATGAAGAAACAAGCTCAGAGAGGCTGAGATTTTCTAAGGCAACCTTTAAGTGGACAAACCAAGGGGAGAACCCAAGGACCACATGGCAGGGTCTCACTCTGTTGTCTTCCTGCCCCATGGTTTTCTAGTCCTTCCTGTTCTTCAAGCATGCCAAGTTTTTCTTACCTTTCAGGACTATAAGACTTAATGCGCTGTCTACCTGGCTCATCCTTTTGTACTGTAGGCAGAGCCAACTTTTTGCCTCAATTGCAATGTTAGTTCCTTCAAAATAATTTTCTCTTTCTTTCTTTCCTTCTTTCTTTTTTTGGGGGGGAAGGTGTTCTTTGAGACCAGGTCTCTTTGCATAGGTTGCCTTAGGTTGCCTTGAACTCATGGTGATTGTCCTGCCTCAGGCTTCCAAGTACTGGGTGTTCCTTCTATCTTAAAGCAGCTTCCCTCCTTTGTACAGTACTCTCCTTTGGTTTTTTTTATAGAATTTATCACAAGTAGAAATTATTTTCCCTGTTTATTTGCTTTTTTCTTTACTGCTTGTCTTCTGCCAAGATGTAAGTACCAAGAAGGCAAGAGTTTGTCAGTCTTGTTCGTCACTGTATCATGGGTACTTAATATATTCCCCAGGATATACTGAGTGCACAGTATTAATTGCACAGGGGATAGTATAGAGCTGGGGAGTCTCACTGTAATTGCAGTACTTAGAAGCTGAGGCAAGAGGATTGTGAGTTACAGGCCAGTTAGTGCTACTTAACAAGTTCAAGGCCATTCTGGACCTCAGCAAGACCTTGTTTCAAGAAACAAACAAATAGGCTAGGATTTAGCTTAGCGGCATAAGCCCCTGCCTTGCAAGCAGGCAATTGTGAGTTCGATCCCCGGTACTGATAAAAAAAAGAAAAAGACAAAAAGAAAAAAAAAAAAAAAAAGAAACAAACAAAAATCTGGGAGTCACACTGATCCAAGTATAGTTAAATGCAATGTTAGAGTGACACTTGACAGAGAGACGTGCTATAATTTGGCGCACACATAGTAGGTACTAAATATTTGGTTGTTGAATGAATGATGCCAAAAAGCACTTATTGAGGTAATCCATCAAACACTTTGATCTCTACTCATTTGGGGCTTGCTGGGTAAAGTTCAAAGAAGTAGTTAAGGCCTTTAAGAATAGACCAGTCGGGGGCTGGGGATTTAGCTCAGTGGCATACCTGTCTGCCTGGCAAGCAGGCAGTCGTGGGTTTGATCCCCGGTACCGATAAAAAGGAAAAAGACAAAAAAAAAAAAAAGAATAGACCAATCAAGGTGGGAATAGTGGTGCATGCCTGAAATTCCAGTGCTTATGAGGCTGAGGCAGGATCACTGTGAGTTTGAGGGCAGCCTTGGCCACATAGTGAATTCAAGGCTAGCCTGAGCTATCTAGCAAGACTGTCTCCAAAGATAAACAAACAAATAAGGTAGTGACTTTTTTTGTCTATGTGTGGTACTGTGGATTGAATCCAGGGCCTTTGCACTAAGTACATCCCCAACACATACGCACATACATACATTTATGTATGTGTGTATTCACTTGAGACAGTTTCTCAATGAGTCACTAAACTGTCCAGGCTGGGGTCAATCTTGTGATCCTCTTACTGTGGCTTCCCACAGTGTTGGGATTATAGGGTGGACCACTATGCCCATCAAGAAGGGACTTTTGAATTACACATAGGTTAGAGTATTAGCTCTTGGATGACTCATTTCATTTTCCTGAATTTAAATTTTTTTTGTTTTAAATGGCACTGGGGATCAAAACCAGGACCTCTTGTGTGCTAGACAACCACTCTACCACTGAGTTACATCCTCAGCCAAATTTCAATTTTCCCATCAGTAAAATGGGTACAGAGTGGGGATTAAATCGACTAAGATTGTGAAAACAATGCATATACCAAATAGCATGGTACAGATTAAGACTTCAAAAAAAAAAAAAAAGAGAGACAATGCAATAAACATTCACTATTATTAGATAAAGTGATAACTACAGGTATACATCTGACTAGGTAGTAATGTTTGTAATCCCAGCACTCAGGAGGCTGAGGCATACAGATCCCAAATTCAGTGCCAGATTGGGCTATATTACAGGACATTGTCATAAAACTACTCCTAGTTCCTCAAAAAAGAAACACATTTGGACTTTAGGAAAAATGATAGCTGTGAGCCAGGAAGACACAACTTCTAGAGATTTCTAGCGGTGGTGAAAAACAGTACACTCTCCACCCTTTTTTATATATGTCAGGTACAGACATGTAATAGTATCCGAGTCCTGTACTTTGCCTCTGGGAAGAGATGAGGTGGCTAGAAAATAGACTGCCAGGGTCCAAGGACATCACTAGACAAGACCTTGGGATTTGTTCGGTTATCCTTTTTGCTTCTCTCCCTATGTCTGACTGTCCCTGGAGCTAAAGGGCAGCAAATTTCAGAATCCTGGCACCTTAAAGACTTGGAACAAGTCCCATTTTGTCCTCCAGTTCCATTCTAACCTGAAGGTTACAACGTAGGCTAGTTCAGACAACTGCCAGGGCTAGAAGGGTGGAGTCTGCTGCTTGCTGCCTGTCAGCTATTTGTGACTCACCCTTCCCATCCCTCCCCTAGTTTCCCTACCCACCTCTACCAACTTGGGGTGGAAAAGGAAGCAGTTGACTTGGAGGCAAAGAATCAGAGCTGGAAGTTACCAACCTCTGTATTTCACCAAGAGGGAAACTGAGGCCCAAAGGGAGAATGACTCACAGGGTCACAGCCAGACTCTGGAATACCTTGCCCTTGGTCCGTCCCACTAAACCTTAGAACTTCTCTTTCTCTAGATTTAATTTTAAACCACAATACTAAAATTGCTGTCAACCAAGAGATAAATATTTCAAAAGCTAGTACAAACATTTAAAGTTTCCTTTTTACTTACGCATTCATTGCTCACATTCCAAGTCATATAAATAGACCATTACTCAAGAATTACCTGTATCTCCCCAGGACATTCAGACTGCTCAGCAAGAAGCCTCACAGGCAGGCACTCCCAGTTTGAGGGTGCAGACTTGATCACCTGCCTTCTGAATAACTCATCTTGATCAGAGACTAGAGCCACCCCCTATCTCTTGCTCTTCCCTGCCCATCCCTGATGGTTATTGGTCCCCATGGGGACTTAGGTGGCTTGCAGCTTCAGAATTCATTAAACTCCCACCAACATCACACATCATAGTGTCGCCTGGTTAAAGGGGTGGTACGACCAAGGCGGGTGTCGTTGCGTAGTACAGGAGGAAGTTACGATGTTGGAATGGTTGGGGGATGTGGGTCGAATTACTATGGCAGAAGAGAGATCCAATAATATTTACATTCTCCGATGTAAGCTGAGAAGTGGGATTTACACTCAGGCATTTTCACAAACTTCCTAGAGACAGGTGTGGAAATGATGGGGATGGGAAGTTGGGAAACAGGAGGACAAAAAAAGAGAAGCTTCCTCAACCGGCACTGCACGGCCTTGTGGAGTTCCCAAAGGGACTTTGTTCTGAGTCGGGACCCCAGGAGCTGGCTCGTCATACCTCCAAGGAGGGAGAGGGGACAGAGGGGAGGTCTGGGGAACGCCACCTACTGGGTGCTGGCCCAGCCCTCCCGCTACCTCCGGGTCCCAGCTCCCACCCGCGCAGCTGTCGCGTTTCCTCCCTCCCGCCCTGGCAGTGCGAGCCCAGCCCGCGGGACGCCCCCTCCAAAGCCCCCGGGTCGGGGCAGACGCTGCCGCGGGGCGCGAAATCTCTACCTGGCCCGGGAGGTGCGCTCGGAGCCCGGCACCCGCGCCGCAGCCGAGCCCTAGCGGGCAGCGCGGACGGAGCAGCAGACGCTGCCGCGCGGGGCCGCCCCGCGCCTGACGACACAGCCGCCCGCCCCCCACCCAGCTGCGCCGCCGCTCCCGCGCCCCCGACTCCCGAACTCCGGGGCCGGGCAGGCCCGCGTTTCAGGCTCCCGGTTCAACAGGACCTGCTCCCCCACCTCCCCGTGTCTTCAAGGCCTAGGGCTACTTTCCCCATGAGCTGTTGCCCGCGGCAGCTCTGCCTAGCTCTGCCTCTATAGTACTTTCCCCTATTTGCAATCCCTTGCGGCCTCGGCCCTCAACCCCGACCTGGGAGGCCGAGGTTGGAGGCTGGCTGCCGATAAGAACTGGCAGCTGTGCATCCAACACTCATCCTTCCTCCTGGCTTCTAACTGCTGCCATCCTGGACTTCCCTGTCCAACCCCTTTCAGTCACTAGGACTGCACACTCCCTAGATCCCAGCCCTGACAAGGCCAGAGAGCCTCACTCCACGTCCCACACACAGATCCATCCAGGCCCTCCTGCCATGTCTCCACACCACCTAAGTAATTGAAACAATCTGCCCATTTTCTTCGCCAAGTTCCTCACCTTCCTTTCCAATCTATTTCTCTAGTCTAAAGCCACCAGCTTTTCTCAAGACGCTATCTTCGCTTTAATTCTAGGGTGGAGGTTTGGGTGCAAAGAACACTCTGCCCTATGCGGGCCCTTCCTCCGTGCCCTAACCCTCCCACTTTACCCGCTGACCTTGCGGTGGTGCAGAAGGCCCTGGCACAAAGTAGGGGTGGAAAGGAGATCCTTTCAGCTTCTCCCGCCTGGAGGCTGTTCAGGAGCTGTCAAGGCTCTTGGAGCAGCATGGTTGGTGCTGAGGCTGGTAGAGCAAGAGGGAGAGACACAGAGGCCCACGGACTTGCTGGTAGGAATGGAGACCCAGGCGTCCTGTTCCCTGGCTCCACCCCAACCCCTGTGAGCGCCCTCCTACCCTTCATTGAAGTAGGGCAGAGTAACAATGCCTTGAGTTCCTGGAATCGCCCATTTTACACCTGAGGTGTGTGTGGGTGTGGAGGGATTTCTAACTGGAAGCCTGTACATGGGTGTATGTGTGGTTGTTTGTATATATCTGTACCCATACACACTCACAATATACATATTTTTGAAGGGGGTCAGAGAAGAAAAGGAATGAACATATAAGGCCCTCTAGTGGAAACGAAGGGACCTCAGAAGGTTTAGATAGATTTCAGAAAGGCTTGTAGAAAGGACTCCTCCACTTTTACCAGATACAAGTGCTGTAGTAATAGAGTTTGAGAGTACTATTATTGTATCTAAACTGGGAATTTGGTACAAGGTGGGGAGGAGGGTCTCTGTCTGTCTGCTTTTGTGTCTCTACAGGTCTCATCTTCAGTTTTATTAACAGGCCCTGCCACTCCTCATGATTTTTTTTTTCTTTTTTCTTTCTTTCTTTTTTTTTGTGCTGGAGTTTGAACCTACAATGTGTTAAGTGTATGCTCACCACCACCCCCATTCTTCACCTATCTCTCTCTCTCTCTCCCTCTCTCTGGTTGTACAGGGTCTTTTTATGTAACCCAGGTTGGCCTAGAACTCGGATCCTCTTGCCTCAGCCCTGAGTAGCTGGGATTACAGGAGTTCTCCACCACACTTGCCTATCCTTTTTTCCTCCCGTATTTGCTCATCCTTGATTATTTTCTTTTTTTCATCCTTGATTCTTAATTTTTCTTTATCGTAACCAAGTTCATTTTCTATATGACCTCCTCAGTCATAGTCAACATATGCTTTTTGAAGGCTGACTGTATACAAGAGCCTGTACTTAACTGATAGACAGGCAAAAATAGCTCAGTTTAAGAACTGAACTAGAGAGACTTGATGTGTGGCAGAAGTCTACTTGCCCTGAGCCATCTAAGTGAACATACAAGAGTAGATCCTCTTCTAATAAACTCTACACAAATTTAAAGACACATTCAATCCCTGGTACAAAAAAAAAAGACATTCTTTTAAAGTTTTTTTTTCTTTTAGGTAGGGTCTTGCTGTGCAGTTAGGGTTGACCTTCCACTCTATGTGGCTGCCCAGGCTTGCCTTAAATTCCTGGTGAGTCTGTCTCAGCCTCACAAGTGTTGAGATTACAGGTATGTGCCACCACATCCAACCTTTTAAACTTTTATTGAACTTCAAAGTGGACATATGAGGTTATTTCTGTAATAACGAGTAAGATGGAATCAGTCTTATTCCAGCTTTCTTTTCATCTTCATTAGGATCTGTGCTGCATTATACCGCAAGTCAGTTATTGGTGGGGGTGGGGGAAGAAAGGCCAAGAAACATCTGAAGAGGCGTCTAATGCCTACAGTTCCAGGTGCTTGTTTCTTTAATCAACCACATCATAAAAGTCAGAAAGAAAGAAACCACAATGTACAAAGAGAAAGGAAAAAACAACAGCCTGTTCTCCCCGCCTTCTTTCTTCTCTTCCTCCTCAGGATAGGGGGGCCACATCCGGGGCCCAGGGTTGGGTACTAGGCTAGTCTACTAAACAGACAATAGAGTTTCACTTCCTGTGAAGCTCAGAGCTGAGGCAGGATATTTGAGGGTACAGTGGGGTTAGGGTAGTAAAAAGGACTAGGTAGTGAACAGGGGCCACTTAAGGATTCCACCTTGCAGAGCAGGTTCATTGGAAACTCAAGAATGCTGGAAATGAGCCCTCAGACTCAATTTGTCAGACTCAATTTGTCATGCAGATAATGAAGCATGCAGACACCAACAAATCTCAGGCAAGGGCTTTTACTTTTGCAAAAGGGCCCAAGCTTGAGGTAGCAGGCCCAGGACAAAGGAGGGTTGCCCTTTTTGCTGGAGGAACAGCTAGCAGATCTCTTTTTCATTGGCTGGTTTGGAGGTTCACTATGTATTTCAATTGGTCAACTCAGAGGAGAACTTGAGGGGTTCTGAGGAAAATGGAGAGCAGAGCAGAGAGGGATGTGGAGACCAGAAAATTCTTGGCCCATGCTAAGTTATCTTTGGTTTGTAGCTGTGTTCCCAGGATTGGAACTGAGTCAGCATTTTCTGTAATTTAGTGTGTTCAGGAAGGGCTATCTAAAATGGGCCTAGGGGCTGGGGATTTAGCTCAGCGGCATAAGCACCTGCCTTGCAAGCAGGTGGTCGTGAGTTCAATCCCCGGTACTGATAAAAATGAAAAAGACAAAAATAAATAAATAAATAAATAAAATGGGCCTAGAGTCCAAGATGGAGTCACTCCTGTTTGACAGAAAGGACATTACTTAACTGTTTCTCACAAGAGACCACTCCTCTAGAGTTCAGTTAAAAGAAATTTGTCTCATTAGTTTTCTGGGGCTTCATCTCACCTGCTCACAGTGTTATAAGGCTAAGGATAGAATGCTAGATGGAGAAAGACTGATTGGTGAAATAGCAAATGTAAGTTTGGCAGTGTCTGCAAGTCTGCACTGTTCTGTGTGCAAATTGTTTGCTTTGGAAGGGTGAAACTGAGGGTATCTTGCTGTGTTGCCTAGGATGATCTCAAACTGCTTGGCCCATGCCATTCTCTTGCCTCAGCCTCCAGGGTACTAGGATTACAGGCATGTCACCCTGCCCATTGTATCCACATGGTTGTTAAATGAGCCATTTTGAGAAGTGAGCTAGGCTCTAGTTAAGTAAATTGCCAGGGATATAGCTTAGCAGCACCAGCACCTGCTTGGCAAGCCCCAGGTCCTGCCTTCAATTCCAGATACAAAAAAAAAAAAAAAAAAAAAAGAAGCTGGTTATGGTGGCATATGCCAGTAATTCCAGCACTTGGGAGGCTGAGGCAGGACTGTTGCAAATTAGAGATTATCCTGGGCTACAAAGTGAGCTCAAGAGCAGCCTGAACTGCATAATGAGAACCTGTCTCAAAAAAAAAAAAAAAAAAAAAAAAGGGAGTTGGAAAATGGAAAGGCAGGCAAAGGTGTGGCCCCAAGAAAATTTGAATCTTAGCTTGTTTAAGGGTTAGGATCATTCACTGCCTTTTTTTTTTTTTTTTTTTTAAATGGGGCATTGCTGCCTGGGTTTGGAGTTAATCACCTCCTCCTTCCTCCCTGATCCCCAAAATATTGTTAGACATGAATGTAAGCCAAAGTGTGTAATATGAAGGAAGATAAAGGGTAGACGATGAAAAAGCATTACGGGGGTCGAGGAGGGACGGTAGACCGCTGAAGAGAGAAACCTGCAGCCGGCCCCTCCCAGGTTGTAAGAGAAACAAGTTTAACAGGATTTAGCCCTGCAGCAACAGCAGTTGCTAAAGCAGTAGCATAGGGAGAGCTTTCAGGCTCATTTTAAGAATGATGAGGCAGGGTCTGTGCAGGAAAACAAAGGGAGTAAGCACACCAGCCTGGATTATTAGCGAGCTGCCTGCTTTCGATCCCCAGCGTCCGGAGACGCGCACAAGGTTAATTAGAATACTAACTGGGTCCACCCAGATGCCACCCCCTGCCCTCTGACACCGGGCCTTTCCCTCAAGAGGCTTCCCCGCGTAGTGGCCCAGTCCTCAGGGCCGCCCAGGGGCAGAGCCTGGCCAGGGCTGCCCGCCCCAACCCAGCCCGTCCCACCCAGTCCCGGACGCCGCCGCCAGTCCGTCCAGAGGCTGCGGGGACTGGTGACCGACAGACAGCACCCTCTGTCTTTGCACGCCGCTTTTGTGGGTCTCTGTCCAGTTAAGCTTGGTAGCGAGGGCAATCGGCACGCGAATTTGACCTCTCCACCTTCATAGGGTTAGTTGGGGCCCTCCTATCCATCTCAGCAACATTCGCGCTCCCCACGTCATCAAGCCTATCTGGGGCTCAGTTGCAGGCCAGGGCCTCGCTATTCTTTTCCTTGTTTACCAGCCCCTAGTTTGGGGTACAGATGGGCTTTGTAAGCCCTTTTCCCTTCGCAGGTCCTGGATGTAGGAGTACCTGACTGGTATGAGGATTGAATGTTGGAACTTCTTTCGGCGCCCAGAAGACTGTTTTACTTGCATCTGGCGCTCAGTAATAGTATAGGTAGCAGTAACAGCCCAAGGATTTATTTTATGAGCGACTTGAATTTCTAGCTCCCTCTTCCTTCTTCCCCCGCCCGTAAAATTGTGCACTCTCCCTTTAAGATTAAAATGGTGGCTCGCTATGAACAGAACTCCACTTCCGGTGGGTAGGGGGGCGGGACCCCAGCCCTCTCACGCCGGAAGTGGTTTGAGCTTTCAAGATGGCGACTCCCTATGTAACTGACGAGACCGGCGGTGAGTGCGGGAGTCGCGGTGCGGTTTCTCCCCGGGCTCTAGGGTTAGGGGTTCGAACTTGGAAAGGGGTCTGTGCCCCGCCCATCCCTGTGCTCCTCCTTTGCCCCGCCCCCAGGACCGCCTTCCCCATTCATTCTCCCCTACAGGGTGTCACCTGCGCCCCCTTCTGGTCTCGTATTTGGGGGGGGGGTCTCTGCTTCCAGTCACCCAAATCCTGGGGTCTTTCAGTGCTCCGGGGCCAGGACATATGTGCCCTGAGCTTTTGTCTAGCAGTTGGAGCTCCCACGTCTCTTGGGTTTTCCAGCTTTATGAGCCCCTTCAGTCAGTTCCCTCCAATTCCTGCCTCCTCTTTCCCTTCACCCATATCTCTTAGCTATACCTGCTTTCTGCCCTACTACCTCAGCCCTACTTTTATTCCTTTTCTCAAAGCTGTAGCTGTTGAAGACCTCCTCATTGCCACATAGTATTTTTCCTACACTCTTATTTTCACTTGTTGGGTCGCTGAGGGTCAGAGGTGTAAAGTTAACATAACTTTGAGTTTCGAGTTTTCTTCTTAATGAAACTACCCTTCTCTGTCTTCTCCGGTGAATATGATAGGTATTGAGGGGGTTAAAGTGAGAGAAGGCAAACAGGAAGGTGTCTAGTGGCCTTTTTCCTAAGGTCTTCGATAAGTCTATAGAACCCACTATGACTTCTGGTTTGAGAAGCACTTTTAAGCCTACCTGCCTGAAATTTTGAAGTGTTTGCTGTATATGTGAGAAGTAGAATCAAGACATTTTTCATTGTTCTGTCCCATCTTAATTGCCTTGTCATTAGAAAAACGTGCAAAGTAGTAATATTGACTCGGTGATGATGAAATCATATATCGGAAAATTTGTAAAATGCTGTGTGGGTGCAAGATGATCTGTTTTTGTAGTCCTCACTGTATTGTGTATGTGTAGTCTTTTGTAGAAGTAACATTTAGCAGCTATAGTGGTGTGCATGGTTTGATTTAAAATGTGCCATTTATGCTATTTGTTTTGTTGCTTTGCATGTTGCATATACTTCAGTCTATCTTTCTTACAGTACCAAATGACAACCCAGGTTTCTGTTACTTCTTTTCAACTTCACTTTTCGGGGCTGGGGATTTAGCTCAGCGGCATAAGCGTCTGCCTTACAGGCAGTCGTGAGTTTGATCCCTGGTACCGATAAAAAGGAAAAAGACAAAAAGAAAAAAAAAAACATAGAAGAAAACTTCACTTTTCAAACTGCTACTCCCATCTTTCTTATTCTGTGTACTCAATAGGTCTTTAACTAGCAACTTTCAGTGTGTGCTTAGAAAATACTACTTTTGTCCAATATGTATATGTTTACCTTTAGCCCTGACTTAATAAAAATTGGACATCATATCTTCCTTACCCTGCTACCAAGAGATACTTTATTTCTCTGTTAGTATTTTGTGTGTTGTTATTATTTCATTTTTTAAATGTTTTTAAAAAATTTTTTTTTTCTTTTTAAAGAGAAGCTTTTTTTTTTTAAAATCAGTATCAGGGATTGAACTCACAACCATGCGCTTGCAAGGCAGGCACTTACGCTGCTGAGCTAAATCCCTAGCTCCTTTTAAAAAATTTTTTGTCGGTACCAGGGATCAAACTCGTGACCACCCGTTTGCAAGGCAGGCACTTAAGCCACTGAGCTAAATCCCCAGCCCCTTCTTTTGCTTATTTTACTGTTTTGCTTTCCTTCATTACTTTTGGATCATTGCCCTACTACTGTCACATAATCCTTGTGGAAGGTATTGACATGTGGTTATACTAGTTTCTTTAACTTTTCAGTGCCATTTTCTAGTGCTCAGAAGGACCCCGACCTATTGAACCAATTTTTTCCTTCATTCTCAGTGTCTCCAGCACTTTGGGATTTTCCAATATCCTGGTTCCTCAGCTTGAGACCATTGATTTATCTTTGTATTATCTTTTCTTTTTTTTTCTGTCTTTTTCCTTTTTATCGGTACCGGGGATCGAACTCATGACTGCCTGCTTTCAAGGCAGGTGCTTATGCCGCTGAGCTAAACCCCCAGCCCCCCCTTTTTTTTTTTGAAACAGGGACTCTATGCAGTCCCGGCAGGCCTTTAGCTTTGTAGCTCAGGCCAGTCTTGAACTCGCAATAATCCTCCTGCTTTAGGTCCCTGAGTGTTGGAATTACAGGCATGAGACATGACGCCCAGTTTTACTTTTGTATTTTCTTTGTCTTTTTTTTCATTTTTAATGGTACCGGGGATCGAACTCACAACTGCCTGCTTGCAAGGCAGGTACTTATGCCGCTGAGCTAAATCCCCAGCCCCTACTTTTGTATTTTCAAACCAGGTACACAGCAGAATCATTTACAACCTTGTCTGTGACCTCATCTGTGACACTTTTTCTTCAGGTACTCCTCATCACTTACTTTAATCTCTTTACCAGTTACCTTTTTTTTTTTTTAATCGGGACCAGGGATCGAACTCATGACCGCACGCTTACAAGACAGGCGCTTATGCCGCTGAGCTAAATCCCCAGCCCTACCAGTTAGCTTTTTGATGACTTCAAGATCACAGAAGCAGCCATCCCCACTCCCATACAGGAGAGTAAACTCAGGACCTTTGCACTGAGCCACAGCTCCAGGTCACCCCCTCATACACACACACACACACACACACACACACACACACACACACTTCTTAATTTTTTTTTTTTTTTTTGGTCTTTTTCCTTTTTATCGGTACCAGGGATTGAACTCACGACTGCCTGCTTGCAAGGCAGGCACTTATGCCGCTGAGCTAAATCTCCAGGCCCCCCCCTCACTTCTTTAATTTTTTTTTTTTTTTTTGTATTGGGGGTTGAACTTATAACCTCGCACTTGCACTTGCAAGGCAAATGCTTATGCCACTGATCTTTAAATCCGCAGCCCCACACTTCTTTAAATTTTGAGACAAGGTCTCACTAAGTACCCAGGTTGGGCTTGAATTTGTGACCATCCTGCGTCAGCCTCCTGGAGTGCTGAGATTATGCACATGTGCTACCATGCCCAACTCAGAAGCAACTTTTTGTCTTCTGTAGGTTCTATGGTTCTTTGTTGTGTGTGTGTGTGTGTGTTTGCAGTGCTAGAATTCAAACCAAGGGCTCTTTTTTTTTTTTTTTTTTTTTGTCTTTTTCGTTTTTATCGGTACTGGGGATCGAACTCACGACTGCCTGCTTTCAAGGCAGGTGCTTATGCTGCTGAGCTAAACCCCCAGCCCCTAGACAGGCACTTATGCCACTGAGCTAAATCCCCAGGCCATCAAACCATGGGCTTTGAGCATGCTTTGCCAACTGTATCCCCAGCCCTTTGCTTCTATATATATTCTCTCTCTCTCTCTCTCTCTCTCTCTCTCTATATATATATATATATATATTTTTTTTTTTTTTTTTTTTTTTTTTTTTTTTTTGCTGCTTCCCGTTTCATTGAGTCTGCCATACTCTCAGTACCTTATTATGATTATATTTGGTATTACCCAGCTAGATCTCTGTGAGCAACCACTTAGATACTTTTCTTTCTTTCTTTGTTTTTTCCCATTATTGGGGATTGAATCCAAAGCTATTCCACTGAGTTTGATCTTCTGTACCAGATAAGCACTTCTGAAATTTTGAATCATATTCAGCAGCTCTTTTCTTCACTTCTACTTCTAGACTGTAACATAATTTTTGGAGCAAAAGCACAGATTGAGTATAATGTTAACTTCTTTCAGGATCACAATTACTCTCCAATTACTTATTCCTGGTGTCCTTGTATTCTCCATGGCTATTTCTTCAACCTTTTCCAGCTTTCTGTGACCCTCTCTTTTAATTCCTCTCTTATGACTCATGAGCTCACTTTCTAATTTGCTGAAAAAAACCAATGACTGCCAGGCATGGTAGTAAATACCTGTATTCCCAGCACTGGGAGGCTGAGGCGGGAGGATTGCCATCAGTTCGAGGCCAGCCTGAGCTACATAATAAGTGAGTTTAAGGCCAGCCTGCACTACATAACAAGACCCTGCCTCAAAAAAATAAAAATAAAACAACAACAAGCCGGGAGTGGTAGCACACAGCTGTAATCCCAGCATTTAGGAGGTTGAGGCAGGAGGATCATTGCAAGGTCAGGACCTTGCAAGGTCAGGACCATCCTGAGGTACAAAGTGAGTTCAAGACCAGCCTGAACTGCATAAGGAGACCTATCTCAAATAGAAAAAAAAGGAAAACAAAAACAAAAACAATGACTGTTGTTTCTGTTTCTTTCCACAGCCAGATTTTTTGAATATGAGGTCTGCATCTGCTATTTCCCTTTCTTTTGTCTTTTTCTTTTTTATTGGTACCAGGGATCAAACTCAAGACCATACACTTGCAAGGCAGGCGCTTATGCCACAGAGCTAAATCCCCAGCGCCCCTGCTATTTCCAGGTTAACTTGTACCTTAACTCCTTGCAGGCATTATTTTTTTGTTTTTGTTTTGTTTTTTTCTTCTGAGATAGAGTCTATACATAGTCCAAGCTGACCTCTAACCATGTTGGCCAGGGTGATCTCAAATTCTGATATGTTGTCTTTTGAGACAGAGTTTCACTATGAGGTTCAGGCTGGATTTGAACTCACTTTGTAGCCCAAGCTAGCCTTGAACTTGCAGTGATCCTCATTCCTCAGCCTCCTCAGTGCTGGGATTACAGGTATGCGCCACTATACCTGGCTGTACAGTAGTCATTATTTTTAGCACCAGGACTCACCTGAGTTGCCTGTGTTCATACTGAGATTCAGTTGAAAGTAACCCATTTGTTGTTTTGTTAAATGTCTTGAATATCTAATATACAAAAATTTCTCTTTTGCATTTTTTTTCCCTCATAAAATCAACTTTTGAGCCAGATGTGGCTCACGCCTGTAGTCCCAACCTCGGGAGGCTGAGGCAGGAGGATTGTTTGAGTTGCAACCAGCCTAGGCTACAAAGTGAGCTCAAGGCCAGCCTGCACTGCATGGTGAGACCCTGCCTCAAAACAGCAACAACAACAACAACAACCAAAAAAGAACCTTTTGAAGAGATCTGGCCGTTTTTTCCATTCACCCATTTATTTAGTTATTTTTATTCTTTTTTTATTAGTACACATTTGTAGTACATAATGATCATATTCCTCATGGGGAGTTGGTACATGTACATTACATATCTTTTTTTTTTTTTTTGTCTTTTTCTTTTTTATCATGACCACACACTTGCAAGGCAGGTGCTTATGCCACTGAGCTAAATCCCCAGCCCCTACGTATCTTTTTTCATACTCTTCCCCTCCCCTCTTCCCTCATCTCTTGGATCCTTTTCCTTTTGCAAAGGATCTATCTCCCTATTCTCTAATATTACCTGTCTTTTATTTTGCTCTTTATATTTTAGGCTTCTCATAAGCAACACAGTGCAATATTTAAGCTGATTTATATCACTTAAAATAGTCTCAGAGTGCATCCAAGTCCTACAAATGATTCAAATTTATCCTTTTCAAAGGGTAGTACTGCATTGTGTGTAAATGTCACACTTTCTTTATCCATTCATCTGTAGATAAACATATAGTCTGATTTCAATAGTTAGCTATGAGTTGTGCTGCTATAGACAGGGATATGCACGTATCACTGTAATATATCTTTAACTCTTGTACCTAGAAAGGGAATAGCTGGGTCTTATTTTTTCTTTATTTTATTTTATTTTATTTTATTTTATTTTATTTTTGTCTTTTTCCTTTTCATCGGTACCAGGGATCGAACTCACGACTGCCTGCTTGCAAGGCAGGTGCTTATGCTGCTGAGCTAAATCCCCAGCCCCAAGTTTAATTTTCAGTACCAAATAAAATAAAATAAAGAGGGGCTGGGGATTTAGGTCAGCGGCATAAGCGCCTGCCTTGCAAGCAGGCAGTCGTGAGTTCGATCCCTGATACCGATAAAAACGAAAAAGACAAAAAAAAAAAAAAAGAAAATTAAACTTGGACCTTGTGCTTGTCAGGCAGGCACTGTGCTACTGAGCTATATCTCTGACTCCTGTTCTTTATTTTTTAATTATGGCTGGATCAGAAGTTATGTATATTTTATAATACTTTTTCACTTAATTTTATATATTTTTCTTTGCTTTTAAAAAATATGCTGCCTGTGTGGGCTACATAGTAAGACCCTGTCTAAAGGCAAGCCATTTTTATTTTTTGAGACAGGGCCTCACTAAATTGTCCAGACTCAGTTTGAACTTTTGATCCTCCTTCCTCAGCTTCCCAACTGCTGTAATTACAGGTGTGTACCATCATGTCCAGCAGAGATTTATGTATTTATTGTTCACTATAAAACTCATGTTGATGTTAGGATTTAGAAAATATTTTCATAAGTAGAACAAAATCTGGGGATTTAGCTGGGGATTTAGCTCAGTGGCTTAAGTGCCTGCCTGGCAAGCGTGAGGTCATGAGTTCGATCCCCGGCACAAAAAAAAAAAAAAAAAGAACAAAATCTAAATCCGAACTCAACACTGGTAATTTCAGAACCAAAAGTATCCACAATTTTTTTTTTTTTTTGTCATTTTCTTTTTTATCAGTATGGGAGATCGAACTCATGACCACACAGGCAGGTGCTTATGCCGCTGAGCTAAATCCCCAGCCCCTAAAACTATCCACAATTAACATTTCCTTTTAGTTTTTCTTTCTGTGCACACATGTAACATTTGTAAAATAATATAACAGAAATAATACTGAGTGGCTATATGTTCCAAAATATGACCCTAAGAATGCTTAGTAATTCTCAGAAATGTGCCATAAAGTAAAAAAACTAAAATACAAATGCTTTCTGTGACTAAAGAAGTATGGGAAACACTATAAACTTATCTTATATATTTATATGGATAGGAACTCACTATATTAACTCATTGAAGTCTTGCCATTAAAAGCAAAATCTTTCTGGGTGTGGTATTGCATGCCTATAATCCGAGCACTGTAGGAGATAGAGGTTAGAGGACTGCAAGCTTGAGCTTGTGCAATTTAGTGATTTAGTGAGACTTGCAAAAATAAAAAAATAAAGCTGGACATAGTGGTGCATCCCTGTAGTCCCAGCATTTGGAAAGCTGAGGGAGGAGGATGGCCTTAAGTTCCAGGCCAACCTGGGCTAAATAGTGAATTCAAGGCCAGCCTGAACTGTATAATGAGATCCTGTCTCAAAAAATAACAACAACAAAAAAGGAGCCGGGAGACCAGGAATTTAGCTCAGTGGCATAGGCGCCGGCCTGGCAAGCATGAGGCCATATCGATCCCTGGTATAAAAAAAAAAAAAAAAAAAAAAAAAAGCATAGCTGGGCATGGTGGCTCACGCCTGTAATCCCAGCACTCGGGAGGCTGAGGTGAGAGAATCATTGAGAGTTCTAGACCAGCCTGGGCTACAAAGTGAGCTCATGGTCAACCTGAACTGCATAGCAAGACCCCATCTCAAAAAAGACAAAAAAAAAAAAAAGAAAAAAAACATATTCTATTAAAAAAAAAAAAAAGGCTGGGTGTGGTGGCTCATACCTGTAATCCAATGCTTGGGAGGTTGAGGCAGGAGGATCGTTGAGTTTGAGACCAGCCTGGGTTTCAAAGTGAGCTCAAGGCCAGCCTGAACTGTCTCAAAAAGAAAAAAAAAAAAAAGCTGGGAATGTAACTGAATTTTATAGGTTCTGGGTTTAATCCTGAGTACCACCTAAATAAATCTTTTTTTTTCTCCCGTGTTTCATGGAGAATTTTCCAAATTTATTTAGCAGTTCTTTTGGAGGTAGGTAATCCCTATTAGTGTCTTATGAGAGATAGTACGTTCTTTAATAAAATCTTTAGAAGATGCTCTTAAATGATAAAGCCACCGTAAAGCATGATATATTAGCCCTATTGCTTTTCTGTTTCTTTGTTTCCCTGGTACTGGGAATTGAATTTAGGGCCTCATGCTTGCCGGGCAGCTCCATTGCTTCGTGTAGGGATTTTACTATTGATATGTAAAGGCACTGGTAGTACCACATTTTAAATTGTGTTGGTATTCTCATTTTTGAAAATTTTACTGTTTTGATAGATGAACATGATATTTCATTGTTTTAATCTTATGTTCTTTTATTGTTAATATTGAAAAATGTAAAAAAGCTTTTAACTCTTGTACCTTTTTCATTTATTACATAAACACAAAGTATAGACAGTGCAGTCTTTGGAACTCACAGCCTGAGTTCAGTTTTTTTATTTTTTAGGTTTTTTTTGAGACAGCATCTTACTAAGTCTCAGTATGTAGTGCAGGCTGGCACTGAACTCACTACGTACCCCGGGCTGGCCTGTAACTCACGGTGATCCTCGTACCTCAGCCTTCCAAATGCTGGGATTACAGGTGAGCGTTACCATGCCCATTATGAGTTGAGTTTCTGATGAAATTTACTAACTGTGGTTGGGCATGGTGACAGATGCCTATAATCCCAGCACTCAGGAGACTGAGGCAGGAAGATCACTGAGAGTTCAAGGCTGGCCTGGGTTACATAGTGAACTCAAGTCAGCCTGAACTATACAATGAAAACCCATCTTAGAAAAAAAAAATGCTATCAAATTTAGTTATTAAATTTCTCATCCTTTATAAACGTGGAATGATATTTCATGAAGTTGTGAAAATGAAATGAGTATGTTTATAGACATTGAGCGTTATATCTGGTAAGCACTCAAGGTAGCTGCTCTTACCTTTTGGAAATGGGCTCAGATTGACATATTGAGTGTCTGTGCTTGCTTACTGTCAAACATGAGCACAAACCACATTTTAATATAATATTGTCACATACTGTATTTTCCCTGTAACATAGAGTGAAATTGGGCTATGTAAGACAGGTAAGACAATAGTCTTATATATGATGTATAATCTTTGGTGTCAGACCTGAGTTCAGATTATAGTTACACGCTACCTTTATGATCTAGGACTTGTCTTTAAGCCCTTGAAAACTTTCCAAAGCTTATAAGTGATAAAATCTACCTACTGACTAGATTAAACAAGATCATATATTTCAAGTTCCTAGTATAATATAGCTACTTTCTAATAAGTGTTCATAATCTTAACATACTATAAAATTTTCAGTACCATGATTTTGCTTCTTGTTTGAAACCCCTCCTCTCTCCTCACTTCCTCTCCATTCTCCTTCCTTTTCTTACTTTCCCTGTAGAAATACTGGCTGATTTGTGCTAATTATGGTACTACTACCTAGACTTTAAGCTCAGGTTCCTGAGGTTTTCCTAAGTTCTGGTCACATTCTCCTATCAAATGGGGTGTGATTGATTATTCCTTATGTATCTGTTAGGTTACTGATGACTGATGACATATTTTAATTCCTTTTTTTTCTAAGATGGGATTCAACTCAGGGTCTTTGCACTAAGCTATGCTGCCAGCCTGATCCTTGTTTTATTTTTTGAGGTTATTACTAAGTGGCTAAGTGCTCAGGTTGAGCTCAGATTTGTAGTCCTGCTTTAGCCTTCTAGAAGGGATTACAGTTGTATGCCACTATTTCTGACTTTGTTTTATTCTTGCTTGCCTAACTTGACCTCCTCTTCCATACATAGATGATAAATTTCTTGAAACCAAGGATCATTTTGCTTGTGTTATAATACTTTTCTCATATAGGAAGCTTTCCGTGAATGTTAGCTTGTTTAATTAATTTGTAATCTAGTTCCTGACTGCCATTATTTTCTGAGGCTATATTCTGGGAGATAACCAAGGAGTTCCAATTGCCAAAAACAGTAACTCTTCCCAATTGTCTTTGTCATTCATCTCTCTGCTACTGTGTTAAATGCTCCCCCTCTTAAAAACAGGATTTTGTTTTTGTTTTTATTTTGAGGCAAAGTCTCACAGCCCAGGCTGGCCTTGAATGCACAAGGATCCTGTTGCCTCAGCCTCCTGAGTATTGGGATTACAGACATGTATTACTGCACATGGCCAAAACACTATTGTTAATCCCTGCCATTATGTAAAACTCTTTGGTCTCCATGGCATGACACTTTTTTGTGAGTCATTCCTGTTGGCATAATCATGATCATTTTTCCAGGGTCATTCCTCCAACTCTAAGCTTTTCTTTTTGTATGTTCTTTTTGTTAGAAACCTCATACTAGTTTGACAATCCTAGACCTCAGAGCCTTCTCAGGCTCAGATCTGTGACCTAGATCCCCACTCTTTTTTTTTTTTTTTTTGTCTTTTTCCTTTTTATTGGTACCAGGGATCGAACTCACGACTGCCTGCTTGAAAGGCAGGCGTTTATGCCGTCCCCACTCTTACTCGAAGCAGGCCCCTGGATGGTCACACATCTTCCCAGTCATTTTCTCTAGTCCTTTATAGTTCTTCCCAGCCCTGCTGTAGTGTCTTTTTACTGTCTTCCTGTATCAGCTAAACCAAGGCCCATTTTATTTGAAACGTTTTTATTGCTAAGACATTTAAGAAGCAAGTTAAGGTTAACAAAACATTAAGACACGGGGAAATGATGTTTAAAAATTTCTTAAAGTAGCAGTCCCTAATCTATAGTTTCTGACTCTCAAAAATGTTATCTAAAAGTCCTGATATTCTGCCCTTGGTTTTTATTTCTAGGGGTGGGAATCGCCAAACCTCTCCCTTCTTTTTGACTTCATCTTTGGATACCATCAAGGCCAGAGGATGGAACCAAGATAACATAAAATAGGTGCTCCTTTGTGATAATGGGCTATCTCTATCTCAGAGGGCTTCCACACAGGATGGCCACTCAAGAAGCTTCTGCTTTGCCTTTCCTTACAATCTATTTCTCTTAAAACTTTAACGATATAGTAGTCCCCTTTATCTGTAGTTTTGTTTTCTATGATTTCAGTTTCCTGTGGTCATCTGAGGTTCAAAAATACAGTACGGTAGAGTACAATAAGATATTTTGAGAGAGATCACATAACTTTTATTATGATATGTTGTTACAAGTTCTATTTTGTTATTGTTGTTAAATCTCTTATTGTGCTAATTTATAAATTAAGCTTTTCCATTGGTATGTTTGTATAAGAAAAACAGTGTTCAGAGTGAGTATCCCATATTCAAAATGCTTGAGACCAGAAATGTTCTGAATTTTAGATTTTTTTTCAGATTTTGGAATATTTGCATATACATTATGAGATATTTTGGGAATGAGATCCAAGTCTAGATACACCATTCATACAGACTGGAGATTTTAGCTCAGTGGTACAAGTGCCTGCCTGGCAAGCACGAGGTTGGAGTTTGAGCCCTAGTACCAAAAAAAAAAAAAAAAAAAAAGATAAGTGTATCATTCATGTTTCATTGATAACTTTATTCACAAACCTTGAAGATAATTGATGCAATATTTTTGGTGTACCATCATGATTTGTGACCTATCAAATGAGGTCAGGTGTAGAATTAGCCACTAGTGGCATTATGTTGATAATCAAACTTTCAGATTTTGGACCACTTCAGATACTGGATATTTGAATTAGGGATACTCAACCTGTGTATAGGATATAGGATTCAGTATTACAGTTTTAAGCATCTCCTGGGAGTGTTGGAATGTATATCCCAAAGATGAGAGGGGACTACTGTTGTGTCTATGCAACTGACATAAATATATATCTCTAGAATATATCCCTTTTTCCATGATTCCATGTAAGACGTTGCTTGTCTAGAATTAGTTGTTTTCACAAAATTGTCATCTTCTCTGGATTTGTTTATATCAGTGACTTTTATTCTCCCAATTTTTCATATTGAAGAGTGATATTGTAATTAGTATTCTCATTTATTATCTTCCTCATTAGAAACTTGTCTGCTTTATTCATTATTGTATCTCTAGCTTTTGTTACAGTGCCTGGCACAACAGTAAGTGTTCAATAAACATTTAAAATCCACGTGTGAATAAGTGTTATTACCGTTTACTCAGAGAGATTGTGTGAAAAATAAGATAATGCATGAGAAAGGCACCAGATTTAATCCATAGTAACACTATTTTGATTATTTCCTTTCTAATTCAGATCTCATAATCTTTGAATCCTGTTAGTGTATTCTTTATGGTAGAGTTTTCTTTTATATTCCTTTGCATACCAGAGACTAGTGAAGTTACAGTCTCACATTGTAGCTATTGCTTTCATTTTCTTTACTTTTAGTTTATGGTACAGTTGCTCCTTGGTATATGTAGGTTCTAGATCTACCAACCAACCTCAAATTAAAAATATTCAGAACTGGATGTGATGTGGTATTTGCCTATAGTTCTAGATACTGGGGAGACTGAGGCAGGAAGATTGCTCAGTCTAAGAGTTGGGAACCAGCTTGGACAACATAACAAGGTCTCCATCCTTTCTCCCTGTTTTGTGGTGCTGAGAATGGAACCCAGGGCCTTCTATATCCTAGGCAAATGCTCTGCCATTGAGCTATACAACCTCAGCCCAAGACCCCATCTCTTAAAAAAAAATTGTGTCAGTACTTTCTTTTTCTCATTAATTTCTAGACAGGATAACTTTTTACTTAGCATTTACATTGTATTAGGAATTATAAGTAATTTAGAGATGATTTAAAATATATGGGAGGCTTTGTATAGGTTCTATGTAAGTATCTGTATACAGCCCTTGAGCGCCTGAGCATTTTGGTGTTTCTGGGGGTCCTGGAACCATACTGAGGGATGATGTACATATCTGCAGGTTAGTCTTAAGCACTGCTTTTAGTAGATCTGCCTGTGCTCCTTTACTGGCCATCAGTGTTCTGCAGTCTAAGGTTTAAATCCAAACTCAGTGGAGATTTGAGACCTTTCATACTCTCACAAATGCCTCTAGTCTTTTCTCCTTATGTATGCCTTTGTCCAAAACATACTGAGTTCTTGCTACTCCCTAATATAATTAAATTTTTTATTCATAATTCAACCCCGTATTTATTGTCTCTTGTGAGCCAAGCTCATTGCTACAAAGTTCAAAGACAAAATCCCTGCTTTTGAGCAAACAGTTCAGTAAATGTTAGGCAGAGCATGATAAAGTCTAAACCATGTGCTGTGTGCACAAAGGGCAGCTTTTAACCTGGTTTGTGAGGGGGAGTCAGGAAGAATGCGTGGGAGCTTCTACTTGAAATTCACCTTTAAAGTCTGGTAGGAATTAACTAAGAGAAAAGGCAAGGAAAGTGTATTTGCAGCAAAGGGAAACAAGGAAAATAGTATAGTACAGAAGCATGGTTCTGGGTGAGATTTTTGAATATTTCAGTGGTAGATCCAGAGTGTAAGTGGCTGGCTGAGCATTGAATGGAGCCCAGCAAGAACCAGGTCAAGAAGTCCTCCATGCCACAGAAATCCAGGCAGGACTTCAAGAAGAGGTGGTAGTGGTTTTTATGTCCCTTTGCTCCTGGCCCAATGTGTGAGATACTTCCCTTTCTCCACTTTCCTCCACCATACCTCCATCTCCTGCTCAGCAGCATCTAAGGATCACAATCAGTGCTGTCCTCCATAAAATATGAATCACCTGGTCAAAAATAATTTTACTCTGCTTTGTGTATCTATAATTCTCCTTCCATTTAGGCTTGGAATCTGAAACCATATATCCACAGTAAAACACAACATTAGTGAGAATTTTTACAAGAAAAGTTATTTATACCATTTTTTTCTCCAATTCACCTTCTTATCATGCCAGATTAATTGGCCTACGACATTGCTTTAAAGGACTTACTTATATAGAATCCTAAAACACTTTTGAGGGATAGAGGGTTCAGTTCATTTGGCACATATTTATTGAGTGTATGTTGGGGGCTAGATATTAAATTCCTTACCTGGCACTCAAGGCTGAACTTGTCCTTTCGCCTTACCAGCCCTTTCTCTGGCTCAGTCAGACTGGTCTGTATCTGCCACTTCCTGAAAATGCTATCTACATTCCTGTTTCTGAATTTTTGTTTCACAGTGTATTTCAAATCTGTTCAGTTCCCTTTTAATTTATTTTAATTCAGCTCTTTCTTCAGAGCCCAGCTCCAGTCTCAGGCCTTCCTCCAAAGCCTCTCAGTTTTTTTTTTTAATTCAATTTTTATTCTTGTCTCCACATTACCACAGCAAGCCAAAATATCTCCTCAACACGTCTTCACTGTCTGTACTCATCTGATACAGTCCAAATTCCTTGACATTGTTTTTAAGTCTTTCTAAGATCTGGCACCATGTCATTCCCAGTCCGATTCACCTTGCCTTTCCCCTTGTCCCCTAAATACCCAAGGCCATTGTTATTTGCCTTCCTTTGCTCATACTTGAGCTATTTTGCTCATGATTGTTCTTCTGAACCCGCTGCCTGCCAAATCTTACCCATTTTCTTTAATAATTTTTTGGTTGTCATCTATTAGTGATATGTGCATTTTGAACAAAAAAACCAGTCTATGTAGGAGAAGCTAAACTTGACTTAAAAATCTCTATATTATAAAAATATATACTTATCAAGTATATAGTATATCTATATTATACACATATATTTATTCATGTTCTTCCTTCCTAGGTGACCAGAATTGAAGCTTGGTGTGTGTTCTTCCATGCCTTTTCCTTTATACACATCCTAATAAGCCTTTAAATCCTACCCTGCCTTTCTTGGGAGGGGTGCTGAAGATCCTTTTAGGAGTTTTAGAAGCAAGACCATTTTCATAATAATACTGACAATCAGGGCTGGGGATTTAGCTCAGCAGTGTAAGCACCTGCCTAGCAAGTGTGAGATTGTGTTTGATCCCAGGTACAAAAAAAAAAAAAAAAAACAAAAAACACTGAGAACCATTTGCCTTTTTTACTGAGTTGACTTTTGCACTGATGGTACAAAAGACATGGGTGAAACTGGCTCCTTAAGCATACCTTTGGCATGGAATAGCATCAAACTGTACTAGTTATTGTGTTCTTCATTGCCACACACTTCCAGGTAATGCTAATTTCACTTATGTTACTTGGTTATGCAGTACAAATACATATCTTTTCTAAATAGAAACTAAGCATGGAAGACTTCTGCTGCATACAGAAGATGATTAACTCAAGAGCACTTCTGTGATTGCCTCAGTTGCAAACTAAATAGACTCCCCTTTCATAGGAACCGCTTTTATGTAAAAGAACCACTGACAAACTATAGTGATTCAGATGTGTCTGACAGTCATTTTCTTGAAAATGAGGAATGCCTGTCATTTTAAGGAAGGTCATTTGTATTTGTTGCCAGTGATAAAATTCCATGCCATGAACAAAACATCAGAAAACTTGTATCTGAAGAAATTTATGAGCATGAATATTTTTACTATTTCATACAAAAATGCATATTTCAAAATAAGAGTATAAAGAAGGCCCAAAAGTAAAAAGTCTGAAGCCCTCTACACATTTTCCTGCAACTTGTTTTTTTATTTAGGATGTCAAAAACACTATTCAGTGTCAGTATCTAACAGTCTTTTCTTTTTTGGTCTTTTTTGAAACAAGATCTCTCTATGCAGTTCAGGATGGCCTTGAGCTTACTTCGTAGCCCAGGCTGGTCTTGAATTTGCAATGATCCTGTCTCAGCCTCCTGAGTGCTGGGATTGCAGACATGTGCCACCTCTCCTGGCTCTTACAGTCTCTTAACAACAGCATGATATTCTATTGTGTGGATAAACCAAATGTATTTGATTGTTCACTTTATTTTTTAGACAGGGTCTTGATGTGTGTAGTTCACACTGACCATAAACTCACTATATAGTACAGGCTGGATTTGAATTAGAAGGGATCCATTTGCCTCAGCCTCCCAAGTGCTGGGATTGTAGCCATGTGTCACCATACCCAGCATTCATTTACTTTTTGATGATCATTTAATTCCAGCTTTTTTTTCCCGCTAATTTAAGTTAATATATAAGCAAACATCCTTTACATATATCTTTGTGTACTGATGCTTTTATATCTGTAATATGTATTCCTAAAAATAGTCTTGTTTTTCGAGTTCCATCTAAATAAAAATAATCTATAACATCTTCTCTGGTTATTTCTCCTCCCTGTGGTTGTTGTTTATATCCGCAATTAACCTCTTGTTCATTTATTGTCTTTGATGTCCCCTTGTTATTGCCCCCCCATTGAATCCAGTGCTTTTACAATGAATTATCTCCCCACACTTTTTTTCTTTCTTTTTTTTTTTTTTTTTGGAGACAGGGCCTTACTATGCAGTTCAGGCTGGGCTTGAACTCACTGTAGGCTAGGCTGGCCACAGACTCAAGTGATCCACCTGCTCAGCCTCCCGAGTGCTGGGGTTGTAGGCATATGCCACATTGTAGGCATATGCCACCTCATTCAGCCTAGCCCTTTTTTAATTTTTAATTTTGAGACAAGATCTCAGTAAGTTATCCAGACAGAGCTCAAATAAATGTTATTTTAAAAACTTTATGCCTGGAGCTGGGGATTTAGCTCAGTGGCATAAACGCCTGCCTTGCAAGAGTGCGGTTGTGAGTTTGATCCCTGGTACCGATAAAAATGAAAAACAAAACAAAACAAAACACTTCATGCCTGTCCTGTCTTGCCAAGTAAGTTATAAAAATAGAAGCTTCACGTTGGACAAGGTAGGCTGTGCCTGTAATTCTAGTACTTGGGAGGCTGAGGCAGGCAGATTGCCGGGAGTTTGAGGCCAGCCTGGACTACATAGAAAGTCTGAGACTAACTTGAACTACACATGAAGATCCTGTCTCAAAAGGAAAAGAAAAAAAACCGCTGCTACTTTTCTTTCTCCTATTCCTCCTCCGCTTCCTTCTCTCTCTCTCTTTTTTTTTTTTTTTTTTTTTTTTTTGAGACAGGATCTTACTGTGTAGCCCAGATTGTTTTGAACCTGCAGCAATCATCCTGGCTCAGTCTCCTTAGTGCTAAAATAAACAGAAACTTCTTGAGGGAAGCAGATTATGTTGTATGATGCATAGTAAGTAAATAATAATGAGAAAGAGACTGAGGGTTGATAATGAGAAAAGATGCCTTAAGAGTTTTTATTTAGTGCAGAGATGGGTGCTGAGGGAAGCTGTGTATATGTATAATTCTTCTCTCATCTTGGAAAATGTTTGAAAATAGGAAAGAACTCCTCAATTTAATATCTCATTTCAGGCAAGTACATCGCCTCAACACAGCGACCTGACGGGACCTGGCGCAAGCAGCGGAGGGTGAAAGAAGGCTATGTGCCCCAAGAGGAGGTCCCAGTGTGCGTGCTTAGGCTTAAGGGGGAGGGTATTGAATGGGGTTCCTACCAAAGAATAGAATGTATACCTGCAGGTTCAGGGTTGCCACTCTTGAGCCCCCAGGAAAAGGAGGGAAGGGGCTGGGATTCAGGGACCACTTGAGGGTTACATGTGACCAGTCTTATTTCATGACATCTTTCCCTCAGAATCTCCAAGTAGCACTCAGAGCTGTAGACTTCTGGGTCTTAGGAACCCGTCTGCAGCCTCTCCTGCAGCACGGAGCAAGGCTAAGGAAGGATCTGAAGGGAGGAAAGAAATTGGGGTGTGATAAGAGTGATTTAGAAGGTTAAGAAAAGATCAAAAGTCAGTGATTGTTGGAAGTTTGTTGATATCTTCTGTTTCCTGCAGGTATGAAAACAAGTATGTGAAGTTTTTCAAAAGTAAACCAGAACTTCCCCCAGGGCTAAGCCTTGAGGCCACTGCTCCTGTCACCCCATCCAGGCCGGAAGGTGGTGAGCCAGGCCTCTCTAAGACAGCCAAGCGCAATCTGAAGCGAAAGGAGAAGAGGCGGCAGCAGCAAGAGAAAGGAGAGGTAGAGGCCTTGAGCAGGACTCTTGATAAGGTGTCCCTGGGAGACACAGCCCAACTCCCCAGTGCTCCGCCGGGCTCCCAGGCAGCCTCCACAACTGCCTGTGACCCGCCTGACTCAGCTGCCACCACTGAGAAAGCCAAGAAGATAAAGAACCTAAAGAAGAAGCTTCGTCAGGTGGAAGAGCTGCAGCAGCGGATCCAGAGTGGGGAAGTCAGCCAGCCGAGCAGAGAGCAGCTGGAGAAGCTCGCAAGGAGAAGGGCGCTGGAAGAGGAGCTAGAGGACTTAGAGCTGGGCCTGTGAGGCTCGCGAGTAGGAACGGACCGTAGAACAAACCGCGGGGCTCTCGGGGCTTCAGGGGATGTGAGCAGCCGCAGTCAGGAGGGACACCCCCTAGCGGCTCACTTTGGCCTCTTGCTCCAGAGATAGCCTCGCTCTCATCCCTTTTCCTCTTTTTCCCAAAGTCTGTATTTTGGACGTTCTCCTTCCCATTCCCAGTGTTCAAAACTCAGTGGCTACCCCAGGTACCTGATTTGCGTGTCTTGTTTAAAAAGAAAATCGGGTGAGTGGGAATCTGGGAGAACAGAGGTGGAGGGTGGAGGAGGCGCTTGGAGTCGTGGTTCCTGTTTAGTGTTTATGAGTTACTTCTTTGTCTACCCCTAAACCCCCCCTTTTTTTTAAAGAACAAAAATAAACTCAAGTAGACAACATGTTTGTCTGATTGTGTCTCTTTCTAGCTTCTAGTAGGTAGATATCTCCCATGCCAAGTTTATTTTTTATTTTTGAGACAAAGTCTTGCTAAGTCAGTAAGTTGACCAGGCAGGGCTCCAATGTGCAATCCTCCTGCCTCAGCCTTCCAGAGTTCTGGGATTGCAGGTATGCATCACCCAACCTGGTTCTCCCACCCTCTTAGTGGTACTGAGGATTGAACTCAGGAGCTTGTACTCAATAGGAAAGTGCTTAGCACTAAGCTATATTCCGCAGTCCAAGAGTCTGTCTGTCTCTCTCCTTTCTCTCCATCTCTCTCCTATCTCTATCTCTGTCCTTTTCTCTTTCCCTCTCCTCCTTCCATCTCTCTGTCTCTTTTTTCTCTTTTCTCATTTTTTGAGACAGGATCTCACTATGTAATCAGGGCTGGCTTGGAATTTTTTTTTTTTTTTTTTGTCTTTTTCCTTTTTATCGGTACCGGGGATCAAACTCACGACTCCCTGCTTGCAAGGCAGGTGCTTATGCCGCTGACCTAAATCCCCAGCCCTGGAATTTAGTTAAATTGCCCAGGCTGGCCTCAAGCTTATATCCTCCTGCCTTACCTACTCAAGAGGCTGAATTATAGGTGTGCAGGCATGTGCCCCAAAGTCCAACTCAAGTCTCTCTTTTTCTTTTTTTTGGTGCCCAGGGTTGAACTCATGATTTCACTCTTGCCAGGCAGGCGCTTATGCTGCTGAGCTAAATCCCTGGCGTCAAGTCTCTCTAAATGCATTAATCCTACTATGAGATCTCCTCTCATGACCTGGTTTAAACCTAAGTATGTCCTCAAGGCATTGCCTCTAAATACCATCATGTTGAGAATTAGGACTTCAATATATGAATTTGGGAGAGGGTAGAATTCAGTCCACAGGTGTCCCATGATATGTTTTTAATTTTTTTTTGTGTAAACTATATACATACATTTAATATTTATGTATTATATAAAATAAGTAATTTGTATATATTTGTAATAAGTTTGGGTTTTTTTGTTTTTGGTACTGGGGATTGAACTCATGGTCTCAAGCTTGTCAGGCAGGCATTTGTGCTACTTAGCTAAACTCCCAGCAAGTTTTTTTTTTTTTTTTTTTTTTTTTTTTTGTGGTACTGGGGCTCGAACTCACGACTAAGTTTGGGTTTTTTTAAGGGGTGGTTTTTTGTTTTGTTTGTGACAGGGTCTCACTATGTAGCCCAGGCTGTCCTTGAACTCTTGGTGATCCTTCTGCCTCAGCCTCCAAGTACTGGAATCAAGGTATATGCACCATGCCTATCTATAATTATAATAATGTTTGAAAATTATTGATTCAGCCAATAATAAGGTAAAGCATCACACATTCTTTCTCTTATCCCTCTATTTGGGATGTGTGAGGTAGAAATTTTAATTACTTTCCTTATGGTAGCTCAGTAAACTAAATTAGGCTAGGCCCTGGCTTTATTTCCTTTTTTTCCCCATGGCTTTACTTTTTACTCCTGGGGCTATATTGCTATTTACTTGACATTTCTCTTCTTGCTTATGATTCCCTTCATATGCGTAAATAGCAAAGATTCTAGGGATCTGAAAGTTATTTTAGGACTGGCTATTTTCAGTTCACAAGCTTGGAGCATGTGTGTTAATTTCTTACTGTCCACAAGGTGGTACTAGGAAGGGGCAATGTTTGCAAGTTTTCCTGAGCTAGATTCCAATTTGTTTTTAAAGTAGCAGATAGATTTTCTGTTCCTTCCAAGGCCCCAAGCATTTTAGGAGAACGTGTTTAGATAGAGCTCTCTTTCTCCCTAAATATAGGAGACAGGTGTGCAGGCATGTGACACATGCCTGGGACCAAGAGGGTCGTTTTGTTTTTGAGACTGGTCTCACTATGTAATTCAGGCTGGCCTTGAATTCACTGTGTAGCCCAAAGGCTGGTTTCAAACTCATGGCAGTCCTTCTGCCTCAGCCTCCAGAGTGGTGGGATTACAGGTGTATACCAACATGCCTGGCCCAGAATTGCTAACTCTTAAGGATGAAGCACCCTTTCCAGGTTCTCATGGAGATTAAAGATGAACTGAAGCAGAAAGGGTGGAAGTTGTACATAGCTGGCTGTGTGTGGGTAATAGAGTTGGCTGAGAGGAAAGACAGGCAAAGTTAAAGGATCTCTCTTTTTTCTGTAGTTTGAATGTGTTCTCTAAAGTTCAGGCCTTGGAAATTTAATACCCAGTCCAACAGAGGTGCTGGGCGTAGTGGGCACACTTGTATCCCAGCACCTGGGAGGCTGAAGCAAGAGGATCTCTGTGAGTTTGAGACCAGCCTGGACTACATGGTGAACTCAAAGCCAGCTTCAACTACACAGGGAGATTGTCTCAAAGAACCAAGTCAAAACAAACAAAAACTCCCCAATGTAACAGTATTGAGAGATGGGACCTTGAAGAGGTAATTAGATCATGAGAGTTCTGCTTTGATGAATGAATGAATGCTGGTATTACAGGTGTGGGTTAGCTCCTAAAGGAGTGGGTTGTTGAGGAAAATAAATTTGTGTCCCCTCTCTTGTTTATTTATTTTTGAGACAGAGTCTCACTATTTAGCCCAGACTAGCTTAAATTTGCAATCCTACCTCCTCCTCCAGAGTATTGGGATCACAATCATGCATGGCTCCTACTGTCTTTTGTGTGTGCTCTCTTGCCTTTCACCATTCCCCATAGATGATATAGTTTGAATGCCCTCACCAGATTTCAACTTCTTGATCTTAGATTTTATTGTTTAAAAAATTTTTTATTAGTACATAATGATTACATTCATTGTAGGGAGTTGGTGCATATACACAACACAACTCAATTCTTTTTTTTTTTTTTTTTTGTCTTTTTCCTTTTTATTGGTACCAGGGATCGAACTCACGACCGCCTGCTTGCAAGGCAGGTGATTATGCCGCTGAGCTAAATCCCCAGGCCCTCATATGATTTTTTTTTTGAGGCAGGATCTAGTTGTGTAAAGAATATTGGTGAAATTTTGATGGGGATCGTACTGATTTTGTAGATCACTTTGCTAATATAACCATTTCTACAGTATTAACTTTGTTAATCTATGAACATGGGAGGTCCACCTTCTAGGGTCTTCCTGAAAATCTCATTTAAGAGAGATTTTACTCCCTTTGTTAGACTGATGCTCAGGTTCTTTTTGTTTTTTGGTACTGGGAATCGAACTCACAACTGCACACTTGCCAGGCAGGTAGGCATTTATGCCACTACGCTAAATCTCAGCCCCGCTCAAGTTCTTTTTACAAGGCTTTTTTTTTTTTTTTTTTTCTTTCTTGTACCGGGGATTGAACTCATGACCATGTGCTTGCAAGGCAGGCACTTATGCTGCTGAGCTAAATCCCCAGCCCCTCAAGTTCTTTTTAAAAAAGCTATTGTGAATTAAGTTTTCTGTCTCACCTAGACCATTATTGGTTGTTGGGAACAGGAGCCAGGGTCCGGCAATGAACGGGTGTGGAAAAACACACATTGAAGCTGAACCTCAACCAGTTCCTTATCCTGCAGTGACCTCAGCCATCTAGACAAAGCATCGCGCTAATATTAACCTGGGAATAGCTTCATAACATAAACAAAGAAGTTTCTCATGGGCCCAAGAACATGTTTACCTCCTTGGCTGCACGAACAAGGAAGTGTCCTGAAGTGGCTTGTACTGTTCTTTGTTTGAAACACTATAAAAACTCTGGAGTCCTTTAATAAATCGCCTTTTGCCTCCTGAGCAATTGGTCTCCTTGCGTCTTCAGTCTCTCGTCTGACTCCTCTGTGCTGGCCGCGGCACCTGGCGCCCAAACGTGGGGCTTGAGCACAAGCATTCGGAACATTCTTCCAGTGGAAGGAGAATCGGGAGTTTCGAGAAGACCGCTGCTAGGAGGACCCAAGTAAGTGAAAACGAAAGTAGCGGGGAGTGGCATATACGCAGGGATTGAGAATGGGTAATTCTCCGTCTTCAGAACGGGAACTTTTCGAACAAGTTATTTCCTCTTTGTTAAAGAGTAGGGGCATTCCCTTAGCTAAACAACAAATTCATCGGTTTGTTGATTTTGTACATCAAGTTTGCCCCTGGTTTCCAGAACAGGGAACGGTTAATGTTGAGACATGGAAGGCAGTAGGAGAAAAGATTATGGATTATTATTGTACTTGGGGTCCTGAGAAGGTTCCTGTGGATGTGTTTCCGATTTGGACTCTAATTAAGGACTGTTTAAGAGGGGACTCTGAGTCTAGTAAATGGGAAAAAAGAACTCGAGAAAGTTTTATACGAAAAACCAAATCCACAGAGAATGTGGTATCCTCCTTATACCCACCCCTGCCCTCTGCTCCGCCACCACTCTACGAGCCGCCCTGTTATGAGCAGCCCAACCTCCCCACGACTGACGAAATAAAAAATAGGCCTGATAACTTACAAGTCAGTAACCCTGATAAAGAAACTGATCCAGATTCAGACGAAGAATTAGGTCCAAAAGAATGGGAAGTTAGGGCATGAGGCCTCCCAATATGAGCATCAACACGAGGCTTTCATGCTTCAAGATCAGGTAAACCCACAATGTAAAGAACCGATGGAGGGCCTAGAAAACTTGATTGAAACATCCAAGGGCTGTCTATGGCAGCTGCTCTAAAGGGGCAAACCTTGCAAGAATGTCTGGCAATACAAAATAGAAAACGCAAAAAACATACCCCTGGCCCTCCAGGAAGTTTTTATAATTGTGGAAAAATGGGACACATTGCTAAACAATGCTCTGATTCTCCAAAAAATGATAATAATGCAAACAATAAGGTTAAAATTGATAAAAATCCAAAAGCCCAGGGTTATGTCCACACTGCAAGAGAGGAAATCACTGGGCTAATGAATGTTATTCTAAAAGAGATAGAGAGGGCAATCTAGTACCCCCCCATCAAAAAAACTCCAAGAGGTGCCAACCCCAGGCCCAACAACAAATCTTCCGGGCAATTCAACCCAGAAACAATCCGTTTCAGACCTCTCCAGAGCAACTCCAGGAAGCGCAGGATTGGACCTCAGTTCCTCCACCCACATCATATTAACCCCAGAACTAGGAGTCCAATTGATAGCTACCAGTATTTACGGCCTGTTACCTCCAAACAGTTGGGGACTATTATTAGGAAGAAGTGGATTTACTTTAAAAGGACTTATAGTACTTCCTGGAGTGATAAATCAAGATTATGAAGGAGAAATTAAAGTTATGGCTAAAACTGATACAGTAGTCATCAATATACCCCCGGGTACCTGTATAGCACAGTTATTATTATTGTCCCTTATTCAAGGAAAACAAAAGATGCTTAGGAAAAAACGAGGCACCCAAGGGTTTGGCTCCTCTGATGCTTTTCTTATTCGACAAATACAAGATGAAAGACCAGAGTGCTTACTAAAAATACAGGGAAAAACCTTTCTTGGAATAATGGATACAGGGGCTGATGTTTCTGTTATAAAACAACAAGATTGGCCTTCATCCTGGCCATTGGATCCTGCCCCTGCCATTCTCCAAGGAATTGGGCAAGCCCCTGCTCCTTTTAAATCCTCTTCTATATTATCTTGGAGTGATTTGGAGGGACATACTGGAGAATTCCAACCATATGTTTTACCTAATCTTCCCCTAAATTTGTGGGGACAAGACATATTAAGCCAGATGGGAATGTACTTGTGGAGTCCAAGTCCCACTGTGACCAAACAGTTGCAAATGGGCCAATTACCATTTGCAGGCATGGGAAAAAATAATCAAGATATCAAAGACCCTTTATCCATCCCACAAAAGGTTGATAAACAGGGGTTGGGTTTTTCTTAGTGGCTGCTGATCATCCTGCTATCCATGCTGATAAAATTAATTGAAAATCTGATACACCAGTGTGGGTAGATCAGTGGCCCATGCCTGAGGCTAAGCTCCAAGCTGTTAGGCAGTTAGTACAGGAACAATTAGTCTGTGGTCATGTCCAACCTTCCTTCTCCTCCTGAAATTCGCCTATATTTGTGATAAAAAAATTAAAAAATGGAGATTATTACAAGACCTTAAAAAAGTTAATGATACTATGTTTCCTATGGGAGCTCTTCAGCCTGGACTTCCGTCACCTATGACAATACCCCTGTCACATCATCGTTTTGTTCTCGATTTGAAAGATTGTTTTTATACTATCCCTCTCCACCCCGAGGATTGCAAGAGATTTTCTTTTAGTATTCCTTCCTGTAATTTGTCCTCACCTATGAAAAGATATGAGTGGACAGTATTACCTCAAGGTATGGCTAATAGCCCTACCCTGTGCCAAAAGTTTGTACATGCAGCCATTGCCAATACCAGATCCAAATTTGCCTCTGCCACCATCATTCATTATATGGATGATATTTTAATAGCCCATCAAGATTCTGAGATGCTTTTGCAAGTATATGCCTCTCTTCACCAGAATTTAATAAATAATGGGCTGGTCATTGCGCCTGAAAAGGTCCAAACTTCACCTCCTTATTCTTATCTAGATTTTCACTTATATCCATGGCATTTTTCTCCTCAACGATTGTCTGGTAATACTTCTCACTTGCGTATGCTACATGATTTTCAAAAACTCTTGGGTAAAATTAATTGGATCCAGCCATCTCTAAAGTTAACTATTCAAGACCTCCACCCATTGTTTTCCTTATTAGCTGGAGATTCTGACCCAAGTTCACCCTGCCAAATGACAGCAGAAGCTCACAAAGCTCTTGAACTGGTTAATAAGGCTCTTCAAAGTGCGCAGCTTCACTATTGTGATTATTCCAATCCCTGGTCCCTTATCATACCCACGTCCTTTTCTCCTACAGGTGTATTATATCAACAGGGAGTTCTCTCATGGATCCATGGTTCGCATTCCCCGAAAAGGGCTCTTCCCCCTTACGCCTCTTTGGTCGCAGAAAGGATTATGCAAGGAAGAAAACTGTCTATAATGCATTCGGGAAGAGACCCTCACTCTGTTATAATCCCTTATACATCTGAGCAGCTCGAATGGCTGCTTAATATGACTGATTATTTTCCTCTATCTCTAGCGTCCTATACCGGTCAAATCCAACATCATTATCCCAAGGATAAAATTCTTCAATTTGCCTCTAAAGTTACCTTTTCATTTCCTCAAATCCTACGCACGAAACCCTTGTTAATGCTATTACTTTATTTTCAGATGGAAGCTCCAATGGAAAAGCTACTTTAGTATCCCCAAATCAAACTTATGTATGGCAATTGAGGAGTACTTCAGCTCAGGAGACTGAACTTTATGCTGTTCATCAGGTTTTTATTCTTTTCTTTGATATTCCCTTTAATTTGTTTTCAGACAGCCAATATGTAGCACAAGCCTTGTCTGTTTTAGAATGCGTACCTGTTATCAACACTGATAATATCCTTGTTGCACAGTTATTTGGTCTCATTCAATCATCTTTACATTCTCGATCTGCACCTTGTTTTGTAGAACATATTCGCAGTCACTCTAATCTTCCAGGTGCTTTGACTCATGGAAATGCAATTGCAGATCGAGCCATGCATATTGGACTGTCTGCTGTTTCTCAAGCACAACAGTCACATGCTCTTCATCACCAAGCTGCACAGGTCTTACGTTATCAATATGGTATAACACGACAGCAAGCACAAGAAATGGTTAAAAATTGTCCCTCATGTGCGCCACTCCTTCCAGTACCTCATTTTGGAGTCAACCCTCGAGGACTCCGTCCAAACGACATCTGGCAGATGGATGTCACTCATTATCCTTTTTTTTGGGTCATTAAAATACTTACACATCACCATAGATACCTTTTCTCATAACATGCTTGTTTCACCTATGACTGGAGAAACTGCCACCCATGTAATACAACACCTACTATATTGTTTCTCTATCCTGGGCATTCCTCGATCCATTAAAACTGATAATGGCCCAGCATATGTTAGTAAACCCTTTGCCAAATTCTGTCAGACTTTCCATATTAAACATATTACTGGATTACCGTATAACCCTCAAGGACAGGGAATTGTTGAACGTGCTAATCTCTCACTAAAAAACACATTAAAGAAATTAAAAAGGGGGAGATGGTATAAGTATAGTCCCAAAACCCTTCTTAACCACGCTCTTTACGTTCTTAATTTTTTAACTTTTGATGCTTCCAATAGATCTGCAGCTGAGAGACATTGGTCTTCTGATTTGCCCTCCAAACCCATGGTTTATTGGAAAGACCCATTAACTAATCTATTACATGGCCCTGACCCAGTATTGATATGGGGAAGAGGATATGTTTGTGTTTTTCCCACAGACACTGATACACCTAGGTGGATCCCAGAACGCTGTGTATGATATGCCCAAGAGCAAGATAGAAGATGCTTTGACTAACCATGACCTCGAGGACGAGAACAAGGACCAGAAGGCCTCCTGTGACAAGAGATGAAACCTTTCTGTTTTTGGCTCAATTGCTAAGCATTATTTGGGTTTTGCATACATTTCAAACGCCTGTGTGGACGGATAATTATTGGGCATTTGTACCTAATCCTCCTTTGTTACACCCTATGTCATAGGGCGACGATGATGTTACTGTTTACGTAAATAATACTTGGGTCTTAAGTTTTCCTTCTTCCACTCATATACAATCTATCTCTATTGTATATAATTACACTGGAATGTCTACTTCATTACCCCTATGTTTTTCTAAAACAAATGAGAATTGTACATTAATAGAAAGATACTCTGATTGGGATGAAAACTTTACTAATGGAACGCACTGGGGAGTAGATATGATATATATATTTCGCAACAGTAGTGAAACTAGAGTGGGAAAAGGCAATTCCCCTGAACATATTCCCGAATGTAAACAAAAATACCAAGGCAAAAGTGTATATGGATCCTCATGGCATTTGTGCCATCATAATTATACTATATGTTACAAAGATCTATGTGATTGGAGTGATTACAGAGAAACAACTTACAGGCCCCAAAATTTATTATATAGAATATGGACAAGGAATAACATCACCTTTTTTACCATGCTGTGAAAGTTGGTTGCAGCTCTTTTTTTTTTTTTTTTTTTATGAGTACCAGGGATTGAACTCACGACTGCCTGCCTGCAAGGCAGGCGCTTATGCCGCTGAGCTAAATCCCCAGCCCCTGCAGCTCTTGATTATGTTGCCGTTACAAAAAAAAAAAAAAAAAAGTTGTATGGCAACATATAGGGATGCAGGATGCTATTTCTGTTAATGGCACGGTAAATAATGTGACTATCATAGCTTGTGTTTCTGAACCATATGGTGTTATAAGTGGAGAACTTACTGTAAAAAAGAACAATAAATCTTACGAAATTACTTGTGAAGATTGCATTTTATCCAATTGTGTTAATGCTTCACAAAACCACTCATCCATATTACTGGTCAAACAACCTCCATTTGTATTCTTACCTGTTAATATCACCACAGAGTGGTATCAAGATCCTTCTACTGCATGTATATTTAAGTGTATAAGATAGAAAATGATATCACAGAGTTTCATTGGATCATTGAACAGAACTGTTTGCAGTATCATTGTTGGAATGTCCACTCTACAAGCTTTAATCTTGTGACTTGAACAATTATTTCTAAGATGGCAATATGTAATCCATTAACTAGTGATTTCCTACTGTTCATTTTTTTCTTCTGTAAATCTGTATAACTTGTACCCTTTCACTGTTTTTTTTCTTTTCTCCTTAAATAAAATTAAAAAAAAAAAGATCCTTCTGTGATTATTTTGCAAAAAGTAACTGATCTTTTAAATTGGGCCAAACGATTCGTTGGGATGTTAATAGCTGGACTTGCTGCACTTATTACTTTAATAGCCTCCACTGCAATGTCTGCAATATCTCTTACAAAAAATATGCAAGCTGCATCCTATGTCAATGAATTATCCCATAATGTTTCTTTGGCTTTGAAAATACAGGAAAATTGGGATACCTTGATTGAACAGAAATTAAACGCTCTACAAGATACAGTAATAACCTTAGGAGACCAATTATATTCTTTGCAAATACAGTCTTTGAAATGTCATGCCTTATACGAACACATTTGTGTTACTTCACATAGATATAATGCAAGTGATGTACCTTGGGATAGGGTAAAAAATCATTTGCTAGGAATATGGCATTAATTCCAATACTTCTCTAGATTTGCTTAAGCTGCATAAAACTATCCAAGACATAACCAATGTGCCGGCAATAAAAGTTGACATAGCAAAAGAAACTGAACAAATATTCAACGCATTAACCAGCCATTTCCCAAGCCTCACGGCTATTTCACATTTTATCATTCTAGCTGGTATTGGAGCTCTAGCATTTATCGCCATGATAACAATTTTTCCATATCTCGTGAGAATTGTTGTTGGGCAAATGAGACATGTGCGTCTGGACTTGAAACGTTTTAAATTAGAATCAACTGCTAGCGAAATTCCCATGCAACGCTTTGTCTAAGGAAAAAGGGGGATATGTTGGGAGCAGGAACCAGGGGTCCGGCAATGAACGGGTGTGGAAAAACACACTGAAGCTGGACCTCAACCAGTTCCTTATCCTGCAGTGACTTCAGCCATCTAGACAAAGCATCCCGCTAATATTAACCTGGGAATAGCTTCATAACAAAGAAGTTTCTCATGGGCCGAAGAACATGTTTACCTCCTTGGCTGCACAAACAAGGAAGTGTCCTGAAGTGGCTTGTATTGTTCTTTGTTTGAAACACTATGAAAACTCTGGAGTCCTTTAATAAATCGCCTTTTGCCTCCTGAGCAATTGGTCTCCTTGCGTCTTCAGTCTCTCGCCTGACTCCTTCTCTGCGCTGGCCGCGGCAATTGGTGTGTAGAAAAATTATTGATTTTTCAATGTTGATTTTATATTCTTCCACTTTGCTGATTCATTTATCAGCTCTGCAATTCTTTTGGTGACATCTTTAGGATCTCCTAAATATAAAATCAACCAGGTATGGTAGTACATACCTATAATTCCAGTAGTCAGGAGGCTGAAGCAGGAGGATCACTTCAAGTTCAGTACCAACCTGGAATATATTAACAAGACCTTGTCCTGAAAGAAAGAAAAGGAAGGGAAGATGGGTTCCGCTGACGCAGCCCACACTTGTGCCCCTCTCCAGGCCAGAAGGCCTCGAAGCTGCTGGGCCCCTTGGTGCTAGCGCTGGGTGGCATCGCAGTTGTGCTGGGCTGCATGCTCTTCATCTTCTGGAAAGCACGTACTGGAACCACACTGGGACCGCGACGAGACCTGGTGGGGAGCGGAACCCACCAACCTCCCTCAGTGACACGAGTGGAATCTCGAGGATGAGGAAAGGAAGGAACCGACTCTGGAGGAGCTGGAGCAGGGAGAGGTGCTGGTGCTGGTGCTGGTGCTGGTGCTGGTACTGGATAGCTCTGGGAACAGCGCGTTCTCTACGTGCTGTCGCGGAAGACTCCCCTGGAAGGCCGCGTCCCCACTTGGGACTTCAACTCTGTGCGGCTGCCCACCAAAGACTTCGAGATGGACCTTCCAGAGATTGGTAGCAGCCAGAACTTGCACTTCTACTGGAAGGAGTTGGGAATGAGGTAGTGTACTAATGTTCATGGTAAACTCAGCTGACTGGCTCTGGCTACCTTAGGCCTGACAGGAACTGCACAAGCTGTTAGACAAGGACCCCAGCCTGCCTGTCGTAGTGGTGGCCAACAAGCGGAACCTGAGCAAGGCCATGAGTGTGACGGAGCTGCAGCGGGACCTGGGCCTGCAGGCTGCCAGCGGGAGGTTTTTCTTTTGGCAGCCAGCATTCCCTTGCAGGATCTGGCTTTGAAGAACCTGGCACCGTGCACATCTGGAAACTACTCTTGGACCTTCTTTCCTAGGCTGGGGCTGCCTACTCACTGCCTAGCCTTGGTGACTCCAGTTCTACTGCCTTCTGCTTCATCGCCAGCCTGGGCCGATGCTCCATGGTAGCACTTCCCTTCTGCCCTCCTCACCCTCTCAAGAGCTGGGCTGAGAACCATTCAGAAGCCTTCCTAGTGAGGTGGCCATGAGGCTGCAGCATCCGGCTTTCCCTTCTTTTACCTGCACAGTGACATGCTCAGTCTCCCCTCCCTAAAGGTCTCAGTGACTGAAGAACCAATCGAAAGGTCATAAGTACTCTTAGGGGCTTCAGGTCTCCTGGTCTACTTAATTTTTTTTTTGTCTTTTTGAGACAGGGTCTCGCTATGCAGTTCAGGCTGGCCTTGAGCTCACTTTGTAGTCCTGGCTGGTCTCAAATTTGCAAAGATCCTCCTGCTTCAAGCCCCCTGTGTGCTGGGATTACAAGCGTGCACCACCATGCCAGGCTCTCCTGGTCTACTCTTGATGACTTCATACCCTTTCTGTGTGGGCAGGTTCTTGGTGATATGCAAGGAGTCCTTGCTCCCAGTCCCACATTGTCCTCCAGCCCCTGACTAACTGGCTTATGGCTTTGTTCAGTCTCTGCCTCTTTAGCCCCAAGGCCATTCTTTATAAAGGGAAGTGGTTTCCAGATTTTTTTTTTTCTCACTGCCAGCCACAGAGATACAGTGCTAAAGTGAACTTGGAGACTCTAACGAGGAATTTGCCAAACACCTCCAAGCTTTTAGGGCCTGTCCTGTCCACCTCTCTTCACTACAGAGTAAGTGCAGTTTGTCCACCGAAAGAAAGGGTGAAAGGTAGATTTTCACCTGATCTGGAGACAAGTTGCTGCTCTTCTACTAACTGTGCCAACGCCCTTGTTTACCTAAGTCTGGGGAAGGAAAGAGCCGATGTCTCTGGGAATAAGACTCAACTAGAGCTGGGAGCTGGACTCAGAAAAGGAAAGAAAGAAAGAAAGAAAGAAAGAAAGAAAGAAAGAAAGAAAGAAAGAAAGATGTGTATAAGATAGAATATAATATCACAGAGTTTTATTGGATCATTGAACAGAACTGTTTGCAGTATCATAGATGGAATGTCCACTTTACAAGCTTTAATTTTGTGACTTGAACAATTATTTCTAAGATGACAATATGTAATCCATTAACTAGTATTTCCTACTGTTCATTTTTTTTCTGCAAATCTGTATAACTTGTACCCTTTCTCTGCTTTTTTTTTCTTTTCTCCTTAAATAAAATTAAAAAAAAAATTAAAAAAAAAAAAAAAAGAAAGAAAGAAAGAAAGAAAGAATCATACCATGTGCAAAGAAAGATAACTTGACTTCTAGTTCTTTCTGATTTGTGTCCCTTTTACTGTATTTACCTTTTCCCATTGTTCTAGTTAATATTTCAAGTCAACTGAATACGAGTGGTGTGAGTTGGAACTCTAATTTCTTCTATTCCATTCCATTTTATTTCATTTTAGAGACTTGGTCTCTCTGCGTAGTTCAGGCTGAGTTTGAACTCACTATGTAGTGCAGGCTGGCCTCAAACTCTTGGCAAGCTCTTTCCTTCTGCCTTAGTCTCCTGAGTGTTGGGATTGCAGGCGTGTGTCACCATGCCCAGCTAGTCCTGTGTTTGTTTGTTTGTTTGTTTGTTTTGGTACTGAGGATCAAACTTACAACTTCACACTTGCCAGGCAGGCACTGTGCCAATGAGCTATATCCCCAGGCCTAGTCCTATTTTAAACTCTAGTAATCATTCATTTTATATTTCCTTAGCAGTTGTTCTTTATCTGATAGTTGATTTTTATCCACTTTTACAGAGTCTCTCTTCTTACACTCATGCATATGCAGCCTAATGCCAAAATCAAATATTCATAAGACTGCTGTGAAAACCTATGGGGCTATTCCTTTGTATAAGTCCCTTCTTCAGTACCCTGTCCCTTCGACCTCCCAAATTCTGATCTTTGTCTTCTCAACTCAGCACAACCACTATTTTCTGCTTGTGTTTCCCATTCCTGCAGTATAGTCTGGAAAGCATCTCTGGGCAGTTAGTTGTAATAATTGAAGGGCTTACATAATTTGTTTTCTTTCCTTTTTCTCAGGGATTAGAATTCTGTGCTTCCTTTTGTCCAATATCCAAAAAAATAAAATTGTCTGATACAAGCTGTATACTTTTCAACAATTTTTTTCTTTTTCCCTGAAAGTGAAGAGTAAACAATAGTAAAATTTACTATTTTATTATTGTGTTGTTGGAGAGGGTAAGGGCATATCTCAGGGTCTTAACATATACAAGACCCTGGATTTGATCCCCAGCATGGAAAAAAAAATTTAAAAAGAGAGTGGGGGGGAAGACAAGGATGGAGGAAGAAAAAATTGGTATCACAGAAGTGCACACAATTTTCTAAGAAACTTATGGCAAGCCAGGTGTGATGGTGCCTCCTGGAGTCCCAGCACTTGGGAGGATCACTGAGTTGAAGGCCAGCCTGAACTACATAGGGAAACCCTGTCACAAAACACCAAAAGAAAGAAAGAAGAAAGAAAAGTTTGTTTTAGTTTTAGTGTTTAGACTGAGCCTGGGCCTCATGTATTCTCACCAAATGCTTTACCACTGAGTTACACCTCAGCCTGCTTTTCTATAATTTTGATGTTCTAAATTTCTTATAATAAACATGCATTATTTAAATTTAAACAGCACAAGAGGAATTATTATTATTTTTTTTTGTCTTTTTCCTTTTTATTGGTACCAGGATCAAACTCACGACTGCCTGCTTGCAAGGCAGGCGCTCATGCCACTGAGCTAAATCCCCAGCCCCAAGAGAAATTATTTTAAAACATTTTGTTCATTCCCTTAGAACTCAGGTGATAACAGCGAATTGTTTTCAGAGTCTTTGAACTGAAATTAGTCTCTTCCTTATCCATATTTTATATGAAAATTTTCTTTGTTGAAGTTGTTTTTGAGCGTGCCACGGCTCCTAAGCTGAGTGTATGTAAGACTACTTGACCCAGCATTGCTTAAATCTGGGCTATCACTATTTCAGCTTGATTCACATCTCTATGACTCAGGTCGACACACTCAGGTGGGGGTCCTGCGTTCACAAGGCTGACAATACTTGAGTGAATTATTTAACCTGAGATTCGAAAACAAAAGAAGTTACTAAGAGAATAACACTGATACATACTACCTATATAGTCATTAAGCAATTAAAGTAGACACACATAGCACTCATTTCAGGTGTGATTTCATTTAATCCAAATCCTTTTTGCTTGGAGTTTTTCTCCTTGGGTGGTAATGTTGTTTTAATTAGGTTGTGACAACTATCATATTCATAACTATGTTGGAGAGAATAATGTGCCTGCCATAACATTCTTAAAACATTCAAACACAGCAACAAATTCAGTGGGTTAGTCCTACAGGATGGTGCTTCACATGCGAGTAAAAATAAGACTAATCTTAATTATTCCCTGCTTCAGGCTGGGGATTTAGCTCAGCGGCATAAGCGCCTGTCTTGCAAGCAGGCAGTCGTGAGTTCGATCCCCGGTACTGATAAAAAGGAAAAAGACAAAAAAAAAAAGAAAAAAAAAATTATTCCCTGCTTCTTAGTATGTAATATAGAAGTTTGTCGAATGCATCTAGTCTCTAGGGTTTGAATCAGATCAGCTGGGCTCAAATTGCAGTTTTGTGTGCCCTAGGCAAAACTCTTGTTTCTCTGAATATTACTCTTCTCCACTATATAAATGAAAATGGTGATAAAACCTAGTCAGCAACATTATTATGCGAATTAAATGAGATCATGAATGTGGAAGTACTTTATCAATTTCAAATTGTTCTGTGGTAAATGCAGTTGTGATACTGAAAATTTGAAATAAATGAGCTGGTGGTAAAATTAAGGACTAGCCAGAAGATATAATACTCTTCCAAAAGACCTCCACAGGATGGTGTTTGTTTTCTTGATATGTTTTTCATGTTAAGAATCTTGACACTACTGCTATAGGAATAGACATCTGATTTTGTCAGCACAGAAAGAAGATCAAACTGAATGTCTGGGATGAAAATACCTTATTCTCCGTCTCTTGATGTCCTGAAATATCCATTTTATTGCAAAGAAAGTAATTAAATTAAGGGAAAAGCACAGAAAGACAAGTCACTTTTAATTTTGCTAAATCCTAAGAGAACATTACAGTCTAGCAAAAACATGTGTTCGATTTTTCAAAAATAAAATTTGGTATTTTGATATTTGAAATACAGGATATTTGTGCAAACATGACTAGCTCAAATCATAAATAAAGCTGGCAAACTGATATTTATTTTTTCGTTTTTTATCGGTACCAGGGATCGAACTCACGACTGCCTGCTTGCAAGGCAGGCGCCTATGCCGCTGAGCTAAATCCCCAGCCCCCAAACTGATATTTAAAAAACAGGAAATAAGCTGGGCATGGTGGCTCATGCTTGTAATCCCAGCATTTGGGAGGCTGAGGCAGGAGGATCATTGTGAGTTCAAGACCAGCCTAGGCTACAAAGTGAGCTCAAGGCCAGCCTGAACTGCATAAAGAGACCCTGCTTAAAACAAAACAAAAAAACCAGGAAATAAAAATCATGCAATATGTAATCTTCTGTGTCTGATTTTCTTCACTTAACATTATGGTTTCAAGATATATTCAGCCAAATGGCTCTAATTTTTTTTTAATTTAACAATTTTTATTCAAAAACATATTTCAAAATGCATAAAACAAGGATATATGTTAAAGATGTTTAAAATTTGCTCATTTTTTTTCTTTTCACTTTTTGGTTTTTTTGAGATGAGGTCTTATTATCCAGCTTAGGCTGGCCTTGAAGTCACTATGTAGTCCAGGTTAGCACTGAACTCAAAGTGATTTTGCTGTCTCAGCCTCCTGAGTGCTGGGATTATAGGTGTGTGCCACCACACCCAGCAGGATGCACTTCTTTACATGTGCCTTTGGCAGATCCTTCATTATTTCCTCAGGTTAAATTTTTTCATTTTTGTTTTTTGTGCTGGGAATTGAATCCAGGGCCTTTGTACTGATTGAGTTACATCCCCAACAACCCCTTCCCTGCTGTTTTTATGTTGAGACCTTCACTGGGCACTGAATTGCCCAGTCTGGTCTTGAACTCTTGATCCACTTGCCTCAGCCTCCTAAGTGATGTGTGCCACCATACAGGATATATTTATTTTTATTTTTATTACTATTGTTTTTGTTTTGAGTTTTTCTTCTTCTTCTCGTCCTCCTCCTCCTCCTCCTCCTCTTCCTGTCTTCCTCTTCCTCCTCTTCCTCCCGCTCCTCCTCCTTTTCCTCTTCCTCATCCTCTTTCTTCTTTTTGTCTTTTTGAGACAGGGTCTTGCTATTTAATTCAGTCTGGCCTTAAATTCACTGTGATTCTCCTCCCACAGCCTCCTGAGTGCTGGGATTACAGGTGCATACCACCATGCCTGGCAGGATACATTTTTAATGCACAATCACATATAGGGGTGGGTGGTCAGATTATTATTTATTTTCTTTCTCCCTGCCTACCTTTAACTACCAGTGAACATGCAAGAGCTTAGACAGAGATTAGAAAGAAAAGGGAAGGAAGAAAGAGTACTATGCAAGCCAAAAAGTTAGTTTTGTCATTTATTTGTGTATATGAATATGCTTGGTCAGTAAGTGCCTTTATTTTATTTTATTTTATTTTTGCTGAGACACAGTATCTGACACCCAAAGTTAAAGGAGAGAAAGTTTATTTCAGCTCACAGGGTTTTTTGTTTTGGTACTGGGGATTGAACTCATGACCTCATGCTTGCCAGGAAGGCACTTAGGCTGCTGAGCTAAATCCCCAGCCCTAGCTCACAGTTTTTAGAGATTTGAGTCCATAGTCAGCCAGTTCAAGGCATGGTGGCATGGCAGAGGGGCATCACATGGTGTGGCAAGCAGATGACAGTGAGAATAAGCAGCAAGCAGTAAGCAGCAAGCCTGCCTTCTCTCTCCTCCTTTACATTCCATTCAAACTCTAAGCCAGTTGATTGATGCCACTCACATCCAGGGTTGGGCACCTTTAATTAATTCTAGTGTCATACCTTGAACCCCAGTATCACATCCTTAATCCCACATCACACTCTTAATCCATATCATACACCTTAATCCAGCCATCTTGGTAACTTTCCACGTATGACCTCATGAGACTTTGGGGAACCATCTAGATATAAACCATAAAATTCCTTAAAGATGGGTGTTACATCTTGTGTTTTGCATCCCAGTACATAAATACCTGGTATTATATTGGTCTGTAAGTTTGGGAATAGGACATGCATGTATAAGAAAAGGTGGAGCTTGTTTTTATGTCTTTTTGAGACAAGATCTCACTATGCAGTTCAGAATGGCCTTGAGCTCCCTTTGTAGCCCACGCTGGTCTTCAATTTGCAATGATCCTCCTGCCTCAGCTTCCTGAGTGCTGGGATTGCAGGCATGAACACCATGACTGACTAATGGTGGGGTTTCAAGCCATGGAATAAACCATCTTTCTCAGGTATCAATGCTTTTTTTTTTTTTTTTTTTGTAATGGGGATTGAACCTAGAGCCATTTGCATGCTAGGAAAATGTTCTTCCTGAGATCCACGCCATGTTGGAACTTAGGACTCTGGGAAGCCAAGCAAGCACCTCCCCTCCCTGGTAAGCGGAGGCAGGGTGTCCCACTGCAGCCCTTCCAGGGGGAGAACCAGCAGTGTCTCCTGAGATCCACGCCATGTTGGAACTGATGACACTGTGAAAACAGATAACCATCCTGCCTCCCTGCTAAGCAACAGTGAACCTACTGCTACATGGCCTAAAGTCAAATATCCCACTTCCCCTATCCTCCTTCTCTCCTCCCACCCCCCGCCCATTAGCAAATGGGAACTAGAAATCTGAGCATCTCCTGGGACATTGAGCATAGCAAATAAGGGGGATTTCCTTCTACCATTTCTTTTCTTTTTTTTTTTTTTTTTGTCTTTTTTTTTTTTTTTTTTTTTTTCCGGTACCAGGGATCGAACTCACGACTGTCTGCTTGCAAGGCAGGCACTTATGCCACTGAGCTAAATCCCCAGCCCCTCCTTCTACCATTTCTTTGAAGGCAAATATTTTTATTACTGTTTTGCTCTTTTCTGATTAATGGTACTGCTCTATTCAATATTCTGTTTTGATAAGTTCTATAGTGTTCTATATTTCATCTCATTTTGATATAGGTGATTGAAAGAACAACTATTATAAAGATAACAAAATATACTGTGATACCTATTACTGTTTTCCCGGTAACCTGCTGTGAAGTTCTGTACCAATTTCACTGTACGGTCTTAGTTGGCTTTATTCTGACTTGTTCTGTTGTATACTTTCAAAATAAAATTTAAAAAAAAAGAAAGAAAATGCTCTACCACTGAGCTAGATTTTCTGTCTTTGTTTTCTTTTACTTATTTTTGGTACTAGGGATCAAACTCGCAACCTTGCACTTGCCAGGTAGGTGCTTATGCCACTGAGCCATATTCCCAGCCTTCTTTTACTTTTTTTTTTTTTTTTCCTTTTTCCTTTTTATAGGTACTGGGGATCGAACTCACGACTGTCTGCTTTCAAGGCAGGTGCTTATGCCGCTGAGCTAAACCCCCAGCCCCTCTTCTTTTACTTTTTGAGACAGGATCTGAGTTGGCCAGATCAAACTTGTGATCTTTCTGTCTGAGTCTCTGAAATAGCTGAGATGATAGGCATGGGGCCACTATATCTGGTTCTGGTTTATCAATCTTAACTGGGATCTTTTCTGAAGGAAAAAATTTAAATTGTTGACTCTTGTAAAGTTTTGTCTTATGCATGAATTTTATTTATTTTTATCATTTTGAGACAGGGCTTCACTATACAGTTCAGGCTTGAGCTTGCTTTGTAACTCAGGGTGACCTTGAACTCTCAGCGATTCTTTTGTCCCAGCCTCCTCAGTGCAGGGATTACAGGCATACACCATCATCCCAACCCATATGCATGAATTTTAAAGATTAATACTAAATTTCAGAGCTTGGGATATGGCTCTGTGATAGAGTACTTAACTAGCATGTACAAAGTACTGGGTTGTATGCCCAGTACTATAAAAGCAAATGAAGAGCCCCAAAACTTCAAAAAATTATACTTCTGGGTTTTATGAATGAAGGATCATTGGTTGCAAGTGATAGAAGCCAATTTGAGCTAATTTAAGAAAATGAGGGAGAGATCTTTGCACTTGAGGCCTTGAACTCACTTTGTAACCAAGGATAGCCTCGAACTCACAGCAATCCTCCTGCCTCAGTCTCCTAAGTGCTAGGATTACAGGCATGTGCCACCATACTTGGCTAAGGGAGAGACACTTAGAGAAGGAAAGAGAATTTATTATGAAGCCACAAGAACATTTATATTCCCCTTTATCACAAATACATTTTTATCTTACAGTTTTACCATGAATATATGTGTTATTTTACAGTTCTGTAGGGGTCATAAAACCAAAATTAGTCCCAGTAGGCAAACACCAGGGTTCAGCACAGCCATTCTCTTTATAGAGGCTCTGTAAAAGAATCTGTTTCTTCATCTTTTCCAGCTTCTCATGGATGCCCATGTTTCTTTACACATCATTTTGACCTCTGCTTCTGTCCTCACATCTCCTCTTTTTCTGTCTCTCCTACTTCCCTTTTGAAAGGATCTTTCTGACCACTTTGGGCTCACTGAGGAATGTAGGATGGTCTCTGTTTTGGTTTGCATCTCTATGACTCCCCCAAAGCCACATGCAGTTATGGGTGGGACTTTTTGGAGGTGACTGGATTTAGGGTGTGTGCTGAATTGGTAAAGGATGTGATGCTAGAGTTAAGGGTGTGAGTGCTTCCTACTCTTAAGATGGGTAGCCTGGAAAAATTATGAGTGAGAGAGAGAGAAGGCTGCTGTGTTGTCACTAGTTGCTTGCCATGAACTATTTCTATTCTATGATCCCTGTCTGCCATGCCACCCTGTCTTGGAACCAGCCATTTATAGATGAAACTTCTATGAACTGTGAGCTAAATAAACCTCTCCTCGTTTAACTTTGGGTGTCAGGTATTTTGTCTCAGTCATAAGGAAAAGCAACTAAGGCAGTCTTCTCATTTCTCAGTCTTTAATCATATTATCAAAACCCCTTTTATCATGTAAGGTAAAATATTCACAGATTTGGAGGTTAGGACAGGGATATGTTTTAGGGCAGTGTTTTTTTAAACCTATCATAGTGTTACAAAAGGATTTGTAACACTATCATATCTGGCTGTGACATCTGTCACTCCACTGATTGCCAGGAGGATGACCTTCCCTGATAGAAGAGGACTATTTCCTCCACCAAGGGCATATGAGGAGCTGTGCTTTCTTTCTAGAACCTACAAACAAGTTCCCAAGGTCCACAGTGTTACAAAGGATCAAGAGCAAGAATGTCACTTGGCCTCTGGAAGGGGTAAAGTGAAATTTCAATGAAGAACAAATTCAGGCCTGTTCTCATCACTCCTCTTGTGTGAGACCCTCTGCTTTGGGCTTCTTTGCTTCGCCATCCTCAAGGGAGAATATGGTCACAACTCACTGCCTGAACGTCACATATTTCAGATCTACTTATTTAAGAGTCGAACTTGCCTTAGACCCAATTCTAAGTTCCTTGGGGTTGGGAGAAATAAATCTGCTGGGCTTAGCTATCTATGTCTAGTTTAGCTGGTGCAGTGGGGGAGACTTTTTTACATAGTGTAAACATGGCTTCAGAGAGCCATCCACTTGTCCTCTTAGAAGGGAGACAGAGAAAGAGTAATCATTATGAAATAACCTAACCAAAGAGGTAACCACTATAGTTACTGTGCATATTCCTCTACTCCTGAAGCGTAAATTTTCATGATATACTTGGGATATTTTGGTAGAAAAGTTTAAGCCTGTAATCCTAGCTACTCAAAAGTCTGGGACAGAAGAAGAAGAAGAAGAAGAAGAAGAAGAAGAAGAAGAAGAAGAAGAAGAAGAAGAAGAAGAAGAAGAAGAAGAAGAAGAAGAAGAAGAAGAAAGATGGAAGGAGGAGGATCCTAATTTTAAGGTTATCTTAGGCCAATTTAGTGAATTAGAAAGAACTTGTCCTGAAATAAAATAATAAAAAGGGCTGGGGATGTAGCTTAGTGCTCCCTGGGTTTAATTTCCAGGACTGGGGGAAAAATTCTGAGAATATAGTCCTCCTTTGCATCCACTCTTTCTTAGTTACCTTTTCTTATGCCCCACTTCAAATACTTCTTTCACAGCTTCAGTGTGTGTGTGTGTGTGCAAGTGTGTGCACACTCATGTGAAAGTTGCATGTAGCTCAGACTCATACTGAAATTGTACTTTTTTAGCACTTTAAAATCCTTTAGGTAGGGCTAGGGGTTATGAGTTTGATACCTGGTACCCCCAGGTGATGTGTAGAGCAAAATGGGGCCAAAATGGGTCCCTCCCTACATTCATCCCCCATTAAGGACCACCCCACTCCAGGAGCCCTATCTCCCAAAAGCTGTAGTCACTGGCCTGGCAGAGACTGAGCTAGGTCTCTCCCAGGTCTCCCTCCCCCATGCATTTACTATTCTCTTCAAAACAGGAATTCAGTGCTGACCCTTGCCCTGCCAACTCCCTACCAAGGCCTTTGTCAATAGAAAAGGGGCCAAGCATATTTTTCCATGCCCTTGGCACTTCCCAAACATCAGGGCATATCTATTTCCTGGGGTCACAATGCGAGGACAGGAGGCCAAAGTTCTCCCCCCCATCTCACCTTGCTTGGTAAAGCAATAAAAATCAATTTTAAAAAATTAAACAGATCTTCTTAATCTCAGTCATAAAAGACACCAGCTCACACATGTAATATTCCTGGTAATCAGGGGGATGAGCTGACCTGAGGCAGCAGGATCAATTTTTTTTCTCCTAATCTCGGTCATAAAAGACAGCTCATGCCTTGTAGCCTTGTAATCCCAGCACTGAGGAGACTAGGATAGGATAGGATAGAATAGGATAGGCTGAGGCAGGAGGGTGTTGGGAATTAGAGAAAAAAAAATTAAACAGCTGCTGTCCCCACAATGAGCAAACTCTCGTTGTGCTGCCATTGTTTATTTCCCTATCATCCAAGTAGCCAAGAAAACACTGAAACTCCAATCTCCTCCTTATTCCAGCAGCTAGAATTTATTCTTTCATGAAACAACTATTGTGCTATGTAATAAGACACCCAGAAGACGATTCTAGCAGTTTCTGGGAACATCTCGTGGGAAAACTCCTTTTTCTATAAATCGGAGAAGGCAGTCAGATTTTGGCTTCCCTCAGGCTTTGGCAGGAACTGAAGAAGTTCAGGATGTACATTTGATGTCCTCTCCATTGAACTGATTCAGGCCAGGGCTGGAGTATGTGAGTGTGAGCATGACGGTAGATAGGTGGGAAGGCCAGAAAGTGTGCTCAGAGGTGGGGGTGCCCAGGAAGTGTGGGGTATCAGGGTAACAGAGTGTGCTGGCCTGATTCCTGAATCATCCCCAAGCCCCTCCAACTTGCCTGGTCACTAACCAGTTCCAGCCGTGCTCTGCTCTGGCCATCACTTACCATATGGTCTCTAGGAATTTATGAGTAATTAAATGAGTGTGTGAACATGTGTGGTGTGTATCCTTAAAAACAGAAGTTTCCACGGTAACAACTGGGAAACTCAGCTCCACCAGCCAGGGAAAGCTTCATCTCTCCTGACCTCCTCAGGCATCTGAGGGAAAAACAGGCCAGAGGGTAACCTCTTACCTTTCTCTACACCAAGAGCATAATCTGGGTCAGTCCCTAACTTGGTTCAAACATGTTTTTTATTCCACTACTTCTTGTTTCAGACCTTTATATAGTCGGATGTCCAGGCCAGGCAACCTCCACTGGGTAAGGGTAACTGTGTGTCAAGCAGGAGGTAGGTGATGGTTAGGACGCTGGTTTCTCCTAACCTAGAAACCTCATACCCATGTGCCCGCAGCTCAGAGCTCATGGTCCCTGGTGATTAGTAACCACTCTCAGCAGTCTCCCTACTTCCTGCTACAGTGTCATTAAAATATATACAAACTCTTCTCTCATAGCTGGTGGCAGAAAGGGAAATCAGCCTGCAGGAAAGGAGTGAGCAAACTGAAGAGCCTAGGAGTTTCTTCTCTTGGAATTAAGTTCCCTTTTGAGGACAGGCTGAACACATGTCCTAACCCTCTGCACACAGTCTCACATCTTCCCCAGTGAGAGATGACAAATTCAGAGAGAAAAAGATTGAGGTCAATCTAGCTGGGGGTGAGGTAGGGTGGCAGGAACAGTAATGATGAGGCACAGTGGGAGCAGAATTAGTCATGCAGGCCTTGCACAAGTGCCCAGTCTGCAGCTGGAGGGAGTTTTGTTTGGGTGTCTGCGGGAGCTCCCAGGAGACCGAAGAGCACTAGACTCTGCTTCTACCTGCAGATGCATTCTTTTTCCTTGAAACTCCTTAGCCACCGGGTTATTGAGGTTAAATGAGTAAGACAACTTGACAGCTTTTAGCATTTTACACATGAGCATGCACATGCGCGCGCGCGCGCGCACACACACACACACACACACACACACACACACCCCAGCCCTCTCAGGCTTTTTGAGTACTGGGGTTGGAGACAGAAAAAGGAGAAAAAGGATGAGAAAGAACCCTGCGGGAGGCCAAGCAGGAGCTAACCGCAGTCCCTATCATTTCCTGGGTGCTTCAGCTTTGGTGATTGTCTCTGTCATTCACAGCTTAGAGATTCTCTCTGCTTCCTGCCTGTCACTGATCATCTGGGACTTAGTCACCCACCTGTTACCCAGTACTGGGTGGGTCATGGGGCATCACTGACGGCAGCAACATGAGTCAAGAGAATCCCCCACCTCATCCTGCAGTGTGAGGTCCTAGTGTGTGACCTCTCCCCCGGGTGCAGGGGCCAGCTCAGAAGTGGGGTTCCACCAAGAACACAAGTTCACTCACCCTCCCTCCTCTTCCTCGTTCCTAACCCACCCATCATCATTTGATAAAGACCTATTAGGTTAGGCGCCCCTCTAATGCATGGAGCCAGCCTGGGCTAGGTATAAAGAAGCAGTCACAATCCTTCACTTAGGAAACATATCATACTCTTGGCTCTGCACTGTCCTGGCCCTCAATACCTTTTGCCCCATTGACTCTTAGGGAGTCTGGAAAGCCCAACTCCAATCCTGCTCTCTTAGTGAACTTCTCAAAGCCCCATTACCCAGTGGGCACCTCCTATCTGGCATCCTGGCTTCCCTCTTTCCTGGGATCTCCCTTAACCTAACATAAGCTCTTCAAAGACAGGCTCTGGCCCTTCTTTGTGCCCTCCCACCTTGTTCCAGGCTGATTAATACTTGAAATAATGACTTTTTCTTAAAGCAGACATAAGTCGCCTTCAAGGCTATTTAAATTCCCAACTCAGTTTGGGGTGCAAAGGAACTAAGATCTTATTTTTGATTCCATCATCTGAAACTCACACTACCTCAGCTGTCTTTTACCTCTTTTCTTTTATTTACTTTTTCCTAGTAATCAGAGAGACTTGAAGGCTGATGCTGAGGTGTCCCTGGGACACAGGAATATCTAACTCCAGAGGTGCTGCTTCTCAGCCTGACAGGAGGCCCACCCTGGGGAAAAAGGTCTTCCTGTCTCCATAGAGGACCCTGAAAAGGAAGTGGGTGTGAGGGGCTCTTCTTGGCTTCTGCTGCCTGGTAGGGTAGAGGTTAATAGTAGATTGCAACACATCTTTGGGCTGAGTCACCCTTGGTTGAAGTTTCATAAAGAGTTTCCCAGTGGCTGGGAAGTGAAAAGAACAGGAGGCAAGAGCCCCCTGCTAACTCTGCTCTCTCAGGCTCCCAAAAATCCAAGGTCAGAGAGCATAGACAGCCTCTGGAGGTCTTGTCATGTACCGGCAGCAGCTATGGCTGGGCTTCCTACTCCCTGTGACAGTCTTGTGCCGAGCCTTGGGGCCTGCAGAGAAGAAGGCAGCTATGGTGAGTTCCTTGGGAAAGAAGAGTCAGCCAGGGCAGTGACAGGATAGTCACTCCACAGCTCCACCGAAGCCTGTCTTCTACCTGCAGACTACCTGCCTTTCCCTTCTTTCCTCTACTTCGTGGCCACCCTGTCACTCCCTGCACCTTCCTCTCGCTCTATCTGAGCCTGATCTCTAAGCTGCTTCTGTTTTAGTCCTTTGTTTCTATCCCTGCCTCTCCTAATGGGTCTCTTAGATCAGTTAGAACCTTTGCCTAGAGACTAACTTCTTGTTGCTCACCTCCTCCTCCTCGTAGGATTACCTGTTGCAGTTCGGGTACCTGCAGAAGCCTCTAGAAGGACCTGATAACATCAGGCCAAAAGATGTCACAGAGGCTCTGAGGTGAGAATCACAAAGCCATAAGGTCAAAGCTGAAGTTGCAAGATCTTCTCCCTTCTAATTCTTTCCTCTCCACAGCCCCACCTCTGCCTGAACCAAATCTGTATTGGGGATCTGTTGGATGGGTGCTAGCAATGTTGGGGTGGTGGCACATGGAGTGGGACAGGGATTCATTATGAGGAGTACAGTCATTGGAGCTGCTAGGCCTTAAGCTCTCCTTTGGAGGGTCTACCCCACATCTCATTCCATATACTATTATTTAGGTAGAGTCCAAATGAAGTATGATTTACATGTCAAATTATGAATTGGGTTGTTATAGTGATGTTACCTTTTATGGTCACTAAACCTAGTCAGCTTGTATTTCTATTTGTAGTTTTTTTTTTATGTTTTTGTGATGATTTGTTTTTCTTTATGGGTCTCTTGAAGTGCATACCAAAAAAAGAAAAGAAAAGAAAAGAAAAGAAAAGAAAAAATACATAAGCTCTATGATAGTCTATATATAGATGAAATGCCCTAGAATAGGCTGGGCTGGAGGTGGGTCCAACCAGAAGGAGAGAAGGCCGAGGAGGACAGGTCCTGGTGGAGAAATGGAGAGCAAGAGAGAATTTCCAGAATGGGAGAAGGTTAAAAATTGTAGTAGAGTTAGGGTTAGGAGGAAGCCTACGCTTGAGGGGAATGGCATGGTGGTGGCACTCTGGGAGGCTGAGGGAAGAGAACTGTGACTCAGCATGGGCAACTTAGTGAGACCCTGTTTCAAAAAAGGAATGGGAATATAGCTTGAAGGGATGGCCTGGGGTTTGGTCCCCAGTACTAGAAAGGGGGGGGGAGAAAGAGAGAGAGAGAGAAAGAATGAAAAATGAAGTTAGACAGTTGCCATTTCTACAGAACAGGAGAGAAAGTCCTAATTATGAGGACTGAGGCTGGAGTGACTCTGTTTAAGTTCAGAGATTCTGTGCCATTCTTGGTAGCCGCCTTGGGCAGTAGCAGACAAAAGAACTATCTCCAGTTCTTAGTCATTTTAGACTTACCTGCCTTGGTGGACCCATCCCTCTCCCTCTTTCCAGAGCTTTTCAGGAAGCATTTGGGCTGCCAATCTCAGGTCAGCTGGATGATACCACAAGGGCCTACATGCAGCTGCCTCGTTGTGGCCTGGAGGATCCCTTCAACCAGAAGACCCTCAAATACCTGTTGCTGGGTGAGAATTGAGCCTGGGAAGAGGAGGGAAAGCAGAGGACGTTATAGCTCTGGAGTGTGGTGGCATCAGGACGACCTGGACCAACTCAGTGTTGAATGGATGATCACCTGGTGATTACCTGGTTATTATCTGTCTAGAGGGGTTGTGAGTACCTACATCCAGAGGAGCTCTCTGGGGTTAGAAGAAGGATCTTTGCTTCTAGCATAGATAAGGATGTGTATTTCAAATGTCTCTTCTGGTCCATTAACCAGGGCGATGGAGGAAAAAGCACCTGACCTTCCGCATCTTGAATCTGCCCTCCAACCTCTCACCCCACATAGCCCGGGCGGCCCTGCTTCAAGCTTTCAAGTACTGGAGCAGTGTGGCTCCCCTGACCTTCCAGGAGGTGCAGACTGGCTGGGCTGACATCCGCCTCTCCTTCCATGGCCGTGAAAGCCCATACTGCTCCAATACCTTTGATGGTCCTGGTAGGTAGCAGTTCTCAGCTGTTATTGCCCAAACTTCTGAGATTACCTCTGTTCCTTTGAGATGGTAACTTTGGAACCTTAATAGTCTGGATGCCTCTCTTCCACACTGGCACCTTATGCAATCTGACCCCTTCTAATGTTCCCTAAAGGAGCTTTGGTTGCATGCATGGAGCCTCCTGTTTGAAGCTGATATTTCCTTTCCTGGCTTAAATTCCATCAAAGAACACATGAGAGAGGGTTGGGAGAGAGGTAAAGGAACTGTGATGGGCATCTGTGAGAGAAGTGGATGAAAACAAAGGAATCTGAAAGAAGCATCCCATAGATAGAGAATATAGCTAGAGATATTTAAGAAAATGGAGTACCCCAAGTTTAGGCCAGGCAGGACACTCGAAGACTCTGGGCACTGACCATTCTGTATACCTTTGTCTTCATGCAGGGAGGGTGCTGGCCCATGCTGACATCCCTGAGCTAGGCAGCGTACACTTCGATGAAGATGAACTCTGGACTGAGGGGACCTATCGCGGGGTGAACCTGCGCATCATCGCCACCCATGAACTCGGCCATGCCCTGGGACTTGGCCACTCCCGATACACCCAAGCACTTATGGCCCCTATCTATGCTGGATACCGTCCCTACTTCAGGCTGCACCCAGATGATGTGGCTGGGATCCAGGCTCTATATGGTCAGTCCTTCTCCCTCTTGAGTATAAAGATCAGTCTGATCGCCATCTGTTTCCACTTAAGAGACAGGTCTCTCATCCATGGAAATTATGTGGCTTCTTCTTTCTCTGTCCTAGATGCAGAGGCTTCTTCACTTTCAGGAACGGTATCTTGCTAACTTTGCTATGCCTAATCTTCCTTCCAGGCCTTTCTCCATTTATCTTCCCTTGGAGATGGAAATACGGATCCAGGGAGCCTCCTCCCTTTTTGGTTGCTTTTCAAAACAAAAAAATGTGTCTCTTGCTGATGTCAGCATGAAATTGTCCATTACCAAGAAAAACTCCCTGAGAGTTTCCTGTGTCCTTTCTATGGGAATGTTAGACAAGAGTATACAGTAGGCAGGTGCCTACTGTATGTCTCTCCCACAGCAGCATCATTTTATCTTGCAGGCAAGAAGAGCCCACAGACAAAGGAAGAAGAAAAGATGAAGGTGCCCACTGTACCCCCAGTGCACAGAGAGCCCAGTCCTATGCCAGACCCCTGCAGTGGAGAACTGGATGCCATGATGCTGGGTCAGGTCTTTCCCCTCCAACTCATAAACAGGCAGTGGGGCCATTCATTGACCCTAAGGCCTGGACATATGGGAATGAGATGAGGCTACAGCATGAGCAATGGAGGTCAGATCCCAAAGAGAAGTTAGTGACTGTGAAAGAAGATATGTAATATAGATAGGGAGGCTTTAGAGCTAAATTTAAAGGGGCAAAGCAGGCATTTATCAAGATAGCAGCCACGCATGGTGGCATAAGCCTGTAATCCCAGCTGAGGCAGGAGGATTGTTGCAAGTTTGAGACCAGCATGGGCTACAAAGTGAGCTAAAAGCCAGCCTGAACTGCATAATGAGGCCCTCTCTAAAAAGACAGAAAAAAAAAAAAAAAAGATTGTCACCTTGTAAGGGATATTGGAACATATGCAAAAGGCTGAGGAAGGCTGAGGTAGGAGGATCATTGCAAGTTTGAGGCCAGCCTGGACTACGTATCAAGATTCTGTCTCAAAACACAAAACAAAACACACAAAAAAGGTGGAATTGAGGGACAACAAAATGGAATTAGCGAGACTATTAGAGAGGGTTCTGCACCTGATTGGAAGAATAATTTGGAAGCACTTGGAACAAGAGTTTCTCAAAATGGAACAACTATCTACAGTGTTTTTCAGGGCTAAAATGCTCTGAAAAACAAGGGAAAAGCTCAACACTAGGTCCTCTTTCTATACCTTTAATTTTCTTCTTTAATTGGATGAAGCTTTGAAGCATCAGCCTGTGGGAGGGAGGGCAAGTTAGCGGCCTACCTGAGATACTCACAGGTCTTTGTTGTTTTGACTTGTTGATATGTTTTTGCTCTCAGGGCCCCGTGGAAAGACCTATGCTTTCAAGGGAGACTACGTGTGGACTGTGACAGAGTCAGGGCTGGGTCCTTTGTTCCTAGTGTCTGACCTTTGGGAGGGGCTGCCAGGAAAGCTGGATGCTGCTGTCTACTCTCCTCGAACACAGTGGATTCACTTTTTTAAGGGTAAGGGGGAGAGCTACAGTGTCTTATCTGAGGAGGGCCTTGTCATAAAGAAACCACAAAAGGGAGAGCTGAGAAGTTTCTAAAAGAGTGAAATTGCTAGTGTAATTCCAGCATGTGGAGGAAGACTGAGGTAAGAGGATCATTGCAAGTTCGAGGCCAGCCTGGATTACATATTGAGACCCTATCTCAAAAAACAAAACAAAACAAACAAAAGGGTGGAATTGAGGGACCAAAAGCTACCACCTGACAATAGAGGTAACCTGTTCTTTCTTTATACACTCTTAGGGGACAAGGTGTGGCGCTACATTAATTTCAAGATGTCTCCCGGTTTCCCCAAGAAACTAAATAAGGTAGAACCCAACTTGGATGCAGCTCTCTATTGGCCTGTCAACCAAAAGGTGTTCCTCTTTAAGGTATAAAGTTCAAAAGGAGGGTGCAACCCTTCTTAAGAGGGGCAAGGTATCTCATACATCTTTGAAGTTGCATGGGCTAAGGGTAGACCTCTCAGGGTTTCTAGATTCTGTCTTCATTGTGCTCTTCTCCATATCCACCCTATATCCAGGGATCTGGGTACTGGCAATGGGATGAGCTGGCACCAACTGACTTCAGCCGCTACCCTAAACCAATCAAGGAGTTGTTTACTGGAGTGCCAAACCGGCCATCGGCTGCCATGAGCTGGCAGGATGGCCGAGTCTATTTCTTCAAGGACAAAAAGTACTGGTGTCTCAATCGGCAGCTTCGAGTAGAAAAAGGCCATCCAAAGAGCACTGCCTACAACTGGATGCACTGTCATCCTCATACACCAAGCACTACTTCATCAGCTGGGGACACCACTCCCTCAGTCATGGATACCATCTCAAATACTGACACAGTCTTGGACATTACTTCCGCAGACTCCACACTTTCATTACTTGCTAATGTCACCTTCCCTGAGGCCTAAGACTGAGCCAAATGTCTGGTTATTAGATCTACAGTGGGATGGGGCTGGGGATTTAGCTCAATGGCATAAGCACCTGCCTTGCAAGCACGTGGTCGTGAGTTCAATCCCTGGTACCGATAAGAATGAAAAAGACAAAAAAAGAACTACAGTGGGGTTATGAACTTGATCTTTAGCCCCTGAAAGTTTCAACTCCAGCCATTACTCATGTGAGAGGTGCTTCCCTGATCCTGATTCAGCCCTCAGTCTACCCAGTTTCTCCTCATTTTAGAGAGTCTTAGATATCACTTCCAACTATGTCATCTCTCTGGAAGACAGTGGTGGAAGGCTGCATCAATCAGGTCTTTAGTTGACAGGATGCAGCAGCTGAGGAAGCTGGATACCTGGATTCCATTCATCCTAGATAAAGTGCAAGAAAATAGTATGGCCAGTAAAAATGAGCAAGGGCTTTGGAGTCCTCAAGAATTACATTTGCCTACGTGTGACTTGGACATCCTAAAAGCCTCATTGACTCCTGGAATGTCCATTAGCAAAGCAAAGTTAATACCAATCCTGCAGTTGTTGCATTAAATGAAATATTTGCGTACATGCAAAGTGTCTGGCAAGTGTATGGCACATTTGTGATTAATAAAGGTTAATTCTATGCTTCTAAGAGAGGACTGAACAGTGCTCCCTCTGCCTATCTGTGTGTATAGCTTCTACAATGCTTTGTCTGATAAAAGCACCCCTATCAGATCACTTAGGAGACAGAAGACTCATTAATACGTCTACTTCTTTGAGGATATGGAGGGAAAAAAGACAGAAGCAACAGTGGAAGCAAATTCCCTGGTTCAATTTTCAATGCTATTTTATTTACATGGTCCTTTGTTCTTCCTCCCTCCCATCATAGCCCTGCTGCCCAGAGGAGAGATATGTTTTCCTTCATGCTGTCTGGGGAACCAGGGGCCAGACTGTGGGGCAGGAGAGCTGAGGGGGTAGTTAATATATGTGCTGCTGAAGCAAGCACACTGAGAGGGCAGTTAGAAGGGATTAGTGGCTGAAATGAAATTTTGGTTAAGGAGAGAGTTGTATCACCCACAGAGACAGGCAGAGAAGGCACTTTTCTTCCTTGCAGCCCTAGAGACCAGATTCCTTTGGGCAAAGGGGCAAGACTCTGATATGTGGCCAATGCTGTCTTGGGGCAAGAAGCCAGCTTTTGGAAAGGTGGGCGCTGAGGCAGGTGCTGGGGTGCTCCCCAGGTTGAGGAGAGAGGGGGAAGCACCATGGAGATTAGAGTTCTCCCCTGAGGTAGGAAAAGGGGGCTCAAGCCTATGGGGCACAAGAGCAAAGGCTAACCATCAACCCAATTACTTGTTAACGAGGAGCCTGGGGAATTCCGAAACTCTTTTGTGTTATTCTGTTCATCAATAGCTATCAAATGTGTTAGGAAGCTCCTTGATTTCCCATAGGCCCTACAAAAACACAGCCCCTTATTTGCCACCTTGGGCACTGTGGGTACGCTGAGATGGATATTTACTTGGGTAAATACTTTCTTGCTTTGGAGAGAATTAGGGAGTCAGTTTCTCTAGGGATCAGGTCGCCTCTATTACCGGGCAGCGGTAAGGTGATCATACTTTTAGTCCTCTCCCCTCCACACAAGATTCTTTTCTTCCTGACCCTGAAACATATCTACAAGATGGGTTTGGAGAACAGGTCCTATCCCCAAATCCAGAGGTGGAGAAGTTTGTGTATGGGTGCTGTGGACCCTCATTAGGGTGGGATGCCAGTAGATGAGGCTCAAGTCTGAGTTGAATCAGAGGGTATAGTGAGGGGTACAGTGGAACCACAGTCAGAATCCAGGTCCAGGATGGTATTGGGGGCTGTGGCCAGGGTACTTGGTCCCAGCTGGCGCTCTTGAAGACTCTGGAGATAACTCTGAAAGGGCACAGGGCAAAAGGGCATAAAGAGGGCCCTGGGTCAGAGACTCTTCTCACTCTGAACATCCCCATATACCCTCTGCCCCACCCCTCATGGTGCCCCATTTCCCCCCACTCACTGGAGCCAGGCTGTCAGCAGGGCTCCGGGCACTGGGGGGGAGCTGGCGCCGATAGCTGCCCTCACAGAGTCCCACCCCAGAGGGGGTCCGATGCCACTTGGCCTCTTGTGAATGGATCCGGAGAAGCTGGAGATGCCTTTGCTGGTGACTCAAAACCACTGATTTGGAAGGGGTAATTCAGATTTAAGGAGGCCTCTTAAGGTCCTGAATTCCACTCCCAAACATACTCATGCTCTATGGAAACCCATTTGAATTCTCTGTTATGTTCTCTCAAGCCTCAACTCACCCTTAGTTATTGGAATTCTACTTTTTCCTTCTAGGATCTTCATGTCTTTTCATAGGAGCCCCAAATAACTTGTCCCTGCATCCCCTGAAAACTTCTCATCTTCACCTATATACCCTTGGTTACTTTTAATTTGGTATCCTCCCCTAATTCACGTTGCTAACATCTAATTTCTTCCCTTTTCCTCCTCAAATCTGGGAAGCAGGGTCACAAGTAGGCACAGTTGGCTGTATCTAACCAAAGCACTAACTCACCATTGGTGTGGCCTCCACGTTCCTCAGACATGAGCTTCCATTGTGCCAGGGCCCCAAGAGCCCCCAAGGCTGGCCAGGTCCCCAGTAAGACCCAGCTATACCAGCAGAGAGGAGGCAAAGCTGTAAGTGCCTGCAGGCGTTGGCCCAGCCGACTGCCCAATGCCAGTCCCTCCAGGAAATAGTCAGCACAGGCCACTAGCACTGCAGCACCCAGAAGGGCTGTGCCCAAAATTGTGAAATGACGAGGCCATCGAAGAGTCAGCAGGGCTCCCAGGAGTGCCAGGCCCACCAGCCCTCCGGCTGGTACCCAAGCTGAAGGTGGTTGGTAGATGGGTTCAGTGGCCAGCAGGGCCCCAGCGCCCAGGGTCAGACCTAGCAGGAGACCAGTCAGGAAGAGCCCAACGCTGCGAACCAGCATGGTGACCAAGCCGCAGAGGAGTCCGATTCCCAGTGCGATGCCTGCGCTCACCTCCAGGCTCAGCTGTGTCTCTAGCACCCGCTCCTTGTGGCACAGCAGGAAGATCACCAGAGCTCCTGACAGCAGGCCGGACAGAAACATCACTGCCTTGAAGCAGCGGTAGCCTGGAAAGGGAGGCATAAGGCACTGAGAGGAAGAAAGGGGGCTGGTCAGGGATGATTTGGGAAAACTGGGAAAGGAAGGCTGACCAACAGAACAAAAGACAGAAGCAGTGAGTCAAGGGCAAGAAGAAAGGGATGAGCTTAGGATTGGAAGAGGGGCGTTTAGGAACTGTGAGGGAATAAGAGGGAAAATCCGTAGACAAGATGGGTGCACTGAGGAAAGTAAGTATAGGAAGGTCTAGCCCTTTTGGAGATGGGCCACAGGAAGAAATCACCACAGGCTGATTCAGGTTTCTGGGGAAAGATGACAAATCTCAAGAATGGAGGATAACTGGGAATGCAGTTTTGAGGTAGGAAGGCATAAGAAGGCAAACAACAGATGACAGAGATCAGAGCTAGAGGGCATGGGCAAGGGGGTGGGCAAGAAGCTGGTAAGGGCAGAATGGCCCATTCTGAAGGTAGGCATTCCCCGACAGAAGTGGGAACAAAGACAGTTGGTAGCACTATTGAGTGTAACAGTCTTGAGCACCTGCCCCCCCAGGACCTTGCCCCTGCCCTCACCAAAGCAGCAGTAGATGATTCCAAAGCAGCAGCAAAGGGCACACACCAGGGCAGGTGCCAGTTCAGGCTTGTCCTGGGATTTCAAGATACATCTTGGGTCTGGAGGCTCTGGGAGTTGTTGATTAAAGGGCTTGGGATCAGCCTCTATGGTCAGGGGCAGAAATGCTTTTTCCATGGTCCAAGAGGAGATGGTCATAGAGCAGGAGGTCAGGGTCAGGTCCTCTTAACCATGCATGTAACCATGAATGTCTCGAGGGTGCTGGGAAATCTGCAAGAGGACAAGGGAAAGAACTCATGTGTTCATGAATCTTGAGGCCTCTTATCTCTGTTTTCTTTAGAAGAATGGCCAATTTTAGGCAGAAGAATGACTCTGTTGGGGGTAACTAAGGAAATCTAAAGCTTTTGTTGAGGGGAGTGGGATGTCTTCACTCTTTAAAATGAGGACACTAAGGAAAACCTAAATGAACTCTCATGAGGTAATGAGCCTTTGCGTACTTTTCAGGGTGAAGGTTGCAGTAGAAAGCCCTGGTCTGTAAGGAGAAGGGTGCAAGGGTACTTAGGGTAAAAAGCCCCAGCAGCCTCTCTAAAAAGAAAGGCTAGCTCATTTGTAGCTAAGACTCAATGTTCCTCCACTGGATTGGAAAGGGCAAGGATAATAAAAAGGGGAGGAGGAGAAGGAAGAGGAGAGAATGCGTCATGCTGGGGTCTCAGGACATCTGCTGTAACCCCAAGGAAGGAGGCAAGAGGAAAAAAAAAACAGATACCAAAAAAGTTTGCGACAAGGAATTAATTAGGGACAATCACCCTGTTTGTCAGGGATTTGAAGCTTTGGCTTTCGGCTGACACAGAGTTGTTGAGGGGAAGGGGCTTGCCTTTGCTGTATAAATCCCATAGCCCCACATAGAATAAAAGGCACCTAGCTCACAGACATCTCACATCCTGGTATCCATTTGCTCCTCCTCTCAGGACATTGCTGAACTTTTCCTATTCTTTCCCAGGGTTGTACGAGTTGCCAATGGGATCTGAATTCAGATCCTGAAAGGAGATCACCAAGGAAGGGATGGCAACTGGGGTATTGCGGGAATGGGGTGGAACAGATGCAGGCAGTTTCTTTCCGCAGTCTTTCGGACATCAGGGTCCTAACAGACTGAGGAGTGGCCTCGGAAATTGCTGAGGCTCTTAAAAGGTATGGAAGTCTGGGACGCTAACGAGAGAAGGTTGGTAAAAGATGTTAACTACTCACCACCCAGCCAGAGCTAAGGAGAGGAGGTTGGAAGTACGTCCCTAGACCCCCAGCTGCATCCCAGCCCAGAGGTCCTAGGTGCTGGGGCGGGTGTCGAGCGTGAGCATCCCCAGAGTCACTCAGTTCTTTGCTCCCTAAAAACTCTTGCAAATCGTAGCCCAAGCCCTGTGAGCTAAACGCAACTAGCCTGGGGGAGAGGCGAGGAGGAAGGGGACAGGGTGTGTGTGTTGGGGGGGGTGACATCACGGAGCGGGCGCCTACAACCCTTTCCTCTGTATGTGGGGGGGACATAGTGGCTTACTGATTTACTCCAGGACTGGACTCCCAATCATAGCAGGGAAAGGTCTTTAGGGACCTAGCAAGAGTTTTGGGGAAATGTCTCTGAATACTTAGGAGGAAACTCCGTAACTGGAAATCTCAAAGTCCCAACTAGGGTCCCAGCTCCCCCCAGCTCTAGCTTGGTTTCTTCCACTTCCCAGAGAATTGGAGTATTGTCTTCTGGAGATCTGGGTGGTCGGGATCGGGGGACCTGGGGAAGGGGGTTTTACTGGTCTGGGGGAGCTGGGAGGGGTTTACGGGTGGAAAAACTTGCAATGCAAAACGGGGTCTGGATGGAAAAGGGGCATGAGAGAACTGTAAGACTGGAAAGTGTACTGGGGAGGGAACACAGGGTCCGCATAGGCGGGGGCGCATGTCGACGTCGGCGGAAAGGCTTGGTATGCAAATAAGATGCAAAGCAGCATACAGATGAGTGCGGCGTTCTATTAGTCTCGGCTCTGGTTCTAAGCCCAGCGGAACTACGCTCTCAGTCCTTTGGCCTCATTCTGTGACCAGGCCTGGGAACTGCGTCCCGAGGGGGCGGGCCCGGGGCGTGGAAGCTGCGGTTATAAGGGAAAGCTCGCCAGCTGGGTCAGCCACGGTGGAGGCCGAAGGCTGCTGGGAGAGGAGGGGCAGCGCTGCAGAGCCAGGGCGGGGGCTAGCCCTGGGCATCCTCTCCGCGGATACAAAGGGTCCTCTGTTCTTGCCACAGCCGGTAGGGAAGGGATCAGGGCGGTGTTTTCTCTGCGACCCCTAGTCTTGTCTGCAAGGGAAACAGACTATGTGTGGCTCGGTGGTTGTCCTCCAATCTCTCACTGTCCACAAAGTCCAGGAGTAGAGTCTGACCAATACTGAGAATCGGCCCACCGGCTCTGCGGCACAGTGGCCTAGCTTCGCCTTCAGCCGCGCTATCTGCGAGCACACCACCCGGAGGGCACGCGGAGGGCAGCATCAGAGGGCCCTTTAAGGGGCGGGGCCGGTGCTCTAGAGGCCGCCTCCTCTGATTTGATTCACCGCTAGGTGGACTGGCTTGCGCCCCGGCCAACTGCTTTTTCTTTTCCTTCCCGTCTCTTCCCCGGTGACCCCGGAAGTGGAAGTGGGTGCAGGTCGGGGCCCGCGGCGGGGACGGAAGGCGGAAGCAGAGCGGGAGCGGGAGGCGGAGCCGGGGGAGCTGCTCTCGTAGCTCCCCCTGGCCCCAAGGCCCAGCTGCTCGAGAGGGAGGAGTTACCGCCGCTCTGCGGTACGTTACTTTCGTCCCTCCTACCCATCCCTTGGGCTCTGAGGAAACCCTAAACTTTGTCTCCTGCTTTTCCTTTAGGGCCGCGCAGTCCCCACCCTTTCCTGACAGTCGGCGGCTACCTGCTTTCCAGCTTCTTTACCTTTTTCCTAAGCGTGACCCTTGGATCACACCCTTCCCCCCCATTGAAGATTATGGCTTCCTGGTGGATGCAGAAAAATTTAAGATTTAGAGAAGGGGGAGGGTCCCTGTGGTTACTGTGGTTCTGGGTTATTGTTAGAGTTAGCGAATGCCCCAGGGGGATTTGGGTAATAAGGGAGGAGAGTACATTAACTGTATCCCGAATTTAAGATGAACTCCCCTTTGGTCCCACTCTTGACTACTCCCACTTTAATACCTTTATTCCTGGAACCAGAATTTACCTTGCCGGCTGTGACCTAAAACCCTCTGGAAGCCCCGGGGTCATGGCCCAGAAGCACCCGGAAGAAAGAGTGTTGTGTGGAGTTCTTCACAGTGGTGGTGCTTCCCTCAGGACTTTAGGACCCTCCGCGGATCCTGAAATACTTGCATTCTCAGAACTCAGGGACTCAGCGGGAACTGCTCCTAATGGTACCGGCTGCCTCACAGAACACTCTGGTTCTAAGTACACACAGCTCCCAAATCCGGCTCATTGGTCAGATCCAAGCCATGGCCCCCCAAGGGGTCCAGGACCACCTAGGGAAGGGGAAGACATTGATCAAAGTGAAGCATCTTCAGTAGAGTCAGGAGTGGACCAGAATCTCTCAAAGAGTGAGGCCGGGTACCATGAGGATGGGACTCCTTTTCTTTCCATTCCATCTGCTTGTAATTGCCGGGGAACTCCTGGAATTCCACAAGAGCCTTATTCAGAGGGAAGAGATGGCTCTTCTAGTAACTTTTGCCACCATTGTACCTCTACAGCCTTGGGGGAAGATGAAGAATTGGAAGAGGAATATGACAATGAGGAACCTCTTAAATTTCCAAGTGAATTTTCACGGGTGTCCAGCGGAAAGAAACCTCCATCCCGGAAACAGCGGCACCGCTTTCTGACCAAGGAGGATAATCGGGAGGGTGGACGTAGAGATCCCAGGTCCGCTGGTCGACATCGGCTGGGCCGGAAACGAAGTCAGACAGATAAGCGCAGAGGCCTGGGGTTATGGGGAGCAGAAGAACTGTGTCAGCTTGGACAAGCAGGCTTCTGGTGGTTGATTGAACTGCTGGTGTTGGTGGGAGAGTATGTGGAAACGTGTGGCCATCTCATCTATGCATGCAGGCAGTTGAAAGGCGGTGATCTGGACCTTTTTCGAGTTTGGGTGGGAGCCTGGACTAAGTGGCTGGGCAGCTGGGTGCAGGTAGCATTCCAATGTCTAAACCAGGGGTTTTACTATGGGGCAGGGCTGTTCACCCGTTTTCTTAGGCTAGTGGGTGCTTTACTGCTCCTGGGTCTGGCCCTCTTTTTGGGCTGTCTCCAGTTGGGCTGGCAGTTTCTGGTGGGCCTGGGTGACCGATTAGGCTGGAGGGATAAGGCCACTTGGCTTTTTTCTTGGCTGGATTCTCCCACCTTGCAGCGTTGCTCGACTCTGGTGAGAGATAGCAGGCTGTGGCAGCAGCTGGTAAGAATTGTTCATTGGGGTTGGCTGGAGTTGCCATGGTTCAAGCAGAGGACTAGTAGCCAGGGGAATGTACCTGTAGCTAGTGGGCGGTACTGCCAGCCTGAAGAGGAAGTGGCTCGACTCTTGACCATGGCTGGGGTTCCTGAGGATGAGCTAAACCCTTTCCATGTGCTGGGGGTTGAAGCCACAGCATCAGATACTGAATTAAAGAAGGCCTATAGGCAGCTGGCAGTGATGGTGAGTACACTTCCTCTCAGTTTCCTGTTCCTTTTTGTTCCCTTATTTTATTTTCTACTCTAGTTATAGGGAGAGTGGAATAAAGGGAAAGCAAAACAGAAAAGTCAACTAGAAACTGAAGGATAACATTTGTACCAGTCATAAAGATTTTTTCCTTTACTGTGGGATCTGACTTTCCCTCTGCTAGGATTATTTCCAAAAGACGAAAAATATTTCCAAAAGATGAGAAATATAAAATAAAAAGCGGCCTTTATTCTGAGAACACGGAGGGAGATGACTGGCACCCCCACCGCTGGTGTCCGCTCTCCGGGCGGACACGTGGCGTGGGGGCCTGTAAATAGCCTTGGTTTGGGGTGGAACCTAAGGCGGGCATTAGGGATACACAGGTAGCCCATTGGTCCTAGGTTTGGCGCCATATGTAAATTTCCAGGAGCAGGAAGATGGCATCACAGGTAACTTCCTAGGGGCAGGGGAAGATAGGTCTTCCTGCTTCCAGTTGAGGTTTTCCTGGCTACAGTGTCCTGTCTGGGCCAAAACCCTTTCATATCTCTTTAACAGTATTGCCTACAGACTCCAACATCATGCATACCAGAGACAAGCCTTACCAACCTACTGTCTTAACTTTTATGCTTTCAGATGGGGGAGTAAGCACCTCTCATAACTCCACTCCTCCTAACCCCACGTATAATTTTCAGAATTGTGCCTTACCGTGGAACATGTCTAAATCAAAGGCACCTTTCCCTCTACCTGTCCTGGGTCCTTAAGTATGACAGTGCCATGTCTCCTCATAACATCTTGTCTCTTTGTTTTTCCAGTCTAACATACGTGCATTCACCAGTGAAGTTGTCCTGGCCAAAACACATGGCACCAGCGTCTACCTGGGCATCAACCTTCATCCCGTTGATTCCCCTAGGCTCCAGTACATTGCCCTCTGCCAGCAGGAAGTAGTTAAAGAGAGAAATCTTCGCCCCTTTTCATAATAATAATCATAAGACAGGATATGAAAGGGTTTTGGCCTAGACAGGACACGTAACCCAGCTGGCCTGGAACTCACAGCAATCGTCCTGCCTCAGCCTCCCAAGTCCTGGGGATAATAGGCGTGTGCCTTTATGTCTGGCTAAAATTTTATTTTTCGGAACCTGATGTAGCAGTCAGTGTTGAACTAATTCTGGGATAGCTAGACAAAGTCCCTTTAATTTTGTGTTGGGGAAGAGGTTTATTCAGAGGTTCGCCCTTTAACAAAGAACAGATTTTTAAACATGGGGAAACTCAAGTTTTTTTCCCGTAGAGAGGCAACTGTGGACCTAGTGTGGAAGGGCTCAGGAAATGCATGTGAATGATTATATTAGGATGAGGTAGAGGAAACAGCCTATGTGAGGCCAGCAACCCAGAGTAGGAGAGGGAAGGAAAAAGGAACATAAATCATAAGGAGATTTATTTATACCTGTGTATGTTGTACATGAAAATATGGTTGCGCTGGGTGTGGTGGCACATGCCTGTAATTCCAGCACTCTGGAGGCCGAGGCAGGAGGACTACTGTAAGTTTGAGGTCTTGTCTCAAAAAAAAAAAAAAAAAAAAAATTGATGGGGCATGTGCAGGGGGGAATCATGATGTACCATAGGCTTGAAGGAGATAACTGTAATTTAATATAAACATTCAAATTAATATTAGAAGTAGATATTAGGTTGTTATTTTTAGATACATAATTGTTTCTGCTATTTCTATACAAGTAAAACTATAAGTAATGTGTATACGTAGCATTGGATGCCTACTTTTATTGAAGGTATAGAGCTGAATTGATAAAACATCACAGTACACAAATTTTCTCAATGGCTATATGACACTGAAGAGAAATGGGCAACCAAGGTTTCCAATTAAAGGTACAGTAAACTCCCAGGCCTATAACTTACCAAAGAACTGATTTAATTTGGTGGAAAATACATACTCTTTAGTGGAGAACTGGGATATTCTTAAGAGTAGCTATCAAGTACTTAACCCTCAAATTGTTACGAATATTTTTATCTTGTGTTTTAACAGGTATCTCTTGGTGAATGTCATTATGACACAAATTCTCATTTTTCAATTTAGTTCACTTAGAATAGAAATGTAGTTAAGGTCCCCCAACCTTTATACACCTGCCCCTGTATCCTAAAGTTCTCCGTTGTTCTCAGCCATAGTTTCTGTTGCCTTTTTTTATAGCGCCGCTTGCTGATTTTATTATCCTGGTGTGAACATATCTAAAAGGTTATTGTCTTGGTTAGTTTTCTCTTGTTGAGACAAACTGACACCTAAAATTAAAGAAGGAAAGATTTAGCTCACAGTAATCAGCTGGCTCCAAGGCAAGGTGGCATGGCACAGGTGCAACACTTCAAGGCAGCAGAAAACAGCAAAGGCAAGAAGCGGGGAGAACAAGCCTCTTTTTTTCCTCCCTTATATTGTAAGCAGACTAGGCCCCTGGGATGGGTACAGCACTCACAGGATCTCACCATGTCCTCCTGATGCACAGGCTGAGGATGTTTACAAAGGACCTTGGCCCCATACTGAATCACTTAAACTTTTGACTTTTTCAGATTGACACTGGACAATATCCTAGAGAGATAAAGGCATGTCCTTTACACCTCAGGATAGAGAGCTGCTAAATTACTTAGTTAAGCTTCTAGACTTGAGTTGACATAATGTATCAACTGTAACAGCTCTTATACCTATATGAGGTTTTTTTTTTTTTTTTTTTTTTCATTTTATTTAACTTTTGTTTTGAGGGTTGGGAGTTTAGCTAGCAGGATAAGTGCCTATCTGGCAAACGCAAGGTTGTGAGTTTGATCCCTGGTACCAAAAAAAACAATTTTTTTTTTTTCAGGACATGATCTTAGTTCAGACTGGCTTTGAACTGTATAGCCTAGGCTGGCCTCAAAACCATTGTGATCGTCCTGTCTCAGTGTCCTGAGTGCTGGGGTTATAGGCATGCACCATAATTCCTGGCTGCTTTTTTTTGGGGCAGGGTCTCACTGAGTTTCTCAGGCTAGAATCAAATTGGTAATTCTCCTTCCTCATCCTCCAGAGTTGTGTGATTTACAGGCACATACCATTGTACCTGGTTTATATTAGCTTGATAACTTAGGGTTTTGGTTTTGGTTTTTTGAGAGAAATCGATATATAGTTCAGGTGGGCCTCAAAATTACTGCGATTTTCCTGCCTCAGCATCCCACGTGCTGAGATAACAGGGATGTGCTACCACACCTGGCAGAGAATGTAGGACGTTTGGCAGCATGCTTTTTATTTGGTTTTAAGAAGCAGACTCACCTGTATCCACTTTTGGGCATAGGGTTGGGAAAAATGAAGCTGTAAGAAAGCTGTAAGAAAATGAAGCTGTAATTGTTATTTAGAAAGACAAAATTGTCTTGGTAAGCCTTTGAGATCACAATATACGATTTCATTTCTGGGATTTATAGAAAGTTTTGGATATGAAAATTTTCTAGTTGGAAAATAGAAGAGTTTGAACATGGCACTTTGAAACTGTTACTTTATAAGTGATAATAAAACTAAAATGTGAGGGCTTAGTATTTGTGTACCAGTTAGGGTACACAACTGTCTCAGTTATTTTTTACTCGTCGCTGAGACAAAATACCTGAAGCCCAAGTTGGGAAAGGAAAGGTTTATTTCTTACAGTTTTTGGAGGTTTTAGTCCACACTCAGTTGGCTCCCAGGCAGGCAGGCATGCCTGCCCCGCCTTTTATGGTGACTGCAAACAGCAAGCTTGAACCAGCAAAGAGCAAGACACACCTTTCTGCCATTACATCACATCCTGGCTCCACCCCTAGGTGGGTGTAGCATTAACACCATCAATCCAAGCACTATACAATGAACGAATAACAAATGCACAAATCAAACTCATGAGGCCTGGGGGACACAGACATAAACCATGACAACAACCATCCCTGTTAACCGGGGGATGTGGAGTTTCTTGACATGGGAGTTTGCAGTGCTAATTTTGGACAGTTGCAGGCCAAGTGGAATGGTGGATCACTCTTGTGCCAGATTCTGTCTTACATACCTCATACATGTTGTTATTTAATTCTCCCAAAAATCTATTATAGGTAGTATATTCAAAGTTATAGGCTGGGGGTTTAGCTCAGTGGCCTAAGTGCCTGCTTGGCAAATGCAAGGTAGTGAATTCGATCCCTGGCATCAAAAAAACAGAAACAAAACAAGACAAAAACCCCTCAAAGTTACAGAGCTAAGTGACAGCTCAGAGTTGAACCCAGATCTGTCTGCAGAGCCACAGTAACTAATCATCAAGCTATAGTGAGTCTCTAAAATGGTGATAAAAGAGAACCCTTTGATCTGGGAAAAGATCTGTTTGTGATCTATGATTAAATCTCTTTGTCTTGGTAGGTTCATCCTGATAAAAACCATCATCCTGGGGCTGAGGAGGCCTTCAAGGTTTTAAGGGCAGCTTGGGACATTGTCAGCAACCCTGAAAGGCGGAAAGAATATGAGATGTAAGTTAGATGAGAAACTGTTGGGAGAGGGAAATGAAATCTTCAGTAGAAGCCAATGAACTTGTGGATAGAAACCCTGAGGCAGAGAAGACTGATGTCTGTCTTTGTAGCTATCAAGGAGCCTCAAGAAGTGAATAGAGTTCTTTATATGTTGCTTCCTCAATATCATCTGACTTAACAAAGTCTTTCTTCTTTTAGGAAACGAATGGCAGAGAATGAGCTGAGCCGGTCAGTGAATGAGTTTCTGTCCAAGTTGCAAGATGAGCTCAAGGAAGCAATGAATACTATGATGTGTAGTCGATGCCAAGGGAAGCATAGGTATGAAACAGGACAAGGGTGGGATGATCACAGTTTAGACGCTAGATAACCCAAGACCTTTCTTCTTTTATTTATAATTGTGGGGCATGATGAGAAAGATCCTAAGACTTGTACTTTGCCCTACTCTCAAGATTGAGGATTCAAACTAGCACCAAGAAAAAAGATTAGCTTTAAGACAAAGTTGAGGGCAGAATATATATAAGCATATGTGACAGTGGAGTTCATTTAAAATATTTTGGTAATATTTCACAGTAATGATGAAACTACTAGTAGTGACCTAAGTAGACTTAAAGTAATAAGGAACTACCCTTTGTTATGTTGTAGGAGGTTTGAAATGGACCGGGAACCTAAGAGTGCCAGATACTGTGCTGAGTGTAATAGGCTGCATCCTGCTGAAGAAGGAGACTTTTGGGCAGAGTCAAGCATGTTGGGGCTCAAGATTACCTACTTTGCACTAATGGATGGAAAGGTCTATGACATCACAGGTATACTTTTTTTTGTATTTTTGAGACAAGGTCTCACTGGGTAGTTCAGACTAGCCTTGAACTCTCCTGCCTCAGCCTTCTGAGTATTAGGATTATAGGTATGTGTTACTATGCCTACCTGGCTCAGGGGTATTACTTCATATCTAGAGAAATATGGGATCATACTTCCTGCATCTCAAGTGCTCCAAGTGTTTTTTTTTTTTTTTTGTTTTTGAGACAGGATCTCACTATGTAGTTCAAGCTGGCCCTGAGTTCACTAGGTAGTCCAGGCTGGCCTCAAACTCACAGTGATCTTCTTGCCTCAGTCTTCCAAGTGCTGGGATTACGTGTGCCACCGTACCTGGCCCAAAGCTATATTTTGACAAATTATCTTTTCTGTTTGCAGAGTGGGCTGGATGTCAACGTGTGGGAATCTCCCCTGATACCCACAAAGTTCCCTATCACATCTCATTTGGCTCTCGGATCCCAGGCACCAGTGGTCGGCAGAGGTAAGCATTATTTCTATCAATTATCCATGCACTGTTCTAGTTTCAGGTGACCTTCTGTTAAGGACACAAATAGTATTTCCCTGAAAATAAGACCTAATCAGAAAGTAAGTCCTTGCATGATGTTTTAAGGATACTGGTGATACAAGCTCTCCCCCGAAATAAGTCTCAGTTAAGACTGTCAGCCAGATGGATACATTTAGTATGTCTGTTGCGACACATAATGTATGACAAAACAATAGTAATGCATGATTAAATATAATTTGACATTAATACTTAAAAAATAGTAATATAAGTTATAATCATTTGTAAATACCCAAGTGGACATTTTTGGATGAGAGGTAAATGCCTATATAAACAGATGAACTTGAGATTATCAATGAATGGAGTACACACAGTGCACAACGTGCACATTTGGTAGTGAATGGACATGGTTATATCGTGTGAATCTTTATAATTCACTTCGTTGTGAGTTTTAATAATGCACCACAAGCAAGCTACATACACAAGTAGGACTCATGAAAGATGAGGTCTATCTGAATCTAAGAGATTGAGGCCAATGGTTCTATGAGTGGCAAGAAATTCAAGCTTGAATTAGGTGTCTAGAGTTACGATGTTCCAGGAGATGACATGACTGTATTTGAATAAATTTAAATTTTTGTACATGAATAAATGTAGATTGTTACACGAGAAAAAAGACATCCCTGAAAATAAGCTCTGTTAGATCTTTTGAAGCAAAAATTAATACGAGATCCAGTCTTATTTTGGGGAAATACAGTAAGTGTATCACTTTGAAGAAGTTTTAAGAATTCACTCTATAATCTTTAACAGAGGCAACTTTTTAAACATCTCTTGCTTTATTTTTTTCTTAGAGCCCCCTCAGATGCCCCTCCTGCTGACCTTCAGGATTTCTTGAGCAGAATTTTTCAAGTACCCCCAGGCCAGATGTCCAATGGGAACTTCTTTGCAGCTCCTCGGCCTGGTTCTGGGTCCTCTGCAACCTCCAAGCCCAGCAGCACAGTACCCAAGGGAGAAGCCAAACCCAAGCGGAGGAAGAAAGTGAGGCGGCCCTTCCAGCGTTGACTCCCTGTCTCTACTTTTTTCAAATCAATGTCAGGGAGTCAAAAGGGATGTGTACAGCACAGGATGGATGGAGTTTGATTTGTTTATTTTTAAAGATTTTTAAAAAGGGAAAAATTTAAGCTTAAATTGTTCACTTGTACTTGTAGGAGGCCCCTGAACCAGTCCCTCCAACCCAGGCACCCAGGAACTGAATCTTGTCTTCTGACATTACCAAAGAAATAGGGATGGTTAGAGCAAAGAACTGGGGCCCAGACCTGGGCTGGAGAATATATTCCTCTGAGGGATGGGAAGTGTGTTATTTCTCTGGGGTTGGTATGCCTTTGTCTTGTCATTTGCCTTTAGAGCAGATGATCCATTTTAAATTATGAGTCTCTTATTTCTTGGTCCATTTTAGGGAAGAGTCTCCATTATTCTGATAGCACTAATCAACAAGCAGAACAAGGAAGCATGTAGCCCTGATTTTGGAGATGCACAGAATTCAGAGAGTAGAAACTGAATTTTTCTTGGCTTTCACATAGTGGGTAAATCACCCAACTGCAGGCTTATTGTTCTAAGAATGGCCAAAATTAATAATTTTTAAAAAGCAGACTCATGTCCTCTGCCCTTGGGTAAGGGAGAATGACAGGGGAGTTCTCACAAGCCTCCTTGTTGTCCAAGGGTTTGTATTTTTTTAAGTTTGTTCATATTTGTATGTACATAGCTATTTAAAGCCAGGGGATTATCTTTGTATAAACATATAACTGGCAACCTGTATCTTCCCTCTCTTTTGTGCATATAGTTGGGGCCCTTTTTCTCACTTTATAATCCTTCCCTACTGTTAGCTGAAAGTGAAGAGCACCTACTACTGAGCCAAAGGATAAAAAAATGCTCGAAGCCAGATGTGGTGGTGCATGTCTGTAATCCAAGCACTCAGGAGGCTGACATAGGAGGATCGCTACAAGTTCAAGACCAGCCTGGGCTACAAAGTGAGCCCAAGGCCAGCCTCAACCACATAAAGAGACCCTGTCTCAAAGAGACAAAAAAAAAAAAAGCTTGAAGTTTTGTGTAGTAAGCTAGTATTCCATCTTTCCTTCTCAGCATTATGAGAACATCCTCCCTATTTTTTTCCCCCAACACTGGGGATTGGATCCAGAGCCTTTGACATCTCCAGCCATTTTTTATTTTGAGACAGGGTCTCACTGAGGATCCTTGAATTTGCAATCCTGCTGCCTTACCTAGAGTGATGGGATCACATATATGCACTATCACATGGCTTCTCAACCCTTCTTGCTGATCAAATTGCAGTCATAGTTGAAAAAAATTATCTTTATTATAAGGAAAATACACAGTAAAACAGAGTAGGAAAGTGGTAGGGATAAAAAACATAGAAAATGTAATCAAACAAATTGCCCAAATATGGCTTCTTGTTATAAGGGAGTGATGTGCCTCTTAACTTCATTTGTCTTTCCTGACTCAGTCTTGCCCTTAGCAGGGCTGGATCCAATGGTAGCATTTTCCGATTTCTTCTCTTTCTGAGTTTGGGAAAGATTGTACTGTTCTCAGGCTTTCAAGAAACAAAAAATAGTTTGAAGAAGGGAAAGGTGTTTAGTCCTTTATTCCAGTGCCTTCTCTGTGTCTATGGGGTTGTCCTCAGTCTGATCCCTTAGTATCTGTTGATACCAAAAAGACGGACCCCATGGAACTGGGGCAATTTAGGCAGCAGTACACTAAATAGTGAGGCAGTGTTGATGAGGAAGTGGGCAGTATCATACTTAGTGTAGAAGCTGGCCAGAAGGTAGCTGGGAGAGAAAAAAATAGGTCAAATGAGGTTGGCCTTCCTATACACATTCACAGCTTTCTTGTGACCCTCTATTTCAAAGGGTCAGTTTTATTGCATGTAGCTCTTGAATATCTGAAAATATTCCAGCTATATCAACCTCATTTTTACTTTGGGGTTGAGATAATCAGAGAGCACCTTTAACTGAAGACTATAAACCAGTCTGTATTTGTTAATAGTTAATGACAAATGACAGCTAAAGCTGTTTCAGCATATATAACTGTTGGAGTCCTCTTTGCTTCCACTCTCTACAATCAGTTTTTGAAGATTCTATTAGTTCTACCTTTATTTACTCACTTCTTTTGGGAAGGTAAAACTTGGTTTTACTTTCATCTTTTCTCAGTCCCTTCTCCATTTCTTTATTACTAAGGGACACCAAGGAGTGCTTGATTACCATCTTGTACTCTGTAGGCTCAGAACTATATACTACAATTCTTCAAAGGAACTTAGATGGGTAGTCTGTTGCTTTTAGTTTTCTTTTGTTTTTTGAGACAGGGTCTCACTATGCAGTTCAGGCTTGCCTCAAACTCCAGGTGATCCTCCTGTTTGAGCCTCCCAAGTGTTGGGATTACAGACATGTGCCACTATGCCTGGCTGTTTTTTCAAAGCTTTCCTATGGACCTTTCCACCTGATTTTTGGAGCTGCTGCTAACCAAGCACCTCCCCTACCCTCTACAAACTCACAGTATAATAGGAAAGATGCTAAGGAACTTGCGGGAAGAGGTAAACTGGAGCCCGTAGTCCATTTGCTCCCAGTGTGTCAACAGGCGAGCCTTTCCTTGGTCAGGGGTCTCAAAGGGTGTTCCTTTCACAGTGTGTAGGAAAACATACATTACCTGAGAAGAAGGAAAGGGTCTGTGTCAGGGACAGCACAAGAATTATACTAAATCCCCAAAGGAAGACAAACCCTCAAACAACTGGTGGTTTTGTTTTTGGCAGGGAAAAAGCTTGGGATGGGTACATGGGTGTGGGTCTGTACTTACCAAGTTGTGGATGACATTGGTCAGGGTCCAAACAACAGGAATGCTGAGGAAGGGGATGCTGAGTAGAACCACGTGCAGCAGTCCCACCAAGATGATGTAGGCCAGCCATATGCCCCGACTATTCATCACTCGCGTGTTGGGATTTACTTCACTGTGTGCCACCCCCACATTCATCCTATCACAATTAGGAGATCAGGTAGGAGTCCAGCGTAATTTCCTCTTAGTCCCTGTTGGAATGTGTTTCCCCCAGTTTTCTCCCTAAAGAACCAAAAAAGAACAGAACTTCAGTGGGAACTTCACTATAATGCAGAAAGGAAAGAAAAAACTAAAGGTTCTGGAAAGAGTAAAAGATGCTAGGCATGGTGGTGCATGCCTGTAATCTCAGCGTTCCGAAGGCCAGGCAGGAGGATCACCCCAAATTCGAGGCCAGCCTGGAGTATATAGTGTGTTCAGGATCCTGTCTCAAAAAACAAGCTTGAAATGTGAGAAGTGTTGTTCCTAATTTTGGGGTACGTACTCTGATTCGTATACTTGAGCAGCAACGTGAAGGAGAAAGCTTGGGCTTTGAGGACGACCACTTCAAGGAGCAGGGTAAATAGTATCTCACTTAACTTTCCTGAAGAAGTCAGGAATGAACCATGAAAAGATCCCATATGGCCAGAATTACAAAAGAGTCGGGTCCAATCAAGACCAATGAGAAGGGATGAGAAAGTAAAACTGCCACTTTTCTGCGGGGCGCTACAAGAAGTTACCCACGGCTTCTGAATTGAAGAAAGCCACCCAAACTCAGCGCGGCCGTTCTCTGAACTTGTCTCTTTAAAAAAACAGCACTATCGCTGAAGCACATGCGCCCGCCCTAAAATTCCCTAAACCCCGCCCCATGCCCCTCCCAGCTTCCCTCTTTCACTTCAGTTTCTTTCACACTCCCTTTGGCACTCTTCTTGGTGTTTAACTCTCCGTTTTCCTGCCGCACTTTCTGCCTCCCATCATTTACCCCCAGTAACTTTTTCCAGTTTATTGGTACCCCCTACCTGCCAGCCTGAAGAGCAGGTGCAGCCAGGGGCGAGGAGCTTTCTCTTACACCTGTGCTCTCAAGGAAGTAATCGGCTCTCTGCTCTGCATGCTCTTTCTATTGGAGGAGCAGGTTTATCGCTGCTGCCACTTATTGGCTCGCGGTCGGCAGTGGGAAAGTACAATTGGTCACGCTTTCTGTCTTCGGAACATGCAGAGCCCGCCCTTCTCTCAGTCCTACCTTTTGGGCTGGGCAAAATCGCCCAGACGCGTGGGATTGACGCAGGCCATTGACGAATGGGAAGAGCCAATGATATTGTGGTGGGTGTAAGAGCGGCAACGATTGGTGAGACCTGGGTCTATGCCTAGGCGGGAGCGCTTGGGGGCGGAGGAAACGAGTGGGGGCCGGCGGAGTGGCGGGACAACAAGATGGCGACAGAGACGGTGGAGCTTCATAAACTGAAGGTACTCTGAGGCAGGGAAAGGATTGAGGTGGGCTTCTTTGGGGACTGAATTGTAGGGGGTAGCTTGCCGCTTCTTATTCTACGGGTTCTCCTTGCAGCCTTTCCCACTTCGTTTCCCGGCTTCCACCGTAGTTCTTTGGTGCCTGCTTTTCCATAATTTCCTATTTCGTCTCCCCTTTTTTGTTTTTGCCCGTCTTTACTTTTTATTTCGGCTCGCCTCACCATTGTGTTGTTTGGTACCTTTCTCCAGCGGACTATACAAGCGCCTTCTACCTGTTATCCTCCTCGTTTCTTGTCAAAGCTGCGTTACGTCAGTGGTCTCTCCTCCTTGCCCCTGCAGGACTCGAGCTTTCTTCTCAGATTGATGCTTTTCTGTATGTTGTCCAAAGTGGAGATTTCCTTGTTAGCAGATGATAGTATTTTGCCTGTTTATATTTGAATACAACCCAAACATCCAGAAAACGCTTTTATTCCCTTATTCTAGGTGGGGTTACGCCTCCTAGGTGAATTTTGAAGCCAAGGAGAGAGGCCTGAGAAGAAGAGCGGCCTCTTCATAAAAGTCAGGAGTTGAGGCTACTTTTAAGGATTTGTGAAATGTAAATACCTCCGCTTTAAAAGTTTTTAATTGTCTCACGAGGCTACCCACCAGCCTTCTCAGGACGCCCTCAATCACCAGAGAAAGAGAAATCATAACTGTAGTATTTTGGAAAACCAATTCCAAGGTTAGGATATCTGTTTGATATCGTGGTTAGACCCAGCATCTCTTGATGTCACCACTGGGTGACACTGAACTCATAGGAGTTACCTGTATTTTAAATTGTGCCTTTTAGAAATCTGGGTAGCTTTCTTATGTTTAGATTATTATTCTGTTGGAGGGTAGATTCTTTTAGGAAAAATTAAGAGAGTATCTTGATTAGTTGGCTCTTTGTGGTATCACAAGTAGTTTTCCCATTGGATATTTTGGTTACATTATCCCTAGAACCTTTGACAAACCAGGCTGATTTAGGTGAAATTAAAAATCTGTCTTTTAAACTTTAATGCTTGATGACCTTTAACAAACAAAAAGTGGAATAATTGTAGGAAGAGGTTTTTTTTTTTTGTTTTGTTTTGGTACAGAGGATAGAACTAAAAACTTGGTGTTTGCCAGGCAGGCACTAAGGCTGCTGAGCTATATCCGCAGCCTGGTTTTTTGTTTTTGAGACAGGGTGTCACTATGCAATTCAGGCTGGGCTTGGTTTCACTGTACAGCCCAGAGTGGCCTTGAACTTGGCAGTTGTCCTGACTTAGCTTCCCAAGTGCTGGGGTTACAGGTGTGTCTTGCACACCTGACAGGAGATCCTATTTTTAATCATTGGAGGATAGTAATTTAGCTTTCTGTGAAAACAGTTATATTTAACTGATGGGTTCTAAACTGCACTTTTTGTGTTACTCCAGAGTAACTATGAACTTCTTGGTACTGGAATGTGTAGGTTACATGAATGATCTCATATTTACTGTAAGAAGAAAAATTGAGCAACTACTTCATATGTATTTATATAATTTTCATACTTTTGAGCTGCTGGGTATAAAACATAAATAGAAAAGGAATTTTTAGATGAATGAGATAAAAGTTTTCTGTCCCATTTTTGAAATCTTGGAGAAAGTCAGCAGCCCTATAATTTGTATTTATGGATTCTTGTATTGGTTTGTGGACTTTGTCCTTCCATCAAGTCAGTAGTAATCAGGTCTGTATTAAATTTGCTTTTGATTGGGTAAGTCAGTTTTACTATTCTTTGACCTGATTTTGATACAAAGAACATGAGGCATTCCTTAGGACCCAAACAGGACTCATTCTTTAATCACATTTGCCTGTCTTTGCTTTTTCTCTAGAACATTTAACCTTTTGGAGGTCACAGATATCTTTGAGACTGATGAAAGGTATGGACCACCTCCCCCAAAAAAGGCATGTACATATACTTTGCATGCAATTTGAGGGGATTTATAAAACTACCTTGTAGCCCTAAGGAATCCATGGACCGCTGGTTAAGAATCCATGCTTTAAATTCCGACTGCTAGATATTTAATGTTTGGTTATAGTGGTGGTCCTGATGGAGTGATCTTGACTTTTGGTTTGATTTAGGTTTTTTTTGCTTTTAAAAACTTTTTTTTTTTTTTTTTTTTGGTACTGGGGATTGAACCCAGAATCTTACATACATTTTTTTTTTTTTTTTTTTTAATTTTGAGAAATTGTCCAGGCTGGCCTTGAATTTGTAATCTTCCCTGGGACTGGGGATGTGGCTCAGTGTAGAGCTCTTCCCTATAGGGTCCTAGCATGACAAAATAAAAACAAAAACAAGAAAACAAAACTGAACTTTTAATTTTCCCCTGCTTTCCAAGTGGTTGGGATTATAAGCACATGCCACTGTGCCTTTAAAAATCTTTCCATTTTATAAAGGGAATTTGGGGCTTTAGCATAGCACTTTAGAGGAAAGGATAAGCTTTGAAATAGGAGGAGGAAAAATACATGTTTGAATTGATATAGAAGTCTATCATCTGCAAGTTTCTGAAGATTTTGTAGCAGTGCAGTTGGGAAGAGACTAAACTAATTTAGGATGTCTTGAACTATAACAAACAATATTAGATTTCTAGTTAAACATGAGAAAAGGAGAGAACCAGAAAGGTGTAGTATTATCAGAGTATTGACAACACTGAGATATTTATATCTACAAAATATGAAGTACATATATTTGTTGAAGAGAATTTAGAAAATAGGTTAGTCAAGTGACTGTAAAGGTAAATTGGAGTGATACTGAAAAAGGCCTTTATATAAGCAGGACCAGAGTCTTGGAAAATTTGAGAGGAGGAGCCTGATAAGATGAGTTTGTGTTCTACTGGCAATGTGGAAGGGAAGGGATGTTTCACCACTTACATGATTTTTATAGTAATTTTCCTTGTTGAATTCCTTTCCCGTACTGGGAATTGAACCCAAGGGCACTCTACCACTGAGCTGTATTCTCAGTCCTTTTTAGTTTTGTTTATGTTGTTGCTTTTTGGTACTAGGGATTGAACCCAAGGCCTTCACACTGCGCTATATCCCCAGCTTTTTAAAAGTTTGTTGAGACAAGGTCCAAGTTTCTAAATTGCCCAGATTGGGTTTGAATTTGTGAACTTCCTGCCTCAGCCTCCCAGAATATTTGGGATTATACCATTCCTAGTTTGAGGCCAGGTGTGGTGGTACATGGTTGTAATTCCAGCACTCATTAGGCAGAGGCAGGAGGATCATTGTGAGTTTGAGGCCAGCCTGAACTGCATGGCAAGACCATGTCTTAAAAAAAAATCAAATAAAAAAATAAATACCCCAGGCTGCCCTTGAATTTGGTGATCTCCATCCTCAACCTTCTGAGTAGCTGGGATTATAGGTGAGCAAGCAGCATTAGCCTCAGTAGAGCTCTTCATTGTTATCCTTGACAATCTTTCTAGGTTACTTTCTCACTGCAATTACAATGGCCTTTACTAAATCTTCATTACCGTATGTCAAGCACTTGTTGAAACCATTTATGAGCATTAACTGATCTAATCCTCATATTAAACATATAGAATAAAAGTAACTACCTCTATATCCTTATTTCAAAACAAGAAACTGAATCCCAGAGGTAGTAAGTAATTGAGTAAGTTGCCTTGGGTATCAAGTCCAAAATATCTGTGCCCAGAGTTCTTGTTCTATTGTTACGGTGTACTGCTTTGCGTTCTCTTAGAACCCTAAAACTTCTTGCATGTAGCACCTGTGGTTTTCTTTTGGTTGCAGTGCACCTGTTATGTTCCCTCTCTAGGGCCTCCAGGATATCACACAGGATAGGTGTTTGCTTAACCATCAGCCCATATCCCTATTTCTATTTTTAAAGAAGGAGGTCTTTAAGTTGCCCAGGTTTGCTGTTGAATTTCCATGCTTGGGCCTCAGCCTTTCAGGTAGCTGAGGTTGCAGGCGTATGCCACTGTACCTAGCTGATGAAAAAAGTTTCTAGTAGAAGGTATTTATCAAAATTCACAATTAGGAAAAAAACCAACAGAATTCATGATTAGAAAAGAAGAAATCATAGAGAAATGAATGATTAATGTTAAATGTCAGTTGGCTTGTCCTTTCTCTATGAGTCAAATAGGTAGAATGAAATTGAGCATTAAAAAGTAAAAGATTTAAAAATAAATAATAATTAAAACATTTTTGAATGTATAATTTGTGCAGTTCTGTAATTCACAATTCTAAAAGTATTAAAGCGAATAAGAGGTTTATCTCCTACACTGTCACCAACTAGCTTCTTTTCAGATTCAACTACTGTTAACCTATTTCTTACCTAGGCATCTTGTGTATATACTGTATATCATACAGGGAGATGTGTGTGGTGTTTTGTTTTTATTTTTTGAATAGGGCCTCAGTATGTTGCTCATGCTGGCCTGAAATTTCATCCAGGCATGTACCACCCTTCCTGGTTGTAGTGGTTTTTACATTAATGTAGTATACTATATACAGTGTTGTACTTATTTTTAAAATAGCCTGTTGAAATAGGCCTTACTGCATAATTTACTCAATATACTATAACTTGTTTTTAAAATATTTTAAATTGCCGGGTGTGGTGGTATGTAACTGTAATCCCAGCATTCAAGAGGCTGTGGCAGGAGGATTACCATGAGTTCCATGCCAGCTTAGGCTACATAGTGAATTCAAGGCCAGGCTGAACTATATAGTGAGACCCTGTCTCAAACCCCCCTCCAAATAAAATATTTTAAAACACAAATGCATGTAAAATAAGGCAAGATATTAGTTTTATTTAAAGTTTTTAACAATTTTGTTTTGCTTAGATAGTTGTACTCTATGTGCAGAAAGAAATTGTTTGCACCTCTTTTTTGGTTTTGTTTCCCTTTTAAAATAATGTTCCCCAAAATAAAATAATGTCCAAATATATTGGAACATGCAGTAGATAGACCAAAGGAAGTAATACAACATTAAAAACTGTGTGTGCGGTTCCATTTGATGGCACAAATGGGAGGTGTACATGAAGGTGTTAAGAGGAACACAATGAAGCACTCGGGCTGGGGCCATAATATTGAGCAATAGTAGCACCATCAACATTGATGATTGTTCTCTTTGCTATTGAAAACCAATTATAGGCTTGGCATGGTGGCATGTTCCTATAATCTCAGCACTGTCTTAAGAGGTTGAGGCAGGAGGATCACAATTTCCAATCCTGCCTGGATGACTTAGTGAGATACTCTGTCAAAATAAATGTTTGGTGCACACCTATAATCCCAGTACACAGGAGGCTGAGGCAGGAGGATCTCTGCAAGTTTGAGGCCAGCCTGGGCCACAAAGTGAGTTCAAGGCCAGGATAAAGAAACCCTGTCCAAAGAAAGACAAAATAAATAAATAATAAGAAAAAGAAACTGGAACTAATCATTTGGTTAAAAAATTTTTTTAGAGGGTGGAGGATGTAACTCAGTTGTGAAGGCCCTGAGTTTGATGCCTTGTACCACCAAAAAAGGGAAACCAAAACAAGTGAGGGGCTGGAGATTTAGCTCAGTGGCATAAGTGCCTGCCTGGCAATCATAAAGTCGTGAGTTTGATCCCTGGTACCAAAAAACAAAACAAAACAAATGAAGATAATCAAAATTCTTGAGAAACAGATCTTAAAGGTTATTTAGAGTGATGAATGGTGGCAGATGCCTGTAATCTCAGTACTTGGGAAGTTGAAGCCGAAAGGTGGCAAGTTTAAGGCCAGCCTGGACTACATGCTGTCTTCAAAAATAAAGCCTAACCAGTTAGTCAATAAGTAATTTAAAATTCAGTTTGTAGATTATCTCAGTTGTGCAAGTATGAGTCACAGGCTAGTGCTAGTAGTAAACTAATTACTGTTAGTGATGAGTACAAAAATTGAAAGTTTTTAGAAACTTTTCTCACAGTGTAATGTCACTGATAAAACCAAATGTGTGCTCATTTTTTAGTAATTGATATTTACTGATAATTATTTTTACAAAACTTTGTGGGTTTTTTTTTCTTTGTACTGGGGATCAAACTCCTGACCTCACGCTTGCCAGGCAGGAGTTATGCCACTGAGCTAAATCTGGCCCTGTTTTTGCAAAATTTTGATGATTTGAATGAAATATAAAAAGCAACAGCATCAGTCTTTTTATTTAAAAAACAATGAGTGAAATCCAGAAATCTCAGAATCAGTAAGTTTTGTCTATGCTAATCTAATCCCTTATCCAGTGGCCAAGCACTATTCTAAATGTTTTGCAAATATGTACTGATTTAAGTTTCATAATAACACTATTGAAATAGGTACTATTATGATTCCCATTTTATAGGAAAGGAAACTGTGATGCAGAAAAGTTTGTTACATACCTAAGGTTACATAGCTGTAACTAGTAAAGCTCCAATGTGAACCTAAGTAGTTGGCCACATTTCTAACTTATATTGACAGTCACTCTGCAATTTTTTTTTTTTTTTTTTTGGTGGTACTGAGGATCAAAATCAGAGACTTCAAAGACTCCTTTGAGATTCAAGGCAAACTTAACTGTGAGCTCCTATACAAATAAAAAGAAAGTTAAGCCGGGTGTGGTGGCTCACCTCGGTAATCCTAGCACTTGGGAGGCTAAGGCAGGAGGATCATTGCGAGTTCAAGACCAGCCTGAACTGCATAGTGAGACCCCTGTCTCAAAAAGACAAAAAAACCCAAAAAACAAAAACCAAAAAATCCCCAAACATTTCCAACATTCATTGGCACAAGATAGGTAGACATTTCCATTCCAGATGTTACAGACTGGAAGATACAAAGGAATGGGACGAAAGCAAGGCCAAAATCCAGCAGGGGAAACATTAAGTCCTGTAGTTCTATATCCCAGGCAATCTGTGGCAAGGTGTGAACTCCAAAAGGCTTGAGCAGCTCTGCCCCTTGGGCATTTTTGGTGGTTGTAGCTTTTATGGCTTTTTTCTTTGGCCTGCTTTGTGCTCTCCTTGCAGTGTTCCTCAGATGGTCTGTGTTCCTGGCTTCTCTAAACCTCTGGGATATCCTCTGTACCTTTGGCTTCGCACAGCTTCATACACTGCCTGACCTCTTAGGCCTTCTGAAATTGGGCTGGAATCCTTCCTGACCCCACAACTCTTACTTTCTTTGTGTGCCTGAAACGAGCACCATGTGGATGATGCCAGGGTCTGCAGCCAGCTGGAGCTGGTAGTCGGGCTTCACTCTTTTTTGACTGTAGAGGTCAAGTACCTGGATTGCTGGACAATCCAATTTTAAGGAATAAATTCTTTATGCTGCCACCATCCTGGAACATGGTGCTTTGGGACTCTCTTCTCAAAGCGGCAGTCTTTCAGTTTTTTTTTTTTTTTTTTGGTCTTTTTCTTTTTTTATCGGTACCGGCGATCGAACTCACGACTGCCTGCTTGCAAGGCAGGCACGTATGCCACTGAGCTAAATCCCCAGCCCCTAGTCTTTCAGTTTTTGCAATTTTGAGGCTGCAAAGGGTAGAGTCCTGCTGCTTCTTGTGACGTCCTTAGGCCATCTTTTCTATTCTGTTCCTACTCAGCAGTCAAGATCTCCTCTGCTCCATCTTTTCAGTCCACAGCTTTAGCTCATATTTTAAATTATTCGGTTGTATTCTTTCTCTTGATTCTTGAGATAGAGTTAGCCAAAAATCTCCAAAAGTAGCTATGCCACCACTTCAACGTTCCACTGTTTTGAAATTTCTTCTACAAGATTAACTAGTTTGATGCCCTTAATCTCAGTCCTAGGCAAAGTCTCTGGACCTGAGCAAGATGCACACAAACTTTCCACCAACTCATAAACCTGTCTGAGTCCAACAGTCAATTCAGTCCTTCCAACAGAAAGATGTGGAGCCTAGTATTTACTGGCTTTCTTTTCTTCTGAGTTCTGACTAGAATCTCATTCAGAATAGCCTAAATATCCTAAGGTAGTCCAGCTCTGTTCTTTTAGCTGGGATCTCTGAATCATTCCAAACTTCCCACAATCCTTTCTCAAAGGTTCCTGAACCACAATATCAGTAAGAGTCTCAGCAATGACCCCAGGTCTCTGTTACCAGATTCTGTCTTAGTTACTTTTCTTGTTGCTGAGACATGATGCCTGACAACCCAAAGTTAAAGAGGGGAATTTAGCTCACAGTTGAAAGAGATTTCAGTCCATAACTGCTGGCTCCAAGGCAGGGTAGCACATGACAGAGGGGCAACAGTTTATGGCAGCAAAAGACAGCAAAAACAACAGTAGAGATAGTCAGATAGAGATAGACAGAGATCTGCATTTTAGAAATGGTGAAATTTATCTTTAAGACCAAGCATCTGTTTATTTGGTGATCTGCCTGTAAGATGAGGAACCTTCTTTTTCTTTTTTGTTCTTGAATGGACACTTTGTGCTTCGTAAAATAAGAACATATAGGTCCCAGTAGAGACTTTCATTAAGGCTTCATTATTTCTATTACCTCTTAATTTAACTAATTAATTAATTGTTTTTGAGACAGGGTCTCACTATGCAGTTCAGGCTAATCTTGAGCTCACTTTGTAGCCCAGACTGGTCTCAAACTTGCAGCAATCCTTCTGTCTCAGCCTCCCAAAGTCTGGAATTATAGATGTGCACCACCTTGCCTGCTCGCATTACTGCTAATGTAGAATTGTTTTGGTAGCCAACCATACTGTTAACCCTTTTTGCCTAAAACCCTGAGGTCTTTGTTGTTTGATTGACCATTGAATTAGACTCCCTCATCCAGTTTTTTTTTTTTTTTTATTTAAGAGGAAAAAGAGAAAAACACAAAACAAAACAAAGCAGTGTAAGGTTACACATAATACATAACTACAAAAAAAAAACATAACAGTAAGAAATCACCTGTTAATAGATTACATAATATCATCTTGGAAATAGTTGCTCAAATCACAGTATCAAAGAATACAAAGTAGACATTCAAACGGAGAGACTGCAAACAGCTGTGTTCAATGATCCAAAAACATTAATATAGTCAGCTATTTAACATCCCTAAACACACTTGTTGTTATATCCGTTAGAGCTCTTTTTTTTTTCCCCTCCCTCTCATTTTTATAACAAAATTTATACATTTTGGATTTTATTATTCCTCAGTTCTCATTACTCTCTTGGGGGGGAGAGAATAAAGTCAAATATGGCAAAACAAAGCTGTAAGTCCAAACCAAGGATAGACATAGCACATGATGTAGAACAGAGTACAAGGTCATCAACAATGGTTATCAACATTGTCTCTTGTTTCCTTAAAAGGAATTGTCCATCTCATTAGATATTATAAAGCCGGACAAAACAGTGGAGAACAAGACCAATAAAACTTAGGCATTGTGAACATTACAGGACTTCCAAAGGAGACAATAGTCAAACCAGAACCTCATCCAGTTTTGTTCAATAGAAATACTGATTTTTTTTAATAGTGGTATGGGGATTTGAACTACCCTGGACTTTTGCAGTGGGCTACATTTCTAGCACTTTAAAAAATTCTTTAATCTTTTGTTAGTGATTTATTCAAGTACTGGGCATTGAGTACAAGGCCTTTGTGCTACGCTACATCCCCCATTTTTTTTGGGGGGGGGGACAGTATCTTCCTAAGTCATCAAATCAGCCAGGCTTGGCTCATCCTCATGGAGTGCTGGAACTATAAGCATGCAGTACCACATCTGGTGAGGTTTTGAATCTTAAGTGTAGGATTGCATATATATACCTATTGCTTTTTGTGTATGTGTATGGTGTTGGGGTTTGAACTCAGGGTCTCATGCATGGGAGGAAAGCACTCTTCCTCTGAGCTATACATCTAGCTCTTCCTTTTAAATATAATCTTCATTTTGGCTCATTATTTCTGAAGAGGGTTTGTTGTGTGTCCTGTCTCTTTGTCCTTTAATTCTGATTATAATCCAATAATTCTTCTTCCTATTGTCTATAAGGTTGATAAACATACTTTTTATATCTTTAGTCAAGTGACTGACTTAAAAATCTTTAACAGAGGCTGGGAGTATAACACAATGGTGGAATACTTGCCTAGCGTGTACCAGATCCTGCATAGTCCCCAGCACTGTAACAATAAAACAATAAAAACAACTTCAGTAGGACTTGATGGCATGTTAGGTATTTATTTACATTTTGTTGAAGATTCCATAATCATTTCATTGTTGTCATTAAGCTAACCAACACATCTACCTAATTCTTCGGTGGTTAGACTTGTATGCCTGTATACGGTAGGCTGAGATAATAGGTGTGTATTAGTTTGCTTCCATTGCTATAGTAAAATACCTGAGCCTGGGTACTTTATAAAGAAAAGAGACTTTCTTAGCTCACAGTTTTGGAGATTAAAGTCCAAATAGCAGGGCTGGAGATAAAGTTCAGTGGTATAAGCACCTCCCTGGGAAAGGTCCTGAGTTCAATTCCCGGTATTAAAAAAAAAAAAAAAAAGTCCACATAGCATAGTGTTGATGATGACCTCATAGTAGATGAAATCATGGTGCAAGCAAATTTGAGGGGAAATCACATAGACATACAGGAAGCCAGAGAGCAGAGAGGGGCCAGTCTTTCTCTTTTGTAAGAATCACCATTTCAAGAACTCACACTGAGAAATATATATTGTTTCTAAGGGCTGTGTCCCCCAAAGACTCAAACATTTTCTTTGAAGTTCCATCTTTTGCAGGTTCTGTCACCTCTCAATATTCTCACCCTGGGGACAAAGCTTCTAACATAAACCTCTGGGGATATACTCATATCATAGCTATACCAGAACAAAGTGGCAGGAAAAATCTACTTCTAGGTCATTGAATTTTTCTGCTTGAAAAAGTTCATTTTTGGGAGTATACTAGTTAACACAGTAATTTTAAGGAAAAAAACTTTTCACTCTGAATTATTCATAAATAGGTAAAGATATGAGGTAATAAATAGACATACAAATAAAGTGTGATGTTTAAGTCTCTTTTGGAAAAGTTCTCTGTTAAGTTTAATATTTAGACCTAAAATCTTGTTAGGATTAAGGGAAATTGTTTGGAATTGAACTTTATATGTTTTTTTCCTGTACTATCTCTTATTCATTTGGATTCACTGTGTTAACTAAGGAAAAGTTTCAATGTTTTTTTCCTTCAGCTTGCTGAACTAAAGCAAGAATGTCTTGCACGTGGTTTAGAGACCAAAGGAATAAAACAAGATCTCATCAACAGGCTCCAGGCATATCTTGAAGAACATGGTAAGTACTCTAGGTCAAAATGGTGTGAGGAAGCCAGGTGTGATGGCAAATGCCTATAATCTCAGGACTCAGGAGGTTGAGGCAGGAGGCTTGCCACAGGTTTGAGGCTAGCCTGGGCTACATAGTGATTTCAAGGCCAGCCCTGAACTGCATGGTAAAACCCTATCTCAAAAAAAAAAAAAAGGTGATGTGAAACAATTTTTAGCCTCTGCCGCTTAAAGATTTTTTGTAAGAGGTCTTTTTATGATTTTAAAAATTTTACTTTAAAGAAAAAATTTTAAAACAAGATAATAGAGTATCAGTGGTTAATATATTGCATATTGTTATCTTTAGTATTTAGTTACTAAGAGTACAAGATGTAGGCATTTAATTGTTCAATATTAGCACAAACCTTTCTTTGCAGTGAATTAAGAAAAATTAGTAGTATAACTATCTTAACTATCACATATATGATAGTTAAGATTTAGATATATATTTGTATATATATTTATTTTATTTTATTTTATTTATTTTTTTTCCATGAGGTGACAATGGTTGCATTTTGGATCTTATTTACTATTTCAGCTTCTTACTTTAGGGAGGCAGTATGATGTTTACACATTTTAGTCTGGTTTATTTTACTTATGAATATGGTCTTGAGTTGCATCTGTTTACTTATAAAAGTTTCCAGTTTATCCTTCTTTATGGCTGAGTAGAACTCCATTGTGTGTTAAAATCGTTTTTGAAGCCTTTTTTTTTAGATCATTGTTGATGTAAACTTTTGATTAACAACATCACAGAAACTTCTTGCTTATCAAAGTAGTTATTATAGTACAAAGATATACAGTAAAACCTTGATTTGCAAGCATAATTCACTTCAGAAATATGCTTGTAATCCAATACACTTGACAGTAAGTATGTTAAAGCAAATTTCCCCACAAGAAATAATAGAAGCTCAGATGACTGGTTTCACAACGTAAAAATACTCATATAAAAATGTTTATAGTATTATGGGGCTGGGGATTTAGCTCAGCGGCATAAGTGCCTGCCTTGTAAGCAGGCAGTCCTGAGTTCAATCGCTGGTACCGATAAAAAAGAAAAATTAAAAAAAATTTATATATTATAATGTAATACAGAATAATAAAACACAAAATATAAACAAAAACAAATTATCCTGTTCTTACCTTTGAAAACCTTAGTGGGTGATGTCAATGAGATAAGAGAGAGTTATTATATAGGGTGATTTGCACTGTCACTAATGGTATCAACTGCTGTCTGTTGGCTCTGTGGCTCATTTGGGGGGGGAGTTGTTTGTTATTTTGTTTTTTTCATACAGGGTCCCACTGTGTAATTCTGGGTGGTCTTGAATGCACTGTGTAGCCCAGACTGGCCTTAAACTTGTGGCAATCCTCCTGCTCCAGCCTCCTGAGTACTGGGATTACAGGCAGTACCACCATACGCAGTCTGTTTGCTTGTCTAGTAGAATACTTATGGAATAAGTTACTTGCAGTCTAAGGTTTTTGATACTCCCTTTTTAAAAAGACATAGTTTTAACTCAACTTGTATGTGTTTTATTTTTTAAAGAAAGGATTTTACCAGATTCTCCAGCTTGGGTTTGAATATTTCAGTGTATTGTTTAAATGTTAGCATGATAATACAAATAACAGGCTGAGAATTGGAAGACTTAAGTTTTACACGTTGTTTTGATGGTCCCAGGGATTGAACCCAGGTCTTGTTCATGGTAGGCAAGTGCTATGCCACTGAGCTCTATCCCCAGCCTGAAAAGTTTAAATTTTAATTCCTTTTATGCTAGAAATTTATTTAGGTAATTTAGTATAGTAACTGTCAACATGGCTAAATGTCCGTCCCTGTGGCATGAGACAAATGTGTGGACCCTTGAAATCCAAAAACCATAATCTCTGATTCCTTCTAGATGTGACATCTTTAGTTCTGTACCTGGGAGTGGTGGCTCACAACTGTAACCCCAGCACTCGGGAGGCTGAGGCAGGAGGATTGTTGTGAGTTCAAAACCAGCCAAAACTGCATAGTGAGATCCTATCTCAAAAAGACAACAAAACAAAACTCTAAAATACTGGGTACAGTGGGTCATCTGAAATCCCAGCTACTTGGGAAGCTAAGGCAAGAGGATTGTTGTTTAAAGCCAGCCGGAGCAATTTAACACTCTGTTTTAAAAATAGTGAAAGACAAAGCTATAGCTTGAGTGGTAGAGTGCTTGTATGGCACATGTGTATCCTCTAGGTTTAGTCCACAGTTTATGAAAGAAGAAAAATCCCATCTTCATTAAGGCATATTATCATCCCAGATTATATAAATCCATTTTATTGTCACCATTACATATTTCACTTCCAATCCACTTAGCTTTCCATTCTAATTATGTTTTTGTTTGTTTCTAGCTCTTTTTTTTTTGGTCTTTTTGAGACGGGGTCTCACTATGCAGTTCAGGCTGGCCTTGAGCTCACTTTGTAGCCCAGGCTGGTCTCGAACTCGAAATGATCCTCCTGCCTCAACCTCCCGTGCTGGGATTACAGGCATGAGCTACCACGCCCGGCTGTTTCTAGCTCTTCAAAAATCTTTTATTTTGAGACAGAATCTTGCTAAATTGCTCAGGCTAGGCTCAAACTTTGCAGCCTTCTAGAGTGCTGGGATTATAGGCATGTGCCACCATGCTCAACTCTAGTGAGTTTTATATGTAGTTTTTATCTTAATTCTTATAAGCCATGTAGTGTTTAGTATGGTGTTTCCATTTATATAATGGGTAATAAAGCCATAGTCTTATTATATTTCTCTTTTTTTAAGTTGTATCTGTGAGGTGACGTTATATGGTCATCTAGTTTATTGCACTTCTGCATTCTACACAGTGTGATCAAAATATGTGGTATTTAAATTTTTTTTAAAAAATTTACATTAAAAGACATACTGCCACTGTTTGCCCTCAGAGACCGTCACCTCCCCCCCCCCACTCCCATGTCAGATGTACTTATCTCATTGTTTTTGCCACTTTCCGAAGCAGTTCTGCATGTCATCTTTCATGAATGTCTTGGGATATATGAACAATGCTGTTGCTGCGTGACATCTAATGGAAAGGCAGACTTACGAAAACATTATAGTGTGTTTATTACCTTACTTACCAGGTGTAGCACATTATGACTTCTAGCTCTCCCCCAAAGTCTAAATGACTTAAAGTCAGAATTTTAATACATTTAAGACTTTGAAGCCAGGTGTGGTGGTGCATGCCTATAATCCCAGCACTTGGGAGGCTGAGGTAGGAGGATTGCCATGAGTGCCAGGCCCGCCTAGGCTACATAAGCAAGTTGAAGGCTAGCCTGAACTGCATAGCAAGACTGTCTCAAAAAAACAAAAAACAAAACAAAAAAAAAAGACACTGAGGCATCCATGTCAGTGAACCAAAAGACATGAAAGAGGACTTCCAGAGCTGCTTCAGAAAGTACTAAGCATAATGGGATAAATGTGTTCAAAGTGAGGAGAATATTTTGAAGGAGGTTAATGGCAGTGTGACTTTTACTATAATAAATTTTAAAATATTCCCTGTATTTTCTGATCATTGATATATAAATACAGTCATAGCTCAGTTCACAAATGTTTCTGTTTTCAAGCAATTTGGTTTACAAACAGAAATATTAGGCAGAATTTTACTTTTGTCCACAGACTCCAAATTGGAAGACCAACATAACCACAGCCATCTTCCCCTCACAAATGCAAACATGGTCATCTTTCCCAAAATTGTAAAAGAAATTTAAACTGAGGTAATACCGTATAGCCGCCACACTTTATAATTCATCCAGTGACAGACACCTGTGTTATCTCCAAGGCTCAGTTACTATAAGTAATGCTACTCCTGATAATAGCAATAATAAAAAAATAGTGTGTATTAACCCTGTGTTTATGTAATAGTATACAGGATACTAACGATGTACTTGTATGTGTATATAATATACTGTCGGTATATAAGCTATATATTCTGCTATTATTGCATAACATTATTCTGAATTACTTTTACTCTCATGTTCCTGGTGTGAATCTTTTTGGGTATATGCCTGCAATGGGGTTGGTAATTACTACATACTCAGAAGTGTATATGTATTAAATATGACTAGACACTGCCAAATTATTTCCCAGAATTTTTGTTTATTTTGCTTTTTTGAGACAGGGTCTCACCATGTAGTTCAGGGTGGTCTTGAGCTCACTGTGTAGCTTATGCCAGCCTCGAACTCCCAGCAATCCTCCTGTTTCAGCCTACCAGGTGTTGGGATTATAGGTTTGCGTCACCACACCTGGCTTGGAATTTCCTTTTAAATCTTCACTAATGGCCAGGGATTTAGCTCAATGGCATAAGCACCTGCTTGGCAAGTGCAAGGTTGTGAATTCAATCCTTGGTACAAACAAAATGAAACAAAAAACCCTTCACTCATATCACCAGATTTATGCATCAAGGTTCTTGTATCTTCACAAGCCTAAATTTGGCATTATCCTATAAAGTGAACTATTTTTGCTAATTTGTTACTTTATGTTTCTCTGAAAATAGTTTAAATATTTTTGATGTTCATGGTTCTTTGCCTAGTTTTCTTTTGATTTCCATCATTCACTTGTCAGTATGTAGTCCCGTCCCGTTTCCCCCCCCGCCCCACACACACACATTTTAGCAATTGTTTCCTTGCCTTTGTTGGGTTTTGTTTTGTTTTGTACTGGAAATCAAACTCAGGACCTTGTGCTTAACAGGCAGGCCCTGTGCTGAGCTATCTGCCTGGCATTTTTTTAAAGTTTGTTTTGAGACAGGTTCTCACTGTGTAGTTCAGGCTGGCTTTGAACTTTCAGGGGTCCGTCTGCCTTGGTCTCCAGAGTGCTGGCATTACAGGTGTATACCACCATGCCTAGCGGCTTATTTTTTAAACAAATCCTTCCCCATCACTAAATCTCAAACGTATGGTTTCCTAATTACTTTCAAAATTAATTTTGTAATGTGATGTCTTCACATTAAGTTTTTCAGACCAAATAAAATTTATCTTTTGTACTGAAGTTAGATAGAGATCTGGTTTTATCTTCTCCAAATGTAGTGAGTTTGCTGTTCTTCCTTCATTATTATTTTTGGAGAGCAAGTTGATTATGATTTTAGCCTTAGTACAGTGATTAGTATGGTTTTATAGCAAGAGTTGACCTGAATATTTTAATATTCTTTAGCCGAAGAGGAGGCAAATGAAGAAGATGTACTGGGAGATGAAACAGAGGTGAGTTGGAAAGAGTTAGTCACTGCCTGGCAAGGTGCCACTGCCTTGACCATGCTTAACATCAATTATTAGACTGCTTAGATGGTAATTTATTAGGAAAGTTTAAGGAGTGAAGTTCTATGAGACTGGTTCATTTTGGAGTTCTGAGAATGTCATATTAAAGAGTATACTTCTTTTTTTTTTTTTTGGAGACAGGGTTTGACTATCTCAGGCTGGTCTCAAACTTGTGATCCTCCTGCCTCAGCCTCTTGAGTGCTGGGAGATGAGTATATACTCTTGATTTATGTTAACGTTATTGTTTTATTTGGTTTTAGGAAGAAGAACCAAAGCCTATAGAACTGCCTGTCAAAGAGGAAGAACCCCCTGAAAAAACTGTTGATGTGTAATTGTCTCTTTTTTGTAATCTAAATACAGAGCAGACAGTTCTTGTTTACTGGATTTAAAGTTCACTTTGTTTTACCTTTTATTCCCATTGATCTTTTCATTTCTGATTAAATGAAACATTTTCAGAAGCATTTACTTCAAGTACATGAAGCAAAGTTGTTTTCAAATTTTGTTATAGGTAATTAGAACCAGGTGACTTGAAGCCCAGACACAATTTATTTTTTCCTAGCCTTTTCCTAGCCTAGGTCTTTTGCAGGATCACTGTAATAGGTTATTCTGTTAGAATTTGTAGTCTCTATAAACTCTACTAAATTCTATAAACTATTGTCTTTATAGAAAAGTGTGAAACTGTATATAAAGAAATTTGTTAGGAGTGTTTCGGGTTAGGGATTATGTCTTTTATGTAGCCCTGTGCCTATGTTCTCTCTTTGATTTATAGTGGAGGAGGGAAGGACACATACTAGAGTGGAAAGTGGAGCTGTTTGTTTAAGCTGTCTCACAAGGTTAATTATAAACATCATTTATTTGGAGCTCTTTGCACAAATGTCTTACCATTTTGTATGACAGCAAAAGACAAGTTAAGTCCCTCTTAACATTTTTGTTCCTTGTGGCTGTATTAAAGGCATGTAATTATAAAAGGCAAGGTATATAAAAGTCATATAATACATAGAGGTCTGTAAGTTGACAATTAAGTGCTTCTTGTGTCTATCTCCATCAGAGTTTCTGAGATTTTTTTTTTAGTGGTTCCTTTTTGAGATATTTAACATGCGTGTGTGTTTTCATGTAATAATTTCTCCGTGGTGCTTTGGATTTGAACCTAGCTAAATGGGAACTCCATCACTGACCTACATTCCCAACCCTGTTTTTTTCTTTTTATGTTTTTGGAGACAGGGTCTCAATATGTATGTAGTCCAGACTGCCCTTATACTCATAGCAGTCCTGCTTCAGCCTCCCAAGTGCTGGGATTACAAATACAAATTACTATGCTTGTCATCATCAGCCCTTTTTAGTTTTTATTTTTAAACAGTTTGATTAAGTTATACAAACTGGTCTGAAACTTGTGATTTTGCTGCCTCAGCATTTGGAATAGCTGAATATACAGCACCATGCCTGACTAGGACTTTATTCTTTCCAGAAGTTAGCAATACTCTGTTCTGTACAGTAATACATTCCACCAGTCTTCTGTTTGTAGATATTCAGATTACTCATAAAAAGAGAAACAAAAATCAGTGCTGTATGTCCTTATCCCACTATATTTATTCTAATGCAGTAGGTCCATGGAATTCCTAAATTCCTAACATGAGATTACTAAATCATAGAGAATGAACGTTTAACATTTTGATGGATTTTGTAAAGCTATCATGTTTATTATTTTCAACTTTTTTGTTGTTAGACTTTGAACTCAGGGTCTCATGCATGGTAAGCATCTGCTCTAATAATGGACTATATCCTTTTTATAGGATTCCTCATTATAGGATTATAATTCAGTACCATGCCATGAGAAAGTGACTTGGTGGGAACGTATCTAGTCAGGCAAGATGGTGCTTACCTGTAACCTTAGCAGTCCTGGGGCTGGGGATTTAGCTCAGCGGCATAAGCACCTGCCTTGTAAGCAGGCAGTTGTGAGTTCGATCCCTGGTACCGATAAAAAGGAAAAAGGAAAAGCAGTCTAGATGCTGAGGCGGGAGGATCCGTGAGTTGCAGCTAGCCTATAGTGAGGTCCTGTCTCAAAAGACCAAAACTAAAACAGAGGTGTTTTGAGGACTTGGGCTGGAAGAGCTAATGAGTATAATGATAATTTGTTTGTTTGGTTTAAATTTTTTTTTTTTTGTACTGGGGATTGAACTCGTGCTTGCCAGGCATGTGCTTGTGTCACTGAACTATATCCCTGGTTGTTTGGGTTAAAATTAATGAGATCTGAAAATCTGTAGAAGTTAATTATGCTTAGCATATATGAAATTTGTAATTCCCTTACTCGGGGCATTTTAATTGATAAATTTTGAAACAAATGAAAAGTGTGTGGAAGTGGCAATTTTGATTTTTAGAGGGATGGTCAGCAAAATTCTGGGTTCCTGTAGTTTGGAGAGTATTTTTTGTGCATAACTGGGTAGGAGAAAATACTGTCAGTAAAGAGAGGAAATTATCCCACAAGTCCCCAGAATGTGGTGTGTATTTATTTCTTGATATACTATACCTAAGAGGACTAGAATCTGGTAGAAAGCTGCTTCCCTCCTGGGATTCCTTTTTTGTTGTGCAGTCTACTGCAGTCATTGTGTTTCAAAATGAGAATGTGGAGGAAGTCATTAGCCTGGGATTGATGGAGAGGACTGCTCTCTTAATGACATTGGACTTCAAGTAAAACATTAAACTTCTGAGCTTTTTTTGCCTAAACAATACAGAGAAGTCTGGGAAAAATAGAAAGTGGAATATAGAGATTTCTTTAAAAGTCAGAATCTTCAGACCTGATTTAGCTCCTTTGAATATTCCAAAGAAAATTTCCTTGCTTTATCTTTGGCCGGAAGTTCTGTGTGAACAGAACTCTTATTTCTGTTTTAATTTTGTTTTCCTTTAGCCAGGGTAGTAGTATGTTGTAGGACTTAGTTATGATCAGTAGGGGGCACCCATTGCTTGTCTGTCAAGGAAACTTCAACAAAAGAATAGAGAGCATAAGTTCCTGTTGCAGAATTGCTTCCTCTGAAAATGTCATTAAACCATTACTACCTTTCAGGGCATCAAATGGGAAAAGTGTCTGGGATATTGGAACAAAAGCCACCATGTCTTGTTAAATGAGGGACCTTAATGAGACTGGTTATGACCCACAGTTTTATGAGAGTTGTTTGGTGGAGAGTTAATGCCCTTCCATTTATTCTGGGTACTTCTGAACTTTGTCTTCTCTCCTGTCCCTGTGGTCTCTTTTGTTTTGTCTTAAACCTTTTGACCAGTAACTTAACCATGTTTTCCTAATTCAACCCCCCCACCCCCAAACTTTCCCCACTCCCTTTGGCATTTTTATTTGTTCCACTTTAACTGTTTCAGCTAGAGCTACAGTCTCTGTGGGAGAAATAAAGAGTTTTGTAAGAGAAGGAAATCAAGAGTTTGTAGAGTACTCATTAAATGGTATTGTCATGAAAATTGAGAGTTGAAGGAACAGTCATTAGTCTAAAAGTAAATTTAAAGTTTTTAAAAGCAAATGAAATGATTTCTGGTATCCTTTGAATGTTCTGTTCAATACAGTTTATTAACCAGGCTTCTCTCCTGATTTCTTTCTTACACATTAGCTGTAACAGTTTACTACTGTTTGAACTCATCTCAGGAGATGATAATTCAGGAAACTATAGAGTTCTAATGGACTTCATGTTTCCTTGGATTAAGGGATAGCACAGGGAGGCAGAGGATAAGACTCAGGTGAATTTTAATATATTTCTAAGGTTTTGGCTTAGAATGTCAGTTGACTGAGTTTTAAAAATCTTTTCCAGGGCAGCAGAGAAGAAAGTGGTAAAAATTACATCTGAGATGCCACAGACTGAGGTATGTATTTTGTTCCTTAATAGAATATAGTCTTTCATTTCTGTTTCTTACCCTTTATTAGGTCTGTGTCTTTTTTTTTTTTTTTTTTTTTTTTTTTTTGATACTGGGGATCAAACTCAACAATCTCACACTTGCCGGACAGGCACTTATGCCGCTGAGCTAAATCCCCAGCTTACACCAGCATTTAAAAATTTTTCTTTGTATACAAAACAAAACCCAAATAACTCTATCAACAAATTTTGGTGTTCATTTCTCTACCAGCTACTATTAAGAAAATATTTGGACCGACTGGGGATTTAGCTTAGTGGCTCAAGTGCTTGCCTGGTAAGTACAAGGTCATCCCCGGTACACACACACACACAAATAGTTGGACTACTTTTGAAGCTGTATTCTTTTTGTATATAATTCTGTAGTCTTAGTGGTAATTTTAATACATCCATAAATCTAGGTTAGTTTGAGTGAATTGTGCCTTGGAAAAGTAACATTGATATATCTCTTACCTAAATTATTAATTGCTAGCTAGCAGATAAGATTCAGATTTCTTTGAATTTTATCTCAAGATCTCTGAAACCAGGTTTCATTTGAGATTTTGTCCTCAGTTTTGTACCTTCAAAGTAGGGAATCAGTGTATACTTTAAGAAATTTCTTCAGCTGAGTGTGGTGGCACATACCTATTACTCAGGACTATGAAGGGCTGAGCCAGGAGGATCACAAGTTTTAGCCCAGTTAGGCAACTCATGAGATCTGTCTAAAAAATAAAAACAGGAATGCAGTTCAGTTCAAAGATCTTGGGTTCAATCCCCCAAAAAACAAAAAAAGAAGAAAAAACATTCCAGATGTTAAGGTACCACCTCTAATCAACTTTTTTTAAAACAAAAGATTGAATTTTTCTCCTCTTTTGTTTGTTATCATTTAGAGAATGCAGAAGAGGGCTGAACGATTCAATGTACCTGTGAGTTTGGAAAGCAAGAAAGCTGCTCGGGCAGCTAGGTGAGTGTGGACCTGAGATACTGATGGTGTGAAAGTACAGATGTAATCCTATATCTACATTTTTGCATACATCTGTTAATTTTTAGTAGAAGAGTGGCCCTGCAAAAAGGAAATGAACATTTTTGATCCTATTTAACACATTTCTGGTAACATGGTAAGGTAGTTATAGATAGAATAGTCTTTATTATTAAATAAGATATTTGCAGTAGATGAAAGTCAGAAACTGACTGCTGCTCCTCACTCTGATATTGCTTTTTGTAGCTTATTCTCTGGACTTTTGGTGAGAATGAGAGTGAACCTCTTTCATGAGGTTGTTAGAATTAGCTAACAATTGCAAAGCATGAGATCACAAGCGTAAAGTGTCATATGTACACTTGACACGAAGGTACCATCAAGAGTGTGAACAGCTTCCTAAAATTTAACTTGTTTTTTCTTCCTACAGGTTTGGAATTTCTTCAGTTCCAACAAAAGGTAAGAATACAGATAAACTTCTGAGAAAGTTATCTTCATTCTTTTCTGATGTAACAGATTTCATTTCTCCAAATTAAGGTAATGTTATTAATTATAGAAGCTTTTAGGAGCTTATAGCATTTGCTCTTTTGGTTTAAGTAAAATCGTATTGAACTCTTCCTGGACAATGAAGAAAAGGTTCTGAAATTAAAATAGAAGAAGGTGCCAACATTTGTCTTCCTTAGACATCTTCAGAGATGTTTCCAGTACCTTACTTCTTTATTCTAGTGTCTCAGCAGCATTTGTTGTTTTTTTGTGTTTTTTTTTTTTTTTTTGGCTTTTGAGACAAGGTCTCGATATACATTCAAGTAGGCCTTGAACGGACCTGTGTACTGATCTCAAACTCATAGCAACTCTCCTGCCTCAGCCTTCAGAGTGCTAAGATTATCAGCATGCACCACTATACCTAGGTGCCTAAAATATTGTGTACCTGTTTAGTGTTGTGGGCTGCTGTGAGTGGTAAAAGGGAAAGAGAACTTTTTTTTTTTTTTTTTAAATTGATACCAGAGATTGAACTCAGGACTACATGCTTGCAAGGCAGGCACTTACGCCAGTGAGCTAAATCCCCAGCCCTTTTTTTTTTGTCTTTTTGAGACATGATCTCACTATGCACTTCAGGCTGGCCTTGAGCTTACTTTGTAGTTCACACTGGTCTCAAGTCACAGAGATCCTTCTGCCACAGCCTCCGAGTGCTGGGATTACAATGTGCACCACGATGCCCACCTAGAGAACCTTTTTTTTTTTTTTTAAGAGTACCTTTTTTAGCCAGGTGTGGTGGTGCACTCCTGTAATCCTAGCACTCGGGAGGCTAAGGCAGCAGGATCATTGCAAATTTGAGAACAGCCTGCGCTACAAAATGAGCCCAGAGCCAGCCTGAACTGCATAGCAATACTGTCTCAAAAAGACCAAAAAAAAGGTACCTTTTTATTAACAGTTTTACTTAAGGAGCTTACAAGGGAATAATCTTGGGTGTGTTTATTTAGCCATGAAGATTGTCACAGTATTATTTATGAAATCATCAATAACTAGAAACAACCAAATATGCAATAAAGAATTGGTTAAATGTGTGCCATAGTATAGCAGAGAATACTATCTTAGAAACAATATTTTAAAGTATTTGTCAGAAAGATGCTAAGTGAAAAAACAGCTTCCAAAATTATATTAAGAAGTACATTCCCATTTTATTCATAAAGGTGTGCATGTATGGATAGGATAAAAAGGACATATACTAAATTCTTAGTGCACAATATCTGGTAAAATTTTAAAAGTCTTTTTATTTGCTTGTGTTTTTAAAAGTATACAGTGAATGTTATTTTATAATTAATTAGAAGAAAGTTATTATTAAAAAAAAATAACAGCATCCTGGCTTGTTTGTGCTGTGTTCCTGTGGGATTGCTGGTTTGAGTCTAGCCTGGGCAATTTAGCAACTTGATGAGACCCTGTCTTAAAATAAAAAAGGGCCAAGGATGTAACTCAGTGCAGAGGCCCCGAGTTTAAAACCTAGTACTGCAAAACAAAACAAGCAAATTTTAAAAATGTAGCCTCTGTTCTGCATTAAAAATTTAAAGCTGAATGTGGTAGTGCATGCTTGTAATCCCAGCGTTCAGCAGACTAAAGCAGGAGCATCCCTGAGAGTTCAAGGCCAACTTGGGCTACATAGCAACCCTGTCTAAAAAAGGAATTTAAATATTGTCTCCTAATCTAATCTGGTCTTCCTTTTTCACATTTTCATGCAAAAAATGTCCTTCACTGATCTTGTAGTGTTTTTTTGGTTGGTTGGTTGGTTTTTTGAGACAGAGGGTCTCACTGTGTAGTCTGTATAGGCTGTGAACTTGCAGAAATCCTCTTTCTTTGACTTCCCACGTGTTGGAATTACCATAATGTGCCACCACACTAAGCAGTCTGAGAGTTTTAATTGGGGGGTGAACCCAAGGCCTTTGCATTGAGCTACATCTCCTCTACCCTTTTTAAATTTGTTTTTGAGATAGAGGCTCAATAAATTACCCAGGCTGGGCTCACCCTTGTCATCCTCTCCCTTAGCCTCTCAGAGTGCTAGGGTACCAGTCACAAGATTGAAATTACTTAAGATTATTTCATAATTACCGAGTAGCCAAGCAAGGTGGTACATGCCTATAATCTCAGCACTGGGGATGCTGAGCCAGGAGGATCGCTGTGAATTCAAGGCTAGCTTGGGCTACATGATGAGTTCAAGGCCTGCCTGGACTATTCAGCAAGATCCTGTCTCAAAAAACAAAATTACTGACTAGTTTAGGATTAGGCCTGCAAGCTTCTTTTTTCTTTCTTTCTTTTTTTTTTTTTTTTTTTTTTTTTTTTTGAGATAGTGTCTCCCTAGGTAATTCAGGCTGGCCTTGAATTTGTGATGATCCTCCTGCCTCAGCCTCCCAAGTGCTGGGATTATAGGCATGTGCCACCATACCCAGCTGTTTTCACTCTTTGTGTACCTTTGCTTATAAGTTTTTGTGTGAATGTTATATTTTTGTTTCTCTTGGACATTTGTATCTAGTAGAAGAATTAGTAGGTCATATGGTAACTGTTTAAAAACTTTTTTTTTATATTGGGGATCAAGCTCATGAATTTGCACTTGCCAGGCTGATGTTTGTGAGATTGAGCTATCACCAACCCCTGTGTTTAACTTTCTGAGAAACTAAAAATAGCCACATGTTCACAGCAGTGAATGCATACATGGGATCAACATGTGTTTTCTGTCCCTTTTTAATTATTATAGAATAAAGGACATTGTCCCATGTACTGTTTTTATGCTGTTCTGATTTGCTTTGAAGATTATTGATTTCCTTTATGACTTTAAAAAATATTAAATAACTCTTGCATTTGATTTCTTAGGTCTGTCATCTGACACCAAACCTATGGTATGAAATCTTTTTTCTTTTCTCCCTTGCAGAGCTAAATAATAATGCTACACAGTTAGCTTTAAAGTTAGAGACTCCTCTTTTTCTTCAGGGCAGAAAGAACTCCGACTCATGAGTTTGGTGACTATTTTCAGTATAATATCATATGTCCTAAATTTAAAAATATATATATTTTGGGGTATAAAGAGGTCTGGAAAATTGCTTCATACTCAGTTATTACAGTTATTTTTTATTCTACCATGTCTCTTTTTGAAAAGATGACTAGATTTTGTTAGCTAAAAGGTAATTCTGTCATCTTTGGTGCTGGAATTTTAGGCATTATTTGTATATTTTTGTGGTACCAGAGGCTGAACCCATAGCCAGACTAGAACTCTACTACTGAGCTATATCCTCAGGTCTCCAATGGCTTTAGTTAATATTTTATTTTTAATTACCATGAGAGGATTGGTAGAAGCAATTTATGAGTTCTATTTGTAGATAATATTTTGGTATTTTAAAAATTATCTATTAAATATAAAATCACAGATCAGAGAATGATAGAATGATTTGGGCCATTGTAACCAGCCTGCATGTTTAGAAAATGGAAACATGCAGTGGTTAATTAAATTACTTAAATTAATTAAAATATGCCTAATCTTATGATTAAAAGTCTTATATACCAAGCTTACAAGAAAAGGAAGGGAAGAGAATTGAGTTGGCTAGTTGTGATACATCTGAAAATGTGAAAACTACAACTGTATTTGTCTTTACTGGAAGGTAGAGTTAACTGTTTGCAGAGGCGTTTGTAGGAATTAGTGATTTTGAACTGGGATAATGGACTTATTTAGAGGTGATGATTTATGCATATGTTTGCTTTTTCAAGCAATGTTTGGTTGCATACTTAGATTTTAAACCTTCTGTAGGCTGTCATTACCTTTGATGAATGAAGGTGACAGGACTACATTCCAAAAGAGACTTTTTAATAATCAGTGGAATGGATGAGTACTTCTTAGTTTTTGAGTTTGGAACATAGCTATCTGTAATATTGTAGTCTTATTTGAACTCAGCTTTAGACAGCAGTTTCTGCCTTCTCTGCTTTTTCTGTTGATTTTTAAATGTGTCCCTGTGTTTTTATAGGTTAACCTGGATAAGCTAAAAGAAAGAGCACAAAGATTTGGTTTGAATGTCTCTTCAATCTCTAGAAAGGTAATGTAGATTGGATGAAAGTGCTGTTTTTGCAATACTATAACAGTTTGAGGGACTGTCATAGACTGGAATTAACACTCCTGGGAATATGACCGACTACTTAGCTCTTCATTTCACATGATCTTTTTTTTATCGGTACCAGGAATCAAACTCACGACTGCGTGCTTGCAAGGCAGGCGCTTATGCCGCTGAGCTAAATCCCCAGCCCTCACATGATCCCCCCCCCCCCCGCCCTTTTTGAGATAGGCTCTCACTATACAGTTCAGGCTGGCCTTGGGCTCACTTTGTAGCTCATGCTGGTCTTGAACTTGCAATGAGACCCTCCTACCTCAGCCACCATAGTTGCTGGGATTACAGGTGTGCACTGCTGCGTCTGGCTCACATGATCTTTTGACCACTTGTGTTACTTTCTCTCTCCGACTTAAGTACATTACAGGAACAGCTGCATTATTGTGTTCTGTAGTACTTTCACTGAAATCTGTATTTCGCTTGGTTAAGATGTTGAATACAGTAATGTTAAACTTTATTATATATGCTTTAATTTCTGTTAAGGCATAAGGAAAATTAAATAATTTCTTTAGATCAATAGTGTATAGACACAATTTGGGTTTAGGTAGAACAATTTTTTTTTCTTTCTTTCGTTCTTTTTTTTTTTTTGGTGCCAGGGATCAAACTCATGACCTCTCCCTTGCCGAGCAGGTGCTTATGTCACTGAGCTAAATCCCCAGCCCAGGGGGGACAAATTTAAGAAAGTGTTTCATTTTTCCTGTCCCATTGCTAACTCATAGGGACAAAATGGTTTTGTCTGTTAAGCAAAATGATTTATTTAACTTCATCTTGGGCTGATTAGTTCTTTATTGATGCCTTTACATTTTGCTAATGACATTGAAGAAAATGATAAGGTTTTTCCTATTTGCCTTTAGCATGTGATTTCAGTCTTTGTTTTTTTGAGAATGTGAGCATATTTCTTGGTTGCTGAAATAGTGACAGAGTATTTGAAAGTAGAAAAATTATCATTAAAAAAAAAAACACAGCTGGGCATGGTGGTGCACATCTATAATCCCAGCACTTGGGTGACTGAGATAGGAGGGTCACTGTGAGTTCAAGGCCAGCCTGGGCTACATAGTAAGTTTTAGGCCTGCCTAAGCTGCATAGGAAACTATGTCTCAAAAAGATAGAAGGACTTGGGATGTAACTCAGTGTTGAAGTGCTAGCCTAACATGCACAGGGCCCTGATTTCGGTCCCCAGTACCATAAAATGGAAAGAAAGAAAGAGAGGAAGGAAGGAAAAGAGATTATTTTTACTTTTTTTTTTTTTTTTGGTGCCAAGGATTGAACTCACGACCTCACATTTGCCAAGGAGGCACTTATACCACTGAGCTAGACCCCTGGCCCCTAAAAATTATTTTTTAAAAAAGAGACAGAAAAAAAACATTAACCTGGTATGGTGGCATACAGCTGTGATTTCAGCACTTGGGAGATTGAGGCAGGAGGATCATTATAAATTTGAGACCAGACTTGAAAACGTGGCGAGATTCTGTCTCAAAAAAAATAAAAACAAAACCAATATAAAGGAATAACTGCATTTGCAAGATTCTATTGCAAAAGTTAATTTAAGAAACAATCCAGAAATCTCAGTGGTTCACAACAGCGGCATGTGTTCTCTGTCATGGGTCTATAGGTCATCTTGGGCAGTACTCTTCAAGCTATGGGTTATGTTCAAGACTTTTGTGTCTTTTATTCTACAGTGTAGTTTTGAGGAACATTAGTTACTCAAGATCTTTTCTTATAGTGGGAGGGTAGAAGCGTTTCAAGGGGCCGTCAGAAATATGTGACAACTTTAATTTTCTAAAGAGCTGATACACTGTCACTTCTGCCAACACCCTCTTCAGTCCTTGAAGAAAGTCACATTACAAATCCAGTATCAGTGGGGCTGGGGATTTAGCTCAGCAGAATAAGCACCTGCCTTGCAAGCAGGTGGTCATGAGTTTGATCCCTGGTACCGATAAAAAGTTTGGAAAAAAAAACAAATCCAGTATCGGTGGAGTCCTGATGAAAACTCTTCCATTGTGATCCCTAAAGTCTGAAATCAAGTTATTAACAGGACAACACTCTCTCAGGGCTCACTGGAGGAGACCTGCCTTCTTCAATCTCTAGTGACTTATAGTTATTTGGGCTGTGGCAGCATGACTCCAATACCTTCCTCCATTTTCACATTATTTCTGATGTTAGTGTGGAATTTAGAAAGCCGTTAGATGGTGATTAGTTTGGGCTGGGGATTTAGCTCAGCGGCATAAGTACCTGCCTTTGCAAGCAGGCAGTCAAGCAGGCAGTCATGAGTTTGATCCCTGGTACCGATAAAAAGAAAAAAAAAAAAAAAGATGGTGATTAGTTTAACAACCAAAACAAATGGTTTCAACTCATTAGATTACATTTTAATTCGTAATTACCAAAAATATTCCTCAATTCACTTTAACTTGACTGTAGATTCCAGTGTATCATTTCTAGGTAAAATAATATACCAGTCCCACATAATATCCCTCCTGTGCCTTAAAGGTATGATATTATCGTCATTTATCTTTGGAACCCTAGTCATACTTAACTCACACTACCTAGTATCTTTTGCTAAACACATTAATCATGCTAGTGTTCGCTGCCTGTGAAGCAGCAGTCCTAGCCTATGACTAGGACTAGCACTCCTCATAATTTCAAGTATTTATGGAGTCAATTATATACAAAACTTGAACCTACTACAATGCTAAAAATTATTCCTACAATGAGAAAATCTCACCATTTGTTATATTTTCATCTTAGGGAAAGAAAACCTTGAGTGCTAAAATCAATTAGGGCACCACTATGGAGTACAATCTTGCGCACAGTTGTACTCTTTCTTTAGGTAACTGTTTTTTGGGTAGGTGCTGGGAATCCAATCAGGGCCTTGAACATACTAGGGAAGCACTTTGCCATACCTCTCCAGCCCTAGGTTACATTTGTTGTGGTTTACAAGGAATATACTCTCGGTTCTGTGTGCCTAGCATGTTGCTGAGAAGACCATAAGTGGTTAGTAGAAATATTTGCTGACTTGCGTGAAATTAGAGAAAAATGTTAAAGAGTTGCAGGTGGCATAGTATGTAATTTTTTTTTTGGCTGCATGTATTCTTTGTAATCAAAGTATTGAATACATTTTAAGTACATAAAATGCACTAATTTAAAATGTTTTGAGGGGGCTGGGGATTTAGCTCAGTGGCATAAACGCCTGCTTTGCAAGCACGCAGTCGTGAGTTTGATCCCCAGTACCAATAAAAAAGGAAAAAGAAAAAAAAATGTTTAAAGTGTTTTGAGATATATGTATTGGTGTTTGCGACAGTAAAACTACCACCCATATTAAGATATTGAACAAAAATCTAACTTTAATGCCACATGGTCTATTAAATGTGAAATGTTTTGTAGTATTGTTATTTTTATCTAATAAAAATTCTGCTTTCCATTTCTGTCACCTAAACCTTTATTTTTTAGTTGGGTTTTTTTTTTGGCAGGAGGGTCTTTGTTTTTTCTGAAGAGTCTGGCTATATAATTCAGGCTATGTAGCTGAACTCACTGAATAGTATGTACGCTCTTGAATACACAGCAGTGCTTCTGCCTCAACCTCTCAAATGCTGGGATTATAGATGTTTGCCACCACATCCAGCACTAATCCTTTTTCTTCTTTATTTGATACAAGAGTAAGTGTCTCAGTTAAGAGATTAATTTTAAACTTCAATTTGGATTTTAAAATTGGGAATTTAACCTATTTGAGTATAATTTACTTCTGTGTCTATCAGTATCTTTCATGTAAATTGTAACACTCAAGTGTTACAATTTGGGGTTTTTTTGCTTTTCATGGTTATTCACTTTTAGTTCTAGAAACTTGGAATATATATTCTATTTTTGCCTACAACTGAATGGCAAGTTGACTTATATAACTACTAGTAATACTGATGCAGTAATAACTGGTTTTCCCTATTCAGTATTTCAAATATCACTTTTCTCCAGCCAACGCTTTAGAAATTTTCTCTTTGTTACTGGTATTAGCATTATGAACTTGCTAGTTTTTTGGGGGGGATGAGTGGGGTGTTTGATTGGTTGATTGTTGAAGTTGAGATAGGGTCTCGTATTGTAGCCCATCCTGGCCTTGAAATCAATGGCAATCATCCTGCCTCAGCCTCCCAAGTACTGTTACTACAGGCATGTGCCACCATTCCCAGCTTTCCCCTGCCTCCTAAGGCAAATAAAACAACATTTTCCAATTTTGTCAGACTGTCTTTACTGTGGTTGTTCTGTTCACAGTGACATAGCACTTTTATTGAACATACATTGGCTTAACATCTTTATAGTATTACATAGCAAAAATAAAATAGTATTTATTTTCCTGGTACATTGAATATTGACATGTACTTTGACATTTTATTTTTGTATTTTTGAAACAAGCTATCAGTATGCAGCTCAGGTTGGTGCACTTTGGCAGTTTAAAATACATAAACTGAAAATTTTTGGTCTAGCTTACACATCTACTTTTCATTTAAGTTTATTATTCTATACATAATAGCTTTAGACTTTGTGGTTCTTAACAATTTTTAATGGTTGTCATAATAATCTTTCATACATTTTATTTCACTACTCTTTTCTGTTGGCTGTGATACATCATTTAGCAAATTTTTCAGAAAAGGTCAATATATTTTCTTAACCCCTTGGTATCTAAGAATGTTTCCAGTTGCCTTTGTACAGAAATAGTGATTTGGCAAAGTATATAATTCTTGGTTCAAAAATATTTTCCCTTAAAACTCAGTAAATGTTTCATTGTCTTCTGGCATTTAGTATTCTGGGACAAAAATGTGAGGTCAGTCTGACTTCTTTCATACCTTTATAGGTAATCTGCTTTCTCTGTCTGTATACTTGCTTCTTTTCTTTTCCTCCCCCACACCCCCAGACAGGTTTTCACTATGTAGTTCGGGGTAGCTTTGAACTGACTATGTAGCCCAGGGTGGCCTTGAACTTGCAGCAATCCTCTTGCCTCAGCCTCCTGAGATCTGGAATTACAAGTGGGCACCACTACTCCCAATGTAAAATTTTTTAAAAAGGCACCAGGATACATCTAGGTGTTGTATTCTTTTCATTAAATGTAAAAGTATCCTATGACCCTTCTTTATTTGCAAGCCTGCTTGTTCTTCAACTCTGGAAAATTCTTCAGTTTCTTAAGTCCATGTTTCCCCCCAAAATAAGACCTGATTGGAAAATAATCAGCCTTGAATACTAGAAATCTAAAATGCCAGTCCCACCTTTGGGCATGGTGGCACTTGCCTGTAATCTCAGCACTTGGGAGGTTAAGGCAAGATACTTCAAGGTCCAGAACAATCTGGGCTACATAGTGAGTTCAAGATCAGCTTGAATTACATAGCGAGACCCTGTCTTTAAAATAATTAATTAAGAAGCCAGCTCCAGTTACCCTGTCTACCATTAGTTTTCTCTTGTTTAGTGCCTACTCTGTAAGGCAGATAAAGTAAGAATAAGTTGATTGGGGCTGGCTTTTTTGATCTTTAGTTTTCAAAACTGATTATTTTGCTGGTTAGGTCTTATTTTCAGAGAAATAGGGGTTTTTCAACTTTATTTGCTTTGGCTTCTGTTTCAGGTATTCCTGTTAGATATAGGTATTATCTCATGTATGGACTCTACTTTTCTCTTTTTCTTCTCTTTTTAAACCTTTTCTTTCTTTTCCTTTACATTCTGTGAGAATTTTTTTGCTTTGGATTTATTTCAGATGAGCTCAGGTGTGTTCAGGGTTAACATTTATTTCAGCAATTTTATCTTGTGACTGAACCTGCTTACATGCTTCCTTTAATTCTCATGAAATCTAAGAAGTCTTCTATTTGCTCTGACACTGCCTGCTTTATAATTAAACAATACTGCTGATGAACTTGGATGTTCAACACTAACCTCTGTGGAAACCAGTACCTGTTTCAAGAGGAGACTTTTTGATTGCATAGCTGTTTCTTATGAACCTTTTCAATGATTCTTCTTCACAGTGGAGTCTAAAAACAATACATTGGGGGCTGGGAATTTAGCTCAGCCACATAAGCGCTTGCCTTGCAAGCAGGCAGTCATGAGTTCGATCCCTGGTACTGATAAAAAAAAGAAAAAGACAAAAACAAAAACAAAACAATATATGATTCTTATTTATTTTTTGTAGACAGGGTCTTGCTGTGTAGTTTGGGCTGGCCTTACTGCACAGTGCTGCCTCAGCCAACCTAGAGCTGGGATTACAGGTAGTATGTTGCCGTACTCAGTTTAGTATATGATTCTGAGATCACATGTAACTTAACTGGGAAAAGTTATTATAAACCAAGTCATTGATTTTGTGCTAGATGGTGAAGGGGATGGGTATGTTGAATCTGTGAGTACCTATTTCACATCTATCTCCCTCACCTCCCTTTTTTGTAGCCTTAGAGATTGAATAGAGGTCTTCCTATATGTTAGGAGGGGTTTAACCACTGGCCCACACACCCTAGCTATTTACTTTTTTTGTTATTGTTAAATTTTGAGACAAGTTCTCACTAGCTTTCTAGACTGGCCTCAAACTCTTAAGTGATCTTCCTGCCTTAACCTCCTGAGTACTGGGATCACCTTGCCCAGTAAATTTTCTAATATTTGTGTAAAATATATGTCTCAGTTACTATTCTTGTTGTTGAGAAAAATACCCATCACCCAAAGTTAAAGTAGTAAAGACTTATTGTAGCTCATTGTTTGTAGAGGTTTCATTTCATGGTTGGCTGGCACCAAAGCAGGGTGATACAGCAGAGGGGCATTACAGAGGAGAAACAATTCATGACAGGCAAAAGTAGAAAATTGACAACAGCAACCCTCTTTCTGTACCTTATATTCTATCCAGGTTACATACCCCAAGGGAGGATAGCACTCACACCCAAGGTGACAAGCCCTTAATCATAGCATCCTACCATGAATGAATCCCAGCAACCTGCACTGCACTGCACTGCACCGTAGTTTTAACCACCTCTGAAAAATTTCCACCTATGATCACTGGAGGCTTTGAGGGAGACATTTAAATACAAGCCCTTGCACTTTGCCTTTGGCCTCTACAAGACTGATGTGCATCCCTTTATGCATGAGGCATTTAGTCAGTTTCTAAGAGTTGCCAAAATCCAAGTCTTAAAGCCTCCTCTGAGGTTTAAGGCAAACTGTTAACTTCAAGCCTGTGTACAAGTGAAAAGAAAGTTAAAACACTTCCAGTATACAATGGCGCAACACAAACATTTCCCATTCCAAATACAAAGTTAGAAAGGAATAGGACCAAAGCAAGTGCAAATACAGCAGGGTAAACGTTAGTCCTGTAACCCCATGTCCTGCATCTGAGACAGTCTGTCCCAAGATGAGAACTCTAGAGGTCTTGAGTGGAGCATTTCTGGTGGTTGTAATGCTCATGGCTTTTCTCTTTCACCAGCTTTGCTCGATCCTCAGAGCTTTCCTCAGATGATCTACACTTGTGGCTTCTCTGGGCTTTTGGTTTGTCCACTGCACCTTCGACTTTGTACTCACAGCTTCACACCCTGCCCTTTTGGGCACACTGCTAAGCCTCCCAGACCTTTTTCTGAAATCAGGGTAGAAGCTTTCCTTATCCCAACTATCACATTCTGTAGCTACCACATGGATCTGTCACCAGCTGGTGCAGTAACCAAGCTTCCTTCTCTCTTGACCATAGGAGTTAGTGCCTGTACATTGAACACTCTGAACTTAGTTCTGAAGAGCAGATTCTCTAGGCTGCTGCCATACTGGAACATAGTGCTTCAGGGTTCTTTTAGAGTTTTCACCAGTACAAGCTTGAGGCTGCAAAGGCTGGAGTTCTGGGTTTTTGTGATGTCCTCGGGCCATCTTTTCCATTGTTCTATTCTTTCTCAGCAACCAGGTTCTTCTCTGCTCTATCTTTGCAGGCCACAGCTTTATTGGAGCTTCCTTTCTGGGCAAACGCAAAATGTTTTGAATCAGTTTGCTGGGGGCTTTATTCTTGATTCTCACCCTAGATCTGGCTAACCACCTCCAGTAGTAGCCAGTACCTTTGCCTCAGCATTTGACTGTCCTGAAATTTCTTCTACAGTATCATTTAGTCCTCTGCCATTAATCTCAGAATCAGGTAAAGCAAAATGCAGACAAACTTTTTTGCCAAGGCACAACATAAATCATCTGGAGTCCAACAGCCTTTGCAAAAACCTCTCAAGCCTGGCAGCATTTCTATAGTGTTCTGGTCTACCGAGCTGTGATCAGAATCTTCAATTATACACAGCGTAAGGTAACCCAGGCTACCTGGCGTCTCCAAAATTCCCACAAGCCAATTCCGAAGACTCCTGAACCACATGGTCAGGTACAGTCATAGCAGTGGCCCCACTCCCAGTACCAAAAATCTGTCTTAGTTACTTTTCTTGTTACTGAGACAAAATATCTGGTACCTGAAGTTAAAGGAGGAAAGGTTTATTGTAGCTCACTGTTTGTAGAGGTTTTAACTCATAGTTGGCTAGCTTCAAGGCAGGGTAGCGTGGCAGAGGAACATCACAGAGGAGAAACAGTTCAGGACAGGCACAAAAGCAGTAAACAATAGCAGCATCTCTTTTTCTGTCCTTTATATCCTATCCAGGTTACCTGACCTTAGGGAGGGGGCACTGACACCCAAGGTGGTGACACGTTAGTGAGGGTGCTATTTCTAGCATCGAAATGTGAATAAATCCTAGTATCACATCCTAAATCCCAGCATCACATACTCTAGATCCAACCACCTCTGGAAAGCTTGAGACTTTGGGGAGACATCTAGATATAAGCCATAACAATATATATAAACAGTTTCAAGAGTGAATCTGGAAGGACAGAAATTGGAAAGGGAGTAAGGGATAAAATTTTTCTTTGCAAGTAACTTTTCCTATAGAAATTAGTGTACTGTAGCTAAATCTAGAAATTGTAACTGGCTACTTTCTCCATTGAGAGTTATCTGGTTCCATATCTTGAGCTTGTCTTATCACTGGAGATAAGTTGCTACCTCATGTTTGATTGGCCAAAGCTTGCGACCTCATTATGTGTATGTGTGTACAATAGCTAGATCAGCACATTTCTGTTCACTTCATCATGGAGTTCTGGGTTCTAGTACAGCTTGTATAATTTGGCCACTTTTCTTACAGTTTTATAGTTCTCTAGACACAAATTTCAGTTGGGTATGAAACAATGGAGAGTAATACAGAGATCTCTCTTCTCCATTGCAGTGTTCTAAACAAGACAGGGAGAGACCCATGTCTTGTTTGTGTCTTCACAGACACATACTGCACAGTTTGTGTTTGATCCAACTTTAAGCCCGGCTTACTTTCTTTGTTCTCTTTAGGCTTGCTTTAGGCAGTATACGTGAATAGAAAGCAAATGAGCCAAGAATCAATAGTATTTATGACTGATTTTTAATTTTAGTTATTATTTTGGTGCTTTGAGACAGGGTCTTGCTGTGTAGTTCAAGCTGGCCTTGAGCTCACTATATAGCCCAGGCTGACCTCAGACTGATAGTGATCCTCCTGCTTCAGCATCCCAAGTGCTAGGATCATAGGTGTGTACTATCATGCCTGGTAATTTTTTTAAAAAAAGATGATCACAATCTGCATCTTTTGAAACTTTGGATTGATAGCTTGCATACACTACAGATGTGAGAAAACATGAGTACCTGCTGTTTCTGTAGGCTGAGTTTTGCATGACTGCTCAGTTTTCAGTTCCATTAGTATCCTATATACATTAAGCACTACACAGAAACTTTAAAGAAATCTGGTTTCCCATAGTCACCTTCCCTCCTCTGCTGTTATTTTTCCCTTTTCCCTGCCCAGTAAAAATCTGTTCATGTTTCTAGCTCAGCTCTCAGTGAATAGGATCCTGTTGGTTTAGGATAATGAGAAGTGACAGGGCAAAGAATGGCACTGGCATTTATAGACATTTTTAACAGAAGAGGCTGTAAATTGTCCTTTCCAACTCTTGGGACTATTTGAGGATAGAATGGCATGCCTTTTCTCATGTAAGCCTCATGGTGACTATGGGCTAACAAACCTCTTACCTTCTCAATTAAAACAAAACCCAGATAAATAAGATCTGCCTGGTTGGTTTTGATTGATCACCAGCTTTGTTTTCAATCAGCTTGACTGGGTGGGTTTTTTTTTGTTTTGTTTTGTTTTGTTTGTTTGTTTTTTCTCTTCTATGTCAATTTTCCATGCCTCCCAAGAAAAGTTAGTATTTGAGTCAGTTCTTTTAGTAAAAGACAAGACTTGGCCTGACAGATAGGAAACATTTTAAAATGGAATAAGAATTGGATAGAGAAAATGAAGATGGTAAGCCAGCTAAATTGATACACATGGGTCAAAAGATACTAGTTTTAGTAAAAACGAAATATATACTTAGAGTTATAATATTGACTGATGTAGCTAATTTGAATGCATCATTTTTTTCCCCAAACATCGGCATACTTGGAAAGATGAAACTTTATATTTTAGGAAGTTACAGGAAATCCATCTAGTTGAGTAGATTGGGGAAAAAAAAAAAAAAAAAAAAAACAACCTTAGCCCAGGCACTCAAGTATTATAGTGTGATTGATACCCTTTCTTCCTTCCCAGGAATATGTAGAGCAGTGGTGGCAAACCTAAGGCACGTGTGCTGCAGCAGGCTGTTTGTATCATTGAAAGCTCTAAAAGGTTCGCCTTTGCTGGATAGGGCATTTGCTACTGATTCTTGATTAGTATTAGAAGATTTAGGCATTTGGTATTTTGTTGATCATAATATCTTTCCTTTTTTTTTTTAATTAGAGTACTACCAGGTTTCCCCTATACCTGTAGTGCTTTCATATAAGTAACTGTCTTATAAGTTATCTTAAGGCCTATATGCCCTAAAAAAGCTATTTTTCTCTGGTTTGTGATTTTTGCCTGTTTCCTTCCCTGATGATTGATGGTTGTAGTCTTTGTAATAAACTATTTTTTTTTTTTGTCTTTTTCTTTTTTATTGGTAGCAGGGATCGAACTCACGACTGCCTGCTTGCAAGGCAGGTGCTTATGCCGCTGAGCTAAATCCCCAGCCCCTTGTAATAAACTATTATAACGTAAAAAATTTGAAAATATTGTTCCACTGACCAGCTGTTTCTTGTTGAGGTTATAGCCAGAATATTCTTGAATAGTTGTAGTAATAATTTTCATAAGCCTTTTTGTTACATCTTCACTTCTTAAATTGGGTGGAGATGGACTCTTTCAGAATGAGAGATAGACTGCCTTGTATGTGAACAGCTTATCACTGATATGTATTGTGATCCTCCCAGAAAATTGAAATAAAGTCACTTCCAAGCACAGGAAAGCACGTGTCTCTCCCACACAAATTTCATTGTGGCTAACAGAGGCCTATTTTATTTCATTTTATATTGATTTTTCTCATCATCTGAAATAAATGAAGATTAGTTTTGGTTTTTCTTCTCCTTCATTGCCAAATTTGATGTAGAGGTTAGCCATGAAAATGTGGACAAAAGAATTAAGTTCATACTGTAGATTTCCAAGTGAGTCACTAACCTCAGATGACACACAATTAGAACTTTTTAGTTGGGTATGCATGTATAAACCTTTTTTAAAAAAGAACTGGGATCCTGCATGGGAGGACATTTCCAGCGTGGAATTTAAGAAGGAACTGTAAGCTTAAACTATGGTAAGGAGTTTTAAAGGGAATAGTGGTAGAAGAATTAGGTCCCATGGCAACCGATCTGAGACCCCCTCCTGTCCCTCCAGATCTATCCTATTCCCCATTCCTAGTCCCCAATATGTTTTCCTACTCTTAAAAATTAAACCAAAACAAAACAAAACACAAAAAACCTACGTCCCAGAATAAATTGGGAAGTAACCTGCTAAGTAGGTTTGGGTTCTTTCCAAAAATGCTCAAAAAGGAGTGCGTTGACCAAGTACAGAACTTAATACGTCGTTGTCCTTTCTCATAGAGCCCCATGGAGCCAAGAAAATGTGGATAATAGAATTGTAGGTGGGAGAAAAATGTCACTATGGGCCCTATTAGTTCTATCTGATTGATAAGGACTTAGGGAGAACTCCCCCTTCATTCCTTATTGTCAGTTTTCCCAAAAATGCTTCTTGCACTTGAGAATTGTGTTCTTATTCTAATTAACAAGCAAAAAAAAATAAGAATTGATTATATACAGAATGTACTCAACTTAAAATGGCTTGAACAATTTTTGACTTGATGACAATGCAAAAGCAGTACACAATCAGTAGAAGCAGTACTTCAGATTTTTAAATTTGGTCTTTCTTGAACTAGTATTATGTGGTAGGATACCCTTGTCATTAGTAGCAAGTTGCAGCTCCCATTCCTCCATGTGATCACCAGGGTAAAAAGCAATATATTCAATAGGTTAGAGATACTAACTGTACTTTTTATTTAAAATGTGTTTAATTATGATGGACTTTTGAGGAGTGTAACCCTGGATAAGATGGGAAGCATCTGTACATGGTAGACAGATAACTGTAGAGAGTAGGTGTTATAGAGGATGGATTTTAAGACGATTTAAGACCAGACCTTATATAGCATTCAGGATTTCTTGAGTAGTATTTCTCAGAACATTTGAAGGCTCAACAAAAATTTAACTTCTCCTTTAAATTTCTTTTAATTCACAATACTTTGAACATAAGTAGTATTTTCAAGAAGGTAGACACAATGTGTAATTTTTTTCTTTCTTCCTCTTCTTCCTCTTTAAGATAAAAATACACACTACTTTTCCTCTATCTGCCCAATGGAACAAACCTTAAGGGAGTAAAGGAGCTGTTTAAAGAGCAAACAATAGGGGAAACTCTCTGACCTCAGTTTATCCTGTCATCTGGTTCTTCATTTGTCCCTGCTGAGGAACAGAAGTCGTCTTTTGTCTGTAACACAAATACATCTTCACCTCCCTCTTTTCCCACTCCCTCCTCCACCCACTCTTCTCACTCCCTTCTATTATGGTCCCAATCAATGATGTCATTATGTGTGCCATTCAACTGCTGTTGAACCACTTGGCGTATAGGAATTTGGAAGAGCAAAGGGGCAGAATGGAATTTTTCTCCCCTCTGCCTAAGGCTGCTGAAAATGTATTCTAATTCTAACTAAAGAAACAGGAGTGGAGTTTTTCTTTGCTTAGGTTCTCCTTCTGTTCTTCTACCAGGCCCTAAAATCACAGATATACTTTTCACCTAATTAAGAGAAAAAAATAAACAAGAACTGTTAGAGTAGAAATTAAAAGCTTTAAGAGGAAAAGTTTTTAAAATTTGGGAATGCAAAGTGAAATACTTGATGCTACATCACCGTTCATGACTGGTGTTTTACCCTGTTGACCATAAACTGAATATTCAAGGAGTTTCTCATAGAGGGTTAGATTTCCCTCTGCCGGAAAATGTAGATGATTAAAACCACTATGCTGTGGTCCTGTTTGTTATTTTTTACTCTAATTTCATTTATTCAATTTGAACGTAAGCAACAACAGTTAAGAAAATTTGTAGTTAAAAAAGTAATTCTTTTTTTCTGATGAATTCTCTACTTACATTAGTATCTTTGCATTCCTTTTTTTTTAATGCCAAAATTGATGAATTTGGTTTAAAAAAAATTTTTTTTATACCTCTGTAATCCCTACTTTTGATGTGTAAGGGGGTTTTTTTTTGGCACTGGGGATCGAACTCATGACCTTGCTCTTGCCAGGCAAGCACATATCTGCTGAACCAAATCTCCAGCCCTGTAATCTCTACTTTTGCCCAAGAGGAAACAGCCTGGGAACATGTTGAGTTTCTTTTACTTTTAAATACTGTTGGTGGTTTTCCAGTCGAATTCTTGGAGTAAGGCCTTTTCCTGAGTGAGGTGTTTTTTGTTTTATGGGGGATATTAGTGAGTGAAATAACAGTTAAAGGGCCATATGTGGCAGTGCACGTCTATAAAGTGAGCCCAAAGCCAGCCTAAACTGCATGACAAGACCTTATCTCTAAAAGACAAAAAAAAAAAAAAATTTGGAGCTAGACATGGGGTGGTTCATGTCTATAATCCAGGCATTCTCAGAGTGAGACAGGAGGATTGCATGTTTGAGTCCAGCCTGGATAATTTAGTGAGGCTCATCTCAAAACTAAAAGGACTGGGGACATAGTTGGGAGTCTTTTCCAGTATAGCTCCATTATTATTATTTATTTATTTTGTCTTTTTCATTTTTATCGGTACCAGGGATTGAACTCAGGACTGCCTGCTTGCAAGGCAGGCGCTTATGCCGCTAAGCTAAACCCCCCCCATTATTATTATTATTTTTTTTATTGGTACTAGGGATCGAACTCACGACTGTGCACTTGCAAGGCAGGCACTTATGCCACGGAGCTAAATCCCCAGCCCCATAGCTCCATTATTAACTAAAATCTTTTCTCTAAATCCCTGATTTGTAGTACAGTGAAGGTAAGTATTGTGGTGGAAAGTATTGACCTAATATTATGAGTGATATGAAAATGGTTAAAATAACTCAAATACTTTTAGCTAAAGGTTGTGTTGATTCTCCACCCTCTATTCTGCTACTGTTTCTCCAAAGAAATGCTTATGTGAGATAGCAGAGGAGATGGTAACATTAGAAAAGTGAATTCTTGAGTACTACTTTCCTGGATTCTAATCCTAACAGTGGTACTTATTCCACTGTATGTGAGACTTTGGGCAAATTACTTAATCTTTCCAACCTTAATTTTTGTATTTGTGAAAAGAATTTAATCATACCTACTTCATATGATTGTTATAAGAATTAAATGAAATGTTGCATGTGAAGAACTCCACATACTGACTGCAGTGGCACATATGAAACGCTCAGATGCTTGTGACATTAATATTACTGTTATTTTACTTTTTGATCTAAAGACAGGAGCACTTCTTTTTCTTAGAACTTGGCTTAGTCTATTTCAGGAACGTAGATGACATTAATTGGACAGATAGTATAGAGTTGCTGGTGATTGTAATAAAAAAAGGTGGAAAATTTTGTAGGCAGTAGTTTATTATAGTAATTATTATAAATAACTCATGTATAGGATCCCTCCCTCCTTCAAAATCTCAAGTTTTCTTGGCTCCCTTCCTGATTACTAGAAAGCAGATGTAGTAAAAGGGAGAAAATAAACTGACAGTGCCAGAGACTGAGAACGCTGAGAACATCAGCGTACTCCTGATTCCTGTGTTCACAGAGCTGGACTAAACAGATGAGCTCTTACTGCTGGATAGCTGCTCTGCTTTTAACTGTAGAGGTAGCTGCTGTAGTTACAGGGACATAGGTAATTTCTTTGGGTTGAGAGTACGGGTACTGAAAAATTCATGTTTTTGTCAATCTCTTTTATTACTTTTGCATTTTTGACTGTCGTCTTGGGATACTCAAAAACATTGCCTGCCTATAGACTTGAGAAACAGATTCCTGGGAGTATGGGGGAGAGTAGCTCAGAAGCACCACAGGAGAGGCTCATTTGAAATAAACTATCTTGGGGCTGGGGGTTTAGCTCAGCGGCATAAGCGCTTGCCTTGAAAGCAGGCAGTCGTGAGTTCGATCCCTGGTACCGATAAAAAGGAAAAAGACAAAAAACAAAACAAAACTATCTTCTGTGGTAAGGGTGGTTATGAATGTTATGGAGTAAAGGATTTCTTGAGATATGAGAGGTTGAGGTCTTTAAATAGGTATGCCAAGTTTTAGAAAATCCTTCTAGGAGAAAACACCCAGACTCATTTTAAGGCTGAGCCATTGATTACTGATGTCAGGGAGCGTAGTGACGGGGTGTGGGAGGGATGTAATGTAAAATAATTTAAAATGGGATAAAATAATAACATTTAGGTCCTAATGGTAATCTGATACTGAACAGTGTTAGATATGAACAGTAGTTTGGTCTCTGAAATAGCATTAAGAGAATGGACAGCTTGATAACTCATAGCTAAAACATTTTCCTCAGTTAATAGACAGATATCACAGATCTCATGGATTCTTGGAAAGAGTCCAATTTATCTCTCTCTTGGAGAGAGGACTATAGCCATCACCTTTTTTTCAAAATTATTTTATACTGTTCAGAGCCTTCTGTGACTTCAAGCAAACACTTGACTTTCTTTGTAAGTTTTCAGATATACCACTATGACTCGCATTCCCTTCTGTTTCTCCTTAGGTAAATGGAGCTTGTAAGTAGTCCTTAACAAGTAGTTTGGGTACATTGTACCTACCTATTCTCTGCAGTTGTTAAAACCTCGGTTTTTTACATTTCTGAATGGCCAAAAGTTGTTGAATAAAGAAATTTGTTTTATGAGTACTTCTTACTGTTTCTTATGATTATGGAGTTCCTATTTTAAATTGTTTTGAGGCCAAATGTAGTAGCATAGACCTATATTCCTAGCACTTAGAAGAGGAGGCAGAAGGGTCACTGGGAGTTCAAGGTTAGCTTGAACTGCATAGTGAGACCCTGTCTTAAAAAGACACCCCACACACACACACACACAAAAAGTTTTGATGCCTGCTGGAATAGTGCATGCCTGAAATCCCAACATTTAGGTGGAGGCAGGAGGATCATAAGTTCAAGACCTGCCTGTGTTAATTTGGTGAGATCCTTTCTCTAAATAAACAAACAAATAAGGACTAGGGATATAGCTCAGTGGTAAAGCATCCTAGGTCTAGGTTTGGTCCCCAGTACCACAAAAAAAAAAAGGGGGTGTTCAGTCGTTCTAGAAACAACATACTATGTGTTAAACTGTATTAGTGTGCCACAACACCTGACTTTTCAAACTTTTTCTTTAATTTGCTCTTGTAAGAATCCTAGGAGAGCCGGGCGTGGTGGCTCACATCTGTAATCTCAGCACTTGGGAGGCTGAGGCAGAAGGATCGTTGCAAGTTCAAGACCATCTTGGGCTACAAAGTGAGCTCAAGGCCAGCGTGAACTGCATAGAGAGACCCTATCTCAAAAAGACAAAAAAAGAATCCTAGGAAAACTATCTTAATCCCTTCTTAGCCACTTCCCAACATCTCCACCCTAGGAACCGAGCTTCCAGCACTTGAACTCTTGGAGGAAAAACCTGATCCAAACCATAGTACAAGCTTTATTCAGTGAGTTATGTCTCTTTTCTGCTGGTGTGGCCTTTAGTTCTTGGTATAATATTACCTTGCATATTGTAACCAATAACTTACAATTTTTTCTTCAATTTTTAAATTTTGATCTTTTTACTTACTTAGTTTGTTTTTGGAGACAGAGCCTCTATTATCAACATGTTCATGACAGAGCCATAATTCTTACACAGTATCTTAGGGCCAGGCAGCTCTGATTTGAATTGACTATTACATTGGGCAGCTTTAACCACCAGTGGTACATACATGACTATCCAAGTGGGCAGCTTGTACTATTCAGGGGGTCTTTGATTATAATAAAACAAAGAAAGGCATTGATTTAGCAGACCAGATGTCATCATATTATATAGTTACTAAAGCAAAACATTAAGATAGTATTAAAAAGCTGGGCAGGTAGTCCTGCAATCCCAATGCTTGGGAAGCCGAGGCAGGAGGAGGATCCTTGCAAGTTGGAGACTAACCTGGGCTACAAAGTAAGCTCAAGTCCAGTTTGGGAGGCTGAGGCAGGAAAATAGTTGTAGATTGGATACCAGAGACCAGCCCAGGCTTTGTAGTGAGCTCAAGGCCAGCCTGAACTGCATAGCGAGACCCTGTCTCAAAAAGACCAAAAAAAAAAAAAGCATTAATAAATTGTATACTCTAGAGCCAGATATTTAGCTCAGTGATGTAAACTACTTGGCAAGTGCAAGGTCATGAGTCTGTCCTGGTACTAAAAAACTGAAGAAAAAAAAAAAATCGTGTTTCTTTTTTTCTTTGTACCGAAAATTGAACTCAGGACCTTACGCTTGTCAGGCAGACACTTGTCAGGCAGGCACTTGTGCAACTAAGCTATATCCCTGGGCCCTGTATTCCTTTTTGAGCATTGTGCTGTGTAGTTTAGGCTGACCTTGAGCTCACAGAAATCCTCTTGCCTCAGCCTCCTGAATGCTAGGATTACAGGTATGTGCCACCACACCTGGCTAAAAATTGTAGTACAGCTAATGTGTGGTATGGTAGTTTAAGTGTATATTGTATACATCAGCAGTGGAGTACTTACAAGATTTAGAGAATGAGAAAAATTTAGAAAATTGGTGAAGGAATTGAAACGGTCTTGCTGTGTAGTTCAGGCTGGTCTGTAACTCACTGTGTAGCCCAGGCTGGCCTCAAATTCACAACCATTCTCCTGCCTCATCCTCCACAGTGCTAGGATTATTGCCAGTTATAGCACTACACCTGGCAAAATTTAGCGAATTGATTATTGATAAACTGTTAACACATGAAAAAAAGCCATAGGTGCAAATTACTTGAAAAAAATCACTATGAAGGCTTCTTTAAGATCGGGAGACACACTTCCGGGAGAACATGGCGGACAGATAACAGCAACTATCGGAGGCTCTCTGAAAGACTCGGCTCAGAAGCCAGGAATGGTGCGGACTAAGGAGACATAAGCAGGTGGAGATATGCTCTGCTGACTCAGGAACGAACTGGGCTGAGAGAAACCAACTTGGAATGCAGTCCTGGTGCTAAAACAGGAACAGAAAAGCCTCGGTGTGGAGGCTGGACCCCGCGCCATTGTAAGCCACGATTTGGGTTTCCCGCCGCGCGGCGGCTGGCTGCCTCTACAGTGGCTCGGCAAGGAGAGAGATGCGCAGAAGCTCTGTGAACGGAAGTCTGCGAACGGCAGAGAGGCGTGCACTGACTTGTGGTGAGGTGAGTGAGAGAAACTGACACTCTACCACAGTTTGACTCCAGCAGAGGACTTTCTGGGCCCGAGCAGTCCTGCGGGAGCAGGGCGCGGTGGCGACTCCAGCCACACATCCCCCTCTCGGGCGGGATTGGTGAAAAGTGCCTGGCCTGCGTGACGCTGCCGGCGGACCTGGTAGACTGTCCCAACCCAGATCCCAGAGCCTGACGGTGGCCGGGAGGGGAGATGCGTAGGATGCCTGGTCCGTAACTCCCTGGTGCGCAGCGGTGAGCGGGAACACCTAACTGGCGCAATTCGATCAGGCTGTGGCTGACTGGGAGAGAAGCTGGGCCTCTTATATAAGCTTGCATATATAAGGAACAGAGAAGAAGAGGCAGCATGGGAAGAGGCAGCAACAAGAAAGGCCCCTCGGCCCCCAATTCTGAGAAACAGGCAATAGCAGACACCGCACCAATATACATAAGGCACCATATAGAGAGCCTCATAGACCAATTCAGGAATGAAGTTATCAACGACCTGAAGCTAGAAGTATGCAGAATAGTTAGAGAAATGCTAAGTACCACCCAAGAAAAAACAGGCGGTGGAATGGAAGAACAGAAAAAAAGGGGAGAATTGTTTGATGGAGAAAACAGAGAAAGCATAGAATACATGAAACAGGTTCAAAGGGACTACCAAGATACTAAGAAGTCTATAGAAGACTGGCATAACAGCTTGAAAGAAACTAAGGACAGACTATCTGAACTGGAGGGCAGACTTGTAATATGGGAGAATGAAATGAAAAACTTCTTAAAAATAACAAAGAAACAAACAGCAATAATACAAAGACAAGAAGATGATAAGAGGATCCATAACTTAAGGATTAAGAACATAAAAGAAGAAGTAGGGACACAAACAAGTGAACTACAAAAGCTACTCACAGAAATAATCCAGGAGAATTTTCCTAATTTAGCAAAAGGTAAAGATACTCAGATGTATGAGGCATACAGGACCCCAGCTACCTACAACCCAAACAGAGCAACACCCAGGCATATAATAATCAAAATTCCAGAAATTCAATACAAGAACAGAATATTAAAAGCTGTAAGAGACAAGAAACAGACCACTTACAAGGGAACACCCATCAGAATTACAGCAGATTTCTCTGCACAAACCATCAAATCACGAAGAGCGTGGGGGGAAATAATTCAAGCTTTGAAAGATAATAATCTCCAGCCAAGATTGAGATATCCTGCACAACTGTCCCTGGAAATTGATGGAAAAACAAGGTGCTTCCAGGATAAAGAGGAACTGGGGGAATTTGCAACCACCAATTCAACTCTACAGAGAGTATTGCAGGATATTCTAAAAAAAGAAAAATACAAAGAATCCAGAAATAATGGCAGAGAGGCCACAACGAATGGAGCAGAGAACAAAATGAAGAAGACAAACTGACAGCTACTGACAGAAAAAGAGCTCAACAGAAACGAGGCAGAGAAGATTGGATGATAGGAACAGCTATTTTGGAGAAAATGACATCTTAATAGGTAATACTGATTTAGTATCATCTTGTTTTGAAGTCTCATCTAACTTTTGTCCTTCTGTCTCCAATGGTCTAAATAGGTTGTATCTTACTGGATTTTATTATGTACGATAGTATAAGCAAAAACCTTGTAAAGACAAGGAGATTATACAGAAACCATTATTCATTTTCTGTTAGTCGATTCTAAATACCCTGTAATGCTGTCATTCTCTTGAATGGTTTTACATTGTTTTGATATACTTAATGCTACAGTATACGAAGTTGTACTCAAGGATTTCAAAGAAAGAGACAATATGGTAACTACTTTTAGGTTAGGATTATCTGGTGGTGAATCACTATTCTGCTTAAATGGTTATGTTTTGATGTGCGCTGTTTTGCTGTTATGCCCTCTTTTATCTCAATCTCCACTCCATTATTTACTTTTTTATCTTTATCCTTTTAATTAAAGGAAAAAAATAGCAGGATATATTATAGCAACCCACTTTGACTTTTCATTACCTTGATTTAAAGCCCTGTATTACTCTCACCATCTGGTTTTTAACTGATGTTCCCCTATTCTGTTTTGCTGGATAGTATCAGGTTCGAAAGTTTAGGCATCAGCTGTGAAGATAATGAGATTCATTATGACGCCCATTCTTGTTGACTTTTATCTACTTTTGAAGACCTACAATGTCTCCAATGTTTTGGTTTTGTCGGTTTTATTCTTTACTGTTTTGTTCAATTGTATTATAACTAACGATATAGGCAATTCTATTAGAGATAGCGGGAGGCATTATGGTAACCATTGTTGATAACCTTGTATCATGTTTTTACATTATCTATTATGTCCACCCTTTTGACTTGACCGATTCTGTTCTGTTATGTCACATTTGGTTTTACTCTCTTCCAAAAAAGTAATAAGAACCGTGGGAGCAATGAAACCCAAAATGTGTAATAGTCATGGTACAAAAGAGAGGAAAAGAAAGTGCTCCAAACTATATAACTGCATGTATATTTAAGTGTATAAGATAGAAAATGATATCACAGAGTTTTATTGGATCATTGAACAGAACTGTTTGCAGTATCATTGTTGGAATGTCCACTTTACAAGCTTTAATTTTGTGACTTGAACAATTATTTCTAAGATGACAATATGTAATCCATTAACTAGTGATTTCCTACTGTTCATTTTTTTTCTGTAAATCTGTATAACTTGTACCCTTTCCCTGCTTTTTTTTTTCTTTTCTCCTTAAATAAAATTAAAAAAAAAAAAAAGATAGATAACCATATTGCTGAGTGTTTTTTGGATCATTGAACAAAACTGTTTGCAGTCTCACTGTTTGAAAGTCCACTTTATATGCTTCAATTTTGTAACTTGAACGACTATTTCTAAAATGAGAATATGTAATCTATTAACTAGTGATTTCTTGCTGTTTATTTTTAAAATTTTGTATTACTTGTACCCTTTTTCTGTTTTTTTCTTTTTCTCCTTAAATTAAAAAAAAAAAAAAAAAAAGATCGGGAGACACACACACAATAGCTGGATGTGGTGGCACATGCCTATAGTTCCAGCACTCAAGAGGCTGAGGCAGGAAGATCACCACAAGTTCAAGGCCAGCCTGAACTACATAGCAAGGCCCTGTCTGAAAAAAAAAGGGAGGGGAAGGAAGGAGGAGAAAGAGGGAGGTAGAGTTGCACAAGTAATGTAGAGAATGTCATGAAAAATTATCTGAAAAAATGGGTGCTGCTAATGTTTCCAAAACAAAAGCCGGATAGGGGCTAGGGGTTTAGCTCAGTGGCATGTGTGTCGTGAGTTCGTCCCCAGTACTGATTTTTTTTTTTTTAAAAAAAAAGCCAAATCATTTTTTTAAAAATCAGCAATGCTTATGTTTTATTTTGGTTTGGTTTTGGGCCCCCCTCCAATCTATTTTATTTTACACAGGAAAAAATAAAATATCAATACACAATAATTAGGGGATAGCAATAGTATATATATTGTGTAATATATATTGTGTATATATATGTACATATATTGTTTCAGATTCTCATACTAATGAGAGAATACGTTTACACATGCATGTCTGATTTATTTCATGAATATAGTCTCGAGTTGTATCCATTTACTTATAGAAGTCTCATCTCTATCCTTCTTTATGGCTGAGGAGTATTCTGTTATATAGAAGTATCACATCTTTTTTATCCATTCCTTAGTCCATGGACATTTAGGTTTGCTATAGACATGGGTGCACATATATCACTGTGGTATGATATTTTTAAGTTTTTTGGGAAGATACCCAGAAAGAGAATAGCTGGGTCAAACAAGACTTCCAACCCTAGTTTTTGGAGGAATCTCCACATGATTTCCACAGTGGTTGTACCATTCTGTACTCTACCAACAGTAGAGAAGAGTTCTTTTTTCCCCACAGCCCCTCCAGCATTTGTTATTGGTTTATTTCTTGATAATAGACCTTCTTTCTAGGGTGAGGTGAAATCTCAGTGTAGTTCTAATTTGTATCTCTCGAGTGATCAGTGATGTTGACCATTTTTTCATGTATTTATTTGCTGTTTGTATTTCTTCATCTGAAAACTTTTAGCAGATACCCAGTTTTTGGGTTGGGTCTTTAAACATGGAAGACTGATTTTTTGAGTTCTCTATATGTTTTTGATAGTAATCCTTTTTCTGAGGAATAGCTGGCAAACATTTTCTTTCACACTGTGGGTTGTCTCTTTACTCTGTTGCTGGTTTTTCTTGCTGTGCCAAAGCTTTTCAATAAGACGAGATCCCAGTTGTTGATTCTTTGTGATAGTTCCTGTGCAGTTGGGGTTTTGTGTAGAAAGTCTTTGCCTATACCAGTGTCTTCAAGAGTTTTACCTACTCTGTTTTCCAACAGATTTAATGTTTATGTTTTAATATTTAGATTTTTGATCCATTCCAAATTTAGTTCAGTGCATAGTGAAAGATATGAGTCCAGCTTTAATCAGATTCTCCAGCACCACAGCTAGATTTTCCAGTACCATTTTTTAAAGAGGCTTTATTCCAGTGAATGTGTTTGTCACCTTTGTCAAAGTTGAGGTGCCTTAGCATGTCTGGAGTAGTTTCTGCATCTTCTTATCTGTCCCACTGATCTTTAGGCCTGGTTTTTTTTTTTTTTTTTTTTTTTTGCCAGTACTACACCACTTTTATCACAGTAGCTTTATATTATAATCTCAAGTTAGGGATTGTGGTGCCCCCTGTCTTGCCCAGGATTTCCTTTGCTGTTCTAGGGCTCAGAAATTCTGATTCCAGATGAATTTCGGGAGTTTTTTCTAATTCTGAGAGAGATGCTATTGGAATTTTGATTGGAATTGCATTGAATCTGTGTAACAGTTTCGGAAATATGGCCATTTTCACTATACTGGTTTTTCCTACCCAAGAACCCAGGATATTTCTTCATTTTCTAATATCCCCTTCAATGTCCTTTTTTCAGAGTACTGTAGTTTTCAATGTAGAAGTATTTTATATCTTTGGTTCAATAGATTCCTAGGTGTTTCATTTTTTTGGATGCTATATTGAAAAGTATTGTTTCCCTAATTTTTCTTTCAGTGAGTTACTTGTGTGCACGAAGGCTATTGATATTTGAGTGTTGACTTTGTATCCAGCTACACTACGGAATTTGTTCATTAAATCTAGCAGTTTTTTAGTGGAATTTCTGGGGTCTTCTATGTAGAGTATCATGTCATCTACAAATAATTATAGTTTAACTTCTTCCTTTCCTATCTTTATTTCTTTCTCTTGTTTAATTGTTCTTGCTAAAGTTCCCAGTACTATGTTGAATAAGGGTGGAAACAATTGGCCAGGGATTTAGCTCAGTGGCTCAGGTGCTTTCCTGGCAAGCATGCGGTCATGAGTTTGGTTCCCTCCCTGGCACCAGGAAAAAAAAAAAAAAAAAGAGTGGAGACAGTGGACATCCTTGTCTTGAAGAAACAAAAATTTTAGATAGTTTTCAGTTTTTGTCCATTTAGTATGATATTGACATAGATATTATGACATTTTGTGCATGCCACACAAATTAGCCAACTTTATTAATAAAATGTTTTTAATTCACAAATATAAAATGTTTTTAATTTAATGAAATAAATGTTGATTATTATAATTTTAATTGCTATGAATAGTATTGATTATATTTGAACAGTATTCAAATTCAAGCAACTAAAAGATTGGTCTAATAAAAGTGATTAGATCCATTTCTATCACCTGTGGTTCAGGTCAAATGATGGGACAGTCATATATATTCCATCTCAGTGGTTCAAGCCAGAGGGAACATGTTCAGTTTTGAGATAGGGTCTGTCCCCAAGTATGAGATTCTCTTGTCTCAGATTCCCTGGCAACTGGGACTACTTGTGTGCCCCATCTTGCCTGGTAATAACTTCATTCCTGTTTGCTTTATGAATAGCTATCTTGTTTCAACAGTTTTCTTTGTTCCTAAACAGTCTGAAGATGATGAAAAGCTGAAAAAGAGGAAGGAACGATTTGGGATTGTCACAAGTTCAGCTGGAATTGGAACCACAGAGGATACAGAGGTAAACTATTACCTGTGAAGCTTTATAGTGCTCTTGAAAGGAAAGGATGAATACTATGAGTGGAGAAAATATCTCTGTTTCCCCAATCTAATTCTCTTTTTTTTGGTACTGGGAATTGAACTCAGGACCTTGCACTTGTCAGACAAGCACTGTGTTGCTTAGCTGTATTCCTGGCCCTCTCTAATCTAATTCTTTTTTTGGAGGCAGACTCTCACTATGTAATGCAAGATGACCTTGAATTCACAGTGTTCTCCTAAGTGTGGGATTACAGGCATGTACCACCATGCCCTGCTACCAATGCAATTTTTAAATTCCCTGATGAAAAGATTTGCCTTTTTTGCTTGATAATTTTTTTTCTATGTGAAGTAGTCATATTGAATTGCATCAGTATATTTATATTTAATTCAGTATTAGAGTCCATGAGCCTAGTAACAAAGAACACAAGACTTGGAATTAGGTAGGCTTGGATTTAAAAATGGTTCTTCTAGTTTTTATGATTTAAAAGTTTATATTTATTTTCCTGATCCTTCATTTCATCATCTGGCAGGCAGAGCTTCAAAGCAGGATTTTGAGGATGAAATGAAGTGATTCTGTGTAAAAAAGGAATGATTCTATGCAAAAAATATTTGAAATAATGCCTGTTGTGTTGTAGTAATGCTTATTATCATTATCTGTGGGGCATATTTCCTTTGATCATTTGAAGACAGCTACCTCCACAGTTATATTTGTGCCCACTCTCCTCTGGAATAGGATAACATGCTAAGATGTGTCTTCTTGTTTAAAAATAATTTTTTTAAATGAAAGAGCAGGTGTTCCTAAGATTTGTATTCACCTATACCTCAGGTTCTCATGGAGTGTAACTCATATTCTCTGAGATTGAACATTGACGGATAATGCCGATTTGCTGAATTGAGAATATCTATAATGTAATGGAGACCAGGTATCACCTGGGGTGAATACAGAGAACAGTGTAAATTATTAGTATTTGTAGAACTACAGAAAACTTCTTGGGTAGCAAGGAACTTGGATATTCTTTCTTGCTTTCATTTAATCAAAATTTTACTGTTTTTTCCATTTATTTCTGGATATAGCCTCTAAAATTTTGTTACATATCCATAATGTTTTGTAAAGCTTTTAGCCATGCTTAGTGGCACATGCCTGTAATCCCCATACTCAGAAGGCTGAGGCAGGAAGATCATCACAAGTTCAAAGTCAGCCTAGGCTACATATTGAGCTCAAGGCCAGCCTGAACTATATCATAAGACCCTGTCTTAGAAAACAAACATATAAAATAAAACAAAATAAATTTTTAAAGTTTTTATGAGTAAGTGTCAGTCTTATAAATTATGATCAGATTTATATTTATATTTGTTTTTGTTTTTTTGAGACAGGATTTTGGTATATAGTTCAGGCTGGCCTTCAACTCATTATGTTCCCCAGGCTGGCCTTGAATTCACACTAATCCTCCTGCCTCAGCCTCTGAGTGTGGGGATTATAAATGTGTACCACCATTCCTGGCGTAATCCAGTGTTGTTTTCATAATCCAATTTTATAATCTGGCCAGTACAGATTACATTCTGTACTAAGAAAACAAAACTTAGACGACTTTATATTATTTGTGCCACAGAGAGCAAAATGCTGCATGTTGTAAATATCTGGGGTCAGGGATTTAGCTCACGGTGTAAGTGCCTGCCTGGCAAGCTTGAGATGGTGAGTTCAATCCCCAGTAGGTGGGAGGGAGGAATAAATATCTGCTTACTTACTTATTTACCAGGATGAGCTTGTAGTAGATGTAGGCTTGTTCTAATTCAGATTAAAATTACTCCATCCTTAACAAGGAAACTACTGTAGGTACATTTGACCTCTCCAAGTTAAGGAGGTTGAGAATTGGGTGACAGTAACAATGGGTTTTGTTGGAAGAGTTGGTGTAAATAGTAGTGGCTTTTGAGGCTAATAGGTTTAGATGAAGCAGACAATTTTTGTTTGATTCCTAAGAATTTCAGTCATAGGTTCAGGTAGAATGGACTGGGCTTATGCATATTCACTTTTCTATTTAAATCTGTATTAAACTGACTATATGAATGGGCTGAAAAAAGGTCCTCTTTTGCCAAGACAGCAATTGGTGTGAATATAAAGGACTGCTATTTTGTGAGTCACACTTAGAAGAAAAAGTGTCATCCTATGTCCACCCCCTCCACCATTTTGTACCCTCCTTTCAGTGCTTCCTTTCCTCAAGAGATCTGTGACAAGGACTGACTTGCAAATGCCTCCCTCTCCAATTTATTCTGTTCACATTGAAGATTTATATGCTTTTCTCTGGATTAGAGGCCTGAGTGAGAAATATCTACTACCTGGCCTGACTGCACATATGGTTATTTTCACCACTTCCATAATTATTTACTGGTTAACCCTTTGTCCTCTAAAGTCTCCCATCTCCCCACTGACCAGAAGACTTTGCCCACCCTGTTAAGGAGTCATTATTTCTAGGCTAGCTTGTTGTAAAACTGAGTGGCCCTCTTGTCTGGGAAATCTTTCTACCATTATTCTCCCCTCCGCCCCTACCAAAAAACCTGTCCAGCATCCGTAATCTTTCCTTCCACTCTTGTTTTATACCTCCTCAGCTCTAACTGGCTAACTGTAGAGATCTGAGAATAAAATGTCTGTCTTAAGAGCTTAAAGTCTAGGTCATCCTTTCTTTTTGGACCTTGTGATAGTTCATGTGAGTGGGTTAAAGCAGCCAGGAAACTAGGCTACTATTGTCCTACAGTCTTAATATTTTTCTTCATGCTTTTTCCTTACAGGCAAAGAAGAGGAAAAGAGCAGAGCGCTTTGGAATTGCGTGACGAAAAGTTCTTGATGCTTTCTCTTCTTTGGTGGTTTCCATTTCTGATTCTTCTTTGTCACATATATACCTAAGTGCACAGTCACATGCCTGCGTCCTGCTTCGCAGTGAGGGAGCATGTACCCCAGGTACATCCGTGAATTCCAGCAGTGATTTGACCTACTGCTGTTCCAACTTTAAGATTGTTGTGGTTTTGTTTTTAATTATTTTGCTTGTTAATAAAAAAAAAATATAGAAAAGACAACAATGTGTTTTATTAGGTTCTCCTTTAAGTTCTTGGAGCCAGATTAGACCAAGTAAGAACTTCAGAACTTCAGGGGTAAACATTACAGGGAATTAGCCATAATGCCTTTATATCCCTTAGAAAACAAGGAAGAGGATCAGGTCGCCCTTTTAAGCCTTTATATCCCTTCTGTCGTACTCACGGGCATCCTTTTTTTATTTCTTTATCCGAAACAGTTTGGAGTGACCCATTGAGATAAAATAGGGAGAACCCAGGAAGTTTGAGGAGATTCAAAGGATATAAATATAGGGGCTACTGATTAATATTATTTGTTATAAGCTAACATTGAAGTCTTGTTGGATAAAATAGAATCCAGAGTCCTACAGTAAGAAAGGCCTATCTGGATGTGGTGGTGCACACCTGTAATCCAGTACTCTGTAGAATGAGGCAAGGGGCTTGCTGCAAATTTGAGGCCAGTCTGGGCTACACAATGAGGTCAAGACCACCTGAACTACATAGCAAGACCTTATTTGAAAAAAAGAAAAAGAAAGTCCCTACTTTTCAGATTAGCCTGGCAAGATACTGTCTGGTCAGTGTGTTGGAGGAATTTTTTAAAAAAATTTTTTATTTAAAGAGAAAAAAAGCAAAACAGAAAAAAAAGGTAGCAAAATACAGAATTCCAAAAATAAATAAATAAATAAAACACTAAGAAATCACTAGTTGATAAATTACATGTCATCTTAGAAATAATTGTTCAAGTTACAAAGTTAAAGCATACAAAGTAGACATTCAAACAGTGAGACTACAAACAGTTCTGTTGGGGGGATCTTGTTGGTTATACAATTTAGGAAGGGGGGCTAGATACTTCCTCAAGAGATGGCGAGAACTAGAGATTCGAGGGATAACAAAGCATGTCTGGGGTATTAAACATTCATCACTGGGAACCATACGCAGCAAGACTAAATATTTGCTTGTGTTCATTCATTTTCCTTTTATGGTTATTGAAATCAGGATTTTGCACCTGATAGGCAAATGTTCTACTACTCAGCTATTTACTCAGCCCTGGTTGTGATTTCTAGTCAAACCCTGTGCTAATTTGTCCCTTTCTACTGCAGAAGATACTGTTGTAGTTTTGATGGTAATGTTTCTTAGTTACCACTAACATTGATTTTTCTTGCTTCAGGTTACTACTTAGAAAAAGCCTGTATTTCCTGACATTTTAAAATGCTTGTTTGCATTTTAAATTTTGTATAGATCTGAGACCTGTAGTCTTTTTAAAAGGGTTAGTGAAGGGTTTGACCTCTTAACCTTTATGTGTTGTTTTGTTTCTTCGGGGAAGAGGGTTATAAAACTTACCTTTGTTCCTTATAGAAGGTGTTGTTACTATGGTGAGATCCTATATTGCTGTGGTTCTTATTTCCATCAAAACCTACCTAGTTTTGTGGTTAATAAAAAGGTAACAATTTGATTAGTTTCCCCAACATAAGAATCTCATTTCTTTTTTTGTTGTTGTTGTTGGTATTGGGGATCAAACTCATGACCTAGTGCCTGCCAGGCAGGTGCTTATGCCTGCCAAGCTAAATCCCCAGTCCCAAGAATCTCATTATTTCTGCAAACTTTCTGATTCATGAGGAGGGTAGGGACTTACATTTAGACACTTCAGAAAAACTGTGCCATTGAGAGCAGATCCAAAGATTACCCATTTGTTGTGAATTTTGTCCTGAGACTTTGGAGAGATGAACAACAGAATGTTGGTTGAAGTTGTATTATCTTCTTAATAATTTGGAGGAGTGGGTGGGGAACACACACATGATCTCACTGTGTAGTGTAGTCTGGCCTCAGTCTTGCAGTGATATTCCTGTTTCAGCCTCCCCAGTGCTGGAATTACAGGCATGTACCACCATTTCTGGCTAATAAAGAAACTTTATGTTGTAACTTTCCCTCTTATCCTGCTAGTCTCTTATGTCTGCCTGTCTTTGTTTACTTCAGACTTTGATAGCAGAACTAGTTTCTTTTCCTGTCTCTACTGTGTCTGTGTCTTCATCTGATAACCAGAGATAATCAGTCATTCCGGTTTTAAAATATGAATCAGTATATTTCAGTAAGGATTTCTACCCCAGGATGGTTTTAAAAAATTAGATCCTGCAAATGGTGTGGAACAGTAGGTCGTTCAGTTTTTCTTCACCCTGTCTCTTTAGTCTTCATAATTGTTGAAAAATGTATTCAGCTCTACTCCGTGAGATTCTCTTATTAAAGCCTAATCATTCTCTTTACTCAGCTTTTTACTGGGGATTGACCCAGGGCTTTTTGCACTGAGTACATTTCCAACCCCTTTTTAAAATTTTAGATGAATCTCACTAAGTTACTAAGTTGCCAGGCTGGGGCTAGAACTTGGAATCTTCTGCTTCAGCTCCCAGAGTGTTGAGATAACAAGCTTGTGCTGCCACAAGCTTCTCCAAGTCTTTGATATATAGTCTTTGGCAATATAGTGTTTGAGGTTCACTTTATCATCAGTGCTGGGGATCAAACCCAGGTCCTTGCACATTGAACTTTTTTTTTTTTTTTGGTCTTTTTGAGACAGGGTCTCGGTATGCAGTTCAGGCTGACTGTGAGCTCACTTTGTAGCCCAGGCTTGTCTCAAAATTGCGATAATTCTTCCTCAGCCTCCCAAGTGCTGGGACTATAGGGGTGTGCCACCAAGTCTGGCTCACATTGGACATTTAAAGTTTTGTTTTTTTCTGTCTTGTAGTCATTCCACATATACTTAAGGACGCTCAAAATTTATGTCTTTTTACTATTTTATCTTTAAGACCTGGTCTGTATAGTTTAGGCTGACCTTGGACTCTTTTTACTAATTTAGTCTTCAAAGTGTATTGTTTGCCTAAATAAAACAGACATCTAGGCTTATGATTCTTTATCTGAGATCCAAGTACCCTTCCTTCCAGTCCCCTAGTCCTCTTCCTGTAGCTGATCTAGCATCCAGATATGGTTAGTGGGCTCGATCCTTGTTCTGAAGCTGTGACATTCTCTGCATACCTGGAAGGTCTTAATGAGGGAGTCTATAAAACCGGCAGAGGAAACTAGCTTATTTAGCTATAAATCTTACCTTTTTATGGTTCTCTGGTATTTTTTTTTTTCTCTACCATCACGCTAAACTGCTCTGCTTCTTGCCCCAGCTCTTAAGAACTGATGATAGAGGTAAAGGCCACAAGAAGGTGTGAATAAAGGCAGAACTTCTTAGTGTTGTATGTTTGAGATAGAGTCTCACTTTGTAGTTCAGGCTGACCTTGAATTCTATATAGCCCAGCCTGGCTTCGAACTCATGGTAATCCTCCTGCCTCAGCCTCTCATGAGTGCTGGGATGACAGGCATGCACCACCATGCCTGGCAATATATTGTTTTTGAGACAGTTTCTCAGGATGTTGCCTAGGCTGATCGTGAATTGGCAGGTCTCCTTCCCACCTCACCTTCCTATGATTGAGATATGCTACCACATGTGGCCTCTTTTTGGTGTTAAACTGAGTTTTGTTGTCTACTCTCTGCCTTGAGAAACATATGAGGGAAGAGGAAGGAACTTAGATAATTAAGGAAAGAGGAAGGAACTGAAAAAATTAAGGAGATTCATTCATTTTTCCTTGTTCTTTTTTTTAGTAGGGGTAGGGAGGTTGAGACATGGTCTTGCTATATAGTTTATGCTGGTCTTGAACTCATTATGTAGCCCAGGCTAGCCTTGCACTTTTGGTGATTCTCCTGCTTCAGCTTTCTGCGTGCTAGAATTGTAGGTATGCACCCCCATGCCCAGTTCTCCATGTTCTCTTACATGAGGCATCTGATACATAGTACGACTTCTGATCATTGAAATTCTTTGACAGTCTAACCTTTCTTTCTCTCTGGAACATCCAGACTCTTGGCTTTATCGTCCAAAGGGAAAACATTTCATTTTTGCAGACCCTTTCACCAAATATGTTCCTGTCTCATTTTTGCTTTCCTCTGTTGTCCCAGCATTTAGCTTTCTACTTTTCATACCACTGTTAATAGATTAGATTACAGTATAGGATAGGATTTTGTTGTTTTGTTTTGTGGGGTGTTTTTGTTTGAGACTGAGTCTTGCTTTGTAGCTGGGCTTGAGCTTATTATGTAGCTCAGGCTGGCTTTGAACCTACAGTGATCTGTCTCAGTCTCCCACGTGCTTGGATTACAGGCATGTGCCATCAAACCCAGATAAAATGAGACATTTTGTAGCAGCTATTTAGCTTTAATTCCTCATTCTACTAATCTAGTTGAGACCTTGGGCTAATTACTATCTTCCTGATTCTTTCCAGACTCTGTCAATAAGGAACCTTATTGTGAAGGGTCCTATAAAAATTAAGTGATATGTTATTTAACCAGTAAAGCTTGCTATAGTTTGCATGGCCATTAAATACATAGTAGTTCTTAATATTACTCAGGTAAAATTAAGGTTTAGAGCAAGTGAAAAATTTTTTCCCTGGTTTCCAGCTAGAGGACGGGCAGGGGGAGGAAATGCAGGTGTATCTGTGCACCATACTGTGCAGCATACTTGATTATGCTGTTGTCTTTGGAGACCAGGAAGAAGTGGGATGAGTCCTTTTTACTCCTTTAACCCCAGATCATTGGCAGAAAAACTGTCACTGGGGCATTGGCTTTCTTGTTTCTGACTCGCTGTAGACCAGAAACTAAATGTCACTGCCATTTGGTTCTTACATTGAAAAGCATGCTTTATATCCCCAAACTGGCAAAGGCAGAGTGTAGGATAGCTGCTCATGTACTAGCATGGAGGGTGTTTTGCAAAAGGAAAGGCTGACTGGAGAATTCTGTTTTTTCTTGATAACTCCTCAATGCAGGAGACAAATGAGCAATAGGGGAAAGGACCCTCTGTTAGTTCGGGGGGATCTGGATAAAGCAGGTCATGTTCAGTCTCAACCTCACCCCGTCTCATCCTGTTTTGCAGTTGGTCTAGGGCATGTGCTGGGCATGTGCTGGTAGAACTGACAGAACAAGGAAAGCATAGTAGCACATTGAACCCCCTGTACGTTATTCTGGGTCGAGGTGCTATCCTAGAAACTTAGCTTACCTTTTCTTACCTTTCTTTTCTTTTCTTTTTTTTTTTTAATGTACTGGGGATTGAATTCATGCCCTCGTGCTTGGCCACTGAACTAAACTCTTGGCCCTTTCTTTTTCTCTTTTTGAGACAAGGTTTCACTAAACAATTCAGGCTGGCCTCAAACTTGCAATGATCCTTTTGCCTCAGTCTCCCAAATGCTGGATTGCAGGCATACGTCACCACACCTGGCTCCATTTTTCTTTTTAAATATGTCCAGCATCCCAAAATAACTACTATTGTATATCACAAACATGTATCATAATTAAGAAATCATACACTGGGCAAGTTGGGCATGGTGACGCACACCTGTAATCTCAGCCTTTTCAGAGATTGAGGCAGAATAACAAGCTTAAGCCTACCCTAGGCAAAGTATCTTAGTGAGAAAAAAAGTTTTTCAAACTCGTTTTTTAAAGGCTAGGGAACATAGCTAAGGGGCAAAAGCTTTGAGTTCAATTCCCAGTACTACCAAAAAAAAAGTCAGCTGAGCGTGGTGGTGCATGCCTGTAATCCCTGTTTGGGAGGCTGAGGCAGAAGGATCACTGCAAATTTGAGACGAGCCTGGGCTACATAGTGAGTTGAAGGCCAGCGTGAACTACATGGAGAGAACCTGTCTCAACCAGAAACAAAGAAAAAAAGGCAAGGTTCTTATGTAAACCCCTCTTGAGCCCTGAGCATTGTGCTCCAGGTACATGGTAGTTTTTACAGTGAACTCAAGGTGTTTGCTTCATTGTTGTACATGGTCAAGGTGAATGGTTCGGATTCAGTTTATGCTGAAGAAATCTAGAATCATGAACTTCAGAAGAATAGGACATTAGGTGGGTCATCTCAAGAGAACTTTTAGATTTTCCATTTTGCAGAGGCTCAGAGTGTTTTTGTACTTTAGGAACTGTTTTGAATCTCACTGTCCAGATAAGAGTTGTTTCAACTCCCCTCCCCTTTCCCATCCTCTACCTGTTCCTTGGACTGCATTTTTTAACCCTTATCCCACATGTCTTTAGGTTTTTCTTGTTTTCCTTGTTCCTAGGACCCCATTTTCTTAGTTGTAAAGCAAAAGTTTCCCTCTCTTAGCTCCTCTTCTGGTCTCTGAGGTGTAAATATGGCGCTTGATTAGGGAGAAGAGTTCAGCACTGAATTCTAAACTCTTTGACTGCTTTTATTTTTTTTCAGGTTCAAGTGCTGGATTGTGTCATGTGACCATCCCAAAACTCAGAGCACCCTATGGCCATCTTTGCCCTCTGTCACATAACTTGAAACTGCCTGATGGCCTTTTTGCAATGGTTCCTTCCAGGAAGCCTTTTCAATGAACAAGTCCTTTCCCGAACATTCCAATGCCCTATCAGCCCCATATTCCTCAGACACCCTTAACAAACAAAGGCAATCATGTACATGATGTAACAAATACACAAAGTAAATAATCACACTAGTAATATGTTCGCAGGGGTGCTGGCCAGGTTCACACAAATAAGGTTAAAGAGGAGTGCTCCCACTGAGTTGCTGGGTTGTATCCCCAAGCCTCTTTATCCCGTATTTTTGGGAAGATAGGAAGAAGAGGGGACTCTTTAGACTTCAACTCATAGACTTAGCTTCATAAAAGAAATTCTCCCTCCTGTCCCACAAAGGTCTTTATTTGGTGGTACTAAAGGGGCAATATTTTGAGTGTTCCCCAAGTTTAGTGCCCCAGCTCTATAGAGAAAAATTACCTGATGCCTACTGCCCAATCCCTACCCTGTCCAAGATCAGTAGGTATTTGACCTTGATGGAAGTACCTTCACTCTCCTGCCCCTCTCCTTCCACCAAAGAAATTTGAATGGTATGGGTGAGCAGGTGGCTTATTCTCCACTGAGGCAGAAGGATGCAGAACAGGGCTGGAGAGGTGATGCTTGGGGTTGACATAGCTACTGTATGGGAAGTTAGTTGAAAAGCTTAACAGCTCCTGCTCATGAGATGTCTTGTCTCATTGTCTCACTGAGAATAGGAGTAAGACACTCAAGCTCACCAGCTTTACCTTCCCAAGGTGGCCACGTACCTTTGCCCCTTCCATGGTCTGGTCCAAGTAGAAGAAAGATGCTTAGGAAGAAAAAGCCTTCCAGGTTTGCTCTCCAGCATGGGCTTTACTTCAGTACTGTTTCTACCAGACCATAACCGCTGGATTTACTTAAGAGCAGGAATTTTGCTGCAGGTTTTCACCCCCTTCTCTCTTGACATCCTCTCGGCTCTACATGGAGCTAAGAGGTGAGCTGGTGAGGTATGGATAAGGTGTGGAGATTCTCAGCTCCTTGGGTTCAGGCACTCTCCACTTGGCAGGCAGCAGGGAATTTGTATTCTCTGAAGCCTGTGACTCCTCTAAGCCTCATAAATCTCTTCACCACTGCTCTGGTGCCCTGGTTATCTGGTCCCACAGCGAGAGGTATTTTATGTCCATAAAGTGCCCGTGGTAAGTGCTCAGAATTCATCTCTTGGCTGTGGCGGGTGCTGCTATTTTTCATTCCATTGAGGGGAAGAAACTGAGGCTCAGTGAGTTCAGAGGAGGGTGCATTGGGATTGTGGGAGGAATGATTGGACCCAGCTAATGACCTGAAGTGGCAGTCAGTCTGCCTGCTTCCTAGTCTTCCAAACCAGGGAGTCTCTGTCCTTCCCATCCTCTGCTGTAACTGGCCTTGTTAGATTACTTTCCCCACGTACTATTCCCTCCCTGCTGCCAGATACTGCTATATTCAAAAAATAAAAGTTATAGACACTCTGCTCCCTTGTTTTTCCTCCTACCCTGAGCTTTGGGGTTGGGGGACTAAAATGTCCCCCTCCAGAATCCCTTCTACCTTGATCTGTTGGCTCTATTCCCTAGCCCAGAGCAGTGGGAGTGATTTGGATTCAGATGCCCTGTAACCTTCAGCCTACTTAACCACTCCTTTCTTGACCCCTCCAAATCCTTCCCAGACCTGGGTGCTCTGGGGATTTTTCTTTCTTTTTTTTTTTTTTTTTTTTCTCTTTTCCTATCTTCTTTAACCTGAAGATAGAGGCTGGAAGCAGGGACATTCCACAGGCTCTTTGGTCTCTCTCTGCTGAGGGGAATTTGGGTTTAAGCAGGCTGTACCCTCTGGCTAAATACATCAGTACTGTGAAGAAAACTGGCCTGAGGGTGAGTAGGTCCCTGTAAGACCTGGGTGTTTGAGGACTCCCCCTTTCTTCAGCTCAAACCCTAACCTTTTACTGTTTCCATGGCCATTCAGTTTGGCACAAGATTAGTTAGGGTACTTATGGGCTAGAAACTTACATGTGTGCCCTTTACTCCCATTCCCAACCCTGGAGGCTTTATACAAGTGCTTAAGTGGGTGGGCATTGGGGAAGAGGAGGGTTTAGGGAATAAGGGACAAATGGGGCATATGGGCAGGCGCCCTCCTATTCCAGTAAAGCCAAATACCAAAAATGAAAAGTCACAATAAATAAATAAATAAAATTCCCAAATCCTTTTGCCCCTGCCCTCACTTCCCTTCCCCTGCCATGGTTGGAGGAAGAAAGGGAAGAAGCCTAGAATGGATAGATTTCCTCTCCTACTGAGTAGTCAGGGGATCTCCCCAAACTGCACCAAGCCCCTCACCTTGCCAGTGGAAGAAAGGAGGCATGGTGTGGGGCTTTCATTTATTACTCCATTTCAGTCTCTCTCAGTGTTTGTCTCTGCCTAGTCTGTCTCTTCTGCCTCTCTGTTCCTTTGCCTTCTCAATGCTGCTCTATTTGTTCCTCTGTCTCAATCTCTGTCTCTACATCTCTCTGTCTTCTTGCCAAACCTTCTTACCTGCAAACCTCAAACACTGCACCCTGACCATGCCCCTCCTTTTCCTTCTCCCAACCCCACACCCTTCAGTCCCCACCTGCCTCCCTCAGTTGTATTGCACACTGCTTGGTCAGGGAACAAGGTGTGATGTTCATGGGAAGAGGTGGAGGGAGCTCTAGGGCTTGGGGGGAGGGCACGGCTAGGGATCTCAGGGTAGGGTCTGTGGGGGAGGCATTCACTGTCCCCCACCTTAGGAGCAGCCACAGCGATCCACCACCATGCCAGGGATCTTGCCGTAGATAATCTGCTGCTTGTCATTGAAGTACAGCATGTTGATTGGGGACATCTTGGTAGGGGTGCAGCAGGGCCCAGCAGAGCCTCTTGGATTGGCCTGTTGCACCAAGTGGGTGTGTGGATACTTTTGCATGAACATGTACTCGCACTGGCCCGAGCAGTAGTTGGCCTTGTAGCGTTTAGGTGCGATGATCCAGTCCCAGCCGAAAGCCTCAAAGTCCACTGTGAGGGGATATCGGCAGCAGCGGGACTCGCTTGAGTGCTCATCACAATCCAGGCCCAGGTTCCGCCGGGACCGTTTTGTGTTCTCTAGGACTCGAAGCTCCATGAAAGGATGCTGAGGGTCAGGGAGAGGGGAAAGAGATGTGACATAGCCCTGTATAGTTCCTCATCCCTGTTCCTTTCCCAGCTGTCTCTCAACAGGCATCAGAATAGAATCCATTGATTTCTCAGTTTTTCATTTCTCCCACCCACAGACCTTCTTCATTTTGCTTGCTATCTAACCATCTGTCCTTCAACTCACCTTCTCTAATTCTTACCTGGCAACCTGACCCTTAACAGTCCCTTGGCCCAGGGCCTCATCAATAGCCAGTTTTTGTGCTCTCACGGATCTCCAATTAACTGACACCTTCACCCCAAATTGTTTTCAGCTGTTGCCTGGCTTGAACCCCTGAAAAGTGATAGTTGCCACCCATCCCCACCACCTCCTCTAGAATCAGTTCTTGGTCCGAGAAAAATGACACTGGTCCCCAGCCCCCTTCAGATTTCTGGTCTACTAACATTCCCCACCTCCTCAGGGCAGGTTATACATATCCACCACCACTTCAGGCCCCCTGCTCACCAGCCCCTCAGCTCCTGGCCCCAGGGAGGTGACAGCCAGGTCTGTGCCACTGGGATCAAAGGCGTTGATCTCGATGCCCCAGTTGCTCTGTGGCTGGCGGAACCAGCTGTGTAGCACTTGCTTGAAGTCGATGCTCTGCCAGTGGCCGGAGCGTGAGTGCAGCTCAATCTTGAGTGAACGGATACGGATGTGACGCCGGCCTCCACCCCCTCCCCCTGCGGTCCCTTCCCCAGTTAGGGGTTTCAGTCGCAAGATCTGCAGGTAGACTGTGGCTGGGCGGGGCACGGGCCGAAGGTACACCCACAGCTGGGCCTTCAGTACCTTTGTGAACATCACCTTGGGGCTGAAGTGGAAATGGCAACAGAGAGGGCTGCCATCTGTCTGCACTGCGGGGTCCGCTGATAAGAGAGAAGGGGGCAGAGCATCAGCAAAGGGTGTTTGTAGAGGGGATCAATAGCACTGGGAGGCATTGGCAGTTTGGATTCGGGCTGTTTTCCAGTTCTTTACCCTTCTCCCATGCCTGTATGGTTGGCTATGTTACTGTGTCTTTGATAACCAAACAGTGTCACTTTTCTATAGGATAATGTCTTGATCAATTCTTCCTGATCCGTACCCATTCCCTAGTCCACTTACTGTAATGTGTAAGTTCTTGTTTACCAGATAATCTGCAAAGACAGTTACCTGAATCCTCCTTCCACCTGCATCCTTTTTTCCCAATGTTTCCCAGCATATAAGGCTTAGACTTTTTCTGAATCTTTAATGTTCTTTACATTAACATATCTTTCATCATATCTGCTTTCCTTAGGTCACCTTGCCCCAGAATACTCTTGATTTGTTTGTTGGATAGGTAAGCCTGCCCTCAAAGCAAGATGGCATCGAAGAAAATAACTCAAGGTCCAGAGGAGAGTGGTCTAATCTCAGAAAGTAAACCAGGATTTAGATTTAGGCTTCTTGTCTCATTCCTAGGAGCACACCCTCCAGAATGAACTACTAAACTGTTTTCTGTACATCTGACTCTCCATTCTCTCCTAAGAAAAACTTGTTTCCTCACCATTAACACCTTAGCTTTTGAGAAAGCAAAAAACATCTGATGCTCAAAGTATCAGAAATAACGTTCAACACACCAAGTCAACTGTGGTCAGTTTTTTCTCCTCAGAGCTTTCTTTTGGTTTCTCATCCCACAGCCAGTAAGTGTTCACAAAGGTTCAGCATCCCAACTATACATTTTGACCCCCACCTCCATATTCTTGTCTGTATCTTGTCCCTTAGGTCTGAACAGTGATTCTCAATATATCCCTCTGCTTTGGTTCCAGCTCCTCCCAGTTCCCCTTCCTAATCTCTTAAATTAGTTGAGAAATGCCCTAAATCATGTCTCCTCTGGATAGGAATATTCATCCTCATTCTATATAGGAAGAATCTGGAATGAGCTTCCAGAGTTCTGTAAGTTTGCTGAGAAGTCTAGGTCCTTGTGTATCATGCACTGGTCTCTTGTACAGCACAGTCATGGAGGACTTAGAATGTTTCCCATCATCACTCCATCCCACCTCAGGACACAGAGAACCTCCAAAAGAAGTAGGAAGGAGGAAAGTGCTTAGTCATCTTTATGTATTCAGGACACCGTACAGAGTCCTTGTGCAGCATATTTTTTCTTGGTTCTTTGAGACCCCAATGCTGTGGTAGTCCTCTCAAGTTACCCCACTGGCTGAAACTTCAGTGGTAGTGCAATGGATTAGGGTTTTTGAAGTGAAAATTGAGAGAAAGATTAAGAGAGGAGCTGGGGTAGAAAAGCTACTGGGGAGATCAGGAATGACAAACAACAATCCAAATGATATATTGTTAAAAAAAAAACAACAAATAACAAAACAAAAAAAATGACACATTATGCCTAATTTCAGTATAGGAATTGACTTTCTTGCCATTAGATATTCATCTTGAGGGTGGACACTGTTGATAACTTGTTTACTTTGCTGACCATTGAGTGCTTCCTTGCTAAGCAATACTTAATTAAATACAATCTGAATGAACTCATAGTTTTAAAATTACCCAGGCAACTGCCTGAGAGTTCTTCCCAAAGTGTTATTTGCCTATAGTTGAACTAGATTTGACTGCTTCTTGACTCCTCATTAACCTATACGTGACCTTGTTGGCTACCAATATCAGACTTAGCAATGTGATAAGGTAATTCTTTCTTTTTTTTTTTTGTACTGGGAATCAAACCCAGGACCTTGCACTAGCCAGGCAGGTGCTGTGCCACTGAGCTATATCCCTGGCCCAATAAAGTAATTTTTTTTTTTTTTTGTCTTTTTCCTTTTTCCTTTTCAATCCCGTGAGGGATTGAACTCACAACTGCCTGCCTGCAAGACAGGCACTTATGCCGCTGAGCTAAATCCCCAGCCCCCCAATAAGGTAATTCTTTATCCATGGGAACATTAAATGAGCATTAAATAATGTGAAAACAGTAGAGGTTTTCAATGAAGGCTGATTGGTTTGTTTTCTAAATTCTAAATGTACCTCACTGCTAAGCTAACCTAGACTCTGGAGGTGAAGGATGGACACCATCCCTCTAAGTCAGTGTTAGTAAGCCTGTGGCACGTGTGCTGCAGCAGGGCGTTGATGTCTTTGAAAGCTTTGAAGGATTGGTGTCAGTGCTCTAAATCTTCGGTTCCTTTAGACAAAAGTTCCCCCATCCTTATCATAGGGAATCTTCATACACTTTTCCCTCAGAGGACATGGTAACAGTCTGCTAGTAGGAGACAGGATATAAGGACAAAGTGAAAGGATAGAGAAAAAGAGTTTGGAGATGGTCAGGGATGAATGGAGAAGAGACAGGAATGAAGACGAGATAAGCAGAGGAATGGGGAGTTAGTGGGAAGATCACGCCATGGAGAGAATTAAGTTTGGGAGTTGGAAAACATCAAAATTAGGTGGAAAGGAGTGTGTGGCAGGGGGTGAGAGAAAGAGGTGGGAAAGAACTAAACCTAGCAGGGGAAGGAAGAAAAAGAAGGGGATATAGAACGAGGAACAAAGAAGCAGGTATATCTACAGAGGGAAACTGGGCTTGAGAGAGTCGCCAGCACACACAGGCCCAGCTCCATTGGGGAGGGGAAGGGGCCACATCTGTGTTGGATTGATCTGGTTGGTGGCAGGCAGCAGGTCAGGTTTAGTAGGCGGTGCTGGTTGGGGAGAGAGGTCATTGCACTATTTTCAGCAAAAGCCCAACCCCCTCCTACTCACCACAGCCTCTGCCTCCCCTGTCAGCCCCCCCCCCTCCAACCTTAGCTGGAAGGCCTAGGGGCTGGAGGTTGGGCTGCGAGGGCAGGGGCCTCACAGAGTAGGGAGGAGAGACAAACTGAGGGGCTGGGCTTGGCTCCCTGAAGGGCAGGGGGCTGGGTTCCCAGGATGAAGCCTGGGGTGGGAAAGACTGAGAGGGTAGAGGGAACTAGGGCAGGCTGTACAGCAGCCTAGGAGTGGTGGGGGCTGGGGTCCAGGGTGGAGGGCTGGGGGAGGGGAGGCAGGGGGAGGGGAGCAGAGGCCATCTCTGCTGACAAACACCTCCCCCGATTAGCAGAGCACAAGTCTCTTATTAAAGCGGGTCCCTGGGGATTAGACTATAAAAGTCTCTTTTTGCTTTTCCCCTCTCTCCCTCCCCTCCCCTTTACTCCCCCTCCTGGTCTTAAGAGCTCAGCTAGCTCTTAAAGGGGACGTACAATACCTGGCTGAAGACCCTGTTCCCTAGTTACCCAAATACTGGTGTGGCACAGAGGTGGAACTTGGCATGAGATCTCCACCTGCTGGTGCCCCTCACCAGACCTAACCTGTTCTGCCCCAAACATGCATGTTGGAGTCCCTTCTCCTGCATCCCCATAACTAGAGCTAATTCGGCTCTACTGTCTTATGGTTAAGGGATGCTAGGGATATGGAGGAGTCAGGGCAAGTCCACAGCTGGATCACCCATCCAGGAAATCCTCATAGTGCACCACACAGACCTGGGAGTATCCTTCTACGCACCGTACCCTTCATGCTTTTCCCAGCAAACTCAGTCAGAATTCCCATACTACGGTTTCCTAAAATCCCCACCCCCCACCCTTGCCTTCGGTCAATCTCAGACTGACCCTAGCTTCCATGAAGTAGCAGTCCTAAGTACAGAGGGGAGACTGAGGAACTCAAGACAAATCCCCATTTCTTCATACACCCACACCCACGATCCTTCCCACACACTGGAAATATATCCAATTAGTTTCCTGGTTCTTTTGAGTTTTCTTTATAGTCTTGACAAAGTACTGTGGAGTGAGTTCTGCAGAAATATGAGTGGCAGTATCAGGGTCTCCTCCCAGAAGCACACCTGAGTTTCTATGCCTCTCCTCAGGGGTGGGCCACGAGGACTCCCTTCAGCCCAGGCTTTTTATGACCCATCTGCCAATAAACGCCCCCCCCCTTCTGTTCAAAGTCATAAAACCAAACCATGGAAGGGGACCTTGCCAAACCACTAGGGAATAGGAGTAACCTGGTTCCCCAGTGTTGAAGAGTGGGGGGGGGGACCCGTGGGGGAAGGGAAAGTCACCTGACCCTAGAGAGAGCTGGGGTGGGGGTAGTAGTATTGGCCTGGATTTTCCAGGCCATAAAATTTCAAAGTAGCTCATGTCTATGAACATGTTCATTTTCCGTTTGGCCGGGGGCTTGGATGCCGGGAACCCTAAGCATCCCCACCTAGTTCTTTCTCTTAAAAGATGGTACAGAGGGTGAATAAACTGAATAAACGAAGAAACACTAAGGTTTGAGTAGTCAAATGGTTGCCCTTAACGCCTAGGGAAAGGGGGTTGAATTATCTGAGCCTGGTCGGTACCAAGAAGGCGCAGCTTTTCTGAGCCCGTGGCATACCCAGTGAGAGTCACAAGGCTCAGGATGCAGAAAGCCAGCTGTGCTTGCTAGGAGGGACACGGGGTGCTGGGACTGGAAAAGGAGCACTCAGTTCCCTGCAGTCGGGCGGGTGCGTTTCGGACGCGGGTCGGGAAGCGGGTTGCCAGGGCAGTGGGGAGGCAGAGAGCACTGCGGGTCAGCTGGGACTGGGGGTCCAGGCGCTGATTCTGTTCTCCAGCCTCCCCTTCTGAACCCTTCAGGGCACAGTCGCTGCCCGGTTCCCTTGGTCGCGGGTCCCAGCTCCCCCGGGCTCCTTCAACACTTTAACACACAACGGGCAGAAGAGGCAATGTCTCACGTCCCGCCCCGTTTGCCTCATCCCACCTCCGGGAACCCAGCGTACACAGAACTCCGCCGCCCGTCTTCACCGCTCGGGAAAAGTTCTGTGAAGTAGCCCCCGCTCCCCAATCCATCAAGTTTTCGAAGTAAGGGTTTCGGGCGAGGGCAGCCAGGAGCGCCCCGCTAGGAAGCGAGAGGCGCCTTTCCCAGAGCCGCGCCAGCACCGCACCGCTCGCGTCCCGCTGCCCACTTACTCTCCTGGGCCATGCTAATGACGGTCTCGGTGGTGGCGTGGTACTCGTCTTCCTCCAGGAAGTCTTCGGGCTGCAGCGCGTCGCCTTGGAAGTCGTGCAGGTCCAGGATCTGCTGCAGCGGCGGCGCCTTCGGCAGCAGCTGCTTCACCACCTCGCGGCTGATGTTGGGCGCCTCCTTGAGCCGCAGTTTGCTCAGGATCTGCGACTTGATGCTCTCCAGGCGCAGCTCGCGGCTGTGCTGCCGCCACACGCACACGGGGCAGCCGTCCGGCTCGGGCGCCGCGGACGGGGCCGACCGGCTGGCGCGCTCCCCCCCAACCCCGGCCCCGGCCCCGGCCCCGGCCCCGGCCCCGACCGCCGCCGCCGCCGCCGCTGCCGCCGCCGCCGCTGCCGCGGGGCCCTCGGCCGCCTCCCCCCGGGGCCGCAGCTCCAGGGCGAGGAGCAGGAAGCCCAGCAGCAGCGGGGCCGCGAGCACCATGCTGGAGGGGAGGGGAGGAGGACTGGGGGGCGGGGACGCCGGAGTCCCGCGGGGAGGGGGCGGAGGGAGGAGGGAGGGAGGAGGAGGGGGTCCGGGCGGCGCGGGATTGGGGGCTGCCCGGCCGAGGGGGGGCCGGGGGGGCCGGGGGCGGCGGGCGCGCGGGCGGGGCGGGCGAGCGGCCGGGGCGGGCGGCTGGGGGGGCCGAGCCCGGGCCAGGCCCTTTATAGCCCCGGCCCCCGTGTCGTAAGCGGCTGCGATTGGCTGCGGAGCCAACAAAAGAGGTAGCGCTGTCATCCGAGGCGAGAGAGGGAGCCGGAGAGAGCCAAGGAAGAGAGGAAGAGGGAGGGAGCGAGGGAACCCGGGCCCAGAGAAAGATGAAGAAATGAAGGGACCAACCGAGAACTGGAGGGGGGAAGCTACCGAGGAAAAAGTCCAGAGTCAGACCCAGAAGAGACAGAGAGGAAAGGGGGAAGAGAGACCCAGAGAGCCCGAGATTGGACTAGGAGAGAAGGCAAGACAAAGGAGGGAAAAGAAGAATCAGAAGGGGGAAGACAGAGGAGAGAGTCAGCAAAGAGACCAAGAAAGAAGGGAAAAGGCTGGGAGAGTCAGAATAGAGAGAGAGACCGAGAGGGAGAGAGTGTCAGAGACCAGAGAATTAGACCTAGGTGGATGACTGAGTTCTACAGAGCAGACCTGGAGAGATGGGGTTGGGGAGTAGATAGAGTGGGAACAGGGCTGAGGAACAGATGGGAGGAGACCAGTATCTTGAGAAAGGCAGAGGGACAGGGACAGAAGACACCAAGAAGCCCCTAAGGAAGCAGATGCGGAGGGTCACGTGTGGTGAAGGAAGAGGCTCTTGAGGGAAGGCATAAGCATACAGTCATCCTTGATGGGGTCATGTTGGGAGTGTGTAAGGGTGACTTGGGCTCAGAGGAGCACCAGCTATTGAAATAAGTTGCAAGGTGTTTAAGGAAGCCCTGGAGGAAGCATCTGGCTGGCTTATTAGAGGAATCAGAGAGATTCTGAAAGAAGCCAGGGGCAACCTGAGAAGGTACAGAGGAGACAGGAAACCTTGAGGCAATAGAAAGACTTGCAGCTGGGATGGCTGTGAGCTTGAAGTTGGGGTGTAAGAGAGCAGAGGGAATCAGCAGGTTGGAAAAGGTGGGACCTGGTGACCATGGTGGGGAGGAGCCTTGATAGGCAAGGCTGGAGACCACTGTGCATAGAGAGAAATCTCTACTGCTAGATTTCTAGCTATGTCTTTAGATCTGCAGGGTCTTAGATTCTGAGAATGAAGCTACAGGGGTGGGGATGGGAGAGAAGATGCCTGAGCTCAAGATGACAAATTGCAAAAGGAGAAATTCAGGTGTGGAACCAGCCTTAGTTATGAAGAATGACCCTGAACACGGTCAGAGGACAGAGTAGAAAGTCATGCACACCTGTAATCCCAGCACTCGGGAGGCTAAAGCAGGAGGATCAGGATTGCCACCAGTTTGAGGCCACCCTGGGCTACATACATAGTGAGTTCAAGGCTAGTCTTTACTACATAGTAAGACTTTGTCTAAATCAATCAATAATCAAACTGCTTTAAAGATGATTAACTTCTGGTGCTAGATATATCTCTAGGAACAAGTTTCCTCAGGTTTATTTCTTTTCTTTTCTTTTTTTTTTTTTTTTTGTCTTTTTCCTTTTTATAGGTACCGGGGATCAAACTTACAATCGCCTGCTTGCAAAGGCAGGCACTTATGCTGCCTGAGCTAAATCCCCAGCCCCAGGCTTATTTCTTTTCCATCCTAAGTCCCTAGAGGTCACTAGACAAATTGAAAATATTTGAAGGGTCAGATTTTGCTCATTTCCTGGCATGTACTGAGTAAATGGAAGTCTTTCATTATTGGGCATCTCAGATCAAACAGAGAGGCACTGGTTTCCTCTCTGGAATTAGAGCTCAACAAAATATCTTAGTGTTGGCTTGAAATAAGCTTAAAAACAGAGCTGAGGCAGGAAGCTAATGTGGAACAAGAAACAACAAAACTGAAGGTCCAGGTGTGAGGTGAGAAAATTGGGTGTAAATTGTGGAGCTTTGAGTAGGTGATACATTCCCACAGAGAACAGGAACTTAGAAAGCAACAATAGTAACAACAGAAACCAAAACTCAAGACAGATAGTTCCCTTCCTTGCTTTAGACCAAGACATGGGTATCTCAGTATTTTCTTGTCTTTATCTTTAATATGGGATCACATTACCTAATCCTCAAATGGTTGTGAGGATTACATATAAATCAATCAATCATAGGCCTCTCTTCAAGATGCTTCTTCTTTCCTTCAGATGTCCCAGAACACTGATTGTCTTCACTTCATATTCTGGTGTGTCCTAGCCTCTAAAATGTTTCTCAGACAGAGGCAGTGTCACCTGTGTCTACTCCTTTAGGACAGGTATCCCATCCTTCACTGCCTGTGGCAGGTACAAAGAGAAATTAAAAGCAAAGATACATAAGACCCAGGTCCTTTTCTTAGGGAACACGTAGACTGGATGAGACCATATGCAAACAGTACCAGCCCAAACTCCAGGTCATAGTGTCTCCATCTTGATGATAACCTAGGATCTTTTTATCCCCTAAAATGTGCCCCACCTTGGCGTTTTTCATTCAGTGAATAACAATCATTCTTTGAATGTTTCTTTCTGATCTCCTGGTTCTCTCATCATCTCTGAATCCTTTGCATGGTTTATTTTTTCTTTCTAGAACAACTCCTTGGCTCAGGGTAGCAGTCATGGTATAGCGAATATGTAACAAGTGAAGTCCCAGGTTTGATCCCCAGTACCCTACTCCCACTCTGCAATCTTTTGGTTAAATTGATTTTTTAGGTAGAGTCTCACTGTATAGTTCAAACCTGCTTTGAACTCACTATACAGCCCACGCTGACTTTGAACTTGTGGCAATCTTCCTGCCTCAGCCTCCCAAATACTGAGATTATAGCCATGCACCACTATGCCCAGCATCTTGGCTAAATTTATTATTTTTTTTGTGCCTCAGTATAGATGAGATTTTAGAAATGCTATCCAGGAGTCCTTTCCTGTGGTTAGCTTTTTGATTAGAATTAGGCTGTCTGGCTTTAAGTCCCAGGAATCTCATCCTTTGGTTGTGCAAGCTTGACCAAATTATTTTTATTATTACTATTTTTTGTCTTTTTGAGACAGAGTCTCACTATGTAGTTTAGGCTGACTTTGAACTCCCTTTGCAGCAATCTTCCTGCCTCAGCCTCCTGAGTCCTGGGATACAGGCGTGTGACACCACACCTGGCTTCAGGCAAATTATTAAGTCACTTTATACCTCAGATTCTTCATTTGTAAAACAGAGATAAAATATTGTACCCATTTCATGGGGCTGTGAGGGTTAAATCCCAGCACACCATTCTTTTTTGGGGGGTGGGGTACCCGTAATTGCACTCAGGACCTTGTACTTGCCACACAGGCCTTTGTTCCAACACACCATTCTTCTCTTCTGCTTTTCTGTCCTACTGAGACTTGAACCCAGGCTTTCATACTGAGCTACATCCTCACCCTTTTTATTTATTTATTTATTTATTTATTTAGTCTTTTTTGAGACGGGGTCTCGCTATGCAGTTCAGGCTGGCCTTGAGCTCACTGGTCTCACAGGCTGGTCTCAAACTCACAACAACCCTCCCACCTCAGCCTCCTGAGTGCTGGGATTACAGGCATGAGCCACCATGCCTGGCTCCTTTTTATTTTATTTTTTATTTTATTTATTTATTTATTTTTTAATTTTTATTTTTAGGTAAAGTCTTGCTAAGTCACTGAGCCTAGGCTGGTTTCAAATTTGAAAGCTTGGTGCTCAGCCTCCCAGAATCCTGGGATTACAATGTACACTGCCACACCTATCTTTGACACACCATTCTAAACAATGTCATTAGTCTCACTGAGATTTATAACTCTCACTATGAGACCCTTATAAAGCAGGAAATTTTTCACCACAGTTTTTCTCAGCTGCCTTGAATAAAGAATCATCAAATAGATGTGGCAGTGCACTCTTGTAATCCTGGCTGCTCTGGAGATTGAGGCAGAAGGATTGAAAGTTTGACAGAGGATATGTTGCCAAGGTTCAGGGCCAGTGGGTGTGTGTGTGTGGGGGGGCTTTGGTAAATGCACCAAGTCAGACAGAGCTGGACTTTACTAAGAGCACCTAGTTAGAGCTGGGTGGGGAAGAGAAAATTGTATTTTTGTGTCCATGAAGTGTTACTGTCGTTTGCCAAATACCAGGAAGTTAACACAAGGAACAACTTGTGAGACCCCAAAGGATTTCCATCTGGTTTTCTCCGCAGTTTTTAGGATTAAAGACAATCCAATGGGAAGACAAGACTGCCATCTAGCGGTAAAATAAACACACAGTGGGTTTTCCGCTTATACTTTATACCTTATTTTTCATTTTACATTTCTAGTCTGAGAAGTATCTGGTGATAAGATCCCAGGACCTCGAGCATGCTAGGGAAGCACTCTGCCTTTGAGTTACACACTCGGCCGGAAAAATTCTGGATCATAATGCACTAAACCTTGTCCTTTCTTTAATTTCTTCTAGACTTTGTCTCTTGAGGTCCCTTGGCTTGATCGTGGTGGGTTCCCCTGAGTTGCAGGAACTAAACCCGAGGTTTCTTTTAGGAGCTTCAGGACTGCAGCTGCCCCAGACCCAGTTCTGAGCGGGGTGGCTTTTCAGAAAAGGAGTTGCAAGACGGTTTGACATTAAGATCTTGACTCATCCCGGTGGGTGCTGTGGCTTGGGGTCCCGCCCACTGTCCTGGTCTCCCAGGCAACTGTCTTCTAGCCTGCAGTGCCCCTTTCCCGGCGTTACCCAGGCAACCTTAAGGCCTGCCTCCTTCAAGGTCCTGACTGGTTCGTAGCAAATGTGGGTCGGGGCCTAAGGGAGACATTTAGGTTTGAAGGATGCGCTGTGGGGAAGGAGGTAGTGTTCCAGGGGGAGGGGGTGAAGTTCAGGACGTGCCAGGACTGAGGACACGGGGTGCTGGCTTGGTGTCCTTAGGTGGAGAGTTTATTACCCTCTTGGGAGGCCCGACGCCAAAGTTCGAGGCCAGCGACGCCTTGGCACTGTGGGGCTTTCTCAGGCTGGAGGGGGCCGGCTGGTGAGGCTGTAGTAGGAGCCTCCCTGGAGACCCCCATGTGTCTTTCGGGACTGGGGAGGTTTTCTGGGACAGGGGAGGTACGAATGTTGGTAAAATAGACCCTTCGCAGGCTTCCTGCCCACAAACCGTGCAGCGCACGCCTGAGAAGCTCTCACTGTATAATTATCATCCTCTCCCACACCATATTCTAAACTGTAATCATCTTGCCTGGGTCTCTTGCCAGCCCTGTTAACCTCTTTGCCCCCAAGGCCCTCTAAGACAAGTTGGGAGAAAAGTGTCAAAGAACTTGTATTTGGGGCTGTCGTGGCGTGGCAATAGTGAAAGAAGTGTTGCTAGGGGACTCTAAACATTATTTGGGCTCACTTCTTTGCTTTGGCCTCCCTGAAAAATGCCTGCTCTACCTCCAGTCAGTCCCCTCTCGCCCTCTTAAGGAGGAAAGGGCAGCCCTAACTCCGCGGGGAGGAGCTCTTTCCTCCCTTCGCTTTTGGTTTCCCAGGTGTTCCCATCTCTTTCCCATCTCCCAAGCCTTTCCTGTTGCTTCCTCTGGTCTAAGGTGGTTGGGGCCGTGGCTACAACCGATTGCACCTCTCAGCATGCCAGCAGGAGGCGCCATATTCCAGCTGCTGGTCAAGGAGAAGAAAGGGTGTGCGCACAATGTTTGCTTCTTCGGAGACATCCTGGCAGTTGGGCAGTTCCGGGAGGTGACAGAGGTTGCCCTCCCGAGGCCAGGTGAAGGAAGCTGGAAACAGCCGAGGGCAGCTAGAGGTGGAAGTCCTGGGAGGAAATCCAATCAGAGGGAAGTTAACACAGGGCAGCATCCAGAGCTTGTGTTTATTATAGCCTTCACCTCACTTTCTGCCCCCCAACTATCTGGGATTGAACCCAGGACTTTTGCATTGAGCTACATCTTCATGCCTTTTTGAAAGCCTTTTTTTTTTTTTTTTTTGAGACAGGGTCTCACTATGTAGTTCACGTTGGGCTCACTTTGTAGCCCAGGCTGGTCTCAAACTCGAGACAAACCGCCTGCCTCAGCCTCCTGAGTACTAGGATTATAGGTGTGTGGCACCATGCCTGGTTTATTTTGAAAGAGTCTTGCTAAATCATTAAATGGCCAGTTTGAGCTCAAACTTGCAATCCTCCTGCCTCAACTTCATCCCCCTTTTGCCTAAAAGGTTGTAAGCATTTTTTAAAAATTGAGACAGGCTGGCTTTGAACTCACAGTGATCCTTGTGCCTCAGTCTGCCAAGTGCTGGGATTACAGAGTGCCCCATCATACCTGGATTAAGTTTGTAAGCATTTTTCATGTTTTCATTTTTTATAGGTACCAGGGATCAAACTCACGACCACCTGCTTGCAAGGCAGGTGCTTATGCTGCTGAGCTAAACCCCCAGCCCTGGTTGTAAGCATTTTTGAAGACAGGAGCAGTGTTATGCTCATCTTCATGTAGTTCTAGTGCCTGACATAGTTAGGCTTCCACTACATGGATGAATAAGTGAATGAACTCTTCTGCAATTCCCTCCTAGGCTTTTCAGTTCCAAGGGACAGACATGTGAGGTAATTCCAGACTTCTACTATCTCGTTTTTCTCATTTCTTCTACATTTGTCTCTGTTTTACCTCAGTGGAAACCTTAGTTGTGAGGCTCTGTGCCTTAGGTGAACACTGCTCTGCTCCTGCACCAAGTCCTGGACCAGAACCATCTGGCACTCGGGTTCTGACCCAGGTGGTGTGCAGGGAGCCTGAGCCTGGCTAGGATCCTACCTGGAGTTTCCAGAGCTGCCCACCCTGCCTGCTTCCCAGCTGTGCATTGGAATTTGTCTGTGTTAATGGAGGTGACAGGAACCAGGAAGATGGGGGAATGTGGAGTCAGAAGTCAAGGGCTGGGGGTCCAGGACTAGAGAGGAATGGAGATGAGTTTGTAAGGACCTTCTGGTGGTGATTGGTTAGGGTGGCAGGTGAGTTTGGGATAGGAACTGGGCCTTTAGGGCTTGAATTGGGGCTTTAGGCCAAGGCCAAGGTAGGTGGGAGAGGCAGAAAGAGGCTGAGTTGTCCCTCCTAACCTATACCTTGGCTACCCCTATCGGGTCTTGACCTAGATCTCTCAAATGAGTGTATGGCAAAGGCTTAAATAAAATGAGACAAGTGGTATGATTTCAGGGCTCCAGGAGGGTCAAAACCCTTCAGCTGAGCTCGAGACTCTGAGAGCTAAAACAAAGACTTCTCTGGACCATACATTTTATTAGGTCTAACAACAAAGGGCAGGGAAACTGAGGAAAGCCAAGGCAATGAGCAGCACCTTGGAGTCACTTTAAGGATGTCTCCAAGTAATGAATCAAGTCAATTTAGTAGAACTGTCTTACCATGAAGACATGGTAGAAGTGAGACAGTAGGAGTAATTATTACAGCTGCAGTTGTATTTACTTAATTAGTGTTGGAGCCAAGTGTCCACAGTTGTGGCCTTATCTTGCCCTTTGAGGTATCTCTGGCCTCACTATAGGCCTGAGCCAGGACCAGTGATTCATAGAGATTCACTTACTATGAATCAGCTTTCATCGCCAGACAACGGGCTGAGGCCTAAGTCAGACTCACAGGTAAACATAGGAAGCCAATTAGTTAATTTAATTTAATTTTTTTGGTACTGGGGATTGAACTCACAACCTCGAGTTTGCCAAGCAGATACTTACACCGCTGAGCTAACCCTGACCTCCATTTTTTTTTTTTTTTTTGTGCTGGGGATCAAACTCATGACCTTGCACTTGCAAGGCAGGCACTTATGCCCTGAGCTAAATCCCCGACCCTAATTAGTTAATTTTAAATTCTGCTCAGAGCTGCTTTGTTGTGGTCTCCAACATCCCTCTGTTGGGATGTTTAGTACTTCTCAAAGCCCAAATCCTTCTAAGTTCCATGAGTCTAAACACAGAGTATAATCAACCCGAATCATATTTTTTAGGGGATCAAAAACAAGGCAAGCACATATTACTGAGTTATAGACCCAGCCTAAACCTTTTTTTTTTTTTTAAATTAAAGCAGAAGACACCTTATTTGAAGGTGAGGAAAGGGAGGAGAGAAAGAGACAGACAGAGAGACAGAGGGAGACAGAGAGAGAAAGATGAAGAGCAGAGATATGGTGGGCAGCTACTTTGGATGAATAGGGAGTATTTTTTTTTTTTTTATCGGTATCAGGGATTGAACTCATGACTGACTGCTTGCAAGGTAGGCGCTTATGCCGCTGAGCTAAATCCCCATCCCCAAATAAGGAGTATTTGAAAGGGAAAAACTCCTGGTTGTTTTGTTTGCTTTTTGAAACAAGGTCTTACCAGGTGTGGTGATGCATGGTTGTAATCCCAGCACTTGGGAGGCTAACACAGGAGGATTGCTGTGAGTTTGAGGCTGGCATGGGCTACGTAACAAGTTCAAAGTAGGTTTGCATTACATAGCAAAAACCTATCTAAGGGGCTGGAGGTTTAGCTCAGTGGCATAAGCACCTGCCTTGCAAGCAGGCAGTCGTGAGTTCGATCCCCGGTACGGATAAAAAGGAAAAAGACAAAAAAAACCCCAAACACAACCCTATCTAAAAACAAAACAACAACAACAAAAAAACCCCAAAAACCCTGCAAGGTCTTGCTATATAGTGCATGCTGGCCTTAAACTCTCACAGCAATTCTCTTACCTCAGCATCCTGAGTGCTGGGATTTACAGGAGCGTGCTCCATACCCAGCTACCATTATCATTTTATTTTTGTATGTGATTTTTTTTGTTGTGGAAAAATATGCATAAATAAAATTTATTGCTTTAATCATTTTTTTAAATCAGTACCAGGGATCGAACTCATGACTATGCGCTTGCAAGGTAGGCGCTTATGCCGCTGAGCTAAATTCCCAGCTACTTTAATCATTTTTAAGTGTACACTTCGGTAAGTGGTATTACCATTATCATTTTTTTTTGACTGGGAGGGGGTAGGTACCAGGAATTAAACTCCACTTCATGCTTTTTAGGTAGGCACTGTGCTGCTACATCCTGGTCCCCACCATCATCATTTTTCAGGTAAGTAAACCAATCCCTTTCATTTCCTCTGTGGTCTTCATAACTGTCCTGTGAGATGAAGAAGGGGTTCTTTTCCTCCTGTTCTACTGGGAAAGAGTTGAGACTCAGGGAAAGCGAGGATTAACCAAGATCATTCACTGGCAAATTGGCAGAACCAGGTCACCCCATGGCATCTACTTTGAGAGCCTCTTGCTAGGGCCAATGTAAGAACTCAGCACTGAGGCTGGGTGTCAGGCCCTGCCTCTTACCTGCAGGTGGATCCTGAATAAGTGACTTCATCTCTTTAAGCTTACCTTCCTTCCTTCCTTTTTCTGCTTTTTTTTTTTTTTTTTTTTAAGAGGCCTGGCTGTCCTCAATTTGTGATAATCGTCCTGCCTCAGCCTCCCAAGTGCTAGGATTATAGGCATGAGCTATCATGCCTGGCTCTTCCCCTCCAGACCCTGCTCTCTTTCTCCCTCCCTCTTTTCCCTATTGGGGACTGAACCCAGGGCTGAACCCAGAGCTCATTGAACCACATCCTCAGTCCATTTTTTATTTTCAGACAGGATTTCCTTGAACTGCTAAATTGTACAACCTGGGCAGGAATTTAAAATTCTGCCTCAGCCTCCCAGACTGCTGGTATTACACGTGTGTACCACAGCTGGCTGAGTTTCAGTTTCATGGCATGGCAGACACTTTGGCAGTGTACTGATGGGTGCTACAGTGATCTATAATTTTTTGATTGTTTGCTTTTTTGGTACTGGGGATCGAACTCATGCACTTGCCAGACAGGCAATTATGCTGATTAACTAAATCCCCAGCCCCCTTTTGTTTGTTTTTTGAGACAGAATCTCATTATGCAGTCCAGGCTGACCTTGAACTCACAATGATCATTCTGCCTCAGCCTCACCACCATGCCCTGTTATAGTGACCTAATCTTGCCCGCATGAAATGTGTGGCCTCCCTAGACAATGGGGGACAGTGAGAGTTGGCCGCCCTTCCCTTTCATGCCCCCAGACACTGCCACCCCAGACACTGTATGTCACTGTGGCGTTGCTAGGAGCCAGGGCTCAGTCTCTTCCTTTTGGGGCTGCACTCAGCGCTGGTGCTGAAGGCTGAGACACTCCCTAGGGAGCCTTGTGGTCTGTGAGTCTTTCTCCCAGAAAGACCTGCAGACCCAACGGAGATTCCTTCCTTCACCCTTGTTTGACCTAAGCCTGGAGTCTTGCATCAAGCATCATTGCTTTCCTCATTTGCCAAACTGGGGACTTCCAGGCTCAGACTCTACTCTGTTGACCTTAAGTTGTAGCCAGTGTCTTCTTGCCCTCTGTACTGGGGTAATGGCCTTGCTACTGATGCAACCTTGCTTCCTCCTCACTCCCAGCTGTGTCTCCCTTTCCTTCCCCATTTTCCACCTCCTTGTGCCTTCTCTCCCCATCTCTCTACCTTCCCTGTGCCCCTACCCCCTCTGCTTCCCCTGGGTCTCCTTATCCACCCCATCCCTCAAATTCTCTCTTTTCTGTTTCTCTACCCTTTCTCTCCCCTCCCCATTTCTTCCTTTTCTCACTGCTCTCCATTGCCACCCAATCCTCAGGCCTGGACTGTCCCTACACCTACTTCAGGGCACATGTAGGTGTCCCAAGCTCCACTGAGTGGAGAGGACAAGGTGTCTGTGCAGCAAGCCCCTAACTCCTTGCCTCTGTCTGGCCTTCAGGAGGCCTGGGATGCTGGCCCTGCATCAGGTCAATGCCTATGGGCTGTCAGAAGGTGGCACCTTTTCTGGGGACACTTGCAACCTGCTGTGTGCCTTGCTTGTTGCCCTGGGTGGAGACTGGCAGAGCTTTAGGGAGGCCTCGCTTTGCTTTGAGGAGAGGAACAGAGATCCTTGCTCCATCTTGCTCTCCACGTGCCAGGTGGCATGTCAGGGAGGCAGGCAGGTGCTGGAGGCTCTAAAGGACGTGGTATGAGGGACCAGGTCTGAGCTCGGCTGCTCCCACTTAGCCAGGGTTCTGTGTTGACTTCCCAGGCTGGAAGACTGGAGTGTTCTGTTATTATTATTATTCATTATTATGGTAAAATACATAGAACATGAAATCTACCATTTTAACTAATTTTTAATTTTGTTTTTTTGTTAGTACATATTTGCAGCTTATTAGTGATTACATTTATTGTGGTGAGTTTGTGAATGTTTGTAACACATCTTACTCTTTTTTTGTTTTGTTCTGCTTTTATTTTTAGAGATAGAGTCTTACTGAATAGTTTGGGCTGGTCTTGAACTCACTATGTAGCCCAGGCTGGCCTCAAAATTGCAGCAGTCTTGTCTCAGCCTCTTGAGTGCTAGGATCACAAGTGTGTGCCACCATACTTGATCCACATTAATTCTTTTTTGTCCCTTTCCCCTTTAATCCTCTCCAACTCTTGTTTCCCTTCTCATTGGAAAAGCTCTATTTCCATTTTGTATTTGATTCTTTTTTTACAACCTTTTCCCCCTTCCTTCCCTCCCCTCATGTCTTGTTCCCCTTCTCATTTGAAAAACACATCCTGGGGCTGGGGATTTAGCTCAGCGGCATAAGTGCCTGCCTTGCAAGCAGGCAGTCGTGAGTTTGATCCCTGGTTCCAGTAAAAATGAAAAAGACAAAAAAAAAAAAAAGAAAAACACATCCTTATTTTCTATTTCATATATATATTTATTTATTTATATAATACATATATTTCTATTTCATATATATTGCTCTTTATATTTTTGTTTTCTCATATAAAAAAGCCATGTGATATTTAAAATAGTGTGTTTTGGGCCAGGAATTTAGCTCAGGTGCGTAAGTGCCTGCCTAGCAATGCGAAGTCCTGAAGTTTGATTCCTGGTACCAAAACCAACCAACAAATAAATAAATAAAAATAGATTAGTGTGTCTTATTTATTACACTAAACATTATGGTCTCAAGGTGGATCCATTTACTCACAAATGCTTCAAATTTATCCTCTTTATGGCAGATTAGTATTCCACGAATGAATGAATACCATATTTGCTTTATCCTTTCATCTGTTGATGGACATACAGGCTGCTTCCAAAATACACTGTTGTAGCCAAGTATAGTGGTGCATGCCTGTAATCCCAGCACTCAGGAGGCTGAGGTTGGAGGATTGTTGTAAATTTGTGACCAGCCTGGGTTACAAAGTGAGCTCAAGGCCAGCCAGAACTCCATAGTAAGGCCCTGTCTCAACAAAACAAAACAAAACAAAACAAGACAACTTAAAAACAAACAAACAAAAGATTTAGTTATTATAAATTTTGCTACTATAAAAATGGGTATGCATGGATCACTGTGATATGATGACTTGAACTCTTTCAAGATTTCTAGAAGAGGATAGCTGGATTGAGTGAAATTTCTATTTTTGGTATTTTGAGAATCTCCACAGTTGTTGTGCTAATTTACATTCTTGCCAGCAATGAAGATGGGTTCTCCCCTGTTCTGCCATTTGTTGTTATGTTGTTATTTGAATTTTTTTCTCTCTTTCTCTTTCTTTCTTTCTTTCTTTCTTTCTTTCTTTCTTTCTCTCTTTCTTTCTTTCTTTCTTTCTTTCTTTCTTTCTTTCTTTCCTTCTTTCTCCCTTTCTTTCTTTCTTTCTTTTTTTTTTTTGTACCGTGGATTGAACTCAAAACTGTGTGCTTGCTTATGCCGTTGAACTAAATTCCCCGGCCCCTCTTTCTTCTTTCTATGCAGTTCAACCTGGACTTAAACTCACTATGTAGCCCAGGGTGGCCTTAAACTTGTGGTGATCCTCCTGCCTCAGCCTCTCCAATGTTGGAACTACAGGCATGTGCCACCCCTAGCTCTGTTATTTGATTAAAGGTGATAGCCATTCTTTCTGGAGTAAAGTGATATCCCAGTGTTTTTTTAATTTGCATTCCTCTAATGGCTAATGATGATGAACATTTTTTCATGTATTTATTGGCTACCAGTACGTTAAGAAATATCTGTTCATTTTGGTTGCCAGTTTTTTGATTGGGTCTTTCATTTTGAGGAAGTCTAATTTTTTTGAGTTCTTTATGTGTTCTTGATGTTAGCCCTTTGTTTGAAGAATAGTTGGCAAAAATTATTTCCCATTCTGTATGTTGTCTGTTTACTCTGTTGGCTTACCTTTTTGATTTGCATAAATTTTTTACTTTGATATGATCCCATTTGTTGAATCTCAGTTTTATTCCGTGCGCCACCAGTATTCTACTAAAAAATAGAATGGTACTTGGTAGCCCAGGTTTATAATCCCAGCCGTTAGGAGGCAAAGGCAGGAGGATTCCCTCAAGTTTGAGACGATCCTGGATTACATAGTAGGATCAAGGCCAACCAGAACTACATGGCAAAACCTTGGCACCCCCCCCCCCCAATCCTTGCCTATGTCTATGGCTTCAAGAGTTTTACTTATTTTATCTTCCATCAGATTAAGTGATTACATTTTAACATTTATATCTTTGATTCATTTTGATTTTAGTTCAGTACATGGTGAGATTTATGGTTCTAGATTCAGTCTTTGGCATGCACATACTCAGTTTTCCCAGCACCAGTTGTTAAAGAAGCTATCTTTTTTCCTGTGTATGTTTTTGGTGCCTTTTTCAAAGACCAAATAGTTGAACATGCTTGGCTTTATTTTTGCATCCTCTATTATGTTTCATTAATATTCATTTCTATTTTTGTGCCAGAACTCTGTTGTGTGTGTGTGTGTGTTTTATCACTGTAGCTGTGTAATATAAATTTCTTAGGGTGATCTTTATCATAGAAATAGCTAGTTTCTCCATCAATTTTGAAAGATAACTTTGCAGGATGTATTAGTCTGGGTTGGAAGTTGTTTTTTCTTAGGACTTGCACACTTCACTTAAACCTCACTTTGACTAAGGTTTATTTTAAGAAGTTGGGTGTAATTCTGATGAGTTTTTGTTTATGAGTAAGTGATCACTTTTGGCTAACAGCTTTGAAGATTGTGTTGTTATGTTAGATTTCTGGTATTTTGACTACTATGTGTTGGAGAGTGCTCTTTTCTTTTTTTTTTTTTTTTTTTTTTGGCTTTTTTTCGTTTTTATCGGTACCAGGGATCGAACTCACAACTGCCTGCTTTCAAGGCAAGTGCTTATGCCACTGAGCTAAATCCCCAGCCCCTGGAGTACTCTTTTCTAATCATTGGTATTTGGGGTTCTATGTGCTTCACTTATCTGTATGTTAAATTTTTTTCTCAAGTTTGGAAGGTTTTTTTGTTAATGTATTTTCTCCAAAATAAGACTTAACCAGGAAATAAGCACTAGCATGATTTTTCAGGATGCTTATAATATAAACTGTATCCCTAAAATAAACCTCAGGACTGCCAGTCAAGGGCAGGACATAGTAGGGCAAGCCTGTAATCCTGTCACTCAGGAGGATCACTACAACTTAGCAGTCAACCTGAGCTACGTAAAGTTCAAGGTCCACCTGGGCTACAGTGAGACCTTGCCTTAAAAAAAAATATTGTCAGCCATTGAAACACATTTAATATGTTGGTTGCAATATACAATGGACAAATTGAATTATAAGATAGTTAAGTATAAAGACATATTATTGACTTTAATTTTTATTTTATTTTATTTTTTGGTTTTTTCTTTCTTTCTTTCTTTTTTTTTTTTTTTGGTGAATTTTTTTTGGTCTTTTTCATTTTTATCGGTACCAGGGATCAAACTCACAACTGCTTGCTGGTAAGGCAGGTGCTTACGTCGCTGAGCTAAACCCCCAGCCCCTATATTTTTTGGTTTTTTGAGAGACAGGGTCTCACTATGTAGCCCAGACTGGCCTTTAAACTTGCAGCTATTCTTCTGCTTCAGTTTCCCGAGTGCTGGGATTTCAGGTATGTGCCACCATGCTCTGCTAAAGCATGGAGTTTGGAAACCCCCATGGACCTGTGTTTAGATGCTAAGTTCACTTCTTAGTGGCTGGGCATATTACTCCTCATTTCTAAGCCTCAGCTCACTTATCTGTAAAACAGGAAAACCAAACTGGGCATAATGGTGCATGCTTGAAATCCCAGAACTCTGGGAGGCTGAGGCAGAAGGATTTGAAGTTCAAATTCAAGCCCAGCCTTGCAATTTAGCTTCTTAGACCCTATCTCAAAAAAAAAAAAAAAAAAAAAAAAAAAGAAAGAAAGAAAGAAAGACTGAAGATGAAGGTCCTGGGTTCATTTTCCAATACTAAAAATAAACAAAAAACTGCAACAAAACAGGGAAAATAATGCTGATCTTATAGGATTGTTGTGAGATTTATTTATTGATTGATTTGGTACCAGAGACCAAACACAACCTCATGCTTGCCTGGCAGACACTGTGCTGTGCGGCTGAGCTAAATTCCTGGCTGAAATTTAGTCCTGAGCTAATGGAGATAGGTGCTCAGCATAGTGCCTGGCCTAGTAGAGGCCTAGCTGCTACGGCTCCTTCCCTTTCAGCCTCTTTACTGGCTACTGGGCCCCCGTATTTCATTCCATCCCATTCCTTTTCTTTCCATTTTTTTTTCATTCATTATTTCCCTCCCCTCCTGTCCTCTTTGTTCTGTCTCTGTCTCTGCGTCTGTCTTTTTCTCTCTCCCTCTCTCCCTCTCTTTTTGATGGTACTGGGGAGTCAACTCAGAAGCTACCCAGCCCAATCTCCAGCCCTTTTTATTTTGGCACAGGGTCTCACTAAGTTGCCCAGTATGGACTTGACCTTGTGGTTCTCCTACCTCAGCCTTCTGAGCATCTGGGATTACATACATGCAACACCACACTCAGCACTGACACCCATTTTTTTTTCAAGGTGGGGGTCTCACTTTGTAGCTCAGGCTGCCCTTGAACTCATGGTGATCCTTCTACCTCAGCCTCCCCAGTGCTGGGATTACAAGTATGTGCCACTATGCCTGGCCCCCATACTTCTTTTTATTTTATAAAATTAGTGTATTTTTTGTGATACATAACAATTATATTCATTAACTCCATATTTCTTAAACATAAAGGTTCCCTGAAGTTTTCTTTTTTCCCCTTTCTTTGGCTCTCACCCACCTGTTGATGTATTAACTAATTAGTTAATTTTTAAGAAATAAGTTTTGCTACTTTGTCCAGGCTAGTCATGAACTCCTGGACTTATAGGATCCTCCTACCTCTATTTTCTGAGTAGCTAAGACTACACTGTGTACCACCACACCTGGCTTCCATCCATGGATTTAGATACCAGGTTTTTTTTTTTTTGTACTGAGAATTGAACTCAGGACCTTGCACTTGCCAGGCAGGTGCTTTACCACTGAGCTGTATACCCAGCCCATCACTTTTTTTTTCTTTAAAGAGACAAGATCTCCTTACATTACCCAAGCTGACCTCCAGTCCTAGCGCTCAAGAAGTCTGCGTGCCTTAGCCTCCTAAAGTACTAGAACTACAGTTGCACATCACCAGGCTCAGCTTTAGGTGTCACTTTCATCTTCTCTGCCTCTTCTCTCCTGAGTTTAACACCCCAGGTGCATGTAGAATGTCTTACCTGAATGTCCCTCATGTGCTTCTTGCCTTGGGTGACTACCTCATGCTTTCCTGGGTAGTGGCTCCTACCCTCTTTCCCCAGAGCATGATATCAGCTGTCTTTTGGGTTAAGTCCTCATTTCAAAGGAGGGCCAGCGCCAGGATCCTGCTTCCTTCTCAAAAGTGTTCCCCCTCCCCCATGTCTACAGAACATACCCCACAGGGCTCCTGTTACCTAGCCACCTTATTTCTGCTTCATCTATTGTTTTGGAAAGTGTTCCACATTACACACATGACATTTCACCTTTCAGTATTTTATTTTATTTTTTGGTACCAGGAATCAAACTTACAACCTCCTGCTTGCCAGGTAGGCGCTATGCTGCTGAGCTGTATTCTTGGCCCCACCTTTCAATATTTTAGGATGCATCTTTAAAGAAATACAGAAATTTCCCTACATGATCATACTGATATAAAGGAAAGAAACTTCTAACCTGCTAGATGTCTGGTGTGTGTTTTCTAAAATCAAACAATGAATTTTAGAATAATATTCTAAGAATAATATATTTATTGGAGAAAGAAAGCTTCTGAGAGAGATAAGTGGTCTCGAGAGGGTGCTGAGGACCCTGCCTTTCCTAAGAATTTTTTTTCTTTCGTACTGGGAATTAAACTCAGTACCTTGTGCTTGCTAGCCAGGTGCTGTGCTGCTGAGCTATATCCCCAGCCCTTCTCTGGAAATTTTTATAGAGCAAAACCATGAGGTGAGGCAGGTCCAAGGTGAGGAAAAATAAGAAATCACAAGATAGTCTTGAGGTGGGACAAAATTATGGTCAACCAATAAGATCAGGAGCATAATTGCTCAGGTCATATTGATTAAATCGGGATCATATGGGGAAGTGGATCACCTAGCAAGCTGGGATGAAAAAGAACAGGGGCTTTTCTGGAGGTGTTGGGTCAGTGGCTTTTCCTGGCTTTCTCAAGGTGATGATACCTATTTAGAATCTCAGTGACTGTTGTTTATCCTTAAGAATTATGTGAGTGCATTTGTCTGACTTCAGTGACAGTGCTTGTTTACCCACAGTTGCAAAGTATCCGACCCTAGCCCAACAACATAATTTTGTTACATCTTTTTGTTTGTTTTTTTGAGAGAAGTTTTACTATGCAGTTCAGGGTGGACTTGAACTCACTTTGCAGCCCCCGCTGGCCAGGAACTCATGGTGATCCTCCTGGTTCAGTCTCCCATAGGTTGGGATTACAGGAATGTGCCACCACGCCTGGCCTCATGTCTGACTCATGTTCCGTATTCACATTTCCTCACTTGTTCCCAAAATGTGTTTTACAGCTGGTTTGGTCAAAAGTCCAATCAAAGAAACAGATATTATACTCCTGTGTTTGGTATATCAGATCTGACAATCTTTTTTTTTTTTTTCCCCCTTGGTACTGAGGAGGACCTCAGGGCCTGAAGCATGACAGGCAAGCACTCTACCACTCACTGCACCTCCAACCCAGGTCTGCCAGTCTACATCTTCTGATCAGCTTCCCTACAGTCCTTGCCTCATCTTTTCCCAAGCCCTCCAGAGCCAGCCAACCCCTGCCTGCCATATGCTTTTTTTTTTTTTTTTTTTTTTGTCTTTTTGAGGCAGGGTCTGGCTATGTAGTTCAAGCTGGCCTTGAGCTCACTTTGTAACGTAGGCTGGTTTTGAACTTGTATTGATCCTCCTGTCTTAGCCTCCCGAGCTTTTTTAAAATGCTGTTTTTTTTTTATGGTTCGCTGTTCTTATCCCTGCTACTGAAAACTTGTCAGTTTATTCTTCAAGGTCACTTAGGAAGAAAACCCCATTCCCATCTTTGAAAAGTCCACTTTCCTCTGTTGTCCCTTCCTCTGAGCTCCTTTGGTGGCTACCAGGAGCTTCTGTATCCCCCCACCCTTTTTTTTAATGTGGACAGAACCTGGTTGCTCCCCATAGAAGGCAGGCCATTGCCTTTCTCCTTGCTGTCCCCGTGCCAAGCACATGTGTGGCATCTAGTGGCAGCAATGAAAGGAAGCGGATGAATACTTCTTTCTTTGGCGTCTTGACTCCTCCTCCACAGCCTGTCTGCCAGATAAAGGGGAGTAAGGCCCAGAAAGAGCTTAGTGTACTCTGCTGGAAAGTGCATTCCTAGAAACCAGTTCTCAGCCCAGCCCAGATCACCTCCCCTACGCCTTTACAGTCTCCTCCTTTCTTTGTGCACATAGTCCCAAGACTCAGGAAGTGGCTTAGAGTCAGGACTTTAAGAACCTAAGGGGTGGGGTTCAGCCTGGGAGTGTGGAGGCTGGTCCTATGGTGAACCACTGGGAATCACCAGTGGCTGGTGGGATGGAACAACAGAGATTAAGAACAAAATATACTTATTGAGAGAAAGAAAGTTTCTGTCTGAGGGACTGAACCGGTCCCAAGTGGGTTGCCAAGGACTCTGTCTTTTCTGGGGACTTTTCTAGGTAAAATCATGGGTTGAGATGGGTTCAAGGTAGAGAAAAATGGGAATTCACAAGGTGGGCATAAGGTAGGACAGAATTGTGGCCAACCAATAAGATTAATCACTAAGGTAAAATTGATTAAATCAGGAACAAATAGGGGGAGCTGTCACGTAGTAATCGGGCATGCTTAACAACTGTGACCCTTCTTGTAGGTGTTGGCATGCTGACTCCTGACTTCCTTGGGGCTGACAGAGAACTATCTGGACTGTCATCCTTAGGATGTGGTTGTACTGACTTTGCCTTTTGTCTTGAAATCTGGCTCACAGCAGGGGGTGACTGTCTCCTCAGCAGTCACTGAACTTCTGTACTGGCTCCTTTGAGGGCTCAGCCCTGACTGCCTATAATATTTCTAACTCAGCTGCTTGTAACATTATAGGTTCATAATTTAGCTTAATTGATAAAGGGCATGAAACTGATCTTAAAATAAAGGTTGAGAGCGTTCAAAGAAAGTTTATAGGCAAAACATTTTACATTACCCACTTAAAATATTTATGACCAAGTTTCTGCCTTTCACCTGTAAAATGGGCAGTTATCTTTCTGTGGGTGGGCCATGCTTTCCTCCCATAAACCAAGATGTAACTTCTAGATTCACAAATTCCATAGGTTTCTACCCTCGGGGAAAAAAAAAATCTCTCAGCTCTTCAAAATATTCTGAATATCACAGTCCCTTTTGTTTGTTTGTTTCTTTCTTTCTTTCTTTTTTTTTTTTTTTGAGTCTTTTTTCTTCAAGGCAAATCTTTTTCATATCTCTTGACTGACAAATCCTGAAAATTATTTTTCTGGTACAAGAGTCCGTGGATTTATTCTGAGGGTAGGGTACGATGGCATTCTTTCCCTTGTCTTTCGGGACCCTCTCTGGACCGGGTCGGTGACACTGCCTGGGACACAGACTCAATTCTCACGCGTCAAGATGGCCCAGTCCCCAGCCAGAATGGTGGGAGACTCAACACAGGCCAGGCACTTTCTGTAAGTGTTTATTCAGGTCCCATCCGACTCCAGGCGGGCTGGGAGCACAGCCTTCCGCAGACTCCGGGACGGGAGCAGGGCTGGGACAGCCGTGGAGCTGGGGTGCGAGTTGGGCTCCAGCTGGAGGGTGGGACAGGTCTCTGCAAGTCGCCTCCTCACCTCGCCTCGGCTCCGCCGTCTGGGCGCTCAGAAGACAACTCGACCCGCCATCGGTCGGTCCTCGGCGCTCGCCGGCCTCTTCCGCCTGCACAGCAGCACCGCAGCGCGCGCGGCCGGTTCCCGAGGACCCCGGGGCGCCGAGACCCGATCCGGTGGCGTCCCGGGGGCGGTGGGCGCCGCCTTACGGTAGGGCCACGTGGCCCGCAGGGGGGGCTCGGCCCTCACTACCGATCGCGGTGACTCAGGCCGCAGCTGTTCCCGCGTCACGAGGGAGGCCGGCGGCCCGGGGGGAGGGGGCTGTGGCCGGAGCCGGGGCCGGGGCGGGGCTGCGCAGCAGGCGGGGCGGGAGCCGGGGGCGCCGCCAGAGCGCCCAGAGCTTCGGCGGGAGAGGATCGCACAGCCTCGGGGAGTCCGGGTGAGGCCGCGGCGTCCACGACGGGTGCGGGTGCGGGTGAGGGGACCCCCGGCCTCCGGAGGCGGGCCTGTCCCGCGGCCCTCGAGCCAATTTGCTTCCGAGGCCCGCGGTGCTAGGGGGCACTGGCCGCACTTTTTTCGGAGGAAGTCGGCGTCTGGCGGAAAGTGACGGCGGTGGGTCGAGACTGGGTGGAGGACCGTTTTCGGGCGTGTTGGGTGGGGGGGGTGTTTGACGTCCAGGGATGGTAGCCCACGGGCGGACACCAGGCTCGAACCCCTTGTTCTTCGTGTAGACTCCCGCGCTCCCGAGGAGCTGGGATCTCGGGCGTCGCCCCCACCCCGTCCGGGGGAGCAGAGGGGGCTGGGAGACGTGGACACGGCCGCAGGCTTCCCCGTGGGCGGGGCCGGACTGGGGCCGCGCAGGGAAGGCCTCGAGGGCCGGCCGGGAGTGCGGAGGGCGGGCCCCCTTGGCTCAACACTCCGCTTCTCTCCCTTCTCTTCTTACCGGCCCCAGGCCCAGCAACCATGGCGGTGGAAGGAGGAATGAAATGTGTCAAGTTCCTGCTCTACATTCTTTTGCTGGTGTTCTGCGTGAGTGGGGAGAAACAGCGGTGGGGGCGCGTGGGCGCAAGAGTTGTTAGGGTTTGGGGGACCCGGAGTGCAGGCAGCTGGAGACCAAATGTGGAAGGGGAGCTCCAGGAAAGGGCTGAAGGCAGTCCAGCCACTCCCTGCAGCTTTTGGTTTGGACCTAGAATGTCCCAACTGGATGTACAACACACCACCCCACCCCCACTTCTCCTGGCCCTTCCTGTCTGGTGACCCAACCACTTGTGATATGGTAGTGGGGCAACCATCCAACGGCCCGATGCTATCACCAACGAGGCTTCCCTCCACTGCTGCCTGTTGGAATCCTCTTTTCCTTCTCTTTCCCAGCCCAACTGCTTGGAAGAAAAGGGCTCTGCCCATCTTTATTTTGCTCTAGCCGAAAGGCTACTGTTTGCCCAGGGAGGGCATGACACTCTTGGCCCTTTCCTCCTCCCTCCCCTGAGGCTCTTAGTCACTGGAGGCCAAGTGAGGGGGCAGGCAGTTCTAGTAGAATCTAGCTGAGATCCCTGGAAGCCAGTACGACTGTGGGTCAAGAATATATGCCTTGGGGTCAAGTTTCTGTGTACTTCTCTTTTTTTTCCTTTGGTCCTTCCTCTGGATGTAAAGCTTCTTAAAGGAAGGCTTGGCTCCTAATCCTTTCCTCCCTGAGTATCTACAGTGGTGGTGAACCTATGACTTACGCTGTTTGTTTTTAAGACAAAAAATGTTAATGTATGAGTTGTTTTTCTAAACTAAAACGTCAGTATTTTGGCTTAATTGCAGCATTGGCACTTTGCAATAAATAAGTGGGGTTTGGGTTACAGTTTAGGCAATCATCTTTAAAAGGTTCGTTCCTCTTATTGGCTCTAGAACAATTCCCCAGCCTTCACTCAGGGCAAGGATGGGACAATCAATGTCCTGCTACCCCTTTGAAAAATTTCTAGGAGGGCTGGGGATTTAGCTCAGCAGTGTAAGCACCTGCTTGGGAAGCACAAGGTCATAAGTTCGATCCCTAGTACCAAAAAAAAAAAAAAAAAAAAAAAAAAAAAAGATTTCTAGGAGTGAGAATCTCCCTGGCTCCTCGGATGTGGTCAGGTCTGTGTCCTCACTATACTTGCCCACAGTGTGGAGGGCTGCTGGGTTGATTTGGTCCTAACGTTCATCTGCCTTCCCCATAGGCCTGTGCAGTGGGATTGATTGCTGTGGGTATAGTGGTCAAGCCTATCCTGAGTGGAACCATGAGCCAGGGGGCTACTCCTGGCAGCCTGTTGCCTGTGATCATCATTGCAGTGGGGGCCTTCCTCTTCCTGGTTGCTTTCATAGGCTGCTGTGGAGCCTGCAAGGAGAACTACTGTCTCATGATCACTGTGAGTTCAGAGTGTGTTGGATGGTGTGGGTGCCTGGAACTGCCAGAGGGGATTTCTATAGCAGGGTGGCAAAGCAGGTGGGTGAGGAAGAGCTCCATGCATGTTCCAGGCACTGACTAGGCAAGAGCAGACCCTTCTCATCCAGATTCCTGCCCTGACTCCTTTCCTTTGCCTCTGCAGTTTGCCATTTTTCTGACTCTTATCATGCTAGTGGAGTTGGCCATAGCCATCGCTGGCTATGTTTTTAGAGACAAGGTAAGCAGGAAATAAGGAGAGAGCCCTGCCTCTGGCTGTGCTGGGATCCATGTACCTGATTTTTACCTTAACACTGTTTCTTTCTCCTCTCAGGTGAGAGCAGAGTTTAATAAGGACTTCCGACAGCAGATGCAGAATTACCCCAAAAACAATGGTACAGCTGCATTTCTAGACAAGTTGCAGACAAAAGTGAGTAGCATTGCTGGGAGCAGGGGTAGTGGGGTAAGACAGTCCTAATCTCCACATTGAAAGTGAAGTGTCACTTGCTGACTTTTCCTCCTCTTTCTCTTCACTTCCCCAGTTTCATTGCTGTGGGGCTGCTAACTACACAGATTGGGAGAACATCTTTGGCATGGGCAAGGACCGAGTTCCTGACTCCTGCTGTATCAACGTCACCATGGGCTGTGGCACTGACTTCAAGCTTAATTTTATCAATACTGAGGTAAGAAAAGACAGTGTGGAACTTGGGAAACCTGGGGATGATTTTGGAGGCAAGAGAGACCTGTGATGGTAGTAAACAGGGTCAGGAGTGAGAAGAGACAGGCAATCAGTTTCTGATGCTGCTCCTGCTGTGTTTTCCTGCCTCCTTTCAGGGCTGTGTGGAGAAGATTGGGAACTGGCTGAGAAGAAATGTGCTGTTGGTGGCTGCAGCAGCCCTGGGCATTGCTTTTGTTGAGGTGAGAGATGCCCTGGGCAAGGGCTGGGACCAGGCCCAGGGTTTCTGGGGAGCAGGGTCAGTGGGGAGGAGGGTGGAGAACAAGAGGTACTGGCCTCTTCGAACAAGAGCCCGAATGTAGGGGCATTCCTGGGCTAGCCTACCCTTCCATTCCTTTCCACTCTTTCCTTCTAGGTCCTGGGAATCATCTTTGCCTGCTGCCTTGTGAAGAGTATCCGAAGTGGCTATGAAGTGATGTAGGGGGTCGTCTCTTTAGCCCCCTCATCTAGGGGAGTAGAGTAGTATCCCCAGGTTTTTTCAATTAAACGGATTATTTTTTCAGACCAAAAGGAGTGATGGTCTCACTTGTCTTAGTATGCTGCCATGTTAGTACCCTTTTCCTTTTCTCTGTGTTCCTGTCCTCTGGTACTTTGCCACATGTACCTCTGGAAAAGGCAGGCCTGTTTGGGGAGGTGTTTGGAAAAGAAGGATTTTGCCGAAGATGTTTGTTGGACTGGCAGAGGGAGAAGTGGGGATCCAGAGGAGGCTGTGGTCCATGTCCCTGTCTGTCCCTAGTCTGCTGCCAGGCTTAGCACTAGAATATTCACAAGACCATATGCATAAGTCAAGTTGGAGGGATTTCCTGTAGTGCTCCTACCTGTTTTGAGTATGGCCCATAGACATGCGCAGAATACTCCCTCTTGCTCAACTTTAGGGAGACTTGCAAAGGGGTGGTAAGGCCACTTGAAACCCGCAGGGTCAGTGTCCCTTTCTTTTTTTTTTTTTTTTGGTGACAGTGTCTCACTATAGCTCTTCAACTATGGCAGTCCTCCTGCCTCAGCCTCCTGAGTGCTGGGGTTACAGGCATGTGCCATGGTGCCTGGTTCCTTATTCTTAGTATTGAGAATCTGAGTATTGCTTTTTCTTCTGTGGGCCGGATCTGGTGCTGGCTTATCTTCCCACCACAAAAAATAAAGCTATTTCCACTACAAACAGAATTGTAACCCTACCTCACATAGGAAGTAAGGGAAAAGTGCCCTCTTGTGGCCATTCCTGGGTACCATTTAAGGGCACCCATAAAAGCAATGTAGTTCACTTATGCTCCCCAGTGGTTACTGGTTGTCCTGCAGGTATTAAAAAAACTGGAGGCTTGGACAGTTAACTTAGGGTAATTAGCACTTATGTGGGGTCAGTCTCCAAGCACTCTGTCCACTTACTTTTGTTTTAAAATACGTTTATTTTTAATGTCTATTTTGTGCCATATAGCAGGCATTACCAGGTTGGGGACAAATAAAAAGTCCTTGCCCTTGGAAAAACAATTTTGCTGGAAGGCTGGGCTCAATGCACTGACTGGGCAGGCTTAGGAAGGAGCCAGGTGAGCGCAGCATCCACAAGGCTAGCTGGCAGGTAGGAGGCAGGCAGCCAGAGTAGCTTGGCATCCCAGCCTGGGCTGTAGCGGGTTCGGGGGTGGCGAGCGGTCAGTGCGTGCTCTAGGCATTGGCTCACTTTGGTTAGATCCGGGTCGCAGATCATGTTCATGATGCGCCGCTGCACTCTGAGGTCTATGGCCACAGGGTGGGTGCCATCAGCATCCCCTCCCAGGTCCAGCCCATCCTAGGCCCTACTTCTGGTTAGTTGGGCTTGTTGCTTTGCAGAGATGAGGGGGCTCCTCTGTCCCTTCCCCTGGTGGAGGACTTGGCAGGTTCCACGGGGCGCCTGCACACTCTCCCATGGCATTCCGTTTACCCCTACCCTGCGCCTGAGGGGCTGATGTGGACTGGCCTCTGGCTCTCATGTCCCTCCTTGTGCCCTCGGCTTGGCTACTCACAGGTGGAGAAGAAGGCATCCCCATAGCGGGCCCGTGTGGCTGGAGGTAGCCGTGCCCAGCATGCCTGCAGGGTGTTCTCCAGACTCTCCAAGCTGGTCACAGGGGTTTGGAAGAAGCCAGGCTCCACGATGGAGACTCGTACCCCAAAAGGAGCCACGTCCCGCCTGAAGTGTGGGTAAAGAAGCTGGGTTCTTGCCCTATGAGGGGGGGACTCTCAAGGATGTAGAAAGGGAATCAGGAACAGGCCAGATACAGGAGTCCTGACACAGACATTGCAACTGTCCTGGAACTGGGTGCAAGCCGAAGAGGGAGAGAAGTATCCTTTTTTTTTTTTTCCTTTTTGGTACCAGGGATCAAACTCATGACCATGTCCTTACAAGACAGGTTGCTTATGCTGCTGAGCTAAATCCCCAGCCCTGAGAAGTACCTTTTTATTTTGTGGCACTGGAGATCAAATAGAGGCCTGCAGGAGGCTAGGCAAGTGCTGTACCACTGAGCTACATATTCCACCCACAGGGAGGTAATTTTGAGGTTTATTTTATTTGTGGTATCTGAGATCAAACTCACAACCTCACACTTGCCAGGCAAGTGCTTAGGCCACTGAACTAAATCCCCGACCCTTCTCTTTTTTTTGATAGGGTCTCATTATGAGCCCAGGTTGGCTATGAACTCTTTTTTTTTTTTTTTTTGTCTTTTTCCTTTTTATCGGTACTGGGGATCGAACTCACAACTGCCTGCTTGCAAGGCAGGCGCTAATGCCGCTGAGCTAAATCCCCAGCCCCAGCTATGAACTCTTGATCCTCATGCCTCAGCCTTCAGAGAGCCAGGATTCTAGGCATGAACTGTGTATATTTTCTTCTATGATTTAGTCAAGCAAGGGTCAAACTTTTTTTTTTTTTTGAAAGAAAATATCTTGGGCACTGCATGCCAAGAAATATTATTTTAAGAGAATCTTGCTATACAGTTGAGGCTAGCTTTGAACTCACTGTGTAGCCCAAGCTGGCCTTGAATTGTCTGGGATCCTCCTGCCTCATTCTCCCAAATGCTGGGACCTCAGGTGTATGCCACCACACCTGACTAGGTATTTTTATTTTTTGATACTGGGGATCCAACTCACGACACTGTGCTTGCCCAGGCATATGCTGTGCCAGTGAGCTATATCCCTGGCATTTCTAGCTAGGTTCTTATACAACCATTTACAATGTAAGGATTTAAAAATGTAAAAATGGATGGAGGGGGCAAGGAGCCGGCTGTGGTTTCATTTGTCTGTAATCTCTGCATTCCAGAGACAGAAGCAGGAAGACTGCCATAAGATCAAGACCAGCCTGGAGAGCTGGGGATATAGCTCAGTGGCACAGCATCTGCCTGACAAACTCAAAATCCTAAGTTTGATTCCTTGTACAAAAAAAAAAAAAAACAAAAACATAACAAAACACCAAACTGCACTACCTACAGAGTCTGTCTCAAAAAACCAGAAATGAGAAGAAGAAAAAAAGTAGCTGTCCTCAGAAAAGTTTTCTGGTTCTTTACAATAGTCTGTTTCCCAGATCCCCAAACAGGATTGAATCCTGAGTGCTGGGGGTGAAGAGTCTAGAGTGGCATTAGTTGCACAGCTTCCACTGACCAGTGATATACTGGCTGTTGGGAGAATTAAATGAAAAAATGACAAGAACAATATTACCAAAAGCTACTTGTTCACGTGTATGATGGTTCTTGTTGTTTGTATTTTGCTTTTATGAGACAGGATCTTGCTCTATAGTGTAGGTTGGCCTTGAATTCATGACAGTCTTCCTGCCTCCATCTCCCAACTGGTGGTATTCTAGGTGTTTACCATCACAACCAGCTATTTTAATTTTTTTTTTCTGGTGCTGAGTGAACTCAGGTTTTTTGTAGTAAGCCACATGGTTAAAATTTTTTTTTTTTTTAAATCAGTACTGGGAATCGAACTCATGACTGCCTGCTTACAAGGCAGGTGCTTATGCTGCTGAGCTACAAATTTAAAAAATTTTTTTAAATTTTAAAACATTTTTGCTAAATTGCTCAGGCTGGGCTGGAACTTGTGACTCTTTTGGCTCATCCTTCCAGAGTGCTGGAATTACAGATGTGCACTACCATGCCTGGCTCTGAGTGATTTTTTTCCCCCCTAATGATAGCAGGTTCTTGTGAGCATTTACTATGTGTTAACGGTTCTTACACATACCTCATTTTACTCCCAGTACTTACCTGGCAGGTCTTCTTATCCTAATTTAACAGATTAAGAAAACACAAGTAAAGACAAGTAAACTACTAAAGTTTGCTGAGAGAAACCCGGAGTTGGGTGTGGTGGTGCATGCCTGTAATTCCAGGAGGCTGAGACAGGAGAACTGCTATAGTTCAAGATCAGCCTAAACTACATAGCGAGATGCTGTCTCAATAAACAACAAAAACCCCCCAAATCAAACAACTATCTTCTCATAAACCTTCACTACACTGTACCTTAATCAGCTCTGTTGATCTACATTGGCCAGGTGCTCCTTGATTTGTTGAGTGGGCTGTCACTTAGGCCTGGAGCCCAGAGCCCCATAACCCCTCACCTTAGACTGTCAGAGAAGGCTTCCAGGCCAAACTTGGAGACACAGTAGCCCCCACCATTGGCTGCGATGCGACCCAGGACACTGGTGATGTTGACTACTCTGCCCTGGGCCTGCTGTAGCAGGGGCAGCAGGGCAAGGGTGACCCTGATGGGACCCAATGTATTCACATTCAGCACCTGATGGAAGTCTTCCCATGTTAGCCAGGGTGTGGGCCCGATGATGCCTGCCACACCAGCGTTATTCACCAGACCAAAAAGCCCTGTGGGGAGGTGAGACAGATGGGGGCAGTCAGGCACTCCCAAGTTTTCTCTTACTGCTGCTCCCCATTGTTTTAGCTTCCCACAGCTGGTGGGGTCACCATGGACGTTGGGTACACCAAATTCCTGGTGGCTCATACTTACCTGCTCCCTGAACGTGTGTCTCTACCCATTTGGCTGCCTGCTGGACACTCTGGTGATCAGTGACGTCCAGCAGGGTGGTGTGGAGGCGGGAAGAAGCCATCTGCTGCAGTTCCTTTGCCCCAGATGGGGTCAGGCAGCTGGCCAGGACTCGGAAGCCCTTCTGGTCCATTCGCAGTGCCAGAAGGCGTCCAAAGCCTGAGTCACAGCCAGTGATAAAGATGAAGGGATCGCTGGCAGGCAGTTTCTGCCGGTCTCTGAGCAACCACAGTGCTGCCCAGAGCAAGGTACCCAGGAGCAGAGGAAGCCACATTGCTGGATCCAGATAACCTGCAGGTGGCAGCCTAGGCTGGGCAGAAAAGCTTGTTGTTTACTCTGGTCCTTAAGACCATGCCCCTTACATCCTTTCAGCTGAAGTATCTGGTTTGAGCAGATGTAGAAATTACTTGCTTGGTGGATTATTGGCAAATTATACCTATTGTGCAAGAAAAACAACAACAACAACAAAAAACAAAAAAAAAAAAAAAAAAAAGGAAAAAAAAAAAGACCTGGGCAGACTCCTATACTTATGAATGCAGCCAAACCGTGGGCTGGGTCCTGTGTGTGAACCTGCTATCTGGGAGCAGAAGGATGTTTTGGTTTGCCATCAAGCTTTTACTAAAACAGGGACACCAAAATCCCTTAAACATAACTGTGGTCTTATTTTTGGAACCACACAGAGGCAGGAGCCCTGCATTTCAATCCCTATGGCCCCAAACTTGCTGTGTGATGCTGACCTTACTGTATGTCTGAACTTGGTTTTTCTTGTAGCAGGTCTGTCTATCTCGAGGTTGTAGCAGATGGGAGGCACAATGTGGTTAAAGCACACGTTTAAAGCTGAAAGCTTTCAACCTTCAGCTTCAATACATGTCATATCTAGCTACCGTCTTGTCACACCCTCAGCTCCCAGGATTCCGCTTACCTCCTCTGGGGAAAGCAGGCAGATATTATGACTCGTGAAGCTGCTTCTTGTGCTTTGCTCCTGGTCTTCCACAGCTCCCACACTAGCTGGAATGGGTGGACTCAGGCGCCAGGAGTGTTAAGTGTATGCAGGATGGGTGGGGGAGGGACACGGAGGCGGAGCCAGAGCAGCTGAAGCTGGCAGGGCTGAAGCCAGGGCTTGGTAGAGGCCAGATCTACACAGGTCCTCTCTTGGACTGTTTTTCTCAATCTGGGCTTCTTACTGTCCCTGCTATGGTCTCCCCGGAGGCGGAGCTGTCAAGGATGCAGCTGCCCTTCTCTCTTGAACCTGTCATTTGCTTGTCTTCTTAGCCCTGAAATGCCCTCAAGAATTAATCTCCTACCCAGCCCAGACGCATGACACTGCTTAGTGCCAGCCTGAGAGAGGCCATGAGCACGTGGCGAGGCGGCCAGCCAGCACTGCAACCAGGCATGCTGCTTGTCTGTTTCTCCTCTGTAACTGAAGTCCAGACCTGGGAAGCTTGGCATGGGGGCCAGTAGGATCTTTTCTAGGGACATGTGGATAACTTCACCCTCTGCTTATCCAAAAGCCACCTACACTAAGTCCACGGAGAGAAAGCTGGACAGTAGAAGTTGGGAAGAAGTTGGAAAACAACCTCTTCCACTCCCATATTGAAGCCAGTAACTTCTTGAAACATACCACATAGAAATGGATGCTGCTGTTTTAAAAAAACTTTAATTTTGGTCTTTTTGAGATAGGGTCTCACTATGCAGTTCAGGAGGGCCTTGAGTTCACTTTGTAACCCAGGCTGGTCTTGAACTCGCCCATGATCCTCCTGCCTCAGCCTCCCAAGTGCTGGAATTACAGGCATGCGCCACCATGCCTGGCTGGACACTGTGTCTTATGACCCATCAGTCTCCCTCCTGCCCCTACAGTGAGGAGGGGGAGGGAATAGGGGCTAGGAGGGGGCAGACTGCAACTGCCCTTTGTAGACATACTCCAGGGCGGTGGCAATGGTGCGCATGTCCAGTTCAATACTCCGAGCCCAATTCTCCACATCCCCGATTTCCTGGGAAGGGTGAGAGAGGGGTGGAGCCCAGGAATCAGAATGGATAGATTATGACTCCCAATCTGGGGAACACATTCCTTCTATCTCCTGGAAAAGATCGTTCTTGGATCCACCAATTTTTTTTTTTTTGTGATGGGGGGAGGTATCTCCATATGTTGTCCAGGCTAGCCTCAAACTCCTGAGCTCAAGTGACCTTACCGCCTTAGCTTCCTGAGTAGCTGGGACCACATGTGTGTGCCTCCTCAAACTGGACATATTGAGCAACTTTGTTGTTGTTGTTGTAGTGGTGCTGGGAGCCAACCTCTGCACACTGAACTATGCCCCAAACCCAGCCTTCATTTCTTTCTTTGGCTTCTCTGACACTGGGGACCATAGACTGGGTATTTGGGACCAACCCTCACTTCTTTCTTGAGGTTTTTTTTTTTTTTTTTTTGGTCTTTTTTCGTTTTTATCGGTACCAGGGATCGAACTCACGACTGCCTGCTTGCAAGGCAGGTGCTTATGCCGCTGAGCTAAATCCCCAGCCCCCGTTCTTTCTTAAACAAAGTCTGAGGGAGCCAATGAGAGCTTGGATGAGAGTAGTGATGTCGGAAGTGTGGCCCACCTTAAGTGCCTGGTTGAAGTTCTCCACCATCCCGATCCACTGGCCTGTCTGCTTGGCAAACTGGGCAGCTTGGACCTGCAGGGTCTTCACTTCATGGTCCAGCTTTCTTTGGTTCATGTAGGCCTGGGCCACACTATGATTGGAGGAGTGGGGAGGTTAGCTCATCCAATAGGCTTGGTACTCTGGACAATATTCCCTAGTTTCAGCCAGGAGTCAGGGCTGGCTAAAACATTGTGATTCTGGCTTTTCTAGGACATGATGCAAATAACTACTAGTATACATGCAAATGAAGCCAGCTCCTTCCTCCACTCCCAGGATTCCCAGGAGAGCCAAACTGGGAGCAGACTAAAAACACACCCTTCCTTATCCCCCAAAGTAATTCTTGCAACTGGGTGGGGGGTGGGGAATTTAACCCGGGGGTGGGGTATCCCTGAATAAAAAATTGGGAGGGAAAAGGAGGTGCGGCGATGCTGGGAAAATCCTGTAGCCAGGACACATCTGGCAGTGATTGTGAGCCTAGGGATCTGTGCAAGAAGTTGGGAGGGGAAATGAAGCCTTTCTTGAATCTCGGGTGGGATAAGAGAGCAAACCCCTCCCAAAAAACGGTCAAGAGAGGCTGTCCCAGAGGTTTCTCCCTGGCTCTTTCCCAGGCCTTGTCCTTTGGCCTATCCTACACAGATGAGCAAACACACAGATTCCCTCCCTTCTGCTCCTTCTCAATCAAGGTGCTGCAGCTCTTACCATTTGGACCCTGTGGGTGGTATCCTCAATCCTCCACCAATCTTTTTTGCACCTCCCTCTTCCATAATTGTTCTGCCTTATTGGCCCATGAATCTTTCACTCCCCACCCCAAAGCTCTAGGTCAGCCAGGAGACCTACATCCGGTGGCCCCCGCCACTGGAATGTGTGGGGGCTGAAGGAGGCAAGGGGCTGGGAAGGGGTCAAGAGAGTGGGCAGGACACCTGATCAGGGTCAAGACTGACTGAGCCTTTGTTTTCTTTACTGGGGAATAAAAGGAGCTGTGGGCAGCAAAACAAAACCCTTTCTAATCTGGTATTGTGTTAGCTGCCCTCTGTGGAAAGTGGGGTATCCTCTAGCAAAGGAATAGAAGAGGGAGAAGCCTAAGCTAACCTCACAAATGATGGCACAGCGGAGTCCAGTGGGGACCCATGTGGGTGGGTGGGGTCCCCCAGGTCCTGAACTGCAGCCTTTCTTTCTCCCAGTTTACTCTAGATGAGCAACGATGACCCCAGTCCTTGTATGACCTCCTCTGATGACTCAGTCTCTGGATTCACAACCAGGCTGTTCTGCTTGCCCTGGGGTGGAATGCACCACACTGCCTCCTTTCTTCCAGCAGCCTATCAAATCATCATCTCTGCACTCTTCTGAGTCACATGCAGAGTCAAGAGACAACTTTGTTTCTTCCTAACTCTATTATTGGCTATTATTGGCATTCTGATTTAGGGCTGGGGAAAAGGGAGGTCTCCGGAGGCCCAGAAAGAAGAGACAGCCTGGCTCTGCCACAGCTCCTGGCACAGGTTCTACTCTCACCCTCACCAGCTGTGCCATCTCTTTCCTGCCAGCTGTTCTCCTGGCTTGCCACAGGGTGGGAAGAGAAGAGTGTGATAAAATGGAGGGTGTTTCCCCTCCTGCCCAAGTGACAGCTGGATTTGGAATGGTAAAAGGAGGTGGGCAGATGGCATCACATTGTAAGTGCCAGGAACTTAATGTGTGTGTGTGTGTGGGGGGAATCTGGCAGCTTCTCTGACCACTGCAGCTGTTCCCTCCTCACCTAGCTTTAGTGGTCAGAGCTGATTCAAGCTTCTCTCATAAAGTTCCACATGACCCAAGCCTCAAGAACAGCCCCAGGCTCTGACACTTTGCTAAGGCCTAACTGGAGTTGGGGATGCGTGAGGGAGGTAACTGTTGTTGTGAAGAGGCTCATACCCCACATTGAGGTGGTCTACCAAAGCTTCTGTCAGGCAGGTCGCTGCAGTGATGGCTTCTCGTCTTCTTTTTTCTGAGGGAGGGAGGAAAGGTATTGGCGTGAACCCTTGTTTCTTAGGTGGTAGTGCTAATTCTTTCCCACTTATGCCATTCTTCTTCTTCTTTTTGGTACCGGGGATCAAACTCACTACTGCGCGCTTGCAAGGCAGGCGCTTATGCCGCTGCGCTAAATCCCCAGGCCTTGCCATTATTATTCTGCTAGTTCCCAGGACATTCAACTAAATTCAAAATGCCAGACCTGGAAATGTCCTTTCGGAACACAATGCAATCCCTTTCACTTTAGAGATGAGGAAACCGATACCCTGAGAGGGGAAAACTCCTCCGGTGGTGCCGAGTCGTGGTGTGCCCAGGTCTCCTAACTTCTAGGCACTCTCTCCAATATTTTAGCCAAAGGATGGGCAACCCTGGGACTCCCAGTCTACATTAAGGAGAGAAGCGCTTCCATCTCCTATTCGGTGGCGTTAGGCCTCTCAGGAACGCAGTCTCCGAGCTGCCCAGACTCACTCGCCGCGGGGCGTTCCTTTCCGCTTCCAGGCCCCGGCTCCCCGGACCAATTGGCACGGTGTCTCAGGGGCAAGGGGCGGAGCTAGGGCCACGCTTGCACGGGAATTGGGGGAGTTGCCAAGGGGACTAGAGAGTGAAGGTCCCTAAGACAAGGGGACAGAACTTCCCAAAGAGCAGCCCCCAATCCCTTCTCCTCTACACGCGCCCACCCTGGATCTGCGCAGGTACTTGAGGTCCAGGCTCCGTACTGAAGCTAGGCCGCGGCCGGAGAAGCCGACAGGACTTTTCGCTCACCCTGTAGCTCCTTGCGTTCGTTCTGCTTGGCCTGGTGTTCTTTGAGCAGGCGGGACAGCATGGTGGCTTGGGGCTGGGGGTTGGGCGTGCCACCCTGCAGCTGCTGGACCGGACTGCGCCGGCTCCTTGGGCGGGTCACGTGGCTGCGGCGTCACGTGAGGACAGGACCGCCCTCTTTCAGAGTGGAGAGGCGTTTGGTTGTGTGGATATTTGGGAGGAGAGGCGTTGGCAAGGCCGGTGAGCTCTTTTTGTTATTGGCAGCTCGCTTTTAGTTGAGAGTTGGAGTTAGTGTTCCTCAGTTCCTGTATTGCAGAACCAGTTTTTAACATCTCTGTGGCTTTGAGACCCCCCCCCCCCCCCCCCCGGCAGGGTTGGTGTTGCCAGAGAGTTCCTCAGTTCTGTTCTGGCAGTGGCTTCCTGAGCTCATTGAAATTCTTTTCTTTCTCTGGTTTTACCTTCTGGCAGTGCTGCTGATTCTCAGTTGATTCCCAGCTCCCTGTCCCTTAGAACAGAGTGCTTTCCTCTCTTCCAGCCGTTTCGCTTTTGGCTGCCCCGCCAGGTCTATCAGCTCTGGGTGATCACTGTAGAGAAGCATTTTAGGCACTCAAGGGGCCTTCTAGGGAGCTTTGCTAATTTGGCGAGCTGCGTGTGGGAAATGTACAATTCCATCTCTGTCCTTTTGTGGTCAGGGAATGCAAACCCAATTAGTCTTAACAGAAGCATTAAGTGCTTCTGTCAAAGTAAAAGGTGAATTATACAATGCCTCCTTGAACTAAACAAGAATGCTTCCAGAAGTAATTCCAACCGAAAAAAATTATAGACATAGTCAACATATTGCTATTGCTACAATGCCTGTTGGTGCTTTTTTTTTTTTTTTTTTCATGGAAGTCTTGCATGGTTAACCAGGCTGACCTCAAACTCATTTTTCTGCACATACCTATGTGCTTAGTTTTGGTGGTCTTTTTTTGGAGAGAGGTTGAGATAGGCTCTGCTAAGTAGCTCAGAGTGGCCTTTAACTCACTATGTCGTTATGTAGCCTAGGCTGGCCTCAGACTCACAGCGCTATTTATGCCTGTGCCTGCTAAGTGCTACCGTTACAGTCATGCGTCACCACGCTCTGCTCAAGAAGTGTCTTGCCCGTAACAGGCTGAATAACTTTGAGCAGTTTGCTCACCCGTTATGGATTTCCATTTAGTAAAATAAGGAGATTGGATTTGATCGTTTTCAGCTCTGGCTAAATTCACATGACAGAGAAATGCTTTGGGCTAGGCATTTGTAATCCAGCATTTACAAGGCTGAGGGAGAATCACCAGGAGTTTGAGGCCAGTCTGGACTACATAGTGAGTTCAAGGCTCGCTTGAACTGTATAAAACAAGACTGTCTACAAACAAGCAAAATTTTGATCCCAGATTGAAATAGATTCTCTGAGAAGTGGAGCTTGAACATCAGTATTTTTAAAAAGTTATTCAGGTGATTCTCATGTGCTTCTGAGCCTGAAAATCACTGACCTAAAGCATACCTAAGACTGTTCCTTTTGGCATTTACTCATTTGAGTCTTAAGTGGTATAGTTGAGATTTTCACTTTAGTTTTTGTTTTGTTTTTTGAAACAGGGTCTCACTATTCTGTAGGCTGGCCTTGAACTCACTGTGCAGCCCAGGCTGGCCTTGAACTTGCAGTGATCTTCCTGTTTCAGCTTTCTGGGCACTGGGGTCACAGGTGTGTGCCACCATGCCCAACTCATAGTTGAAATTAACTTTAGTATATCCTCTAGCAGGAGGAGGAGAATTGAGTGCTGATTGAATTATAATAAATTATTTTGAATTTTCTGAATAAAAGTGAGAACTAGTGATCAGTTACTCATTCATCTGTTAATAAAATAGTGCTCTAAATCCTGTGAGAGGTACAGACATTAAAACATGAGTGAGAAAAAGCACATGAAATGGTTAGGCTTAAAGCAGAACACTAAGTGCCAAATTTTAAATATGGGCTGGTATGTAGCTTGCTTACCTTGTATGTCCAGGGGCCTGGGTTTGACCCACAATGCACACACACACATAAACACAAAAATCGAAATTGTCAGGTGTAGTGGCATCTGTAATGCCAGCACTTGAGAGGCTGAAACAGAAGGATTGCTTTGAGTTTGAGCCCAGCCTGGACTATATAGCAAGACCTTGTCTCAAAACAAAATAAACAACAAACCTAAACAAAAATGTTAGACTGTGTTTCTCTATGCTAATATGCATATTGTGAACATTTTCCCCAACATTTTGATTATTTCCAATAGATCAAGCAGTTCCGATAATTTAATTCATTTAGTCTCTAGAACAATACTTTTTTTGTTTTTATTTTGTGCTTTGTTCTTTGAGACAGGGTTTCAGTATGTAGTTCACACTGGCTTTGAACTCCTATGTAACCCAGGTGGGGCTCCAACTCATGGGGATCCTCCTGCCTAGCCTCCCAAGTGCTGGTATTACAGATATGTACCACCACACCTGACATACAGAGCAGTTAGGCAGTAGAGTTCATAAGTCATAGAGCTAAGATACAAATTCAAGCTGAGTCCAGAGCCTGAGTATAAACCCACTATACTGCAGAAGCCATGGAGAGCCCCCAGAAGAGGAGGCCAGGGAGCACCTACCAGGGCAGCTCCCTGACTCCTCACCATGCCCTGCTAGCTGTTTGGGCATAAGCAGAAGGGAATCCCAGCAGTGGGGAGCATTTGAGAAGAAGCTGTGCTGCAGGGCAAGGGTGATCAATAGTAGCGGGAAGAGCGAGAACATCACCAGGCCTTTTGGCCCAGTCCTCCCCTCTGGCTTCCAACCACAGTGAGCAAGCAAAACAGGCACTTGGAAGATGCCTGCCTGGTTTCACTCCCAGATCTGTGTGGCCTGGAGAAGGACAGGTATTGGCAGGGTGTGGTAGGATGGTGACCTGGACAAATGAAATGCAGGTTTGAGGCTCACAAAAGGGGTTGGTGCTGAGGCTTCAGGGCTGAGTGTGCAGAAAGAACAGGCCCCTGGAGGACAGTGTCAGGTCCATGCTGTGCTGTGCCTGCCCCCTTGGGACACCTCCCTGACATTTTCACTATCAGAGCAGAGTCTGCCTGGAATCTGAGTCTGCCTGGAATCTGTAGACATCAGCCCTGCCCTCCTCTGCCACACACTGGCTGATCTTTTTCCTAGAGCTGGGCAGTGGCTTATAGCTGGGAACGCTAGCTGTTCTCTCTGGGGACATCTTCCATCTAGTCTTGTCCTGGGCCCTCATTGCTCACTATCTGCCTGTTTCTGTTTTTGAAGCTCAGCTCCACTTGCCTCTGGTTGAGATGGGCACAAGTTTCATGCATATCCTGAGACGCTTGAACTCTGAGATCTGTTTTCTGCCCACCTCTCCCTACCAAGGCCGCCCAGATTATTTTCTCTTAGAAAGAATGAATGTAACACTATTCTCCTTTTCTCTATTCTTTTTCCCTATTGAGGTCTCTCTCAGAGTTCGTTTAATTAGCAAACTCCAAACTGGCTGCAGGGCTAAGCTGGGAGCTGCTGAGTTGTTAGGGGCTGGGTGAGGGCTGTGGGAGATGAGGGAGAGGAGAAGGCTTCACACGCTGGGAAATCTGGCGAGGCTTCAAGGGAGGGGGCTGTTTGTGGGGTGGCCAAGTTCCAAATGTTGACTGAAGCCAGGATTCAAAGAAAAGGGGCCCTGATGACCGGCTAAAAGGCGCCCTGTGGGAAATGACCTCCTGATCCTCTCCTTGAGACTTGAGGGTTTCACTTAGAACCTCAAAGGCTTGACCAGGGTGGTCAAGCCGTTTCCCCATGGACTCTTCAGTCACATTTATGTTCATCTCTTAGCCACTCCCACAGTTTAGGCTCTGGATACAGCCAGAATTCAGAGGCAGGCAGGAAGGGTCTCCTGCTGGAGAGGTGGGTGGGGTGAGAAAATCTTGATGGTGTGTGTGCTGAGCTGTGAGAGCCTGAGCCTGGAGCACACACACTTCAAACTCCCATTGCCAGATGAGTTGGAGAGAGAAGTTAACCCTCAGCACGTAGGTGTTGTGGAAGCAAGTGCCTGTTTCTGAGAGCTCTGAACTGGGATTCTGGGGGAGCTGAAGTTAGCGGAGAAAGGGGAAGGAAGTGTCAGCAGGAGAAAGGACTGGAGAAAGCCTTAGTTTCCACTCAGATAAAAGCCAAAGTCTTTCCTGGATCTGGGCATTTCACAATTTTTAATTTTTGAAATTGTTTTGAAATGGTGTGGGACTCAGAGGAAGTTGCAAAAAATAGTGCATGAGGTCTAACATGTCATTGATTCAGCATCCTCCAAGGGGGAGGGACATGGTATGTAACTGGGAGTATAGTGTCAGAATTAGGAGGTCCACATTGGTATGCAGAACTCTTCTTTTTAAATTTTGTGACAGGGCCTCTTTTTTGGGGGGGGGGGCTATGGGGATTGAACTCACAACCTTGCACTTGTTAGGCAGGCACTGGACTGCTGAGCTATATCCCCAGCCAGCTAGACAGGGACTTGCTGTGTAGATCAGACTGGCCTTGAACTCACTGTGTAGCACAGGTTAGCCTTAAATTCTCACAGATCCTGCCTCAGCTTCCCAAGTGCTAGGATTACAGGTGTGTGCCACCACTATGCAGTTTTATCCCATGTACAAATTCAGATAACCACTCCTATAACCAACATACAGAGCTTATTACCATGAAGGAACTCTCTTATGCTTTCATTTTATCTTTGTTCCCCAAATTTGGTCCCCTGGCAACCAATATTTTGTTCTTTATTTCTAAATAGTTTTGTCATTTTTAGAATGTTACATGAGTGAAATAATGCAGTATCAGCATGTCCCACCCCATATGGTGGGTTGAACTTAGGATCTGATATATGCTAGGCAAGCCACATCTTTAATCTGAGCATTGCTTTTTATTTTTATTTTTACTTATGAGACAGGGCCTCACTCTGTACTTTATGTTGGTCTTGAACTGGCTGTCTAGCCCAGGGTGGCCTTGAACTTGTGATCTTCCTATTTTAGCCTCCTGACTGCAGGTATTACAGGTTTTTGCTACCACATTGGCTGAGCATTGGTTTTTTATTTATTTTATTTTATTTTTTTTTGAGCATTGGTTTTTAATTTAATTATTTTTAAGCTCTTGACACAACACAATAAGTTTTCTGGCAGATTTTTTTTTTTTTTTTATGTTAAGCTTCCTCTATGGTTCACTCCTGTGTTTTCATTTCCCTGTCATCTATATTATTATGAATACAATTTTTTTTCTGTACTGGGAATCAAACCCAGGTTCTCACATTTGCCAGGTAGGTGCTAGACTGCTGGGCTACATCCCCCCACCCTATATTGTTACTTTTTATCCAACATTAGGTCTCAGTTCCCTTTTAGGGGAAACCTACTTGTCTGTATTTACTAGGTTGATCGGATGCTCTTGTCTGTTCCCTGCCTGCCCTTGCCCCACTATTTTTAGCCAGGCTAATTTTGGGTGACCAGTCTCTCCTCTTTTCTGTTCCTTCCTCCTGTGGCGGGTGAGGTGACTTCTCAAATATTTGGACAGAGGGAGTCAGAAGCAGAATCTTGGCATCTGATTTCAGCCTTGGGTTTCTCAGCAGCCAGTGCTGTGGATAGCAGGCTGGCAGGACCTGTAGGTGCAACAAGAATGCAGCTGGGGATCTGGAGGCATTTGGACCAGGTCAGAGGTCTGGGTTTTGAGTCAAGAGTCCTGGCTTTCTTCCTGATTTTGCACCTCTGCATTCATATATTAGCTCCTTTCTACTGCCTGAGATGCTGAGATAGAAAAAGATGAAAAGGGAACCTTTGGGAGTCAGTGGCAGTAGTAGTGCCATGCTGGTGCCAGGCCTTCGGTCAGCAATGTGTTTCCCCTGAGCACCTGTTTACAGGTGTGATGCTGCCCTGGGGAGGATGTGCATAGGTGAAGTATAAACGGAGGAGCAAGCCGGGCATGGTGGCTCACGCCTGTAATCCCAGCACTCGGGAGGCTGAGGCAGGAGGATCGTTGCAAGTTCGAGACCAGCTACAAAGTGAGCTCAAGGCCAGCCTCAACTGCATAGAGAGACCCTGTCTCAAAAAGACAAAAAAAAAACAAAAAAAAAAAAACAAAAACCAAAAAACAAAAAACAAAAAAACCCAAAAACAAAAACAAAATGGAGGAGCAAAGCATCAAGTAATTCTGGGGCAGGATTGTTCTAGGACCACCAGTTTGTTTATTTTTTCTTCAAGAATTATAATCCCAAGGGAGAGGAGAAAAGGCAATAGAAAAGAATTAAGGTGGGTGTGTTGTATACGTGTACCAACTCCTCATAAGAAATGTGATTCTTATGTATTGCCAACATGTACTAATAAAAATAAAAATGAAAATAAAAGAACAAAGAGGTGAGAGAAACAAAGGGAGGTGGAAATGCTGGTGCATCCCTGTAATCCCAGCACTCAGGAGACTGAGGCAAGAGGAACACCACAAGTTTGTGGCCAGCCTAGCTACATAGTGAGTTCAAGGTCAGCCTGAACTGCATAGTGAGACCCTGTCTCAAACAAAACAAAACAAAATAAAACAAAAGCAAAACCTCAAAACACAGATAATGGGAACATGAGAAGAAGAGTTATGTAGGACACATACTGGAGCTTTTTAGGAAAGAAGAGAGTATCATAAGAATAAGAGAACATTTGAGGGGTGGCAGCGCATGTCTGTAATCCCAGCACTCTGGAGGCTGAGGCAGGAGGATTGTTGCCAATTCAAGACCAACCTGGGCTACAAAATGAGCTCAAGGCCAGCCTGAACTGCACAGTGAGACCCTGTCTCAAAAAGACAAACAACAGACAACAACAAGAAACTTTTGAAAGACAGAGACAGGGACATTGAGAAAAAGTCTGAAAATGATTTCAAGTGTGACAGAGACAAACTGGGTGGGGGGGATTTAGAATGACAAAAAGGCGAGGTGGGGGGGAGAGAATGAGAATGGACATATAGGACCAACAGCCACCAAGAAAGGGAAGTAATAAGGAAAATGGGAGCCAACAGCACTCCAGTTGTGATAAATTTATTTTCTATCTCTCTTCTTAGCCTCATTTCTAGATTGGAGCTATAAATAGAGAATTGGAAAATGTAAAAAACACAAAAAAAGTCCCTTCCCATTCCTTCTGTCCCACTCTGGGGGGAAGGGAGAGGAAGAGAGACAGGCCATTGGGTCCTTGTGGAGATCTTTTTCTGCACCACACAGCTCCGGTTTGAGCCTGCCCAGGCCTCTGCCCCTGCAGTCCACGCCTGTCCTGGTGCATGGGAAATGTCCAGTCCTGCCAAAGGTCTGGAAGCTGGAGACAGGCGTTCTGCCCCTGTCTCTGGGGCCCAGCCTCTTGCATATTTGCCCTTCTTTGACACCCTCCACCCACTCCTCCTCGCCAGTTTAACTTGCTCTTTCTATACTGCCTTTGATCTTATTCTGGCTTTCTCCTTGCATTCTAGTCCCTGTTGATCATGCTCATGTCCTCCTTCTCCTCCATTCCTTTTCTTTCTGCCTCTCCATGGGCTACCTTCCAGGCCTCCTTGACTGTTCCCTCTCTACCCCTCCTCTTTCTGCTCTCCTTGACTGTGGGCAGCATCGCGGCTGTCACTGACTGGCTCTGGCACTTTGGGAGGGGTTTGATTCCAAATTAAGGGGTGCACTATGGACCCTGGGGAGAGCAGACCACACTAGACCCAGGTTAAGGACGGCCCTCTTGTCCTTTCCTCCCGTTTCGTCCACGAATTTCTCTTCCAGGTTGCCCTTCATTCTCTGCACTTCTCTCCCACTCTCCCAGTTCAGGCTCCTCTCTGTCTGCGCGCCTCCCTTCCTGCCCTTTCCTAGGCGCCTCCCACCTCAGTTTAGGGTTTGGGGGCCGTGGAGGACATCGCAGTGCCAAGCGCTGCAGCGGGAGGCCGGCAGTGCCCTTCCAGGCTGGTCCGCGCATCTCTCCCTGGCGGGCTGGCGGTCTGGCGGGCTGAGTTTCCACCTGCGGCGGCGGGGGCGGGGCCGAGGGCGGGGCGGGAGGAGGCGCGCGGCGGGGACGCGGAGCTCCCCGGTAGAGTTGTCCTAGCGGGTGCTGGGGCGGGGAAGGAGCTGAAGAGGGAGGGTGGTGGGACGAAAGGTTGGAAGACCTCTGCAAGACCGCGGGACCTGGGCAGCACCGACGCGCCTGGGGGACAGCCGATACACGGGCGCGCTACCCGGGAGCGCGACAGTTTCCTTGCGCTGGCGGAGACCGCGTGCGGGATTCATCCCATGGCCCGGAGTCGGAACTACGATCCCTGGGGGGCTCCCGGGATTTGCTCCCTTCTTGGTGCTTTGTTTGCTGGACTGCTCTTCCCACGCGCTGTCGCCTTCAATCTGGACGTGATGAGCGCCCTGCGCAAGGAGGGTGAGCCAGGCAGCCTCTTCGGTTTCTCTGTGGCACTGCACCGGCAGTTACAGCCCCAGCCACAGAGCTGGTGAGTCACCGCTCGCGCCCAGATCCCCCAGCTCAATCCATAAATGACCCTTCCCAATCTCCTCCCCTACCTGGCCACTTCATCTGTCTTTTTTTTTTTTTTTTTTTTGTCTTTTTGAGACAGGGTCTCTCTATGCAGTTCAGGCTGGCCTTGAGCTCACTTTGTAGCCCAGGCTGGTCTCTAACTCCCAAGGATCCTCCTGCCTCAGCCTCCCAAGTGCTGGGATTACAGGCGTGAGCCACCATGCCTGGCTCACTTTGTCTTTCCATAACTCTACCCGGAGCTTTGCCTCCTCTGTTTTGGGTATATAGCCTACTCCTACTCAGGTCCTGAGTTCCAAGATCTATGAGGGGTGGTTGGAGAGCAAGGCTCTTGGCAAGGAACCATCTCCTCTGGCTTCTCCCCAGTTTGTATTTTTGCCGAAGCCCCAGGGTCTCTGACCTCTCCTCAGCAGAAGGCTACTCACTCTTCTGGGGAAGAAGATGGACCATTCTGTTTCTGCTGAGGGCAGGGAGGAGATAGAAGGGACAGAGAGGATGTGGGGCCATGGGAGGGACAGCAGGTAGATTCCAGAGCTAATTTCCTGCCTGGGCATCACCACGGGGTAGCCTGAAGGCTGCAGGAGAGAGCGGCTGCCACTTTAGTGGCTCAGGACAGCAGGGAAATTGGGAGAAGACCTGGGATTGGGCAGTGGTGGTTTGGCATATGTGCTGCAGAATTGAGCACATGGTTTAGTGCAGAGAGTGGCCTTAAGTGGTAGCAGTAGTGTCAGCAGCAGCAGTGAGATGCAGGAAAGATGCTGGCCAGGCTTCTTCCTTTCTTCCCTAGGAAATTTCCAATCCAGGAAATTTCCCAGCAGAGGCTGGGAAAAGTGAGGGGCAGAGGACAGTGCTAGGTCTCATAGGTTCAGGACCCCTGGGTGATGGGCACAGTTGGGTAGGGCCTGTGGCTGGTCAGGCCTCCTGTACCTTTGACTCTGTAAAAAGAGAAAAAGAAGAAAGCTTCCTGTCCCCTCCTGCCAGGGGGCTTCTCTTTCCTCAGCTGGTGCCTAAGCCACATTAAGTGTCCATTACTGGGATCAATGCTGTCCAATGGGACTATCTTCCTTATCCTGGTGGCCTGAAGGCAGAGGGCAGGGACAAGAGCACATTTCTCGTGGCCCACTGGAGGTAGGGACTAGCTTTAGCCTTTCATTGTTCTGTTTTCTGGGAGTAGGATTTGTTGCCCCTAAAACTTCGGAGGAAATAGAAAGTTAACTGACTTCATTTCTGCTGCTCACTTCCTCCCTCATCTCTCTCCCTCACTCCTTTTTTCCCCTCCCTCCTTCCTCCATCTGCCAGAGTTCCATGACTGGAGGCCTTTTTAGGACATGCTGAACTCTCTGAGCTATTTCCAGGCAAATTCTAGGTTATTTTTAATAGCTTGGTCTCTTGTCATTTCCCCTTCGTCTCTGAAGGTGGCCCCTGATTCTGTCTCCCGGAGCCAAACTGGGGGCACTCTCTGAGGGGCCAAACTACCTAACCCTATCTTTGCTCCGGCAGGGGGCGCTCTACCACTTGGAGGCACTGGAAAGTCAGGTACCTTGCTGGATGCCTAGCGTTTCAACTGTGATTGCCTTCCTTAGCCTCCCCTGATAGAGAGACCTTTCCTGTCTTCAGTTTAGCCTCTGGATGAGATTTTTTTTCTTTTGTCTAATTGCTCCAGCTAAGGTTTCCAGGACTATACTGAGTAAGCGTGGAGACAGTGGACATCCTTGGATGAGATTTTGAGGTCTGACCTTGCACTGTGGTTGCAGTTTCATTTCTTTCCATCCAGTGTAAAATGGCCATAAATAATAGAACCACCACACAGGGTTTGTTTTTTTTTTTTCCCAGAAGTAAGCGTTTTTTTTTTTTTTTAAGCGTTTTTAATATATGTAAAACCCGTAGAATAAAGCAAAGCTGTGAAAGCAAGTGGTGATCGTACTATGAAATACTGTTATTCTCTACTGGTGATTCACAGAGGGGAGAGCAGCTTTAGCCTGACTGTGTCCTGGATCCAAGGAAGGCCCATAGGCGCCCCCCCCCCAAGCGGCCTTCCCAGCAGGCCACCCAGACTGAAGGGGTCAGAGAGGGGCTGGACTTGAGCTGGAGCTCTGGTTTGTGTGGAGAGTCAAGAGGTGCAGTGGTAGTGGGTTACTGCCTCATCTACACTTAGGGGGATCCCAGCTGCCAACATTTCTTTCTCCTCTCTGTGGTGGCTGCAATTGTAGCTGCTGTTCTGTTGGGGGATCCTTGAGGTGGCAGGGCTCGTGGATGAAGCCAGGAAGAAGGATGTGACCTGGGGCAGAAGTGGAGGGGCTGGGGAGGCTGTGTGAGGGATCTTTGGTTCCAGGAGGAAGTGGCTGGTTTCTTCTCCACTAAAATGGGGCTGGACTTGTCTACAAGTTTAGTTTCCTTCCTCCACATTGGCTCTGCTGTCTTTCTACTCTTGGGTTGCAGCAGAGATGTGAGCATGGAACTCTTTGGCTTCCTAGGATGCTCAGCTGTGTGCTGATCAGCTGAGATGCACTGAGCGTCTCTGATAGACATTTCTGTGCATTCACATAGGGTGTGGGTTCAGGAAATAATAAGATAGATAATACATGCCAAGTCTCCCAAAGAGATGCTCTGTACTGTTTGAAGGCAGGGGTGCTGCTGACTTGTCTGAAGACTGACAGCCGTAGGCATAGGGCTGTGTCACCTAGGTCCTTTTAACCCCTGAGTACCCTCCTCTTTCCTTCTTCTTCTTTTTATGGAGTAGTCTAGTAGGGGCGGATTAGAGGGACATAGAGGAAAAAAAAAAACGTGGTGCAAAACCCCATATCTAACACTGTAAAATGATCACATACATATCTGTGGCTGACATGGTAAAATTGTCACGTTTACCATGTGTTTGAGGAAATGTACCTTACTGTATTCTTACGAAAATGTTACTCATACTATATGCTGACCTTGTCCCTTTCCCAGAAACAAAGGCTAAGGCCTGATTGGGCCAGCCCATACCAATCAGGGAAACAGTTATTTAATTAATTAATTTATTTTTGGTATTAGGAATCAAACTCAGGACCTTGCACTTGCCAGGCAGGCACTTACGATGCTGAGCTAAATCCCCAGCCCAAAACAGTTATTTTAAAAAACCAGCTTACCCCTAAAAGTTTGAAATACACCCTTAACTCACTGGGCATTCCAGGCAGGATGCCCTCTATCTTGCAGTACCGTTCAGCCACTAAGATAGCTTTCTCTGCTGTTTCTTTCTTTTTTTTTTTTTTTTTTGTTTGTTTTTATCGGTACCAGGGATCAAACTCAGGGACTGCCTGCTTGCAAGGCAGGCGCTTATGCCGTTGAGCTAAATCCCCAGCCCCTAGATAGCTTTCTCTGCATTTGCCACACTTTAAATCAATTTTTACTTTGTACCGTATCAGTCTTGACTCCCCGTTTCTTGATAAGCGCCCCACTTCTTCATTCTTCGCTGGAGTGAGGGCAAGGACTTAAAGAGAGTCAGAGGATCATTACGGGAACCCTAACCCCTGATGTCCCACCAGGGATGCCCCACCAGGTTCGAGAATCTCAGTGTTCTGAGGATAATCCAGTCATCATGGGGTGTGTGTATGTGTGTGTGTGTGTGTGTGTGTGTGTGTGTGTGTGGTGACATAGTGGGGCCAGGCGGATGTGGGTTTGAATTCCAGCATAACTACTTCATATCTTTGAATGAGTTTGCTCATGTGGAAGACAAGAAAGGAATCCTTATCTCATAGAATTGTCATGAAGTTCAAATGAGAGGGTGCATGTTACTTGACTTGCCGGCTGCCTGGCCTATATGGAGACTGAAGAATGTTATTTCCTTATGTCCCTTGTGTCTAGCATGGGCCCAACCCATAGTCATTACTAAATCAATATCACTTTCTTGTCTCACTAGTGCTGGACACAGGGCTTGGCTTATAATAAGGTGTTAAGAAATAGTTTTAAAATCTATTTTTATTTTTTGAGATGAGGTCTTGCTAAATTGCCCAGGTTGGGTTAAAATTCTCAATCTTCTTGCCTCAGTCTCCTGAGTAGCTGGGGTTATAGATATGTGCCATCATGCCTTGCTTGATTGTAGTTGTTAAATGAATGCTGAATTTAGGTTCTTTTCCTCACTTGTCCCATCCCCCTTCGCTCTCTTGACACTGGCTCTGACAGGGGATGACAGCTGCTGAGAGATGAGGAGTTGTGGGAAAGAGAATGACTCTGTGCCTTCCCCCTCACCCTTCAAACCTGGCTGAGTGCCCCACAGATGCCTGGCTGTAATATTCCCTGACAGTTTTGGTCTTTACCCGTCAGGAAGAGAGATGGAAGAAAAGGGTGGGAGAGAGGCTATGAAGTTTGTCCTGCTGCCCCTTTTGAGTCTCTCCTTTTGCACAGAGAGGACACATGTAGTCAGCTGGGTGTCAGTCATCTCATTTCATCCATTTCTTGACTCCTGGCCTGGGGGTTCAGCCTCAGGGGACCCAGGCAGCCTCCATTCCCAGCGCATGCCTCCCCTGGGGAAGATGGCTTGGCTGTGATCATGGAAAATTGTCCTGCCAAGAAAGCTGTAGCTGGGAAAGAGGCCGAGGAGGAGGTGGGAGAGATGATGATGGGGGTGGTGTGGGGGTGGGGATGGGAGGAAAGAGGACCATGGCTGTTGGAAGAAGAGGGATGGGGAATGGGATTTGGGATGTGGGGAGGGGGTTGGGGATATGACTGGAGATGGAATGAGAAACCGGTTTCTACTTCCATGCCTGCCAGAGTGACTGGTAGCATCCTGGCTGGCAGAGCTGCTGGGGTGGGGGTGGGTCTTTGCTGGGCCCCTGAGGGGGAAGCAAAGAAGCAGGCCCATATCTAGCTTTCTCCCCGGCCTCTGAAGCTGGTCCCAGAGCCACATTGTGGTGCCAGTCTGGGCCCCTGTTGTTCTTGCTCCCAGAATTCCTGGCATTTCTGGCAGGATTTCAACTGGACCAGGGCTGGGGAGGAGGGCAGAGCCTGGGATGGGGCCAGGCAGCGTGTAGGAAGGCCTGGTCAGGAACAGGTGCTATCGACAGGCGGTTCATTCAAACTGGCAGGGCTTGTTGGGCTAGTCTTGTTGTCATGACTTTACATTTGTATGTGTGTTTACTATACATCTGGTCCTTCATCCAAATGGTATACGAATGTGTAACATGATTGATCGCATGGACAAGTGTATTCATTTGTCTTTGCTAGAGTTTAAGAAAATAACTTTTGCTCCTTCTTTTTAGTCCTCAAACACTACTTTGGAGCCTGGGTAGCTCTGGGGAGGTTGGAGCACTTTGACCTCTAACTTGGGTCCTGCCCCATTATGCAGGCTGCTGGTGGGTGCTCCCCAGGCCCTGGCTCTTCCTGGACAGCAGGCGAATCGCACTGGAGGCCTCTTTGCTTGTCCTCTGAGCTTGGAAGTGACTGACTGCTACAGAGTGGACATTGACCAGGGAGGTGCGGCCCTGAGGGGTAGGGAGGGGGATGCACATTAGCAGGGAGGAGAGAACTTGGCCTCTTTTTCTATTCTCTGATTCTCAGTGTTTTGCCTCCAGCTGATGTGCAAAAGGAGAGCAAGGAGAACCAGTGGCTGGGAGTCAGTGTGCGGAGCCAGGGACCTGGGGGCAAGATTGTTGTGAGTACTACTTCTTGTGACTGAATGCAAAGATGATGATGATGGTGGTGGTGATGATGTGTGTGGTATGTGAATAGGCACAGATATACTCATAGGACATGAATTTGAACACATTCTAGTCCCAGTATGTCTGATGGGATATAAAAATTATAAGAAATGATCCTTGTCCTTATAAATTTGAATACATATAATCACTCCTTATTTGTCCAACTCTCCCCCCCCCCCCCGCTTGCCAGGCAGGCGCTTATACCGCTGAGCTAAATCCTTAGCCCTATTTGTCCAACTCTTATTGAGAACCTTTTCAGCATCAGGGATTGTGCTAGTTACTGAGAGAATATGTAAAGACTAGAGGAAGGGTTGGTCCCTGCCAAATGGTGCAGAGATTCTTGTGTCTCATTTTTTCTGTCTTTCATTAACTTGGAATTAACAGCACAAGTCACTGTGGGGCCAAATATGATTAACATTAAGTTGAGAGTGATCTAGTCTTTGGTCTGGAAGTCCAAAGGAGAAGAGGAGAGACAGAATTCCTGCAGATGTGATGATTTGAGCCAGGCTATCAAGATTAGATGAGAGCCAGGCATGGTGTACATCATAGTTACCTAGAAGGCTGAGACAGGATGATGGCAAGTTCAAGGCCAATCTAGGCAACTTAACAAAATTCTGTCTCAAAATAAGAAAAAAGGATTGGGGATATAACTCAGTGGTAGCGTGTTTGCTTAGTATGTGCCAGGCCCTGCGTTTATCCCTAGCACTGCAAAAACAACAAAAGCAAAAACAAAATGCAAAGGTCTAGGAACAGGATCAAATTTAGCATCTTGCAGGATTGTCATATGATCAGAGATGATGTATCCTGTGGCTAACTTATTCATGTATCAATGAGTGTCCAGCCAGAATGTGGAACAAGGACATTTTCCTATAAAGGCAAATAAGCAAATCAGTGGGCGCAGATGGGATACTGAATAGGCTGTCACTTTCTGGGTGGTGGGGCTTAAGTAATGCTGATATAGAGGGGGGTGTGTGTGTACAAGTGGGTGCAGGTATGTCTACCAAGTGTCGGCCTGTGGCAGTGGGCAGGTTCCTAGCAACAAAAGGAAATGACCTTTCCTCCCTTCCCCAGACGTGTGCACATCGATATGAATCAAGGCAGCGAGTGGACCAGATCCTGGAGACACGGGATGTGATTGGTCGCTGCTTTGTGTTAAGCCAGGACCTGGCCATCCGAGATCAGCTGGATGGTGGGGAATGGAAGTTCTGTGAGGGGCGCCCCCAGAGCCATGAACAGTTTGGCTTTTGCCAGCAGGGCACGGCTGCTGCCTTCACCCCTGACAGCCATTACCTCCTCTTTGGGGCTCCAGGAACCTATAACTGGAAGGGTGAGTCACTGCTTAGGGGAGAAGGGAATCAAAACCTCCTCCTACAAGAGAAATGGTGCTGGAAGCACTTTGGCCAAACATGACCACACATTCATATGCCTTGGAGCACTGCCATGCCTTCCATCCTGTCCTGCTAGCCTACACACAAATGGGGGTCTCTCCTGTCCTCCGCATGGCCAAGAGTTCCTCCACATGCTGGCATGAGCGCTCATGTGCATGGCTGGGCCTGCCCACCCGCCCAGCCCGCATGCTCCATCACCACAGCCCGTACCTCGTCACTGCCATTACCGTCTCTGCACACTGCCACTGCCTGAGCTGCCACTTGGTGAGTGTGATGCTAGTCTGAGCAACCCCAGGATGCTTGGGCTGGGGGAGGGTGGAGGTGGTTCTAGAAAGGCGAGGTGGGGCTTCCCTGTGTGCCCATCTAATTCAGCATCCAGCCCAACAGGTGCTTCTTATTCCTTGCCCTGGGCACTAACTGAAATGTCCTTGCAGGCACAGCCAGGGTGGAGCTCTGTGTGCAGGGCTCGCCGGACCTGGCCCACCTGGACGACGGGCCCTACGAGGCGGGGGGCGAGAAGGACCAAGACCCCCGCCTCATCCCGGTCCCTGCCAACAGCTACTTTGGTAGGGACCCCTCCTTGGGCCCGGAGCCACTCTAACCCTCTGCTCCTCTCTCTTGTCCTCCCTCTCCATTCTCCCGTCCTTCTGTCTCTGTCTGTCTTTCACTCCTTCTCTCACCTCTGTGGTCTCTGTGTCTCTTTCATTTTCTTCTTCTACCTCTATACTTCTTCCACATTCTGGCATCTCTGTCCTGCTTTATCTCATACTCTGTGGTCCCTTCTCTGGATGTCCTTTCCCTGGTGTCTTCCCCCCTCCTGCCCCACACAGGGTTGCTTTTTATGACCAACATTGATAGCTCAGACCCTGACCAGCTGGTGTATAAAACTTTGGACCCTGCTGACCGGCTCCCGGGACCAGCCGGAGACTTGTCCCTGAATAGCTACTTAGGTTTGTACACTCCACCTCTGGGGCCGGGCATGGCCCTGGCCTCCTTTCCTCCCCTGGGAGACTTCCTTTCCTTCCCCATGGCCCTTTCACCCTGGGAAACAGATACTGGGCCCAAATTCAGAGCAAAATTTTTCCAGTGACCTGGCCTGAGAAGGCCCCAAGCGTGGTGGTAGCCTTGGGGCAGTGAGCAGGGAGTCTCCATGGACAAAAATCCTCGTGTAGTAAGAGGGACAGGGCTGAGACTCTCTTGAACAGTTCTGACCTATGGGGGGACTTCCTCTAAGGGGAGAGCGGGATCTGGCTATTGTCTCACCTGCGTCGCTCTGCAGAGGAGAAAACGAGGCCTGGTGAGGCTAGCTCTGACCTGCTTTCTCCCTCTATCCAAGTGAGGTGTGGGAGTAGGGCAGAGAATGTGCACTGGAGGGTTACCCAGTGCTTGTGACCCTCTTCTGCCTTGGTGCCTATTCCCTGCCCAGGTGCCTGAACTTCTCTATGGCTGCCTCTCTCTTCTCCCCAGTCCCTGAGGCTCACCTCATCACACTTACACCAAGCTCCAATCTCTGGGATGGGTGGGTGGAGGAAGGCAGGAAGAGTGATGATCTGGGGGCACCTCTACCATTTGCCTCCAGCCCTGTTGGGATGGGACACGTTGGGGGCCTGTGGCATACCTGGCCTCTGAGTCTTGGGGGAACACTCACTGGGAAATCACCCCCTCATCTAGGTTTCTCCATTGACTCTGGGAAGGGTCTGGTGCGTGCAGATGAGCTGAGCTTTGTGGCAGGGGCCCCCCGTGCCAACCACAAGGGTGCTGTGGTCATTCTGCGCAAGGACAGTGCCAGTCGCCTGGTGCCTGAAGTTGTGCTTTCAGGAGAGCTTCTGACCTCTGGCTTTGGCTACTCACTGGCTGTGGCTGATCTCAACAATGATGGGTGAGAGGGGACGGAGTGGACCTCATGCTGATCCAGGAGATAGAAGTGGCTGCTAGCATCTTCCCTTGACTCCCCTGGTCAGGGAGGACCCTGCCAACTGTCTCCTTCTCTCCATAGCTGGTCAGACCTGATAGTTGGTGCACCCTACTACTTTGAGCGCCAAGAAGAGCTGGGTGGTGCCGTGTATTTGTACATAAACCAGGGCGGTCATTGGGAAAGAGTCTCACCACTCCGGCTCTGTGGCTCTCCTGACTCCATGTTTGGGATCAGCCTGGCTGTCCTGGGGGACCTCAACCAAGATGGCTTCCCAGGTGTGGATGGGAACTGGAAAGGCTCAGTGGAGGAGGTGGCACAGAGGGATAGGAGAGTCTTCTGAGGGGTGGTCTTCTGAGGGGTCAGGGAGAGAAGGAACCTGGGCTCACATCTGAATTTTCCCATGCTTTGTGACCTTGGGTGAGTTAATTGACCTTTGTCCCTGGAGACAGTGGCCAAGGGGATTGAAAATAATGGATGTAGTAGTAGCTCAGTAAGGTAGAAAATACATTATACAGGACTGAGTGACTGAGGGAAATGCCTTTTCCCCATGGCCCTCAGACATTGCTGTGGGAGCTCCTTTTGATGGAGATGGGAAAGTCTTTATCTACCATGGGAGCAGCCTGGGAGTCGTCATCAAACCTTCACAGGTGAAGAACATCGTTGGGATGAGGGAACGGGTGTGAGTGGAGTGAGAGCCACAAAAGGGCAGGGGAGAGGGGGCTGGGGATTTAGCTCAGCGGCATAAGCGCCTGCCTTGCAAGCAGGCAGTCGTGAGTTCGATCCCTGGTACCAATAAAAAGGAAAAAAAGACCAAAAAAAAAAAAAAAAAAAAAGGGCAGGGGAGGGAGAGGCATGGAGGAGATGGGGTTTTAGGAGGCTGACTGGTGGTCCCCAGGTGCTGGAGGGTGAGGCTGTGGGCATCAAGAGCTTTGGCTATTCTCTGTCCGGTGGCCTGGATGTGGATGAAAACCATTACCCAGACCTGCTGGTGGGTTCCCTCACCGATACTGTGGTGCTCTTCCGGTGAGTCTTTCCTCTGCTCTGCCTTCCCCTCCCTGAGGCCATCAGCCCCTGTCTTGAACTCAGATCCCACTCACATACTCATGTTTCCTGCCCCTTGGACCCAACCCACAATCCTAGGGCCAGACCTGTCCTCCATGTCTCCCATGAGGTCTTCATTGCCCCACGGGTCATCGATCTAGAGCAACCCAACTGTGCTGGTGGCCACTCTGTCTGGTGAGGTGGGGTCCGAAGGTGGGCTGAAGAAGCTGCCACATTCCCTTTCTCAGCCTTGTTTGGGGCTGGGTGTTGGCCTATGGCAAGAGGGTGTGGGGTTGGGGCTGGAGTCTTGGTCTCTCAGCCTTGTTTGGCCCAGCAGCCACTCCTTTTCCTTGACAGTGTGGACCTAAGGATTTGTTTCAGCTATACTGCAGTCCCCAGCAGCTACAGCCCTATTGTGGGTGAGTGGTGTCCCCTCTTATTGCATACCCCATGGGATTTCAGGGTGGAGGGGGGGCATCTTGGGGACATGGACTAATGGAGGAGTCCCGCAGCTCACTGGCTCTTTCCCTACACACCACAGCTTTAGATTACGTGCTAGATGGGGACACAGACAGGAGGCTCAGGGGACAGGTTCCCCGTGTGACTTTCTTGAACCATGGCCCAGATGACCCCAAACACCAGGCCTCAGGGACTGTGTGGCTCAAGCATCAGCATGACCGAGTCTGTGGAGACTCCATGTTCCAGCTGCAGGTAGAGACTGGTTCTTGGCCTCTTGAGTGGTCCTCTCTCTTCTTGCATGCTCTTAGCTGCTTTTGTGCTAGCACTGTGAGTGCTTGTTCTGGGATCTAGATGCTGGGGCCCCCTCCTGAGCTCATCTCCTCACTGCTGTCAATCCTGCACTCCCTTTAGGTGGAGATGGCAGGTTCCATTGTCACATCTGACCTCAAAGCCCTAAATCCTGGCTCTGTCTTTCTCTACTGCAGTCTCTCTCTCTAAACTTCTAAGTTTCAGAGTCTGTCCTAGGTCTGGCTCGGACCTTGGGCAAGGCTGGAACCTGGGGGTTGATACAGTGAGGAACAAACTTTCTCTTCCTAGGAGAATGTCAAAGACAAGCTTCGGGCCATTGTGGTGACCTTGTCCTATAGTCTCCGGAACCCTCGGCTCCGGCGACAGGCTCCTGGCCAGGGGGTACCCCCGGTGGCCCCCATCCTTAATGCCCATCAGCCCAGCACTCAGCGGGCAGAGGTGAGCTTGGGAAGAGGAGCTAGGAGGGTGACAACTCATCCTTCACCAGTGACACTGCTCGCAAAGCTCTTCCCCAGTGTTATCCTCATGTCATCAGATGCTGTAACAAGTAGCCCCTAAGATGTAAAATGGCCCAGATTACCTTGCATTTATAGTCCAGAGGGGTGGTGCTCCTCAGTCCCAGGTTGATGTGGGTTTGTCATCTTCAAATGCAGCTTCCAAGGTTATGAGATCATTTTCCTCCCATTCTGTGGAAAGTGGGACATTCAGCTCTTTGAATGGTCCTCAGGGGCAGCCTGAGAAGTTGGGAATGTACCACATCCTTTACATTCTAGGCCTATAATCCTGGAAGCATAGTCATGGCTGAGGAAATGCAGTCCTCCTGTGGACTGGCCTGCTGGTCTCCACCACAGCATACAACATACCCATCACTTTATAGCTCAGAGTGGCTAAGTGATAATGAGTCCAATATCATCCAGCTAGTAAGCAGCAAATCTGGAGTTTAATTCGGTAACACTCGAACCCACTGTGTACCTTGGGGATACATTCAGTCCTTTCTTTGGCTGCAATCTCTTCTCAGATCCACTTCCTAAAGCAAGGCTGTGGTGAAGACAAGATCTGTCAGAGCAATCTGCAGCTGGTACATGCCCGCTTCTGTGCCCGGGTCAGCGACACAGAGTTCTCACCTATGCCCATGTGAGGAGGCAGGAAACATGGGGGTTGTGGGGCCGGGGCTCAAGGAATTTGAGGAGGGAATGCGGGAAGACCATGTAGGGGAGGGTCTGAGTCAGAGGAGACTGAAGAAGGCTATTGATGACCAGCTGATGATTCAGAACAAGGAGGCCCTGGTGAGGAATAGTCCTTCACAATTGACCTGATAGTGTCATGCTTACATACATTTCATTGTTTAGTCTTCAAGACTGTGAAGTAGGAGTTATTAGTCCCATTTTACAGATAGAGAGCTGAGGCCTAGCGAGGTTAAGTTACTTGCTTGACATGAGTAAGTAGTGGAGCCGGGAGGAGCCCAGAGGTCCCCTGACTTGCTCATGCCTAGAAAGGCCTGCCCTGGCCTGTGTGTGATGTGGGGCCCTGAGGTGAGAGGAGAGGCTTGGGATATGGAGGCAGCAGCATGTGCTGAGGCTAAGAAGGGGAGGCTGGGAGTGGAGAGGGCTCATTTAGAGTGAATGGGATCTGGTCCTCAGGGATGTGGATGGGATGACGACCCTGTTTGCACTGAGTGGGCAGCCAGTCATTGGCTTGGAGCTGACTGTCACCAACCTGCCCTCGGACCCAGCCCGGCCCCAGGCTGATGGGGACGATGCCCACGAAGCCCAGCTCTTGGTCACCCTTCCTGACTCACTGCACTACTCAGGAGTCCGGGCGTTGGACTCTGGGGTGAGAACCTGGGGCAGGGTGGGGAAAAGTCTTAGGCACCAGTGCCCCACACTCACCTGGACCTCTGTCCCACTCTAGGAGAAGCCACTGTGCCTGTCCAATGAGAATGCCTCCCATGTTGAGTGTGAGCTGGGGAACCCTATGAAGAGAGGTGCCCAGGTTAGGCCTTTCTGCCCTTTGCCCTGTCCGAGTGGTCCCTCCTTATGCTCTGGTCCTTCCCTGACTCACTTGTCATTCCACACTGGCCTAGATCACTTTCTACCTCATCCTCAGCACCTCTGGAATCACCATTGAGACCACAGAGTTAGAGGTGGAGCTGCTGTTGACCACGTGAGCCTGGTGGGAGCAGGGTGGGGGGTGTTGGGACACTCAGATCAGACATAGGGGATGACTCTGCCTGCTGCCCACATGCATCCGTGCCCACCCACATGCCAGGATCAGTGAGCAGGAGCTGCATCCAGCCTTTGTTCGAGCCCGTGTCTTCATTGAGCTGCCGCTGTCTGTGACAGGGTAAGCCCTGCCCAAGTGGGCATTTCTGCTGGAGGATAGGGGCATCACCACTTTCACAACCTGGCCTTGGTTCTGTCTCACTGCCTTCCAACCCTCCATTCAACCAGTCCCCAGACCCCCTCAGCCCTTGTTTTGACCCCTTCTCACCAGGGTGGCCATACCTCAGCAGCTTTTCTTCTCTGGTGTGGTGAGGGGCGAGAGTGCCATGCGGTCTGAGCGGGATGTGGGCAGCAAGGTCAAGTATGAGGTCACGGTAAGTGTCCCAACTGTGGCCTCTCCCGGGCCCCTCCCTTCTTGGCACAGAGAATGAACTGAGCCGTATCTCAGGGCTGGGGCTCTTCTCCCATGGGGCAGCATGGTGGGGTCTCAGCTCTGCATGTGGACTTGGGTTGTGGACAGATGTTCTTGCTGGAGCCTCCACTGATAATTTGCTGGTCATTTTGACTATCTGTCTCTACCGCTGTTCTTGGACACTGTGAGAGCTCAGAGAAGCCTCTTTGTTGGGTCCTTTGAAGAGTGGACATCTGTCCTTAGGACTCTGCCCTGACATGACTGGGGCCCTTGCTCACACCTTCTTAGGATGCCTCCAGGTTTTTCTGGGTTTGGTGTGGGGCAGGAGTGGTGTGCAGTCTGGTGTAGAACCTGAGCCTTTGTGGAGTCTGTGCTTCCTGAGGCACCTCAGCTATGTCACCCTCATCTCTATGAGGTTAGGGTCTTCTCAGTCCCCTTCCTTCATGCTGTCTTTTGCCCACAGGTGTCCAACCAAGGCCAATCACTCAACACCTTGGGCTCTGCCTTCCTTAACATCATGTGGCCCCATGAGATCGCCAATGGGAAGTGGCTGCTGTACCCCATGCGGGTGGAGTTGGAGGGTGGGCAGGGCCCCGGGCAGAAGGGGCTCTGTTCTCCCAGGCCCAACACCCTCCAGCTGGTAAGGCTTAGGCAGGAGTGGGTGGGGTGTGATGGGGCTGGGATCTTGGGCGTGGATGGTGGGGAGAAGATGCAAGCTCAGGGTTTCTGCATTTGGAGTGACACTCACTGGTCCCTCCTCCTGTGTATCCAGGATGTGGACAACAGGGATAGGAGGCGCCGAGAGCTGGAGCAGCCGGAGCAGCAGGAGTCTTATGAGCAGCAGGAGCCCAGCACATCCTGGTGGCCAGTGTCCTACGCTGAGAAGAAGAGGAACATCACCCTGGTGAGGGTGCATTCCTGTTGTCCCAGCTTTCTGTTCAAGCCTTGCCTGGGCAGTTTTGTGAGACCTTATCTCAGAAATAACCAGCGTAGTGAAAGTCTTGGGTTCAATTCTCAGTACTGGAAAAAAATTACAGTAGTTAAACAACTGAAGCACATTGGCAAGAAGATTTGCAGCATAACTTGAGGGTGGGGGAGACTGTGCTGCAGCTGCTGATACTACAGACTTCCAAATGCCCAGCACTTGACTTACCGCCAGTTAACCAAGACATGGTTCTGCTCGAATTTATACAAACATCACACTTTATAGGTCATGGGGTGACGTTAGCCATCTTTGTTCTTTTGAGCTCAATTCGTGCTTGGTTTTCATAATGTCAAAAGTATTTTTTGGGGGGCTGGAGATTTAGCTCAGCGGCATAAGCGCCTGCCTTGCAAGCAGGCAGTTGTGAGTTTGATCCCTGGTATCGATAAAAACGAAAAAAAAAAACAAAAAAGTGTTTTTTTTAAGTTCTCACAATTAAAATTACAATTTTTTTTGTCCCGGGGATTGAATTCATGACCTCGTGTTTGCCAAGCAGGCACTTATGCCACTGAGCTAAAGCCCCTGCCCAAAATTATAATATATTACATGTGATTCATTAACTCTCCCTCTTGTGCAGTTTTGCTTTTCTCCTTTCCTACTTGTTTCACTTAGTTTTGTGCAGGATGTGGATTTGTTGAACAAATGAGCACATGCTATGTGCTGGTCTCTCTTGATGTGGGTGAGAAGGTAGCAGTGACATGGAGGAGAAGGTGTTTAGCTTTGCGGTAAGGAGGTGGAGAAGAGGCCCATGGGAGGGCTGAGCAGGACAGCAAGCGGATGGTTTACAGGGGACTGGTGCTGTCTGTCTGGGAAGGGAGCTCCCTGGCCACACTGCATCCCTTCCGGTTTCCCCATAAGCATAGTCTGCGGCAAACTAAACCCAGAGGCTTGGAACTGTGGGGACTTGGTGTTGCTGAGCTGCTCAGATGGTTCTGCCTTTTTCACAGGACTGATTGCCTGAGTGGCCTCTCTTGTTAATACAGATTGAAATAGATTATATTTATTTATTTTTTTAATTGACAAAATTATATATATATTTATCAGTTCAACATGATTTTTCTTGTTTCTTTTTTAGTACTGGGAATCAAACTCAAGACTTTGCGCTTGTCAGGCAGGCGCTTATGCCACTCCGCTATATTCCCAGCCTGACAACATGATGTTTTATTTGTTTGTTTATTTATTTATTTATTTATTTTTGGTACCAGGCACTTACGCCACTGAGCTAAACCCCCAGCCCCCAACACGATATTTTAAAAATGTATATACATCATGCATGGTGGTGCCCTCCTGTAATCCCAGCAGTTGGGAGGCTGAGGCAGGAGAATTGTTTGCAAGTTCAAGACCAGTATGGGCTACAAAGTGAGCCCAAGGCCAGCCTGAACTGCATAGTGAGAACTTGTCTCAAAAAAACAAAGAAACAAAAACAAAAACCAAAAACCAAAAAAAAAAAAAAAAATCAGAAAAGAAAACACATGTATACATTGTGGGATGGCTAGTTGATCTAATTAACATAACATGCCTCACATACTTTTTTTTTTTTTGTCTTTCGTTTTTATCGGTACCAGGGATTGAACTCACGACCGCACACTTGCACACTTGCAAGGCAGGTGTTTATGCCACTGAGCTAAATCCCCAGCCCCTCACATACTTCTTTTTTATAGTGCAAACATTTAAAATCTATTCAGAGGAATTTTGAAAAATATAGTATTAATATCTATAGTTACTATGTTGTAGATAGAATAATAGATGTCTTGAATTTATTTCTCCTACCTAATTGAAACTGCATCCTTTAGCCAACATCTCCCTACCCCATCCCCACCACTCCAACTCTGTGTAATGGATATTCTAGTCTCTACATTTTTTTGTCTTTTTGAGACAGGGTCTTGCTATGCAGTTTGGGCTGGTCTTGAGTTCACTTTGTAGCCTAGGCTGGTCTTGAACTCACAATAATCCTCCTGCTTCAACCTCCCAAGTGCTGAGATTACAGATGTGTGCCACCATACTGGGCTTTTAGTCTCTACTTTTATGAGTTCAACTTTCTCAAATTTCTCATATGGGTGAGATCATTCAGTATTTGTCTTTCTGTGCCCGGCTTATTTCACTTAATATAATGTCTGAAATAGATTCTTTTTATGAAATTAAGGCAGATGCTTTGCTTTTAAGCAAATTGATGGAAGACTTTTTTTTTTCTGTACCGGGAATCGAACTTATGACCTCATGCTTGCCAGGCAGATGTTTGTACCACTGAGCTAAATCCCTGGCCAATGGAAGATTCTTGAATTGCTCAAAGGTGGGAAAATAAAAGATGACTCAAAAGAATTCAATTGTTCTCAAAACTGTTCTATCTATGGACAGTGGTATGATGATTATATTGTATCTTTTGGCAAATGGGTTGTTGATGGTGAGTGGGCCAGTGGGTTTAGGTCACAACAGGAAGGAGCATGGTCTGAGTGCTCTGCCCCCAGCAATCCTGGGACAGGCAGCATTGTCCTCCTTCAGTGAATTTGAGCTTAGCCAAAGATGTGGTTTTGCTGAATATGAACCTGGCTTCAAATATCTGCGTCATCACTTACTTAGCTTTGCTAGTTTTGTGACTTGAGGTAGGCTGGTCATGTTTTCTTCTGGGCCTCAATTTCCTCATTTAAAAAATGATGTAATAATATGCACCTTGCAGGAGTTGTGTGTGAATGAGATGAGTGCCTTGCAGGAAGTAGGTGCTCAATAAATGAGACCATTACTAGGTAGCATAAGCATAAATTGGGACATCTACTCTGCCTATTGCTGTGAAGTAAGAGGCCCCCTACCCTCCACCGCAGTGCATTTCAAAGGCAAATAGCTTGATTTGGAATAGGCAGCGGTTTTGACCACAGGGTTACTTTACAGAGACTTCCTAGAAGAGGAGAATTTGGGGCTGGATACGGAAAATGGGAGAAATGGTAGGCTTGGTGGAGTGGGGCTGAGCAGCTCAGAGCTCTGTCTGTCCTTGCGCACAGGACTGCGCCCAGGGTACAGCCAAATGTGTGGTGTTCAGCTGCCCACTCTACAGCTTTGACCGCGCAGCTGTGCTGCACGTCTGGGGCCGTCTCTGGAACAGCACGTTTCTGGAGGTAAGGCCACTGTTGGAGCATCAGGCCAGCTTTTTTTTCCTACAAAAACCCCATTGAAATTCATTTCTATCTCTTCCCTGTCCAAATGCAGCACACTTGACTCTAGCTGGGCAGAAACATCCACTGGGTTGGGCATCATTCCATTTGTAACTTCAGGATCTGAGTGGGAGTCATGGGGCGTTTAGGAGCAGGGTATCTTTCCCTGCTTCCTTAGGAGTACTCAGCTGTGAAGTCCCTGGAAGTGATTGTGCGAGCCAATATCACGGTGAAGTCCTCCATCAAGAACTTGGTGCTGAGAGATGCTTCCATGGTGGTGAGCTACAGGGTGGGGTTGGGCAGGTGGGGCCTTCTCTTTTCTCCTTCTCTTATGCTATTGACCCCTTGCTCCCCAGATCCCAGTGATGGTGTACTTGGACCCCATGGCTGTGGTGGCGAAAGGGATCCCATGGTGGGTCATCCTGCTGGCTGTGCTGGCCGGGCTACTGGTGCTGGCGCTGTTGGTGCTGCTGCTATGGAAGGTGAGGCCTGGGAAGCACTGGCGCTACTGGGACTGTACTTCCTAGTCAGGCGGGCGGCCTCCTGTATGCACCCACACACTCCACTCGTGTGTTCTGTGACCCCTCTGAGCGCTTATCCTGGTGGTACAAAGTATTTCTGGCGACATTTCAAAGATGACATAGGTATAGATCTTGTCCTTGGGATTTCATAGCTAGTGAGGGTGGTGAGTCTTCTAGTTAAGGATAAACCAGGTGTTGAGCTGAGAAATGTGAGTTCAGAGGAAGAGACTTGAGAGGAAGTGACCCTGGAGCCAGCTTTAGAGGAGGTTGGGGTAGTAGGTCTGCATGTGGACCAATGCAATAGGTGGGGCCTGAGGCTTCCAGAAAGATCATGGAGGCAGGAAAGTGTGGTCTTATTTAACCAGAGTGTGGCTATGAAGGTTATAAAGGAAACTGTAGTCAGGAAGACCAGCAAGTGTGGAGAACTAGCTCCAGGAGCTGCTGGCAGGGCTCAGCTTGGCGTTTCCCCATAGCAGACTATGTGTACACATAGCTGTAAGAGAACCTTATTGGCTTCTGGGTTTCAACATAAAAGGACACACATGCATGGGTCAGTACTGAGGCTCCTACATGTCATCTGGGTTCATGTTCTGTGTGGGGAGCCATGTGCACTTGGGCCTCTGTGGAGAATGCCCTTCTCACTTTGAGACTAATCACAGATGACCCCTCTTTGATGAGTGTGTGTTATCAGAGGAGCAACTCTGGAGTGACAGCTAAGCTGTTGGGAACCTGCTCAGTCTTAGAAAGACTGAGGCCTTCTTGAAGCTAGTCCCAAATGCTTGCCTCCTCCTTCTTTGGGCTTCTGTCCTATGCCTCTTTTGCTTACTTCCTCCCTCAATATCCCAGTGTGGCTTCTTCCATCGGAGCGGTCAGAGCTCATCTTTCCCCACCAACTATCACCGAGCACATCTGGCTGTGCAACCCTCGGCCATGGAAGTTGGGGGCCCAGGGACTGTGGGGTAACTGTTGTATGTGTGCACGTGTCTGTGAGTGTGGGTATATGTGTATGTGTAAGAGTAAGTCCAGCTTCTAGTGTTCAGAGGATCAGGAATGTGCAGGTGAAGATATGAATCTGCATGAGGGTGATGTGAGGTCTAGAACTGAGGTGAGAGGTAATTAGAAGGGCCAAGGTCAGGAGGGTAAGTGTACAGCACTAGGGCTTGCACAGAGCATGAGGTCTGCTCATGGGTTGTGAGCATGTGGGGGCGGGAGGATCCATGCACGTGCTGTGTTTAGGGATGAGTGTGAGGCGAATGGGCAAGAAAATGCAGTGCAGCCCAAGCATGTAGGAGTGTCAAGTATTTCTAGTGTGAGTATGCAAGGGCACTTACCACTGGGACAACTAGAGCCAGCATGGTCATGGGGAGGGAGGACCTAAACTGTGTATTCATGGACGCGAAGGCCCTGTCCCAGTGGCTGCTGCCTAGTGTATGAGCACACAGTGTGTAGGTGTGTGGGGCTTGGAGACAGTGTTCCAGGTATGCTGGAGTCTAGGAAACCACTTCCTTCCTCGGCTCTTGCTTATGTTCTGGGTTGTTGGGCCTCTTAAAAAGGGTGGGTGGGTGATAAAATTGGGAGTTCCACATTTAAGCCAGACTTTCAGGGGCCAAGGGAGATTTCTTGGTATGTTGTTTTGGGCTCTTTCCTAGTAACCCTTTGCTGTGAGAACCTGGGGCCCTGGCACTTGGGTGGTACCCTGGAGACTGCTCACCACACTGGTTGCTGGTCATCTTGTATTTTTATGCCCTGGTTGGTTCTTTCTGTCCCAGGGATGGAAAAGGGAGAGTACAGGGCTATACTGGGTGTTCCAGGAACCTCAGTCCTGCAAGTGCCTCATGGTCTGACTTGGTGTCTTATAGATGGGATTCTTCAAGCGAGCGAAGCACCCGGAGGCCAGTGTGCCCCAATACCACGCGGTGAAGATCCCTCGGGAAGATCGACAGCAGTTTAAGGAGGAGAAAACAGGCACCATCTTGAGGAACAACTGGAGCAGCCCCCGGCGGGAGGCCCCAGATGCACACCCCATCCTGGCTGCTGATGGGCACCCTGAGCTGGGCCCTGATGGGCATCCTGTGCCGAGCACGGCCTAGCTTCCTTCTCTAGCCTGGTCCATAGTCCCCTCCACCTCTTCCTGAGATGGTGTCTTAGGATAGAGAGGGTTGAATGAGTTTCTGGCATCATATCAACACTAGGCAGGGTCTGCTTCTCAGGGGCACAGCCCTTTCCCAGTCGCGAGAATCCCCAGACTTCCCCATCAAATGCTGTGAGATTAGTGGGGTGAATCAGGCATGAGGAGGTGAGGTGAACAGGGATGTCCTGGAGAGAAGGGAACCTGGCTCCTCCTCTCCTATTCACCCTGTGTAACCTGTCTCCCTCAAAGTGCCTTAGCCAGAGGGCCAGGGAGGAGATCGTGTCACTGACTCAGGGGCTTCTCCCTTCCTAGGTCCCCTCTCCTCTGACCTTAGTTTGCCACGTCAGTCTAGTGGGTTTTGTCTATTTATTAAAAAATATTTGAGGACAAAATCTCTGGTTTCCTTACCAAGTGCTGCTCCCTTACCCCAGGACCCCTGATTCTCTGGTACCCTCACAGCCCAGGACAAAGGCAGTAGTGGGAGGGAGGCTCAGGTGGCCTAGCAGGGATCCAGGTATCATGGCTTTAGTGGCAGGTTCCCAGGGGTGCATGGGTGTATCTTCAGAAGGAGTTGGGGGAATTCATGATGAGGGTGAGGGGCCAGGGACAGTTGCTGTGTAGGATGTGGGTGGGCAAAGTTTGGGAATTTGCACTTGAGGACAGGCTGTACCTTCTCTGCTGTGGAAGGAGGAATGTGAGCTAGAGACTCCTCCTGCCAGTTGTAGGTGCGGACGATCTAGGGGTAGCAGAGACTAGGGGAGCTTCTCTTGTTCTTTGCTTGGTCCCTTTCAGAGGAGACAGACCGGGTGGTGGTGGCTTGTTCTGACTGGAGGAGGGGAGGGAACCAGGACCTGCCTTAGGGGCTTGAAACTTATTTCACAGCCTTTCCCATGATGTGGGGCCCAACGGGCAGCCATTTGATGGGAGGGGGGTGCCATTCCATATGAACCTCAGAGAAATGGGCCATCTTAAGATCCTTCCAGGTCTCTCTGGTGAGGTAGCAGCCGTCCCCAATGTGTCTCCAGGTAGGCTCAAAGACTTGCTGCCACATAAAGGCCCTGCTTCCGTCAGGCTCAGCCACGTGCTCCAAGAAGAACAACACTCCTCCCTGGGAGGGAAGAGAGACTTCATGTCACTTATCTGCTCCATCCTCCCTAACATTTTTTTTTGGTGGTATTTTTGAGATAGGGTCTTGATGTATAGCTCAGGGTGGCCTTGAACTTACTATATAGCCTTTGGTAGGCCACGAACTTCCAGTGATCCTTCTGCTTCAGTTTCCTGAGTGCTGGAATTACAGGGTTCACCATCACATCTGGTCCCTCCCTTTCTTATAACCTCCTGCCCTGCCTGCTGACCAAGCCTAGTGAGACATCTTGGTGACATGGGGGCTGCTGGCTTGGACGTTCATGGAGCAGACTGTCCTGCTCCTAATGTTTCCCTACCTTCCCTCAAAGTGCATGTAAAGAACTTCTTGTAGTCAAGTGGAGATGATGGCAGAGATATTTAAAGAATGACTGAGAGTATGGTGTAGTCAGGGAAGACCGAAACAGGACTCACGGGTGCCTCCCTTTCTTATAACCTCCTGCCCTGCCTGCTGACCAAGCCTAGTGAGACATCTTGGTGACATGGGGGCTGCTGGCTTGGACGTTCATGGAGCAGACTGTCCTGCTCCTAATGTTTCCCTACCTTCCCTCAAAGTGCATGTAAAGAACTTCTTGTAGTCAAGTGGAGATGATGGCAGAGATATTTAAAGAATGACTGAGAGTATGGTGTAGTCAGGGAAGACCGAAACAGGACTCACGGGTGCCTCCCTTTCTTATAACCTCCTGCCCTGCCTGCTGACCAAGCCTAGTGAGACATCTTGGTGACATGGGGGCTGCTGGCTTGGACGTTCACAGAGCAGACTGTCCTGCTCCTAATGTTTCCCTACCTTCCCTCAAAGTGCATGTAAAGAACTTCTTGTAGTCAAGTGGAGATGATGGCAGAGATATTTAAAGAATGACTGAGAGCATGGTGTAGTCAGGGAAGACCGAAACAGGACTCACGGGTAGCTCACGGTATAGAGATGTGCGTGGGTGGCTCCTGACACTGTGGTGCATGCTACACCCACTTCTCAATCTTCTCCTTGAACATCCTGGGGAAAATTAGGACTAGACCCAATCCAACTAAAGTGTGGGTTCTTCAAGCTCTCCTGACCCTTCTGTGCTCCCCCTAGCTAATTCACTTACACTCTGAATTACAGACTGATGGTGTCCAAATTTCTACCTCTAGGATGTATCTTTTTCTGCCATCTAGATCTGGACTTCTCTCAACCTGTGTGGTTTTTCTGCTTGGCTATCTCAGCAGCTCCTGAGACCTAATAATCCTTCTATGCCAGCAAATGACACTTGTAGCATGAGTACCTGCTCATGCTAGCAATTTGGAAACTATCTTGAACTCCTTTTTTTTCTTTTGGTATTGGGGATTGAACTGGTGGTCTCATTTTTGCGGGGCAGGCACTTATGCCGCTGAGCTAAACCCCTGGCTCATCCTGAACTCCTTTTTCTCCATATTTCAGCTCAAAATCTTATGGACTGCACTTCCCCTATTATCTCTAATAGAACTCTTCTATTTCCCCACCCCTCTCCGCACCCTAATCTCCATTTAAATATCAGTTCCTTAGGTGTCTCCTGGCTGTCCCCATGCCCTGTGTCACAAGATGCTCCTTTATGCTTCATAGCATCCTGTTTGTACTGAATCATGTTGCCATCTCCCCTCCAGGGGCAGGTAGCAATGGCGGGGTGTCAAATGTGCTAGTGTTAGATTCCCCATCTTGAGGCCCCAACCTCTAGGGTGGCCCAATCCCTTCCCACTCTGCTCACCGGCCGCAGCACTCTGTGGACTTCCTGCAGGACCTTCTTTACACTTTGAACAGAGCACAGCACCAGAGTGCAGACTACCACATCCATGGAGCCATCAGTCACTTGCTTCATGTCTTCTCCAGGAGCCACCAAGAACTTCTCATATTGGAGGTGCCTGTTCTCAGCCATGCTCTTTGTCAGGAACTTCTCAAAGTTGGGGTTTGGGTCTAGGCAGGTGATCTTGCAGCCAGGTGGATAGAACTGGAAGTTGGCACCAGTGCCACAGCCCAGCTCTAGTAGGTTCACATTCCCAGAGTTTCCCTTAAGCTCCTTTATTTGGCTGAAGAGTTTCCGTTTGTGGCTCTTCATCAGGTGATTGTTCTTGGTGGTCAGCACAACCATCAGGTAGGGGAAGTACTTTTTGCACAAGGGCTGCCATAAGCCCAGCAGAGCTAGCAGGTGCAGGGGCAGGGTCAGGAGTAGCACGAGCAGCTGCAGGAGTCTAACCAGCGTGTCCATGGCACCAGCTCCAGTTGTGCTACTGCAGGATTTTGCTCAGCCTCTGCAGACACGTTTCCCCTCCTCCTGTGACAGGACTTTGCTCTTTTACCTCTGCACATGATTTCCTTTTTATAGGCTGGAGTGGGTGTGTGAAATCCTTCTAGAGGGCATGGATCCCACAGCCACAGGCTCTTTGCAAATTTTGTGTGGGGGGAAGGCACAGGTGATGTCTTATTTCTGCATTTGGAGGTCCTTGGCCCAGCTGAAAGGATGAGATGTTCTGACTCACCTCAGGGGAGCAGAAGGGAGATAGCTTGGTTATCTCAGAGCTCAGCTTCAGGGCACTGAATGCTAAGGGCAGTGCTGACTCATGGGGTGTGTCCTCTGCTCCACTCAGGTTATACAAGCTGGTAATTCTGGTTGGGTTTCTCCAGTACACCCCCTGGACTTTGTAAACTGTGATGTGCCTTTGCCCTCATGGAGATCAAGCAGAGTGTTTAGGCTTAGGCTTAATTGGTCCTGAGAAGGAGGGAGGCTTTGGATCAAGAGAAAGGTACTTTCTGAGCTGACTAGTGTTCATTATCAAATTCAGGTCTTTAAGACCCTAGAAATAGGAAAAAATGCAGAGTAGAAGAGTTGGAGTCTTGGGTTCTAGTCTTAGTTTTGCCACTAATTGTGTTTCCTTGGGCAAATATTTTTACATGCTGGGTCTCAACCCCTCATCTACAAGGTAGGGGAATCAAGGAGAAGCTGGAGGGCCTTACACAGTTCCAGGATCTTCCCCTGGTCCCACGCATGTGTGATCTAAGGAGAGTAAAGAAAACTGCAGAAGCAGGTCTTCACTGCCTCCTGGGGATCTGGGTTGCAGCCCAGGACAGTACCCTAAGACTTCAGGACAGGCCAAAGATCACCACTAAGGCAGGGAGGTCTCAGAGACTAGACCTTGGTTCACAGACATCTTAGCATGAAGCACTTGGTGGCTTCTCTTTTGGCTGAAGCCACCCTCAGTATCTTGGGAGTTGCTCCTCACAGTGTCCTGAAGTCTGCACACTGAATGTATAATGGTCAAAGGGAAGTATTTTAAAGATATGTTCATGGAGATACTGAATATTTGATAAGCTGGTTCATACTTATTTTATTTATTTCTCTTTGGTTATTATAAAAGGGACTATGTTCTTTATATTTTAATTGGTTGCATTTGCATATATATATTTTTTTGCATATATATTTTTTATTTTTGTATATTTTATCTAGCTATCATACTAAATTCTTTCACTGTTTACATTAATATTTTATTTTTTATTCTATTTTAAAGAGAATAGAATCCAACAGAACAAAACAGAATAAAGCCAATCAAAACAAAGCAGTGAAAGTGGTACAGAACTTCAAAACAGGATACTAAGAAATTTCAGTGGCAGGGGGTTTAGCCCATCAGTATAAGTGCCTGCTTGGCAAATGCGAAGTCATGAGTTTGATCCCTGGTAACAAAACAAAACAAAACAAAACAAAACAAAACAAAACAAAAAAAGAAATTTCAGTGGCTACCATAATATAGCTTGCTATCTTCACAATAGTTGTTCATACTGTCAGACATCAAAATCAAACAAAACAAAACAAACCAAGATATAACATTGACTAAAATAAAACAATAAATTGAAACAAAACAAAATAGAACAATACTGCACATTGTTATCTTCAAAATAGTTGCTCAGATTACCAGATGCAGGGATAAAAATGAGGTAAAATGGAACAAAACATTGGATTTCAAAAACAAGACAGGAGCAAATGCAGCCAATTAAAATATAAAGACAATGCACCCTGCCATCCTCCAAGCAGTTGCCCAGACCACCAGCCCCAGGCCTGCAGAGTCATCTAAACAATGTAAGTATCAAGCTATTCCCTTCTCAGTTGCTGTCATCTCACCTTGAATCTTCCAAATCATTGGGTAAGGGTGAGGGGAAGAATGCTTTTCTGGTGTGTGAGCCCACACATGGCTGGCTCATGGGAAGGCGTGGTTTCTCTTCTGGCTGAGGCTCTTACCCGTCAGCATGGTGGAGCTTGCTTTATAGGAGGGCATGATTTCTCTTCTGGTTGAGGCTCTTACCAATCCACATGGCAGAGCTTGCTTCATGAGAAAGTGTAGTTTCTCTTCTGGCTCTATTTTATTTTATTTTTTTGAGATAAGATTTCACTATGCAGCTTAAGCTGGCCTTGAACTCACTTTGTAGCCCAGGCTGGCCTCAAACTCACAGAAATCCTCTTGAATCAGCCTCCCAAGTGTTTGGATTACAGCTGTGCATTACCATGCCTGGCCCATATTAATTTAAAAGTCTAGATTCTTTGAATTTTTCTAAGTACAAAATGATACATGGAAATAGTGATAATTTTACTTTTCTTCAATTTTTTGTGTAGTTCTTTCTTGCTTAATTGCTTTAACTACCATATTGCATTCAGAATGTTAAACAGTAGGCTGGATATGAAATTACTTTTCTTGTAGTAGACATTATTTGAGAATTCTTTCTACTTACTGTTAGGTAGTTGTTCATCTTTATTCTCTTGGCTTTTCATCTGTTCTTTTATTCTTTGTTCTATGATTAGGAATCTGCAAATTACATTTCTCTGGCTCCCAGGCTTGCTGGTTTCCTTGTGGGTTCTGCCAGTAGAAGGCACTGGGGGAAGATCACATTGGGAAGAAGACAGAGCATCTTTCTGCTTCTGGCTGGATGGTGCAGCAGTTGTCTCTGTGGCTCACCAGAATAGCAGTGGGGATGGGAAGGTTCCAGTCTCCATCTGCCGAGTCAGGGGATGCATCTTTTCAGCAGTTCCCAGCTCTGGTGGAGGCGGCCCCTTCTTGGCAAAACTAGAACATGTGATGGCTTGAGCACAGGATATCCTTGGGAGGCTGGGGCTGAAGTGGACTAGTATTGGTGGCCGTGATCTCTGGGTATCATCCCTTCTTTCTTCATTTCTGTCCCTCCAACCTTCCAACTTCTCCCTTTGGTTGTTCCTTGTTTATAACATATTTCTGACCAGTTCTCATTGTATTTCTTCTGTTTGAAACCATTAGAATGGTTTTCCTTTGCCTGAGTAGCCCTTTAATAGTATATCCATCAGTAATGATGTGAACTTCGGAGTTGGGAAAAAAATATTTGGTTGTGTTAAGTGTCAAGATAAGTGCCTCCTCCTCCTCCTTTGCCTCTTCTTTTAACTAGGAATCAAACTCAGGGACTCATGCTTGCCACATGGGCACTGTGATGCTGCACTCTGTCTCCAGCTTATAACTCCTCTTCTGCCTTTACTTTACTCTCAACTGATGAATTTGCCTCACGCTTTATGACAGGAGCTACCAGATGTAAACTGTCAATGGCCTACAAATTATTTGCATCTTTCTTTCCTTGTTACAATACAAGATGTGTTGCTCTTCCTGTCAGGGACCAATCTCTCTTTTTTATGCCTATATTATACAAGGTTTCTCATCACTATTTTTAAAAAAATGTCACTGAAGAGCTTTATTGAGATGTAATTCACATGCTATGAAATCTACCGATTTATATTATACAATTTGGTGGTTTTAATATATTGAGAATTGTGCAACCATCACGATAGTCAATTTTAGAACATTTCCACTGCTTCACAGAGAAACCCTGTGCTTGTTAGTCACTCTCATTTCCCTCCTTCATCACCAGTCTACTTTGTGTCTCTTTGGGCTTACCAGTTCTTCACATTTCATATTATCGATGTGGTTTTTCCAAGTGCTTCTTTGATCACTAAGCATAATTCGTCTAAGGTCCATCCCTCTTGTGGCATGTAGCAGTGCTTTATTCTCTTTATGCCCAGGTAACATTACAAATATGCCATATTTTATTTATCTATGCATCAGTTGATGGACCCTTGAGTTGTTTCTAACTTTTTGAGTATTATGAATAATGCTGCTTGGAATTCTTGTCTTAGTTTTATTTTTGCCCCCCCCCCCAATCATTAACCTCTGGCTCTTTAAGGATCTTTCATCATGTTAACATGCTGTAATATATTTCAGGTTAATAAAAAAACCAGTCCTCTCTTGACTTCATACCTCCCTTTAATGACCAGCCCATTTTATAGATCTACTTCAAAGTCTAACTTCTTGCATCATCTACTCGTTATATAATTTCTTCACCTTCCATTGACTCTCCCTCGCCTCCCTCCAACACTCTGTGATAAGTTGTTCTTATCACACTGGTGTCCACATTACCGGCTACCGGAACAGTCTTTGTATCATCTTTGACCTCTTCACAGCATTAGAACCAGTTGGCTACTAGTTCTTCATTGAAATACTTTCTCATTTAGGCTCTCCCAACACTGCAGTCTTGTTTGTCTTCTTCCCCTGCCTAATCTTTGTTAAACTTTTTTTTAGATCTTTTTTGTTTACTTAAATTCTAAATTTTTTTGAAGGGTCAATCTTGGATCTTCCTTTCTTTAGATTTTCTCATTAAATAGTCTCATCATTTAAAAAAATAGACTTTGGGCTGGGGACCGTAGCTCAGCAGCCATAGCACCTGCCTGGCAAGTACGAGGTCATGAGTTTGATTCCTGGAACCAAAATAAACAAACAAACAAAAACAAAACAAAACAGAAAAAGACTTTATTTTTTGAGCAGTTTTAAAGTTCATAGCAAAATTAAGGTATAGAAATTTATAACACTACTGTACCACACATCCACAGCCTCCCCCATTTTCAATGTCCCTGAGGAGAACTTTGTTACAAATGATAAACCTTCATGAAAAATCATTGCTTAGTATCAACCATTTTCATGGTCTAAAACACCTTTCATATGCTAATTAGCCATGCATTTACCTCATCAGTGTAGATCTATCTTTGAGTTTCAAATCTGCATCTGGTTACTACTTGACATCTTCCTCAGCATGCCTACTGGATGTATTAAACCTAGAGCATCTAAAAGGGATTTGGGTACTCCCAAAATCTTGTCTCACTCTTTGCCTGTCTTCTTTATTTCAGAAAATGGCACCACCAGTTGCCTGATCACTTCCACAAAAACTGGGATTCATTCAGTTTTTTTTTCTTTTTCTCCTTAAATAAAACAGAAAAAGGTACAAGTAACACAAAATTTAAAAAATAAACAGTAAGAAATCACTAGTTAATAGATTACATATTCTCACCTTAGAAATAGTTGTTCGTTACAAAATTAAAGCATATAAAGTGGATTTTCAAATAGTGAGACTGTAGTTTTGTTCAATGATCCAACAAAACTCAGTAATATGGTTATCTATCTTATACACTTAAACATATATGCAGTTATAACCTTTAGAGCACTTTCTTTTCTTTTCAGCTTTTTCTCTTTCTTTACTCTTTCTCTTTTCTTTTTTTAATTGGTACAGGGATCGAACTCACAACCATGTACTTGCAAGGCAGGCGCTTATGCTGCTAAGCTAAATCCCCAGCCCCACTTTCTCTTTAACAAAATCTTGGTGTAAGGGAGATTTTGAATATTCATGAGTGTTGATAGAATAGTATACTATGCTCCCCCATCTGCATTGTCCATCCCAAGTGATAGCCAGTCCTTTCCAATTCATTTCCTCATCCAACATTTTCTTTCTCTTCATGTATTGTTTTGAGATATCATGCCACTTAATCTCCCACCTTTTTTGAATATTGGGAATTGAACTCAAGGCCTCATGCATGCAAGTACTTCATCACTGAGCTACTCCCCAGCGCATCTCTCCCCACTCCCACAGAGATGGAAACTTGCCAGATACACACATGGAATTCTAGCTACTTGAAAGGCTGAGGAAGGAGGATTAAAAATTAGAGATCAGCCTGGGCAGTTTAGAAAGACTCCAACTCAAACAAAACAAAGCAAAGGCTGGGGTTATACTAGTGACAGAATTCTTGCCTCGGATGTGTAAAGCCCTGTGTTTAATCCCCAGTACTACACACACACACACACACACACACACACACACACACACACCCTAAATACAGTCTTATTACCCTTAAAAATTCTGAAAGTCTAACATAAAATTCCTTAATTCATTTTGGATGCTCCTGGATGCTGGGAGGCCAGTTGAAAGATGATTTCCTTCCTTCCTTCCATTTTTCTCATTCTTTTTTATTCTCTCTTTCTTTCCTTTTTTCCTAGGAATTGAACCCAGGGCCAGCCTCCTACTGAACTATGTGCCACTGAGCCTGCCTAGATTTCAGTATTGATTATTCTTTTTCCTTCATTCTCACATCTAAGATATCCCTAAGCCTTGTTAGCTTGGATTTTTATTTTATTATTTTTTTCTTTAATAATTTTTGTTGGTACATGTTTGTAGCACCTAATAATTACATTCGTCATGGAGAGTAGGCAAGTGTATATAACACATCTTAACTCTTTTTTGCTTCCCTTTCCCCACCCCTTCCTCTTTCAATTTATTGATTTCATGCATTTCTTTCTTTTCCACTAGCAAACCCTAGACCATTCTATGATCTTCCCCTGTCTGGCCCACTATAATTGTTTCACAACTTCCACCTATTTCTTAAAAGTTCTTAGTGGATCTCTACTATCATTAGCACAGAATCCAAACTCTCCACCACTGCTCCCAGCTGCGTTCTGCCCACTCCTGGAGCTCCTCCCACCCCCCTTGCAGCCTGCAATCTTCTGCAGTTCCTCCTGAGTTAGACCTAGGGCCATGAGCCCTTTCTTTCTTCCTTCCTTTCTTTCCTTCCTTCCTTCTTTCTTTCTTTCTTTCTTTCTTTCTTTCTTTCTTTCTTTCTTTCTTTCTTTCCTTCCTTCTTTCCTTCCTTCCTTCCTTCCTTCCTTCCTTCCTTTTTTTTTCTTTTTCTGTTCAGCAGCCCCTCCTTCTTATCTTGGTAACTTTTATTACTCACCTTTCAGGTCTCACCCAAGATCCCGGCCCTTCCTTGATCTAGGTCAAGAGCCTTAACTCATTGTGTAATAACTGTTCTTTTGCCTTCTGTCTATAAGCTTCATAAGAGCAGGAGTAAGTCTTTTTGAGGCAGGGTTTCCGCTATGCAGTTCAGGCTGGCCTTGAGCTCATTTTGCAGCCCAGGCTGGTCTCGAACTCGCAAAGATCCTCCTGCCTCAGCCTCCCGAGTGCTGGGATTACAAGCGTGAGCCAATATGCCCAGCTAGGAGTAAGTCTTTTTTCCTTATTGCCATGTGTCTGCCTTCCAACTTGGTACCTAGCAAGTAGTAGATACACTGAAATTGTGCATGTCAAATAAATGATGAATAGGCTGAATCACATGATAATTATTTCATTAATTTGTTCATGTTTTAAAATCTTCAATCCTTCCTAGTGGGTTAGTTCCACAGTGTCAGAGTCCATTTTCTTTACTACTATATCCTCAGCGCCATTTCTAGCACATGTCTCAGGCACCACTTAATACATATTTACTGGATGGATTGAGAGCTTTGCATACCCATCTAAGAGCTAGGCTTTTGTATTACTGGAAATGAGATGAGTCATGTCGTTAGGTTAATCTGTTGCAGATGTTTCTTTGATGGTCAATTTAAGAAAAGAAAAACTACAGACCAGAAGGCCAGTTGAAAGGTGATTTCTAGTAGTTTAGGGAAGGGACAGTGAAAAGTGGAGAGTAGAGATGGGGGAGAGAACAAATTTATTTACGTATTAAGAAAATAGCATAGTAGGACTGAGGGTATAGCTCAGCAGTATAGTTTCTAGCATGCATAAAGCCCTGAGTTCAATCCTTAGGACTGGGAAAAAAATATAAAATTTTTGTATTTTAAAACATTTTGATATAGTATGCATAATATAGCAATTACCATTTTAGAGAGCTCATCCTGTCCTCTCTGATTTGGTTTGATTTCCCTGGGTGATCCTCACCAAGAACCTGGGGGTTGTTCTTTCATCCCCACTCCCACATAACCAATCCTCAGTTTTGGCGTGTGCTTCCAAATACCTTTTTTTTGTTTTTTTTTTTTTGGTCTTTTTCCTTTTTATCGGCACCGGGGATCGAACTCACGACTGCCTGCTTGCAAAGCAGGTGCTTATGCTGCTGAGCTAAATCCCCAGCCCCCCAAATACCTTTTAAACATATCTTGACCTGTGATCTCTTTCTTATTCTAGCTTGGGCCCTATCATTTGGCATCTGGATTGTGAAAATAACTTTGGCACCTTCCACTCCATTTTCTCACAGTTACCAGGCATTATTTACCTAAATCCCAAGCATGATCAACCACAACCTTATTCAAATATTCAAATAGTTTACTCACTGTCCACAGGATGAAGTCCAAGCTTCTTGCTGTGGCAGATGAAGTCCTCTTTAGCCAGTGCCTACTCAGTACCTCAGCCGCTTCTGAGTGCTTGACACCACACACATCTGCAGCCTTCCTCACACCCGCCACTTGGCCCTGGAGCCCACGTCAGCTGCTCCTCTGCCTGGGAGCTCAAGATCCTACATTTAATTCATTTCCTCTCCTGCCAGATTCTGTTCATAACTTTTTTTTTTTTTTTGAGACAGGTTCTCATTATGTAGTTCAAGCTGAACTTGCTATGTAGCCCAGGCTGACCTTAAACTCATGATAATTCTGCCTCAGCCTCCCAAGTGCAGAAATTACAAGTGTGTGCTACCATGCCCAGATCCAAATTCTTTTTAAAAATTTTTTATTTCCCAGAATGGCTTTCTTGGTGACTGCCTGACTGAATAATAATAGTATTCTAGTACTTCTCATATTGTACAGATACTATTCTAGTACTTCTCGTACTGTGCTAAAAATATCTGTTTCTGTATGTGTCTCTTTTAATGCCTTTTGGCTGCTAGAGTACAGAGACTGTCTCATAGATTTCCCGGGTCCCAAAAGAGTAATCAGGTGAATGAATGAATGAATGCTATAAAAGAATCAAATGGATAAGTAGTAAACAAAACACACTATAGGAAATTATTAAGTGAAATTCAAAGCAGTGGCACATGGGGTTAGTGCAAAATATGTGCAAGTCAGACATGGTGACACATGCTTGTAATCCAAGGACTCTGGGAGGCTGAGGCAGGATAGTTGCAAGTTTCAGCCCACACTGGGCAGTTTAGTGGCTTAGCAAACCCTGTTGCAAATAAAAATGATTGAGGATGTGCAAAAGCCCTAGTCTTAACCCCAGGATCATATAAAGAAATTCAGTTTTATGGACTGTGAAAGGGAATAAATTCTCTTCCAAATTGGTGGAAATTAAGACTCTTGTTTACTGTGAGCTATGTTTTATTTTGCAAAATTGTAGCACTGTAGTTAATATTCTAGAAACTTAGTGCTTAAAAGTGTGTTCCCTAGACTAAAAATATTGGCTTCATCTGGGTATTTGTTAAATGTGTAGATTCTTGGGCCTTACTCCCAGATCTGCTGAACTTGAATTTTTCTTTTGTTTTCCTTTGAGACAGGGTCTTACTCTAGTACAGGCTGGCCTGAGACTCACCATGCAGCCCAGGCTGGCCTTGAATGTGGCAATTCTCCTGCCACCACTTCCCAAGTACTGAGATTACAGGTGTGAGCCACAATACCAGGCTTGAATCTTCACTTTAAAAAAAATCTTTAAAGTTTTTAGATTGAGACATGATAGAAAAAAATCACATTGGTACGTGTGGAAAAGAGCACGATCACAGCTGAGTGAAGACATCTAATCAGAACACTAGTGCTTGTCGCCTATGCTGAAACCAAAGCTCAGGAAGTGTGACATGCAACAGGGCTCAAAGGAATGGGTAACTAGTACTCTTTTTCCTCACCCTCTCCTTCACAGAATCCACATATGCTTCTCATAATCCTTTTCTAGGGCAGCCACATCCTCCTGGGCCTTAGGAAACTTCTCTTCCTGCATCCCCTCTGTCATGTATCTGTGAACAAAAGCACACTTGGTGTACATCAGATCAAACTTGTGGTCCAGGCGAGCCCAGGCCTCTGCAATGGCTGTGGTGTTGCTCAGCATGCATACAGCCCACTGCACCTGGTGAGGTCTCCCCCAGAAGCCATGGTGGGAGGCTGGTAATTAATGCCAACCTTGAAGGCAGTGGTCTCCCATCCACAAACTGGACACTGTGCTTGTTCTTGAAGCTTTCAATGGCAGCATTCACATCTTTGGCGACGTGTCACTGTGGTACAACTGGCAGCAAGGTGAAGATCACATTTCACTATCTGGCTGGCTGCTCAAAGCAGGCGTTAGTGACGTCTGCTGTAGTAAGCTGTTCATGGAAGGCTTTCTAGCAGACACCGCAGGGGCATATGTGATCAGAGGGAAGTGGATTCAGAATTGGGCACCAGGCTGGTCTTGAATTCTCTCAGAACAACATTAAGGGATCCCTCAAATGTAAGGGAAGTTGTGAGAAAAAAGCCAATCTGGCTAATAAGGAAGTTAAAGTCCATATAGGTTGAGTACTCAATATTGAGGTTTAGACAGGATCTTGCTTTGTAGTTCAGGTTGGTCTGACCTTGAACTCACTGTGTTGCTCAGGCTGGCTTCACATTCCGGGTGATCCTCCTCCTCCTGCCACTGGTCAGATGCTAGAGCTGGACTTTAGGAGAGATATTATATATATGTGTGTGTGTATATATATATATATATATTTTTTTTTTTTTTTTTTTTACATTTTTTGAGACAGTGTCACTATGCCATTCAGATTGGCCTTGAACTCATTTATGTAACCCGGCTGGCCTTGAACTCCCAGCAATCCTCCCACCTTAGCCTCTCAAGTGCTGGAATTATAGGCATATACCACCATGGCCGGCAGGAGTGCTATTTTAGTTACTTATTTATTTTTAATTTTATTTTAAAGAGAGTAAAACTAAACATAACAAAACAGAACAAAGCAGATCAGAAGAAAACAATGTAAGTAACACAGATTTCAAAGCAAGAAAACAGGAGATCATCACTGGCTATCATATTGTCTCTTGTTTTCTTCTAAATAGTTGTCTATATCTTCACACACAATGAATTCATACAAAACAAAATAGTACAAAAGTGATCAGAACAGGATGATGAAGGCATTATAAGCCTTCAAAACCAGACAATAGGGAAGTCAACAATGGCTCCCATAATGTCTCTTGCTCTCTTCAAAATAGCTGTCTATACCTTCATGTATGTTGAAATTAAGTAATACAAAACAGACTAAAATTACTCTGAACAAAGAATAATAGTATTGCTGGATTTCATAGCATGAGGCTACGGAATCAGCACTGGATACCATTCATTTCATCATGCATTTATATATGATCGATTCTCATAAACTGTTTAGAAGTTCTACGCATGTATGAGTCTCTACATGTATACCTATCCTTTTTGTATCAGAAGGAAAAACAAAACAAAACAAATTTCTATAAAAACACAAAACAAGGGCTGGGAATTTAGCTCAGCGGCATAAGCACCTGCTTTGCAAGCGCGTGGTCATGAGTTTGATCCCTGGTACTGATAAAAAAGAAAAAGAAAAAAAAAGTTAAAAAAAAACCCACAAAACAAAACAGACAAATAACAATAGCAAAGAGTCCAAAATGCTGAAACTATAGGCCTTCCAAACAAGGTGATAGGAGCATAACTAAGGTTATTATTTCACATAATGATCTTCAAGAGTTCCTCAGATCACCATACAATATGCATAATTGTTCCAATCCTATGAATGTTAACTTTTGTTCCAAGAACTTATAGAATTTGTAGCACAATTGTGCTACAATCTTAGCTATCCTAAGTGTGTTTATATAATTTGATAGTTTTTCTCTTCCCTTTTTCTTTTTCCTCATTTTCCCTGAAATACCAATTTTTCCCCTTTAAGCAGATTCTTATTCTTTCACTGTATTTATTGAGCTTTTTTGTATCTTATGTACTCTTACTATTTCTTACACTAGGGAGACTATAAAGTATTTATACATGTGAGTTTGATTTATTTCACTTATGAGTGTGGTCTTGAGCTGCATCCATTTACTTAAAAATATCTCAGTGTGATCATTCTTTATAGCTGAGTAGTACTCCATTGTATAAAAATACCATATCTTTTTTATCCATTCCTCAGCTGATGGGCATTTAGGTTGTTTCCAGGTTCTGGCTATTACAAATTGTGCTGCTATAAAGATGGGTGTACATATATCACTGTGGTATGACGTTTTCAGTTCTTCTGGGAATATGCCCAGAAGGGGAATAGCTGGGTTAAATGGACTTCCAATCCTAGCTTTTGGAGGAACCTCCACACTGATTTCCACAATGATTGCACCAACAGTGTTGAAGAGTTACCCCCCCTGCCCCCGCAGCCTCTCCAGCATTTGTTGTTGATAGTTTTCTTTATCCTGGATCTTCTTTCTGGGGTGAGATGGAATCTCAGTGTGGTTTTAATTTGCATTTCTCTAATTTGCAATGATGCTGAATAATTATTTATTTTTGTCTTATTGAGACAGGTCTTGCTATGCAGTTCAGGGTGGCCTTGGGCTCACTTTGTAGCCCAGGCTGGTCTCAAACTTGCAAAAATCTTCCTGCCTCACCCTCCCAAGTGCTGGGATTACAAGACTGTGTCCTACACTTGGCTGGAGTGCTGTTTTATTTTATCTTGTCTTATTTTTGAAAGAGTTTTGCCCTAGAATAAATTACAGGACATTATAGCAGTGGTTCAACATGGTGGAAGGCTAAATCAGGGATGCTTACCCTGACAGCCACCTCCTCCTTCTTCCCTGATTACAGCTTCCTCTTTCCTTTCTCCATGTGCACAAAGAAAGTTCCAATCAGTTCCTCAGGCATCATCAATGCCTGCTGCAAGTGCCACATCTAGCCAAAGGTCCCATATACCCTACACCCCCATATCTGGTCAGAGGAGAAAGCCAAAATGTAGCTGATTGTGAGCTCCTCTCCATGTCCTTTAAATAAAAAGGCCACTTTTACATTTTCTTATATTCTCCTTCTCTATTGTGCCAGAAAACTAACAGTTTTATTTCATGAGTGCTATTTGAAAGTGTGGGGACAGCATTGTGCTTAGTCATTGTGCCCCAAAGAGTTCTGGTCTCACTGGCAAGATCAATGTCTGGGGAGTGGGACTGGGCTTGAATAGGCTGAAATAAAGTTTAGCCAAGAGCAGATGGTGTCGGTGGGGCAAGGAGTGGACCTACATGGAATTGATAGGCAAAAGGCCTGATCTGTGAGCACAAGAGCCAGGGAATCAGATGTGGAAATTCCTGGGCTTGGGCTTGTGGCTGGGTTGGGCTGGTCCTCAAAGTGTCAGGGATAGGGTGAGTTTCAAGAATGGGGAGAGGCTCAGGGTTGGGGTAAGGATCAGGAGTGCAAATATTCTTGTAATCCAAGCAATACTTTCATATTTTGAAGGGGTGGCTGTTAAAGTACCTTGCATCAAACTGTAGTTGTATTCCACCAACACTGTTGTATGCCACCAACTAAGAAAGCCGTGAGCGACAATGTAATGGGCTACAACAGCTTGTGGTCTCAGCTTAATCCAAGAGCTCTGAGCCAACCTGTCAGGGCTGGTCTTGGTCTCACAACATGGTGGTGCTGTCACTGCCCTGGTATCCTGCTCCTGGGGAGAGGGGAATGTTTTGAGTCTTCCTGACTGTGAATTCAAGGTCATCTTGGGCTACATAGTGAGTTCAAGGCTAGCCTGAATTGTACAGTGAGACCCTGTCTCCAAAACAAACAAACAAATACAAAACAACAAAAACTCCTTCTTATTTAACAAAAATTGTGAATGCAATGTAATATGCTTAACTATAGTCCTCATATGGTGCATTATATATATAGATTACCTTATATTCATTGACATATCTTATTTCCTCGCATCTCACCCCTGGTAACCACTGTTTCACTCTCTTTGTGTATTTTTTTTTACATACCACACATAAGAGAGATCATGCAATACTTGTCTGTGTCTGAACTATTCCACCCAGTATGTTCTCCAGTTTTTTCCATGTCACAGCAAACAGCAGGATTTCATTTTCAAGGTTGAGTAGTGTCCTATCATACATACATACTGTAGCTTTTTTCATTCATTGTCTGTTGGTGAACTCTTCTGTTCTCATATTTTGGCTATTGTAAATAATGCTGCAATGCAATGAAAATAAAGTACATATATTTTTATGTGGCGATGATTCCCTTTCCTCTGAGTACATGACTGTAGAAGAAGGACTGCTGAATTATATGGTAGTTTTGTTTTTCTTTTCTTTTTTTTTTTGGTACCAGGGATCAAACTCATGACCCTGAGCTCGCCAGGCAGGCGCTTATACCACTGCGCTAAATCCCCAGCCCTTGTTTTTAATTTCTTTGGAAACTTTATTCGGTTTTCTATAGCAATGGTACCAATCTAGATTCCCATGCTGGATTGTCTCTACATGACTCATTTTCTCTTAAGACCAAGACTCAGGGAAGTGTTAAGAAAGAGTGATTAAAACATAAGAGTAGGAGGAAGTATTTCCAGAATGGCAGGGCTTTTGAAAATGTGTACCTCCATAAAAGCAACACTAATGCCGGGAAAATGTTTCAAAACAAGCCAGTCCTGGTGGCACCCTCTTGAATCCCAGCACTGTGGGACTGAGGTAGGAGAATCTTGAGTTCTAGTGAGACCCGGTGTCCAAAAAAAAAAAAAAAAAAAAAAAAAAAAGCTGAGTTGGTGGCACCTGCTTATCATGCCAGCCCTTGAGAGCCTGCGGCAGGAGGATTGCTGTGAGTTTGAGGCTAGATTGGGCTGCATAGTGAGTTCAAGGTCAGCCTGAAATACATAGTGAAACCCTGTGTAAAAAACCAAATATTTTAGACTGTAGAAATTAAGCAAAAATTTGCAATATTCTAGAGAGTATTTTCCCCCCTAGAAAAGGACTGATTTGTAAGAAAAGTGAGTTTTGTGGTGCTTTAGTCTGTTCTAATCCCCTCTTTCCAGCTCTGCAGTAACCTTGGAACTGGAAGCCTTAGAAGGCCTGCATAGTAGCCATTAAAAGTTGTTAAATTACTTTTAATTTAATTTAATTTTGTTTTTGCAGTATTTGAGATTGAGCCCAGGGCCTTCACACTAGTCTATACCCAAAGCCCTTTTAAAATATTTTATTTTTATTTTTGAAAATTTGTTGGAGAAAAGGAATGGGAAATAGGAATGGAGGAGTGGGGAATAGGAATAGCTCCTGAGAGACAGGAGGAATCCTGAGTGGGTTGTCAATGAGCTCACTCTCAAAGGAAGTTTTATTAGAGCAAAATCATGAAGTGAGCACAACATGGATCAAAATTATAATCAACTAATAAGATGATAAAGGTTGAATATGGTAGTGCACACCTATAATTCTAGCACTAGGAGGCTGTGGCAGGAGGATTGCTATAAATCTGAGGCCAACCTCAGCTACATAAGTGAGTTCAAGGCCAGCCTCCACTAAATAGTGAGTAATCTGCTAAAAAAATAAAGATTGTAAGTATAGTCACTTACATAATATTGATCTAAGGGTAGCCAGGGTACCTGAGTGACATCATTAACTTTGGTTGGTAATATATAGCCTTAGTCTTTTTTTGGGGGGGGTACTGTGGATCAAACTCATGATCACATTTGCCAGTTAGGTGCTTACACCACTGAGCTAAATCCCCAGCCCCCTATAGCCTTAGGCTTGTCTTTAGTTTTAGCAGTATTAGTTTTATTCTTAACTTTAGTCTAAGTCTTAGTAGATAGGAGAAGATAGCCCTCCTCTAATGAGATAATGAAAAATCTCCAAAGGGCAATACCATTAATCTCAAATCTCTGTCCATTCCTTAGGGACATATGTAAAACTAGCCATTGTACCACAGTCCCAATGCATTCTCATCACCTGTATGGAGGGCTCAGCCCTATCTGACTGCCTACTACCTTTCTATCTAACATAGTTGTCTCCTGTTCTGAAGAGGTATCCCTAATTGTGATTGAAGAGAAGGTACATAGTTTCCATCTAGCTGCTTTGAGCTGAGAAGGGTCAGTGTGGGGAAAACCACACTCAGGAACCTTCTCCAGAGAGCTAATCTAATGGGCCTCAGTTAGAAGCCATGTTGTAGTTTGGCACTTATGAATACTTTGCAAGGTCCATCTGGTGGATTCTGGAACAGGAGTCTGGCACAACTGTCATTGGTTCCATCTGTGTAATCACTTGGAATTAGGCAAGAATAGACAAATTTTCCAAGAAACTAAAGCATGTATAATCAAACCATGAACACTAGAATGGAAAGGCACAATGGGGACAAAGCCACATCCGGAAACTGCTCATAAGGGACTGGAATAGCAATTGTAACCAGTTGGCTCCTAGACCCTTCTAATATTTCTTATAAGCCCTTCTAGTTCAGCTGTAAGATGATGGTGAGAAGAAATGTAGAGGCTTTTGTTGAGCTTTTATAGATTTCACTGTAGTTTTTTTCTGCCTTAATGAATCATAGTGGCCAGCTACCTGTGTAGCTGGAAACTGCCAGAAGGGGGTCAGTGATTGGAGCCCCTTTTTATATCTAGCTTTTATTAGTATGGTCTTGTTTTAGTGCATATTTTGATTATATTTTTGTGCTAAATGTTTAAGACCAAGTTAAAGTGAGAACTGTGTCAATCAAAATTAGTCTTTTACTGTCTATCAAGGTCTTTTAAGTCTCTTCAGGCGTTACTTTGGGCTCACATATAGAACTTCTCAGCTCCTCTTTCTGTGTCAGTCAACAGAATGGGCCATGGTCTTGCTTGACCATGTTGCTTTTTGTGAAATCATGGGAGACTTTTCCCTCTTGGTGACTTTCCTTTGGCACACTGTTCACTTGTTAATTTTTGTGTTTTGGAGTCTAATAATCTTCTTGTTCCAGAGTTTGGGTGACTCACCAAAATTGTAGGATCTTGTAGAAAGATTTCCTCATGTCCTGAGTCCTCATTGACTTTGGAGGGCTAGGTTCAAAATATTGACTGTTTTCTTAGCCCAATTACCTTTCTGGTTCTAGCTTCTGTACTTTAATTGTTGAGAATCCAAAAAGAGAGATTGGTGACATTAGTATTGCAGACAGAGCAGTGATCTTAACTATTATACTCTCACCTGAATAGCAAGCACTTTGAAATATAAAGAATAGTCATAGGACTGTTATTCCTTGCCAACTATTGTTGTTTTAATAGTTGAAGCCATGCAGAATGTTAACAGTCAACAGTTATATAGTTTTACAGAAAAGTCATAGATATATTTTAGTATGACAATCATGATATCTTTGAAACACATTTAAAAATCCATTTATTGGGTAGAATAGGCTTTTAAATCAAACATCTCCATTTCATTGCAAGACATTAAATATCACAAAGAAACTCTCACCTAATTTGTTATCTTTTAATAAGATCTCATCTAGGAGAACGTACTGGTCTATAAATGTACCTTAGAAGTTTATAATGTCTAGCCTTTAATTTTAGTGTGTGACATTGTGTGGACTGTTAGGTGCCTGAGCATCCCTAAATGTAGTGACATTACATACACACGAGTTTTTTTTAATACTATTATCTGACTCATGATTTTATGCTTATTTGACATGTACTTCTTATCGTGAGTAGCTGGAGCACAAGAGAAAGACTGATATATGAGCCTAGAAAAATGTTAACACCATAAACAATCTTAGTTTTATATCTTCTAAGATATATAGGTCTTCTAAGACCTATATTCCTAGAAAGCATGAATACATTAAGCACACCATGAAATCAGCAATAATGAATGTCACAGCTGTATGGAATAACTGTGTCTCTTTAGTTTTATACCAAGAGCATCTTTTAATAAAAAGCCTTATTGTTTTACTTACAGAAAACTTAACCTTTTGGTGATAATCAATAGTAAATGTATTATAGTAATATGCTTAGCAACCTTTGTTTGTTGGAGTATGTCTCTTATAAGGCTATGGAAATTATTGAGATTCCATTAGTGAAAAAAGACTGGAAGAAAAATATTTCCAGGCAGCTGCTTCTTTATTCACCAAGAGGAGTCCTTTATAGCAGTTTCCCGAAGGCTAAGGGGTCACACTGAATTATGATAATAAATTTTTGATGATCTATGAGAGCCAGATCACAACAATTAACACATTATTTTTGGCCAATGAAATATTTGAGTTAATGTACACAGGCAACAACATGCATTGCATTTGTAAAACCTGTCTTGATATCATTTTGATCATCTGGTAATCTAGGTGGAAGAATGTCCTTAACTTTAATGATATCTATAAGCCAACTTAGGTTATAGACAAATGTTTTAAAAATCTAAAAAGGCAAAAAGAAGAAAAAATTGTTGAATTTAAACAAAAACAGCTGTAATTATTATAACTAATCACAAATTGGACAGATAGATACATATAAGACAATTGTTAATAGACTAGAGTGCACTCAGTTGTATTTGGTTCAGTTTAATTATAGTAATACTGTTTTTAAGATTGTAAGCATAAATCGACCAGTCAGAACTTTTTGTAGGTCATTTAACAGAGATCTCTTGTAATAAGAATCAGAAGGAATAAAACCCTTTTACATTTGTGAAAGCAAAGATAATTTTAATCTGGGCCCTAGGCTGATAGTTTATCTGATTGGAATATCCTGCTATATAGGTTTCATATATATACTTGTAGTAGAGATCAAACTCATGACCTTGAGTTTGCTGGAGAGGAGCTGTGCCACTGAACTATAACCCTAACCCCTCATATTGTTTTAATGGCTACAGTTGTTGGATAGTCACAGCTGATAGAACTGCTGTTTTAATAGCATATAACTGTTTCCTCTAAAGGGACAGACTGTTAAATGTAGTTTAATACCTGTTTCTACTTAAAATTGTAATTAAACTCATAGGGTCCCCTAGAAATGCTTTTCAGTGAATTTTTCTGTGCTATAAAAACCAGTTAGGTTTTGATACACCAACTTGTTTGGAAAAAACAAACAAACCAGTTAGCTCAGCAGCAGTGCCTGCCTGGCAAATGTGAGGTTGTGAGTTAGATTCCCAGTACAAAAAACAAACAAACAAACCAATGAACCAGTCGTTACATCGCTCTAACCTCGTTTATAGGTCTGAGTAAGTCCTCTAAAGACCTCAACATACTTATCAAGATCATCTGAAAATTTTCCTAGATCTTGTCTGATCTATTCTTTTAGGTTGCTGAGAGAAAATGGGGCACATGAACACAGATAGTTCTAAATTCCTCATTTACTTCTTGTAAAGAATATTGTCCTCCAGAAGCTTCAACAAAATCAGCTGAGGATGGATACAGCCTCCTGGAGGCTGACCGGGAAGCTCCACCCTCAGGATTTTAAGGGTAGAGGAAGTCTCAAACTCAATAGAAATCTCACCCTCAGGTTCCAAAGGTTGAGAAAGAGTAGCCTTAAGCTAAGTGATAGTGGATACCTTAAGGGCCAGAGGTGTCTGGTTTTCCTGAGGCTCACATTTATATTTTAATGCAAATAAAGATTATTTCTTTAGTGCAAAGAAAGGTAATTTTGACCATTTTCTCTTTCTCTTTCTTTCTTTCTTTTTTTTTTTTTTTTTTTTTTTGTGATACCAGGGATTCAACTCATGACCTCACGCTTGCTAGGCAGGCACTCATGCCACTGAGCTAAATCCCCAGCCCCTATTTTCTCTTTCTTACAGTAAAATATTGCAAAATGGCATCATAATTAATACTTTCCTCTGCATTCCATCTTGGCATTAAGGGATACACTGTTCTTTTTCAATATGTGAGGGTTGAACCTCCACCAGTGCTTAAAAAATACATCCCAAGAGAGTAAGAGATTTTGACATTGAGCTTGACATTGAGCTTCATATATATATATATATATATATATATATATATGAATTAGGCATCTGTTTAATTTCTATTTGATTTCTATATGCTCATGCCCCTCAAGTAAATTTCATTTCAAGGCAGGTGGATGCCATCTGGAGAGAGTCCAGAAGACAAAATTCGACTAGTCTATCCACCCTTACACTGGTGCATATTATCATCTTTCCAGGGAGCCCATATACTTACTTTCATAGGTGCTTTTTATAAGCACAAGTCACCTTTTAAGGCCAAGGATTTGGTTCAGCAGCACAAGTGCCTGCATGGCGTATGCAAGGTCATGAGTTCGATCCCTTGTACAACAAAACAAAACAAAACAAAACAAAACCACGTTACCTATTTTCATCAGGGTTTTTGAACTCATGACTTTGCACTTGCCAGGCAGGTGCTTTGCCACTGAACTATATTCCAGATCCTTTCATCAAGGTTTTTAAAAATCATGAATGGATATTGGATTTTGGCAGAGTTTTTTTAGTGTCCCTTGAGATAATCATATGATTTTGTCCTTGCTTCTGTTGATGTGATGTATTAAGGATTACACTTACTGAACCATTCTAGTCATTGATTTTTACTCTTGAATTTCCTTTTAGATGAAGTGTGTTTCCTGTTGGCAGTGTATGGTTGTCCTTTTTTTTTTTCTTTGCCTTTTTCGTTTTTATTGGTACTAGGGATCGAACTCACGACTGCCTGTTTGGAAGGCAGGCGCTTATGCCGCTGAGCTAAATCCCCAGCCCTGTCTTTTGTTTTTTGATTCAATCTACCAGCCTGTGTCTTTTGACTAAGGAGCTAAGACCATTAACTTTGATATATTTTTTTCCTTCTTCTTCTCATACTGGGGATCAAACTCACACTTGCCAGGCAAGCATTTATGTTGCTGAGCTAAATCTCTGGCCCAACATTAGTATTTTTATAGTAAGGTCTTATTGAATCCTGCCATTGAATTGTACCAGTGCAGATTCTTTTATTTCCTTGTGTTTAACTACCCTCCCAATTACTGCTTATTTTCTTGTGAGCTCTTTGGTGCTGGTGGCCTTCCCATCTCTATCTTGAATTTCTTTGTATTTTCTGCAATGTTTATTTAATGGTGATGTATTCCTTTAGGATTTCTTTGTTGTGGTAAATCTTTCTGTCAATTTTGAAGGCTAATTTTTCAGGATATAGCAATCTCAGTTGATAACTGTTTTCTTTCATAGCTTGAAAAACTTCTCTTCAAGCTCTCTTGTCTCTTAGAGTTTGTGCTGAGAATGCTATGATAATTTGAATAAACTTGGTAAGTAACTTGTTGCTTTTTCCTAATAGCTTTTAGTATCCTCTCCTTTTGTTGGATTCCTGGAGTGGCTCTTTTCCAGTCCTGGCTATTAGGGCTTCTATAGTCCTCTAGCACTTGAACTGGAAAAATTTTAAATGATTTTTTTAATTTCAGGAAAAGGGTTCAGGAAAAGGGACAGGAGAGAGAGAAGTGAGGGGAGAGAGAGAGAGAGAGAGAGAGAGAGAGAGAGAGAGAGAGAGAGAGAGAAGAGAGAAATTATCCAATGTCTTGATTACTTTTCTCTTGTTGCTGAGACAAAATACTTGATATCCAAAATGAAGGAAGGAAAGGTTTATTAGGTTACAGTTTTTGGAGGTTTCAGTCCATACTCAGCTGGCTCCAAGGCAGTGTGGTGTGGCTAAAGGGTGACATTCATAGTGGCCACAAGAGACAAGAGCAAAATGGGCAAAAGGAAAAAGCATGCTTTCTTTCCTCCCTTATATTGTATACTGGTTACTAGCCCCTGAGCAGGTACAGCATTTACACTGCTAATCTCAGTGCCTGACAACAAAACAATCACAAATGCTAGATTCAGCCACCTTTGAAAGGCCTGCTGCTCCCATGACCACATGAGGCATTGATCACATGATCACATGAGAACATCTAAACCCAAACCATAACACACAATGAAAACAGGTTTCATGGATTCAGAGTCTACCTTCTGCCAGACACGCTCTTGTTTCCTCAGGACCAGGAATCAAAGAAGGAAGAGCACAGCTATGCTGCCAGGTGAAAGCCACCAATGGCTTTCACCCAGAGCCATTGCAAGCCCTTCTCAACTTGTTCTCTCCAGCAGCTTGTGATCTCCCTCTTCTTTGGAATGGCCACCATCATCTACCTTCAGCCTGGCAGGCTCCTTTGTGACCAAAAACTGCCTCTAGTCTCTTTTATAGTAGTCATCACTCCTATTCTCAACCCCATCATCTATACCCTTTAACATAAGAAGGCGACAGGAGCCCTACAAACATGACAAAGAGACAGGTCCCTTCCCTAAAGGGACTTGAGCGATGTTTATCGGTTGACTGATTGTTCCTCCTCCTAGTCTTTAGCTGTTGGACTTAAATCTTAGCCTAGTAGAAAACTTGTATGTAAAGAAGTATGCTTTCCAGGTATAAAGCTGATAAAACAATGATCAATCTATATTTTCTCTCATACTTCAACCCAGATTCACTGTCAGAGCATGGGTGATTAAGAGCAAGTGGTATGGAAGAGATTGCTGCTTAGTGAGAAAGAACATTTAGCATCCTCTAGATTTCTCTGGGTCCCTGGGTTGCCACAACTATACCAGTGGCCAGAAGACTGTGAATTTGACAAGTTAACAGGCAACCCAGAGCCTATAGAAGAGTTTACCACCTCCATGTCCTTCACCAAAGAACCTTCAGATATTCTAGCACTCAGTGAGGAGACATAGCCACCAATATGTCATCAATGACATGAACTGCTGAGGAAGCATTAGGAGCCCAGTCTCCCACTTCAAGCTGACCTTTCCTGAGTGAACATGGCTCTTGTGCTGAGGACTGACTCGACCATGAAAACCAATGTTTTCCTCTTCAGCCCACCTCTGCCTCCTTTTCTGAGCTTAAGTCCCACAGACCCCTATAAATCTAGGCATTTCATATCTGTGCCTTTTCACAAACTGCTCTGCCAAAATTTCCACACCCATCTTCCCCAACATGTCTACCTGGCAAATTCCTATTTACTATACAAGACTCAACTTAGAGGCCAGGGATATAGCTTAGTGGCACAGTGTCTGCCTGGTAAGTGCAAGGTCCTGAGTTTGATTCCCAGTACAAAAAACAAAACAAAAACAACAAAATCAAACCAAACCCTCCAAAAACCAAATAAAAATAGTAGGGCTGGGAATTTAGCTCAGCGGCATAAGCACCTGCCTGGCAAGTGCAAAGTTGTGAGTTTGATCCCCAGTACAAAAACAAAAACAAAAACAAAAACAAAAACAAAAAACAAAACAAAGCAAAAAAGTAGAGGCCAGGGATATAGCTCAGTGGCAAGCACAAAGTCCTGAGTTTGGATACACACACACACACACACACACACACACACACACACACTGGTACAGTCCTTGCTTAACATAAAAGACTGTATTCCAAGAATTCCCTGAAATTTGTTATCTGAAACACGTTTCATTACTCCCTCTTTTATGTCACTACCATTATATACCTTTTTGCAATGAATTGTAATTATTTTTCATATTTCTTCATCTTCTTCTACACTGTTATGACCTGAACACAGGGAAAGAGAACTAAATACCCATCACTCCATAACTGGCTCAAGAAATATAATTGAAATGAGCCACTCAAGGAAAATAATAGTCATTTCATAAACTCTAAATCACTATATAAAATTCCATTTATTAAACTACTAAACTTCATGTTGTAATTGACTTTCAGAGAGGTTCAAAATGCCAGTCCACACTGAAGCTTCCAAAACCATTGTACCTGCTCCCCTTGAAATATTGCATCGGAATTATTTTCCTTGCCTTCCCACCTTTGATTTCTGACATCAACCATAAGTAGTGACAACCTGTCTGGCTGAACAAGAGAAAGTCCTTGACCTCACTGGGTCATCAGTCTGATCCCTGCACCTTCGCCAATGCTTTGACTAGGGGAGGCCCCAAGGACACACTACCCAGGATCTGGAGAGCAACACTGAACATTCACAGTTGCCACCAGCATTTGACCCTTTTTCAGTGTTTGAGGAATCATCTCAGTTTAAAAGGAGGAGAAGGAAGAAGAGGAAGAGGAGGAGGAGGAGGAAGAAGAAGAGGAGAAACAGGAGGAAGAAGAGGAAGAGGAGGAGGAGGAAGAAGAAGAGGAGAAACAGGAGGAAGAAGAGAAAGAGGAAGAGGAGGAGGAGGAGGAGGAGGAGGAGGAGGAGGAGGAGGAGGAGGAGGAGGAGATTCTCCCATTTTGGCTCAAGAATGTCTCCCAGTCTCCCAGGCATGTTATCTGCTTCCAAAAATCAGATATTCCCATGCCTGACTGGGACTTAGTAACTAGAACCCACAAGACAGAGTGGTATGAGACACCTCTTAGGCAGTAAGTAGCAAAGAAAGCTGCAATGGTAGGTTGCTATCCTAGAAATGGTATTTAGGCACAGTGCTAGCAATAGAGATTTCTTCAATTGGAAGTTCAGTCTCTATCATGACCTCCAGCCCTCCCCACAGCTCTGTGGATTGCTTTATGGTTTGTCAATCAATTATTTTTCTGGATCATCATAGGAAGTCAAAGATTTTGACTGATATCATAGTTGTGGGGGTTGAAAGCATCAAAGGGAGACCTTGACTTTGGTGTACTAGGAATGAAGTAGTCTGGAATCTGTTTAGAGAGACTAGCTACAGAAAACTTGAGGTCCAGTAAAACACTCAGACAAATAGACACAAGGTCTGGGAGCCAGCTCTCCTCTGTCTATCTTTCTCTGTCTTTTTCTCATACTAGGAATCAAGCTCAGGACCTTGTGCTTGCCAGGTAGGTGCTTTGCCACTAAGCTATATCTCCAGCCCAATCCTCTTTATATGTATCAAAGGACATGCTGAATAATGAATTCTGGGTTACAAAAAAAAAAGGATTTAATTTTGCTCTGGGGAAGAACCCTTAGCCTATAAGTTAGACAAAAACAGATATATAACTGTCATGGAAACATCCAGATAGGGCTTGATACAAGAAAAATATTGAAACTTTTCTTACTATGTTATTATAAAGAAAATAGGATATATAGCAATACAGAGGTCTTTAAATACTAATTTTATATAAAACTTCTCAAATACATATTGTTGCTATGAAAATAAGTTTTACATTAGATTTTTGTCATTGAAAAATGGCTAAAATACTTTTCTATTTTTAAAAGAACTGATGGCCATTGTCTAAGAAAATTACTGAAGTGATAAAAAATGCAAAACTGTTTTTCAAAGTTGTTTAGAATTTTGCATTATTGACATTATATGTAAGTAATACATGAGCTCTTTCCTTTTTAAAAATGGTAACATTGAAAATTCTGGTACTAGAATCATAAGAGAAAATTAAGTTGCATTTTGAGAAAAATGTAGGAATTCCCAAATAATTATAACTCAATAACGACAACAAAAGGAAAATTTTTATGTTAGAGGAATGGATTTCATACTGAATCATATTTTTAAATGTCAGCTGTTGTAATCCTGCTTTGAGGTAAGTGGGGCCGATGCTCACACAGGTACCAAGAATGGAACTACAGCACTCAAAGGACTCATATCAGAGGAGCCTCTGTTCCCAGGGGCTCCCTTCTTCTCTTAGGGAGGTGACCAGAGCTTTCTGCTCAGACCCTGGCCTCTGTCTGCAGCCCCATCATGGCTGGAACAGCATCTGAGGTTAGACTCGCCAGATTTCAAAACAGAAACAGAAGACACCTGTTTAAATTTGGATTTCTCATAAATGGTGGGTGATTTTTTGCTATGTCTCAAGTATCCCCCCCCCCCAAACTAAAACAGTCTGCATCCATCTGGCTAAATATTTTAGTGCATTTCCTGCACTATGTCAGTGAGACAAATGTGAACCCCCCTAGGGCTAAACCAGTTCAGTTCCCCTCAGGTCCTCCTCCATGCTCCATTTGGTCTCCATGCTCAGTTCAGAACAAAGCAGGAAAAAGGTGAGGTCTCTCTCTTTGTCCTCTTTAGACTCCAGCTGTATCTGAAAGCACTTCTTTAGGCCTAATTTTGAAGCTGTATTGTTATTGCGTATTTCTTTCTTTTTTTTTTTTTTTGGTACTGGGGTTGAATTCACCATCTCACACTTGCCAGGCTGGTGCCACTGAGCTAAACCCTCAGCACTTCTTTCTCTATTTTTTTGGGACTAGGAACTGAGAACCTTGCACTTGCCAGGCAGGTGCTTATGGCTCTGAACCATATCCCTGGCTCTGCAAATTTCTTTCAGAAATGGCTCAACCAATCAAAATTACTCCAGGTTCTTCTTGCCTAAAATAAAGAATTGGACTGGTCAAGCCAAAAATGGTACCAAAATTTTACTGGAAATGTGAGGAGTGAATGGGTATGGAAGAAACCAGTTCTGCAGCTCAAACTTGGGCTGAACAGAGAAAAAGAAGATTAAAAGCAAAAACAGTACTGTGTCTGTGTCTGAAAAACTCAGTGTTGGCTACTGTTGGCTCCCCATGGCATTTGGTACATATCTGTGGGAGCTCTTGAAAAGTTCTACATATAGTGTCCTGGATCTTGTAATTGCCAGGTCTTGCTCATGTTTCTAGGCAGCTTTGCTATATGCCCTACCTTCTACATTATTTTCCTCTAAGAGACATAAATCCTGTAAGTCTTTATGGAGTGCTGAAGAAATAGTGCTCTTGGTCTTCTATCGCTTCTTCAAACTGGCGAGAGCTGCAGGCCCTACCTACTAGGGATTACGTATTCTCCAGCTCCCTTGGAGTACTGTGGATCATGGCCGGGTTGAGGAAAGAAAAACCTATCAAAAAATAAAGAAAAAAGAGTGGCCCTCGAGCTGCCTGTTTTCATGGGAGAAAGCAACTTTACTACTAGCCTAGATGTGAAGAGTAGGTCTGACTTCCATCCTTCCTGTAGTGAATGTATGTGAGAGGTATGTCAGATAAATTATCAAGAATCTAAGCCATAGCCTTAGCATGGTCTTGTAGCAGCACTGGAGCTCTACCTTTTGAAGAGAAATTTCAAGTCTTTCAGAAGTTCACAAGAGCAGCTTTTTTTTTTTTTTTTTTTTTTTTTGCAGAAGGTGATCTTGTTTTTTTAGACAGTTTAGCTTTAATCTAGAAAGATGACTCCAACTATCTATCTCTGTCCCCTTTACTGCCATGTGTATGGCAAGGATCACTGAAAAGGAGTCTTGAATTTTGGCTTTAACTGGTCAGCTAATGTTCCCTCTCTCCATGTTTTCACAATCACTTGGCCTCTGGGGTGGACACTAGGTGGTCTCCCTGGGCCAGGAGCTGGAAAGACTGTTCCAGTACATTTGGATGGCCTGTTGCACTTGGCTCAGATTGATGAGATATTGTAAGAGTCTCATAGTCTCTGGGCCTACTATCATATCAAAAGATAGAAATGGCCGTGCATATAGCATCTAAAATGGGCTCAGACTTAGCATTCGGCATGTTAGCAACCCTCACGAGTGTGAATGGTAGCAATCAGAGCCAGGACTCAGATGTCTTTTGGTAAAGCCCATTTTAGGCTCTGGTTGGCTCTTCTTACTTTTCTAGAAGATTGAGGCCACCAGGAGGAAGGGAGGTGTACTTTATTCCTAAAGCCTTTGCCACTCCCTGTGTTATCTGGGAGGTAAAAGAGGGTCCATTGTTACTCTGGAGAGATGGAGGTAGTCTAAATCTGGGGATAATTTCTTTAGGAGCCACCTTAACTCAGTTGCCTTGTCTGAGCAGATAGGAAAGCCTTCAATCCAGCCTGTAAAAGTGTCAATTAGGACCCACATTTGTTGAAATCCTCTATGTGGCGGTGTATGGGTGAAGTCTAATGGCAATCCTCCCCAGTCTATGGTCCTTTTCTCTGTACAGGTTCTAATAAAGGAGATGGTTTGGGCTTGGCTGGGTTGTTGTAGGCATGAAATGGGCAAACTTTGCAGACCCATTGGGTGGTTGTTGCTAGTCCTAGACTTGTGAAAACTTGAGGGACCATTTCCAGTTTAGCATCTCTTTTCATATGGAAGGAATCATGAACTGTTTTTACAGCCACCCACTGTATCCCCTGGGAAAGGATTAGTTTGTTTCTTAAATACCACCAGAGTCCCATTCTTGTCCTAAGGTCCATTTATCCTCCCAGGGGGGTGTAGACTGGTTTTAATGTTTCCTCGAGAATTGAGAACAAGTCTGGAGTCTTAAGGGGCTCTAGGAATGCCCAAAAAGGAGCTATAGGAAGGCCTCTCTATCAGCCTTTTGACTTTCCAAGGAGATTTCAGACATGTCACTCTGGTGTTCTTTACAGTGCATGACTGCAACCCGTCTGGGAGGATAGACTGCTTCTAAGAGATACAGAATTTTCTGTGTTTTATAGATGAGTGTTTGTCTGTCAGCTTCTTTCCTTCAAGATTGCTGCATGAGTGTGTAGCACCAGGAAGGCATATCTGGAGTCTGTATAGATGTTTGACCTTCTGTCTTTTTCTGAAATTAATGCCTGAACAAGAGCTGCCAGCTCTGCCTTTTGAGCAGAGGATCCTGGGGGAAAAGATTTAGCTTCAATGACTTGTTGTGAGCTGGCAACTGCATTACCTGCTTTTTTTCTGTCCTCAGACAAAGCCACTTCTGTCGGTGAACCATACCTCCTGGAGATCCTGGAAGGGCAAATCACTGGTGTCCTGTCTGCTTGCATAGGTCTGGGAGACTGCGTGTTCCCAAGAGTGGCTGATCTTTGAGACTGTATGCATAACCTCAGGAGTGTCTAAGGACATAGCCTGATATTTGGTAAACCAGGCCCCTATTAACTGGGTTTAAAGCATTACCAACTATAACAGCCATCTTAACTCTTTTTTTCTCTCTCTCTTCTTTAGGTCTCAATTGTTGAACACAGAAAAGCCATGTCCAGAATTTGGGTTACAGCTATCTGAGGCCCCATCTGAAGTTTTTGTAGCTTATGGTGACTATTTGGGGCTGATTAACAGATATTATGTTGTCCCATTAGTACTTCTCCCTCCATTCAAGATCGATCTATGTTAGTATATTTGCAAACCTTTATTAATCAGTCATGGAACAAAGCTGGAACTTCCTTTTCACCCTCTAAGACCCCACTCACTTTATCATAATTAACAGACTTTTAAATGCACCTTTTCATCTCCATGATAAGAGCAGCTAGAACACTAGACATCATTCTAGTCCATGCTTGAGTATTACAGTCCCAGTTTGGCTCTGTTGAAAGGAGAATACTTATTCCAGGGTGGTTTCCTTCTGTTTTCAAGGCATACTGTTCATCTGCATAGTTTCTAGCTTCTTGTAGGACTCTTTGTCTTTCATCTGGGGTACAGTGAGTAGCCAAGATGAATTGGACATCTTACTGTGATAAAACAAAAGCAAGGGCCAGAGTTTGAATCCCATCTGCAGACTCACTAGGGGAGTTGACCTAATTGTTTCTTACACTGTTAGATATCTGCAACTGAAAAGGGAATAGGAGTACTTCCTTCCATCCCTGGAGCTTCTGTTAGGGGCAGAACAAGTTATGAAACAGAGTAGTAGGAAGCACCATGTCAGGTCTGACCTGTGGGGCTTAAGTCTGTCCGTGTGTGCTCAGGGGGCTTAGGGCTGCCTGATGAGGCTGCTGAGGGAGCCAAGGAATGTGGATTTCTCTGGGGTATTAGCTGAGGAATGTGGGGTCCCCTGGTAACTTGGAGGGGATGGGCCTGATTTATTGGTCTGAGCATTATAAGGGGGAGGTCGTAGATCTCTTAATGTGGTTATCTTTCCTGAATAGACCAACAAGGCTGAGCTTTTCTTGAGAGAAAAATAGGGTCATCCAGGATATCTTTGTCTTAGTGCAGGCCTGCACTAAGTACCGTAGTTCTCAAGCCTTCCCTTTGATGAGGTTATGAAAGCCTGGTCATAGGCATTTCATTTCATAGGCCACCCTTCATGTTTCCAGCAGAAACCCTATAACTGGACAATAGGTTCTTAAGTCTAAAGAACCATCCGGTACCCATCTTTTGCCATCTCTCAGACCATACTACAATAGCAGATAAGCTGCCCTTGTTTTAGATTGTCAGGAATGAACCTCTCCCATATCATCATGAAGATGGCCTCGTGGCAAAACTAATAAAATCTGTACAGTGATAAGACCCAATAGATTTCCCATCTGATTGTCTTGAGACCTATAGAGAGAAAGAGACAACTAGGCCTTTGCTGTTTAGGGTGCCCCCCATAAAGTCTACAAGGTGCCCCCCGCCCCCCCCCCCCATAAAGTCTACAGGGTGCCCCTTGTGAGACTCTGGTTTTTTTTTTTTTTTTTTTTGAGATAGGGTCTCATTACGTCAGCTTAGGTTTGAATTTACTATGTAGCCCAAGCTGCCCTCAAGCTTGGAGTGATCTTCCTGCTTCAGCCTCCAAAGTTCTGGTATTACAAGTGTAAGGTGTATACCACCATGCTTAGCTCCCTTGTGAGATTTCTCTCTGTCTCTGTCTCTGTCTCTGTCTCTGTCTCTCTCTCTCTCTGTCTCTCTCTCTCTTTTGGTACTGGATAGGGAACTGGGCTAAGACTCAAAATAGTTAATATCAAACCTGGCCAAGAGTCCCAATTGTCTGTTTCTAGAATACTGTGAGAAAAATAAAAAACAGAGACAAATATTCTTTCAATGGCTAAAAATCAATGTCTCTGGATCTACTTCTCCACTCAAAGCAGCCACTATTTATTAGCTGTATACAGTGATAGATGGGGTGAGCAAAGGATTACGATTCATCTGAAGACTCCGACTCCAGAGGGTGTAGATGATCTTATGTTTAGAAGCATTTTGACCCAGAGTATAATCCTGTGATGACTCAAGAAGCCATAGATGATCCCAAGCTTAGAAGAGTCAATGGGAAATCCCAGATGGATGGTTCCAACAATCCCAGTCCTTTCTTTCATACCACAGGGAAATATGTAAAACCAGTCATTGTGAATTTGTGGTCCACAACAGGACTGGGAATTGGAGATTTAGCTCAGCGGCATAAGCGCCTGCCTTGCAAACAGGCAGTCGTGAGTTTGATCCCCGGTACCAATAAAAAGGAAAAAGACAAAAACAAAAAACAAAAAACAAAACAGTACTGGGAATTGAACTCAGGACCTCGTGCTAGCCAGGCAGATGCTGTGTCACTGAGCTATATATCCCTGGCCCCCTTGTGAGACTTATAAAACCTGGATAGAGGTTTTTGTTCTGATCCTTAGAGAGCGACGCTGGCACAGAAGAAAACCTTTGCTTCCATACTGGGACCCATTAACTCTTAGGGAAGAAGGGGCTAGGCCATCTGTTGGCCTTGACTCATCCAGACTCCCATGAGGTAATGGCAGATCTTTCCCAAGCAAATTTATTTAACCGACTTGTTGAACCGCATAATGGCCCAACTTGTATTCAAGCCTCTTGATGGTTTAGCTGGTATTTCTAGTTCCTCGACTCTACTAACTGGAGTTGAAATTCTGTGGAAAAACGTCTTTTGCATTTACTCTGACAGAGAAAGTACTAAGAGTTGAGATGGCTTTTTTTTCCCCACTCAGTTACTTTAATTACCTGTTCTGTTCAGTCATCAGGTTAAACAGGGAAGCACAAAAGCCAGGTGACTGTTGCTTCTAGTAGGCTCTTGAACCAGAGAGTGCAATGTTGCTGAGGCTTGGTTCTGGCCAAAAGCCTTGGAAATTTTGAAAGGATAAGTTTTTATCTCAGTTCACATTTACTCCCTGAAGCTAGGTAAGATGCAATGCCTGGACAAGAACAGGCCTCTGCTGCCCTTAGGTTTCCATTTGGCCAGGTGTGCATGCCTGAATTTTTGTGTGTGGGGGTTCAGTGTGGGGCTTTGCTGTAACATTGGTCCTCTGTTGAGGTAAAGGCTGCATGAGTTCTTTACAAGATAGTGCAAGCCAGGCGTGGTGTTGCTTGTCTGTAATCCCAGAACTCAGGAGGCTGAGGCAGGAGGATCATTTTGAGTTTGAGACCAGCCTGAACTGTGTAGCGAGATCCTGTCTCAAAAAGACAAACAAAAATAGAAACAAAAACAGAAACAAAAGCAAAAGCAGGGCAATGCTGAGTTTTTCTTTCTTGTAGGAAGAAAGAAAAAGTTTCTTTTCTTTTTTTCCCAAACTCACATGTTATTTAAAATCAGGTGGAACATGTCTGTAATCTTAGCACCTGGGAAGCAGAGGCAGGAGAATTGCTGTGAGTTCAAGGCCAGCCTGGGCAGCAGTGGGTGACACACAACCACATAAAAGCTATGCATAGATTTTATAGGAGAAACAAGATAAAAGCAAAAACAAAATTACAGGCTATGTCAAAGAAATGTTCCCTATGGTATCTAGTTTTCTTCTTCTTCTTCTTTTTTTTTTTTTTTTTTGGTACCAAGAATCAAACTTATAACGCCATGCTTGCCAGGCAGATGCTGTTACTGAGCTATATCCCTGTCCTCCAGTCTTCTCTGTGCTGCATACATCTTGTGGGGGCTCTTGAGAAGTTCTGCATACAAAGCCTGGAATTGTCCTCGAATCTTGTAACTGATCCTCCTCATGTTTCCGCTGGGCTTTGTCACCTTTTATATTAATATGGTATATTTCCAGTCTAAATCTATCTCATCTGGCTTTTGATAAACTGAGGAAAGACAAGTTCATGTCCTTCCCACGGGATCCTTCTGCCCCATAAAGAAAGTAAGTACCTTTTACATTATAGGTGGAATGTAAACTAGTACAATCACTGTGGAAATCAGTATGGAGATTCCTCAAGAAACTTAAACTTGAAGTCCCAGTTCACCCAGCTATTCTCCTTCTACGTATCTTCCTGAAAGAGTTAAAGACATTATATTATAGTGATATGTACATACTCATGTTTATAGCAGCATAATTCCTAATCGCTAAATCTTGGAAGCTGCCTATATGTCCATCAACAGATAAATTGTGTGTGTTTTTACACACACAGAGTGGAGTGCTACTCTGCAATAAAGATAAATGTGAGTCATGTGTAGGAAAATGGATGTACCTTACCTTAAATGAAGTAAACCAGACATGCAAACTCAAATACCAAATGGTTTGTCTTATATGAGAAACCCAAGTTATAAATAAAGAGCAAAATAAAAAGATAGATAATAGAAAGTAGAGACTGATTTTTTTAAATGAGAAGAGAATCCAGAGGTGAGGTGGGGAAGGAAAGGGGATGAAAAAGGAGTGCAGATGTGTTATATACCTGCCCCAACTCCACACAGGAATGCAAACATTATTGTTACTAACATTAACTAAAAATATTAAATATATATCTGTGCGTTCCCCATCCTTACATCCTGTGGGTCATGTAATCTTAGTTCATTTCTTGTTCTTATTCCAAATGTTTAAAAAACATTTTGGCTAAGCGATTCTAGAATTTTAGGCTCAGGAAACCCTAATATAAACATACAAAAAATAAGTATAGCAAAATCATCTCACTAATATTTACAACAAAGGTTGTGTAAAATTACAGTACAACCATATAGTAGAATACTGAAAGACTATTATTAAAATCATATTTAGAAGACTAATATGGTAAAATACTAAAATATAGTTTAATAAAGTAGAAAATGTTGCAAAACAATTTGGACAATATAATCTCATCTTTAGCTTTTATAATTGTTCATATATGTGAACACAGAGAGAAAACACACTGCAGTAATTTCTGTAGGCAGGCACGTATGCCACTGCGCTAAATCCTGGCCCTTCTTTCTTTCTTTTTTTCCTTTTTGTCTTTTGTGACACCAGGTTTCACTATGCAATTCATGCTGGTCTTGAATTCACTTTGTAGCCCAGACTGGCCTTGAACTCATGCAATCCTCCTGCTTCAGTCTTATGAATGCTGAGATTACTGGGCTATACCACAATGTCTGGCTCTGCAGTCATTTTCTGACACTACTAACATCAAAATGTTAGTAGTTATTTTTTTTCTGTGTGCAAAATGCTTCCCAATAAGTAATGTTACTCTCATTTTTTAATTTTAAATTTTTTTTCATCTTTTTTTTGAGGCAGGTTTTCACTATATGATTCAGGTTGGCCTTGAACTCAGTTCGTAGCCCAGCCTGGTGTCAAACTCACAGTGATCCTCCTGTCGCAGCCTCCCAAGTGATGGAATTATAGGTGTGTGCCACTGTGCCCAGCTAACAATGTTACTTTTTAAAACGGAGAGAGAGTCAGTACCACTTAATGATTCTCATTATCCTGCCTTGAGAGTGAATTCCCCAGTTGTACCCCTCCCTCCTGGGGCTTAGAGCTGAACATGAGTTGCCAACATGCAAGACCTGGCTTCCAAGAAAAGTGAAAAGATGCTGAATCTGTCCTCTCAGCAAATTTAGGTGACTCCAAGGGCAAAAAGGACAGTTTTGTGCAAGAAATAAAGTGACATTTCAGGTCTAAGGGCCAAATCAGGCTTGATTCCACTCAGGGAGGAGGGAGGGTTGGAAATGCTATACAGGGTCAGAGGGAAAACAAAAGTGAGTCTGTCAAGGGGTGGGGGAAGTTGAGCAGAGAAGATCAGAGAGAGAGAGAGAGAGAGAGAGAGAGAGAGAGAGTGAGAGAGAAAAGCATCCCTATACCTTCCTTGCTTCCCAGATACTCAGGCCAGGAATTGTTGGAGGAAAGGAGCTTTTGTTGCAGCAGAGGTGACTAATATCAGAAAAGCTTGCAAGAAGGAGTCTCTGAGAGAAGAGAAAAACCATGATATATCAGGAACTACAGCCCCAGGAAGGTATCTTAGCCTCTGGAAAGACCAGGAATTGCTAAATCATCACAGAAACAATCACAGCAGCCTTCTCTCCTCAACTTCCCTTCAAGTGTGTGTTTGTCCAGCTCCACACTTAGAGTCAAGCCAGGGAGTCAGGATGAAGACAAATGTCACATCACCCCAGAAGGTGCTCCCAGTGGCCTGTCTCGCACAGGAAGGATGTCGCACAGGAAGTGGTGGTTGGGTTGGCCGTGATGAGTGAGTGGTGCCAGGGGTGACACCCATGAGGTAAGAGGTCCTCACCAGGCAGGCACATGCTCTGTTCATCAAGGTCTTGTAATATGGTGGCCGGAAGATGGCAGCCTACCACTCATCACAGCCATGTCAGTGAGCAAGCAGCATCTAGCAATGCCAAAGAGGGCAGAGAAATACAGCTGTCAAGTGGGATGGTGGGGTCAGAGGGCAGGAGATCAATCGGCATCCTGGGCACGATGGTGGTGGTGTAGAGGATCTCCACCAGGGAGAAGTGCCGAAGGAAGAAGTACATGGGGGAGTGGAGGGCAGGGTCAGCCAGCGAGAGGACGATGATCAGGGCGTTTCCCAGCAAGGTGACCAAGTGGACAGAGAGCATGCCCCAAAACAGAGGTCCTTGGAGGGAGTCGCCCCAGAACAGAAGTGCTTGGAGGGAGTCAAAACCCGAGAATCCCAACAAAATAAACTTAGTTACTGCTGTGCCACTGAAAGTATCCGAAAGTCACTGCTGTGCCACAGATGAAAGTATCCAGAAAGGCTCATTCTTGCTAGCAAGAGTCAGCCAAAGACAAGGACTGGGGCAGGATAAATGCAGGAAAAATTCTACAAGAACATTCCAGCTCTCAGGACTAGGATAAGTGAGCACCTGGTGTGCTGGTGACTTCTTCCTAGAAAAATGTTTCAGAGCAGAGAGAAGATAAACCAGGGAGGCTGCGGCAAATTAGCAGATATTCTCATAGGTCTAGTACTTGATGATTACCAGAGTGCTTTTTCCACTAATGCAGACACTGGATTCTAAGAGTAAAGAGTTGGTAACAGAAGGGCAGCTCTCCTTGAGAGATGGTTTAGAATTTGGGTAGAAAATGGGGAACCGGACAGAGTAATTACAGAGGAGTCAGGAAATGGATCCACCATGAGGCACAGAAGGAAAAGGGAATGAGAGAGCAACAGCATGGGAGATAGATAACATGCAGGATCAAAGGACACAGTGAGGGCCGGGCATGGTGGAGCATAGCTATAATTCCAGGTACTGGGAGGCTGAGGCAGGAGGATTCCTACTGGTTTGAGACAAACTTGGGCTCCATAGCAAGCTTGAAATAGCAAGACCCTGTGTCAAAAAATAACAAAACAAAACAAAAATGAAAACAAGCAAAAAATCAAAAAGGCTCTGTGAGGCTTTTACCTGCAGAGAGAACTCCAAGGCTCTCACAAAGCTCCTCCCCAGGAGTACATCACAGCAGCTCCATCTCCTCAGAGCCTGGTTCCCAGAGCAGATGGGAGGGAGGGAAATCAGATGGGGGAAGACGAAGAATGGGGGAGGAAGTAGTTTCCTCTTGCCACATCAGAGAGCTTAAGTTTTGGTGGCAAGCCTGGATCGGAATGTCCTGGCATGTGACCAGGGTCCCACTGCTGGGCCTGAATGGAGCTGGGCTTGTAAACTCATGTCCTAATACCCTGGTCAGTTTCTACTGGATGGGCTGCTTGGTCCAGTTTCCCTAAGGACTGCCTCCTGCCCTGTCTGTTCCCAGTATTAATATCCAGTCTTCTCTCCAATGCCTGGGAAGTGCTTTAAAAAAATATTTTTGCAAAACAGTGCTAATCCTCAAAGAAGAGAGTTAGAAACAGTACAGGACTAACTTCTGGAAGAAATCCTAGCCCCACCCAGGAATCAACCATTCCCCAGCTGTGTAGAGAATCTGTAGGGTTCTCTGAACATTAGGAGTAGGAAAAACTCCTTTAGATCATATTTGGGTCTGATTGAAACCCTCTCCAGGAAGGTGATGGAAGAGGATGCTTTGGGCATTAGTGGTTCAGTGAATAAAGACTAGGAGTGTCCAGGTCCTTTGAATGTAGTGTGTCATTTAAATAGGAAAAAGTTTTCCTCATATGACAATTTTTTTTTTCTTTTTCGTTTTTATCGGTACCAGGGATCAAACTCACGACTGCCTGCTTGTAAGGCAGGCGCTTATGCCGCTGAGCTAAATCCCCAGCCCCGACAAGTTCTGATCTAATTCACTTCTTTAGAGGGATCCTTCTAATCCTTCTGGTTGTGATTTGTTTGGATTGTTTTCTTTATTATTTTGTGAAAGTTGCTTGTTAAGAATTTCAAACAATTATGCAGTTAGGAGGGAGAACACAGTTCACTACTTACATGGGATTTATCATATTGGCTTTCTAGAAAGAGGGTAAAGAAGAGCTACAGAGAAGCCTGACTACTAGCAGACCTCAGCCAGTGACCAGGGTCAGCACCAGCTGTGATAAATTGCACTAATAGTCCGTACTTTTCACATGATGTGATGAATACAAAACACAATGCCTTCCCAAGACCTGTAACATGCTAATCGTGCAAAAACTACCAATTATATCCCAATAAAGATAATCTCACAAAATAAATACTTGATAGCATTCCTTATAACTATCAAGGTCATTCATAAAGAAAAGAAAATCTGATAAACAAGGGAAAAGTGACAACTAAATAGATTACCCTGTTTAGAGTTCTGGATTACAAAAAGAATATTAAGTAAAAGCTAAGGAGGTTTCTGTTCTTCTGAGAAGCTCAAGTCTTTGCCTTCAGGTTGGATATTTTCTCTTGGATTCTAGTACAGATTTTTGGGCATCTGGTGCAGATCCTTTAGCCTTCTGTCATAAGCTCTTCAGTCTTCCATCACAGACCCAATGGCCTCCTGATATGGACTTGCACAGGACACTGAAGTAAGCTCCATATTATGGGCTGAATCCTTTGGTCTCCAGTGTGTAGATACCCTCTGCACTCTTCTCATCTAACTTAGTGGCTTACCATCATCATGCACTGAAGAACTGATTACCAGCCCATGGTCCTGTTGAGAGGTGGTGGAGTTTTTAAGATGCAAAGTCTATAGAAGGCCACCAAGAATTAGTTGAAGGGAGTTCTGGGAAGATGGCAGAGTGGTGAGTAGCAGAGAAAGAGCCTCTCTGAGATTTGGTGTCCAGACCCTGGAATACAGCAATGTGAGGAAGAGAAGAAGGAGGGAAGTGGGTCCCTGGGACCCAGAAAGGAGTTGAAGCCCACAGGGAGAGTGAAGAAACTTCAATGAGTAAAAAGGGCGTGGTAGGCAAGTGCTTTCTTCCTGACTCCAGACTCACTGCGTCAGAGGGGTAGTTGAAACCTGCATTTGCAGGGTGACTGCTGGTGAACCTAGAGGCCTTCATAGACATGGTGGACTGTATTGGCTGATGGACTGTTTGTGATTGGGCTTCCTGCAGGCGAGGGAGATTGGCTGGGGACAATCTTGGAGAGGGACCAATTGAGCTTGGAACTCAGCAACTGCTGGCTCCACCTACTAGCCCAGTTGAGTTCAAACCTGTTGGAGGCTCACACAGTGCTACAGGCAGAACCAGTCTGGTTACAGAATCATGGCCAGAAACCAGCCTGAATTTAGGTGGAAACAAAGGTGCAGACTTGCTTGGATTATCTACTCCCCCACCGTAAAGTACTGCTGGCTTACTGGGATTAATTGACATGGATCTGGACTCTACCCACATTTTCTACCAGTGACAACAAAGGCATATCTTCAAGTGGAATTTTTTTCTTCTTTTTTCTCTGTTTTTCTTTCTTTTCTTCATTGTTTGTTCTTGTATTTATGTGAATCTGAATATGCATTCTAGTTTTTTTGGGTTGGTGTTCTATTCTGTTCTTGTGTTTTCTCCCTCTTTTTCTATTCCCTCCCCCCCTTTGCTGCACCAGTTTCCTAAAGTTTGTGTGGTCCTCATTTGTGCTGCAGCTTTGCTTCTTATCTCTTCCTTTTATTCTATTTCTTCATGTTTTTCCCTGCTAAATTTTCTCCCCTGTGGATAAAATTGGATAAAATTGAAGACTTATTTACTCATGCCATTGTCTAGTTTGTTTTATATTTTGATATATAACTACAAATCTAGTTCATATAGTTAAAGGTGGCAAGTTAATAGTTACCTCAGCATGTCATTTTCTAGGCTGTGTCTGATGCTATTGTCATTGCTGATTGTACCACTTTAGTCAAAGTGATATAATTGCTATAGCCAGTTGTTCTTCCTGGTATACCAAGGCTGAGATTGCCTAAGGGTGATAAAACAATACTATAGGCCATGCCACAGAACCAGGGGTTGGGCCAATTTGGAAGCAACTTGCCATCTCCAATAAATTGAAGAGGTGAGATCTTGCAAGAGACTTGGGACCCAGAAGCCAGCTATACATGGAACACTTCTGAGAAGTAGTGATTTCGTAATGGTTATAAATTCTAGCTATAATCTACTCACCATAGGCAATTTACAAGAGTCAACTCAGAAACAAAAAAACTTAAACAAAATTAGAAGACAAATAAGATGCAATCCCAGGTGTCCAGCTCACCAATGGCAAACCCAGTGGGACAATGAGGTGAAACAATCCAAAGTCACCCACCTGGACTCTTTGAGGTGGTAACAGTGGAAGTGACAAGGCAAGTGAGCAAGGCGCTAGAAAAAAATAAAATCAGAAATAATTTTTCAGATAACTGCAGCAATGGTGTGGTAGATTGACAATTGATGGTCAGCTTGTAACACCCAACAGTGCTGCGTGTGGATGACCCACTTGAGGATTGTTGCCTACAACATAAAAAGGACAACTGGAGAGGAAGAAGTCGTGTTGTTGATTCCCTTGTTACTGTTGGCTCTCCTGGAGGAGCTTGTCAAACTTCTTTCCTGATATGACTTGGCTGTTCTCATCAGAGGAGCTTGGGATAATGGCTGTGGTTCACTTAGTGGGGGTGGGGGTGGGGGTCCCTGGCCTTTACTTTGAGCGTGGCTTCCTAGCTCTAGAGCAGATCTCTCATCCTACTGGCACAGATCTTTCAACTCACTGGCACAGACTGTCCATCACAGGTCCTTGGACCTTCCCAGCACAAGTCTGTGAAACAGACTTGTATGAGACATTGTCATGGGCTCCAGGTCTCCATGAGGAGACTCATGAGGGGCATTGTCATGAGCTCTAGGTCTTCACCTGGACTCATGCAGGAAATTGTCATGGAATCCAGGCCCTCAGCTGGATTCTTGGGGTCTTCAGTGTGTGTAGTTTTCCTGCACTTTTTTTGTATTTGACTCTTTGGTGCCTATTATAAAATAACCTTACAAATTATGTGTCCTGTATTAAAATTGTTTTCCTTGCAAATCTTTACTACAACAGACATTGATTATAATGAAAGACACAATTAGAGACTCTAGGGTAGATACAGATTAAAAATAGAAGAGATTAGGAAAATGATGGAAACCATGAGTGTCCAACATAGGAAAGAAATGGAATCCATAAAACGATTCAAACAGATATCCAAGAAATTAAAAATCTCATTGAAAGTATACATAGAAGAATGATGGAATATGAAAACAGAATCTCAGATATAAAAGACAGGATTGTGGTTAGTGATCATGAACAGAAAAAAATTCTTTCTTTCTTTTTTTTCGGTCTTTTTGAAACAGGGTCTCACAATGCAATTCAGGTTGGTCTTGGGCATACTTTGTAGCCCAGACTGGTCTCGAACTTGCAATGATCCTCCTGCCTGAGCCTCTTGAGTACTGGGATTACAGGAGTGTGCCACTACACCTGAGTCAAAAGAAAGATTTTTTAAAAATAGCATGATGAGGGGCCAGAAGTTTAGCTCAGCTATACAAGTGCCTGCTTAGCAAGTGCAAGGTCCTGAGTTGGATCCCTGATTAAAAAAAAAAAAAAAAATGGAGAACCAGTGCTCCCAAGATCTGGCCATGGTGGAACTTAGGCAGCTTATTTGCCTGCCCTCTTGGTAAGCGTCCCTGTGCGGTCCAGGAGGAGAACCAATGGCTCCATGAGCATACCAGCCTGTGGGCTGAGAACCCCCCCCCCCCCAGCAAGTGGGTATAGATGTCTCAGCATCTCTTGGGCGGATGACCATATGCAATATAGCAAATATGGGGGATTTCTTTCTGTCTTCTGTTTGAAGGCAAAGGTTGTTTTCACTGTTTTGTTTTGTTATGTTTGTTTTGCTCTATTCAATACTCTCTTTCAATGGGTTTTATAATGTTCTGTTTTTGGTTTGATTTCGCTATACCTAATTGACTGGATAACTACTGTGAAGATAATGAGATACACTATAGTGCCTATTACTACTATCCCAGTATCCTGCTGTGAAGTTCTGTACCAATTTCACTGCATTGTCTTGATTGGCTTTGTTCTGGTGTATTTTTACTACTTTCAAAATCAAATTTAGAGGGCTGGAGATTTAGCTCAGTGGCATAAGCGCCTGCCTTGCAAGTGTGAGGTCGTGAGTTCAATCCCTAGTACTGATAAAAACGAAAAAGACAAAAAAACAAAACAAAACAAAACAAAATAAAACCATCTTACTAAAAAAAATGATGAGAAATCAATCCAACAGCTGCTAGATAATGCAAAGAAGACTAACATAAGATTGATTAGAGTCAATGAAAAATGGGAAAGATGGCATAAAACATCTTTTCACAGAAGTCATGGCAGAAAACTTCCCTGGCATGGAAAAAGAATTTGACATACATATAAGTGCAGCTTATAGAACTCCAATTAGCCATAATAATAATAATAAAACTACAGCAAGACATATAATAGTCAAGATTCCAGAAATTCAGCACAAGAACAGAATATTAAAAGCCATTAGACAAAAGAAACAAATCACGTACAAAGGAAAGATCATAAGAATCAGCATAGTTTTCAACAGAAAACTCCCTTAAGTTGAGGAGTGCTTGGAGTGAAGAATTTCAAGCCCTCAAAGAAAAAAAACCTCCAACCCAGATTGATATTCCCTGCAAAACTATCTTTGAAAAGTGGTGGAGAAATAAGATACTTCCATGACAAAGAACACCTGAGGAAATTCATGAACATCAAAACAGTACTCCAAAATGTTCTGTAGGACGTTCTAGAAAAAGGCAACAAGGATTACAATTTCCTGAACTCGAACAGAATGAATTCACCAGGCAAGGCAAACAATTAAACAGTTAAACACAAAGGGAGCCAACAACAGGAAAATAACATGAAAAGATACATCAACAATATCAGTTATAATCATCAAGGTTAGTGGTTTCAGTTCACCAAAAGAAACAGCTGGCAGAATGTATCAAGAAGAAAGACCAACAATGTGCTGCACATGCACACACACACTTACATACACACAAATCCATTCAATTTAAAAAGAAATTCATACACTGGGTGTCAAAGGATGGAAAACAATATTCCATGTGTCAGGACAACTCTCTCCCCAAAAAAGGAAAGGGTAGCTATTCTATTTGGAGACAAAGTGAATTTCAAGCCAAGACTGATTAACAGAGACAAAGAATGTTACTACAACCTTGTAAATGGAATGACACAAGAGGAAGAAATAACAATCATAAATATATAAGCACCACATACTAGTGTACCTAACTATATAAAATAAATATTGGTGAACAGAAAAAATCATATAAGCACTAATATAGTTGTAATGGGGGACAACAATACACCACTGTCACAAACAGACTGATCAACTAGACCAAAAAATCTACAATGAAATACTTCTGGAAAAAGAAAAGTGAGTCAAGCTCAAAGTTCATATGAGGAAAGAAATTATAAAGATCAGAGTAGAAATCAATACAGTGGAGACTAAGAAAACAATATAAATATTTAATGAATTGAAGAGTTAGTTCCTTGAAAGGTTAAATAAAATCAACAAACCTTTAGCTAAACTTATAAAAAAACTAACCCATGTAATGAGGAATGAAAAGGATGAAATCACAACAGATCCTGCAGAAATCCAGAAGATGTCAATACCTACTTCAAGAACCTGTAGTCTAATAAGATGAAAAACACAGAAGAAATGGACAGATTCCTAAATATATATGAATTACCAAAGTTGAATCAGGAGTATATAACAATTCTAAGAATCCAATATCAGTTAATGAAATTGAAGATATAATTAGAAACTTATGAATGAAGAAAAACCAAGGTTCTGACAGACTGACTTCTGAATTCTGCAAAAATTTTAGAGATCTAGTGACACTATTTCTCAAACTCTTTAATGAAACTGAAAGTGAAACAATACTCCCAAAATCATTCCTGGAAGCAAACATTACCTTAATGTCAAAACCAGAGAAAAATCTGATCAAAAAAGTGAAGTACAGGCCAATCTTCCTAATGAATATAGATGATAAAATCCTCAGCACAATATTGACCAACAGTAAGCAGAAAATCACCAAGATTAAACACCATAACCAAGTAGGATTCACCCCAAGGAGGCAGGGATATTTCAGTATATGCAAATCAAGAAATGTAATATACCATATTAACAGAGCCAAAGACAAAAATCATATGATCATCTCAATACATGCAGAAAAAGTGTTTGACCAAACCCAACATACACGATATAAACCCTACAGAAAACTGGAATAGATGATCTTTGCCTCAATTTGATAAAAGTCATCTGTGACAAACCAACATCATACTAAATGGACAAAACCTGAAAGCTTGGTAATGACAAGGATGTTCACTGTAAGCACTCTTATTCAAGATAGTTCTGGAAACATTAGCCAGAGCAATTAGATATGAGAAAGAAATAAAAGTAATAAGGATGCAAAAAGAAGAAGTTAAATTATCATTATTTGCAGATGACAGCATACTCTACAGTGAAGACTCCAAATATTTCACCAAAAGACTTCAAGATTTAATAACCAGATTCAGTAGAGGTGCTAGATACAAAGTCAACACTCAAAAATCAATGGCCGGGGCTGGGGATTTAGCTCAGCGGCATAAGCACCTGCCTTGCAAGTGTGCGGTCGTGCATTTGATCCCTGGTACCGATAAAAATGAAAAAGACAAAAAAAAAAAAAAAATCAGTGGCCTTCCTATACGCGAATAACAAACTCAGAGAGAGAAATTTGGAAAACAACATTTTTTACAATAGCATTCAAAAAAGGGAAATACCTAGTAATCAATCTAACAAAGGAAGTAAAAGACCTCTATATTGAAAACTACAGTACTCTGAAAAAGGATTGAAAAATGTCTTAGTTACTTTGCTTATTGCTAGGACAAAATATTCAACACACAAAGTTAAAGGAGGAAAAGTTTATTTGGCTCATAGTCTGTTGGGGTTTCAACCCAAAAGTGGGTAACCCTAAAGTAGGGTGACATGATAGAGGGGCAACCATTCTTGGTGGTGGGAGATATCAAAAGCAACGAGGGAGGAGACAAGCCTTTTTCTGTGTCTTATATTGTATGCAGGCTACTTGCCTTAAGGTGGGTGTTGCACTCATCATTAATCCCAGTATTTGACCATGAATCAATCAGAAACTTTAAATTCAGCTACCTCTGAAAAGACTGCCCCTTCATAACTGTACGAGACAGAGTACATTAGGCACAAACCACAACAAAGAGGATATCAGAAAATGAAAATGTGTTCCTTGTTCTTGGGTAGAAATAACCAACATAGTAAAAATGACCATACTTCCAAAATTGTTATACAGATTTAGTATAATCCCAGTAAAAATACCAATAGCATACCTCATAGCTACTAGAGAAAACAATACTAAAATTTGTTTGAAACCCGAAGAAACAGAAAGGCAAAGGCAATTCTGGGAAACAGAGGCAAGGCAGGGAACATCCTAATCCCTGATTTGAAACTATACTACTGAAGATACTGTGATAAAAACAGCATATTAACAACCCTCCCACAAAAACCCAAAAAACAAACAGATCTGAATATCAATTAAACAGATTAGAAGATGTAGAAACCACTCTAGCCACACTTAGTTACCTTATCTCTGACAAAGGTATCAAATACCCTCCCTGAAAAAACATATCCTCTTTAACAATGGACCTGGAAAAACTGGCTTCCCACATGCTAAAGATTAAAACTAAACCCATATTTTTTACCACATCTAAACTAAAATCAAAATGGATCAAAGATCTAAATATTAAAACAGAAACTTGAAATCTGCTGGAAAATAGAATAGGTAGAACTATTGAAAGACATTGTTCTAGGCCAAGACTTTATGAACAAAACCCTGATCAGAAAGGAACTATCATAAAGAATCAACAACTGGGATCTCATTTTATTAAAAAGCTTTTGCACAAACTGGGCATTGTGGTGTACATCTATAATCCCAGCACTTGACAGGCTGAGGCAGAAGGATCATGAGAGACCAGCCTGGGTTACAAAGTGAGCTCAATGCTAACTTGAACTGCAAGTGACACACTGCCTCATAAAACCAAACCAAACCAAACCAAACCAAACCAAACCAAACCAAACCAAACCAAACCAAACCAAACCAAACCACTCCCCAAAACAAAAAAGCTTTTACACAGCAAGTGAACCAACCAGCAGAGCACAGAGAATACACAGAGTAGGAAAAAAATTTTTGCCATCTGTTCCTCAAAGGACCAATAGTTAGAATATGTTAAGAACCGAAAAAAAAAAAAATTAGATCCTCCAAATTGAAATACATAACCTAAAAATGACTCTCTGAAATGAACAAATACCTCTCAGTTGAATAAGTAGAAATGGCAAATAAACATGAAAAAGTGTTCAACATCAATGGTCATTTGAGGGATGCATATTAAAACTAAGCTGACATTCTATCTCACTCCAGATAGAATGGTTATTATCAGGCTGGGGCTTCAGTTCAGTGGCATAAGTGCCTGCCTGGCAAATGTAAGGTCGTGAGTTTGATCCTCAGTACCAAAAAAACCCCAACAAAACCAAACAAAACAAAGCAATTATCAAGAAATCCACCAATAACAAATGCCAGTGTGGCTGTGGGGAAAAACAAAAGTGTTTTCATTGTTGATGGGAGTGTAGACTGGTGCCACCTCTGTGGAAATCAGTGAGGAGATGCCTCAGAAATCTAGGACTACAAAGTTATGTTCGATCCAGCTATAGCATGTACAGGTACAGATTCCTGATAATGAATGTAATCATTATGTACATGTACTAATAAATTTAATTAAGAGTTAGCTATGTAGTTTATGATGTTTAACACTTCTGGAATTTCCATTTCAAATAAGGTATAAATAAAAGCAAGTGGGATTGATTCTGAAAAATAGACCATATATATATATATATTTTTAAATTTTGCCTCTAAAAATCTGCAGTATTCCTAAAACTACTCAAGTCTGTTTGAGTGAATAGGATTCCATTGCCCCCATGTGGTGAATCTCTGAATAGCCGTGTTCCTGATCATATTGTACATGAGATGGTAGAAGGACATTGAAGATTCTCTAGCTGCCTAAACTCTTCTGTATTCATAAGATGAAACTATGACCAAAAAAACCCCCCACGTTTTGTTTCTCCAAGATAACTTAGTGAATTGGTCTACCCGTAGAAAGAGCATCCAGGAAGAACCCACAGAATTTGAGCCAGTATAGCAGCTGCACCATCCAGCACCTGTCCCACCCAGAGCTTGAGGTTAGCAACAGAGACCAAAGACAAGGGGTCATATGGGGGTATAAGTACCATAACTAGAGACCCAAGGGACTGAGGGGGCTTTTGTGGGCGTGAGATGTCAGGCCCACGCTTCCCTGAAGTCCAGTGTGCAAGGCTCAGAGGGCCCCCCAAAGCCACTAGGGGATGAGTAGGCAGAGTCCCAGACACAAGCCCCACTTCCTAGGAAAGAGCCTCATCTATGCCCCTGGGTCAGCAGCAGAACTCCCTGTTGTATACAGAGTCCTGGGGGAGGAGCAGGTGCTGTGGTAGGATCGAGAAGGGTATATGAAGCACTGCTGGTAGGAGGAGGGAAGGCATGGCCAGGGACAGGAAGAAGTTTCCTGCTTCCCTGGGAGGTAGCACCCCCTGAACCCCTCTAAGCTCACATCATAGCAGCTAAAGGCAAAGTGTGAGGCAGTGCAGAACCAATGCCTCGAAAGCTATGAAAATACACATGTAGCACAGAAGACGCCTTCTTGATGTAAGGGAGATAAATGTAACCCCCAATCTGCTAGACATTCTTGTTCCCCAAAAATCACATAATAAATTCTAAGGGAATAACAGAGGTTAAGAGGTTAAGGTAGGGAGATTTTGTTGAGAGTGATAGCCCCCGAGAGTCTGAAGGGGACCAGAAAGTGGTTTGCCAGCGAGCCAGCCCATTTCTCAAAGGAAGTTTTATAGAGCAAAATCATGAAGTAGGTACAAGGTGGGACAAAACTATGATTAACCAGTAAGATTATAAATGCAGCTACTTAGGCAATGTTGACCCAGAGGGGAACCAGGTTATGTAACCAGTGTACACATGAAGAACAAGGATCTTTTTGGACGAGATGAGTCAGGAGGTCCTGGTGACTGATGTCTATCTAGACTTTATTGAACCCGGTGATACTAATTATAGTGTGTTGCTTATCTCTCAGCGAGGCACGTAGACCTGGTTACTCCTTCAACAGGTGTGCCTCCAGCCACACTTATATCCTCATTTTCTACTCTGACTCCTTCAAGGCCCTAATGATGTCTGGCTGCCTAGAACACGTGCACCTCATTCAGCTATCTATAATACTCTCACCCTGGGCGGAGTTTCCAGATAAACACATGTGCTGGTGAGGTGCTGCAGTGTGGGGGGGTGGTGTTGCTGGAGGGACATGAAGGAAGCAGGAGAGGGAGAAACAGGTGGTGAATGACCAACCAATAAATACTGTAAGATAAAATTGGCCTCAAGCTGCCACTGAAGGGAGTGTGATAAACTTGAGAAGTTAGAATTGTGTCACCTGCTCTCTAGAGACCATAAAAAACATGTGAGACTGGGAAGGTAATTTGCCCTGACAGATCTCTTGGGCTGAGCTTTTTAAAAGTGGAAATTGACTGAGTAAAGGTCTTACAAGTGCAAATAGCTGCTGAGAGAGAAACATGGGACTCTCCAGCCCCCTGAGATCTCTTTTACAAATCTGAGCAGTAACTTGCATCACTGAGACACATGCAACTTAGTGATTAACAAATTCTTTCTCTTCCATGGCTACCGGGTGAGTTTTAATTGATTCCCTGGGGTCAGCTAACTTTGTCTCTCTCAGGCCTGCTCCCCAGTTTAGGGCCCACAGTGCCTCTGAAATCACCCACCTCTCTAGGCAGCACAGCAGCAATTACTGCTGTGGAAACACAATTATTTTTGTTCTTCAATATTAAAAAAAAAGAAGAAAAGATTTTAGTCTAGCTGTTAACAGCTAACTCTGGCAATTTCCTTGGGTTATGTGCTTTGGTGCCCATGTCATCCCTAGAGATGAGCCAAGCATGGGTTAATTCTGCCAGGTCTTAGCGACAGAAAAAAACTAAGCAGCCCAATGACTGCAAAGTCCTTGGCCAACAAGGATGGAACTGCAACTTGAAATCTCAAGCCAAATCCCTGGCTTTCAATGTAGTTACTTTCTAATACTCCACCCAGCCCTGCCACCACAGGCCAACCTTTCCAGCCAGCTCTGTCTCCACATCTGCTAATTTTCCAAAAGAAATCTGTTTTCAGCCCCAAGAGGCCTTAGCAACTCAAAATAATCTCCTCCTGAGCCCCCTACTTCCTTATACACTGCCTTCTTGCCAGGAAGCCAGGCTGCTGCAGCAGGCAAAAAGCACCCTGAAGGGAGGTCACTGGTCTCTCCTGCCTGCACACTAGGCCCCTGCCGCCCCACCCACAGCTCTGCCTGATTATTGCCTCCTTCTCCCCACTTCCTTCCCACAGCCAAGGAGATACCTGCTATTTACACATAGTCCGAGTCCCGTTGCACAGGGTAAACACAACTTAAAACACCACAATAAAGCAAGTAACAAGGGAAATAAAGAGAAAAAATAAATTAAAAAGAGAAAAGTAGAAATATAAAACAAAGTCAAAACAAACCTGAAAACTGTTCCAGGTAGACCTTGGCTTTTCGTAAATGTGGGCCATGTTTGGCTCAAAACCGTTTATCAGCCAATCATGAAGGCATCTGGTCCGTTCTGGCATTAACAGTGGTTATGAGATACAACAGAGACAGATTATGCAGCATTTAAGCAATTGTTAAGACCAAACAGAAGTTTCCCCCACATACTCCTAGAAAGATGAGTGGGCACAGCCTTACCACTGCCTTGTCAGGGAGTTTTCTAAGACACTGTAAATCAGATTACTGCTCTCAACATGGGGGATGCCATTGCATCAGAGGACCTCTGTGGCTGAGATACAGGAGGTGCCAGGCATTGTGCTGTTGTTGGTGGAGCTTCATCCAAGGCAGGATTTCTCAACCTCAGCCCCGTTGACATATGGCCAGGGAACCCTTTGTTGAGGGTTTGTTCTATGTATTGTTGAATGTTTAGCAGCAGGCCTGGTCTCTCGCCTCTGTCAAAATTACCCCACTTGAGAACATTTAATCCAAGGATACAAATCATTTCCTGCCACACTGTCCACACTTTTAAATTGTAGGAAGCAAAGAAGGGAAATTTCTTTCCTGGTTTTATTTATTTATTTTTTGTCATTTTTCAGTGTTATTGAAGTGTAATTTAAATATCATGAAACCCACTTATTTAACACATGCAATTCAGTTGTTTTTAACATATGGTATTCTAAGCAAGCACAACTCAGTGGTTTTTAGTATATTTATAAGGTGGCTTAACCACTACTATTATCTAATTGTGGCACATTTTCATCATGCCAAAAAAGTATCTTGGTGCCTCTTAATGGTCACTTCCTTTTCTTTCCTCTCCTAACCCTAGCAAACGCTTACCTAGAATCTCTCCATAGAATTACCTATTCCTAAAAAAGTTATTCAATATTAATACTTGTGAATGGCTTCTTTCTTTCAGCATGATGTTTTCAAGATTTGTTAATGTTAACAGCGGTTTTCCATACTTCGATATTTTTATTTCCAAGTAGTATTTAAGTGTATGAATATATTTTGTTGTATTCTTCTGATATCAGTTCATGGATATATGAATTTTTTATGCTTTGGACTATTATGAATAGTTCTACTATGAACATTTTCTTGTGATTTTTTTTGTGTGGTTCCATTTTTTCAATTCTTTTTCCTATCATCATGACTTAGACATAAAATGTACCCCAAATCTCATTTTGTTGGAAGGTGTTTGGATCATGAGGGTGCTGTACGTGTCAGTGGATTCATCCATTGATGAGCTTAGTAGCTGACTCTCCTCTTAGTAGTGGGGCCTGGTTGAAGTTTGGTGACCAGAGTCATGACCTGGAAGTGTGTGCTTGTGTCCTGGTATCTGCCCTTTTCTCTTTGCTTCTGGCCATCACAGGTTGAGCATCTTGTCCACCATTGTGCTCTTTGGCCATCTAGATTGGACCAGCTGACTGCGAACTGAAGACAGGAGCCAAAGTTATCTTTCCTCCTTTATTTTCAGTGCTAGGTCACATCAACAGGGTAAGTGACTAAGATAAATAATTACCTAAGGATGAAATTATTGGGTTAGAAGGTAACTTCATGTTTTGTGTGTTAAGCAAGTGCCAAAGTTTTCCAAAATGACTACACTGTTTAAGATTTCTAACCAGCAATGAATAAGGTTCTGATTTAATCATTCTGCTAGGTATAAAATGCTATCACATTTTGATTTTTATATTCATTTTCCCATTTCATCTAATGACTTTGAGAATCTTTCATATACTTACTGCTCATTTGTATATTTTTCTTGGAGAAATGTCTGTTCAATTTTATTTCCTTTTTTTTCCTCCCTGTCTGAGACAAGGTTTCATTATGCAGTTCAAATTGGTCTTGAACTCATTTTGTAGCCCAGGCTGTCTTTGAACTTGCAGCAATTCTCCTGCCTCAGCCTCCTGAGTGCTTGAACTACAGGCATGTACAACCATGCCTGGCTTCTTTTTTTCCATTTTAAAGTAGGTTATTTGTCTTTTTATTGCTGTGTTGTAAGACAGTTTTGTGTATTTCCATATTCCAGATACCATCCTTTTTTCAGATATATTGTACAAATATTTATCCTATTCTGTGGATTGTCTTTTTACTTTATTGATAGTATCTTTAGAAACACAAAAGAATTTTAATTTTGAAGTATTTCTGAAAGAGTTGCTGGCCCAGACCGGACACTTTAACCAGGAAAAGCCTCAGCCAAGTTAGGGGGCTCCTGCCTCCCCCGCCCCTATAGATTTACCTGTAACCCTATACCCCCATCCCTAAGAACCTGTCCCTGGGGCCAAACGTGTGCCAATGAAATACCTGTGCATCCCTAATGCCCCTTGGGGTCCACCCCAGACAGAGGCTACTTATGGGCCTCACTCCACGTGTTTGACAGAAGAAGAAGAAGAAGAAGAAGAAGAAGAAGAAGAAGAAGAAGAAGAAGAAGAAGAAGAAGAAGAAGGGAGAGTGTGTTTTAGAGAGAGACTGCCGGCCCCGGGGTGGAGATGCTGCGCCCTGGGGCCGGGGGGGGGGTCTCTCCCCACATTCCCAAAATAAAGGTTACTTATATTTTATATTTCTTATCTTTGCAGCCACCGCCGCCCACTCCTTTCACGGCGGTCCACTCCACTCCTTCCACGGACCTCTTTCCCTTCCTTCCCCTCTTCTTCCCCCTCTTCTCAGACCTAACAATTTCAATATATAGATGTTTACAGTGATAAGCATTTGATCCTTTAGTGTTTAAGAATGTCATCCAATTTCTACATATTTGTGAATTTCCCAAATTTTCTTCTGTAATGATTTGCTATTTATTCCATTGTAATCAGAGAACACATATTTTGTATGATTTCAGTTCTTTAAATTGACTGGGCCTTAGTTTATGGCCTAACAAAAGATGTTTCATGTGCCTGTGAAGTAATGCATAGTCTGCTGTTGTTGTGTCTATCATTTGGTGATGTCTATTATGTCTAGTTTATAGTATTGTTCAATCTTGTAATCCCTGGTTGATCTGCCTAGTTATTCTATCCATTATTGAAAGTGGAATATAGAGGTACCCAATTACTTTTATTCAAATTCCTATTTAACAAAGTGTTCTGTTAGTCTTTGCTTCATGTGGGGCTCTATTGCTAAGATACTATACTAAGATCAGACAAAACAGAGCTTTAGATAATCTTTACCAAAGAGGATATAATTTTAGAAAAGAAGGTTAATCTATCATGAATGAAATGAAGATTATTGTATATTTTAAAAAGTCAAATAAAAAGAAATTGGCTCTTTAAAACAAAAAATTGGCAAACTTTTAATCTGATTGACAAATCAGGTTACATATATATATGTATATATACATATATCAGGTTACATATATATATGTATATATACATATATCAGGTTACATATATATAAATGTATATATATATACACATATATATGTAACCTTATTTAACCATATATATGTATATATATATATATATATATATATATATATATAGAGAGAGAGAGAGAGAGAGAGAGAGAGTTCCAAATTACTAAATTTGGGAATAAAGGTGGGCACTCACTACTGTCTGAAAGGTCTTGGCCCAGACAGGACACTGTAGCCAGGAAAGCCTCAACCGGAAGCAGGAAGCCCCATCTTGCCCTGCCCCTAGGAAGTTACCTGTGACGCCATCTTCCCGCCCCTGGGAATTTACATATGGCGCCAAACCTAGGACCATGGGCTACCTGTGTATCCCTAATGCCCGCCTTAGGTTCCACCCCAAACCGAGGCTATTTACAGGCCCCCATGCCACGTGTCCGCCGGAGAGATTGCCGGACGCCAGCGGTGGGGGTGCCGGTCATCTCTCTCCGTGTTCTCAGAATAAAGGCTGCTTTTTATTTTATATTTCTCATCTTTTGTTAATATTTTTCATCTTTTGGAAATAACTCTATCATTTGGTGCCGTGACTCGATCGGCAGGCAACTGACTCTTGGGCCACATACCCAGAGTCTCCTAGCCAATAACCAGATAACATCCTGGATTAATCCTGAGCTTTTTCCTCTCCCGAGACGTTCCTGTCACCAGCCGCCTGCACTCCGCATCGGCCAGACTGATTTCAGGTGAGCACTCCCCGGGGAACTTTTCGCACTGGGCAGCCCCAGTGGAATGTTCTCCCCGTCTGCGTGGGTCTGTGCATTTTCACGTCCTTAGGACCGCCCAGGGCAGGGTTCTTTCTGGGCAAACCTGCGCCCACAAAATCTCTCACGTTCTTTGGGTTCGGATAGCCCAAAGCAGAGATTTTTGGGACCGCCCACACTGAAAGAATGCCTCACTTCCCTTAAAGCCTTGCGCTTTCACGGGCAAAACTGTTACTGACCCCACGTAGACTCCATTCGTAAATCTCTCAGTGACGACTGGAGTTTACGAGTTTTTGGAACCGTAGCCGCCGCGTGGTGCCACAAATAAGTGACGACTTGTTCTGGACCTCCAGTTTTTTCTTGCCTGAATCAGTCATGGGGAATGTATTTTCTAACTCCCAAAAGACGCCTTTACAATGCCTAATTTCCAATTTACGTACTCTAAAAATTAAAGGTACCATAAAAACTAAACAACTAACTTTTTACTGCCAGGAGGTCTGGCCAACCTACCCGCTTATCGGCAAGCCTTGGCCCAAAAAAGGAACATTTGACCCCTGCATTCTCAGGAATTTGTACGATTTTTGTCAAGCTGGCAACAAGTTATTAGAACTCCCTTATGTCCAAGCCTTTCTTATTCTGAGAACACGCCCATCTCTCATTAAGTCTTGTGCTCCAGCTGAGATACTTTTAGCTAAGTCTACTGCGCCTCAAACTTTTCCGTCCTGCCCTCCGGTGTTTTCCCAGCCACTGCCTGCCTACCACCAAACTTGTTCCCTGCCGTTACCTCCCGCCGGACCGCGCTCTCCTCCCCCTATGCCTGATTCTCTCAGCAGCTCTAATCCCTCTCCATTGCAGATACCTCCCACTGTGCGATCGTCTCCCTCTCCGCCTTCTGGGACCCATAACTCTCCCAGCAGCTCTAATCCCTCTGTGTCGCAGTTATCTCCCGATGTTCAATCCTCTCCCCCTCAGTCTCCAGGGACCCATATCTCTCCCAGCGGCTCTGATCTCTCTGTTAGCGCTTCCCCGCAGTCTCTGACTTCCTCTCCTGAGAATTCTCTATCCCCTACAGCAGTCTCGCCACCCGCCCACCATACTAGGTCTCAGTCGCTATGTCCTTCCAGCAGGTCGCGAGATTGTTCCAGCTTGCGCGGGGAACAGTCGCCATGTTGCAACCCCCTGCCACGTGGCATGGCGCCGCCATGTTCAGGAGGGCCACATGGCGACAGGGCGCCGCCATGTTTCAGGTCACGTGACAGGGCGCCGCCATGTTCCCAGGACCCTCACTGTCAACGGGTGTCCCCTTGTGGCTCCTCTTGTGAACTACAACAGCCGCCCTGTTGCAGTGCACATGACGCTTCATTGTGCTGCCGACAGCAGTCCTCTAGCTGCAAGGCACACAGTAAGATGCCATCTGCCTGTGTTTCCCAGGGTGACCGGCAGCAGCTCTGTAGCCGCTCTACAGATGATTGCTCATATGCGCCTACCGGAAGGTTGGCTGCTCAATGGCCCTCTGCTCCAGAATCTCCTCAGGCTCTGCTACCGCTTTGGGAGCAAGCTGGCCCCAAGGAACTTGTTAACATCCATGTGCCTTTTTCCCTTTCTGATCTATCCCAGATTGCCCATAAATTAGGTAGCTTTTCTGTTGACCCACAGAATTATATCAGGCAATTTAAATTTATTACTAATTGTTATGATTTGCATTTTAAGGATGTTTATGGGATTCTAAATACCACTCTCAGCTCACAAGAACGGAATCAGCTGTGGCAAGCAGCTCAAAAAGAAGCTGATCACAGACAGGTAAACACCGCTGATAATGACTCTAGGCCTATAGCTGTGCCAGAGCAGGTCAAGCATACTAACTATAACAAACTTTTAAAACAGGTCCAGGAAGCTAATCAAAACCCAGCTATGTTCCTAAATTGGCTTTCTAATCCTCGAGCCCTGCAAGCAGTTCCAGCTTTGTGCACTGTGTCGGGCCGCCTCCCAGCCCCTCCCCCATGCGCCGTCCCAGCCCCTCCCTCCTCCATGCACTGTCGTCGCCGCTGCCACCTTACACATTTTCGGGGGCAGTCTGAGTCCGCCCCTGCGCACTACATCCCAGTGCTTGCCTCACCCACTGGGCGTGCTCTGCCGGAGCACCGCGAAACAGCAGCTCAGCGGCTCTGCTCAGGCATGCTTTTTTTACAATTTGGCTCCACTCAAAAGATGCTTTTTTATTACAGTTCTCAAACCATTTAATCAAGGTTATTGGCCACCTGATAATTTTACCAGCCTTGTTTATCAATCAAAGCCTTCACCAATCTCCTGTTTAACAACTAAGGTAATAAATTCCTTTTTGCTGGGAACCACTAGCTGTATTTCAAGACAAGGGTTTTCCTAAAGTTTTATTTTATTTGTCTTGGTTCATACTACTGCAAATAACAGGTTTAAAAAAAGTAAATGTGTTCAAATTTGACAATATTAGATCAGTTTTGATAGATTTATTCATAAGATTGCTAAACCTTTACTGCAAAATGTTTCCATTAAAGCCTTGTTTGGCAGACTAAAGCTTTGTTAATTCTACATGTCACCCTATAAAAAAAGCGATATGCCATCCAGATAAAGCCTGCTCTCTAATCCAAAATGCCAATATTAAATTCCTGCATACTTACTTAATTCTACTGTAGTCCAAATCCCAAACAAAAAGGCAAAACTTGACCTTCAAACCTTATAGAGATCTTAATATGGTTTTTCATAATTTTAACACTTGTGACACTTGGAGTTCTGAGACAGGTAAACCTAGGTGGAGCTGCCTGGCCCCTCCATGGACCATGCTCAAATGCAGCAGAAGATACTGGGCAAAAAAATGCCCCACCCTGTCATTCTTTGAGACCTTACTCCAGGGCTACTGGACTGTCCTAGCCACCAGAGAGTGGGTAAGTCATCCTAAGTAATAGCCCTCACAGGAAATGTCGACACTGCCAGATTCGTCACCGACAGAAAATCGCTGCTGGAGGCTGAGGGGGTTCAGGGCAACAACAGCCCCCTTTAAGGTGTCCGTCTCAGATTCCAAGTCGCACTACAGTCTCAGGTAAGACATTCTCTATATTTGTGGACATAGAGGCCATATATACAGAGTTCTTCCTGAGTATTCAGTCTGCTATATTAAGTCCTCAATCTCTATGATGGGGTATTGATGGTCAACCTATGGCATTTACAAACAGGGCCTATTTTGTGCAGGTCCCAGTCCTAACTCTTAAAATGCCTTTTATACAGGCTGACTTAGACACACTGAGGCCTCAACAGCTTCCACCTGTTGTTGCTGGTGGACCCTTCCTCAGTGATATAGACCACCTCCTTCCTTTCTTGTTCACCAATTTTTCAGACAACCCTGGTCAAGACTGACAGATACAGTTTGTCTTCTCACTTGGTTAATACTTTTTCAGGATACATAAGAGCCTTTCTCATACTTGCTAAAGTTCTGTTACAGCAAATCATTCCAAGGACTACAACCAGGTTACAGTGACCCATGCCTAAATCAAAGTTGCTAGACTGCCATTCTGGTTTCACATCACTCAGGCTAAGAGGTGCCCTCCCAGCCCTAACTCTGATCATTCTGAGTGGTCATCTCATCTTCTGTCACCCACCCGTCTCCATCTCACAAAGGCCTCGCAGCCACAGTTAACAGGCTAAGTCATGTTTTGTTATCCACTTTGGTTCCTAATTTCTTACATTCTATTAATGATCATTTTTACAGCAGGACTCTTTAACAGTATTGCCTACAGACTCCAATGTCATGCATACCAGAGACAAGCCTTACCAACCTACGGTCTTAACTTTTATGCTTTCAGAAGGGGGAGTAAGCACCTCTCATAACTCCACTCCTCCTAACCCCACGCTTAATTTTCAGAATTTTGCCTTACTGTGGAAATGTTTCTACCTCAACATGGTCCTGATAGAATGATATGTCTAAATCAAAGGCACCTTTCCTTCTACCTCACCTGGGTCCTTAAATATGACAGTGCCATGTCTCCTCATAATTTCTTGTCTCTTTGTTTTTCCAGTCTGACATACGTGCATTCACCAGTGAAGTTGTCCTGGCTAAAACACCTGGCAGCAGCGTCTACCTGGGCATCAACCTTCATCCCGTCGACTCCCCTAGGCTCCAGTACAGCGCCCTTTGCCAGCAGGAAGTAGTTAAAGAGAGAAATCTTCGCCCCTTTTCATAATAATAATCATAAGATGGGATATGAAAGGTTTTGGCCCAGACAGGACACTGTAGCCAGGAAAGCCTCAACCGGAAGCAGGAAGCCCCATCTTGCCCTGCCCCTAGGAAGTTACCTGTGATGCCATCTTCCCGCCCCTGGGAATTTACATATGGCGCCAAACCTAGGACCAATGGGCTACCTGTGTATCCCTAATGCCCGCCTTAGGTTCCACCCCAAACCGAGGCTATTTACAGGCCCCCACGCCACGTGTCTGCCGGAGAGATTGCCGGATGCCAGCAGTGGGGGTGCCGGTCATCTCTCTCCGTGTTCTCAGAATAAAGGCCGCCTTTTATTTTATATATCTCATCTTTTGTTAATATTTTTCATCTTTTGGAAATAACTCTATCACTGTCCATACAAAAATTAAAGGAATTAGTCAAATATGTGGACTTCTGTAGTGGGAAAAATTCTATTGAGTCATAATCTCTTTCTTTGCAACTCTTACAATATTTTATTGAAAACTTGATGTTTTAAATAATTGATGTGGCAACTCTAGAAGTCAGATTCCTATTCTCTCAGGCATTTTTTTTTTTTGAGACAGGGGCTTGCTAGGGAACACAGGATGGCCTTGAACTTATGGGATCCTCATGCTGTAGTCTCTTCAGTGTTAGGATTACAGGTGTGTACCACCACACGCGGATTTCTCTCAGGAATTTTTGGTATTGTTTGTTGCTATGGCTGCAGTTGCTCCTGTTGTTTGTTTGGTGACTTTCCTGGACTAATTCCACAAAGTTTGCACTCTTTGTCATGTGTGACCACTGCAGTCTTAGCTTGGCTAGCTTACTACTCAGCTAATAATGTAATAGAGATTTCCTTAATTGCTTTTGCTCATTAAATCTACTATAATTTTACTAAGTGTGTGTGTGTGATACGTTGACTGCCGCAGTAGTTTTGTTGTTGTAGTTTTGGTGTTAAGCACAGAGCCTAAAGCCTTGTGCTTACCAGGAACCAACTTTCCAGTACTTTATAGCTCTTACTCAGACTTCACTTCCTGCTTGTAGAGTCTCAAGGTGAACCAGAGGTAAGAATGCACAAGTTTGTGCATGTGTGTTGCTTTCTAGGCCTCAGGAATAAGTAAGAGATGCTTAAAGTCCCCTATGAAAGAGTTTTCGGCGCAGTTAGAAGACACAATATAAAGTGGTCTTTATTTTAAGAATGTGGAGAGAGAACCCTGACCACTGAGGTCTGGTTCTCTCTGCCAGACACGTGGTGTGGGTGTGGGGGCATACATGTAGCTTAGGTTGGGGTGGTGCCCAAGGGGCATTACTGATGCACAGGTAGCACATTGGAATGCATTTTGCGTCACAGGTAAATTGCCTAGGGGCAGGGAAGTTGACCTTCCACCTCACCTCCCAGCCTCCCACCCCACTGCTGCAGCACCCCATTTAGAGCAAAATCCTTTCACACTGTAGGTACACTCAGATTTTCTTTGGAAGATTTTGTCCAGCCTGTTATTGCTTCAGTGGATGTCGCCACTTTAGGCAGCTACAATTTTCCTACACTGTGACTATTTATTTCACTAGTACAAAGATGAGCTTACTTCTGTGATAAAATAAACACAAGCCCTGTGAATGGGCTTTTCCACAAATCTTCCAGACAGTGTCAGATTGCTCAATATCAGTTCTTGGAGCAATTCAGAGCATCATACTGAAAGGTTCTTGCCCTAGTATAAATTACTGTACAGTTATGGCAGTGGCCTAATGTGGCAGAAGGCCAAAGCGGGAACTTACCACTTCCTGCTTCTTCTTCAGCCCTAATTTCCTGTTTGCAGGCCTGGAGAATTCCAATTGGTTCCTCACACGTCATCAGTATCCGCCCCATGTGCCACTTCAATCAGGGGTCATATAACCCTCTGCCTCACTGTATCCTGTTGAAGGAGACAGCCCAGCCACCATGGGTTATGTGCTGCTTTCCATGTCCTTAATAAACCTCTTCATTTTGTACTTTTGCTTCTCTATTGTGCCAGAATACTCTAACACATACCACAGGGATATAGGCACACTCATGTTTATAGCTGCACAATTTGTAATGCCTAACTGATAATATTTGGTGCTTATGGGGTAAGACTGTGGGTTTTAAGGTTATCATGGAGCTGGAAGATACAATAAGAGCAGGGCTAGTTCGAACACCACAAAACTCACTGTGCTTACAGCAGTCAGCCATGTTTCTGGGAGGAGGGGCACTCTTTGGATTGTTGGAACACTTTGTTAATTCTTAGAATCTGAAAAATTTGCCTTCTTTTTTTTTGAGACTAGCCAGCTGGCCTCCAATTTGAAATCCTGCTTCCTCAGCCTCCTAGGTGCAAGGATTATAGGTGTGAGTCACCACTCCTGTTTTTATTTACTTTTTCTTTTTTTAAAATTTTATTTAAAAGGAAAAAGAGAAAAACATAAAACAAAACAAAGCGGTGTAAGGGTACAGGTAATACAGAACTACAACCCCCCCCCCAAAAAAAAAACCAGTAAGAAATCACCAGTTAATAAATTACATATTATTATCTTAGAAATAGTTGCTCAAATCACAGTATCAAAGAATACAAAGTGGACATTCACTGTTTTTATTACTTATTTATCTTTTTTTTGTCTTTTTCATTTTTATTGGTACCGGGGATCGAATTCACGACCGCCTGCTTGCAAGGCAGGTGCTTATGCCGCTGAGCTAAATCCCCAGCCCCCTATTTATCTTTTTCTTAGAAAAACTGTAAAGATAAGTACAAAGAGTTCCATGTAAGGTTCCACCAAGGTTTTCATGCTGTTAGCATCTTACATTATTATGGTGTGGTTATTCATGTGCAAATATTGCTTTATTGTTGACTAACACCCATACATTATTTAGCTTTCCCTAATTAAAAAAAATTATTTTTATTAGCACATCCATTTCTTGGTCTTCTTCCCATTTGCAAAAGATGTGTCTCCCTGTTTTCTGTTACCTATTTTTTATTTTGCTCTTTAATTTGTTTATACTTTGGGTATCTTGTAAAAGAGAAACCATGTGATATTAAAGCTTATTGATAGGATTATTTCCAAAAGATGAAAAAATTTCCAAAAGATGAAAAGTATAAAATAAAAAGCGGCCTTTATTCTGAGAACACGGAGAGAGAGGACTGGCATCCCCCACCGCTGGCCACCCCCCCATCTCTCCAGTGGACACGTGGTGTGGGGGTATGTAAATAGCCTCGGTTTGGGGTGGAACCTAAGGAGTGCATTAGGGATGCACATGTAGACCATTGGTCCTAGGTTTGGTGCCATATGTAAATTTCCAGGGGCGGGAAGATGGCGTCACAGGTAAATTCCTAGGGGCGGGGGAGATAGGGGCTTCCTGCTTCCATTGAGGCTTTTCTGGCTACAGTGTCCTGTCTGGGCCAAAACCCTTTCACTTATGTGTCTGATTTGTTTCACTTAATGTAACGTTCTCAAGGTGCATCCATTTTCCTGCACATGACTCACATTTTTCTTTGTAGTACTCCATTGTGTCCTTTCTTTATCCATTTATCGATTGGTAGACATATAGGCAGGTTCCAAGATTTACCTGTTATGAATTGTGTTGCTATAAACTTGGGAATGCATGTGTCACTGTAATATATTGTCTCTAACTTATTCAGGAAGATACCTAGAAGCTGGATCAAGTGAAATTTCTAGTTTTAGTTTTTTGAGGAATCTCCACACTGATTTTTATAATGGTTGTATGAGTTTACGTTCTTACCAACAATGTAGGGTTCCTTTTCCCACAAAGGCTCACAATCAATCTCTTTTTCTTTTCTTTTTCTTTTTTTTTTTTTTTGAGACAAAGTCTCTCTATATAGCCCAGGCTGGCCTTGAACCCATGGCAATTCTCCTGCCTCAGCCTCTGGAATACTGGGATTACAGACATGTGTCACCATGCCCAGCTTACTTGATTTCTTGATGTTAGCCATTCTTTCTGATGTAAGATGGAATCTGTTGCTTTGATATATATTTCTTAAAGATCAGAGATATTGAACATGTTTAATGTGTTTATTGACTTTTTGCACTTCTGAGAAGTGTTTATTAATTTCAGTTGCCAGTTTTTTGATTGTCTTTAATTTTAGGATTGTTTTTTCTAGTTCTGTAAAGAATGACATTGGTATTTTGATTGAGATTATATTAAAGCTATATATAAGCTTTGGAAGTGTGATTATTTTGATGAGATCAAAGAGCACATCAGAAAATAGAAAGATGTCTCCTTTTCTTGGATAAGCAGAACAAAAACTGTTCAAATATTCATACTTCCAAAATTTATACACAGATTTAATGCAATCTCAAAATACTAATAGCTTCTTTGCATACCTAGAAAAACAATCCTAAAATTTATATGAAACAAAAAGAGATCCAGAAAATTGGAAGCAACCTTGTGTAATAGGGACAAAGCAGGAGGCTTCACAATCAAGTTGTGAAGTTAAATTACAGAGCTACAGTAAAAAAAAACAGCATGGTACTGGCACAAAAAGCTGACATGAGGATCAAAGGAACAGAACAGAGGTTGCAGAAACAACCTCAAGCACATTCAGCTGTCTGATTTTTGACAGAGGGACCAAAAGCCTATACTGAATGACAGATAAATTCTTTAATCAATGATTCTGGGAGAACTGTCTGTCCACACACAGAAGATTGAGTCAGTTGACCTATATCTTTTACCTCAACTAAAATAAATTTAAGATGGATCAAAGACCTAAATATTAAAACAGAACACTTAAATTACTGGAAGTTTGAATAGGTAAAAGTCTTGAAGTCTGTGGTTTCTTTTACAGTTGCTTTTTAATTCAGAGTATGATGATCTGATAGTATACATGGGATGATTTTGATTCTTTCTATTGATTTAAGCAGACTTTATGACTAGTATATGGTCTGTTTTTGGAGAAATTTTATGCACTGCTGAGAAGAATGTGTATTATGCTGTGGTATTACAGAACATTTTGTAGCTATTAAATCCATTTGCTTGAAGATGTATTTAACTCTGATATTTCTTTTATCTTTTTGTTCAGTCAATTTATTTGTGAAAGTGAAGGTACTGAGGTCACTCACTATGATTTTGTTGGTGTTTATTTGATCTTTTATGTCTAATAGTATTTGTTTTGTAAAATGGGGTGCACCAATATTTGCATATAAAATTTACAATGATTATCTCTTTCTGTTGAGTTTTCTTTTAATTCATAGTGGCCTTCCTTGCTTCTTCTGATCAATTTTAACTTGAAGATTACTTTGGAAATAAAATTTTTACTCCTCCTTGCTTCCAGAGCTCTGGTGCATGGAGTATTGTTTTTCATCCTTTGATTTTTTTTAAGTCTATAACTTTCTTTTTGAATTAGATGAGTTTCTTGAATATAGCAAATCACTGGGCTTTATTTCATGATCTAGTCTGCCAGTTTGTATATTTTAATTGGGTAAGTGAGTCCAATTACATTGTGAGTTGTTATTGAAAGATATTAATTTGTTCACGTCATTGTGGTCTTTCTCTGTTATTGATTCCTTTATTTTTCTCTCTTTTCTGTACTCATCTAGTGTTACAGGTTAAAAACTGGTGGTCAGTTTAATTCCATTGGAATTAAATAACTATGGTGCTGAGCATAGATGTTCCACCTGAAGAAAGTTGCCAGCATAGAGATGTAGAGAAGAAGAGAGACGTTGAGGCATTGAGGCACTGTGGGTTCTCCTATGTGTTGCGGTTTGAGCCATTGATTCTCCTGGAGAAGCTTTGATCCTTACACCAAGCATTGCTTCCTGGCTCCAGAGGAGAAGACGTGTGCTGCTTAATCTCCAGGATGAACTCATCATGCTGGCTTTCTGGCATGTACTCGACTGTGCTTATTGCTGGAGGAGCTCAGGGCCTCCGTGTTGCTGAGGTGGCTGTGGTACTTTTCAGGGCACTCTTTGTTTTGAGTGTGACTTCCTGGCTCCAGTGTAGAACCCTCAACCTACCAGTACAGCTCCTTCACACTGCTGGCATAGACTTTCTAGCTTCCACAACTGATCTTTGGGCCTTCCCAGCATGGATCTGTAAAAGAAACTGGCATGAGTACTTGTGGGCTCTAGACCTCCAGTTGGACTTGTGGGAGGCATTGTCATGAGCTCTGGGTCTTCATCTGGACTCACACAGGACATTACTGTGGGATTCAGGCCCTTGGTTGAATATTCTATGTCTTTGTGGTGTTGTGGATAATTTCCTGCAGTTTCTTGTGTTAACTCTGGGTGACCATCGTGAAATAATAATATAAATTCCATGATCTAATTCTAATTGTTCTCCTCACAACCCCTGACTACAACACCTAGCTTGGTGTATCACTCCATTTGATTGTTTGGCTTTGTTGGCTTTATTGTCTTTGTCTAGGATATTGAGTCTTTTTTTGGAGTGCTAGTTTGGTGTTCATGAATTTCTCAAGACATTCTACCCCTAGAATGTTCTTATTTCTCCATCAATTTTGAAAGAGTTTTACAGGATATATTAGTTTGGGTTGGAATTGTTTTCTTTTATGATTTGGAGTGCTTTATTCTAACTTCTGGCCTTTAAATTTTGTGCAGAAAGTCTGCTGTTATCTTAATCTGTGATTGTTTCACTTTTTCTCTGACACCTCTTAAGATTGTGTCTTTGTGCTGGACATCTGGGATTTTGACTATGATGTATTATGGGAAGTTTTTTCCCCCATCATGGTTGGCATTCTGTAAATTTTACTTATTTGTATTTTGAAATCTTTCCCCATACTTGAAAAGTTTTCTGCTATGATTTCTGTAGATTTTTCATTCCATGTGTGATCATCTCTAACTTCTTTCAAACTGTAATTAGCCATAGGTTGGCATTAACATCATCTAGTAGCTGTTGCATGAATTTCCTCTTCTGGACTGTATTATACTGCTATTTGGGTTCATCAGGAATACAAAGCGTTGAGGGAAAGAGAGGAAGCTCAGTTTTGTTAAGCATTAACTGACATGTCCTTGGGTAGGATTAAGTTATAGCAGTGGTTAATTTTTATTCTCTAATTCTTGTATGCAGGCCCCTGTTACACATACTCTGTAAAGTAGGTGGGAAGGAAGAAGGGAAGGCAAAGAGGTAAGAACATAAGGAAGAGAGGGGAAAAAAGAATAGAGAGGGAAGAAAGTGAAAAAGAAGGACTAAAAGAATGAGCAGGTCAAAAAGGAAAACCTTAAGGAATATAAAGTAAAATAATGAAACAATACACAAGAGAAGCAAGAAACAGAGAAAAATCCCAATGAAAACAGACCCCCACCAAGATAACACAGATCAAACAAACAAGGGAGGAACAGCAACAAGAACAAAAAATAAAGATAAAAACCTTTACACAGTTGATACAGCGTTAACTCAGAACAGCTACACAGCACTCTGTACACTGGAGTGAGCTCACGATACAATTGCCTCCATCGATTTGTGTGGAAGCAAAGGTGTTAGCTCGTCCGTCTCTTGGTTCTCAGTACTCCCTTGACCACTACCTGGGATCTCACACTTTTGCTTTTTTCATAGCCTGGCAAATATTTTGGTCATCTGTGAGCCTTCCCTCCGCAGGTTTTTCTTTTTAATTTTATTTTAAAGAGAATAAAACTCAACAAAGCAATAAAGTCAATCAAAACAAAGCAGTGAAAGTGGTACAGAACTTCAAAACAGGATAATAGGAAATCAGCAATGGCTACCATAATATATCTTGCTATCATCACAATAATTGTCTATACCATCAGACTTAGCAAAGTCAAACAAAACAAAACAGAATAAAACCATTGAATAAAGCAAAACAATAAATTGGAACAGAACAAAACAAAATAGTAGGGCTGGGGATTTAGCTCAGCAGCATAAGTGTCTGATTTGAAAGCATGAAGTTGTGAGTTCAATCCCTGGTACCTACTCCACAAATGAGAACAATACTGCACATTGTTATCTTCAAAAGAGTTGTTCAAGTTAGTAGATTCAGGGATAAAACAAAACAGTAAAATGAAATAAAACATTGGATTTCAAAAACAAGACAGGAGGATATCCTCCACACTTGACACAATGCACCCTGTCATGCTCCAAATAGATGCCCAGACCACATACCCAGGCCTGTAGAGTCAATCAAACAATAAAAGCTGCTAGCTATTCTCTTCTCCTCATTTGCTATCATCTCATCTGAGTCCTCTGAATCAACAGGGGAAGGGGAATGCTCTTCTGGTTTCATGGGAAGGCATGGTTTCTCTTCTGGCTGAGGCTCTTTCTGATCTGCATGGCAGAGCCTGCTTCATGGGAAGTCTTGGCTTCTCCCCTCTGCAGGTTTTTCTTGCCTACAGTATGGCCAAAAAACTCCCAGCCCAGGTTTTGTTCTTAGTCTTTATACCTGCAGTTGTCTGTCTCTCGGACTTGCCTGTAGAATCCAGGGCCACCCTTAGACTTGTCAGAGGGTCACCTTTGCCAGTGGTGTGAGGTGGGTGAGAACTCAGGCCACCTGAGGAATTTCTAGTGTTTTAGGAAACAATGGAAGAGCCTCTGGTTTGTTCTGTCTTCTTTGTTTTCTAATATGGGTGCCTTCTCTCTCTTCACACGGATCTCCCCTGTTCAACTCTCTACTCTGCATTTTGTGATAGTCCCAGGTCTCCTGCCCTCTGTGGTCCCCAGTGAGGTGGTGCTTTTTTTTTTTTTTTTTTTTTTTGGTACTGCGGATTAAACTCACAACCTCGCACTTGCCAGGCAGGTGCTCATGCTGTTGAGCTAAACTCCCAGCCTGGTGGTGCTTTTTTTATACCACCATTTGTGGAAGTTCCATGGCAATCACGGGAGGGGCACGGAATGTACCACAAACACAGCACTGCTGTAGCATATGGGGAGAATGGGTGATTTATTTAGTATTTGGTGGGGTAAGCCTTCTCTCCCCTCAGAGTCCTGCTGCTTGCAACATTGTAGCATCACTGGTTTCATGACATTTTGCTCCAGCCTGCTGTTCTGCTTTTGTTTTCTTTGAATTCATGACTTGGATTATTGCATTCCCTGTGTCTGGTAGGGAGGATCAAGTGATTTTTTTCTTGTCTTGGTTATGAACTTTAAAAAAAACCTTAATTACATTTATTGGTATACTTTAGGTATATACATTGATGACATTAATGACAGGGAATTTGTACCTATACATAAAACAACTTGATCCTTTCCCCCCCAGTTCCCCTACTATCTCTTCAATACTTCCTTCCCTTACTCATTTACAAAGGCTTTGTTTTCATTTTTTCTTTCTTGTCTCATCTTCTCTTTCTTTTTCCTTCCTTTCTCCCTGTCCCCGTTCCCAATTCCTCTTCCCATTTGAGCATTTTCTTCCTATTTCACAATATCTATTACACATTTGGCTCCTTCTTTACACTTTCAGGTTCTCACAACACAGAAGCAATGTGGTATTTACATATGTGTGTCTGATTTATTTCACCTAAGAGTATGGCCTCAAGTTGCATCCATTCAGCTAGAACTGTCTCAAGCATGACCTTTGTGGAACAGTAGCATTCTATAGTATTAAAAAACCCTTATCTTCTTCATCCATTCACCAGTTGGTGGGCATTGGGCTGTTTCCAAGATTTAGCTAAACTATTCTGCTATGAACATGGGTGTACACGTATCACTGTGGTATGGGGCTTTTGATTTTTTCAGGAAGATACCAAGAAGGAGAATAACTGGGTTGAATGTATCCTCCAGTCCTAGACTTTTGAGGATTCTCTACATTGATTTCCACACCAGTTTATACTCCCTCTGTGGAGTATAACAGTGGAGAAGCATTACTTTTCCCCCACATTCTTGCCAGCATTTGCTATTGGTTGATTACTTGATAAAATACTTGCTTTCAGGAAAGATTTTGGGAACACTGCTTCCCTTTCAGTTTCAGTAGGGTTTGAGAAGAGCAGTATTAGGTTTTTTCTACATGTCTTATAGAATTTAGCAATGAATCTGTCAGGACCTGGGTTTTTCTTTGTTGGAAGGTTTTAAATTATGTCTTCAATTTCATTGACTGATATTGGTTTCTTTAATATATTTATATCTTCTTGATTCAGCTTTGGTAAATCGTATATATCTGGGAATCTGTTCATTTCTTCTGCCTTTTCCATCTCATCAGAATGCAAGTTCTCCAAGTAGGTATAGATGATCTTTTGGATTTCTGCAGGATCTATTATGATTTTACCCTTTTCATTACTAATTGCATGGAATCAAGTCTTTTGTTTTCTTTTTTGACAAGGTTGGCTAAAAGTTTGTTGATTTTATTTAATCCATCAAAGAAACAACTTTTTGATTTATTGATTCTTTATATTGATTTCTTAGTTTCCATTGCATTGGTTTCTACTATGATCTTACTAATTTCCTTCCTCATAAGAGCTTCAGGCTTGACTTGCTCTTCTTTTTCTAGAGATTCAACATTAGGTTGTTCATTTGAGTTTGGATGTGTTTCTGATATGGATATTCACTACTATAAATGTCCAATGTAGGACTGTTTTCATTGTGTTACATAAATTCTGGTATGTTGTATCAGCATTATCGTTTAATTATAGGAACAGTTTTTTTCTTTAATGTATGACTCATTGGTTGCTCAGGAGAGTGTTATTTAATTTCCACGTGTTTATGACATTCTTGTGGTTTCTTTTGCAATTAATTTCCAATTTTATTGCACTATGGTCTGATAATATGCACGGGATAATTTTAATTCCTTTGCATTTTCTTAATTATGTTTTGTGAGTTAGGATGTAGTCTATTATTTTTATGTGGTCTATTTTGGAAAAATGTTCCACTTGCTGCTGAGAGAAATGTGTATTCTGATGTTGTGAGGTAGAATATTCTGTTGACATCTACTGAGTCCATTTGTTCAAAAGTTTGGTTCAATTTTATTTTTAAATTTTATTTAAAGAGAAAAAACAAAACAGAAAAAGGGTAGAAATAATACATAATTTCAAAAAAATACAGTAAGAAATCACTGGTTGATAAATTATATATTGTCCTCTTAGAAATAGTTGTTCAAGTTACAAAAGTAAAGCATATAAAGTATACATTCACACATCGAGACTGCAAACAGTTCTGTTCAATGATCCAACAAAAACTTAGTAATATGATTATCAATCCTACACACTTAAACATACATGCAGTTATATCCTTTAGAGTACTTTTTCTTTTCCTTTTTTACAGTAGCAATTACACATTTTGGGTTTTATAACTCCTACATTTCTTATTACTTTTTACACGAGAGATACAATGTGATATTTATAAATATGATTCTTATTTCATTGTTGATTCTAGCATTCAAAAGTTTGAATTCTAGTATTTCATTGTTTTGTCTGATAGATCTGTCTCTTTGGGACAGTGGGGTATTAAAGTCCCCCACTACAATTGTATTAGTATTATTTAACTTTTAAATTTTTATTTAATTTTTCATTGCCCATTTATATTTGTTTTATTTAGTTGGTGCTCTGGTATTCAGGGCATATGTATTTATGACTGTTATGTCTTCCTCTTAGATTTGTTCCCTTTATGAGGATGTAGTGACCTTATCTGTCTCTCTTAATCAGTCTTGGCTTGAAATCCACTTTGTCTGCAAATAGAATAGCTACCCCTGGTGGTTTTTTTTTTTTTTTTTTTGGTTCTCGTAATATGGAATATTGTTTTCCATCCTTTGAAACCCAGTGCATGAATTTCTTTTTGAATTAAATGTATTTTGTGTATGCAGCATCTTATTTTTGGGTCTTGCTTCTTGTTCTATTCGTCTAGTCTGTTTCTGTTGTTTGGTTAATTGAAACCTTGATGGTTATAACTGACATGGATTGACTTATTTTTTTCATATTATTTACCTGTTTTTGGCTCCGTTTTTTTCACCTGTGTTTGCCTTTCCTGGTGAATTCATTACATTCATGGAGTTGTAATCCTTGTTATATTTTTCTAGGCTGTCCTTTAGAACATTTTGGAGTGCAGGTTTTGTGTTTATGAATTTCCTCAAATGTTCTTTGTCATGGAAGAATCTTATTTCTCCATTAGTTTTCAAAGATAGTTTTCCAGGGTACATCAGTCTGGGTTGGAGGTTTTATTCTTTTAGGGCATGAAATGTTTCACTCCAAACTCTCTCCAACTTAAGGATTTGTATTGAGAAGTGTGCTGTGATTCTGAGAGGCTTTCTTTGTAGGCAATTTGTTATTTTTGCCTAACAGCTTTTAATATTCTGTTATTGTGTTGAATTTCTGGAATCTTGACTATTTTGGTTTTTAATTTTTATTTTAAGGAGAATAAAACATAAGAGAACAGAACAAAGCAAATCAGAACAGAACAATGCTAGCAACATAGCACTTCACAACAAGACAACCAGATATCAACAACTACCATAATGTCTCTTTTCTTTGAAATAGTTGAGCATACTTTCACATACAATAATATCAAACATAACAAAATAGTATAAAACCATTCAAGAGAATGAAAGTATTACAGGACATTCAAAACCAAATAACAAAATGAACAATGGCTGCTATAATATCTCATTTTCCTTAAAAAATTTGTTTATACTATCACACATAATAAAATCCAATAAGACACAACAGGATAGAACCAATAGAAATAGAAGAACAAAAGCATGGTAGGACTTCAAGGCAAGATGATTCCATAATGTCTTGTTTTTCATCAAAGTAGCTGTTTATACCATCACACATAATAAAATCAAACCAAACAGAATAAAACCATTCCAACCAATGAATGAAAACATTATAAGACTTCAAAGCAATGTAATGGGAAACCATGATTACCATAAAAATCTTACGTACTCTTACCATTTCTTACACTAGGGAGATTATATGGTATTTATACATGTGAATTTGATTTATTTCATTTATAAGTATGGTCTCAAGTTGCATCCATTTATTTATAAATATCTCAATGTGACAATTGTTTATAGCTGAGTAGTACTCCATTGTATAAAATACCATTTAAAAAAATTTATTCCTCAGTTGATGGACATTTAGGTTGTTTCTAAGATCTGGCTATTATAAATTGTGCTGCTATAAACATGGGTGTACATATTTCACTGTGGTATGATGTTTTCCCTTCTTCTGGGGATATGCCCAGAACTGGGTCTAATGGGACTTCCAATCCCAGGTTTTTGAGGAATCTCTAGACTGACCTCTACAGTGGTTGCACCAGTTTGCATTCCCACCAACAGTGCCGCAGAGTTCCTTTTTCCCCACAGCCTCTCCAGCATTTGTTATTGGTAGTTTTCTTTATCCTGGTCATTCTTTCTGGAGTGAGATGGAATCTCAGCGTGGTTTTAATTTGCATTTCTCTAGTGACTAAGGGTGTTGAACATTTTTTCATGTATTTATTTGTCATTTGCATTTCTTAATCTTGACTATTTTTTAAAATTTTATTTTCAAGAGAATAAAACCAAACAAAATAAAACAGAATAAAGTCAATCAAAACACAACAATGCAAATGTACAAGACTTCAATCACAGGATGATAGGAAATCAATAATAGCTATCAAAATACCTCATCTTCAAAATTGCTGCCTATACCATTAGACATAACAAAATCAAACAATACAGAACAGAATAAAACCAATCAAAATGGAGCATTGAATAAAACAAAACAATAATACAGAACAAAACAAAACAGTAAGAACAATATTGGATTTTAAAAACAAGACAGAGGTAAATCCACCATATTTGCTATATTGTGTATTGTTATAGTATGGAGTACATAAGATTCTCAGTCTACTGGCTCTAGGCCTGCAAAGTCAATAAAACAATACAAGAAGTAGGTTGTTTTTTGTACCTCAGTTGCTAACAATGGGGTTGGGGGTGGGGAGTGAGAGTGGGAGTACATTCTTGTCTCCCAGCCTGAATGCTGATTGGCTCAGGAAAGGATGAACTGGCTTTCTTGTTTCTTTTCCCAGGATGCACATGACTTCCTGGAAGCTTGACTATTATATCTTGTTGTAATTTTTTGATTATTGCTAATTGGAGTTTTATAAGCTGCACTTATCTGTATGGCAAATTCTTTTTTCCTGCTGGGGAAGTTTTCTGCCATGATTTCTGTGAAAAGATTTTTATGTCATTTGTGTTATCTTCTGTTTTTCATAAACTCCAATCAATCTTATGTTAGTATTCTTTGCATCATCTTGCAAAGTTGATTGATTGAGTTGGCTTCTCATCATGCTATTTTTAAGAAATCTTTCTTTTCGTGATCCCTAACTATAATCCTGGTTTTTATATCTTGAGATTCTGTTTTCACATTCCCTCATTCTGCTGTGTCTACTTTCAATGAAAATTCGAAACTGTTGTATTTTCTGTGTTGGACAGTCATGGTTTCCATCATTTTCCTATGTGCCTCTATTAAAAAAATCTGTCTCTACTCTAGAGACTCTAAGCATGACTTTCATTATAGTCACCATCTCTGCAGTCATCTGAGAAGTTATTTCTGATTTGATTTATTCTAGAGCCTTGCTCATTTCACTTGTCACTTCCACTATCACTATCACAGAGAGTTGAGCTGGGTGGCTTTTGGATCATCTCACTTTATTCCTCCGTGGGTTTGCCTTTGATGAGCTGGTCACCTGGGATTGTTTCTTGTTTTTTTATTTTTTTAAGTTTAGTTTTGTTCCTGAGTTGATTCTTGTAAATTGCCTATGGTGAGTAGCTTATTGCTAGTGTTTATAACCATTAGGAAATCACTACTCAGAGATGTTCTAGGTATAATTGACTTCTGTGTTCCAAGTCTCTTGCAAGATCCTACCTCTTCAATTTATTAGGGATGACAAGTTGCTGCTCACTTGGCCCAACCCCCAGTTCTATGGCACTGGTCTATAGTATTTTTTAAAATCATCCTTAGGCAATCTCAGCCTTGGTATACCAGGAAGAACAACTGATTAGAACAGTTATATCAATTTGGCTAAAGTGGTACAATCAGCAATGACAATAGCATCAAACACAGCCTAGAAAGTGACATAGTGAGGTAACTATTAACTTGTCACCTTTCACCATGTGAACTAGATTTGTAGTTCTATAACAAAATCTAAAACAAAACAGAAAGTTGAATACAGTAAATATGCCATCAGTATGGTAATTCTATCCACAAGGGAGAAAATTTAAGGTGTTGGGGAAAAATGGAGAAATAGAAGAAGAGGAAGAGATTAGAAGGAAGACTTGGATATGTAAAGCTAAAGGAGGATCATATAAATTATGGGAAACTGATGCAGCAGACAAGAGAGAAAGGAAGAAGGGAGAAATAAAAACAAGAACAAAGCAGAAATACAACCTAAAACTAGAAACCATATTCACACTCATATAAAAACAAGAACAAACAATGAAGGACAAATCAATCAACCAACCAATCAAAAACAAGGGAGAAAGAAAATAAAGAAAAAGAACAAAAAAGAAAATAAAAAATATCCACTTTAAGATGTATCTCTGTTGCCACTGGTATACAGTGTGGGCACACAGAGTCCAGATCTGTATTGATCAACTATAGCAAGGCAGCAGTGGGTCCACAACAGGATAGAAGATGGCCCCAGTGAGCCTACACCCATATTTCCACTGAAGTACAGGCTGGCCTCAGACTTCAAGGATGAAACCAGGCTCACTCAGGTCACTGCTGTCCTCTTGCCAGCCAGAAGTTTGAACTCAGCTGGCAGCCACTAGATGATGTTAGCAGTTACTCAGAGTCCCAAACTTGGTTGCCTTCTTTTCAAGATGGCCCTTGGCCAATTGTCCTCTCTTGCAGGAAGTCCAAATGGGATAATTTACCAGCCAGCACTATCCACTACATCCACTGGTGTACCTCTATATGGAGGTCTTTCAGGTTGCCAGCAGTCACCATGCATCAGAAGTTTCAAGCAGGGGGCTGGAGATTTAGCTCAGCGGCATAAGCGCCTGCCTTGCAAGCAGGCAGTTGTGAGTTCAATCCCTGGTACCGATAAAAAGGAAAAAGACAAAAAAAAAAAAAGTTTCAAGCTGCTCCTCACATGCAGTGAGTCCAGGTTCAGGGAAAAAGTGCCCTCTGCCTCCTCTTCCTTCTTCATTGAAATTTCTCTCTTTGATCACCCCCTGGGCTTTAATTCTTGCTTCAGACCTCATGAGTTCCAGGGACTCACTTTCCTCCTTCTTTTCCTCATGTTGCTGTATACCAGTATTTGGACACCAAATCTCAGAGATTTTCAGAAGTCTTTACTGCTCTGGAAGTGCTTCCTCCTGGTCATATGTTTTAACAACTCCTCCTTAATCTTCCCTGAGGTCTTGGGTGAGAACGGGTCCCACAGAAACAGCCCAACATGGGATCATAGATCATACTGCCCATATGTAAGATGATCCAATTCTTAATTAAAGGGAATAGAGTCAGCAACACATAAAAACATCTGTATTCTTATTTTCAGGACAGCATTATTCACAATAACCAAGATATGGAAATGAACTAAGTACACATCAACAGATGAATTAATTAAAAAGCTCTAGAGCTATAATATGTATGCACAAGGGACAATTGTTTAACTTTTAAAAATGAAATCCTGCCATTTTCCACTCCCTGAACTTCAAGCTGTCCTTATCCTGCATGGACGTAGCTCTTGTGCTGAGTACTGGCTCAACCATGGGAATCTGTTTTTCTCTGTAGCCTCCTTTGCTACTGGCAAACACTTAGTCACCATGTAAAACTCAACTCAAGGAACTCTTTGAAATTTGCTATCTAAGACACTTTTAATTACTATCACTTTTATGTCACTGTTACCCTATGTCTTTTTGAAATGAATTATAATTATTTTCTCATACTTCTTCATCTACTTCTAAGGTGTTAGTAACTTGAACTTAGGACAGAAAACTGAGTCTCTATCACTCCATAACTAGTTCAATAATTGATTTATTGAACCACTTAAGGTTGTTAATAGTAATTTAAACCTAACATTTAAACCTAATATAAAATTGACTCTCAGAGATGTTAAAAAATGCCAGCCCAGACAGAGGCCTCCAAAATCATTGGCCCTGCTCTCCTTGAAGAATTGCACAAGAATCTTCTTTGTTCTCCCATTCTTGATTTCTGACACTATTTGTAAGTGATGACAACCTGTCTGACTGAACAAGAGAAAGTCCCTGGCCTCACTGGGTCCTCAGCCTGAGCCTCTGCACCTTCACCAGCACCCAGACTGGGGGAGGCCTTGAGGCCACCTCACCCAGGATCTGGAGAGCAACATTGAACCTTCACGGTTGCCACCCAACATTTGACCTTTTTTCAATGTTTGGTGAATTGCCCTAGTTTATGATGAGGAAGAAGAAGAGGAAGAGGAGCAGAAAGGCTTTTTTCTAGCTTGGCTCTAAGAATGTCTCCCAGTCTCCCAGGTATGTGATCTGCTTCCAACAATCAGGTATTCCCATGCCTGACTTGGACTGAATAACTGGGATTCATAAGAGGCAAAGAGTAGCTATAGCAAAGAAGGTTGCACTGGCAAATTGCTCACCTACAAAGAGCTTTTGAATGCAGAGATAGAGACAATGATTTCCTCAGTTGTCCAGATTGTGTTTGGAAGTCACTTCTGGAAGCTCAGCCTCTGGCATGGTCTTCTGTTCTCCCCATGTCTCTCTGGACTATTCTATGCTTTGTTAGTCAACTATTTGTCTGTATCATCAACCAGACCCTAAAGGATTTTGACTGATGTCATAGATGTGAGGGCTAAAAGCATCAGAAGGAAACCTTAGCCTCTGAATACTAGGAATGAAGTAGTCTGGGCCAGATTTGGAAAGACAAGCTATACGGAACTTGAGATCAGAAAATATCATCAGACAAATAAACACAGAGTCTGAGAGCCCAGGTTTGTATGACATCCCTTATATTCAGAAAATAACCTGATATGGCCCAATGGGGGTAGAACTCATATCGGTACTCAATGTGGGTGGGAAATGGAGTAGAGGTATAAGTATGTCTGGTCACAGTTGCTACACCTGTGATCTCAGTTTCTTGGATGACTCAGGTAGGAAGGTCACATGTTCAAGGTTATTCTGGGTAACTTACAGAGAATTAACATCAAGGAGCACAAAGGCCTGAGGATGTTCGGTGGCAGAGGGCCCTTGAGTCCTTTCCAAGTACTACTCCACTACAATTTAAATTCATATTTGAAGGTTAATGATTCATAACAGTGTGGAGTGTTCCTGGGAGAAGTAACTGAACTTAATTCTTTCAGTTTTCCTCAATTCATGGCACATATAGAAAGTGCTGATCTTTCAATGGTACATTACGATAAACCACATATATTTGGAAGTATTTAGCCAGAGTTTTATGCAAAAAGCAAAAACAAAAAAAGTTTATTGCATTTTCACCATGTAATTGTAAGGAAAATAAAATATATGATAACATGATGTGTTTAAACACTAATTTTATGTATTACTTCTCAAGCACATTTTGCTTCTGTGGACATAATTTTTATATTAGAGTTTGTGCTTGAAAAATGACTAAACACTTCCTGATTTTAAATGGACTGATGGCCATAATCCAAGAAAAGTATTCATAGAAATGAGTGATAAAGATGTAAAACATTTTCCAAGTTCATTTAGAATTTTGCGTAGTAACAGCTGGTCATGGTGATACATTCCTGTAATCCCAGCACTTGGGAGGCTGAGCAGGAGAATCACCACAAGTTTGAGGCCAGCCTGGGCTATATAGTTTAAGGCTAGCCTGAACTACATAGTGAGATCCTGTCTCAAAATATATATATATAAGCAATTCACTAGCTCTTCCTTTTTTTCAATGGTAAAACTGAACATTCTTATACTGGGATATAAGAATAAAAAATTAAGTCATATTTTTGCTAATAAATACAGATTTTTGCTAATAAAAGTAACTCATAAAAAACTCTAGTATTAATGAAAAAATTCACATCTAATATTTAACTATTTCAAAATATGTATAGTACTACTGGAGCTTTAATATGCAGAACATGTATACATTAAGTTCAGATGCCCTGTGGCCAGTTAGGTATCTTGAGAGGTCAAAACCATGGAGAATTGAGAGAATTATCCTACATATGTAGGAACAGAAGTTTGGAATCACTACAGAGAGATGAACTGTCAGGAGCCCCAGAGGCCCTGAGGGCCACAGTGGGCTTGCTGTTTCCTTAGGCACATAGAACAGCTCCATGGGCCTGTCATCCACAGAGGATGGTAGGGCACTCGGGAGCTGGATGCTATATTGAATATAGTGCCCAGCCTACTAATCCAAGCAGTGGGCATTGCTTATTCTGTGCCTGACCTGTGAAAATCTAGGGGTGCATTATCAAATTTCACTCCTTTGTGGCTTTCTCTGGAGGAATGCCAGGCAAAGCCACTTACAGCCAGATGTGACAGGCCTGGTAACTGTCCATTCTAAGACCCTCTGCATGCACAAACAGGGAACTGAGATGATCACTCTCTTACAGAACTCCTGCAAGCCATGTGAACCACCAAGGTGCTGGGCTGTGCCTTTTGGGAAACTCAAGTTTAATGGTCTTACTCAGAAACTGCCATGCCAACCTGTTTGCCAGGAATTTGATTGCAATGAAACAAAACACAATCTAATGGGGAAGATCAGCTGTTCAGCAGACAACTCTAGTTTTACAATATCTTATGTAATGTGTACAAAAGATAACAGCAAAGTAGGACACCAAGGAGCACAAGGGAGAGGCCCTTAAACCAGGCAAAGAGAAATGGAGAAGTTTTCATGGGGAAGAAGGTAACTTAACCTGAGATCTAGGTAATGTCATTAATTTTTTAAGGTAGTAAGTTATTAAGGAGAAGACACCAGATAGTGTTAAAAAATAAATCTAAGCACATAAACCTTCCAAGAGTTTATTTGAGCATTCAGGAATTCATAAATTGACCAGCACAGCCCTGCAAGTATTTGAGCATTTCATTGAGAAGGGCAAGAGAGGAAACTTACAAAATGTTCATGGAAGCAACACAAGAAACATAGCCAGTTGGTTAGAATGGCAGGTTCCCATGTAGAGATTAGGTGGCAGTTTTTGACTGTAGAGGAGTTTTTAAAAGATAAGGTGGAGATTCATACAATGTAATTATCCTGGAAGAATTGTCAAATAATATTGGGGGAAAAAGCAACAATATGACTTAATTTAAAGCAAATAAAATGGATGTGAAAACAATATGTTCTATTATCACATTAAAACATCCAAGGTGTTGGAACAGCAGTGTGTTGGTATACTTTTAATGGTTTACAGAAAAGAAAAGTAATCCTATTGTTGGCCTATTTCCATGATGTGAATGCCATAGCTACAGTCAATGAGAAGCGCTAGACCCACCCCAATGTAGTGGCCTGCCAATTGATTTTGTTTTTAATCTTTTGAGACAAGGTCTTGCCATGTAGTTTGTTTGTTTATTTATTTATTTATTTATTCATTTTTGTCATGTAGTTTAGGCTGGTCTTCAATTCACTATGTAGCCCAGGCTGGCCTCAGTCTTCCAAATGTCGGAATTACAGTCCTGCATCACCATCTCCACCTTGCCAATTGAATTTTAAACAAAGGAGGAAAGAATGTGTCAAGTTGATAGGTGAGCCAGAGCATGGCACACTCCAGGAACTGGAAATATTCATTACAACTAAGCATAGTGAGCAAAGGTGAAATGACAAGAAAAGAGGGAAGAATATATAGTAACTAAAAATGTTGGGGTTTAAAAGAGATTCAATTAACCGTGTGTTAGTCCGTTTCTACTGCCATCACAAACTACCCGAGGCTTGAAAGCTTATGAAGGAAAGTTGTTTATTTAGTTCACAGTTTTAGAGGCTGAAAATCTAACACTGAGCAGCCTCATCAACTTGACCTCCGCAAGGGCCCGATAGCTGCAAGATGTCGTGGGAGATACATCAAGGCAAGAGCTTGTCTGAGACAGAAAAGTCATGTGAGAGATGAGAAGTCAGAGGGCAGGCAGGGCTCAGTCTTGCTCTTTTATAAAAACTCTTTCAGGAGAACTAACTTAGGGCCCCACAAATGCTACCTCAACCCTTTCCACAGGTGCCACTCACAATGATCTAGCAACACTGAACTGGGCACCACTTCCTAACATCCTAAAGAAAACCAAGCTTCCAATGCATGAATTTTCACAGCACACTCAAACTGTATCACAGGGTGTGTCTTCCCTTTGTGTTTTTTACCAGCTAGAAAATGAAAGCCAAAGTTAGATTGGGGCCAGAACATTGTCTTTATTACTGTAAAGCTGAGTTGGAGTATGTGGCTGAATCTAAAGTCAAGGTGAGCTTTCTACTCCCTGTGTTTATCCAGGACCCACAACTACAGGGAGAGGTTCTGTACAAATCACTCTAAGTGTGCACTCACCACTTGAAAGAGAAAAGAGTATGGACAGGAAAAGGTAGGCAGTATGATAAAAAAAACCCAAAGAGCAAAAGTCCTCTGAAAAGTTAGATCACTCTCATATCCAAGAAGAAGCAGCAAGGAGCCAGAGAGAAAGGCAAGATGTGTTTCTGCATGAATTTCTCCTTGGGAGTGGATTAAAACAGCCCTTCACCTCATGGAAAACGCAGGGATCAGTACAATTAGGAGTACTCCAATTATATCCAGGGCAGATGATGAAAGAAGCTGAGGGTCCTAGTTATTGATTCTGGGAAGTATTTCCCATATGGTTTGATTGCTGTTTATGAATTCTCTACCTACCCCTACATCTTCAAGGTTTTTACCCAATTTGTCTTCCAATAGATTTAATGTTTCTATTTTAATATTCAGATCTTTGACCCATTTAGATTTAAATTTAGTACATGGGTCTGGTTTTTCCAACACCATTTATTAAAGAGTTTCTGCATGTCAAAAGGAATCTCCAGCATAGTGAAAAGAAAATCCACAAACTGAGAAAAAATCTTAGTGAACTGTCCCTCAGACAAAGGAATTCTATAAAGAATTAAAAAAAATCAGACCTCCAAAATTCAAAGATCCAATCCAAAAATGGGAACCTGAGATGAATACACAATTCTCAGATGAAGAAATACAAATAGCAAATAAATACATGAAAAAATGTTCATCATCATTACTCATTAGAGAAATGCAAATTAAAACCACACTGAGATCCCATCTCACTCCTGAAAGAATGGCCAGGATCAAGAAAACTACCAACACCAAATGCTGGAGAGGCTGTGGAGAAAAAGGAACTCTCCTGCACTGTTGGTGGGAGTGTAGACTGGTACAGCCTTTGTGGAGGTCAGTCTGGAGATTTCTCAAAAAGCTGGGATTGGAAGTCCCATTTATTTCAGCTATTCCACTTCTAGGCATATTCCCAGAAGAACTGAAAGCATCATACCACAGTGATATATGTGCATCTATGTTTATAGCAGCACAATTTGTAATCGCCAGATCTTGGAAACAACCCAAGTGTCCATCAACTGAGGAATGGATAAAAAAGTTGGGGTATTTCTATACAATGGAGTATTCAGCTATAAAGAAGGATCACATTGAGATATTTATCAATAAATGGGCGCAGCACTTCCTAATCCTACTATACCCTTTATTCTACACAGTACAACAGATAAAGATAATGAGATGGGAGTATTGAGACACAGTAAAAGGCCTTCATTCCAGGTTGTAGCCTACCTCTCAGAACAGCTGGACACTGCAGTTAGAGGATGGCCTCTCCGTCTTCTGGTGATAGCAGTGCCAGCCATCCTGACATAAGAAGCCAAAAAGTTCACTTTAGGACAATCACAGTTTACTCATCATACCATCTAGTCAATGTAATTTCTCACAAGACACTTCCAGCTCTAATGATGTCCATCACAGCTGCAACAAGTATATCTAACTCTAATACAAGACCCCCTTGTCACAGTCTCAACCAGCAACACCCTCAATCCAGTCACCCTATTGCCCATTCCTACAACAGATACAGATATACGTCTACATGACTGCACAGATGTTCTCCAATTAACTCATACTTCCTTCCCACTTATACATGATTCTTTTCTCTCTACTCCTAACTCTAGCCCCTACAAAACTCCAAGCTCTCTCTGGGTCACCTACTCAGTTAAGCTCTTTTGGGCTTATGTACAGTAGACTGTTTGTTTGACAAAGCTTGCCTTTACCTTCTAATCTTCCTCCCTTAGCTGACTACATTCTGGTTCTTTCATTCCTCTGACACCTTCTTCAACAATACACAGATCTTTGCCTCCCTCAGCCCTCCAAGAGACACACACCAGATCCTCCTTTATTTCCAGGAGACTTAATCTATATTAAAATTCCTAAGCCCACAGGTTCAACTTCAACTCTTGAACCTAAAAATAATGGACCTCATCTGGTATACCTTGCGACTCCAACTGCAGTAAAGGCTCCTCTCACAGTTTATCCAATCCAGGCATTCATTACGAAGGAAATCCTACTACTGAGTGACATCTCTACCACACAGACTCAGATGGAATGGATGGGATGGATCCCTCAATCCCATTCCCTTCTACTCTAGGCCCCAACAATGCCCCCTCTTAGCCTGAATCAGTCAGAGAGACTCCATAGCACCCTCTAACACCAAAGAGATAGGAATGTTAGATTCCCCCCATCTGAAAGACAGCACAATCATCATGACAATGGTTCAAAACTGTGCCCTGATAATGCATAACTACTTTTTCCTAACTACTTCTAACTACTCCTTCCTTCTACTCTTCCTATGGCTTCTTCCTCCCAAAAGTCTGTGCCAAAACTCAGGAATGTAAAGGTTTACCCAATCCCCTGCACTCTCACAAAATAAATCAGCTCACATCAGTACCCAGAACCCTTCTCCCATCAGAGCCTATATCAGGCAGAACCTGCCCTTTGTCTGCAGGGATCCACCACAGCCTTCACTGTGGTGACTCCCTCTGTGCCCCCCTCATTAAACTCTTACCTAGTTGCCCCCTCTCTTTTAATATTCTGTAGTGCTTTAGATTGAGTACAAACTTTCCATTCAATCACAAATGATCCTGTAGTAAAGATTGACAGCAATGCTACTGTTGCAGCAGCCAAGTTAGTTAGAAATTATAGGCAGTGAGACAGGGCTAGGTGCTCAAAGGAGCCAGTGTAGATACCTTACAACTGTGGGGGAGACAGACACCTCCTGCTTGGGCCAGGCCTCAAGGGAAAGGATCAAACAAATACATTCGAGTCCTATTCGAATTAGTTTCCTATCACCCTGAGATATCCTGGAGTCAATATCCCATCCCCCTAGAGGAAAGGTCACAGCTCTAAGAATGCCCTCTTCCTATGTAACTTGCTTTCCCATTTGTTCCTGATGTAATCAATTTTACCTAAACTATTGGTCTTATTGGCTAACGATAGTTGATAGGATTTTCAACACGGTTAGAGGAGGGAATATAAAGTAAAAATGGCCTTTATTCTAAGGATGCAGAGAGAAACTTCATGATGCAGAGAGAAACTCCATGATCACTGGGGCCTGGCTTTCTCTGCTGGGCATGTGGTGTGGAGGGCATACATATAGCTTTGGTCTGGGGTGGTGTCTAAAGGGGGCATCGCTGGTGTACGAGCAGCCAATTGGAATTCTTTTCAGGCCACAGGTAAATTGCTTAGGGGCCAGGAAGATGACCTCAAGGTAAACGTCCCTTGGTCCCACCTCCCACTGCTGTAATGTCCTATCTAGGGCAAAATCCTTTCATTCTCGTCTTTTTATTGTTAGGAAAAAGGCGAAGTTTTTAAGGCATTTTTAAGATCTATGACTGTAAGTGAGTAGTGGAGGGAGGGATGTAAGAGAGCATCATATAAGGGTTTGGCACCACTGGGTGGATTGGGGTAACAGCACTATTGATTACCCTAAGATCCTGTACTAGATGGTAAGACACATCAGGCTTGAGTACCAGGAGAATGGGAGTATTATAGGGTGAATGGGTAGGTTTAAGAAAACTACATCTAAAAGGCACTTAATTATAGGTTTAAGTCCCTGTAAATGTTTGGGAACTATAGGATATTGGGGAACACAGGGAAAAATTGAATCCATGAGACAATTAAAATAGGCATGGCATTGGTAATGCAGGTGAGATTGGAGGTATCTTAAACTATGGGATCAACCAGAGAAGAAACAAGTCTGGAACCTGCATGAAATAGACCCTGTCTACAAAGGCTGCATAGGTTGGCTGTCAACACCCACAATAGAGACTGAGGACTTAATATAGCAGTCTGAAAACTCAGGAAGAACACTATACATGGCCCCTGTGTCTACAAGTACAGAGAATGTCTTACCTGAGTCCTCCAGTGGAATGGGGCTCTCAGAAGGATACCTTAATGGGGGCTGTAGGTCCTGAGTCCCATCAATCTTCAGTAGCAAGTCCAAGTGGATCAGTCAGTGATGAATCTGGCAGTGACGAAGTCTCCTGTGAAGGCAAGGAGTGGAGGATGGCTTACCTGCTCTCTGGTGGCTAGGACAGTTGCTCTTCCAGTGGCCCTTGAGATGCAATAGGGGAGAGGCCCCAAAGGAATGCCAGGATTGGGGCATTTTCTTGTCCAATGTCCTTCTTTGCTGCACTTGAAGCATGGTCTGGGAGGGGCTAAGGCAGTTCTACCTTGTGTTGGTTTACCTGTCTCAGAGCTCCAAGTGTTACTACTAAAAGACCAGATTGTTATTTTTCTTTTGATTTTTATCTCTGTTGTTAAAAACATAAAAAGCCATATTAAGAAGGTCTCCCTGTGGGGTTTGAGGGCTATGCTTAGCCTTTTGTCTTTGGATCTAACCCACAGTGGAAGGTATCTGTCTCTTCCAGAGTCACAAGACATCTGGTTTTTATCTTGGGTAGGTGTACAACTTTAAGTCTAAAGGAGACAAAAGTAAAGAATCAAGTATGCAGGAGTCAAATAATACAATCAAGGTATTTATGGTTATAACTTTAGCAATGGCTTTCCATAAGGAGGATAAGGTCCAGGGAATTTTAGAAACTGACATGCCACTCATTTGTCATATACCCAGTTAGGTTTTACAATCATATAAGTACCTCTTATGCTGTTAGAATGTCCAATGCTGTCTGATTTTTGGAGGATGACCTGTTTTACTTATTTTACCTTTTTATTTAGAAGAGAGATCTGCTACAGTGTCATTTAATGCCAGTTGAGTATAGTTATTTATAGCCCCAATATGCCCAGCACTTGCTGGTCGGCAGAGGGCTGAGCCAGAGCCAGTGGACAGGCTGGGAAAGACTCAGACCTGGCCCTGCCCCAGCCTCAGTGCCAGTCTCATTGCTCTGTCAGCCCCTGCATCATATAACCTTTTTTCTGGAAAAGATCTGGTGGATCCCAGCAAAAGGAATCCAAAAGGAATTTATAATTGTCTCTTAATTTTAGTTGTTGAACATCCAGAAGATTGATAACAATACAGTGCAGTATAGGCAGTAAGCTTAATATAGAATATTAAATGGCTATTAAACATGGGTATTTTAACATTTGAACACTGAAGAAATTTGTGACATTGTTTGGACTGTTCATTATTTAAGCATCTCTAAGCATACATCTGGATCTGAAAGAAAAAACTTATCATTATACATTAGATATATTTTACTTCAGTTGAGGTGTCTCTTATAAGACTATGGAAATTATTGGGGCCTCCAATTAGTGAACAAGAGCTGGTTAAAATTACTAGGTGTCCACTTTCCGGCAGGTGAGTGTGGGCCATCAACATGGTTTCTGGCAACCATGTGGCCTGCCAGAATGCTGGCATGCCTGGGACTAAGTATGGTGAGCCGGTGGAGAAAATGGCGAGGCAGGGGAAAGAGACAAAGAACCCTCAGATGGGACAGATGGCTTGGGCAGGAAGGATTGAGAAATTGGAGACTGGGGAGAAATGCTAGGTAAAAGATTAGAGATCCTAGTGAGTGAAGGAGGAGGAGAGGACCATGCAGGGGTCTCAGCCTTTAGCTGAGAAAGCTGTGGGATTTGGGGTGTGAGATTCAGGGAAGAAGCTGTAAGACAGGAGCTACATCCTAAGTGTGGGGAGGGGGAGAGATTCTGGTGGAGTAAAGTGAGTCAGAAGTTTTTGGGCATCACAGAAGACAGAGTGAGAGAAAGACACATCCTTAAAGTGAAAAAGGCCCGAAGATGAAGGGTTTCTGCCAATTTGCCACCTTTGTGATAAAAGCATAAATAAAAGATCAGCTTTTTGGATTTTGGTAGCCTTTTAGAGGCCAAGAGCACCAAGGTTATGAACCAGGCACCCCAGAGGTGTGTGTTTTGGGGGATAGGAAGTGGTCCCCATGACCAAATTATAAGTGAGCTGAGAGAACAACTTCACCTCGGGAAGTAAGAGCTGTAGCTCCCCCCAACGAACGTGGAAGCTGTGCTGGGTGAACACATAACAAAAAAAGACCGTCATCTATTTTGTAAGTGTGACGCAGAATGTCCCAACACCCATTCTCCTTCGCTGGGTCACTGAAGAGTGCGGGGTGGGGTCCCAGTGAACAAAAATGTCAGTCTTGCCTCAAGCAGTGCGGCCTAAAGACTGTGAAAACTGGTATCCCTGTTTGGGGACAGCAGGAAGGGTTTTTTGTCACAAGCTTGCTAAGGAACAGAAGCAAAAAACCTCAGACAGCACCTCACCTGCGTGGAGTGAGGAAGGTCGCTTTTGCATGCAGATTAGCAGCAGCAAGTAAACAGTCCTAGAGGAAGAAAAAGGTGGTTTCAGTGTGGTAAAAGAGAGTTCTCAGGCTGGGGGACTCAAACTGGGAGGGATTCCCAGGAGCCTTTCACTCTGCCTTTCCTGATTGGGGAACCAAATGATAGGATTTTTGGCATGGTTAGAAGAGAGAATATACAGTAAAAATGGCCTTTCTTTTTAGGACGTAGAGAGAAACTCCATGACTGCCAGGGCCTGGCTTTCTCTGCTGGACACGTGGTGTGGGGGACATACATATAGCTTTGGTCTGGGGTGGTGCCTAAAGGGGGCATTGCTGATGTGTGGCAGCCAACTGGAATTCTTTTCCCACCACAGGTAAATTGCCTAGGGGAGGGGAAAATGACCTCAAGGTAAACATCTCTTGATCCCGCTTCCCACTGCTGTAATGTCCTATCTAGGGCAAAATCCTTTCAATAGTTATGTCCAGCCTTATGCCCATCTGCTTTGTGAGCTCCCAGTTTTCCCCCACCTTGAACCCATGGTTTTATTCTAGTCCCTAGAAAAGACAGAGTCTTGGGCAACCTGCTTGGGACCCCTTCCGTCTCTCTTCAGACAGAAGCTTTCTTTTCTCAATACATATACTCTTAATCTCTGTTCTTAAAATTCACTCTTCAATTTTAGAGAGCATGAACTCATTCTGGACATAGTAGGTTGGGAGTTTCCACTATCTTTAATATTCACAACAATCCTGTGAAACACAGAAACTATCTTAATACTGCTTTGAGATAAGGGGGGTGTCGATACTCACACAGGTACCTAGAATGGGGCTGCAGCCCTCAAAAGACTCACATCAGAGGAAATTGCTCTGTTCCCAGGGGCTTCCTTCTTCCCTCATGGAGGTGGCCAGAGTTTTCTGCTCGGATCCTGGCCTCTATCTGAGGCCCCAGCATGGCTGGAACAGCACCTGGGGTTAAATCACTGGGCTTAAGAACAAAAATAGAAAACATCTTAAATTTGGATTTCTCATAAATGATGTCTCAAATATTTTGTCCCCCCAAAATAAAACAGTCTGGGCCTGTCTGGCTAAATATTTTAAGGATCATACCTGTACAAAAACTTCACCTTTGGTTTCCTGCACTATGTCAGTGAGAGAAGTGTTAAACCCCATTGGGCAGAGCCAGTTCAGTTCCCTCAGGTCCTCCTTATTTTGCCTCCATGCTCAGCTCAGAACAAAGCAGGAAAAAGGTGAGGTCTCGCTCTGTTTTCTTCAAACAGCAACTGTGTCAGAACGCACTTCCTTAGGTCTAATTTTGATGCCTCATGTTACATTTGCAATCCAAATCCATCTTATTCTGCCCTTGATAGACTGAGGAAAGGCAAGTGTGTGTCCTTGTTATCAGATCCTCTGCTTCGTAAGGATATTAAATGTATATTTAGATCTTCTCCATCCTAGTCTTCCCCTGGCCTCTAATCCCAACTCATTCCACACTCTTAGTAAGAATGTTTCAAAAACATTTAGGCTCAGCAATTCCATTTTAGAATTTTAAGCAGAAAGAAATAAAAGTAAATGTACACAGACATGTGTAGCAAAATCTATTTCAACAATATTTGACAAAAATTTTAATTTCAGTAATAGATTGATTAAAATTATAGTACATTGATAGAGTAGGTTACTAAATCACTATAAAAATCATGTTCCTTAAAAATCTTTTAATATGGTACAATATTACAATGTAGCTTTATAAGGTAGAAAGTTACTATTACAGGTCAGTTTAGACAATATAATCTCACTTCAGGTTTTAGAAATATGTACACACACTATACATACAAATACATACATACACACACACACACACACACATATATATATATATATATATATATATATATATATATATATAGAGAGAGAGAGAGAGAGAGAGAGAGAGAGAAAGAGAGAAACAGACTGAATTTTCTATGACATTATCAACACCCAAATGTTAGTAGTTATTTTCTTCTGAATGCAACATTTTCTTCAATAGTGTCACTTTAGTAAATTGGGATGAAAAATCAATGGCTAAAGACCCTCATTGTCCTGCCTTGAGAGTGATTTCCCCATTTGTATCCCTCCCTCCTATGGCTTAGAGCTCAAAGAGAGTTTGTGAACACACAAGACTTGGCTTTCAAGTCAGAAGGTGCTGGATTTCTGGCCAGCAAATTAAGATGAACTCAAAGAAGACAATTTTTTTTTTGCAGGAAAAAAAGATATTTTGAGAGTATAAGCACCAGCTCAGACTTTTTGATCCTACTTAGATATGAAAGAGGGATGTTAATGTCTACCCTAAGACAAGAATGTGGGAGAAGCTGAGTAGGGAACATCTGAGGAAGAGAGAGAGAGAAAGACACACACACACACACACACACACACACACACACACAGAGAGAGAGAGAGAGAGAGAGAGAGAGAGAGAGAGAGAGAGAGAGAACCTGGACAGATGCCATCCTATCTAAAGCAGCATGAAACAAGACTCATTCCCTGAAATTCTAAAGCCAAGAAACTGATCATAACACAAGTTCCTCAGGCACCAAGACTAGACATTGCAGCTGGGGTAAATATTTTGTTGCAGCAGAGTTGACTCATGTCAAAAAGAAGCTTGCAATGAGGAAATTCTGGAAAGAGGAGAAATAGGCCTGTCTCAACAGTTGTAGGCTGAGGAAGGCATCTGAGCTTCAGGGAAGACCAGCAATTGCTAGGTCATCACGTGTCCATCACAGCAGCCTTTTCTCCTCAACTTCCCTTTAAAAGTATTTTCTCAGCTCTGCATCTGCAATTAAATTAGGTTAAGAACATAAAAACAAACCCCAGAAGCCCAGTCAGAGCAGCATGTCTGTGCCTTGGAGCCTCACACTGGGTGGAGCAAGGAGCCCAGCAGTCACACTCACACACAGTAGTCCAGACCCTGTGGACTACCCTCAGATGTGAGAGTAGCCAAGGGTCAGGTCCTTAGCTCCAGGAACTCAGGAGGAGAGATGGGTGTCAGTGGCTCCAGAGGTACCTACTCATGAGCCTCCTCATGGCCCCTGTGACTTCCTTGTTCCTCAGGGTATGGACAAAAGGGTTGAACATAGGGGTGACAATCGTGTAGAATACAGCAATGATCTGTTCCATATCTGGGGAAGAGACTGACCCAGGCCTCAGATAAGCCACAGTCACAGTTCCAAAAAAAGAGAATGACAACAAAAAGTTGGGAGGAGCAGGTAGAGAAGACTTTTGACGCCCCTGGGATGTTGCTACTCCAAGGATGGTGGCAAGAATACGGGGGAAGGAGGCCATAATTAGCAAAAAAGGGGTCAGGACAAAGGATATTGTATTGGTGAGGTCTCCCACTTCACCCCAGAAGGTACTTGCAGTAGCCAGTCTCAGCACAGGCAGGATGTCACACAGGAAGTGGTGGACTATGTTGCATAATGGCAAGGCAAGGTGAAAATGCAGATGGAATGAGTGGTGCCAGTGATGATGCCCATGAGGTAAGAGGCCCCCACCATGCAGGCACATGCTCCCTGGTTCATCAAGGTGGTGTGATGCAGTGGTCAGCAGATAGCGGCATAGTGGTCATAGGACATGGCAGTGAACAAGCAGCACTCAGTGACCCAAGAGCAGGAAAAGAATTATATCTGGGTGAAGAAGCTGGCAAGTGGAATGGTGGGGTGAAAAGACAGGAGATCGACTAGCATCCTGGGCACGATGGTGGTAGTGTAGAGGATCTCCACCAGGGAGAAGTGCCAAAGGAAGAAATACATGGGGGAGTGGAGGGCAGGGTCAGCCAGCGAGAGGACGATGATCAGGGAGTTTCCCAGCAAGGTGACCAAGTAGATGCAGAGCACCCCCCAGAACAGAGGAACCTGAAGGGAGTGAAAACCCGAGAACCCCAACAGGATAAACTCAGTCTCAACTGTGTCATTGTCACTTTCCATGTCCCCAAAGCCAGGCTGAAATAAGGAGCTAGGGAAGTTCTTATGCACTACCAGGAAGCAACCAGACCAAGACAAGGACTTTGTCCAGAAAAGTGTGGGAAAGTCCACAAGAGCATTCCAGCTCACTGGGGTGGGTGATACCTGGCCTATTGGTGACTTCTTCCCAGAAAAATGTAGCAGAGCAGAAGGAAGACATACATGGGAGTTAAGGAAAAATGGCAGATTTTCTTGGCGGCTGGGTACTGGTGAACACTAGGATGGTTTTTCTACTCAAACAGGGGCTGTTTTTAAGAATAAAGAGCTGGGAATGGAAGGACAGCTCCGCTAAAGAAAGAGTTAAGAATGTGGGCAGAAAATGAAGGCCAGACAGAGTAAATGAAGCTGGTAGAAGGAGACAGGGGTAAAATGGATCCATCATGAGGAAGAGAAATAAAGGATATGAGAGAGCAACATCACAGGACAGACATTGTAGGGAGCCGAGTGACAGGCATTGCTGCCTAGATGTCTCTCTCTCTCTCTCCTATGGGCACTGCGTCTGCCTACATTAACCATAATCCTCTTCTGCTTACGTCGTTTATCCGGATGTGATGGTAACCCTGTTGTATTCATCTGTTTAACCTCTTCCTGTCCCAGCTCCCGCCCTTAGCCTATAAAAGGTGTGATTATTTTCTCAATAAACCGGAGGCTTGATTGGGTCACATCATCTTGCCTTCGTCTCTTTTTGTCTCCCCCATGTCTTTTATTTAATCCCCGTTTCCCTCCAGGAGCTCTGAACTTGTTGATCTGCAGGCCGGATCAAGTGGCGCCCAACGTGGGGCTCCTGGCACGGAGAAGTTAACGAGGGAGCCGTTCGAGAGACAGCCGGCTTAAACCGAAAGTGAAAGCAAATTGAACCAGAGACCTCGGCTGAGGAATGAGTAAACTGAATCAAGGATTAAAGCTTAAAGCAACAGGACATTAAATCAAGTGCCGAGACCTGCGCAGACAACTACCCGACGTCCTGCCCGAGTCACGGTGAGTGAACGACAACCCCATTTCCCTTCCCCGACATGGGTCAAGTATTGAGCGAACACGAAGTGTTCGTCGGAGGCCTTATAAAGGCATGAAAGACAAGAGAGATAAGGGTTGGAACAAAAAAATTATTACAGTATTTTCAATTTATTCATAAGGTTTGCCCTTGGTTCCTCCTAGAGGGTTCTATAGATACCAAGAGGTGAAATAGAGTAAGAGATGCTTTAAAAGATTATTATAGAGTTTTCGGTCCAAAAAAGGTTCCTGTGACCACCTTTACATATTGGAATTTAATTTCTGAGCTGCTTGCCCAGAGGCATACAGACCCTCAGGTTGAGGAGACAGTTACACTAGGTGAGGCTGCCTTGCGCGACTCCATTAAATCTACCTTAAAACCGTCCTCAAAAAAATCTGAAGCCTCTGATTTCTCAGATGCAGAGAATGATGGCCTGTTAGAGGTCCTCGTACATGGTGATCTGCCACCACTTCCACCTGTTGACATGATCAGCAGGTCCCAGGATGGCAGCCCGCAACTCCCTGTGCCTCCATGGCAAATTGGGGATTCATATAAGCCTTTAGAAACAACCTTAACTCTAAAAAGCTTGCAGCCGCAAGGCAGCTGGTACAGGACCAGTTAGATGCAGGCCACATTGTTCCTAGTAATTCCCCTTGGAACACACCTATCTTTGTTATCCGGAAAAGGTCAGGAAAGTGGAGGCTGCTACAAGACCTTAGGGCAATAAATAAGACAATGGTCTTAATGGGGCCTCTACAGCCTGACCTCCCCTCACCCAGTGCCATTCCTTTGGGATTGTTTAAAATTGTCATAGATCTTAAAGATTGCTTTTTCTTTATTCCTTTACACTTCATGACTTCCAAAAACTATTGGGAGGTATTAATTGGCTCATACCATTTTTAAAACTAACTAAACATGATTTACAGCCCCTTTATGCGCTGCTTCGGGGAGACATAGATCCAACTTCCCCCCGAGAGCTTACACCTGATGCTAGGAGAGCGCTCAGTAAAGTAGAAGAGGCTATTGCTCAACAAACCATTTCCTTTATGGACTACAATGAGCCTTTACAGTTTCTCATTTTTAATACAAAGCTTTGCCCTACAGCAGTGTTCTGGCAACAAGCTCCCCTCATGTGGGTCCATTTACCAGTCTCTCCAAAAAGAACACTTTTGCCTTATTTCCAAGCTGTCTCAGACCTAATAATCCAGGGTAGAAAGCAGGGAAAATGTTACTTTGACAAAAAACCAGACATTATCATTCAACCTTTTACAAAAGACCAAATAGATTGGCTACTTCAGAGTACGGAAGTATGGCCTATTGCCTTAGCTTCCTATTCAGGGACTATTGACAATCATTACCCTCCAAATAAGCTAGTTGACTTTGCTAATCGTCACTCATTTATATTCCCTAAAGTCACAGCTTCACAACCCCTTCCGGGTGCCCTGGTTTTATTCACTGATGGCTCATCCTCCGGAAGGGCTGCTTATGTATCTCAAGACAATGTTTCTATCCTCCAGACAGATACTTCCTCTGCACAATTAGCAGAGTTAGAAGCTATTCTTGCAGCTTTTGCTGCTTACTCTGACCAACCATTTAATTTGTATACTGACAGTGCTTATCTTGCCCAGTCTGTTCCATTATTAGAGACTGTTGCTACTATATGTCATGCTTCCCCAGCTGCAAATCTGTTCAAACAATTACAATGCTTCATACGGCTTCGCCGTCATAAGTTCTTTATCGGTCATCTGCGAGCTCATTCCAACCTCCCAGGGCCTCTTGCCCAAGGAAATCATTTGGCTGATGTTGCTGTACGAGCACAGGTTCTTATGGCTCAGGACTCCAAGGTGTCTGAGGCCCAACAAGCCCACCAGTTACACCACCTCAATGCTTACACCCTCCGCCTTCTCTACAAAATTACCCGTGAGCAAGCCAGACAAATTGTAAAAAATTGCCCATCTTGTGCTATCCACTCACCTGTTCAACACCTAGGAGTCAACCCTAGAGGTTTAATTCCTAACACCTTATGGCAAATGGATGTTACCCATTTCAATGAGTTTGGCAATCTAAAATATGTACATGTCATTATTGACACTTATAGTGGCTTCATTTTTGCCACTCTCCAGACTGGAGAAGCTGCTAAACACATTATAGCCCATATGCTGTCAGCCTTCTCAGTTCTGGGATGTCCTCAACAGCTCAAGACCGATAATGGCCCTGGCTATACCAGTACCTCCTTTGCTCAATTTTGTAAAAGCCTTAATATCCTCCACACTACATGTATACCTTATAATCCTCAGGGACAAGACATTGTTGAACGTGCACATCGTTCTCTTAAATTCACCATAGATAAAATAAAAAGGGAGACATGGTACCCCACCCAGGGGTCCCCTAGAAATGTCCTTTCACATGCTCTTTTTATTTTAAATTTTCTGACCCTGGATGCTTCAGGCTGCTCCGCAGCATCTCGGTTTTGGCATACTCAGACTCAAACACGGTTTGCATCTGTTTTATGGAGAGACCCACTAACCAATGTGTGAAATGGCCCTGATCCAGTCCTTATCTGGGGACGAGGTTCAGTGTGTGTTTACTCTCAACAAGATAGAAAAGCTAGATGGCTACCTGAACGCCTCGTAAAGCAAGTAGACAGTTCTTCAAAGACCCCATGTAACGCCCAGAAATAATGTTATTTCCTGAGGCACAATCCCCTGTGTTCTCTTACAGGTGACACATCTCCCTGGAGCCTTATGCTGCTTACTCAGCCTTCTTGAGCCACACCACACCCATGGTGGATTTTGACCCCTGCCAAACAGACTGCAACTGCTGACAGCCATGCACGGAACCCCATGACTGCGGAAGAGGCTCTTCTTGGTCTGGAGGAACATACACCAGCCAAATAGACTGCATCCAGTGTTATACAAGACATGCTCCAACACAGGAGAATGACTTCATATAGAGACACCAACAAATGGCTGTCAACCCCTTCTCCTTGATTTTGGGGGAGGGAGTTTTTCCCTTACCTAGTCCCCCTTTTGGGTCCCCTAGCTGACCTATTGTTTCTCATTTCTGTGAGTCTTGTATTTTTCAGAGGATTATGATGTTCATTAATAACCGGATAGACACATTTATGGCAAAGCCCATTCAGGTACACTATCATCAGCTGGAGTTGGCAGATCAACAAACCTACAGGGAAGGAATTCCCACGAGTGGCCCATATGATGATGCGGCCTGACTGCCCTGGGGCAATGGACAGGCAGTCAGAGACGGGCAACTAGGACATACATGTTAATTCCAACGGCCACCTAAGACAGGCACAGGACCAACTGCTGTTCTGCAAGCCCATGACGGGTAAGGCCTGGTTGGGTTCATGCAATGAGGTCCTTGACCTAAGACAGACGCTGTCCTCACAGGGCCTGCCATACTCTTAATTAAATAATATAAAAAGGGAGGAGATGTAGGGAGCCGAGTGACAGGCATTGCTGCCTAGATGTCTCTCTCTCTCTCTCCTATGGGCACTGCGTCTGCCTACATTAACCATAATCCTCTTCTGCTTACGTCGCTTATCCGGATGTGATGGTAACCCTGTTGTATTCATCTGTTTAACCTCTTCCTGTCCCAGCTCCCGCCCTTAGCCTATAAAAGGTGTGATTATTTTCTCAATAAACCGGAGGCTTGATTGGGTCACATCATCTTGCCTTCGTCTCTTTTTGTCTCCCCCATGTCTTTTATTTAATCCCCGTTTCCCCTACAGGAGCTCTGAACTTGTTGATCTGCAGGCCGGATCAACAGATAGATACAGGATCAAAGTTCACAGTGAGAGGCCCTAAGTTGCTTTTACCTGCAGTGAGGTTCCCAAGGTTCCACAATGCTCCTTTTCAGGAGCAGCAGCTCTGTCTGTCCAGAGCCTGATTCCCAGAGCAGATGGGAGAGAGGGAAATCAGATAGGGGAAGATGAAGGATTGGGGGGGGGTTCTCTTGCCACATCAGAATGCTTAAGTTTCTGCCGGCAAACCCAAAAGTGGAATGTCCTGGTATGTGGCCAGTGTCTCTCTGTTGGATCTGAATGGAGCTGGGCTCCATAAACCCAGTGTCCTAACACTTTGGTCAATTTCTGCAGGCTGGGTTGCTTGGTCCAGTTTCCCTGAGGACTGCCTCCTGCCCTGTTTGTTCTCAGTATTAACATCCAGTTTTTTCTCCAATATCTGGGAAGCATTAAAAAAAATTTTTTTTTACAAAGCAGTACTAATCCTCGAAGAAAAGAGTTACTGAAGTAATGACAGTCTTATAAAGAAAGGGAAGGACCTTTACTTTGAAAACTACAGCACTCTGAAGAAGGAGATTGAAGAGGATATCAGAAAATGAAAAGATATTCCTTGTTCTTGGGTAGGAAGAACCAATATAGTGAAAGTGGCCATACTTCCAAAATTTTTATACAGATTTAGTGCAAACCTAATAAACCTATTAACCTATATCTCCCATTACTAGAGAAGACAATCATAAAATTCATTTGAAACCAGAAGAGACCTAGAATAGCAAAGGAATTCTGGGTAACAAAGGCAAGGCATCAGAATATCTGACTTGAAATTGTACTACAAAGCTACCATGATAAAAACAGCATGGTACTGGCAAAAAATTAAAAAAGACCTGAGGATCAATGGAAAAGAACAGAAGATTCAGAAACAACTCTAAATGTACTCAGCCACCTTATTTTTGACAAGGGGGCCAAAGAACTTTACTGGAAGAAAGATAGTCTGTCTAATAAATGGTGCCGAGTCTTCCCATAGGTCATAGATTAAATCTATACCCGTATCTGTCACCATTCAGTAAACTACAATTGAAATGGATCAAAGACCTAAATATTAAAACAGAAACAATCCACTGGAAGATAAAATAGGTAAAGCTCTTGATAACATAGGTGTAGGTGTAGACTATGAACAAAACCCCAGTCACACAGGACATATTACAAAGAATCAAGAACTGGAATCTCATCATTTTAAACAGCTTTTTCATAGCAAAATTAACCATCAACTAAGTGAAGAGACAGAGTGGAATAACCCCCTGCCTTTTTAAAAAAACATTTGTCAGACAAGTGACTAGTATCTTAGAACTCACAGTAGCTTTATAGTATAACTTTAACTCAGGGATTGTGATGCCTCCTACCTTGCCTTTTTTGCCCAGAATTGCCTTTCCTATTCTAGGTCTCTTCTGGTTCCAAGTAAATTTTAGGAATGATATCTCTAGACCTGTGAGGTATGCTAAAGGTATTTCAATTGGAATTGAGTTAAAACTGTACAACCATTTTATGGTCATTTTCATAATGTTTGTTATTCCTATCCATGAACAAGGAATGTCTTCCCATTTTCTGAGATCTTCTTTGATTTCTTTTTTCAGAGTGCTGTAATTTTCACTGAATAGATACTTTTCTTCTTTTGTTAGATTGATTCCTAAGTTTTGCATTTTTTGGGATGCTGTTGTGAAGGGTGTGGTTTCTTTTATTTCCCTCTTAGTGAGTTTGTCATTTGTGTACAGGAATGCTATTGATTTTTGAGTGTTGATTTTGTGTCCAGCTACATTACTGGATTTGGTTAGTACATTTAGAAGTCTTTCAGTGGAGTTTTGGGGATCTTCTATGTAAAGTGTCTGCATGTCATCTGCAAATAACAATAATTTAACTTATTCTTTCTTTTCCTTATCCCTTTTATTTGTCTCTCTCTTCTGATTCCTTGGCTAGTATTTCCAGCACTGTATTGAATAGCAGTGGTGATAGTGACCATCCTTGTCTTATTCCTGATTTTAGAGTGAAAGCTTTCAGTTTTTGACCATTTAACATGATGTTGGCTGTTGGTTTGTCATAAACACTTTTTATCAGATTGAGGTAAAGACCATTGATACCAATTTTCCATTGGATTTTTATCATGAATGAGTATTGGACCTTATAAAAAACTTTTTCTGCATCTATTGGGATAACCACATGATTCTTATCTTTGACTCTATTGAGACCATGTATTACACTTATTGATTTGTGTATGTTGAACCATCCCTGCATTCCTAGGGTGAATCCCAGTTGGTTATGGTGTATAATCTTCTTGATGACTTGCTGCATTTTGTTTGCCAGTATTTGACTGAGGATTTTTGTATCTATGCTCATTAGGGAGACTGGCTTGTAGTTCTCTTTTTTGGTTGAGTCTTTCTTTGGTTTTGGTAATAGGGTGATACTTGCTTCCAGGAATGAGTTAGGGAGAATTGCTTCCCTTTCAATTTCATTGAAAAGTTTGTAAAGGCAATTCTAAGGCATTAAGTCTTCCTTGAATTTCTTGTAGAATTCTCTGTGAAAGCTACAAAAGACCTGGGTTTTTCTTTGTTGGTAAGGTTCCAATTACGTTTTCAATTTCATTAACTGAAATTGGGTTATTCAACAGTTTTACATCTTCTTGATTCAGATTTGGTAATTCATGCATTTCTAGGAACCTGTGCATTTCTTCTGTGTTATCAAACCTATAAGAGTAAAGGTTCTCAAAGTAGGCATTAGTGATCTTGTGTATTTTCATAGGCTGTAGAGATTTCACCCTTTTCATTCCTTATTGCCTGAATTTGAGTTTTTTTCTTTTCTTTTTTTAAAAATAAGGTTGGCTAGGGGTTTATCATTTGTATTCATTCTTTCAATGAATCAACTCTGATTCATTAATTCTTTGTGTTGTTTTCATAGTTTCTATTGTGCTGATTTCCATTCTGATCTTTATAATTTCCGCCTTTCTTTTAGCTTGATTTGCTTTTCTTTTACTAGATGTTTGAGGTGTAGTATCAGGTTATTTGTGTTTGTTGCATTTTCCTGATGAGGGAGTTCATCACAATAAATTTCCTTCTGAGAACTGTTTTCACTGCATCCCACAGGTTGTGGTTAAGTTGTATTTGTATTTTCACTTACTTGTAGATATTGTTTAATTTCTTCTATGACCTATTGATTGTTCAGGAGTGTATTATTTAATTTCCATGTGTTTATGGAGTTTTTGCAATTTCTTTTGTCATTAATTTCTAGTTTTATAGCACTACGATCAGATAATATGCATGGGATAATTTCAATTCTTTTGCATTTACTTAAGCATGTTTTGTGAGCTAGTATATGGTCTATTTCAGAGAATGTCCTGTGTCCAACTGAGAAGAATGTATATTCTGATGTTGTTGGTGGAACACTGTGCACACATCTACTAAGTCCATTTGTTCACAAATTTGAATCAACTCTGTTATTTCTTTGCTAACATTCTGTCTATTTGATCTGTCTCTGTGTCAAAAGAGTGTTAAAATCTCCCATTATAATTGCTTATTGATTTTTCATTTCTATTAATATTTGTTTATATAGCTGGGTGCACCCATATTTGGTACATTTTTATGATTGTTATCTCTACCTTTTGAAGGTTCCCCTAATTAGTATGTAGTGACCTTCTTTATCTCTTTTGATCATTTTTGGTTTGAAGTTCACATTGTCTGCAAAGAGTACAGCTATGCTTGCTGTTTTGGGGGGTTCTCATTACATGAAGTATTGTTTTCCATCCTTTGACTTTCAGTCTATGAATTTCCTTTCGGGTTAGATGAATTTCTTGTATGCAGCATATGGTTGGATGCTGTTTCTTGATCCATCCTGCCAGTCTGTTTCTTTTAACCAGTGAATTGAAACCATTTACATTAATGGTTTTTATTGATATATATTGGCTCATTTTTGTCACATAATTTTTTTGCTGTTGGTTTTTACCTTTTCCCTCTCTTTAACTGTGTGCCCTGCTTAGTAGTTTTTTTTATGTTAGTGTTCTTGGAGTTGTAATTTTTATGTCTATCTAGAATATCTTTCAATATTCTTTGCAGAGTTCATTTGCTGGTCGTGAAATTGTTCAGCTGTTCTTTATCATTGAAGTATCTTATTTATCCATCAATTTTAAAGGACAGTTTTGCAGGGTACATCAGTCTTGGTTGAAACCCAGATTGACTTCCTTTAGGATCTGAAATACTTCCTTTAGGCTTTGCAAAACTTTACTCCATGCTTTTCTTAATTTCATTGTTTGTGCTGAGAAGTCTGCTGTAAGTCTGATGGGCTTTCCTTTAAAGGCAATCTGTTTCTTTTCTCTAACAGGTTCTAATATTCTATTCTTATGTTGAATTTCTGGGATGTTGATTATTATATGTCTGAGTGTAGATTTATTTTGGTTATGGTAATTGCAGTTCTGTATGTTTCACTTATCTGTGTATCAGTTTCCTTTCCCATGTTTGGGAATTTTCTGCTATTATCTCTGTAAATAATCTTTTGATATCATTTGTGCTGTTCCCTTTTTCATCCACACTTAGTCTTGTATTATTTTTCTTTGCATTGTCTTGCAACTGTTGAATTGCTATTTCCTGACTCCTTGTTATTTTTAACAGATCTTTCCTTTCTTGTTCACTAGCTGTAATCTTGTTTTTGAATCTGAAAGTCTGTCTTCACATTCATTCATGTGGTTTTGTATCGGGTCCTGATCTAGATCCCCAATCTCCCAAATGAGGATACAGTGGAGGTTTAAATAAATTGAGACAAGTTATATGATTTTAGGGCTTCTAGAGGGTCAAAACCCTTTAGGTGAGCTCAAGACTCCAAGAGCTGAGACAAAGACTTCTCTGGGTCATCCCACTTTTATTAGGACCAAGGACAAAAGGTGAGGAAACTGAAGAAAGCACAGGAAATAAGCAGGACCTTAGGAATCATTTTAAAGACTTTTCCAAGTAGTAAATTATGCCAATTTAAGAGAATAACCTTATTTATAGGATGACACATATGGTAGGATGGAGACTACAGGAGGAAATTCCTTCAGTTGCAGTCTGTATTTACTTAATTAGTGTTGAAGCCAAAGTGTCTTCAGCTGCGGCCTTATCTTGCCTTTTGGGGTATCTCTGGCCTCACAGGCCACTACAGGCCTCAGCCAAGACCAGTGATTCATAGAGGTTCACTTACTATGAATCAGCTCCCATCACTAGGCAAGGGGCCGAGGCCTAGTGCAGACTCACAGATAAACCAATTAGTTAATCTTAAATCCTACTCAGAGCCACTGGGTAGTGGTCTCCAATAGTTTTGCCAGGTTTTGATGGTATTTTTGACTTCCAGGATGTCTTCTTGCATCTGTTCCATGTATTCTATTGTTTTCTGATGTTGTTTACACAAAGCTTCTATCTTTTGGAAATGTTCCTTGATTTTTTAAACTAGGTCTTCTTTAGATGTGTTCAGCATTTCTTTTATTATGTTTATCATTTCTTCTTTTACCTGGGAGATTATTTCTGATCTGAGTTCCTTTATAGCTTCATGGAGTTGCTTCTTTACTTTAGTTGCTATCATTTCAGATGTTTCAGGTGTATGACTTAAATTTTCTTCTGTGTCTATGTCTCCTAGGCTTGTTTGGGATGGGCTGGAGGTTCAAGGTTGCATTTTGCTCTTTTGTTTTGGCATTTTGCTGTATTCTCTGGTTTCCTAGTGGCACTTAGAGACTCCCTAGATGAGGGGTGTGCACTGGGTGGACCTTCAGCACCCCCACGTGGCTCACTGAAGTACTTCAGCTGCTTGAGATCATTGTGCAGGGTCTACTAGGTTCTGAGTGATATGTGGAGTATACTGGGCAGGCTTTCAGTTCACATTACATGGCACACCAAAGCTCCCTGGCTTCTTGGAGTCTTTGAGTGTGGCTCCACCAGGTTCCAAGCAAAGACTCACTGCTCCACAGCTAGGTATGGATCACTGTGGTAGGCTTCAGCTCACAGACATTAGCTCCGAGCTACCTTGAAGCCCCTTGGCAGGCCCAACCAGGACCCACTTGATGACCTAAAGCTCCCACTGTGTTTAGGGATGCCCAGGAGGGGCTTACCAGTTTCCATACAGAGTTCTGCAGCTGCATAGAAAGGTAGGGATTGCTGTGGCAGGTTTCAGCTCACATGCAGCAGCTCCTTGCTACCTGAAAATCACAGGGCAGGATCCAACCAAGACCCAGAGTGATGACTCAGATGTCTGGCAGTGTTTGGGGATGTTGGGCAGGGTCTTACCAGGTTCCAAGCAAGGTCCCATGGCTGCACAACTAGGTAAAGATCTCTTGGCAGGCTTCAGCTCACACATGGAAACTCCCTGTTATCTGGAAGTTGCTGGGTTGGACCCAGCCAGGACCAGAAGTCATGACTCAGAGGTTCTGCAGTGTTTGGGGATGCTGGATGGGGGCCTACCAGGTTCCAGGTGGAATGCTATGGCTGCACAACTGGGTAGGGATCTCTGTGGCAGACTTCAGCTCACATGCAACAGTTCCCTGCTACTTGGAAGTCAATAAATGTAACTGATAAGATTATATCCAAAAGATGAGAAGCATAAAACAAAAAGAGGCCTTTATTCTGAGAGCGAAGGGAGAAAACCAAAACACCACCCTGACCGCTTGAGTCCGGCTTTCTCTGTGGCAGACAAGTTGGCATGGGGGGGTATATAAGTAGCCTAAGCTTAGGGTAGTGCCCTAGGGCTATGAGAGATGCACAGGTATCTCATTGGCACAGGTTTGATGCCAGGGGCAAATTCCTAAGGGTAGGAGGAGATAGAGTCATAGGTAAATCCCTAGGGGTGGGGGAGATAGGAGCTCCCTGGTTCCTGCTGAGGTTTTTCTGGATACAAAGTCCTGTCTGGGCCAAAACTCTTTCAGTAACTTTTTACAAGTTTTATTCATTGGGCTGAGGATGTTGCTTAGTGATACTGTGCTTGCCTAGTGCACATGAGGTTGTGGGTTCAATCCCCAGCACCACACAAACACAAAAGTGTTTATTAACATGGAAATAAGTTTGGAGTATATTAAAAGTGAAGACAGAAAAACAGATATAAACGTTATATTTTCAACATAAATTTGTATTTGCATAAGTATCCATATATTAGCAACAAGAGGTTCTAAGAGGAATAGATTTGAGGCATTAGATTCTTTTTATTCTTGTATTTTTAAACATCTTTGAGATCCACAAATAACATAATACAGAAAAACAATATACAAAACCTTGAATAGAATGATAGAACTTATTTTAGTTTATATTTGCATTTTAGTGTATAATTTATTTTCAGCCAAATATGCCTACTTTATGTCTTTGAAACTATTTTGTTAGTAGTTTTATTTTCTAAATTGGTCAATAGTGAGTGTTTCCAATCATTACTGCATATTTTTCAAATGCAGTTCTGGTACAGAGGCTATCAGGAGAGAACAGATTGATGAGTACTTGAGTTGTTTCCAATTTATGATGTTCTACACATTTGTAATTTCCATTTAAAATGAAGTATAAATAAAAACAAGTGTGGTTGATTCTAAAAAAAGAATAAAATGGAATGTTTTGGTTTTGATCTATTTTAACTTTTAAATTTTGATTGTTTTGTTTTTTCTTGTTGTTTACTTGGTTTTATTTTTTTTTGAGAATTTTGCCTCCCAAAATCCATACCATTCCAGAACAGCACAATTCTGAATTTGTGCAAATGGGATGACATTACCCTTGTGTAGTGAATCTCTGAATATGCATATTTGAGGTTATCCTTGCCATGATCTGTACATAAATAGGAGATAGGGATGGACTTTGAAGATCCTCCACTTCCACAAACTCTTCAGTCCTCCAAGGAAAAACTGAGGTCAACACAAACTCATTCTGTATTCCCAAGATCTCTTAGTGAGTTAAATGTGGAACTAAAACCAGTGATAATATGTATCATGTTTAGGACATGGCCACATAACATAAATACCACACTCTACCCTAATTCAAAAATTTTAAACAATTCTATGCTATAGATGAAGAAACTACTGTGATAGAATTGAAGTATCTTACCTCAGATCACACAGTCTGACAGCCATAGAGCCAGAAATCAAAATCAGTTTCTCTAGCTAGTGTGACTTAATGCTACTTCCAGCCTCTAATACAAGACCCACCCCAGGTATATTCATTATATTTCTGCACCTGGGTCACAGAAACAATTTATCTTGGAGATCTATGTTCTCCTATCATGATATGGAGGAGGAAACAGAGGTGGTCAAAGATATGTTTGTTACTCCACTGTCACAAGCATCATGGTGCTGGATCCAAGTCTTTTGGCTTCTGGTTTAGTGCTTTCTCTAGGAGTTTATTCCATTCATCCATCATAATTCTATGTACGATGTGTGCCTTGTGTGTGCATAAGTTAACCTATTTGTGTGAATGTGTGTGTGAGAGTACATTCTATCCACAGGAAGAATACCCAAGCATGCCCCAGAGCAATTGCACCAGTACAGAAGCTTCTCCAACCAGCATTGATTCCACACAGAACTTGAGATCAGAGTCAGATTCCTAAATGTAAAAGTGGGAAGGGGTCATACAGTGGAATAGCCACATCCAGGGCACTGAGGGACTAAGGGTGTTTCATGGATGCAAGATCCAGGCATATGCTTTCTTAAAGTCCAATGAGCAAGGCTCAGAGGATCCTCTGATGTCACCAATAGATCTGATACTCCAAAAATAGACAAAGTTTGAGCCATAAGTCCTGCCTTCCTCAGGACAGGGTATTACTCATACTCCTGCCTCAGCAACAGAACTTAATGTTGTGCATGCACTCCTAGGGAAGGAGTGGGCACATGCAGTAGGATTTAAGAGGGTGCAAAATGCAACTCTGGAAGGAAAAGAGAAAGCATGTCCAAAGATAAGCAGAAATTTTAAGCTGTCCCTGAGGCAGGAGTACTGAGTGCCAGTTACACCTACCAGACAATTTAAGGGCAAACTGAGAGGCAGGTGCTGTGAAATTGTTCATCCAGGCATGGGAGAGAACCTCTCACTCGGGTTTCTAGACAGGTACATTATAGGTGAGGTGCTGTAGTGTCTGGGGATGGTGTTGTTGGAGCGACATAGAGGAAGTAAAGTGAGTGAATATGAATGGGGGAACACTGTGAAAATAAGAAGTTGGGGACCAGTGGCTGATGGCCAAACCATAAAGGCTTTCAGATAAAATGGATCTCAAGTTGCAGCCAAAGACAGTGTGGCAGACCTAACAAGTTAGAATTATGTCGTCTATTTCCTTAGAGATCATGAAACAAAACAAAACAAAACAAAACAAAACAAAACAAAACAAAACAAAACACAAATACCATGTATGTCCAGAAAAGTCATTTACCTGGAGCCCTGACACCTGCACTATCTTGGATCAAGCCTCCCCTCCTTTTTTTTTTTAAAATAAGGAAAATAGCTGGGCAAAGGTCTCAAAAATGCAAAAATTGCTGAGAGGGAATGTGAGACAGGGGCTAATTTTTCTGCCCCCCCCGAGATCTCTTCTAGGCAGATGCAACTAAGTGATTAACAATTTTTTCTCCCATGGCCACTGGGTGAGTTTTAATTTATTCTCTGGGGTCAGCTAAGTCTCCTGTCTCCCTCAGATCTGGCTCACAGCCCCAAGTGCCTCTGCAGCAGAAATTATCTGCTGCAAATGGGTATATCTCAGTACAACATGACACAGTTACTGTAATAGTGCCACAGTTATTTTTGCCCATCAACATGTGAAACTTGTATATTCTACCACACCCATGCCTCTAAATGTAATTTTTCTCTTTCTTTCTTTCTTTCTTTCTTTCTTTCTTTCTTTCTTTCTTTCTTTCTCTCTTTCTTTCTTTGTTTCTCTTCCTTCCTCCCTCCCTTCCTTCCTTCCTTTCTTTCTTTCTTTCTTTCTTTCTTTCTTTCTTTCTTTCTTTCTTTCTTTCACTACTTTAAAGAAGATAAAACCAAAGAAAATAAAGCAGAATAAAATCAATCAAAATAAACCAGAATAAGATACAGGACTTCCAAACCTTATGAAATCAACAATAGTTACAATAATGCCTTTGTTGTCTTCAAAATAGCTGCAAATACTACCTTTGGATATGTTAAAAATCTAACAGAACAGAACAGAATACAAACTATAAAAACAATACAATGAATGCAATAAAGGACATCAAAACAAGCCAATAGTAAATACATAATGTCTTCCATAACATATCTTGCTATCTTTCAAATATCTGTTCATTCCATCAGAGTTAACATGAACAAAACAAAAGAAAATAAAAACCCAACCCAACAAACCAATGAAAATCATATAGTTCCAGGTGGGGATCTCCTCCTTGTAGGGCCTGGATCTCTTTGTCCACAGTCTGTGAATGGTGCTGACTCACAGAGAGAGCTTGCGTCTGGTTCTCCCCAAGCCTGCAATGGTCCCTGCATGGCACTGGTTTCTGGATGGGGAATCTCTTCCTATGGGACCTGGTTCTCTCACTCTGCAGTCTGTGAATGGTGCTGACTCATAGAGAGAGGTTTGGGTCTGGCTCTCCCCATGCCAGAATGTCCTGTGCATGGTGCTTGTTTCCAGGAGGGGGGTCTCCTTCCATGGGGCCTAGTTCTCTGCCTCCACAGTCTGCGAAGGATCTGTAGTCACTTTCTAACACAACACCTAGTCCTTATATCATGAGAACTGCAAAATGCAATTCTCTCAAAACTCATCTTTTTCTAATACCAAGAGGCCCAGTGTTTGACATAGCAACTCATGAAAGCTGGCCTGGTTCAGGAGTTCCCTAATTCCTCACACACTGCCTCTTGCCACCTACCAGGTTCCTGCAGCAGGAGGAATGCACTCTGTAAGGAGGTCATTGGTCTCTGCCTAAATCTCACTATGTCCCTGTCATACTACGCACAGCTTTGCCAGATTTTATTTGCCTCTTTCCTTCTTATAGCTATAAGGATACTGGCAATTTATATTTATTTATTCAGAGTCCTGTTATACAGGACTCTATAAATAACTTATCATAGAGCTAGCCAGGAACCACTATGTGTGAGCTGAAAGCTGCCACAGTGACCTCCATCTAGCTGTGCAGATGTAGGACTTTGCTCAGAAACTAGTAGGGCCACCCAGCATCCCTAAATAGTCTGAACCTTTGTGTCATCACTCAGGTACTGGTTGGGCCACACCCAGTGACTCCTAGGTAGTCAGGAGCCACTACATGTTGAGTGGCACAAGCTGAAGGCCTCCACAGTGAGCTCCACCTAGATATGCAGCCTTAGTATGTTGCTCAGAACCTGGTAGGGCCCAACACAGAGACCCAAAAAGCTGGGGAGCTTTGGCATGCTACATGGTATGAGCTGAAAGCCTGCCCAGTGTACTCCAGATACCATTCAGCCTTACTACACCACTCAGAACCTAGTAAGAGCCTGCACAATGACCTCAAACAGTTGGGGTACTTCAGTGGGCCATGTGGGGAGTGCTGAAGGTCTACCCAGTGAACATTTCCCATCCAAGGAGTCTCTAAGTGCCACTAGGAAACCAGAGAATATGTAAAATGACAAAACAAAAGAGCAAAATGCAACCTCAAGTCTCCAGCCCATCCCAAACAAGTCTAGGAGATATGGACATAGAAGAAAATGTAAGCCATATACCTGAAACATCTGAAATGATAGCAACTGGAGTAAAGAAGCAGCTCCATGAAGATATAAAGGAAATCAGATCATAAATAATCTCCCAGGTAGACTTCCAGGAGAACATGGTGGATACATAACAGCAGCTACAGAGGCTCTCTGAGATAGAGATAGCTAGCTTAGATTCCAGGAATGGTGCAGTGTGGGGAGTCCTAAGCAGGGGGAGATATACCCTGCTGACCCAGGAATGAACTAAGCTGAGAAAAAACAACTGGAAATGCACTCCTGGTGCTATGACTGGAACAGCTAAAGTCTCAGTGCCAAAGCTGGAACCCGTGCATCTGGAAACCACAGTTTGAATTTTCTGCTGCTGCTGCTGCATCTGAATCAGCACAAAATGGATAGAGACACGAAAGCTCTGAGATTGGGAATTGGTGAACTGAATTGAGAACAGAGCTGGCAGGGAGCCCTGCATTGACCTCTGGTGAGTGAGAGAAATGGGGATCCTTCCATAGACTAGGAGGCTCTTACAGAGGACATTCTGGGACCAGGCAGACTAGCTGGAACAGGACACTGCAGTGACTTCAGTCACATATTCCCTTCTCAAGCGGGATTGGTGGGGAGTGCTTGATCTGAGTAATGCCGCGGACTAAGACCCAGTAGGCTAGCCCAAACCAGGTCCTGGTGCCTGGCAGTGCACCCTAATGTAGTGAAGCCTTCAGCAGGTTGACTGACCTGGAGGGGCGGGCCCAGCATAGGCTGCCCAGGTCTGTGTCTCCCTAGTACACTGCAGTGGGTGGGAACACCTAGCTGGCATGATTCAAACAAACTGTAACCAACAAAGAAAGAAACTGGGCCTCCTATATACGCTTGTATGGAAGGAACAAAAAGTGTGGGAAGAGGGAGCAACAAGAAAGGGTCCTCAGTCTCCAATCCTGAGAACACCAATCCAGGAAAGGTAAATGCAAAGGAGAATGAGGACAGAAAACATGCAATATCAGGCATGGCACAAATAGACATAAAGCGATATCTCTGGGACCTCGTAGATGAGTTCAAAAGTGAGGTATTTAACCAAGTAAAGCAAGATATAAGTAGAATAGTTGAAGAAATGCTAAGCACCCCCCCAAAAAAAACAGATGGTAGAATGGAAGAAGAGAAAAAAAGAGGAGAATTGTTTAATGGAGAAAATAGAGAAAATGTAGAATACGTGAAGCAGGTTCAAAGAGATTACCAAGAAACTAAAAACTCTATTGAAAGCTGGCATAACAGCTTGAAAGAAACTAAGGATAGATTATCTGAACTGGAGGACAGATTTGTAATGTGGGAGCATGAAATGAAAAACTTCTTAAAAATAGCAAGGAAACAAGCAGTAAAAATACAAAGGCTAGAAGATGATAAGAAGATCTATAACTTAAGAATTAAGAATGCAAAGGAAGAAGCAGGGATACAAACAAATGAACTACAAAGGCTATTCACAGAAACAATCAAGGAGAACTTCCCTAATATGGGAAAAGGTAAAGATATTCAGATCTATGAGGCATACAGGACCCCAGCCACTTACAACCCAAACAGAACTACACCCAGGCATATAATAATCAAAATTCCAGAAATCCAATATAAGAACAGAATATTAAAAGCTGTCAGAGACAAGAAACAGATCACTTTCAAGGGAACACCTATCAGAATTACAGCAGACTTCTCGGCACAAACCATCAAATCATGAAGAGCATGGGGCAAAATAATTCAAACTTTGAAAGACAATTACCTCCAGCCAAGATTGATATATCCTGCACAACTGTCCCTAGAAATTAATGGAGAAACAAGGTGCTTCCAGGACAAAAAGGAACTAAGAGAATTTGCAAACACCAATTCAACTCTTTAGAGAATACTGCAGGACATTCTAAAAGAGAAAAATACCAAGATTCCACAAACAGTGGCAGAGAGGCCACAATGAATGGAACAGAAAGAAAAATGAAGAAGACAAACTGACAACTAATGACAGAAAAAGAGCTCAACAGAAATGAGGCAGAGAAGGTTGGATGGTAGGAACAGCTATTTTGGAGAAAACAAGACATCATAATAGCTAGTGGTGATTTAATATCATCTTGTTTTGAAGTCCCATCAAGCTTTTTTTCTTTTGTCTCCATCAGTCTTAACATGTTGCATCTTATTGGATTTTATTATATGTGATAATATAAACAAAAACTTTTATAGACAAGGAGATAATACAGAAACCATTGTTCATTTTCTGTTAGTTCTAAATACCCTGTAATACTGTCATTTTGTTGAATGGTTTTACATTGTCTTGATATGTTTGATGCTACAGTATACAACATTATACTCAAGGATTTCAAGGAAAGAGACACTACAGTAACTACTTTTATGTCAGAATATCTTGTGGTGAAACACTATTTTGCTTACATGGTTATGTTCTGACCTGTGGTGTTTTGTTGTTATGTCCTCCTTTATCTCAATCTCCTTTTTTATTATTTATTTTTTTATTTTTTATCTTTTTAACTAAGGGAAAAAATAAATAAAAAATAGCAGGATATATTATAGTAACCCCCCAAAATAATCCCCCAGGTAAAATAAGAAGTGATAAACATAATGAAAGAAAAACTGAATATAACTAAAGAAGACATAGTTTAAAAAAACTGAGGAGCATTGCAAAAAGATGGAAACCTTGAAAGCACAATATAAGAAAGAAACAGAATGCATGAAACAGATTCAAAGAGATATCTAGGAAATAAAAAATATCATCAAAAGCTGGCAAAACCACATGAACGAATGTGAAGACTTTCAGACTTTGAAGCCAAGATTGCAGCTAGTGAGCAGGAAAGATCTTTTAAAAATAACAAGGAATCAGGAAATAACAATTCAATAGTTGCAAGATGATGCAAAGAAAAACAATATAAGATTAATAGGTACGAATGAAAAAGAAAGTGACAACATAAATGATATAAAAAGGCTATTTGCAGAAGAATAGTTGAAAAATTTCCAAACATAGGAAAGGAAACTGACATACAGAAGAGTGAAGCCTGTTGAACTCCCATTAGACATAGCAAAAATAAATCTACATCCAGACATGTAATAATTAGCATCCCATAAATTCAACATAAGAACAGAATATTAAAAGCTGTTAGAGAAAAGAAACAAATCACCTATAAAAGAAAGCCCATCAGAATCACAGTAGATTTCTAAACATAAACAATGAAATCAGAAGAGCATAGAATGAAGTATTTCAAATCCTAAAGGAAAATGACTTTCAACCACAATTGATGTACCATGCAAAAGTGTCCTTCAAAATCAGTGGAGAAATAAGATACTTCCATGATAAAGAACAGCTGAACCACCAAACCAACTCTGCAAAGAATATTGAAAGATATTCTAGATAGGCATAAAAAAGTTTGACTTTAAGAACACCAAAAAAAGAAAGAAACCACCAAGCAGCACAAACAGAGAGGAATGGTAAAGAACAAACAGCAGAAAGATAACATGACAAAAATGAACCAATATTTATCAGTTATATCCAATGTAATGTAAATGGCTTCAATTCACCAATTAAACCAAACAGACTGGCAGGACGGACCAAGAAACAGCATCCAACCATAAGCTGTATACAATAAATCCATCTAATCCAAAAGGAATTCATAGACTGACAGTCAAAGGATGGAAAACAACACTTCATGCAACAGAAACCTCCCAAAAAAGCAGGGGTAGGTATTCCATTTGCAGACAATGTTAACTTCAAACCAACAATGATCAAAAGAGATAAAGAAGGTCACTAAATACTGGTAAGAAGAAAACTTCAAGAGGAAGAGATAAGAATAAGTATATATGCACCAAATATGGGAGCACCCAGATATATAAAATAAATATTAATAGAAATGAAAAATCAAATAAGCAATAATACAATTATAATGAGAAACCTTAACACCCCATTGACACAAACAGATATTGAGAAGAGACCTAGAATAGCAAAGGTAGTTCTGGACAATAAAGGCAAGGTAGGAGGCATCACAATCCCTGACTTGAAGTTATGCTACAAAGCTATTGTGATAAAATCAGCATGGCACTGGAATAAAAACAGACCTAAAGGTGAGTGGAATAGATTAGAAGGTGCAACCACCGCTACACACACACTCAGCCACCTTATCTTTAACAAAGGGATCAAACATGCTCACTGGAAGAAGGATAGCCTCTTTATTAAGTGGTGCTGAAAAAACTGTCTTTCCATATGCTGAAAACTAAAGTAGATCCATATCACCATGCACTAAACTAAAGTCAAAGTGGGTCAAAGATCTAAATATTAAAACAGAAACACTAAATATAGTACAAGACAAAGTAGGTAGAAATCTTGAAGACATAGGGGTCAGCAAAGAATTCATGAACAAAAATCAAACTGCATGGGAAATATTTCTCAGAATCAACAACTTGGATCTCATCTTATTAAAAAGTTTTTGCATGTCAAAAATAATCTCCAACAGAGTGAAAAAAAATCTACAAATTGGGAAAAAATCTTAGTCAACTCTCTGTCATACAACTCTGTTTTATCTAGAACATAGAAAGAATTTTAAAAAATCAGGTCTCCAAAATTCAAAGACCCAACCCAAAAATGGATCTATGAGATGAGTACACACTTCTCAGATGAAGAAATACAAATGGCAAATAAATATATGAAAAAATATTCACCACCATTGGTCATTAGAAAAATGCAAATGAAAACAGTACTGAGATTCCATCTCACCCCCAAAAGGATAACCAACGTCAAGAAAATCACCAATAACAAATGCTAGAGAGGCTATGGGGGGAAAGGAACAGTTCTGCACTTTTGGAGGAAGTGTAGACTGGTGGAAATCAGTGTGGAGGTTCTTCAAAGACTATTTGACCAAACTATTCTAGTTCTGGGTATATTCCCAGAAGAACTGAAAGCATCATACCATAGTGATATATGTGCACCCATGTTTATAGCAGCGCAATTTGTAATAGTTAAGTCTTGGAAGCAACCCCAATGCCCATCAACTGAAGAATGGGTATTTTTATACAATGAAATACTACTCAGCTATAAGGAAGGGCCACAAAGAGGCTTTTATAGGTAAATGGATGTGAGACCATACATGTAAATGAAATAAATCAAGCTCACATGTGTAAATAACATATTGTCTCTTTAGTGTAAGAAACTGCAAGAGTAAATAAGATCCAAAATTTTCAATAAATTTTGTGAAATGGTAAGAAACTGCCCGAAGAGAAAAAAATAATTCAGGGAAAAAGAGAAAGGAGGAAGGAAGAGGAATGAAATAAGATATAAATATATATTTATATATACACACACTTAAGATTACTAAGGTGATTGTACTATTAGTTTTATTAGTTCTTGGAACAAAACAGTATCTGTGGGATTAGATCAATTTTGCATGACTATATCTATTTATTCAAATAAGACTTGTGAAGATAACTATGCAACAACAACAAAAATAACATAACAATGAAAATTGTTATGTTCCTACCATCTTATTTTGAAATCCTACATTTTTATCATTTTAGGTTCTTAGATATAGTTCTGTATTTGTTGCTTTGTTTTTTCCTCTAATACAAAAAGGATAGATGTACTTATATATGCTTTTATATGTCTAGAACTTCACCTAGAGTTTACAAGAATTGATTTTATTATGTGTGATAGTATGAGTAACTACACTGAAGAAAATAAGACACCCTGGTAGCCAGTGATGATTTCCTATCAATTTTTTTGGTCTTTTTTGAGACAGGGTCTCCCTATGCAGTTCAGGTTAGGCTTGAGCTCACTTTGTAGCCCAGGCTGGTCTCAAACTTGCAATGATCCTCCCACCTCAGCCTCCTGAGTGCTGGGATTACAGGTGTGAGCCACCATGCCTGGCGATTTCCTATCATTTTGATTCAAAAACCAGTAATGCTTTTATTTTTGGCTTTGATTGGTTTTAGTTTGTTTTCAATTATTTGATTTCAATCTGTATGAAGGTATGGGCAGCTATTTTGAAGAAAGGAAGAGATATTATGGTAGCCACTGCTGATTTCCTGTTGTATTGTTCTGAAATCCTGTGTTATTTGCATTGTTTTGCTCTGATCTGCTTTGTTCTGTTTTGTTTTATTCCATTTAAATTAAAAAATGAAGACAAAAATAGTTTATCATAATATAAAACCACAATAAAGCAAAATTTTGTAGTACCAATCAGGGGAAGAAAGAATGAGAATAAATTAAAAAAAGAAAGGTAAACATATAAGACAAATTCAAATGAGCCTGAAAATTGCCTAAAGCTCTATAAGATATAACAGAGACTGATTATGCAAGGAAATATGACAATTGTTGGAACTAAGGCCAAATAGAAGTTTCTCCCAAATACATGCCAATAAAAATGACTGTGGGTAGAGCCTTACCATTGCCTTGATAATGAGCTTTCTTTTTCATCTTTTTGAGACAAGGTTTCATTTAGCAATTCAGGCTGGCCTTGAACTTTCTTTGTGGCCCAGGCTGGCCTGGAACTCACAGCTATTCTCCTGCCTCAGCCTTCTGAGTGCTGCAATTACAGGTACGTGCAACCATATCCAGCTGACAAGGAGTTTTCTAAAATACTGTAGTAGATCAAATAACTACCCTCAACACAGAGGATGCCATTGCATCAAAGGACCTCTATGGTTGATATACAGGAGGTCTTTGTTTCTGTGCTCTTTGCTGGTGGAGCTTCATCTAAGGTAGAATTTTTCAACCTCAACTTGTTGACATCAGGCCAGGGAATCCAGGTTATTCTTATGTATTGTAGGATGTTTAGTAGCAGGCCTGGCCTGCGTCCATTAGATGCCAGCAGTAGCCTGTCTCCCTGATTGTGATGTCAATTGCCTTTAGATATTGCTAAATGTCACATGGGGACCAAGTCATCCTAGCTGAGAACCTTCAATCCAAGGGTAGAAATCATTGTCCCTCCCTTCATTTTTTAATTGTAGGGAGGTGAATAAGGGAAACTTTCTTGCCTGGTTGTATTTTTATCATTTTTAAAGAGCTTTATTGAAGTAAAATTTTTGTACCTTGAAATCTGTTCACTTAACATATGTAATTCAGTGGCTTTTAGTATATTTGTAAGCTTGTATAACAAATGTAATTACCAAGGTTTGGCACATTTTCATCATACTGAAAAAGTAAGTTAGTATTCCTTGGCAGTCATTCTTCATTCTTTCCTTCCTCAACTTTCACCTCTCATCTATTATCTCTCTATAGAATTGTCTCTTCTTAAAAAGTCATTCAATGTGTAATACATATTTTTTATTTTAAAGAGGATAAAACCAAGAAAAATAAAACAGAATGAAACCAATCAAAACAAACCAGTATAAGTGATACAAGACCTCAAAAAATACAAAATAAATAGTTACCATAATGCCTCTTGTTGTCCTCAAAATAGCTGCAGATACCCTCAGACAGTGAAAATCAAATAGAACAGAACAGAATAGAACCAATAAAATTGAAACAATGAATACAATAAAGGACTTCAAAACAAGACAATAGTAAATCCAAAATGGCTACCATAATATACCTTGCTATCTTTGAATTAGTGGCTCTTGTCATTGCATATAATAAAATCAAACAAAACAGAACAAAACCAAACCCAACAAAACAATGAAAATGACACAGGACTCCCAAATAAGACAATAGGGAACTGACAATGGCTATCCCCCTCAGAAGGAGATTCTCCTCTAGATGCCATACTGCCAACCATCATCCTCTGAATGGATGATAAAACCACTGATGCTAGACCTGAAAGGTCAGTGAAACACCAAAATACCACAAGCATCAAATTGCATTTCATTTCAATTGCTATCATCACAGCCTGTGTTTCTCCAGACCAGTTGGTTGCTTATGAGGGGAGTGGGGTTGGCTCTTCTTGTTTTCCAAACTGTGTGCTGAAAGGGCCCATGGTCTGGTTGTATCATGTTTTCAAGATTCATCAATGTTGGAGGATGTAGCCGTCCTTCTATTTTTTCCATTACAATTTTAGTTACTTTCCTCATTGCTGAGATAAAAATACTCAATACTCAAACTTTAAGGAAGAAAGGTTTATTTTAGCTCACGGTTTGTAGAGGTTTTGATCTGTAGACAGCTGGCTCCAAGACAAAGTGGTATGGTAGAGGGGCATTGCAGAGGAGAAACAATCCATGGCATGTCAAGCAGAAGGTAGCAGCAGCAGCAGCAGCAGCAGCAGCAGCAGCAGCAAAAAAACTATGGTTTTTATCCTCTCCAGTTTACTCTCCTTTTGGATGTTGCCACTTATACCCAGGGTGGGCTTTCTCATTATTTACATGCAGAACTATACTAAACAAATCAGTGGGCTAATTTGGTAATCATGGCCCCTTAATCCTTGTATCATACAATTTAATCCAGCATCAAACACCTAGGTCCAGCCATCTCTTAAAACTCCCACTTATGAGTTTATGAGGCTTTGGGGGGACATCTAGACACAAGGCATAACAATTGCCAAGTGATAACTAGTGTATGGATGTATTTTATCATATTTATCCACTCAATTCATGACTATTTGAGTTGTTTACACATTGAACTACTACAAACAATTGAATTATGAACATTTGCATATGAATTTTTATGTAGGCATATACTATAAATTTTAATTTTTCTTATTTTTAACTTTTTATTTTTATAGTACAAGCTTATAGTAAACAATGATTACATTAATAATAGAAAACTGAACATGGACATAACATATTTTGATTTTTTTGTCTCATTCCTTCCTCTATCTCCCCCTCCTTCTCCTCTCCTTTCATATCTTGTCCCCTCCCCATTTTCAAAAGATCTATCTTTCTGTTTCTTATTGTCTTTAATTTTGCTCTTTATTTATATTTTGGGTTTCTTGTATAAGAAAAATCATGTGATTATTAGCTCATATACATGATACTTCACTTAATATTATTTCTTAAAGGTGCATCCATTTTCATAAAAGTGACTCAAGTATATCCTTTGTGGGAGAATAGTACTGCATTTATACTATGTAGTATAGTATTTATACTATGTTTTCATATTTTTAATTTTATTTTAACGAGGCAAAACAAAACAGAACAAAGCCAATCAAAACAGACTTGTGTAAGTGACACAGGGCTTTAATATAATAGGAAATAAACAATGGTTACCATAATACCTCTTGCCATCTTCAAAATAATTACAGATATCTTCAGACATAGTAAAAATCAAACAAAACAGAACAGAATAGACCAATAAAAACAAAAAAAAATGCAATAAAGGACTTCAAAACAGGATAATAGTATATCCAAAATGGCTACCATAGTATCTGCCCATTATCTTTGACATAGCTGCCCATGCCACTGGATACAGCAAAATCAAACAAACAGAACAAAACCCAACCCAACAAAACAATGGAAATGATACAGGACTTCAAAATAAGACAATAGGGAAACAGCAATGCCACCACCCTCAGAAGGAGATTCCCCATAGATGCTACCTTGCATACTACCTTCCTCTGTATAGATGATCAGACCATGGGCTTTAGACCTGCAAAGTCAGTGAAACACTAAATACTACAAACATTAAATTATATTCAACTTCAGTAGCCATTATCACAGTCTATGTTTTTCTGGATCAGCTGATTGCTTATGGATGGTTGGTTGGGGAGTTGGCTCTTCTTGTTTCCCAAACCACACACCAGAAGGGGATAGCATCTAGCTTTCTTTCCAATGGCCCACACAAGATTCTGATTCACAGGGAGGCTTGCTTCTTTCACATTTTCTCTCTCTATTCATCTGTTGATAGATGTACAAGCTGCTTCCACGATTTAGTTATCATGAGTTGTGTTGTCATAAACATGAGTATGCACGTACTTCTGTAATATATCATTGACTCAGAAAGATATCTAGAAAAGGAATAGTTGGATCAAATGGAATTTCTATTGGTAGTTTTTTGAGGAATCTCCACATTGATCCTTATTATGGGTAAATGCATTTACATTGCCATCAACAATGTAGAAAGTGTTCCTTTCTCCCATAGTCTTGCCATCACTTGTTATTATTTGATTTCTTGACCACAACCATTGTTTCTGGAGTAGGATGGAATGTCAGTGTTTTTTTAAGTTTGCATTTCTCTGACAACAGTGATGTTGAACATTTTTATTGTATTTATTGGCTAATATTTTTTCAGAGTAATGTCTTTTTCAGTTGCCCATTTTTTGGATTATGTCTTTTTTGGGGGGTCAAATTCTAATTTTTGAGTTTTTTGTATATTCTAGATATTAGTCTTGTGAGGCATAGCTGGCAAGAGTTTTTACTATTCTGTTGATTGTCTCTTTACTCTGTTGGTTTTCTTTGCTGTGCAGAAAATTTTAATTTACTGTAATCCCCTTTACTGATTCTTAATGTTATCTCTTGTATAACTAGGTTTCTGTTTTTTGACTATATCTTTAGAAATACAAGAGCTTTAAATTTTGAACAGTTCAATGTATAGATGTTTGTAGCTATAAATCTTTTTCTTTACAACCTGTTATCTAACTTCTACATACTATGAACTTCACAAATTTTCTTTTGTTATTGATTTCATGTTATTTCCACTGGGATCAGAGAACATACTTTGTATAACTTCAATCCTTTTTAATTAATTAAGACTTAGTTTATGGCCTAACATATGATCTGTCACCAAAAAAGTTCAGTGTGCACATGAGAAAATGTGCATAATGCTATTTGGTGAATCATTTCGTGGGTATATCTTAAGTCTCATTTACTCTCATTTATTTTCTAAGCCTTCTTTTCTTAGTTGGTCACCTGCTCCATTCTGTCCAATATTGAAAGTAGAATGTTAAAATCCCCAATTAAGTATATTGGACTGTCTGACAAACTGTTCTTTTTGTCTTTCCTTCATGTATTTGGGACCTCTGTTCTTAAGTGGCTATACTAACATCAAGTATAAATAGAATTTGAGGGACTCAAAAAAGATGGCAGATTGATAACAGCAAGCTACAGAGGCACCCTGAGATAGTCAACTTAGATTCCAAAAATAACACAGTGTGGGGAGTTCTGAACAGAGGGAGACAGACACTTTAAATCCAGGAACAAACTAAGCTGAGGGAAACCAATTAAAAATACAGTCCCGGTGCTACTATTGGTACAGCTATGGTCTCAGTACTGCCACTTGAACTCACTGCTTGAACACCCTGCTGCTGCCGCACTTCAACCCATGCAGCAGAAACTTACTGAGCTACCTGAAAGCCCACCAGTTTCAACTCACTGGAGAAGCATTTGCACTAAGGACGGGAATCTGTGAACTGAACTGAGAGCTGAGCTGGCAGGGAACTCTGCATCGCCCTGCGGTGAGTGATGGGAATAAAAACCCTTCCATAGACAAAGAGGCTCCAATAGATGACATTCTGGGGCTGGGAAGACTGGCCAGAACAAGAGGCTGCAGTGACTTCAGTCAGCTACTCCCATCTCAAGTGGGATTGGTGGGGAGTACTTGACCTGGGCCATGTCCTGGACTGCGATCCAGTGGGCTAGCCCAAATCAAGTCCCTGTGCCTAGCAGTGTACCCTAATGCAGTGAGGCCTTCAGCAGGTTGACTAACCCGGAGGGGCGGTCCCTACATAGGCTGCCCCAGTCTGTATCTCTGTAGTACACTGCAGTTGAGGGGAGCACCTAGCCAGCATGATTCAGACAAACTGTAACCAACAAAGAAAGAAACTGGGCCTCCTATACATACCTGTATGGAAGGAACACAAAATATGAGAAGAGGAAGCAAGAAGAAAGGGTCCCCAGTACCTAATCCTGAGAACATTGATCCAGGAAAGGTAAATGCAAAGGAGAATGAGGATAGCAAACATATAGTATCAGACACGGCACTAGTAGACATAAAGTGATATCTTCAGGACCTCATAGATGAGTTCAAAAGTGAAATATTTAACCAAGTAAAGCAAGATATTAATAGAATAATTAAAGAAATGCTAAGCACATCTCAAGAAAAAACAGATGTAAGAAGGGAAAAACACACAAAAAAGCAGAGAATTTTTTTGGTCTTTTTTGTTTTTATCGATACCAGGGATTGAACACATGACTGCCTGCTTGCAAGGCAGGCACTTATGCCGCTGAGCTAAATCCCCAGTCCTGAGGATTGTTTGATAAAGAAAATATAGAATACATGAAGCAGGTTCAAAGAGATTACCAGGAAACTAAAAACTCCACTGAAAGCTGGCAAAACTGCTTGAAAGAAACTAAAGATAAAAAAAGAAACTAAGGATAGATTATCTGAACTAGAGGACAGGCTTGCAATGTGGGACCATGAAAGGAAAAATTTCTTAATAACAAGGAAACAAGCAGTAACAATACAAAGACTAGAGGCAGAGATTTCTTTAACTGCAATTGACTAGTAAGTCTCCTACACCAGTTTTGGTTAGGGAAAATGGCAGAGTGAGACTAGTGGCATATCAAAGGCTCTATATAACTTGGAATCCAGTCACATGGAAAAGATCACTTAGAGAAATGAAAAGGAAGAAGAGCTCCAGGAATGAAGAAAGAAACAACAGGAAGATTGGAAATCAAGAGAAAATGGAAAAACTGAATCCAATTCAGAGAAAAGAATGAAAGACTCAAACACTAACCCTGGCTCCTGGGAAGGAGGAACTGTCACTAAAAATACAAGGTAAGCCTAGAGAGGGTCAGCAGCTACAGGGAAAAACTACAGTCCAGCAGCCCTAACTCCAAGAAAAACCATGGTTATCAAATTTCAATTTTATCTATTTTCAATTAGTGTGAGATTTTTACTCTGAAAGTGGCTCCTTCCAAATGGCACACTAGAGAAAGAGAAGAAATCCATCACAACATTAGCCATATATTTTTTAAAAATTTTATTCAAGGAGAAAAGAAAAAAAAACAGTGAAAGGGTACAAGATATACGGATTTACAGAAAAAAAAGAACAGTAGGAAATCACTAGTTAATGGATTACATATTGCCATCTTAGAAATAATTGTTCAAGTCACAAAATTAAAGCTTTTAGAGTGGACATTCCAACAATGATACTGCGAACAGTTCTGTTCAATGATCCAATAAAACTCTGTGATATCATTTTCTATCTTATACACTTAAATATACATGCAGTTATATAGTTTAGAGCACTTTCTTTTCCTCTCTTTTGTACAATGACTATTACACATTTTGGGTTTCATTGCTCCCATGGTTCTTACTACTTTTTTGGGAGAGAGTAAAACCAAATGTGACATAACAGAACAGAATCGGTCAAGTCAAAAGGGTGGACATAATAGATGATGTAAAAACATAATACAAGGTGATCAACAATGGTTACCATAATGCCTCCCGCTATCTCTAATAGAATTGCCTATATCATTAGTTATAATACAATTGAACAAAACAGTAAAGAACAAAACCGACAAAACCAAAACATTGGAGACATTGTAGTTCTTCAAAAGTAGATAAAAGTCAACGAGAATGGGCGTTATAATGAATCTCATTATCTTCACAGCTGATGCCTATACTTTCGAATCTGATACTATCCAGCAAAACAGAATAGGGGAACATTAGTCAAAAACAAGATAGTGAGAGTAATACAGGGCTTCAAATCGAGATAATAGAAAGTCAAAGTGAGTTACTATAATATATCCTGCTATTTTTTCCCTTTAATTAAACAGATAAAAATAAAAAAGTAAATAATGGAGTGGAGATTGAGATAAAAGAGGGCATAACAGCGAAACATCGCAGATCAAAACATAACCATTTAAGCAGAATAGTGTTTCACCACCAGATAATTCCAACCCAAAAGTAGGTACCATATTGACTCTTTCCTTGAAATCCTTGAGTACAACTTCATATACTGTAGCATTAAGTATATCAAAACAATGTAAAACCATTTAAGAGAATGATAGCATTACAGAGTATTTAGAATCGACTAACAGAAAATGAACAATGGTTTCTGTATAATCTCCTTGTCTTTAAAAGGTTTTTGCTTATACTATCATACATAATAAAATCCAATAAGATACAACCTATTTAGACCATTGGAGACAGAAGAACAAAAGCTAGATGAGACTTCAAAACAAGATGATACTAAATCAGTATTACCTATTAAGATGTCATTTTCTCCAAAATAGCTGTTTCTATCATCCAATCTTCTCTGTCTCATTTCTGTTGAGCTCTTTTTCTGTCAGTAGCTGTCAGTTTGTCTTCTTCATTTTGTTCTCTGCTCCATTTGTTGTGGCCTCCCCGCCACTATTTCTGGGTTCTTTGTATTTTTCTTTTTTTAGAATATCCTGCAATACTTTCTGTAGAGTTGAATTGGTGGTTGCAAATTCCCCCAGTTCCTCTTTATCCTGGAAGCACCTCGTTTTTCCATCAATTTCCAGGGACAGTTGTGCAGGATATCTCAATCTTGGCTGGAGATTATTATCTTTCAAAGCTTGAATTATTTCCCCCCACGCTCTTCGTGATTTGATGGTTTGTGCAGAGAAATCTGCTGTAATTCTGATGGGTGTTCCCTTGTAAGTGGTCTGTTTCTTGTCTCTTACAGCTTTTAATATTCTGTTCTTGTATTGAATTTCTGGAATTTTTATTATTATATGCCTGGGTGTAGTTCTGTTTGGGTTGTAGGTAGCTGGGGTCCTGTATGCCTCATACATCTGAGTATCTTTACCTTTTGCTAAATTAGGAAAATTCTCCTGGATTATTTCTGTGAGTAGCTTTTGTAGTTCACTTGTTTGTGTCCCTACTTCTTCTTTTATGTTCTTAATCCTTAAGTTATGGCTCCTCTTATCATCTTCTTGTCTTTGTATTATTGCTGTTTGTTTCTTTGTTATTTTTAAGAGGTTTTTCAATTCATTCTCCCATATTACAAGTCTGCCCTCCAGTTCAGATAGTCTGTCCTTAGTTTCTTTCAAGCTGTTATGCCAGTCTTGGATAGACTTCTTAGTTTCTTGGTAGTCCCTTTGAACCTGCTTCATGTACTCTATGCTTTCTCTGTTTTCTCCATCAAACAATTCTCCCCTCTTTTTCTGTTCTTCCATTCCACCATCTGTTTTTTCCTGGGTGGTGCTTAGCATTTCTCTAACTATTTTGCATACTTCTAGCTTCAGGTCGTTGATAACTTCATTCCTGAATTGATCTATGAGGCTCTCTATATGGCGCTTTATGTCTATTGGTGTGGTGTCTGCTATTGCCTGTTTCTCAGAATTGGGGGCCGAGGAGCCCTTCTTGTTGCTGCCTCTTCCCATAATCTCCGTTCCTTATATATGCAAGCTTACATAGGAGACCCAGCTTCTTTCCCTGTCAGCCACAGCCTTATCGAATTGCTCCGGTTAGGTGTTCCCACCCACCGCAGCACACCAGGAAGTTGCAGATCAGGCAGCCTACACGGGGCCTGCCCCTCCCGGCCACTGTCAGGCTCTGGGATCTAGGTTGGGCCAGCCTACTGGGTCCGCCAGCAGCGTCACGCAGGCCAGGCACTTTTCACCAATCCCGTCTGAGAGGGGGATGTGTGGCTGGAGTCGCCACCGTGCCCTGCTCCCGCAGTACTGCCCTGGCCCAGAAAGACCTCCGCTGGAGTCAAACTGTGGTAGAGTGTCAGTTTCTCTCACTCACCTCACCACAAGTCAGTGTACGCCTCCCTGCCCATCCTGTTTTTGACTCCGTTTGCAGACTCCCGTTCTCAGAGCTTCCATGCGTCTCTCTCCTTGCCAAGCCAATGTAGAGGCAGCCAGCTGCCACGCAGTGGGAAACCCAAATCGCGGCTTCCAATGGTGCGGGGTCCAGCCTCCACACCGAGGCTTTTCTCTTCCTGTTGTAGCACCAGGACTGCATTCCAAGTTGGTTTCTCTCAGCCCAGTTTGTTCCTGAGTCAGCAGAGCATATCTCCACCGGCTTATGTCTCCTTAGTCCGCACCATTCCTGACTTCTGAACCAAGCCTTTCAGAGAGCCTCTGTAGTATCTGCTATCTGTCCGCCATGTTCTCCCAGAAGTCCCAACATTAGCCATATTTGGGAATGATTAACCAGAAGCCATTTGAGAAGGAGTTAATTGTTTAAGATGAAGCTACTCTGGGAATCAGAAGCCACAGAACAACTATACTTGAGAATTCCTGGGGCTACTCTACCTACCACAGTGACTGGGTAGAAAATGCCACAGAATGTTGCTGTGAAGAGTGGGTAGGCTAATTATAGAGCACATGAGAAGTTTATGAAGTGGTGAGAAGGGCTAAAAAGACACCAGGATCCCACCCTTCATAGTAAGAAGCTAAGCCAGGTTTTCTGGGTCTATAAAAGTTGGCATTAAGTGCAAAAGGCTGCTTGACACTTCCCTTATTCCTTTTGCCTACATCCAGCCTAGAGTTTGATAGTATGTGTGTTGGTTACTTTTCTCTCATTGCTGAGACACAATTCCTGACAACCAAATTAAGGAAAGAAAGATTTATTTAGTTCACAGTTTGTAGAGGTTTTAGTTCATAATCAGCTGACTCTAAGGCAAGGTGCTCTGACAGCAGGGCAACAGTCTATGGCTGCAAAAGACAGCAAAAGCAACAAGAGCAAAAGGTGAAGATAATAAAGACTCTGTCACTTATATTGTATGTGGGCTACCCATTCTAAGGCAGTGTAGCATTCACACACATAATCCTAGCATTGGACCATGAATCAATCACAAATTCTAGAAACCTGCCCCTATGACAATATGAGGCTTTGGGGAATATGCAAACACAAACCATAACAGTCTGTTTTCCCCATCTGCTATTGCAATCAGATGGTTACTACACCCTGGGATATAAGTACAGAGGGACCTCTGGAACAAAGATAGTACTGCAGAAGATCATAGGCCATGGAGTTAAGCAGAGATAATATCAACCTGGGACATGCAAAGAGATACTGACACAGAGCCACTGAGTGAATGTAGCTCTAAACCATAACACTGAATGATGCTGCCCAGCAGAAAAGATGAGACAGGAGTCAGCATGTACACACAAAAAAAGTGCATATGTAAAAAGAAAGACAATATTTGTGACTCATTATCCTTATACCATTCCTGTCATATTTCAATACTACAGGCACTGTAAAGAAACCACTCATCCAAATACAAAAGAATTTCCTAGACTAATTTTTCTATTTCTTTTTTGGGGGGGAGAATTTTTCTTTTTTTAATCCTTTGTTTGTTATATCCATTTTTTTGGTATTGGAAATTGAACTCAGGACTGTGCTTGCCAGGCAGGTACCTGTGCTGCTGAACTATCTCTGCAGCACTCTTTATTATAGTCTTTTCCTTATATTTTAGTTACTTTTTTTTGTTGGTGCTGGGGATTGAACTCATGACCTCATGTTTGTCAAGCAGGCATTTATGCCACTGAGCTGCACCTCAGCCCTTTAGTTACTTTTAACAAAAATCATTGTAATATAATACCTTATACTCACAACTTAAAACAAAAATGTTTATTTTCCCTCTGTAGAGGTTTCAGTCCATAGTTGGCTGGCTCCAATGCAAGGTGGCATGATAGAGAGCCAGGATATGGCAGGCAGGAAGCACAAGGCTCAAGGGAAGAGTGGGTAAGATATACCCTTCCAGGTCACACCCCTAGTTACCCTCCTCCTCCACCCAGATTCTGCCTCCTAACAGCAAATTAAGCATAAAGTAATCAGTGAACTAATCTATTTATGAATATCATGTACCTATGATAAAATCACCTTCCAAAAATCTCATCTAGAGTTGCCTGAGGATTTGGGGAGGCAGTTAGATACAAACCATAGCATTCTGTCCTGAATCCCAAAAGATTCATGTATATTCATTTATGCAAAATACATTTAGTTCATCTCTAAGAGTTGCCAAAATCCTAACAGTTTCAGTATTGTTGAAAAGCCCAGGTTCAAAATCTCTTTTGAGATTTAAGGCAAACTGTTAGTTGTCAACCCCTACAAAAACCAAAGAAATATTAAACCCAGCCAACATACAAAGGTAAAGAGAAAACATCTCCATTCCAAAAGAGTAAATAGACAGTTAAAAAGCAATTAGACCATAGCAAGATTAAAACCTAGCAGGGCAAATTTTAAATTCCTCTGTATCATGTCCTGTACCCATGGCAAGTAATGCTCCTGGATTTTCCAACATCCTGAGATTTCTACTGTACTTTTGACTTTATTTTTTACTTATTTATTTTTATTTTAAAAATATCAAAATTAAACACAACAAAACAGAGCAAAACAGAACATAAGAAAGCAACGTAACAGACACAGATTTCAAAACAAGACAACCGGAGATCTTCACTATCTATCGTATTGTCTCTTGTTTTCTTCCAAATAGTTGTCCATATCTTCACATACAGTGAATTCATACAAAGCAACATAGTATAAAACTGATCCAAATAGGATGATGAAGGCATTTTAGAACAGATAATAAGGGGGAGTCAACTGTGGCTGACATAGTGTCTCTCATTCTCTTGAAAATAGCTGTCCATACCTTCACATATGTTGAAATTAAGCAAAACAAAACAGACTAAACTCATTCTGAACAAAGAATAATAGTATTGCTGGATTTCACATCATGATACTATGGAATCAGCACTGGGTACTGTAGTGTCTCTTTTTCTTTAAAGTATCTTTCATTTCATCATGCGTTATAGAATCAATTCTCATAAACTGTTTAGAAGTTCTATGCATGCATGAATCTCTGCATGTGTATCTATCCTTTCTGTATTAGAGGGAAAAACAAAACAAAACAAGACAAAACAAAACAAATTCCTAGATAAACATGAAATGAAAAACCATATAAAACCATCATACAAAGTGATCAACAATGGTTACTATGATGTCGCTTGTTATCTTCAATAGAATTATCTATATGATCAAGCATAGTATAGTTGAACATAGTAGTACATAACAATATTGATAAAAACAAAACATTGGAAACATTATAAGACTTCAAAAGCAGGTAATTGTCAAACCAGAGTGGGTATCCTCTGAATTTTGTCATCTTCAGAGCCTATGCTCAGACTTGATACTATCAATCATAACAGATTCAGATAAAATCAGTCAATACAAAACAGTGATCTAACAAACCATATTCAAATAAGATCAGTCAATAAGACAGTGCAAGTTATAGAGGGCTTCAGATTAAGTTAATAGGAAATTAAGGATGGTTACCATAATATATCCTGCTATTTTGGGACAGCTATCTGTGTCCTCAAATCTAGTACAAGTAGACAAACTGGAACAGAATACAATCAAACTATACAGACTGGTGAGAATAATGTGGATTGAAAATCCTGATACACTATTAACAATATTCTCTGCATTCCTTTTTTAGACAATTCCTGCATTTTCACTTTCACAGGGTACATTGTACATTTTGGGTCCCACTAACTCATTCAGTTTTTATGTTAGTGGGGGCAACCTGATACTTACCTAAGTGGTTCTGAACCTTTTTACCCCTGGGCTTGATATGAAGTTGTATTCCTTTACCTACAAAAGCTTCAAGATTTTCCTTCGTTATAGCTGGATAGTTCTCTCTGCACAAAATATCATGTCTTTCCAACCTATCTGAGGGGCTGAATGAGCTGCCCTTATTTCTCTCTGGTTCCCTGTCACATAGAGTACTGTTTTCTCATATTTGACTGTCAGTCCATAAGCTCTCGTTCAACTTAATTATAATTCCTATATGGAGCATCTTGTTGGTCCCTGCGTTTCTTTTTGTTAGTGTATCAAGGCTATATATGTTAGAGATTATAGTCAACCTTCTCTGCCTCATTTCTGCTCTGCTATTTTTCTGCTATTGGATGTCTACTTTTCTTCTTCATTCACTGTCTGCCACATTCATTGAGGCCTCTCTGCCACTGTTCCTGAAATCATGGGTTTTTTTTCTCTCTCTCTAGAATGTCCTTCAGTATTTTTGTAGGGCTGGATTGGTGGTCATGAACTCCCCCAGTTTCTCTTGGTCATGGAAACATCTTGTGTCTCCATTAATTTTGAGAGACAGTTTGCAGGGTGCATCCATCTGGGTTGGAGATTATTTTCTTTCAGGGCTTGGAATATTTCGCTTGAAGCTCTTTTTGATTTGATGGTTTGTATTGAGAAGTCTGTCGTGATTTTAATGGGTTTTCCTTTATAGGTGATCTGTTTCTTTTCTCTGGCCATTTTTAATATTCTGTTTTTGTGATGAATTTCTGGAATCTTTATTATTATTATATGTGTATTATAATATATATTATATTATTATATGTCTAGGTGTAGCTCTGTTTTGGTTGTAGGTGGCTAGAGTTCTGTATGCCTCATACATCTGAATATCATTTCCCTTTCCTATGCTTGGGAAGTTTTCCTTAATTATTTCTGTGAATAGCCTTTGTATTTCCTTTGTTTTTACCCCTACTTGTTCACTCACATTATTATTCTTAAATTATAGATCCTCTTGTCATCTTCCAGCCTTTGTGTTGATACTTCTTGTTTCTTTGTTGTTTTTAAGAGGTCTTTCCTTTCATGATTACATACTGCAAACCTATCTTCAAGTTTTGTTTATCTATCTCTAGTTTCTTTCAGGCAATTTTGCCAACTTTCAATGGAGTTTTTAATTTCCTGGTAATCTCTTTGAATCTGTTTCAAGTATTCTAGATTTTTAAAAAATATTCTTCATTGAAAGTTTCTCTCCTTTTTTGTGTTCCTCTGTTCTCCTATCTGTGTCTTCTGGGAAGTGCTTAGGAGTTCTTTTATTAATCTTCTTATATCTTGCTTTACTTGTATTAATATTTCAGTTTTGAGATCATCTATGATGTCACAAAGATATTTCTTTATGTCGGCTGATGATGTGTCCAATATTGCATGTTTGCTGCCCTCAATCTCTTCTGTATTTACCTCTCCTGGACTGATATCCCCTGGGTTGGGGGCAGGAGGCTTTTTCTTATTTCTTTCTCTTGCCATGTTTCTAGTTTCTTTCATACAGGTGTATGGTGGAGGTCCCAGCCCCTTTCCTTGTTGGTTATAGTTCTTCTGAAGCATGTTGGCTAAGGATTTCTGGCCTCTCCAGCTTGGTTTTGGTCACCAAGGTGCAAGCAGGGGTGGCGTAGACTGGCTTCCCCTCTCCAAGCCAGTCAACCAGTGGGGGCCTTCATCACATTAGTGTGTACCATGTGGACAGAACTGGTTTGGGACAACTTCGAGAACAATTTTGTCCCTGGCTATTGGGTCCAGAAAGGGGCATGACCAAGCCCAAGCAGATCCCACCAATCTGCTCTGGGAAGGGAGCAGCCAACTGAAGTCACTGCCATTCCTTTTTTAGGCCCATCCTGCCCAATACCAATATGTGGTCCAGTCGGTCCCTTTCCTGCAGGAGAGTCAGATTCCAAGCACTCACTGAAAATGGATTAGTGCAGGTCTCTATGCTGACTCTGTTCTCTGTTGGACTTGCCAATCTCTGACTTCAGCATGACTGTGGCTCCTGTGGTGAGAGCGCCACAACCACAAGTCTGAGCAGCCCCAGCAAGAGTGCCATAACCTGCTCCTTTCACTTTAATTTCTTCCTGGGTCAAGAGGATCTATTTCTCTCTGTCTGTTCTTTGCCAGGATGTTTTATTCTGGCATCTGAGCTATTTCTCTCAGGGAGGCTCCCTATTTCACTGCTTACTGATCTGCCATCTTTATTTCTGCCCCTTATTTCTTACTTTTGACTTTACACTCATAGTTTCATTCACTTCTGTCTCAGGGAACACACGCTTGGTCTCCCAAGCCTTCTGAAATTTTAGTGAAAGCCTCCTTGACCCCACAACTCTTGCATGCTTCATGTATGTAAAACCAGCACCACATGGATGATGCCAAGATCTGCTGTGTTGGAGAGTAGGTATCATGGTGACTGGGAACTAGAAAAATGTGATTGTAAAAGACCAGGGATATGTGACCCAGGCTCAATGATATGAGGTTGATGTACCTTCTTTTGAGAATAAGGGATATATTGACGACAGTATGGCTCTTGGCTGAGAGAAGAAAACTGTTGACCATGCTGTTCTCAGTGCAAGATACTATCTGTTGGTAATGATTTAGGCCTTCAGACATAGACTGAGCAAAGAGAACTAGTTCCCTATTAACCTGGTCCCCTACTGTGCAACTTGACTTGTTTCCCATTTTTTCAGAATAGCTTTCAACTGTTGCTGCTCTCTTGTGACACACAACCCCTTACCCCGCTGCACTTGCTTGCTAATAAAAATGGGTCAACTGCTAAGGCTGATGAGTCTGTTCACCAAACATATGTCTCCTCCCAATCCCCTTGTACCATGAAATTCTTGTCTTAGTCTTTCCTTCATGCATCTTAACCCCCTGACAGGTACCCGAGGGTCTGATCACTCCCAAGCATTGCTGCTAAGTTGAAGCAGTAAAAAGGTCCATTTGCATCAAGACTGCACAGGCTTCCAAGTCCCTGGATAGGAGGAGCATGGTGAATTGAACCTTGGAGAATTAATTCCTTTGGTGGATCTTCTTTGACAGGGTGCCCTAGGGCTTTCCTTTCTTTTCTTTTTTTTTTTTTGAGGCAGGATCTCACTCTGAAGTTCAAACTGGGCTTGAACTCACTTTGTAGCACAGTCTGATCTTGAACTTGCAATGATCCTCTTGCCTCTGCCTCCCAAGATTATAGGCATGCTTCACCACAACTGGTTTGCTAGGGCTTTCTTTTCTAAACAAAGTCTTTTACCTTTGCAATCTTAAGCCTGCAAAAAGTGGTTCCTCACATTCTCTTAATGCATTTTCCTTAATGCATTTCTCTCAACACATTGACCTGTCATAAGCTACTTGGCTTCTTTTCAGTGCTAATCTTTTTTGGCAACCAAGATATCTTCTGATCTATCTTTTCAGGTCTCAACTTTACTGTGTTTTTCTTTCTGGTCAAACTCAAAACTTTTTAAATCATTCAATTGGGTAATCTGCTTTTGATTCTTAAAGCTAAAAGATCCCAATAATACCCGTACCACTGCCTAAATATTGGGCTGCCATGAAATTTCCTTGGCTAGATTAATTAGTCCATGACTGTTGAAAAGTCTCTTGAAAAGTCTCCAGACATGAACAAAAAAAGCAGACAAATTTTCTTCCAGAGCACAGCATACATGACCTGGTGTCCAAATGCTAATGGTACAACTGAAGCCTTGATTGAAATCTCTTGAGCTTAGTCTTTACCAGTTGCATTACTATCAACATTCTGGTCTTCTAAACTCTAACCAGAATCTCCCATCATGCTAGGATTACACCATTCTAAAGTTTTGTTATGTCTTGTATCTAGATGTCCCTCCAAAACCACATGTGCTTGTAGTTGGGGCTTTTGAGGGGTGGATGGATCATGGATGTATGATACTGGGATTAGGGATGTGTGGTACAGGTTTAGTCCACTGGTTGGACATGGTTCTGGGTGTTGCTGAATTAATTTACTGAAAGGAGAAGCTCTACTTGGATATGGTGGCACACACCAATAGGTTTATAGCCTGGATGGAATGTCAAGGGAGAAAAGAAAGGCAGGCTTCCTACTGTTTTCCTGCCTGTCATGGATTGTTTCTCCTCTGTCATGGTTCCTCTGCCATGCTACCCTCTGCCATACTGCCATGCCATGGAACTAGACAACTAAGGACCAAAACCTCTACAAAACTCTGAGCTAAAACAAACCTTTCCTCCTTTAACTGTGGGTGTTGGGTATTTTGTCTCAAAATGAGAAAAGTAACCCCTGTAAGAGACACAATTCATCCAAAAGGAAGCTCATAGACTAAAAGTAAAATCCATGTGATTGTATCCTGAAAGCAAGAAGGAGAAGACTTCAAGTCAAAAACTGGTCAAAGGAGACTTAGATGGCCATTACATATCAGTAAAGGGAAGAGATAATAGACAAAAATTATAATGATCTATGTACTGAATTTGGCATACACAATTCATAAAACAAAACTATTGGACATAACAAAATTATTGGAAATAAACACCAATACAGTCATAGCAGTTTACTTTAACATTTCACTTTCTCATTAGATAAGAATGAGTGTGTTCAGGGTGGTACAGCTGTCGACTTCGCTTTCACATTAGACAGATCAACTAGACAAAAATTAACAAAGAAATATTAGAGTTAAATTCTATCATTGAACAAATGGTCTTAATAGTGAAACTATGTAGTGACTTATCCAACAACAATAGCACATATGGAATTTTTTCCAAAATAGACTATACTGTATGCGGTAGTGGTAGTGAACCTAAGTCATGCATGCCAAAGTGGGCTATTTGTGTCACTGGAAGCTCTAAAAGATTTTTCATCACATCTGTAGGCTATAAATAAATACAAAAGAATTTAAATACTTGCGTGCATATTAGAGGATCATGGTGGTATGAACCTAGAGATCAACAGGAAAAGAATTTACACAAGCACAAAGAAATTAATCAATATATTACTGAATAATCACTGACTCAGAGAAAAAAATCAATGAAAACATTAAAATTTCCTAGAATAAATTATAGCACAATAAGTTGGAGGAACTTGAAGAGATGGAGAAATTTCTAGACACATAACAATCAGTAAAATTAAACCAAGGAGATATAAAAATCCAAATAGATCAATAAAAATAATAAAACAAATAATGTTGGGACAACTGGCTATCCATCTGCAGAAGATTGAGTCTAGACAAATGTCTCTTTCCATGTACTAAAATAAATTAGAAATAGATCAAAGAACTAAATGTTAGAGCAGAAACTTTTAGCCTAATGGAAGAAAAAATAGGTAAAACTTCAAGTCATAGGCATGGGGAAGGACTTTCTGAACAGAAGCCTAATTCCACAGGAAATAGTACTGAGAATTAACAAATACTATCATAATTGAAAAGCTTCTGAACTCAAAAGGAAAACCAACAGAGTGAAAATACAATCTATATAATGGAAAAATTGTCAGTTACTTTCCGAGGACTAATATCTACAATATACAAAGAACTAAAAAAATTGGACCATCCTCAAATAAAAGAGCCAGTCAAAAATAGGAATGAATAAACATTTCCTCCTCCCTTCTTTGTTTTCCCTTCTTATCTTCTGCTCTGGGAGTTAGGCTCTTGGGAATACTGAGCTGCTGTGACGTGCTGTTGGGGAGGGGCATTCTGAGGACCATGGGGGCTTCCATAGGCAAAAGCCCTATGGGTAGGGGGCTGGGGATTTAGCTCAGTGGCATAAGTGCCTGCCTTGCAAGCAGGCAGTCCTGAGTTTGATCCCTGGTACCGATAAAAAAGGAAAAAGACCAAAAAAAAAAAAAAAAAAAAAAAAAGCCCTATGGGCCCTCTTTAGTTTTTGATTCGGTGGCTTGCCTGTTTCTCTTCTTGCTCTCTCATTCTCACTCCTCTAGATCTGTTTTTTATCTGGTCCTCACTTTTTCTGCCTGTATCTCAATTCTTTCTCAAGGGGAGTTGTACTTGCATTCCCAGCACATTACTCTCAGAACCTAGTCTCTGCATGCATGGATAAACCATTTTGGGATCATCAAGACCCAGCCTTCAGGAATTGCTGCCATTTTTCCTTCACTTCCCTGGTGTATCTTCTTTTTGATCTGGGATATTATTTTTTGGGAGGAGTCAGCAGCAGAACAGGTACTCACCCAACCTATTCCTGAGAGCTGGGAGTGTTCACGGGCATCTTTCCTGCCCCAGCAATTGTTTTTACCTGACTTCCCATGTAAGTGCATGCCAGTACAGATCCTGCCATACTGCCATACTATTTCCTGTGGAATTAGGCTTCTGTTCAGAAAGTCCTTCCCCATGCCTATGACTTGAAGTTTTACCTATTTTTTCTTCCATTAGGCTAAAAGTTTCTGCTCTAACATTTAGTTCTTTGATCTATTTCTAATTTATTTTAGTACATGGAAAGAGACATTTGATTAGATCCTGCCAGTATAGCTTTGGGAACATGGAGGTGGACAATGGCACAACAGTGACTGAGTTTATTCTGTTGGGGTTCTCAGGTTTTCACTCCCTTTGGGTTCCTCTGTTTTGGGGGGTGTTCTGCACGTACTTGATCACCTTGCTGGGAAACATCCTGTCATCGACCTCATGCTGCCTGACCCTGCCCTCCACTCCCTCATGTACATGTTCCTTTGGCACCTTTTCCTGGTGGAGATCCTTTACACCACCACCATCATGCCCAGGATGCTGGTAGATCTCCTGTCCCCCACCCCATCATCCCACTTGCAAGTTGCCTCATCCAGTTGTATTTCTTTGCCTTCTTTGACATTGCTGACTGCTGCCTTCTTACTGCTATTGCCTATGACCGCTATGCCGCCATTTGCCAGCCACTGTATTACAACACTATACTGAACAAGAGAGTGTGTACCAGCATGCTAAAGGCATCTTACCTCATGGGTGTTATCACCAGCACCGTTCACTCCATCTGCATCTTCACCTTGCCCTTTCATGGTGCCAGTACCATCCACCACTTTCTGTGCAACATCATGCCTGTCCTGAGACTGGCTACTGCCAGACCCTTCTAGGGTGAAGTAGGTGACCTTACCATGACAATAGTCTTCATCCTGACCTCCTTCTTGCTGATTGTGGCCTCCTGTACCTGTATCCTTGCCACTATCCTTGGAGTAGCAATATCCCAGGGATGTTGAAAGCTCTTCTCTACCTGTTCCTCCCATCTTTTTATCATCCTCTTTTTTTGGGACTGCAACTGTGGCTTATCTGAGGCTTGAGGCAGGCTCCTCTCCAGACACAGATCAAGTAATTGCTGTTTTCTGCACAGCTGTAACCCCCACATTCAACCCTTTTGTCTACACCTTGAGGAACAAGGAAGTCACAGGGGCCATGAGAAGGCTCATGAGTAGTTACCTCTGGAGCCCTTGACACTCCTCTCTTCTCCTGAATTCTTGGCATGAAGACCTGACTCCTGATCACTTTTAAGATGTAAGGGAAATATTGGATCTGCAGTCCAAGGGATCTGGCCTGTTGTGTGTTACTGTAAGTGTTGGGCTCCTTTTTGCTCTTCCCAGATTAAGAATCCAAGGCACAGACATGCTTGTCAGAGCTGCGTGCTTTGCCTGTGTTGACCACTAGTGCAGAGCTGGGAAAACACACATTTGAAGGGAAATTGAGGAGAGAAGGCTGCTGTGTGATTTAGCAATTCATGGTCTTCCCTGGATGCAGGTGGGTTCCTGGGGTTATAATTCTTGGGACATTTCTTTTCTCCTTTTTCCTAGAAGCTCACTGTTACAAACTTCTCCCTGGCATCAGTCATCTCTGCTGCAACAAAAGCTCCTTTCCTCCAGCTATGATGTCCAGCCTGGACGTCTGGGGTGACAGTACATGAATCAAGTTGGAGTGGCTGGTGTGGATTTGGAAGTTCAGGCACTGAGTTTTGCTTGGTACTGCTGTAGATGGGCAGCATCTGTTCAGTTACTTTGCTACTGATAGTCTTTCTCCTGAGATCTTTGAGATATTGGTGCTCTTTGCTCAACTTTTTCTCCTGTCCTCAGTCTTGCTGTTTGTTTCTCCTGTGATCTTATGGTAGAAGTTCACAACCTTCTTTCATATCTGAGTTGGATTAGCAGGTATGGTCTAGAACCAGGAACCAGGAAATTCAGCTGGCGGCTGGGGTGAGTCTGCTCCCCATCCAGAGCCTGGGAGACTGTGTTAAGATCATTGCTCCCAGAGCTCAAGGGCCCGCCCAGAGCCCAGCCACACTACGGTATGCTTGCCTGGTAGGTTTTAGGCCTGTCCAGGACATGTCCAGTGAACTTCTCTGGAACTGGGAACCTGGAAACTCAGCTGGTGGCTGGGGTGAGTCTGCTCCCCATTCAGAGTCCAGGAGACTGTATTAAGATCATTGCTCCCCCCCTCCCAAAAGATCATTGCTCCCAGAGCTCAAGGTCCCACCCAGAGCCCACCTACACTAGACTCGCCTTGGGAGGTTTTGCAGCCTGAGTAGATTACCCCCAGTGACCTTCTTCAATTACGGGAGTGGAGAGCAGGTGACGTGAGTTTCAGGGCATTGGTCTTTGCCCAGGGAGAGCTTTAGCCCACCATCCACAGTGAGTAGGTGCCTGCCCAGCTACCTGGAACACTGAAGGTAGCACAGGAGGGCCTGAGGGCCTGACTGGACTATGCTCAGCAACCTCCATTCAGTCCCAGGAGCCTAGGGCATAGGAGATGATTTCCAACACATCCAGAGGAAGCCTTAGAAAAACACTTGAAACAAAGAAATATAGAAAAATGACAAAACAAAAAATCAAAACGCAATCTCAAACCTCCAGCCCATCCCAAGAAACCCTAGGAGCCATGTACATAGAAGAAAATATATGCCATACACCTGAAATATTGGACATAATAGCAACTGAAATAAAGAAGCAACTCCAGGAAGCTTTCAGGGAATTCAAACTAGAAATCATCTCCCTGGTAAAAAAAGAAATGATAAAATTAATGAAAGAGATGCTAAACATATCTAAAGAAGACACAGTTAAAAAATTAGAGGAACAAAACAAAAAGAATTCCTGGATGAACAATTTAAGAAACAAACAGAATGCATGAAGCAGATTCAAAGAGATATACAGGAAATCAAAAATTCCACTGAAAGCTGTAAAAAACTGACTCAATGAAAGCGAAGATAGAATTTCAGACCTCGAAGACAAGATTGAAGTTAGTGAACAGGAAAGGAAAGATCTTTTTTAAAAAACAGGGAATCAGGAAATAACAATTCAACAGCTGCAAGACGATGCAAAGAAAAACAACATAAGATTAATAGGGATAAATGAAAAAGAAGGGAACAGCACAAATGATATCAAAAGGTAATTCACAGAAGTCACAGATGAAAATTTCCCAAACATGAGAATGGAAACTGACATTAGAATTGTGAAGTTTTTAGAACTCCAAATAGCCGTGGGGAAAAAGGAACTCTCCTGCACTGCTGGTGGGAGTGTAGACTGGTACAGCCTTTGTGGAGATCTGTCTGGAGATTTCTCAAAAAGTTGGGACTGGAAATCCCATTTATTCCAGCTATTCCACTTCTAGGCATATTCCCAGAAGAACTGAAAGCATCATACCACAGTGATTTATGTGCACCTATGTTTATAGCAGCACAATTTGTAATCGCCAGATCTTGGAAACAACCCAAGTGCCCATCAACTGAGGAATGGATAAAAAAGTTGTGGTATTTCTATACAATGGAGTATTATTCAGCTATAAAGAAGGATCACATTGAGATATTTATCAATAAATGGGCGCAGCTTGAGACCATACTCATAAGTGAAATAAATCAATCTCGCATGTGTGAATACCGAATAGTTTCCCTAATGTAAGTAATGATTCAAATATATAAAAATATGTGGTAATCATGATTCCCCATTAGGTGGCCTTGAAGCCTTATAAAGTTTTCACTCATTAATTAGAAAGGCTTTATTCTGGGCTTCTTGATATGAAAATATTTGAAGCTAGAGTATATGAAGTTTTACCCAAATATTTCAAGGAAAAAGACACTATGGTAACTACTATTAAGTCAGGTTATAAGGTGGTGAAGTACTAGGTTATTGAAACAGTCATGCTGTGACCTCTATTGTTATATTGTTATGTCCTGTTTTATCTCAATCTCCCCCTTATTGTTTCAAAAAAAATTATTTAGTCATTTCTTATGTTTGTCTTAATTAAAGAAAAAATTCAAAAAAATTAGGATATATAAATAGTAACTCTTTTCGATTTCCTATTAACTTGTTTTGAAGTCCTGTAGTACTCCCACGATCTTGTTTTGACTGATTAGACTCTGTTCCATTCTATATGATAGTATCAAGTTTGAAGACATAGGCAACTACTTTGAAGACAATAAGATTCACTAAGATACCCATTCTGGTTTGACTATTGTCTTCTTTGGAAGTCCTGTAATGTTTACAATGCCTAAGTTTTATTGGTCTTGTTCTCTACTGTTTTGTCCAACTTTATAATATCTAATAAGATAGACAATTCTTTTTAAGGAAACAAGGGACAACGTTGATAACCATTGTGGATAAACTTGTACTCTGTTCTACACCATGTGCTACGTCTATCCTTGGTATTGACTGACAGCTTTGTTTTGCCATATTTGACTGTATTCTTCCCCCCCCCAAAGAAAGTAATAAGCACTAAGGAGTAATAAAATCCAAGATGTGTAAATTTTGTTGTAAAAAAGAGAGGGAAAAAAAAAAGAAAAGGAGCTCTAACGGATATAACAGCAAGTGTGTTTGGGGGTGTTAAATAGCTGACTTTATCAATGTTTTTGGAACATTGAACACAGCTGTTTGCAGTCTCCCTGTTTGAATGTCCACCTTGTGTTCTTTGATACTGTGATTTGAGGAACTATTTTCAAGAAAATAGTGTGTAATCTACTAGCAGGTAATTTCTTACTGTTATGGTTTTTTGTTTTGTTTTGTTTTGTGTTGTTTTGTAGTTCTGTATTGCGTGTACCCTTACGCCGCTTTGGTTTGTTTTGTGTTTTTCTCTTTTTCCTCTTAAAAAAAAAAAAAGAACTCCAAATAGCCATAACCAAAATAAAGATATACCCAGGCAAATAATAATCACCATCCTAGAAATCCAACAGAAGAATAGAATACTAAAGCTGTCAGAGAGAAAAGACAGATCACCTATAAAGGAAAGCTTATCAGAATCACAGCAGACTTCTCAACACAAACAATGAAGTAAAAAAGAGCATGGAGTGAAGTATTTCAGATACTTCAGGAAAATAATTTTCAACCTAGACTAATGTACCCTTCAAAACTGTCCTTCAAAATCAATGGAGAAATAAGATATTTCCATGACAAAGAACAGCTGAAGAACTTCACGATCACCAAGCCAACTCCACAAAAAATACTGAAAGACAGTTAAGATACACTTAGGAAAAAACCACTAAGCAAAGCAGACAATTAAACAGAACAGAAAGATAAAGATGCAACAGCAGAAAGATAACATGTCAACAATAAGCCAACATATAACAGTTTTAACCATTAATGTAAATGGACTCAATGCACCAATTAAAAGAAACAGATTGGCAGAATGGATCAAGAAACAAAATCCAACCATATGCTGTCTACAAGAAACTCATCTAACCCAAAAGGATACTACGCACAGACTGAAAGCCAAAGGATGGAAAACAATATTTCATGCAACAGGAAACCTCCAAAAAAGCAGGGGTAGCTATTCTGTTTGCAGACAATGTGAACTTCAAACCAATAATGATCGTAAGAGATGAAGAAGGTCACTACGTACTGGTCAGGGGAAAACTTCAAGAGGAAGAGATAACTATGTTAAATATATGTGCATCAAATTCCAGAGCACCCAGTTATATAAAATAAGTATTAACAGAAATTAAAAACCAAATTAGCAGTAACACAATTATAACAGGAGACTTAACACACCATTGACACCAAGGGACAGATCAACCAAACAGAAAATCAGCGAAGAAATAACAGAACTGAATCACACCTGTGAACAAATGGACTTACAGCCATGTACAGAGTGTTCCATCCAACAACGTCAGAATATAAATTCTTCTCAACAGTACATGTCATTTTCCAAACGAGACCATATATTAGCTTCCAGAGTATATTCAAATAAATGCAAAAGAGTTGAAATTATCCCTTGCATGTTATTGGATCATAACACCATGAAATTAGAAATTAATGATAAAAGATACTGCAAAAATCACACAAACACATGGAAAGTGAATAACACACTCTTGAGTAATTAGTGGGTCAAAGAGGAAATTACAGAGGAAATTAAACAATACCTACAAGCAAGCGAAAATACAAATACAACTTACCGGAATCTGTGGGATGCAATGAAAGCTGTCCTCAGAGGAAAATTTATTGCCCTGAGTTCCCATATCAGGAAAATGGAACAAATACAAATAAACAACCAGATGTTACACCTCGAACATCTAGAAAAAAAGAGCAAGTCAAGCCCAAAGCCAAAAGAAGAGAGGAAATTATAAAAATCAGAGCAGAAATTAATGCAATAGAGACTAAGAAAACAATCCAAAGAATCAATAAATCAAAGAGTTGGTTCTTTGAAAGAATAAACAAAATTGATAAGCCCTTATCCAATCTTATTACAAAAAGGGAAGAAAAAGCTCAAATTCAGGCAATAAGGAATGTAAACAAAATCGTTACAGACTCTGTAGAAATACAGAGGATCATCAACACCTATTTCAAAAACCTCTACTCTCATAGGTTTGATAACACAAATAAATAGACAGATTCCTAGAAACATATGAAGTACCCAAGCTAGGTCAAGAAGGTCTAAAACTGCTGAATAACCAAATCTCTATTAATGAAATTGAAAACGTAATTAAATCCTTACCTACAAAGAAGAGCCCAGGCCCAGATGGATTCAAAGCAAAATTCTACAAGAAGTACAAAGAACACTTAATGCTGACACTCCTCAAACTCTTCAACGAAATTGAAATGGAAGCAGTCATCCCTGGAAGCAAATATTACTCTAGTACCAAAACCTGTAGCCTAGGCTGGTCTTGAACTTGCAACAATCCTCCTGCTTCAGCCTCCCAAGTGCTGAGATTACAGACATGAGCCACCATGCCCAGCATAAATTATATTTTAATACAGAACTTTAAATATGGTTTTAATGTTCATTTAGTATCCTACTATATGGATATAATTTTAAGCAATTTCCTGTCATTTTATTAAAAGTTTTGCCATGAGTATTGTTGAGATAGATTTTGTTACACTTACATGTTTGTGTATTTATTTTGTGGTTTTATGAGCTCAAATTCTAATTTGGAACTGCTGAGCCAAAATGTTTTCAAATATTTGTACTGAGTTGGGAATGACTTGGGATTAAAAGGTCCAGGAAAGATGAAGCATGGGGAAGGTATAGATTGGTATTTAATATTTTTATGAGTCAGGAGGATCGGATGGCAAGGACATGAAGTTGCCTTTCTGTAGTTTACTGAAATCAAAGTGAGATGGATTTTGATTGGAAATATACCATACAGCATCAAAACTTGGCCCAATGAAGTATTTTCTGATACAGTTAATGTCTAAAGGGGACAAAGACAGTGATTCTGCCTTTTTCCTCCTTTGTTCTGAGCTGGGGAATACTGAGGAGGAAACTGGACTGGCTCAGCCCCAGGTGGCTTCATGCTTCTCTCACCAACATGGTGAAGTAAACAGCCATGAAAGTTTCAGTGCAAAAATATTCCCTGAAATATTCAGTTAGAGGGTCCAGATAGTATTACCTTTTGGTCAAAAAAAATTTGAGTCATATTAAAATATCACCAGACTTTTCTGAGAAATTTAACCAGATGTTCCCTATTTCACTGGGGGCTCTAAAAGCTGAGGAGAAGGCCTGAGGGAGATGGGGAGACCTGACTGAGGCCAGGGAATTCACTAAAACTCACCCAGCAGCCATGGGGAGAAAGAATTTGAGAGTTATATCTGTGTCAGTGATGCAAGTTACTGCTTGGATTTGTAGAGTAAGAGGGATGTTAGGGTCTGGAGAGGCCAGTTCCTGTCCCATATTCCTTCTCAGTAGCTCTTTGCACTTGTGAGATATGTATTCAGTCATTAAAAATTAACAAAAACCAAAAAACAAAGCACAACACAGCACTTGGTCAGGGGAGAGTACAGAAATTCTGGGCTCAGGGTAGATGACTTTCTCAGCCTCATATGTGTTTTCATGATCTCTGGAGAGCACACAATTCTATCTTCTAGAGTCTATCACACTGTCTTCTGGGGTAATTGGGAGTCAGTTTTTTAAAAAAAAGTCTTTATTGGTTGACCTGTGGCCACCGGTCCCCTTTTGTTATTTCCATAGTACTCTTCCATTCATTTTCTCTGTCCTTGCTTTCTTCATGTCCCTCCAGCAATACCACCTCCAGAGAATGCAGCACTCCACCTGTACATGTGCTTGCCTGGAAACCCCACCCAGGGTGCGAGGGGCTTTCCTTTGCCTGGATATGCATTTTCATAGCACCTGAAGTCTTTGTATTATGCTGCCTCATACCTAGCCCTTAGATCCTATGGCAGAAGCCCTGTGAGATTCAGGGTGTCCATATCTTGGGGGGAATCCAGGATTCCTTGTCTCTGGCCATGCTTTCTTCCGTCCTACCACTACTGCTTTTTGCACTCTCTTTATTCCTGCCAGTGTGCCCAGCCTCCCCCCCAGGAGCTCATGTACAACACTGAATTCTGCTGCTGAGGCAGGAATATGAGTGAGCCCTTGTCCTAGGAAAGGCAAGACTTGTAGCTCAAACTCATTTTTTGGAATATCTACTCTTCTGGCTGCCACATGTGGCCCTCTAACCCTTGCACACTGACTTAAGGGAAGCATGGACCTGGGTTCTTGCTCTTATGAAGCACCCTTGGTCCTTCAGGGCCCTCTTGTGCTACTATACACTACCATATGGGCCTTTTCCACTCCTATTGGTCACTGTCTCTGACCTCAAGTTCTGTGTGGGATTTGTGCTGGTTGAAGAAGCTTGTGCATTAGTGTGATTGCTCTGGGGCATTCCTGGGTATTCTTCTTACAGGAAGATTTCCCCTGTGTGCATTTACACACAAGGTGCACACCTGCACACAAATTTGCAGTAGATGGGTGGATGGAACAGACGCTTAGAGAAAGCCCTAAACCAGGAGTCTGGAGATGTGGATTCAGCCCCATGACTCTTGTTGACTGTGGAGAAAGATTCTTTCCTTGTTTCCACTTCTGTATCATGTTGGGAGTAGAACACGTGTCTCCAAGGCAACTTATGGGGCTGTGAGACTGTGTGATATGGTATAAGAGAATTCACCTGTATCACAGCTGTTTCCCCTTCTGCAGAGTGGCAGTTATTTAAAAAAACTTTGAATTAGGATTAAGTGTGGTCATTTATACCACATGGCTGTGTTCTACACATGATACATATTTTTACTGGTTTTGGCTCCACCTTTAATTCACTGAGTGATTTTGAGAACACAAAATGAGTTATATTGACCTCAATGTCCTCTTGTGAAGACTGAGGAGTTTGGGCAAGAAGACCTTTTAGTCCATTCCTTTGAGTGTCTCCTCTTTATGTACATACAGCCCGAGGTGAGGATAACCTTGAACGTGTTTATTCAGAGATTTATCGCATGAAGCAATGTGATTCCATTTGCACTAATTCCAAAAAAGTGTTGCTTGGAACTATACAGATTTTTAGAGGCAAAACAAGAAGGAAAAGAACCCGCCTCCTCACATGCACAAAATAAAACATAGGAAACAAAGATGAAAACAAAACACTTCCATTTTTAGTCTACTTTTGGAATCAAGCATACCCATTTTTACTTATACATTGTTTCAGATGTAAATTACAAAAGTGTTGAACATTATGAGCTGGAAACAACCCAAGTTTTCATCACTCTGTGCTTGGCTAGTGGCTTTTCTCCCAGGTGACTATTTGAAGAATGTACAGTGATGATTGGAAACATTTGGTACTGACCAACTTAGAAAATAAAACTATTGTTAAAAGACATAATTTGTGTTTATTTTTCTTTGTCACTTTGTAATAGTCTCCAAACTTATTTTCATGTCAATAAATGTGTGTCTGGTGTTGGGGACTGAATCAAGGGCTCCAGGCATTTTAGGTAAGCATAGTATCACTGAGTTACACCCTTAGCCCAGTATGTAAAGCTTTTTAAAGAATAACATTTTATTTTACAATTCTTAAAGTTTTACAGAAAATTTGCTAAGACGGTATATAAAATTCCAGTGTAGGGCATAATCTGTTTCCTTTATTAGTAACACCTTAAGTCAATATGGCTTTGTCACAATTGATGAGCCAATACTGATACATAATGATTACTTAAAGTCTTAAATGATTACTTAAAGTCTATACTTGATTCATATTTCTTTAGCTTATACTTAATGTCCTTTTTCTATTCCAGGACCTTGAATAGGATAATGTATTTAGTTGTCACGTCTTTGTTTGTCAGATTTGCTTTGCTTTAATGACCTTGATGATTTTGAGGATTACTGACAGGTATTTATTTTATGGAATGCTCTTTTTTTATTTTAAAGAGAATAAAGCAGAATGAAACCAACCAAAACAAACCAATGTAAGAGATACAGGACTTCAAAACATCACAAAATCAACAATAGTTACCATAATGCCTTCTGATGTCTTCAAAATAGCTGCATATAACTTCAGATATAATAAAAATCAAACAGAACAGTATAGAATAAAAACAATAAAAATGAAACAATGAATGCAATAGAAGACTTCAAAACAAGACAATAGTAAATCTAAAATTCCTACCATAATATATCTTGCTATCTTTGAAATAGCTGCTCCTGCTATTGGATTGGACAATCAAACAAAACTAGAGAATAGCCCAACAAAACAATGGAAATGTTATAGGACTTCCAAAACAAGACCATAGGGAATCAACAATGACTGCAACCCTCAGAAGGCAATCCCCTCTGGAAGTCACACTGTGTACCACTATCCTCTGAACCCATGATCAGACCACTGGCCCTAGTCTTGCAATGTTAGTGAAACAACAAAGCCCTACCGGCATCCAATTACATCACCTGTGTCTCTCTGGATAAGCTGGAAGTTTATGGCAGCCGGGGTAGGATTAGGGGGTGGGGAGTTGGTACTTCTTTTTTACCAGCCTGCACCCTGGAAGGGACTGGGATCTGCTTGTTCCAGTCCGGTGGGGGCCTGTGCATGGGGCTGATTCCCAGACTGGGCTTGCTCGTTGATGTGGCCTTTGTGAGATGCTCTTCTATTACAGCCTGATTGAAATTTTTTTTTGTAGTATTGGCCCATGGAAAATAGCCTGTGTGGTTTTTTTTTTTTATTTAAGAGGAAAAAGAGAAAAACACAAAACAAAACAAAGCAGTGTAAGGTTACACATAATACAGAACTACAAAAAAAAAAAAAACCTAACAGTAAGAAATCACCTGTTAATAGATTACATATTATCATCTTGGAAATAGTTGCTCAAATCACAGTATCAAAGAATACAAAGTAGACATTCAAACAGAGAGACTGCAAACAGCTGTGTTCAATGATCCAAAAACATTAATATAGTCAGCTATTTAACACCCCTAAACACACTTACTGTTATATCCGTTAGAGCTCTTTTTTTTTTCCTCCCTTTCTTTTTTACAACAAAATTTACACATTTTGGATTTTATTACTCCTTAGTTCTTATTACTTTTTTGGGGGGGGAGATAATAAAGTCAAATATGGCAAAACAAAGCTGTCAGTCAAAACCAAGGATAGACATAGCACATGATGTAGAACAGAGTACAAGGTTATCAACAATGGTTATCAACGTTGTCTCTTGTTTCCTTAAAAAGATTTGTCTATCTCATTAGATATTATAAAGTTGGACAAAACAGTAGAGAACAAGACCAATAAAACTTAGGCATTGTAAACATTACAGGACTTCCAAAGGAGACAATAGTCAAACCAGAATGGGCATCTTAGTGAATCTTATTGCCTTCAAAGTAGTTGCCTATACCCTCAGAGTTGATACTATCGCACAAAATGGAACAGAGTCTAATCAGTCAAAACAAGATTGTGGGAGTATTACAGGACTTCAAAACAAGTTAATAGGAAATCAAAAAGAGTTACTATTATATATCCTAATTTTTAAAATTTTTCCCTTAATTAAAATAAACATAAGAAATAACTAAATAATTTTTTTAAAGAATAGTAGTTACCATAGTGTCTGTCTTTTTCTTGAAATATTTGGATAAAACTTCATATACTATAGCTTCAAATATTTCCATATCAAGAAGCCCAGGATAAAGCCTTTCTAATTAATAAGTGAAAACTTTATAAGGCTTCAAGGCCACATAATGGGGAATCATGATTACCACATATTTTTATATATTTGAATCATTACTTACGTTAGGGAAACTATTCGGTATTCACACATGCGAGATTGATTTATTTCACTTATGAGTATGGTCTCAAGCTGCGCCCATTTATTGATAAATATCTCAATGTGATCCTTCTTTATAGCTGAATAATACTCCATTGTATAGAAATACCACAACTTTTTTATCCATTCCTCAGTTGATGGACACTTGGGTTGTTTCCAAGATCTGGTGATTACAAATTGTGCTGCTATAAACATAGGTGCACATAAATCACTGTGGTATGATGCTTTCAGTTCTTCTGGGAATATGCCTAGAAGTGGAATAGCTGGAATAAATGGGATTTCCAATCCCAACTTTTTGAGAAACCTCCAGACACACCTCCACAAAGGCTGTACCAGTCTACACTCCCACCAACAGTGCAGGAGAGTTCCTTTTTCCCCACAGCCTCTCCAGCATTTGTTGTTGTTGGTTTTCTTGATCGTGGCCATTCTTTCAGGAGTGAGATGGTATCTCAGTGTGGTTTTAATTTGCATTTCTCTAATGACCAATGATGATGGGCATTTTTTCATGTATTTATTTGCCATTTGCATTTCTTCATTTGAGGGTTTTCTTCACATCATATTAAAGGCATGAAAATCTGCATGACTTATCACAGTCAATGTTGATGCTGGTACTTGTTGAGATGGTGTTTTTCTGGTTTATCCATTGTAGTTCTTCTCCCCTTCTTTCTATCAGATCAGTGTGTTGTACACAAGGAAGAGTGGATTTTGTTCTCCTTCCTTGAGGGCAAACTAATTAGACAAATTATTTGAAAAAATTTTGTTTTGTCATACCAGGGATTGGATGGAATGCCCTCACACTCAACTTTGTCCTTAATCTTTTTAAAATTATTTTCTTTAATTTTGACACATGGTTTCTCTTAAGTTTTCTGGCTGTTCTCAGACTTGTGATTCTTTTGCCTCAGCCTCCCAGAATGATGAGATTACTGGTGTGTACCCACCTGAAAAAGTGAAAAAGAAAATAATGCAACCAACCACAGACTCTTTTGGAGTAGAAAGATTTCTCTAGAGCACTGAAACAGACATATAGCATGAGGAAAACTTCCTATTTTAAGTGATACACACCATTTAAGGGACCTGCAAGTTCTGTTGGTATTTTTTCAACAAGCTTCTAACACCCAAGGCATCCTCCCAAGTCACCTCAGTAATCCCTCGCCAGAAGAATGTCATTACCTCCAGCTAAGAGAGTATTTCTTGTTTCTAAAGTTCAAAGAAAACTATAGCTTTTCTCAGCAGTTAGAGGATGGTTGAACCCTGGTGGAATTGGGATTTCTTCAGACCTGTCGCTATTCCACAATTCTTTTTTGGGGATTAGCACTGTTTTATAAAAAGATTTTTAAAAGTTCTTATGAGGTGTTGATGAGAACAGTAGAAATTAATTTTGGAAAATTGGAAAATTGGGTTGGGCAGAACAGGAGGCAGACCTTGGGGCTCTGGCCAGGGAGTAAGAACACTGATTTTTCAGGCCCAGCTGCATTCAGGCCCAGCTGAGGAGCCATGAATACTCCTGACCCAGGTTTTTCAGCATGCATTTAAGCACTGTGATGTGGCAGAAGGAAGCCATGTCCTCTTTCATTTTCCTCCAACTGATTTTCCTTCCTGAAATCTGCTCTGGGAATCAGGCTCTTGGGGAGACTGAGCTGATGTGATGCTCTGCTGGGGAGGGGCATTGCGAAAGCCCTAGGGATCTCTCTGTAAATAAAAGCATCACAGGTTCTTTTGCCTTTGTTTTTGACCCTGAGTTTTGTGTCTTTTTTGCTGTTGATTTCTGTCTGTCTTTCTCTGCCTTAAAGCAGATTAATTTTTTTCTCCTGAGTCCTCCTGCCAGTTTTATTTTACTTTCTGGCCCCCATTTTTTTTTTTTTGCCCGTATTCTAATGCCATCTTTTAAGCAGAGCTGTGTTTTCTGTCTCAGCTCTTTACATTTAGAACCCAGTCTCTGGGTGAGTGGAACAATCATCCTGGTGTTCATCAAGTCATCAACCTCCAGGAAGACTGCTGTTTTTCCTCATGTTTTGTTTATTTTTCTTCTACTTCAAGACATTTTTCTTGAAAGAAGTCACTAGGAGGCCAGCTGCTCATCCATTCTAGTCCAGAGAATTGTAATGTTCTTTCCCACACTTTTCTTGCCACACCATTTGTCTTTGGCTGGTTGCCTCCTGGTGCTGCGTGGGATCTCCTCTAGCTTCTTATTGCAGTTTGGCTTTGGGGACATGGTTGGGAACAATGGCACAGAAGTGACTAAATTTATTCTGTTGGGGTTCTCAGGATTTGACTCCCTCCAAGGACCTCTGTTTTGGGGTGTACTCTGCATCTACTTGGTCACCTTGCTGGGAAACTCCCTGATCATCGTCCTCACCCTGGCTGACCCTGCTCTCCACTCCCCCATGTATTTCTTCCTTTGGCACTTCTCACTGGTGGAGATCCTCTACACCGCCACCATCGTGCCCAGGATGCTGGTTGATCTGTCCACTCACCTCACCATTCCACTTGTCAGCTGCTTCATCCAGTTATATTTCTTTTGCTTCTTTGGGGTCACTGAGTGCTGCTTGCTCACTGCTATGGCCTATGACCGCTATGCTGCCATCTGCCGGCCACTGCATTACACTACCCTGATGAGCCAGGTAGCTTGTAACAGCATGGTGGGGGTCTCTTACCTCATGGGCATCATCACTGGCACCATTCACTCTGTTTGCATTTTTACTTTGCCCTTCCATGGTTCCAACATCATCCACCACTACATGTGTGACGTCATGCCTGTGCTGAGACTGGCTACTGCAAGCACCTTCAGGGGTGAAGTTGGGAAGCTCATTATCACTATATTCTTCGTTGTGACTCCCTTCTTGCTGATCATGACCTCCTATGCCTGTATTCTTGCCGCAATCCTTGGGGTTGCAACAGCTCAGGGGCGTCGAAAAGTCTTCTCTACCTGCTCCTCTCATCTGTTTGTTGTCATTCTCTTTTTTGGATCTGCGGCTGTGGCTTATCTGAGGCCTGAGTCAAGTTCCTCTCTGGACACAGACCAGATCTATGCCTTTTTCTACACAGTTGTCACTCCTATGTTCAATCCTTTTGTCTACACTCTGAGGAATAAGGAAGTCACAGGGGCCATGAGACGGCTCATGCATGGGTTCCTCTGGAGCCCTTGACCTGTCTTTTCCTTCCCAAGTTCTTGGAGCTAAGAACCTGACCCCTGGCCACTTTCAAGGAGGAGGGAGAAGCTTGGATCTGCAGTCCACAGGGTCGCCTGTTGCATGTTAATGTGAGTGTTGGGCTCTTGCTTCACCCAGAATGAGGCTGCATGGCATACCCACACTATCTAGGCCTTGAGATTTGGGCCTTCTTTCATGTCCTTGACCTGGCTTGATTGCAAAGCTGAGTAAACTCACACTTGAAGGGAAGAGGAGGGAAGGAATTGTGACTGTTGTGTGTGATGACCTAGAAATTCCTTGTCTTCCCTGAGACTGTGTGAGACGTCATGCCTGTGTTGTACCTTCCTGGGGTTTTAATTCTTGAGATATCCCTCTTTATCCTTTACTCAGAGACACTTGTTTGCAAGCTTTGTGTGTGTGTGTGTGTGTGTGTGTGTGTGTGTGTGTGTGTGTGTGACATCAATCATCCCTGCAGCAAGAAAAGCTTTACTTCAGGTGTGATGTCCAGCTTTGGGCTCCTGTGTGATGGGGAAGGAACAGGGAACCTTTTGCTTGCTTTGTCTTTGTGAGTTCAACCACTAAATCTTGTTAGTGCTGTTTTCTGTGGGGCAACATCTGTCCAGTTATTTGGCTCCTAACTGCTGCTCTTTCTCTGGGAATCCCTGAGATGTCTCTACTAAACTTCTATCCCCTTGATAAATTTGCCTTTTTTTCCCCCCTTCTGATCCTGTGGTAAAAGTTCACATCCCTCTTTCCTTCCTGAGTGGCATCAGAAGAACTGACCTTGTTCTTTGACTCCTGAAATGTCACTTTTGTTTCTTGCAACAAGCTGTGTGCTTTCTCTCTTTGGAATCTACTTCAATTTGCTGGCCAGAGGATCCAGCACCCCTTCAATGTTCTTGGGAAGCCGAGTCTTTCTTGTAGCTTCCTTTCAGCTATAAGCTGCAGGAGAGAGCAGTACAAGCAGGGAAATCACTCCAATGACAGGATAATGAGAACTTCTAAATAGTATTGATTTTCTTTCCAATTCAGAACAGTTACACTATTAATTTTGGAGAATTTTCCATTCAAAAGAAAATAACTACTAACATTTTGGTATTAATAATGTTTTTGGAAAATTACTGAAGAATTTTTTTCTTTCTGTGTGCACACATGTGCATATTTATAAAAACTAGGACTGAGATTATATTTTCTAAGTTGTTTTGTAATAGTTATTTTCCACTTTATTAAATTATATTAAATACACTTTTTAGGACATTTCTAAATATGACTTTAATACTCTTTTTAATCCTACTATGTTAATGTATTATAGTTTTATTAATGTCATCACTGGAATGAAATTTCTTGGCTATAAATATTGCTGAAACATTTTGTTACATCTATGTCTTTGTATCCTTATTTTATGCATTTTTAAAATTTTATTTAAGAGGAAAAAGAGAAAAACACAAAACAAAACAAAGTGGTGTAAGGTTACACATAATACAGAACTACAAAAAAAACATAACAGTAAGAAATCACCTATTAATAGATTACATATTATCATCTTGGAAATAGTTGCTCAAATCACAGTATCAAAGAATACAAAGTAGACACTCAAACAGAGAGACTGCAAACAGCTGTGTTCAATGATCCAAAAACATTAATATAGTCAGCTATTTAACACCCCAAACACACTTGCTGTTATATCCGTTAGAGCTCTTTTTTTTTTTCCTCCTTCTCTTTTTTACAACAAAATTTACACACTTTGGATTTTATTACTCCTTAGTTCTTATTACTTTTTTTTGGGGGGGAGAGAATAAAGTCAAATATGGCAAAACAAAGCTGTCAGTCAAAACCAAGGATAAACATAGCACATGGTGTAGAACAGAGTACAAGGTTATCAACAATGGTTATCAACGTTGTCTCTTGTTTCCTTAAAAAGAATTGTCTATCTCATTAGATATTATAAAGTTGGACAAAACAGTAGAGAACAAGACCAATAAAACTTAGGCATTGTAAACATTACAGGACTTCCAAAGGAGACAATAGTCAAACCAGAATGGGCATCTTAGTGAATCTTATTGCCTTCAAAGTAGTTGCCTATACCCTCAAACTTGATACTATCGCACAGAATGGAACAGAGTCTAATCAGTCAAAACAAGACCGTGGGAGTATTACAGGACTTCAAAACAAGTTAATAGGAAATCAAAAAGAGTTACTATTATATATCCTAATTTTTAAAATTTTTCCCCTTAATTAAAATAAACATAAGAAATAACTAATTAATTTTTTTAAAGAATAGTAGTTAACATAGTGTCTGTCTTTTTCCTTGAAATATTTGGATAAAACTTCATATACTATAGCTTCAAATATTTCCATATCAAGAAGCCCAGAATAAAGCCTTTCTAATTAATAAGTGAAAACTTTATAAGGCTTCAAGGCCACATAATGGGGAATCATGATTACCACATATTTTTATATATTTGAATCATTACTTACATTAGGGAAACTATTCGGTATTCACACATGCGAGATTGATTTATTTCACTTATGAGTATGGTCTCAAGCTGTGCCCATTTATTGATAAATATCTCAATGTGATCCTTCTTTATAGCTGAATAATACTCCATTGCATAGAAGTACCACAACTTTTTATCCATTCCTCAGTTGATGGACACTTGGGTTGTTTCCAAGATCTGGCGATTACAAATTGTGCTGCTATAAACATAGGTGCACATATATCACTGTGGTATGATGCTTTCAGTTCTTCTGGGAATATGCCTAGAAGTGGAATAGCTGGAATAAATGGGATTTCCAATCCCAACTTTTTGAGGAATCTCCAGACAGATCTCCACAAAGGCTGTACCAGTCTACACTCCCACCAACAGTGCAGGAGAGTTCCTTTTTCCCCACAGCCTCTCCAGCATTTGTTGTTGGTTTTCTTGATCGTGGCCATTCTTTCAGGAGTGAGATGGTATCTCAGTGTGGTTTTAATTTGAATTTCTCTAATGACCAATGATGATGAGCATTTTTTCATGTATTTATTTGCCATTTGCATTTCTTCATCTGCAAATTGCGTATTCGTCTCAGATGCCCATTTTTGGATTGGATCTTTGAATTTTGGAGGTCTGAGTTTTTTTAATTCTTTATATGTTTTAGACAAGAGTCCCTTGTCTGAGAGAGAGTTCACTAAAATCTTTTCCCAGTTTGTGGGTTTTCTTTTCACTATGCTGGAGATTTCTTTTGACATGCAGAAACTTTTTAATAAGAAGTGGTCCCAGTTATTGATTCTGGGAAGTATTTCCCGTGCGCTTTGAGTCCTGTTCATGAATTCTCTATCTACTCCTATGTCTCCAAGGTTTCTACCCAATTTGTCTTCCAATAGATTTAGTGTTTCTGTGTTAATATTCAGATCTTTCACCCATTTAGATTTTAATTTAGTACATGGTGATAGACATGGGTCTAGCTTTAGTTTTCGGCAAATGGAGAGCCAGTTTTTCCAGCACCATTTATTAAAGAGACTGTCATTCTTCCAGTGAACCTGCTTGGCTCCTTTATCAAAGATAAGGTGGTTGAGTGTGTTTGTAGTTGTGGTTGTATCTTCTAATCTATTCCATTGATCTTCAGCTCTGTTTTGATTCCAATACCATGTTGATTTTACTACTGTTGCTTTGTAGTATAATTTCAAGTCAGGGATTGTGATGCCTCCTGCTTTGTCTTTGCTGCTTAGAATTGCCTTTGCGATTCTAGGTCTCTTCTGGTTCCAGATGAAATTTAGGAGTGATTTCTCTAGATCTACAAGGTATGTTGATGGTATTTCTATTGGGATTGCATTGAATCTGTATAGGAGTTTTGGGAGAATGGCCATCTTCACAATGTTTGTTCTTCCTATCCATGAGCAAGGGATGTCTTTCCATTTTCTGAGATCATCTTCAATTTCCTTTTTCAGTGTATTATAGTTTTCACTGTATAAGTCTTTCACTTCTTTTGTAAGAGTAATTCCTAAATATTTCATTTTTTTGCTTGCTAATGTGAAGAGTGCAGTTTCTCTTATTTCCCTCTCTGTGATTTTGTTGTTTGTGTATAGGAATGCTATTGATTTCTGAGTATTGATTTTGTATCCAGCCACATTACTGAATTTATTTATTGTATCTAAGCGTCTTTCAATGGAGTTTAGGGGGTCTTCTATGTAGAGTATCAAGTCATCTGCAAACAATGATAACTTAACTTCTTCTTTTCCTATCTTTACCCCTTTTATTTCTCTTTCTTGCCTAATTGCTCTGGCTAGTACTTCCAGTACTATATTAAATAGGAGTGGTGATAAAGGACATCCTTGTCTTGTGCCTGATTTTAAAGTAAAGGCTTTCAATTTTTGGCCATTTAGTATGATGCTGGCTGTTGGTTTGTCATAAATGGCCTTTATTATATTGAGGTAAAGACCATCTATTCCAATTTTCTGTAAAGTTTTTATCATGAATAAATGTTGGACCTTATCGAAGCCTTTTTCTGCATCTATAGAAATGATCATGTGATTCTTATTTTTGGCTTTATTGATATGGTGGATTACATTTATTGATTTGCGTATGTTGAACCATCCTTGCATTCCTGGGATGAATCCCACTTGGTCATGGTGTATAATCTTCTTGATGATTTGCTGGATCCTATTTGCCAATATTTTATTTAGGATTTTTGCATCTGTGTTCATTAGGGAGATTGGTCTATAGTTCTCTTTTTTAGTTGGGTCTTTCTCAGATTTTGGTCCTAGAGTAATATTTGCTTCCAGGAATGACTTAAGAAGGATTGCTTTCCTTTCAATTTCATTGAATAATTTGAGGAGTGTCGGCATTAGGTCTTCTTTGTATTTCTTGTAGAATTCTGCAGTGAATCCATCTGGGCCTGGGCTCTTCTTGGTGGGTAAGGACTTAATTACATTTTCAATTTCAGTAACAGAGACTGGGTTATTCAACAGTTTTACATCCTCTTGATCTAGCTTTGGCACTTCATATACTTCTAAGAATCTGTCTATTTCTTCTGTGTTATCAAACTTTTGAGAGTAGAGGTTTTCAAAATAGGTGTTGATGATCTTCTGTATTTCTATATGGTCTGTAGTGATTTCTCCTTTTTCATTTCTTATTGCATGAATTTGAGCTTTTTCATCCCTTTTTTAATAAGGTTGGCTAGGGGCTTATCGATTTTATTTATTCTTTCAAAGAACCAACTCTTTGATTTGTTGATTCTTTGGATTGTTTTCTTAGTCTCTATTGCATTGATTTCTGCTCTGATTTTTATAATTTCCTCTCTTCTTTTGGCTTTGGGCTTGACTTGCTCTTCTTTTTCTAGCTGCTTGAGGTGTAGCATCAAGTTATTTATTTGTATTCGTTCTGTTTTCCTGATGTGGGAACTCAGTGCAATAAATTTTCCTCTCAGGTCGGCTTTCATTGCATCCCACAGATTCCGGTAAGTTGTATCTGTATTTTTATTTTCTTTTAGGTATTGTTTAATTTCTTCTTTAATTTCTTCTGTGACCCACTGATTACTCAAGGGTATGTTATTCAGTTTCCATGTGTTTGCGGGTTTTTTGCAGTATCTTTTATCATTAATTTCTAATTTCAGAGCGCTATGATCCGATAACATGCAAGGGATGATTTCAGCTCTTTTGCACTTGTTTAAATATGTTCTGTTAGCTAATATATGGTCTATTTTAGAAAATGATCCATGTACTGCTGAGAAGAATGTGTATTCTGATGTTGTTGGGTGGAACATTCTGTATATTCTATCAAACCCATTTGTTCACAGGTATGATTCAGTTCTGTTATTTCTTTGCTCATTTTCTGTCTGGTTGATCTGTCCCTTGGTGTCAATGGCATATTAAGGTCTCCTGTTACAATTGTGTTACTGATAATTTGAGTTTTCATTTCTGTTAATAATTGTTTTATATAACTGGGTGCTCTGGAGTTTGGTGCATATATATTTAAGATAGTTATCTCTTCCTCTTGGAGTTTTCCCCTTACAAGTATGTAGTGACCTTCTTTATCCTTTATGGTCATTGTTGGTTTAAAGTTCACGTTGTCTGCAAACAGAATGGCTACTCCTGCCTTTTTTTGGATTCCTGCTGCATGAAGAATTGTTTTCCATCCTTTGACTTTTAGTCTGTGAGTATCCTTCTGGGTTAGATGGTTTTCCTGTAAACAGCATATGGTTGGATTTTGTTTCTTGATCCATTCTGCTAGTCTGTTTCTTTTGATTGGTGCATTGAGACCATTTACATTAATGGTTATTACTGTTAAATGCTGGTTAATTGTAGGAATGTTATCTCTCTGCTGTTGCATCTTTATCTTTCTGTTCTGTTTAATTATTTGCTTTGCTTGGTGGTTTTTTCCTTTGTGTATCTAAACTGTCTTTCAATATTTTTTGCAGAGTTGGTTTGGTGTTCATGAAGTTCTTCAGCTGTTCTTTGTCATGGAAGTATCATATTTCACCATCTATTTCGAATGATAGTTTTGCAGGATGTATCAGTCTAGGTTGGAAATCATTTTGCTTTAGGATCTGGAATACTTCACTCCATGCTCTTCTTGACTTTATCGTTTGTGATGAGAAGTCTGCTGTGATTCTGATAGGTTTTCCTTTATAAGTGATCTGTCTTTTCTCTCTGACAGCTTTTAATAATCTATTCTTGTGTTGGATTTCTGGGATGGTGATTATTATATGCCTGGGTGTAGTTTTATTTTGGTTATGACTATTTGGAGTTCTATATGCTTCACTGATCCTGATGTCAGTTTTTGATCTCATGCTTGGGGAATTTTCAGCTATTACTTCTCTAAATATCCTATTGATATCCTTTATGTTGTCTCCTTCTTTTTCATTAATCTCTATCATTCTTATGTTATTCTTCTTTGCATCGTCTTGCAGTTGTTGAATTGTTGTTTCCTGATTCCTTGTTATTTTTAAAAGATCTTTCCTTTCCTGTTCACTAGCTGCAATCCTGTCTTCCAGGTCTGAAATTCTATCTTCACTTTCATTAAGGTGGTTTTTACAACTTTCAGTGTAGTTTTTTATTTCCTGTATATCTCTGTGCATCTGCATTATGTATTCTGTTTGTTTCTTATATTGCTCGTCTAGCGATTCTATCTTTTTGTTTAGTTCCTCCAATTTTTTATCTGTGTTTCCTTTAGATATATTTAGAATCTCTTTCATTTCTTTTATCATTTCTTCTTTTATCTGGGAAATTATTTCGAGTTTGAATTTCTTTAAAGCTTCCTGGAGTTGCTTGTCAACTTCAGTAGCTATTGTGTCTGATATATGAGGTGGATGGGATATATTTTCTTCTAAATATATTCCTCCTAGGGTTTCCTGAGATGGGCTGGAGGTTTGAGGTTGTAATTTGGTCTTTCGTTTTGTCATTTTCCTATATTTCTGTGTTTCAAGTGTTATTTGAAAGCTTCCTCAGGATCTGTTGAAAATCCCCTTCTATATTTGTAGCTACTGAGACTCTGGCACCACGCTACCCCAAGCCTCTGGGCCTGCAGAACCAATGGCCCTCCTCTGCTTGTTCAGAACTCCGCAGTTCCAGACAAGCTGGGCCTCAGGGACACTGTGCGCCCACCTGCCCCTTGGAAGCTCCACAGTTCTTCAATCGCAGCCGGGTTAGGATACTCACCACAGGCCGCAGTGCCTCAGGAGCCTGTGATCCCTCCCTGCTTGCAGAGATATCCACAGTCTTCCAGACAAAGGAAGGGGCTTCTGCAGGCACCCCAGATCCACCCAGCTCCTCCTCTGCACACCGATGGCTAGGCGCGGCTGGGCTTGGGGGATAGTGTAGGCCCGCCCACCCGTCGGGAGCTCAGCAGACCTCCAAGTGAAGCCGGGATGGGGAGGCAGATGTAGTGGTCTCCTACCCGGCTGCTCCACTTCACTGCACCCAGAAGACTGGGGGGTCCGGAACAGTCTGAGATTTGGGCAGAGTGTGCTGAGCACTTACCACAGGCCGAGGTGCCTCAGGAACCTGTGATCCCTCCCTGCTTGCAGAGATATTCAGTCCTCCAGACAAAGGAAGGGGCTTCTGCAGGCACTCCAGATCCACCCAGCTCCTCCTCTGCACACCGATGGCTAGGCGCAGCTGGGCTTGGGTGATAGTGTAGGCCCACCCACCCGTCGGGAGCCCAGCAGACCTCCAAGTGCAGCCGGGATGGGGAGGCTGATGTAGTGGTCTCTAGCCCGCTGCTCCACTTCACTGCACCCGGAAGCCACAGGCCGAGGTGCCTCAGGAACCTGTGATCCCTCCCTGCTTGCAGAGATATTCAGTCCTCCAGACAAAGGAAGGGGCTTCTGCAGGCACTCCAGATCCGCCCAGCTCCTCCTCTGCACACTGATGGCTAGGCGCGGCTGGGCTCGGGGGATAGTGTAAGCCTGCCCACCCGTCGGGAGCTCAGCAGACCTACAAGTGTAGCCGGGATGGGGAGGCGGATGTAGTGTCCTCTAACCCACTGCTCCACTTCACTGCACCCAGAAGCCTGGGGGGTCCGGAACAGTCTGAGATTTGGGCAGAGTGTGCTGAGCACTTACCACAGGCCGAGGTGCCTCAGGAACCTGTGATCCCTCCCTGCTTGCAGAGATATTCAGTCCTCCAGACAAAGGAAGGGGCTTCTGCAGGCACTCCAGATCCGCCCAGCTCCTCCTCTGCACACTGATGGCTAGGCACGGCTGGGCTTGGGGGATAGTGTAGGCCCACCCACCCGTCGGGAGCTCAGCGGACCTCCAAGTGCAGCTGGGATGGGGAGGCTGATGTAGTGGTCTCTAACCCGCTGCTCCACTTCACTGTACCCGGAAGCCACAGGCCGAGGTGCCTCAGGAACCTGCGATCCCTCCCTGCTTGCAGAGATATTCAGTCCTCCAGACAAAGGAAGGGGCTTCTGCAGGCACTCCAGATCCGCCCAGCTCCTCCTCTGCACACCGATGGCTAGGCACGGCTGGGCTCGGGGGATAGTGTAGGCCCGCCCACCCGTCGGGAGCTCAGCAGACCTACAAGTGTAGCCGGGATGGGGAGGCGGATGTAGTGTCCTCTAACCCACTGCTCCACTTCACTGCACACAGAAGCCTGGGGGGTCCGGAACAGTCTGAGATTTGGGCAGAGTGTGCTGAGCACTTACCACAGGCCGAGGTGCCTCAGGAACCTGCGATCCCTACCTGCTTGCAGAGATATTCAGTCCTCCAGACAAAGGATTTTATGCATTTTTAAACCCAAAGTTATATAGCTGGAATTTCTGAGCCAAAGTTTTTGAAAGAGTTAGGCTAAGAGTCAGAAATGAGTTGGTATTATACAATCCCGGTAAAGGAAGGATGGGGAAAGTCTAGATAGATATTTAATATTCTTGTGATTCAGAAGGATGTGATGGCATGGTCGTGAAGTTTCCCATCCAGTGTATGGACAGCAGAGTGATATTATTTGAATTGGAATGTATGAAAAGTCATCAATGTTAGATCCAAAAAAAGCACTTTCTGATAGAGTTTGCATCTGAAGAAGACAAAAAGAGAGACACTGCATTTCTGCTCCTTTATTGTGATCTGAGTGTGGGTCAAAATGAAGAAGATTGGATGGAGCTGAGCTGGCTTCATGCTTCTTTTGCTGACATAGTTAAGTAAAACAGACAAACAAATAAAACCACACACACACAAAACAAGCAATGTTTTAGTACAAGAATGATCCTTGAGGCCAGTCATAGTGGTCCATGCCCATAATCCCAGCACTTGGGAAACTGAGGCAGGAGAATCACCACAAGTTCAAGGCCAGCCTAGACTATACAATGAGTCCAACTGCAAACTGAACTACATAGTAAGACTCTCTCTCAAAAAAAAAAAAGTCCTTGAAATGTAGAGCTAGAGAAATGCATAAATCCAGACTGTATTGTTTTATTTTTCTGGGTAGATAAATATTTAGGACGTACTTATCTCCCCAAATGATTCACCACTTATGAGGAACCAAATTTAACCAGGTGCCCTATATTTCTATTTGTGGACATGGCAACTCTAGTCAAAGGAGCATTTTGAGAAATGCAGTTAGAGGCCAGAGTCAGAATAAAAATTCTGATCATCTCTTTTTTGGAGGAAGGGAATTCCTGTGACTTTCATAGTTTCCTCTGATGTGAGTCCTTTGTAAGGCAAAGCCCCATTCTTAGAATCTGTGTGAACACTGGCCTGTCCACTTAGTCATTTTCTTCATTGGTGGGTCACAGTAGTTCACCCTTGCGACTGAAAAGAAGAAAGACTTATTTTGACTCACATCTTAGAAGTTCAAGTTTTTGTCTGGTTTGAGGCACAGAAGAAGGGTCTGTGCATAGGACAACTATGGAGAGGACTAACAGTGACTAACAGGAGGAGCTGGAAAGGAGGATACACACCAACAACTTGCCTCTTCTGTCTAGATCAGTGGTGGAAAACCAATGACACATGTGCTGCAGTGGGCACACAGAGCATTCTCTGTCAGCACATCAGCTAGGTTGCTCCAGCATCTTCCCAGCAGTCAACCGTCGGATAACAGTGCACGTAGGGGTCATGCACATATTCAGAATGGAGCAGTGGTGCCAGGCAGCGATGTCACGAACCACAGCTCATTTATTTGAGCTTTTGTATGGATATTCAGTGTTTTGTCAGTTATGGAATGTGAGTTTTAACACATTTATTTTTATTAATATGAGATTTTAGGTTTTAGTTTTTTTGCAAAAAATTGAAATTTAATATCTGAGATTTAGCAAAGAGATGTTATAAATTGTTGTAATGTGCGGTCTCTCTGGCTTATTTGAATTAGCACCATCATATTTAGCTGTTTGTGAAGAATTTATTAAAACAAGAACAAGAATAGTTATAGTATATTAAATTGATAATATTTGCTTTGATTGGTTATGATTTGAGCAGAAGCCCACAGAAGGTAGGAAATACACTCAGATGCCTTTTTCAGAGCAGACCAAAAGCTGATGGCCAGTGGAACCCTGCCCCCTTGCATTGGTGTTGAGAAAATTCAAGAGGAACTCCCTCTGAGGATCACTGCTGTAGACTGTTGAGTCAGGGAATACCCAATTGTTTAGAGTTAACGAATAATGTTAGCTATTTTTGGTTTAGGGATAGATTTGGGTGCTTCATTTAAAATAATTGTGTTTTTGTAGACTCCAAGTCTTGAACACTAAGAAGTGAGAACAGCAAAAAAACCCCACCCAAAACCAAAACCAAAACCAAAAACAAAAAAACCCAAAACAACTGAGTACAGATGGTGGAAGTACTCCAAGAGGCCTGGATGGAGTCATTTGGAGTGACTGAACATAATGGGAAAGTGTTACATATTCTGTATAGTGAAAATGTTGTGTATCAGGTGGCACTTTGACATCAATCCCAAAAATGTTGCCAAACTTGGTGAAACTGAAAGGAAAGTGTTTCTTGAAGGAACACTGAGGAAATACTAATACTAGATTTCTTGTATTTTAATTTTCACAACTATCTTTCTAAATAAAATCATCTGACAGCTACCAGCTTTCAGATTTCACTGTGCATAGCAAAATATGGCAATTCCCTCTATGATGGATATTTTATCAAAATGACTCTGTTATCTGGGAGTAATTCTTTTTTCCATGATTTGCCAAACAAGGATAAAGTTATACAGTGCATCTCTGAGGTGTATTTGGAAATACTGTTAAAAATTGAGTCCTGTGCTGGGCAAGTATGTTAGTCATCAAATGACCTTATGCTTGGATGAAACCACAGATGTAAATAATAATGCAAGAATAGTAGTATTTTCATATTAGTTGCTGGCAACATCATAAAAGAACTGGTGAAACTGTTGTCTCTGCCTGCAAGAACACAATGGACAGATACCTACAGTGCTATGATGGAGGCTTTTTTAAAATTCACAAGACGTAAGACCAAAAAAGTGGTTTCAATTACTAGTGATGGAGTCCCTTGTATGATGAGGCATCGTGCAGTTTCATACAGCTCTTTGTTAAAGAAATAAAATGTCCAGTTATTCAGTTTCATTGTATTATACATCAAGAATCTCTTTGTGTTAGGGAAAGCAGCAAAAAAATTAGAGATATTCTTAGAGATGGCACAAACATGGTGAATTACATTATGGCTTATACTCTTAATTTTTGACATTATCAAACACTTCTTGATGAAGTCCAGGCAAAATAGAGTGCTTTACTTGTGTTCACTAATGTTCAGTGGCTGAGCAGATGATGAGACCTGGAGAGATCTGTGGATTTCATGGGTGAAACTCGGCTGTTTATGAGTGAAAAAAGGCAGGAATAGCCATACCTAAGTGACATGGTCTAGCTTACCAACCTCATATGTTTTACAGATTTTACACCATACTCCAAAGTACTGAACGGAAAAGCTACAGGTGTAGGGAAAATAGCAGAAAGGATTTGAGAGAAAACTGTAGGTTTTGGAGAGAGAGAAAAAGTGAAACATTTTGAAATGTAAAAATGCATTCAGAAAATTCTACATTTGCAGACAATTCTACTAGCTATCACAAAACTATAAGGAATTTTCTAGCAGCTGAAAAGTAGGATTTTCTTTTTTAATTTTTTAGTAGGATTTTAGTACTGTAACAGATTTTTATAGTTCTGTAAGATAGAGACAAACCTGTCATTTTTAAAGTCTAGAGAAAGCCAAATTTGAAGTACTTGAACTGTCCTGCTTACCCTGGTTAGGTTTTGGAAATCTGGAAATAATCTGGAAATCTTGAATTTCAAGAAAACTCTATATGGAAAAATAAATTCTATGACTTACATGTAACACTTGAACAGATAGAGTGTGATGGATGACAAAGGAAAGCACAATTGATAGTTTTGAAAATGCAATCCTTAAACTGTGAAAATTTCTCCCAAATAATTTCAAATCAATGAAAGTACTTGGGATTGCTCTTCTTACTTTGTTTGGATCAGCTTATGCTAGTCAGAAGCTGTTTTCAGTTTTGAATTATATCAAATATGATAAAAGAAGCACACTAACAGATGACCTGAGTATTGTCTGTGTTGCTCTCAAACTAATGAAATATGAACCAATGTTTGACAAATTATCAGTATGTATAAAACAGAAAAGATCATATTAATTGTGCAAAAGTATACCAAATGCAAACTTTTACCTTTTAATAAAAAGCTGTTTGCATCACTGAAAGCTTTGTTATTGTGTTTTTCTTTTAAGATAAAGGATGTTAATGAGCTAATCATTCTAAACTAAAACCTCAGTATCAGGTTTGATTGCAATGGTGGTATTTTGCAATAAATAGTGGGTTTGAGGGTACAGTCTGAACATTTGGTCTCTAAAAGGTTCACCATCACTGGTCTAGACTCTGTCCCCTAATCGCAGGTCAACTATAGTGCCCTCATAGTCTACCTTTCAAATACATGAGACTTTGGTGTCAGTTTAGGTCTAAACTATAAGAGTCTTCTCCTGGCCTTGAAAAGACTCATTTGCATTTCTTTATGCAAAATACATTTAGTCCATCTTTAAGCATGCTGAAGTTTTAATAGTTTTAGCACTACTGAAAAATCTAAATCCAAAGTATTCTCTGAGACTTAAAGCAAACTCTTACCCGTGAGCCCTTGTGTCAAAAAGAAATAAAACGCTGCCAACCTACATTGTACAGGATAAAAATTTCTACTCATGAATCTTGGATGTGGGCTACATGTTCATCAAGAGATGAATGGACAAAGAAAGTATATATATATATATATATATATATATATATATATGTATATATATGCATATATGCAATGGAGTACTATTCTGCTATAAAGAAGGACAAACTTAACTTCAGTCATTAGCAGGAAAATAGATGCACTGTGAGACCATAAAGTTAAATTAAATAGCTCAGGCACACAAGTTTAAATATTTCATGTATTCTTTTATATAATAAGTATAAAATATAAATAAATTAAAGAGCAAAATGAAAGGTAATAGGAGAGTGAAATAGATCTTTTGAAAAAAAGGACTGGGGCCAACTAATAGAGATAGGGATGAGGAAGGAGTGGGGAAGAGGTTATAAAAAGTGCCAGGATGTGATATGTATGTGTATAAACTTCAGGCAATGATTGTAATCATGCTGTACTACACAAGTGTACTAATAACAGCAGTAACAGCAGCAGCAGCAACAGCAACAACAATAACAATAACAACAAAATAAAAGGGAGAAGCAGGGAACTAATATAATTTAGATCAAAACAAGATCAAAACCTAGCAGGGCAAACATTAAATTGTGTATCTCCACTTCCAGCTCTGAGGGCAAAAATACGAGCTCAAAGCAGCTGAGGCAGCCCTGCCTTTATGGCATTGCTGGTGGCAGTAGTCTTCCTGGTTTCTCTTTTGGGCTAGTTTTGCTCACTGCCTTCAGATCTCCTGACATGTCTGACTTTCTGTGGCCCCACTGAATTTTATGCCCTATCGTAGCTTCACACATTTGCCTCTCAGGGGCATACCGTCTGATCTCACAAACTTTCTTCAAAGTATGGGTGGAAGCCTCCATGACCTCATATTTCTTTTTCCCTGCATGATTGTAGAAGCAGCTCCATCTGAATGACATTAAAGACTGTCACCAGCTCATGTAGTAGCTTCCTTGCATCACGGCTGCAAGGGCCTCCAAGTACTTGGATGGATGGGTGAGCACAGTGGCAATTCCAGGGCAATAATTCCCTATGTGAGTCTTCTTGAGCAGTTTTCCCTGGGCCTCTCTCCTAAAAGTAAAACCTTTCAGCCTTTTTTTTCACTTTATGAAAAAATGCAAAATAATACACGACATATCATTATCCTCAGAGTAGCTACTCAGAGTACAAGACATGTACAAAAAAGATTCTGTCTTACAAGGAAAAACAAACTGATAGTAGCTCTTCCAGTCTTAGATCCGTAAGCCTGCAAATAGTGCATGCTACTGATTGCTGACATGCTTGTAAACCATTTTTCCTATTGTCCTGATGCAAAGTACTTTGGTTTTATTTCTTCAGTTTTTAGTTTTGGTTAGTACATGTTTCTAATACATAATAGTTAGATTAGGAGGAGCAAAGATGGCAGATAGATAACAACTGGCTACAGAGGCTCCCTGAGATAGTCAACTTAGAATTCAACATAATACAGAGTGGGGAGCCCCAAACAGAGGGAGATGAATTTTCTTGTCTCAAGAAGAAGTTAAGGTGATTTGCTGATCATCTGAGGTGCTGCTGCGACCAGCCGAGGTCCCACTGTGACTTGCCAGGTTCCCGCCATGACTTGCTGAGCCGTCTGAGGTCTTGCCACTTTGACTCACTGGAGGTGCAGTTACACTGAGATTGGGGGTCAGTGAGTCAAATGGAGGGTTGAGCTGGTGGGGTGCCTACATCTACCTGTGGTGAGTGACAGGAGTGGAGCCATTCCATAAATAGGGGGGCTCTGGCAGATGACATTCTGGAACTGGGCAGGACTGGCAAGTACAAGGAGCAGCAGTGACTTCAGTCAATTGTTCCCTTCAGAACAAATGGGATTGGTGGAGTAGCTAGGCCTGGGTCACGTGATTTGCCTGAGACCCAATAGGTTATCCGAGGTCAAGTCCTGGCAGTGGTGGTGCACAGTAATCACACTGGGCCAGTGGGGCCTCAAGGTTTGGCTGGTCTGGAGGGGAGGAGGCGCAAAGTAATACAGTAGTGCAGGCCACAGCAGCTTGCCTGATCCAGAAGGGAGGGGCCAGCATATGCTGTTCCTGTCTGCAATTCACTTGCATACTGCAGTATGAAGGGTCACCTAGCCAGTGTGCTTCAGAAGAATTGTAACCAACAAAGAAAGAAACGGGCCTCCTGGAAGAAGCAAAATAGATGGGAAGAGGAAGCAACAACAAAAAGTCCCCAGGCCCCAACCCTGAAAACATTGATCCAGGACAGGTAAATACAAAGGAGAATGAGAACAGAAAACATGCAATATCAGACATGGCACCAGTGGACATAAAGAGATATATTTGAGACCTTATAGATGAGTTCAAAAGTGAAATATTTAGCCAAATAAAGCAAGATATATGAAGATTAATAAAAGAGATACTAAGCACCCTTCAAGTAGATGGAAGAAGGGAGGAACTCAAACAAAGGAGAGAAACATTTGGTGAAGAATATAAAAAAATATAGAATACATGAAGCAGATTCAAAGGGATCACCAGAAAATTAAAAAATCTATGGAAAGATGGCAAATCAGCTTGGAAGAAACTAAGGATAGATTATCCAAACTGGAGGACAATTTTGCAATGTGGGATTATGGGAAAACTTTTTAAGAATAACAAGGAAACAAGCAGTAACAAAGGCTAGAAGATGACAAAAGGATCTATAATCTGAGAATAAAGAATGTGAATGAAGAACCTGGGATACGAACAATGAAACTACAAAGTTTGTTCACAGAAATAATTAGGGAAAACTTCCCAAACATAGAAAAAGGAAATGATATTCTGATATATGAGGCATACAGAACTCCAGCCACCTACAACTAAAACAGAGCTACACCCAGGCATATAAAAATCAAGATCCCAGAAATTCAACATAAGAACAGAATATTAAAAGCAGTTAGAGACAAGAAACTGATAACCTACAGAGGAACTCCCATTAGAATCATGGCAGACTTCTCAACACAAACCATCAAGTCAAGAAGAGCCTGGAGCAACATATTCCAAGCCCTGAAAGAAAATAATCTCCATCCCAGATTGATATACCCTGCTAAACTGTCTCTAGAAATTAATGGAGAAACAAGATGCTTCCAAGACAAAGAGGAAATTGGGAAATTCAAAACCACTAATTCAACTCTACAGAGAATACTGCAGGGCATTCTAGAGAGAGAGAGAAAAGTACTAGGATTCCAGGAACAGGGGCAGAGAGGCCTCAATGAATGGGGCAGAAAACAGAATGAAGAAGATAAGCAGACAACTGATGGCAAAAAAAGAGCATAAAATAAATGAGGCAGAGAAGATTTTATTCAAAACCAATATGATTGCTAGTATCAAGTCTGAGAGTATAGGCAACTACACTGAAGATGACAAGACTCTATGACAAACATTCTGGTTTGATAACTGCTGGTTTTTGAAGTTCTATACTATATATAAAGTTGTGTTTTTATTAATACTGTTATGTACTGATACATTCAATTATACTATGTCTGATGATATAGCCATTTCTATTGGAGATAACAAGAGACAACACAGGAACCATGATAGAACTCCTTGTACCACGATCTTTTATGTTATGTTTTTTCATTTCATGTGTTTATAGGAATATGCTTTGTTTTGTCTTGCTTTGTTTTCATTCTCCCTCTAATATAGAAAGGATAGAAATACATGTAAAGACTCATGCATGTGTAGAATCTATAAACAGTTTATGAGAACTGATCATGATGAAATGAACAAATACTTTGAAGAAAAAAAGACACAAAAGTACCCAGTGCTGATCCTGGAGTGTCATAATGTGAAACCCAGCAATAGTATTATTCTTTGGTCAGAGTGATATTAGCCTGCTTGGGTTTATTCAATCTCAACATAATTGAAGATATGGATAACTGCATGTATGTTTAAGTGTATATGATTGATAACCATATTTCTAAGTTTTTGTTGGATAGTTGAACAGAATTGGTTGCAATCTCACTGTTTGAATCCTCACTTTAAATGCTGCACTTTAATATCTTGAATAACTATTTGTAAGAAAACAATGTGTAATCATCAACTAGTGATTTCTTACTGTTTATGTTTTTCTTTGAAATTATGTATTATTCTACCTGTTTTCTGTTCTGTTTAGTCTTTCTTTAAATTAAATTAAAAAAAAGACATTACATTTTCCAGTGCTGATCACAGAGTGTCATGATGTGAAATCAAGCAATATTATTCTTCTTTGTTTAGAATGACTTTAGCCTGCTTTAATTTGTTTAATCTAAACATAAATGAAGATATGGATAACTGCATGTATGTTTAAGTGTATAGGATTAACAACCATGTTACTAAGTTTTTGTTGGACAGTTGAACAGATGTGTTTGTGATCTTGCTGTTTGAATTCCCACTTTACATGTTCCATTTTTGTATCTTGAACAACTATTTGTAAAATGACAATATGTAAACATCAACTAGTGATTTCTTACTGTTTATTTTTTCTCTGAATGTATGTATTATTTCTGTTTTGTTTAGTCTTTCTTTAAATAAAATTTAAAAAACATAATAATTAGATTCTTTATGCTGAATTTCTGCATGTACATGACACATCTTAAATTTTTAACTCCTTCCTCTTTCTCTCTTTATTTACTAATTTCATATGAGAAAAATCTATTTCTCTACTTCTTATTATCTATATTTATTTTATACTTTGGCTTTATTTTTAAATGTTTAATTTTATTTTAAAGATAATGAAAACATACAGAATAAAACAGAATAAAACCAATCAAAACAAAACAATGAAAGCAATACAGGACTTCAAAACAAGGCAACAGGAAATCAACAGTGGCTACTGTAATGCATCTTGTCATCTTCAAAACAACTGTCCATACCACCAGACATAATAAAATCAAATACAGAACACAATAAAACCAATCAAAATGGAACAATGAAAATGGACAGGACTTCAAAACAAGATTATAGGAAATCAACAGTAGCTACCAAAATATATCTTATTATCTTCAAAATAGTTTCCATACCATCAGACATAGTAGAATCAAACAAATTAAAAGACTGAAGCAAACAAAACAAAGCAATTTAAACTATACAGGATCCAAACAAAACAAAGCAATGAAAACTATACAGGATTTCAAAACAAGTTAACAGGAAATTAACAATGGTTAGCACCTTGCCCTTTTAGTCATTTGCTCCCCTTTCACTTTCACAATATCTATTGTACATATACTTTGGATTTTTAATGTAAGAGAAACCATGTGCTATTTAAGCTTGGGTGTCTGGTTTATTTCACTTAATATAGTAGTCTTAATGTGGTTCCATTTTCCCACAAATGGCTCAAGTTTATCCTTCTTCATGGCAGATTAGTACTCTACTGTGTATAAACATCACATTTCTTTATCCATTCACTTCTAAGATTTAGCAATTATAAATTTTGCTGCTGTAAATATGGGTATGCCTGTATCACTGTAATATCATGATGTTAACCCTTTCAGGACGATACCAAGAAAGGGAAGAGCTAGGTTATAAGGAATTTCTAGTTTTAGTTTATTGAGAAATCTCCATGGCATTAGGTGTTGTACTAGTTTACAGTCCCATCAACAATGTAGATCTGGTTGTTGGTAGTTTGTGCTTCTGAAAAAATTGTCTACTTATTAGACTGGTCTATATTTTAATTGGTATTTTTATTTGGAGGTTCTAATTTTTTAGTACTTTATATAGACGATATTAGTCTCAGACAAAGGAGTAGTTGGGACATTTTTTCACATTCGGTAGCCTATTGTTTCACTTTCTTTTGTTTCCTTTGCTGTGCAGAAGATTTTAACCTGTTAAATTGTTTTGATCCATTTATATTTTATTTTAGTACTTGATGAAAGATAGGAGAAAATTGCTTAGCACAGTACATGGTAAATAAAGTGTTAGGTAATTTATTTCCATCATTATTATGCTTGCTTAGTATTGTATTTATTGCAGTGAACTTTCAACAGTAACATACATCAAGATTTTCAGATGGATTAAACATTTTGGATTTTATTCACTAAAAAAATTCCCTCAAGTTGCTGGAACATCTAAAGTGTACCATGTTGGACAGAAGAAAGAGAGTTATATGAGGGATTTGGAGAAGATAAAATCCTAGTGCAATGTTTCAGAGGAATAACTTGCAAGTGTTCAGATGAGCCATTGCTTAGAGACCATGAAAGAGAAGTCAAGTGAAATGTGAAAAATACTGGACAAAAACTAACTCTGGGAGAGTGCAGTGATGAAGATGTGAAGAATCAGGCTTATTGGTAGGAATATAGAGTGGCACACCCACTGAGAAAATCAGTGTGGAGATTTTGCAAAAAAAAAATTAGGACTAGAGGTCCCATATGACCCAGCTATTCTTCTGCTGTGTCTCTCCTCAAAGAATTAAAAGCATCATACCAGTGATATATGTATGCCCATGTTTATAGCAGCACATTTTGTGATAACTAAATCCTGGAAGCAATACAAATGCCCATCAATCAATGAATGGATAAAAAAGGTGTGTTTTTTAAAAAAAAGTATAATGGAATATTGCAAAGCCATAGAGCAGAGTGAAATTGAGACATTTATAGGTAAAACAGTGCATCTTTCTTTAGTTTATTTATTTATTTATTTATTGCTGTTTTGAGACAGGGTCTAACTACACAGTTCAGGCTGGACTTGAGCCCATTTTGTAGCCCAGGCTGGTCTCAAATTAGCAATGATACTCCTGCCTCAGCCTCCCAAGTGCTGGAATTACAGGTGTGCACCACCATGCCCAGCTTATTTTTTTATTTTAAAGAGGAAAAGCCAAGGTAAAACGGGATAAAACCAATAAAAACAAACCAGTATACGTGATGGAGGACTTCAAAACGATATGAAATCACTAAGTTACCATAATGCCTTTTGTTGTCTTCAAAATAGCTGCAGATATCTGCAGACATAATAAAGATCATACAGAACAGAATGGAATAGAAACAATAAAAACAAAATAATGAATGCAATAAAGGACTTCAAAACAAGATAATAGTAAATCCAAAATTGCTACCATAATATATCTTGCTATCTTTGAAATAACTACTCATGCCATTAGATATAACAAAATCAAACAAAACAAAACAAAACAGAACAAAATCCAACCCAACAAAACAATGAAGATGATACAGGACTTCAAAACATGATAATTAACAGTAGGAATTAACAATGGTTACTACCTTTAGAAGGAGATCACCCTTGGTGCCACAATGTGTATCACTATCCTTTGAACAGATGATCAGATCACTGGCCCTAGACCTGCAAGGTCAGTGAAACACCAAAACACCACATGCATCAAATTGCATTTCACCTCAATAGCTATCATTGCAGCCTGCATTTCTGAAGATCAGCTGGTTGCTTATCAGGGTGGGGGTGGGGATTTGCTCTTCTTGTTTGCCAGCCTGTGCCCCAGAAGGGACTGGGGTCTGGATGTTCCCTCACTGGTGGTATCCAGCACATGGTGGTATCCTCACAGGAGGGCTTGTTTCTTGGTGAATCATTGTTCTCTCCCCCACAGTCCACAAATAAACAATGCATCTTGAGACCACAATCATAAGTGAAATAAACTAGACACACATGTAAATATTGTATTATCTCTCTGGTGTGAGAAGCTGAAACCATAAGAACTAAAGTGTACAATAGGTGAGAAATAGTAAGAAACTTTTCAAAAGGAAAGGGAACTAGGGATGAGGAAGAAGGAAAGAAAGGAAGGGAAAGAAAAAAATGAGAAAAGAAGGATAGAATTAAAACAGAGAGTCATGAGTGGTGAGAGTAAGGGGATTTGAAGGGAGGGTTTTGGAATGGGAGAATAAAGCAGGAAACCATATATATCATGTAGAGGTACAACTTAGCTATAATGAATGTGGTCATTATGTATACCTAACTTGTAACAATAAATTTAAACTGAAAAATAATGCTGTGAACCAGGAAGGGTGCTATTGCACAGTAGCACTTACTATGGGTGACATCTCTGGTGCTGTTCTTGTGCTGGTGCTGGTGGGCTGTAAAATTCAGTCCATTTACTTATTTATTTTTGTGAGACAAGGCCTTGCCCTGTGGTTCAGGCTTGATGTGAACTAACTATGTAATTCATATTGGCCTTGAAATTGTAGCAATTCTGCCTCAGCCTCTTGAGGGCATGCTGGAGTTATTGGCATGCCCCACCATGCCTGGCTCCCAGTGTTTCATTTTTTAATTATTATTTTTAATCACCAACATAAACTACTTTCTCTTACCTCTTTTCATTGCCTGATTCTGATCAAGTCTATGTAGAGTATCATGTTATCCACAAATAATGATAATTTAACTTTTCTTTCCTATTCTCATTCCTTTTATTTATTTCTCTTATCTAATTGCTCTGGCTAATGTTTACAGAACTATAATGAGAAAGAGTGGTTACAGTGGACATCTTTGTCTTGTAACTGATTTTAGAGTGAAAAATTTCAGTTTTGTCCATTTAGTATGGTGTTGACCATTGATTTGTCATAGATGACTTGTATCAGATTGAGATAAAGATCATCTACTCCAGTTTTCTGTAGGGTTTTTATCATGCACAATGTTTGACTGTGTCTAATGCTTTTCCTACATTTATTAAGATGATCATATGGGTTTTTTGGCTTTGTTAATATGTATAATACATTTTTTGATTTGTATATATTGAATCATCTCTGCATCCTTGGAATGAGCCCTACTTGGTATGGTATATAATCTTCTTGATGATTTGCTGCATTCTGTTTGCCAGTATATTACGAGGATCTTTTTCATCTATGTTCATTAGAGAGATTGGCCTGTACTTCTCTCTCTTGGTTGGGTCTTTCTCTGGTTTTGGCATCAGGGTAATGCTTGCTTGCAGGAATGAATTTAGGAGTACTGCTTCCCTTTGAATTTCATTAAAGAGTTTGAGAAGCAGGAGCATGAGGTCTTCTTTAAATTTCTTATAGAATGCAGCACTGAATTCATGAGGACAAGGGCTTTTCTTTGTTGGCAAGTTTTTAGTTATCTATTCAATTTCATTGACTGATATTGGTTTCTTTAGTATATTTATATCTTGATTCAGCTTTGGTAAATCATATGTATCTAGGAATCATCCCATTTCTTCTGCATTTTCCATCTTATTAGAGTACATGTTCTCAAAATAGATATTGATGGTCTTCTGGATTTCCACAGGGTCTGTTGTGATTTCACCCTTTTATTCCTAGTTGCGTGAGTTTGAATCATTTCTTTCCTCTTTTTGATAAGGCTAGCTAAAGAGTTATCAATCCACCTAGTCTTTCAAAGAACCAACACTTGCATTCATTGATTCTTTATATTGCTTTCTTAGTCTCCATTGCATTAATTTCTGCTCTTATCTTTATAATTTCCTTTCTTTTGTTCCTCTTTTTTTAGAAGTTTGAGGTCCAACATTAAGTTATTCATTGAGCTCACTCTGTTTTTCTAATGTGAGAATTCAGTGTTATAAATTTCTTGCTTAGGTCTGCTTTCATTGTGTCCCATAAGTTCTGGTATATTGTATCAAAATTATCATTTAATTATAGAAACTGTCTAACTTCTTTAATTTCATCTGTGATCCATTGGTTGTTCAGGAGAATATTTAATTTCCATGTTTTATGGAATTTTTGTGGTTTCTTTTCCATTAATTTCCATTTTCATTGTATTATGGCCAGATATTATGCATGGCACAATTTCAGTTCCTATATATTCACTTAAGCATGTTCTATGGGCTAGTATATGACCTATCTTGGAGGATGTCCCATGTGCAACAGAGAAGAATTTGTATTTTGATGTCACGGGATGGAGCACTGTGGAATGTACTAAGTCCATGTTTTCCCCAGAGGTTTTGTTTAGTTCTGATATTTGCTTGTTAATTTTGTTTTGTTAATCTATTTCTGACAGTGACATATTAAGGTACCCCATTACAATTGTTTTGGTGCTTATGTCTGTCAATATTTTATGTTGTTGGGTAAACTGGTATTTTATATATATATATATATATATATATATATATATATATATATATATGCATATATATATGTGATTATTATCTCTTCTTCTTGGAGTTTTTCCTTAACAAATATGTAGTTACCTTTTTCTTTTTTAATCAGTCTTGGCTTGAAATTCATATTGTCTGCAAATGGAATAGCTACTGTGCTTTTTCTTAGTTTCTGTTTCATGGAGTTTTGTTTTGAGTTAAATATGTTTCTTGTATGCAGCATATTATTGGATCTTGCTTCTTGATTCATTCTGCCAGTTTTCTCTTTTTTTCTTTCTTGTTACTGTCTTTCCTTCTTCTTCTTTTTTTTTTTTGTGCTGGAGTTCAAACTCATGCTTGCCAGGCAAGCACTTAAGCTGCTGAGCTAAACCCTTGGCCCCTCTTGCTCTTTTATTTTTCCTTCCTTCCTTCCTTCCTTCCTTCCTTCCTTCCTTCCTTCCTTCCTTCCTCCCTGAAAGAGTTTTGGCCCAGGCCAGACACTGTAGCTGGTGAAGTCTTAGCCAGAACCAAGGAGCTCCTATCTCCTCCACCCCTAGGAATCTACCTATGGCTCTATCTTCCCCACCCCTAGGATTTTACCTATGGTACCAAAAGGATATCCATGGGCTACTTGTGCATCCCTAATGCCTCTCAGGCACCACCCCTAACCTAAGCTACATGTATGCCCCCACTGCACGTGTTTCACGGAGAGATCGCCCACCTCAGGGGGAGATGCTGCACCCCAGGGGATCGGGGGTGTCTCTCCCCGCATTCTCAAAATAAAGGTCATTTATATTTCATACTTCTGATCTTTTCAGCCGCCACCAGTCCCCACAGTTCTATCATATGGTTCCCTGACCAGGAATGGTAGATGAGAGACTCCTGGGGCTTTTTCCCAGTTTGAGTCCCCTGCCGTTCAGGACCAGGACTGGACTGCATCCTGCATTACTTCCTCACTTCTATACTTGGGAGCTATAAACTTGTCGCTGCCGGTTTGCAAACAACACTGACCTAATTTACCACAGGTGAGCAACACCCCAGAGGTTGCCATTGGGCTGGGCCCCAGGCGGGTTTTCTCCCCCTTTCTGTGGATTCCTGTGACACTCTCATGTCCTTAGATAGCCCAAGGCAGGGTCTTTCTGGGCCAATCTGTGTCCACACTTGGAGACTCTCACGTTCTTTGGGTTTGGATAGCCCAAGGCAGAATTTTCCTGGGCCAGCCCACACTGGGAGACTCTCACATCCTTCAGAGCTTTTTAAGTTCTCATGGGCAGAGTTGTTACTAAACCCACGTGAAATCCACTCGTATATATTGGTGATGGCCAATTATCATGAAGCTTTGGAACCATATATTAACCGATCAGTCTATAAGTAAAAAGTAACGACTTACACTTAACAGACAACGGTCGTTTGCCTCATCTGGCTATAACTCTGTGGGCTAGACCCCACACCAGATTTTATTTTGGGACCACTTCCTGTCCCCCCCCCCCAAAACCATACCTATTCTATGGCATATCACACTGACGACAAGTTTACAAAACTCTCTATCTTTAAGCCTTTGTTTTGGGAATATGTCCTTTCCTTCCAGTATCCCTGTCCCTTTCATTTCCTTGCTGCCTCCTCCCCACTTCCCCTGCACCATGCGTGCCAACCCATTCCTTGCTGAGATGGGAAAAATGAGCCCAAACAGTGTTGAGAGATACACATGGGGCTGCTTTAAGTTTTCAGCTGCTTTAGGCTTTCACACCATGCCCCAACTCTGCGCGATATCTTGGCTCTCATGCGGCACTCCAGGTCCATGCAGGTTCGGCTTTAATGCCATGCCCTAATCTGCGCATCCTGCGAGCAGTTTCAGCTCTACGTGGCGGCTCAGCTCCATGTCGGTCGGCTACTGGCTGCACCTCCGGGAGCAGCCCCAGCTTCACGTTGCGTCCCAACTCCACCTCCCAGTGTGTGTGCCACCATCGCCACCCCCCATGCACCATCCCAGCTCCACCCCCCATGTGCCGTCACCGCCCTCTTGCATGTTTCTGGGGGCAGTCCCAGCCCCACCCCATGTGCTCACCCCACCTTCACTCTGTGTGCCCCCCCCCACTGGGCGTACTCTGCACGTGTGTCAGACCAGTCCCCAACCCAAGTTCAAGCATGGCTTTGTCTGCTGGTGCAGACAGGCACAGCAGATAACACATTATATTGCTGATCTGATGCTGTTTGTGTTTTCAGATATTAAGTTCAGATTGCTTCTGCTGCTTTTTTTTGTGTGTGTTCCAGCCATGACGAATGTTTTCTTTTAGATCCAGATATAAGCTTAGAGATGTTTAACAATTAAAATTAAAAATAATTATAAATTCCTTTTGCTGGGAACCACTAGCTCTTTTCCAAAACAAGGAAGGTGGTGAAAACACATGAAATGATTCAATATATTTTAGACTACTGAAAGAAAATCACTTCAAGGGTTTTGTTGAAAGTTTTAATGTTGTCTGAGAAGTGAGAGGAAAAGTAATTGACTGGTAATATGTAAAAAAAAAAAAAAAAAGGAGGGACAAAGAAAGTGGTTTTGTCTTCAAGAAAAAGGTCTGGCTGAGCCAGGATGTGAAAGAAGATAGGAAAAGCTCAACTTGAGGGTATATAGTAAGTTGTAGAAATCTTGAGAGGATGTGAATGTTATTTGCCTTGGTTTATAGTACTGCAAATAACAGGTTTGAAAAGAAGTAAATGTGTTCAGAATTTGACAGCATTAAATCAGTTTTGGTAGATTTATTCATAAGATTGGTGAACCTTTACTGCAAAATGTTTCCATTTAAATGAGATTATACACTAAAAGGGGGAGGGCAGACTGAAGCCTTTTTTGCTAAGTATGTAACTTCAGTAAAATGATGACCTGCCATGTGGAACCCTGGAAAAAAAAAGCGATGTGCCATCCAGATGAAGCCTGCTCTCTGATCTGGAATGCCAAAACCATGTTTACATTACAGGCTGCTCAAAGAGGGCAGCAGGACCAGCTTGCAGCAGAAGCCAAACTTAAACCTTTTCCCAGCCTATCTGCATTGCTAAACTCATAAATACCCTGTTGATTATATTGAACTCTTCCATACTTACTTAATTCTACAGATACTTTCTACTGTAGTCCAGATCCCACAACGAAGAGGCAAAACTTGACCTTCAAACCTTATAGACACCTTAATATGGCTTTTCATGTTTTCAACAACAGAGATAACAATAACACTTGTGACACTTGGAGTTCTGAGACAGGTAAACCAACACAAGGTGGAGCTGCCTGCCCCCCCCCCCCCATGGACCATGTCTTAAATGCAGCAGAAGACATTTGGCAAGAGAGTACCCCATCCTGGCGTTCTTTGAGACCTTACTCCAGGGCTACTGGACTGTCCTAGCCACCAGAGAGTGGGTAAGCTATCCTAACTTCTAGCCCTCACAGGAAATGTCAACCCTGCCAGATTCATCTCTGACAGATCTGCTTAAACTTGCTGCTAAAGACTGATGGGGCTCAGAGCCAACAACATCCCCCTTTATGGGTGCCGTCTCAGAGTCCAAGTCCCACTAAAAGTCTCAGGTAAGACATTCTCTATATTTGTGGACATAGAGGCCATATATACAGACTTCTTCCTGAGTTTTCAGGAAGAAATATTAAATTATATTAAATATTAAATCCTCAGCCTCTAGGAGGTATTAAAGGTCAACCTAGCCATTTGCCAACAGGGCCTATTTTGTGCAGGTCCCAGTCCTAAATCTTAAAATGCCTTTTATTCCCTTGTGTTTATACAGGCTGACCCAGACACACTGAGGCCTTAACAGCTTACAACTGTTATCACTAGTAAACCTCTCCTCAGTGATATAAGACCACCCCCTCCTTTGTTACTCACCAATTTCTCAGGCAACCCTGGTCAAGACTGGAAGATAAATTTTGTCTTCTCACTTTGTTTATACTTTTTCAGGATACGTAAAAGCCTTTCACACAACCTGGGATATTGCTGATATATTTACTAAAGTCCTATTACAGCAAATCATTCCAAGGACTACAGCCAGGTTACAGTGACCCATACCTGATATTCTTTTTTTTTTATTTAAAGAAAAGGAAACAAAAAAAATACATGGAGATTAAAAAAAAGGGTAGAAATAATACAAAATTACAGACAAACAAGAGGTAAGAAATTGCCGGTTGATAAGTTACACATTGTCATCTTAGAAATAGCTGTTCAGGTTATAGAATTAAAGTATTTAGAATGACATTCAAAAAGTGACCCTACAAATCATTCTGCTCTATGATCGAACAAAAGCTCAGTAATATGATTATCAGTCCTACACATTTGTTTTACATCTCAAAGAGGGTAAGATTAAACATATCAAAACAGAACAGAACATTTAAAAAAAAACAATTTAAAGAAATACAGATTTCAAAGCAAGTCCACTGGAGATCTTCATTATCTAACTGTCTCTAGTTTCTTACAGATAGTTGTCCCTATCTTAACCCAGTTTATATACTTATTGCATATTATAGAACTAATCAAATCATTACAGGATGATGAAGTCTTTTTAGGTCCTCAAGTTCCAAATTAGGGAGGACAATAGTAACTACCATCGCATCTCTCATTCTCTTTGTGATAGCCATCCCCATCTCTACATATGCTGAAGTTGAACTCAAGAAACCAGTCCAATGTCATTCTAATCAGCAAACAATAGATTGCTAGAATTTATATTATAATGCTACAAAATAAGCCTCGGGTTTCTCAGCGTCTCTTCCTCAGAGTATCTGTTCCTCACATCTTGCATTATATAATCTGTTCCTGTAAATAATTAAAAAAAAACCCATGTGTGAATTTCTACCTATATATCTATCTTCTCTGTATTATAGGGAAAACCAAGTCATAGCAAGACAGCAAAACAATTTCCTAGAAAAACATGCAATGGATAAGACATATAAGACTACAATATAAATGATCTTCCGTAGCTACTATGTTTTCTCTTGTTATTTTCAATAGATTTGTCCACAACACTGGCTTATTATAGTTAAACATAGTATCACCTATTTTTATAAAAACTTAACTTTGACAGCATTGTAGGATTTGAGAGCTGTTACTAATTAATACCAGTATGGATATCCTTTACATCTTGTCATGCTCAGAGTAGTTGCCTCTACTTTTAGGGTTGATGCTAACAAGCATACCAATTTCAAATAGAATCAGCCAAGGCCAACCAATAGTCTTATGATTCAGATTCAATTAAGATCAGTCATAGTAAGACAATATAAGTAATACAGCATTTCAGTTTAAGTTAATAGGAAAGTAAGGATAGTTACCATGGTATAACCTGTTATTTTTGGTTCTAGAGGTCTGTGCCCTCAAATCTGACATGAGTGGACAGACCAGAACAAATTAAATTCAATCTAAATATGGCACTAGGACTACTGTGTCTTTTAAATCGTTATACACCATTAACAATGACCTCTGCTTTTTTAAAAATATAGTTTCAGAGCTGTCTATACTAAAGACTGTAGCTTACCGTCTCTGCCTCATGTCTGCTACTCCACTTTTATGCTATAATTTGTCCACCTTATTCCCTCATTCCCTTGTCTGCCCTGTTCACTGAGGCCTCTCTGCCACTGTTGCTGGAATCCTGGTATCTCTTCCTCTCTTTCTCTGTAATGTCCTTCAGCACTCTCTGTAGGGTTGGATTGGTGGCCACGAACTCCCACAGTTCCTCCTTGTCTTGAAAGTATCTTATTTCTTCATTAATTTTTAGAGAGAGAGTTTTGATGGGTATATGAACTTTGGTTGCATATTTTTTTCTTTCAGGACTTGGAATATTTCTCCCCACTCCCTTCTTGACTTAAGAGTTTGTGTTGATAAGTCTGCTGTTATTTTGATAGTTTTCCCATTATAGGTAATCTGCATCTTTTCTCTGACTGCTTTTCTCTGCTGTTCTTTTGGTGGATTTCTGGGATCTTGATTATTACATGTCTAGGCATAGATCTGTTTTGGTTGTAGGTAGCTGGTGTTCTGTATGCCTCTTTTATCTGGATATCATTTCTTTTTGCTATACATGGGAAATTTTGCTTTAATATATCTGTGAATATTTTTTGTATTTCATTTTTGGTTGCTCCTGCTTCCTCACTCACATTCTTTATTCTTAGGTTATGTATCTTTTTGTCATCCTCCAGTTTTTGAATTGCTTCTTTCTGGTTCCTTGTTATTTTTAAGAGGCTTTTTCTTTCATGATCATATTCCCTAAATCTCTCTTCAAGTTTCAGAAGGCTGTCTTTAGTTTCTGTCAAGGCATTTTGCCAGTGTTCAATGGAGTTTTTAGTTTCCTGATATTCTCTTTGGATCTGTTTCATGTATTCTAAGTTATGTTTAAATTCTTCTTCAGAAGTTTCTCTTTCTTTTCTGATTTCCTCAGTTCTTCCATCTGTGTTCTCTTGGGCGGGGCTTGTCATTTCTTTAATTAATCTCTTTATATCTTGCCTCACTTGGATCAGGAGTACAGCTTTAAATTCCTCTATGAGATCATGTAGGTACTTTTTAATTTCGGCTGATGCTGTGTCAAGTAATGGGTGGTTACTGTGCTTGTTCTCTTCAGTGTTTAGTTCTCCTGGGCTTATTTTCTCATGTTGGGAAGCTGGAGATTTTTAAAAAATTTTTATCTCTTGTCATGTTTCTGGTTTCTTTCAGACTGTCCTGGGGTTCTCTGGCCCTTTCCGAATTGCTTAGGGCCTTTCAGAAGTGTGCTGGCTTGAGTTTTTGCTGTCCTCCCCAATTTACTGTTATCTGGGGTAGGCTGGGATGCAGGGGCGGTATAGGCTAGTCTCTAGCCTCTGTGCCAGTTGATTCATAAATTAGGCTGTACTTTCTGGTTGTCACTGAGTTGTGAGTATTTTGTATCCGCTTATTGGGCCCCAAGCAGAGGCTTGGTTTAGCCCCAGTATCTCCTGCCAGTTCTCTTTGTACCAGAAGCAGCTGAGTAATGTCACTATGGCACAGGGTTCTGCCCAAATCCCAGCCGTTCTCTTCCAAACCTCTCTGTGACAGGAGCACCAGAATAGCAGATCTGCCCAAAACCAAGATGTCTCCCACTAAGTTCTCTGTGTGGAGCTGAAGCCAGCACGTAATCAGGCTCTGCCAGATTTCAAGATGTCTTCCACCAGCCCTCCCTACAGGGGGACCTGGTGATGTCACTGAGCAGTAGTTTCTGCCACCAGACTAAAATGTCTGCCGCCAGATTCTGTGTTATTGATTTCCCCATGGTGGTGGGCCAGCTGTTCTCTGGCCAACCCCAGCATCTGCGGGGTTCCCAGTACTCACCAGAGCCCGGTGCAGGTCCTCATTCTGGGACCACCACACAGCAAGCTGCCCACCTTTCCCACACTCCCAGCACAGCGCGGAACAGTGCACAGCGTGCGCTCCTGGCACAGCGCAGAATGGTCAGATATCTGCGCACCATTTAGATTTGAAACTCCAGAGCCTTGTACATCTCCTCTGGTGCAGCAGTGCAGTCCTCGCTGCTACTCGGAGTCCTGGGTCTCAGTTTCCTGCAGTCACCAAAAGCAACACAGCTTTTCCTGCTGGGTCCATGGGTCAGTTTGTTGATTTAAAGGCGCGGGATTTGCAGCCTCCCGTTATCAGCATTCACGGTCTCAGCACGACTTTAAATCCTCCAGCTGCACTGTCTTGGTTAATAAGAATTGCTATCGATTTGTCTGGCCCTCTCCACGTTGTCATATTCTAGCTTCTAGTATGTTTTCTCCGGAGAGACTCTTCGCTCGATCCCCTAGCAAGCCATCATTTTTTTTTTCCCATGTCCATACCTGATATTCTTGGCAACCTCAACAGTGATCAAAGTTGCTAGACTGCCATCCTGGTTTCACATCACTCAGGCTAAGTGTTGTCCTTCCAGCCCTAGATCTAACCATCCTGTTGCCTACTCATCTCTGCCTTACTAAGGCCCCCAAATCACAACTCTCAGGCAGTCATGTTTTGTTATCCACTTTGGTTCCTAATTTCTTACATTCTATTAATGATCATTTTTACAGCATTTTTACATGCATAAGATCATCTTCATAATGTTCTATGTGACAACTGTCTTAGTTCTTTCTACCCTCAGCTGTTTGGTCAAACGTGACATCCCTAAAAGCCTAGGCCCTTACTTTCCCTATACTGGTACAGCCACTGCCTTCCCTGCTCCATCAGAGACAAGTTTTACCCACCTACCCTTTTAACTTTTATGCTTTCAGATGGGGGAGTAATCACCTCTAATAACTTCACTTCTCCTAACCTCACTTATTTTTCAGAATTCTACCTCACTGTGACAATGATCCTACCTCAACGTTGTCCTGATATAATGACATGTCTAAAACAAAGGCACTTCCTTCTACCTCTCCTGGGTCCTTAAATATGACAGTGCCATGTCTCCTCATAACATCTTGTCTCTGGTGCAGCAGTGCAGTCCTCGCTGCTACTCGGAGTCCTGGGTCTCAGGACTCCGTGCATTCACCAGTGAAGTTGTCCTGGCTGAAACACCTGGCACCAGCTTCTACCTGGGCATCAACTGTCATCCCGTCGACTCCCCTAGACCCCAGTACAGCGCCCTCTGCCAACAGGAAGCAGTTAAAGAGAGAAATCTTTGCCCCTTTTCATAATAATAATCATAAGAAAGGATATGAAGAGCTTTGGCCCAGGCCAGACACTGTAGCTGGTGAAGCCTCAGCCAGAACCAAGGAGCTCTTATCTCCCCCACTCTTAGGAATCTACCTATGGCTCTCTATCTTCCCCACCCCTAGGAATTTACCTATGGCACCAAAAGAATATCAATGGACTACTTGTGCATCCCTAATGCCCCTCAGGCACTACCCGTACCCTAAGCTACATGAATGCCCCCACTCCATGGAGAGATTGCTGACCTGGGGGGGGGATGCCGCACCCTAGGGGATCGGGGGTGTCTCTCCCCGCATTCTCATACTTCTTTTCAGCTGCTGCTGGTCCCCCACAGTTTTATCACTCCCCTCACTCTGTCTTTTTTTCTGTCTGTCTGTCTTTTTGAGATCAGTTCAAATTGGTCTCAAACTATGAACAGTGCAGTTCAGACTGGTCTCAAACTCACTTTGTAGCCAAGTTGGCCTTGAATTTACAGCAATAATCCTGCCTCAGCCTTCCAAGCACTGGGGTTACAAGCATTTGCAACCAAGTCTGGCCTGTTTCTTTTGACTGATGAATTGAGAACATTTATACTGAATGTTATAACTGATATGCATTGACTTACGTTTGTCATGTTATTTTCCTGTTACTGGCTCCCTTTTGTTCTCCTCTGTTTAATTGTTTGCCTTCCCAGTAGGATTCATTCTGTTGGTAGTTGTAATCTATGTTATCTCTTTCTAGAATGTCTCTCGGAATTTTTGGAGTACAGTATTGATGTTCATGTATTTTCTTAGGTGTTCTTTGTCATAGAAGTATCTTGTTTCTTCACCCATTTCAAAAGAAAGTTTTGCATGTTACATCAATCTGTTAGACCGATCTCCCTAATGAACACAGATGCAAAAATCCTCAATAAAATATTGGCAAATAGGATCCAGCAAATCATCAAGAAGATTATACACCATGACCAAGTGGGATTCATCCCAGGAATGCAAGGATGGTTCAACATACGCAAATCAATAAATGTAATCCACCATATCAATAAAGCCAAAAATAAGAATCACATGATCATTTCTATAGATGCAGAAAAAGCCTTCGATAAGGTCCAACATTTATTCATGATAAAAACTTTACAGAAAATTGGAATAGATGGTCTTTACCTCAATATAATAAAGGGAATTTGTTTTCTTTTAGGGCTTGAAAAATATTTCAAGTTCTCATTAAATGTTTGGTTTGAAAAGTGTATTGTGATTCTGATGGGCTTTCCTTTAAGTGATTTGTTTCTTTTCTCTAGTGTCTTTTAATAGTCTATTCTTCTATTCAAGTACTAAAAAGGCCCAATCCTGCTTAGCTTTTGAGATCAGAAGAGAGCATTCAGGGTGCATTTAGGGTGGTATGGCCATAGACTAATATTCTGTTTTTGGGTTGAATTTTTGGAATCTTGACTATTTTATGCTTTGTTGAATGTTATTTTTGATCATTTCTAATTAGAGTTCTATATGCCTTACATATCACTGCATTGAAATTCTTTTATCCTGCTTGGGAATTTCCTGCCATAACTTCAGTGAACAGTTTTTTTAAAAAATTCAATTTGTGCTGTCTCCTGCTTTTTGTCCCTAATCAGTCTTATATTATTCTTTTCTAGCAGCTGCTATTTTGATTTCTCATAGTTCTTGTTATTTTTAAGAAATCTTTGTTTTCATAATTTGTAACATCAATCCTGTTTTTTTTTATTTTAAAGAGAATAAATCCAAGGAAAATAAAGTGGAATAAAACCAATAAAAACAAACCACTGTAAGTGATACAGGACTTCAGAACATTATAAAATCAACAATAGCTGCCATAATGCCTTTTGTTGTCTTCAAAATAGCTGCAGATATCTGCAGACATGATAAAAATCAAACAGGACAGAATAGAATAGAAATAATAAAAACCAAACAGTGAATGTGATAATAAACTTATTCTTATTACAAGAATAAGTTAAAACAAGATAACTGTAAGTCCAAAATGGCTACCATAATATATCTCGCTCTCTTTGAAATAGCTGCTCATGTCATCAGATATAATAAAATAAAAAAAAAAACCAGAACAAAATCCAATCCAATCCAACAAAACAATAAAAATGATATAGGACTTCAAAACAAAACAATAGGTTACTACCCTCAGAAGGAGATCTCCCCTAGATGCCATATTGTATGCCATTACCCTCTGAACAGATGATCAAACCACTGGCCCTAGACATGCAAGGTCAGTGAAACATCAAAACACCATACACATCAAATCACATTTTGCCTAAATAGCTATCATCATAGTCATTTCTCTGGGTCAGCTGGTTACTTAAGGGGGTGGTGGTGGTATTTATTGTTTGCCAGCCTGTGTACCAGAAAGGGCTGGGTTTTGGCTGTCCCTGTGCTGGCAGCAGCCCATGCATGGTGCTGGTTCAAGATGGAGGGGGGCTTACTTCTTGGTGGGGCCCTATTCTCTCCCCTCATAGCTCATGAATGGGGACAGGCTCATGGGGAAAGGCTTGGGTCTGGCTGTTCCCACTCTGGTGTGCACTGCTCTGGTTAGCAGGAGTGGTTTGCTCCTTGGTGGAGGCTTGTTCTCTTTTCCTGAAGTCCAAAAATCATTCTGACTCACAGGGAAAGGCTAGGGTCTGGCTGTCCCACACCAGCAGCAGCTCACACATGGTGCTGGTTTGCAGGGAGGCTTGCTTCTTGATGGGGGCTTGTTCTCTCTCCCCACAGCCTATGAATGGTGCTGACTCACAGGGGAAGGCTTGAGTCTGGCTCTTGATTCTGTTTTCTATGTCTGAAAGTATATTCTCACACTGGCTCATACTGCTGTATAGCCTTTCAATGTATTTTTAATATCTCAGATATGTTTTTGAATCTGTTTTATGCAGTCTATTTCTTTTCTATGTTGGATATGGACATGCATTGTTTCCATCATTTTCCTAAATGCCTCTAGAGATCTTTTATCTGTATCTGTACTAGAGTCACTAAGCCTGTTTTTCATTATGATTACCATATCTGTGTTCATCTGAGAAATTATTTCTGATTTGATTCTTTTTTTGGTTCTTGTGTTGCTCCATCCATTATTAGCATTTCGGAGAGTCCAGGTTGGTGGCTGCCAGATTGTTTCACTGCATTGTCTCCTAGGTTTGCCTTTGATCAACTGGTTGTGTGAGGTTGCATCATGTTTAAGTGTTTTTTCATTTTTAATTTTTTAAGTTCTAATTCCTGGCTTGATGCTTATAAATTGATTATGGGGAATAGCTTTATTGCTACTATTCAGGTCCCTTAGGAAGTGACTTCTCAGAAGTGTCTTCCAGGTAAAGCTGGCTTTTGTGTTTTGAGACTGTCACAAGATCCTACCTCTTCAACTTATTGGGCATAAAAAGTTGCTGTCTGTTTGGCCCATTCCCTGGTTCTTTGGCACTGGTGTATAATATTTTTTATGACTCTTAAGCAATCTCAGTATACCTGGAAAATAAATGGTTAGAAAAATTATGTCATTTTGGCTGAAGTGATATAATCAGCAATAGTAATAGCATCAAAGACAGCCTATAAAATGACAAAGCATTTTTTAAAATTTTATTTAAGAGGAAAAAGAGAAAAACACAAAACAAAACAAAGTGGTGTAAGGGTACATGTAATACAGAACTACAAAAAAAAAACATAACAGTAGGAAATCACCTGTTAATAGATTACATATTATCATCTTGAAAATAGTTGCTCAAATCACAGTATCAAAGAATACAAAGTGGACATTCAAACAGGGAGACTGCAAACAGCTGTGTTCAATGATCCAAAAACATTGATATAGTCAGCAATTTAACACCCCTAATGACAGTTGCTGTTATATCCGTTAGAGCTCTTTTTTTCCCCTCTCTTTTTTACAACAAAATTTACACATTTTGGATTTTATTACTCCTTAGTTCTTATTACTTTTTTTGGGGGGAGAGAATACAGTCAAATATGGCAAAACAAAGCTGTCAGTCAAAACCAAGGATAGACATAGCACATGGTGTAGAACAGAGTACAAGGTTATCAACAATGGTTATCAACGTTGTCTCTTGTTTCCTTAAAAAGAATTGTCTATCTCATTAGATATTATAAAGTTGGACAAAACAGTAGAGAACAAGAACAATAAAACTTAGGCATTGTAAACATTACAGGACTTCCAAAGAAGACAATAGTCAAACCAGAATGGGCATCTTAGTGAATCTTATTGCCTTCAAAAGTAGTTGCCTATACCCTCAAACCTGATACTATCATACAGAATGGAACAGAGTCTAATCAGTCAAAACAAGATTGTGGGAGTATTACAGGACTTCAAAACAAGTTAATAGGAAATCAAAAAGAGTTACTATTATATATCTTAATTTTTAAAATTTTTCCCCTTAATTAAGACAAACATAAGAAATAACTAAATAATTTTTTTAAAGAATAAGGGGGAGATTGAGATAAAACAGGACATAACAATATAACAATAGAGGTCAAAGCTTGACTGTTTCAGCAACCTAGTACTTCACCACCATATAACCTGACTTAATAGTAGTTACCATAGTGTCTGTCTTTTTCCTTGAAATATTTGGATAAAACTTCATACACTATAGCTTCAAATATTTCCATATCAAGAAGCCCAGAATAAAGCCTTTCTAATTAATGAGTGAAAACTTTATAAGGCTTCAAGGCCACATAATGGGGAATCATGATTACCACATATTTTTATATATTTGAATCATTACTTACATTAGGGAAACTATTCGGTATTCACACATGCCAGATTGATTTATTTCACTTATGAGTATGGTCTCAAGCTGCGCCCATTTATTGATAAATAAATTTATCTCAATGTGATCCTTCCTTATAGCTGAATAATACTCCATTTTATAGAAGTACCACAACTTTTTTATCCATTCCTCAGTTGATGGACACTTGGGTTGTTTCCAAGATCTGGCGATTACAAATTGTGCTGCTATAAACATAGGTGCACATATATCACTGTGGTATGATGCTTTCAGTTCTTCTGGGAATATGCCTAGAAGTGGAATAGCTGGAATAAATGGGATTTCCAGTCCCAACTTTTTGAGAAATCTCCAGACAGATCTCCACAAAGGCTGTACCAGTCTACACTCCCACCAGCAGTGCAGGAGAGTTCCTTTTTCCCCACAGCCTCTCCAGCATTTGTTGTCGGTTTTCTTGATCCTGGCCATTCTTTCAGGAGTGAGATGGTATCTCAGTGTGGTTTTAATTTGCATTTCTCTAATGACCAATGATGATGAGCATTTTTTCATGTATTTATTTGCCATTTGCATTTCTTCATCTGAGAATTGCGTATTCATCTCAGATGCCCATTTTTGGATTGGATCTTTGAATTTTGGAGGTCTGAGTTTTTTTAAATTCTTTATATGTTTTAGACAAGAGTCCCTTGTCTGAGAGAGAGTTCACTAAAATCTTTTCCCAGTTTGTGGGTTTTCTTTTCACTATGCTGGAGATTTCTTTTGACATGCAGAAACTTTTTAATAAGAAGTGGTCCCAGTTATTGATTCTGGGAAGTATTTCCTGTGTGGTTTGAGTCCTGTTCATGAATTCTTTACCTACTCCTATGTCTCCAAGGTTTCTAACTAATTTGTCTTCCAATAGATTTGGTGTTTCTGTTTTAATATTCAGATCTTTGACCCATTTAGATTTTAATTTAGTACATGGTGATAGACATGGGTCAACAAAGCATTTTTTAATATATGGTGCTGGGAAAACTGGCTTTACACTTTCCTATGACTAAAACAAGACCCATGTCTATCACCATGCACTAAATGAAAGTCAAGATGGATTAAAGATCTAAATATTTAAAGAGAAATGCTAAATTTACTAGAATAGAACATAGGAAGAAATCTCAAAGACACAGGTGTAGGCAAAGACTTCATGAACAAAATCCAGACTGCAAGGGAAATATTACAAAAAAATCAACAAATATGATCTTACTGTATGAAAATCTCTTGTACAACAAAGGAAATCACCAACAAAACAGAGTGGGAAAAAATTATAGTCAGTTGTCCCACAAAGGGCATAAAACATAGTAGAACATAAAAAGAATTGAAGAAATCAGACCCTACCAAATGCAAAGACCCAATCCAAAAATGGGTATCTGAAATGAATGCATAATTCTCAGGTGAAGAAATACAAATTCCAAATAAATACATGAAAAATTTCAGGATTATTTGTCATTCAAGAGATGCAAATTAAAACAACTTTAACATTTCTTCTCACCCCAAGAAACAGTGGCTATAATAAAAAAATCAACTAGTAACAAATGCTGGAGGGTCTATAGGGAAAAGAGGATTCTTTTCCATTGTCAGTAGGAGTGTAGACTGGTGCAATTGGTGTGAAGATTTCTCAAAAAATTAGTACTAGAGGTTTCATTTGATCCAGCTATTCCCCTTCTTGGTATTATCTCGAAATAATTAAAAGCTTCATACTACAGTGATATATGTATACCCATGTTTATAGCAGCACAGTTTAGAATAGCTAAATGTGTGAAACAACACAAATGCCAATCAATTAAGGAATGTATAAAAAAGGTATTTTTTAAAATTTTATTTAAGAGGAAAAAGAGAAACACACACACACACACACACACACACACACACACACACAAAGGTATTTTTAAATTCAGCAATAAAAAAGGACAACTTTGTAACATTTATAGCTACCTGAATGGACCTTGAGACCATACTCTTAAGTGAAATAAGGTGATACATATGTTTGAATATCACATTGTCTGTGTGGTATAAAACTCTGAAAGTGTAAATAAGAACCAAACTTTATAATAAATATTGTGAAATAGGAAGTAATTGTTCAAAGGGAAAGTTCATAATAAATATTGTGAAATAGGAAGTAATTGTTCAAACAGGAAATGGAGAGATGGAAGGGAAAAGGAAAAACAGGAAAAGGAAATAGAAACAGCTTTGTGAATAAGTGAAGGTGGGTTCAAGAGAGGGGAGGGGAATGCAAAAAAAGAGAAACTAAAATATATCGTGTACAGGTAACAAATTCTCTATGATGAATGAGATTATACATATCTGAATTGTACCTTTAAACTTAAAGAAATATGCTATCAGTGAACTCCCATTCATTATGTCCAGTTGGGTGGGCTGAGTCCCTGGGATGGCAGGGGCGCTTCAGTGACAATGGTCAATCATGAAAGCAGTTGAGGCGGTGACTGCCTCTACTGTGCTGGGCAAAGTTGGCCCTGGGGCCACTGCAGCAGGAAGGGGCCCAGCATGGAACGGTGCAGGGTTGGTGGAGAGCAGAACTTGAGCACGAAGGGCTGCACCTGCTGCCCTGCTGGCTCCTCCGCCTCCAGCCGCAGCCCCTTGGTGCTTGCACAGTCACGGCCGCCAGTGGCTGTGTTTTGATCCACTTCCACAAAGTGATACAAGAACTATTTACATAGCCAACAGGATTCCTTAGAATGGCCTTTATACATATCAAAAATTTATAGATAATTGGATAATTTCACCTAAGTATACTGTGTGGAATTTTGTTCCAAAAAATTTATTTTAACAATTCAGAAGGTGGCAAACTGTTATATTTTTGGTTCAGCTTATGATTGATACACCTAATAGTCCAATTACCAGTGGATTTCCATTGTTCCTTGTCATAACAGTAACCACCAGAAAGCAGGGATATGTACCTTGGTTACAACGTAACTCAGATAATGAAGTAAGTAAATAGAGCTCCTGTCTATGTTGTACAAAGTGGTAGCCTTGTAAAAACTAGTTCAAAAAACATTTGGCTGGGTGATATTGTTCAAACAGCCAAAGATGAAATCTTCCTGCAGACTTAGTGGTCCTCTCCTCTGATCGACCTGATAGTTCATGTCGTTACAACTGTTAGTTTGGATGGAGAAACAAACCTACAGACTCATGTGGCGATTTCAGAAACAGTAGTAATACAAACAGTTGGCAATTTAGATAGTCTTGTAGCTGAAATAGAATGCCAGTAGCCAGAAGCACACTTGCACAAATTCATGGGATGAATGATAATTCAGCAAATAGAAACAACTGTAAGGCCTCTGGGCCCAGAAAGTTTTTTACTTTATGGAGCCAGATTAAAAAGCAAAGAAAATTTTTGATGTTGCTGGTACACTGGAATGGAAACTAAAATTTTTATCCTGTACAATGTATGTTGGCAGCGTTTTATTTCTTTTTGACACAAGGGCTCACAGGTAAGAGTTTGCTTTAAGTCTCAGAGAATACTTTGGATTTAGATTTTTCAGTAGTGCTAAAACTATTAAAACTTCAGCATGCTCAAAGATGGACTAAATGTATTTTGCATAAAGAAATGCAAATGAGTCTTTTCAAGGCCAGGAGAAGACTCTTATAGTTTAGACCTAAACTGACACCAAAGTCTCATGTATTTGAAAGGTAGACTATGAGGGCACTATAGTTGACCTGCGATTAGGGGACAGAGTCTAGACCAGTGATGGTGAACCTTTTAGAGACCAAATGTTCAAACTGTATCCTCAAACCCACTATTTATTGCAAAATACCACCATTGCAATCAAACCTAATACTGAGGTTTTAGTTTAGAATGATTAGCTCATTAACATCCTTTATCTTAAAAGAAAAACACAATAACAAAGCTTTCAGTGATGCAAACAGCTTTTTATTAAAAGGTAAAAGTTTGCATTTGGTATACTTTTGCACAATTAATGTGATCTTTTCTGTTTTATACATACTGATAATTTGTCGAACATTGGTTCATATTTCATTAGTTTGAGAGCAACACAGACAATACTCAGGTCATCTGTTAGTGTGCTTCTTTTATCATATTTGATATAATTCAAAACTGAAAACAGCTTCTGACTAGCATAAGCTGATCCAAACAAAGTAAGAAGAGCAATCCCAAGTACTTTCATTGATTTGAAATTATTTGGGAAAATTTTCACAGTTTAAGGATTGCATTTTCTTTTTTCTTTTTTTTTTTTTTTTTATTTAAGAGGAAAAAGAGAAAAACACAAAACAAACCAAAGCGGCGTAAGGGTACACGCAATACAGAACTACAAAACAAAACAAAACAAAACAAAACAAAACAAAAAACCATAACAGTAAGAAATTACCTGCTAGTAGATTACACACTATTTTCTCGAAAACAGTTCCTCAAATCACAGTATCAAAGAACACAAGGTGGACATTCAAACAGGGAGACTGCAAACAGCTGTGTTCAATGTTCCAAAAACATTGATAAAGTCAGCTATTTAACACCCCCAAACACACTTGCTGTTATATCCGTTAGAGCTCGTTTTCTTTTTTTTTTTTTCCCTCTCTTTTTTACAACAAAATTTACACATCTTGGATTTTATTACTCCTTAGTGCTTATTACTTTCTTTGGCGGGGGGGAAGAATACAGTCAAATATGGCAAAACAAAGCTGTCAGTCAATACCAAGGATAGACATAGCACATGGTGTAGAACAGAGTACAAGTTTATCCACAATGGTTATCAACGTTGTCCCTTGTTTCCTTAAAAAGAATTGTCTATCTTATTAGATATTATAAAGTTGGACAAAACAGTAGAGAACAAGAACAATAAAACTTAGGCATTGTAAACATTACAGGACTTCCAAAGAAGACAATAGTCAAACCAGAATGGGTATCTTAGTGAATCTTATTGTCTTCAAAGTAGTTGCCTATGTCTTCAAACTTGATACTATCATATAGAATGGAACAGAGTCTAATCAGTCAAAACAAGATCGTGGGAGTACTACAGGACTTCAAAACAAGTTAATAGGAAATCGAAAAGAGTTACTATTTATATATCCTAATTTTTTTGAATTTTTTCTTTAAGACAAACATAAGAAATGACTAAATAATTTTTTTTGAAACAATAAGGGGGAGATTGAGATAAAACAGGACATAACAATATAACAATAGAGGTCACAGCATGACTGTTTCAATAACCTAGTATTTCACCACCTTATAACCTGACTTAATAGTAGTTACCATAGTGTCTTTTTCCTTGAAATATTTGGGTAAAACTTCATATACTCTAGCTTCAAATATTTTCATATCAAGAAGCCCAGAATAAAGCCTTTCTAATTAATGAGTGAAAACTTTATAAGGCTTCAAGGCCACCTAATGGGGAATCATGATTACCACATATTTTTATATATTTGAATCATTACTTACATTAGGGAAACTATTCGGTATTCACACATGCGAGATTGATTTATTTCACTTATGAGTATGGTCTCAAGCTGCGCCCATTTATTGATAAATATCTCAATGTGATCCTTCTTTATAGCTGAATAATACTCCATTGTATAGAAATACCACAACTTTTTTATCCATTCCTCAGTTGATGGGCACTTGGGTTGTTTCCAAGATCTGGCGATTACAAATTGTGCTGCTATAAACATAGGTGCACATATATCACTGTGGTATGATGCTTTCAGTTCTTCTGGGAATATGCCTAGAAGTGGAATAGCTGGAATAAATGGGATTTCCAGTCCCAACTTTTTGAGAAATCTCCAGACAGATCTCCACAAAGGCTGTACCAGTCTACACTCCCACCAGCAGTGCAGGAGAGTTCCTTTTTCCCCACAGCCTCTCCAGCATTTGTTGTCGGTTTTCTTGATCCTGGCCATTCTTTCAGGAGTGAGATGGTATCTCAGTGTGGTTTTAATTTGCATTTCTCTAATGACCAATGATGATGAGCATTTTTTCATGTATTTATTTGCCATTTGCATTTCTTCATCTGAGAATTGCATATTCATCTCAGATGCCCATTTTTGGATTGGATCTTTGAATTTCGGAGGTATGAGTTTCTTTAATTCTTTGTATGTTTTAGACAAGAGGCCCTTGTCTGAGAGAGAGTTCACTAAAATCTTTTCCCAGTTTGTGGGTTTTCTTTTCACTATGCTGGAGATTTCTTTTGACATGCAGAAACTTTTTAATAAGAAGTGGTCCCAGTTATTGATTCTGGGAAGTATTTCCCGTGCGGTTTGAGTCCTGTTCATGAATTCTTTACCTACTCCTATGTCTCCAAGGTTTCTACCTATTTTGTCTTCCAATAGATTTAGTGTTTCTGTTTTAATATTCAGATCTTTGACCCATTTAGATTTTAATTTAGTACATGGTGATAGACATGGGTCTAGCTTTAGTTTTCGGCAAATGGAGAGCCAGTTTTTCCAGCACCATTTATTAAAGAGACTGTCGTTCTTCCAGTGAACCTGCTTGGCTCCTTTATCAAAAATAAGGTGGTTGAGTGTGTTCGTAGTTGTGGTTGTATCTTCTAATCTATTCCACTGATCTTCAGCTCTGTTTTGATTCCAATACCATGTTGATTTTACTACTGTTGCTTTGTAGTATAACTTCAAGTCAGGGATTGTGATGCCTCCTGCTTTGTCTTTGCTGCTTAGAATTGCCTTTGCGATTCTAGGTCTCTTCTGGTTCCAGATGAAATTTAGGAGTGATTTCTCTAGATCTATAAGGTATGTTGATGGTATTTCTATTGGGATTGCATTGAATCTGTATAACAGTTTTGGGAGAATGGCCATTTTCACAATGTTTGTTCTTCCTATCCATGAGCAAGGGATGTCTTTCCATTTTCTGAGATCATCTTCAATTTCCTTTTTCAGTGTATTATAATTTTCACTGTATAAGTCTTTCACTTCTTTTGTAAGAGTAATTCCTAAATATTTCATTTTTTTGCTTGCTAATGTGAATAGTCCAGTTTCTCTTATTTCCCTCTCTGTAATTTTGTTGTTCGTGTATAGGAATGCTATTGATTTCTGAGTATTGATTTTGTATCCAGCCACATTACTGAATTTATTTATTGTATCTAAGAGTATTTCAATGGAGTTTAGGGGGTCTTCTATGTAGAGTATCATGTCATCTGCAAACAATGATAATTTAACTTCTTCTTTTCCTATCTTTACCCCTTTTATTTCTCTTTCTTGCCTAATTGCTCTGGCTAGTACTTCCAGTACTATATTAAATAGGAGTGGTGATAAAGGACATCCTTGTCTTGTACCCGACTTTAAAGTAAAGGCTTTCAATTTTTGGCCATTTAGTATGATGCTGGCTGTTGGTTTGTCATAAATGGCCTTTATTATATTGAGGTAAAGACCATTTATTCCAATTTTCTGTAAAGTTCTTATCATGAATAAGTGTTGGACTTTATCGAAGGCTTTTTCTGCATCTATAGAGATGATCATGTGATTCTTATTTTTGGCTTTATTGATATGGTGGATTAGATTTATTGATTTGCGTATGTTGAACCATCCTTGCATTCCTGGGATGAATCCCACCTGGTCATGGTGTATAATCTTCTTGATGATTTGCTGGATCCTATTTGCCAATATTTTATTGAGGATTTTTGCATCTGTGTTCATTAGGGAGATCGGTCTATAGTTCTCTTTTATAGTTGGGTCTTTCTCAGGTTTTGGTACTAGAGTAATATTTGCTTCCAGGAATGACTTAGGAAGGATTGCTTCCCTTTCAATTTCATTGAATAGTTTGAGGAGTGTCGGCATTAGGTCTTCTTTATATTTCTTGTAGAATTCTGCAGTGAATCCATCTGGGCCTGGGCTCTTCTTGGTGGGCAAGGACCCAATTGCATTCTCAATTTCATTAGCAGAGATTGGGTTATTCAACAGTTTTATATCCTCTTGATCTAGCTTTGGTACTTCATATGCTTCTAAGAATCTGTCTATTTCTTCTGTGTTATCAAACTTTTGAGAGTAGAGGTTTTCGAAATAGGTGTTGATGATCCTCTGTATTTCTATTGGGTCTGTAGTTATTTCTCCTTTTTCATTTCTTATTGCATGAATTTGAGCTTTTTCTTTCCTTTTTTTAATAAGGTTGGCTAGGGGCTTATCGATTTTATTTATTCTTTCAAACACCCAACTCTTTGATTCGTTGATTCTTTGGATTGTTTTCTTAGTCTCTATTGCATTGATTTCTGCTCTGATTTTTATAATTTCCTCTCTTCTTTTGGCTTTGGGCTTGACTTGCTCTTCTTTTTCTAGCTGTTTGAGGTGTAGCATCAAGTTATTTATTTGTATTCGTTCTGTTTTCCTGATGTGGGAACTCAGTGCAATAAATTTTCCTCTCAGAACGGCTTTCATTGCATCCCACAGATTCCGGTAAGTTGTATCTGCATTTTCATTTTCTTTTAGGTATTGTTTAATTTCTTCTTTAATTTCTTCTGTGACCCACTGATTACTCAAGAGTGTGTTAATTAGTTTCCATGTGTTTGCGGAATTTTTGCAGTATCCTTTGTCATTAATTTGTAATTTCAGAGCGCTATGATCCGATAATATGCAAGGGATGATTTCAACTCTTTTGCATTTGCTTAAATATGTTCTGTGAGCTAATATATGGTCTATTTTAGAAAATGATCCATGTACTGCTGAGAAGAATGTGTATTCTGATGTTGTTGGGTGGAACATTCTGTATATGTCTATCAAACCCATTTGTTCACAGGTGTGATTCAGTTCTGTTATTTCTTTGCTCATTTTCTGTCTGGTTGATCTGTCCCTTGGTGTCAGTGGTGTATTAAGGTCTCCTGTTACAATTGTGTTACTGATAATTTGAGTTTTCATTTCTGTTAATAATTGTTTTATATAACTGGGTGCTCTGGAGTTTGGTGCATATATATTTAAGATAGTTATCTCTTCCTCTTGGATTTTTCCCCTTACGAGTATGTAGTGACCTTCTTTGTCCTTTATGGTCATTGTTGGTTTAAAGTTCACGTTGTCTGCAAACAGAATGGCTACTCCTGCCTTTTTTTGGATTCCTGCTGCATGAAGAATTGTTTTCCATCCTTTGACTTTCAGTCTGTGAGTATCTTTCTGGGTTAGATGGTTTTCCTGTAAACAGCATATGGTTGGATTTTGTTTCTTGATCCATTCTGCTAGTCTGTTTCTTTTGATTGGTGCATTGAGACCATTTACATTAATGGTTATTACTGTTAAATGCTGGTTAATTGTAGGAATGTTATCTCTCTGCTGTTGCATCTTTATCTTTCTGTTCTGTTTAATTATTTGCTTTGCTTAGTGCTTTTTTCCTTTGTGTATCTAAACTGTCTTTCAATATTTTTTGCAGGGTTGGTTTGGTGTTCATGAAGTTCTTCAGCTGTTCTTTGTCATGGAAGTATCGTATTGTACCATCTATTTTGAATGATAGTTTTGCAGGATATATCAGTCTTGGTTGGAAATCGTTTTGCTTTAGGATCTGGAATACTTCACTCCATGCTCTTCTTGACTTTATCGTTTGTGCTGAGAAGTCTGCTGTGATTCTGATAGGTTTTCCTTTATAAGTGATTTGTCTTTTCTCTCTGACAGCTTTTAATAATCTATTCTTGTGTTGGAGTTCTGGGATGGTGACTATTATATGTCTGGGTGTAGTTTTATTTTGGTTATGACTGTTTGGAGTTCTATATGCTTCACTGATCCTGATGTCAGTTTCTGATCTCATGCTTGGGAAATTTTCAGCTATTACTTCTCTAAATATCCTCCTGACATCCTTCATGTTGTCTCCCTCTCTTTCATTAATCCCTATCATTCTTATGTTATTCTTCTTTGCATCGTCTTGCAGTTGTTGAATTGTTGTTTCCTGGTTCCTTGTTATTTTCAAAAGATCTTTCCTTTCCTGTTCACTAGCTGCAATCCTGTCTTCAAGGTCTGAAATTCTATCTTCACTTTCATTAAGGCGGTTTTTACAACTTTCAGTGGAGTTTTTTATTTCCTGTATATCTCTGTGCATCTGCATTATGTATTCTGTTTGTTTCTTATATTGCTCGTCTAGGGATTCTATCTTTTTGTTTAGTTCCTCCAATTTTTTATCTGTGTTTTCTTTAGATATATTTAGAATCTCTTTCATTTCTTTTATCATTTCTTCTTTTATCTGGGAGATTATTTCGAGTTTGAATTTCTTTAAAGCTTCCTGGAGTTGCTTGTCAATTTCAGTGGCTATTGTGTCCGATATATGAGGTGAATGGGATATATTTTCTTCTATATACATCGCTCCTAGGGTTTCTTGAGATGGGCTGGAGGTTTGAGGTTGTAATTTGGTCTTTCGTTTTGTCATTTTCCTATATTTCTGTGTTTCAAGTGTTATTTGAAAGCTTCCTCAGGATCTGTTGAAAATCCCCTTCTATGTTTGGAGCTACTGGGACTCTGGCGCCGCACTACTCCAACCATTAGGCCTACAGAACCAGTGGCCCTCCTCTGCCTGCTCAGAACTCCGCAGTTCCAGACAAGCTGGGCCTCAGGGACACTGTGCGCCCACCTGCCCCTTGGAAGCTCCACAGTTCTTCAATCGCAGCCGGGTTAGGGTACTCACCACAGGCTGCAGTGCTTCAGGAACCTGTGGACCCTCCCTGGTTGCAGAGATATCCACAGTCCTCCAGACACGCAGAGAGGCCGGTGAGGGCACCCCAGATCTGCCCAGCTCCTCCTCTGCAGACCTATGGCCCGGCGCGGCAGCTAAACAGGCTGGGCTAGGCTGGTAGTGTGGGCCAGCCCACCTATCGGGAGCTCAGCAGGTCTCCAAATGAAGCCGGGAATGGGGAGGCTGTTGTGGAAGCCTCAAACCCACCTCTCCCCTTCACTGCACCTGGAAGCCTGAGGGAACTCCAGCAGACTGGGCGCAGATATCCAGAGTCCTCCAGACACGCAGAGAGGCCAGTGAGGGCACCCCAGATCTGCCCAGCTCCTCCTCTGCAGACCTATGGCCAGGCGTGGCAGCTAAACAGGCTGGGCTAGGCTGGTAGTGTGGGCCAGCCCACCTATCGGGAGCTCAGCAGGTCTCCAAATGAAGCCGGGAATGGGGAGGCTTATGTGGAAGCCTCAAACCCACCTCTCTCCTTCACTGCACCTGGAAGCCTGAGGGAACTCCAGCAGTCTGGGCACAGAAATCCAGAGTCCTCCAGACACGCAGAGAGGCCAGTGAGGGCACCCCAGATCTGCCCAGCTCCTCCTCTGCAGACCTATGGCCAGGCGCAGCAGCTAAACAGGCTGGGCTAGGCTGGTAGTGTGGGCCAGCCCACCTATCGGGAGCTCAGCAGGTCTCCAAATGAAGCCGGGAATGGGGAGGCTGATGTGGAAGCCTCAAACCCACCTCTCTCCTTCACTGCACCTGGAAGCCTGAGGGAACTCCAGCAGTCTGGGCACAGAAATCCAGAGTCCTCCAGACACGCAGAGAGGCCAGTGAGGGCACCCCAGATCTGCCCAGCTCCTCCTCTGCAGACCTATGGCCAGGCGCGGCAGCTAAACAGGCTGGGCTAGGCTGGTAGTGTGGGCCAGCCCACCTATCAGGAGCTCAGCAGGTCTCCAAATGAAGCCGGGAATGGGGAGGCTGATGTGGAAGCCTCAAACCCACCTCTCTCCTTCACTGCACCTGGAAGCCTGAGGGAACTCCAGCAGTCTGGGTGCAGAAATCCAGAGTCTTCCAGACACGCAGAGAGGCCAGTGAGGGCACCCCAGATCTGCCCAGCTCCTCCTCTGCAGACCTATGGCCAGGCGCGGCAGCTAAACAGGCTGGGCTAGGCTGGTAGTGTGGGCCAGCCCACCTATCGGGAGCTCAGCAGGTCTCCAAATGAAGCCGGGAATGGGGAGGCTGATGTGGAAGCCTCAAACCCACCTCTCTCCTTCACTGCACCTGGAAGCCTGAGGGAACTCCAGCAGTCTGGGCGCAGAAATCCAGAGTCCTCCAGACATGCAGAGAGGCCAGTGAGGGCACCCCAGATCTGCCCAGCTCCTCCTCTGCAGACCTATGGCCAGGCGCCAGGATTGCATTTTCAAAACTATCAATTGTGCTTTCCTTTGTCATCCATCACACTCTATCTGTTCAAGTGTTACATGTAAGTCATAGAATTTATTTTTCCATATAGAGTTTTCTTGAAATTCAAGATTTCCAGATTATTTCCAGATTTCCAAAACCTAACCAGGGTAAGCAGGACAGTTCAAGTACTTCAAATTTGGCTTTCTCTAGACTTTAAAAATGACAGGTTTGTCACTATCTTACAGAACTATAAAAATCTGTTACAGTACTAAAATCCTACTAAAAAATTAAAAAAGAAAATCCTACTTTTCTAGCTGCTAGAAAATTCCTTATAGTTTTGTGATAGCTAGTAGAATTGTCTGCAAATGTAGAATTTTCTAAATGCATTTTTACATTTCAAAATGTTTCACTTTTTCTCTCTCTCCAAAACCTACAGTTTTCTCTCAAATCCTTTCTGCTATTTTCCCTACACCTGTAGCTCTTCTGTTCAGTACTTTGGAGTATGGTGTAAAATCTGTAAAACATATGAGGTTGGTAAGCTAGACCATGTCACTTAGGTATGGCTATTCCTGCCTTTTTTCACTCATAAACAGCCGAGTTTCACCCATGAAATCCACAGATCTCTCCAGGTCTCATCATCTGCTCAGCCACTGAACATTAGTGAACACAAGTAAAGCACTCTATTTTGCCTGGACTTCATCAAGAAGTGTTTGATAATGTCAAAAATTAAGAGTATAAGCCATAATGTAATTCACCATGTTTGTGCCATCTCTAAGAATATCTCTAATTTTTTGCTGCTTTCCCTAACACAAAGAGATTCGTGATGTATAATACAATGAAACTGAATAACTGGACATTTTATTTCTTTAACAAAGAGCTGTATGAAACCGCACGATGCCTCATCATGCAAGGGACTCCATCACTAGTAACTGAAACCACTTTTTTGGTCTTATGTCTTGTGATTTTTAAAAAAAAGCCTCCATCATAGCACTGTAGGTATCTATCCATTGTGTTCTTGCAGGCAGAGACAACAGTTTCACCAGTTCTTTTATGATGTTGCCAGCAACTAATATGAAAATACTACTATTCTTGCATTATTATTTACATCTGTGGTTTCATCCAAGCATAAGGTCATTTGATGACTAACATACTTGCCCAGCACAGGACTCAATTTTTAACAATATTTCCCTGAAGTGTCACCTCAGAGATGCACTGTATAACTTTATCCTTGTTTGGCAAATCATGGAAAAAAGAATTACTCCCAGATAACAGAGTCATTTTGATAAAATATCCATCATAGAGGGAATTGCCATATTTTGCTATGCACAGTGAAATCTGAAAGCTGGTAGCTGTCAGATGATTTTATTTAGAAAGATAGTTGTGAAAATTAAAATACAAGAAATCTAGTATTAGTATTTCCTCAGTGTTCCTTCAAGAAACATTTTCCTTTCAGTTTCACCAAGTTTGGCAACATTTTTGTGATTGATGTCAAGGTGCCACCTGATACACAACATTTTCACTATACAGAATATGTAACACTTTCCCATTATGTTCAGTCACTCCAAATGACTCCATCCAGGCCTCTTGGAGTACTTCCACCATCTGTACTCAGTTGTTTTGGGTTTTTTTGTTTTTGTTTTTGTTTTTGGTTTTGGTTTTGGGTGGGGTTTTCTTTTGCTGTTCTCACTTCTTAGTGTTCAAGACTTGGAGTCTACAAAAACACAATTATTTTAAATGAAGCACCCAAATCTATCCCTAAACCAAAAATAGCTAACATTATTCGTTAACTCTAAACAATTGGGTATTCCCTGACTCAACAGTCTACAGCAGTGATCCTCAGAGGGAGTTCCTCTTGAATTTTCTCAACACCAATGCAAGGGGGCAGGGTTCCACTGGCCATCAGCTTTTGGTCTGCTCTGAAAAAGGCATCTGAGTGTATTTCCTACCTTCTGTGGGCTTCTGCTCAAATCATAACCAATCAAAGCAAATATTATCAATTTAATATACTATAACTATTCTTGTTCTTGTTTTAATAAATTCTTCACAAACAGCTAAATATGATGGTGCTAATTCAAATAAGCCAGAGAGACCGCACATTACAACAATTTATAACATCTCTTTGCTAAATCTCAGATATTAAATTTCAATTTTTTGCAAAAAAACTAAAACCTAAAATCTCATATTAATGAAAATAAATGTGTTAAAACTCACATTCCATAACTGGCAAAACACTGAATACCCATACAAAAGCTCAAATAAATGAGCTGTGGTTCATGACATGACTGCCTGGCACCACTGCTCCATTCTGAATATGTGCATGACCCCTACGTGCACTGTTATCCGACGGTTGGCTGCTGGGAAGATGCTGGAGCAACCTAGCTGATGTGCTGACAGAGAATGCGCTGTGTGCCCACTGCAGCACATGTGTCATTGGTTTTCCACCACTGATCTAGACAGAAGAGGCAAGTTGTTGGTGTGTATCCTCCTTTCCAGCTCCTCCTGTTAGTCACTGTTAGTCCTCTCCATAGTTGTCCTTCCCCTGTGCCTCAAACCAGACAAAAACTTGAACTTCTAAGATGTGAGTCAAAATAAGTCTTTCTTCTTTTCAGTCGCAAGAGTGAACTACTGTGACCCACCAATGAAGAAAATGACTAAGTGGACAGGCCAGTGTTCACACAGATTCTAAGAATGGGGCTTTGCCTTACAAAGGACTCACATCAGAGGAAACTATGAAAGTCACAGGAATTCCCTTCCTCCAAAAAAGAGATGATCAGAATTTTTATTCTGACTCTGGCCTCTAACTGCATTTCTCAAAATGCGCCTTTGACTAGAGTTGCCATGTTCACAAATAGAAATATAGGGCACCTGATTAAATTTGGTTCCATTTGGGGAGATAAGTACGTCCTAAATATTTATCTACCCAGAAAAATAAAACAATACAGTCTGGATTTCTGCATTTCTCTAGCTTTACATTTCACGGACTTTTTTTTTTTTGAGAGAATCTTACTATGTAGTTCAGTTTGCAGTTGGACTCATTGTATAGTCTAGGCTGGCCTTGAACTTGTGGTGATTCTCCTGCCTCAGTTTCCCAAGTGCTGGGATTATGGACATGGACCACTATGACTGGCCTCAAGGATCATTCTTGTACTAAAACATTGCTTGTTTTGTGTGTGTGTGGTTTTATTTGTTTGTCTGATTTACTTAACTATGTCAGCAAAAGAAGCATGAAGTCAGCTCAGCTCCATCCAATCGTCTTCATTTTGACCCACACTCAGATCACAATAAAGGAGCAGAAATGCAGTGTCTCTCTTTTTGTCTTCTCCAGATGCAAACTCTATCAGAAAGTGCTTTTTTTGGATCTAACATTGATGACTTTTCATACATTCCAATTCAAAAATATCACTCTGCTGTCCATAAACTGGATGGGAAACTTCACAACCGTGCCATCACATCCTTCTGAATCACAAGAATATTAAATATCTATCTAGACTTTCCCCATCCTTCCCTTACCGGGATTGTATAATACCAACTCATTTCTGACTCTTAGCCGAACTCTTTCAAAAACTTTGGCTCAGAAATTCCAGCTATATAACTTTGGGTTTAAAAATGCATAAAATAAGGATACAAAGACATAGATGTAACAAAATGTTTCAGCAACATTTATAGCCAAGAAATTTCATTCCAGTGATGACATTAATAAAAACTATAATACATTAATATAGTAGGATTAAAAATAGTATTAAAATCACATTTAGAAATGTCCTTAAAAGTGTATTTAATATAATTTAATAAAGTGGAAAATAACTATTACAAAACAACTTAGAAAATATAATCTCAGTCCTAGTTTTTATAAATATGCACATGTGTGCACACAGAGAGAAAAAATTCTTCAGTAATTTTCCAAAAACATTATTAATACCAAAATGTTATTAGTTATTTTCTTTTGAATGGAAAATTCTCCAAAATTAATAGTGTAACTGTTCTGAATTGGAAAGAAAATCAATACTATTCAGAAGTTCTCATTATCCTGTCATTGGAGTGATTTCCCTGCTTGTACTGCTCTCTCCTGCAGCTTATCGCTGAAAGGAAGCTACAAGAAAGACTTGGCTTCCCAAGAACATTGAAAGGGTGCTGGATCCTCTGGCCAGCAAATTGAAGTAGATTCCAAAGGGAGAAAGCACACAGCTTGTTGCAAGAAACAAAAGTGACATTTCAGGAGTCAAAGAACAAGTTCAGTTCTTCTGATGCCACTCAGGAAGGAAAGTGGGATGTGAATTTTTACCACAGGATCAGAAGGGGAAAAAAAGCAAATCTATCAAGGGGATAGAAGTTTAGTAGAGACATCTCAGGGATTCCCAGAGAAAGAGCAGCAGTTAGGAGCCAAATAACTGGACAGATGTTGCCCCACAGAAAACAGCACTAACAAGATTTAGTGTTTGAACTCACAAAGACAAAGCAAGCAAAGGGGTCCCTGTTACTTCCCCATCACACAGGAGCCCAAGGCTGGACATCACACCTGAAGTAAAGCTTTTCTTGCTGCAGGGATGATTGATGTCACACACACACACACACACACACACACACACACACACACAAAGCTTGCAAACAAGTGTCTCTGAGTAAAGGATAAAGAGGGATATCTCAAGAATTAAAACCCTAGGAAGGTACAACACAGGCATGACGTCTCACACAGTCTCAGGGAAGACAAGGAATTTCTAGGTCATCACACACAACAGTCACAATTGCCTTCCCTCCTCTTCCCTTCAAGTGTGAGTTTACTCAGCTTTGCAATCAAGCAAGGTCAAGGACATGAAAGAAGGCCCAAATCTCAAGGCCTAGGTAGTGTGGGTATGCCATGCGGCCTCATTCTGGGTGAAGCAGGAGCCCAACACTCACATTAACACGCAACAGGCGACCCTGTGGACTGCAGATCCAAGCTTCTCCCTCCTCCTTGAAAGTGGCCAGGGGTCAGGTTCTTAGCTCCAAGAACTTGGGAAGGAAAAGACAGGTCAAGGGCTCCAGAGGAACCCATGCATGAGCCGTCTCATGGCCCCTGTGACTTCCTTATTCCTCAGGGTGTAGACAAAAGGATTGAACATAGGAGTGACAACTGTGTAGAAAAAGGCATAGATCTGGTCTGTGTCCAGAGAGGAACTTGACTCAGGCCTCAGATAAGCAACAGTCGCAGATCCAAAAAAGAGAATGACAACAAACAGATGAGAGGAGCAGGTAGAGAAGACTTTTCGACGTCCCTGAGCTGTTGCAACCCCAAGGATTGCGGCAAGAATACAGGCATAGGAGGTCATGATCAGCAAGAAGGGAGTCACAATGAAGAATATAGTGATAATGAGCTTCCCAACTTCACCCCTGAAGGTGCTTGCAGTAGCCAGTCTCAGCACAGGCATGACGTCACACATGTAGTGGTGGATGATGTTGGAACCATGGAAGGGCAAAGTAAAAATGCAAACAGAGTGAATGGTGCCAGTGATGATGCCCATGAGGTAAGAGGCCCCCACCATGCTGTTACAAGCTACCTGGCTCATCAGGGTAGTATAATGCAGTGGCCGGCAGATGGCAGCATAGCGGTCATAGGCCATAGCAGTGAGCAAGCAGCACTCAGTGACCCCAAACAAGGAAAAGAAATATAACTGGATGAAGCAGCTGACAAGTGGAATGGTGAGGTGAGTGGACAGATCAACCAGCATCCTGGGCACGATGGTGGTGGTGTAGAGGATCTCCACCAGGGAGAAGTGCCAAAGGAAGAAATACATGGGGGAGTGGAGAGCAGGGTCAGCCAGGGTGAGGACGATGATCAGGGAGTTTCCCAGCAAGGTGACCAAGTAGATGCAGAGTACACTCCAAAACAGAGGTCCTTGGAGGGAGTCAAAACCTGAGAACCCCAACAGAATAAATTTAGTCACTGCTGTGCCATTGTTCCCAACCATGTCCCCAAAGCCAAACTGCAATAAGAAGCTAGAGGAGATCCCACGCAGTACCAGGAGGCAACCAGGCAAAGACAAATGTTGTGGCAAGAAAAGTGTGGGAAAGAACATTACACTTCTCTGGACTAGAATGGATGAGCAGCTGGCCTCCTAGTGACTTCTTTCAAGAAAAATGTCTTGAAGTAGAAGAAAAATAAACAAAACATGAGGAAAAACAGCAGTCTTCCTGGAGGTTGATGACTTGATGAACACCAGGATGATTGTTCCACTCACCCAGAGACTGGGTTCTAAATGTAAAGAGCTGAGACAGAAAACACAGCTCTCCTTAAAAGATGGCATTAGAATACGGGCAAAAAAAAAAATGGGGGCCAGAAAGTAAAATAAAACTGGCAGGAGGACTCAGGAGAAAAAAATTAATCTGCTTTAAGGCAGAGAAAGACAGACAGAAATCAACAGCAAAAAAGACACAAAACTCAGGGTCAAAAACAAAGGCAAAAGAACCTGTGACGCTTTTATTTACAGAGAGATCCCCAGGGCTTTCGCAATGCCCCTCCCCAGCAGAGCATCACATCAGCTCAGTCTCCCCAAGAGCCTGATTCCCAGAGCAGATTTCAGGAAGGAAAATCAGTTGGAGGAAAATGAAAGAGGACATGGCTTCCTTCTGCCACATCACAGTGCTTAAATGCATGCTGAAAAACCTGGGTCAGGAGTATTCATGGCTCCTCAGCTGGGCCTGAATGCAGCTGGGCCTGAAAAATCAGTGTTCTTACTCCCTGGCCAGAGCCCCAAGGTCTGCCTCCTGTTCTGCCCAACCCAATTTTCCAATTTTCCAAAATTAATTTCTAGTGTTCTTGTCAACACCTCATAAGAACTTTTTAAAATCTTTTTATAAAACAGTGCTAATCCCCAAAAAAGAATTGTGGAATAGCGACAGGTCTGAAGAAATCCCAATTCTCCACCAGGGTTCAACCATCCTCTAACTGCTGAGAAAAGCTATAGTTTTCTTTGAACTTTAGAAACAAGAAATACTCTCTTAGCTGGAGGTAATGACATTCTTCTGGCGAGGGATGACTGAGGTGACTTGGGAGGATGTCTTGGGTGTTAGAAGCTTGTTGAAAAAATACCAACAGAACTTGCAGGTCCCTTAAATGGTGTGTATCACTTAAAATAGGAAGTTTTCCTCATGCTGTATGTCTATTTCAGTGCTCTAGAGAAATCTTTCTACTCCAAAAGAGTCTGTGGTTGGTTGCATTATTTTCTTTTTCACTTTTTCAGGTGGGTACACACCAGTAATCTCATCATTCTGGGAGGCTGAGGCAAAAGAATCACAAGTCTGAGAACAGCCAGAAAACTTAAGAGAAACCATGTGTCAAAATTAAAGAAAATAATTTTAAAAAGATTAAGGACAAAGTTGAGTGTGAGGGCATTCCATCCAATCCCTGGTATGACAAAACAAAATTTTTTCAAATACTTTGTCTAATTAGTTTGCCCTCAAGGAAGGAGAACAAAATCCACTCTTCCTTGTGTACAACACACTGATCTGATAGAAAGGAGAAGAACTACAATGGATAAACCAGAAAAACACCATCTCAACAAGTACCAGCATCAACATTGACTGTGATAAGTCATGCAGATTTTCATGCCTTTAATATGATGTGAAGAAAACCACACAGGCCATTTTCCATGGGCCAATACTACAAAAAAAAAAATTCAATCAGTCTGTAATAGAAGAGCATCTCACAAAGGCCACATCAACGAGCAAGCCCAGTCTGGGAATCAGCCCCATGCACAGGCCCCCACTGGACTGGAACAAGCAGATCCCAGTCCCTTCCAGGGTGCAGGCTGGTAAAAAAGAAGTACCAACTCCCCACCCCCTAATCCTACCCCGGCTGCCATAAACTTCCAGCTTATCCAGAGAGACACAGGTGATGTAATTGGATGCCGGTAGGGCTTTGTTGTTTCACTAACATTGCAAGACTAGGGCCAGTGGTCTGATCATGGGTTCAGAGGATAGTGGTACACAGTGTGACTTCCAGAGGGGATCGCCTTCTGAGGGTTGCAGTCATTGTTGATTCCCTATGGTCTTGTTTTGGAAGTCCTATAACATTTCCATTGTTTTGTTGGGCTATTCTCTAGTTTTGTTTGATTGTCCAATCCAATAGCAGGAGCAGCTATTTCAAAGATAGCAAGATATATTATGGTAGGAATTTTAGATTTACTATTGTCTTGTTTTGAAGTCTTCTATTGCATTCATTGTTTCATTTTTATTGTTTTTATTCTATACTGTTCTGTTTGATTTTTATTGTATCTGAAGTTATATGCAGCTATTTTGAAGACATCAGAAGGCATTATGGTAACTATTGTTGATTTTGTGATGTTTTGAAGTCCTGTATCTCTTACATTGGTTTGTTTTGGTTGGTTTCATTCTGCTTTATTCTCTTTAAAATAAAAAAAGAGCGGTTTTGCTGCCGCGCCTGGCCATCGGTGTGCAGAGGAGGAGCTGGGTAGATCTGGGGTGCCTTCATCGGCCTCTCTGTGTGTCTGGAGGACTGTGGATATCTCTGCCTAGACTGTTGGAGTCCCTCCAGGCTTCCAGGTGCAGTGAAGGGGAGAGGTGGGTTTGAGGCTTCTACATCCGCCTCCCCATCCCGGTTGCACTTGGAGAACTGCTGAGCTCCCAACAGGTGGGCGGGCCCACACTATCCCTGGAGCCCAGCCTGTTTTGCTGCTACGCCTAGCCATCAGTGTACAGAGGAGGAGCTGGGCCGATCTGGGGTGCCTGCATCGGCCTCTCCGTGTGTCTGGAGGACTGTGGATATCTCTGCAAGAAGGGAGGGATCACAGGTTCCTGAGGCACCGTGGCCTGTGGTGAGTACCCTAACCTGGCTGCAATTGAAGAGCTGTGGAGCTTCCAAGGGGCAGGTGGGCACACAGTGTCCCTGAGGCCCAGCTTGTCTGGAACTGCGGAGTTCTGAGCAGGCAGAGGTGGGCCACTGGTTCTCAGGCCCACTTGCTAGGGGTAACGTGGTGCCAGAGTCTCAGTAGCTCCAAACATAGAAGGGGATTTTCAACAGATCCTGAGGAAGCTTTCAAATAACACTTGAAACACAGAAATATAGGAAAATGACAAAACGAAAGACCAAATTACAACCTCAAACCTCCAGCCCATCTCAAGAAACCCTAGGAGTGATGTATATAGAAGAAAATATATCCCATGCACCTCATATATCGGACACAATAGCTACTGAAATTGACAAGCAACTCCAGGAAGCTTTAAAGAAATTCAAACTCGAAATAATCTCCCAGATAAAAGAAGAAATGATAAAAGAAATGAAAGAGATTCTGAATATATCTAAAGAAAACACAGATAAAAAATTGGAGGAACTAAACAAAAAGATAGAATCCCTAGACAAGCAATATAAGAAACAAACAGAATACATAATGCAGATGCACAGAGATATACAGAAATAAAAAACTCCACTGAAAGTTGTAAAAACCGCCTTAATGAAAGTGAAGATAGAATTTCAGACCTTGAAGACAGGATTGCAGCTAGTGAACAGCAAAGGAAAGATCTTCTGAAAATAACAAGGAATCAGGAAACAACAATTCAACAACTGCAAGACGATGCAAAGAAGAATAACATGAGAATGATAGGGATTAATGAAAGAAAGGGAGACAACATGAAGGATATCAGGAGGATATTTAGAGAAGTAATAGCTGAAAATTTCCCAAGCATGAGATCAGAAAGTGACATCAGGATCAGTGAAGCATATAGAACTCCAAATAGTCATAACCAAAATAAAACTACACCCAGACATATAATAATCACCATCCCAGATATCCAACACAAGAATAGATTATTAAAAGCTGTCAGAGAGAAAAGACAGATCACTTATAAAGGAAAACCTATCAGAATCACAGCAGACTTCTCAGCACAAATGATAAAGTCAAGAAGAGCATGGAGTGAAGTATTCCAGATCCTAAAGCAAAATGATTTCCAACCTAGACTGATATATCCTGCAAAACTATCATTCAAAATAGATGGTGAAATATGATACTTCCATGACAAAGAACAGCTGAAGAACTTCATGAACACCAAACCAACTCTGCAAAAAATATTGAAAGACAGTTTAGATACACAAAGGAAAAAACCACTAAGCAAAGCAAATAATTAAACAGAACAGAAAGATAGAGATGCAACAGCAGAGAGATAACATTCCTACAATTAACCAGCATTTAACAGTAATAACCATTAATGTAAATGGTCTCAATGCACCAGTCAAAAGAAACAGACTAGCAGAATGGATCAAGAAACAAAATCCAACCATATGCTGTTTACAGGAAACCCATCTAACCCAGAAGGATACTCACAGACTGAAAGTCAAAGGATGGAAAACAATTCTTCATGCAGCAGGAATCCAAAAAAAGGCAGGAGTAGCCATTCTGTTTGCAGACAACGTGAACTTTAAACCAACAATGACCATAAAGGACAAAGAAGGTCACTACATACTCGTAAGGGGAAAACTCCAAGAGGAAGAGATAACTATCTTAAATATATATGCACCAAACTCCAGAGCACCCAGTTATATAAAACAATTATTAACAGAAATGAAAACTCAAATTATCAGTAACACAATTGTAACAGGAAACCTTAATACGCCATTGACACCAAGGGACAGATCAATCAGACAGAAAATGAGCAAAGAAATAACAGAACTGAATCACACCTGTGAACAAATGGGTTTGATAGACATATACAGAATGTTCCACCCAACACATCAGAATACACATTCTTGTCAGCAGTACATGGATCATTTTCTAAAATAGACCATATATTAGCTCACAGAACATATTTAAACAAGTGCAAAAGAGTTGAAATCATCCCTTGCATGTTATCGGATCATAGCGCTCTGAAATTAGAAATTAATGATAAAAGATACTGCAAAAATCCCGCAAACACATGGAAACTGAATAACACACTCTTGAGTAATCAGTGGGTCACAGAAGAAATTAAAGAAGAAATTAAACAATACCTAAAAGAAAATGAAAATGCAGATACAACTTCCGGAATCTGTGGGATGCAATGAAAGCTGTCCTGAGAGGAAGATTTATTGCACTGAGTTCCCACATCAGGAAAACAGAACGAATACAAATAAATAACTTGATGCTACACCTCAGACAGCTAGAAAAAGAAGAGCAAGTCAAGCCCAAAGCCAAAAGAAGAGAGGAAATTATAAAAATCAGAGCAGAAATCAATGCAATAGAGACTAAGAAAACAATCCAAAGAATCAACGAATCAAAGAGTTGGTTCTTTGAAAGAATAAATAAAATCGATAAGCCCCTAGCCAACCTTATTAAAAAAAGGGAAGAAAAAGCTCAAATTCATGCAATAAGAAATGAAAAAGGAGAAATCACTACATACCCAATAGAAATACAGAAGATCATCAACACCTATTTTGAAAACCTCTACTCTCAAAAGTTTGATAACACAGAAGAAATAGATTCTTAGAAGCATATGAAGTACCAAAGCTAGATCAAGAGGATGTAAAACTGTTGAATAACCCAATCTCTGCTAATGAAATTGAAAATGTAATTAAGTCCTTACCCACCAAGAAGAGCCCAGGCCCAGATGGATTCACTGCAGAATTCTACAAGAAATACAAGAAGACCTAATGCCGACACTCCTCAAACTATTCAATGAAATTGAAAGGGAAGCAATCCTTCCTAAGTCATTCCTGGAAGCAAATATTACTCTAGTACCAAAACCTGAGAAAGGCCCAACTAAAAAAGAGAACTACAGACCAATCTCCCTAATGAACACAGATGCAAAAATCCTCAATTCAATATTGGCAAATGGAATGCAGCAAATCACCAAGAAGATTATACACCATAACCAAGGAGGATTCATCACAGGCATGCAGGGATGGTTCAACATACATAAATCAATAAATGTAATCCACCACATCAATAAAACCAAAAGTAAGAATCACATGATCATTTCTATAGATGCAGAAAAAACTTTTGATAAGGTCCATCATTCATTTATGATAAGAACCTTGCAGAAAATTGGAATAGATGGTCTTCACCTCAATATAATAAAGGCCGTCTATGACAAACCAACAGCCAGTATCATACTAAATGACCAAAAATTGAAGGCTTTACTTTAAAATCAGGCACAAGACAAGGATGTCCCTTACCACTGCTCCTATTTAATATAGTACTGGAAATACTAGCCAGAGCAATTAGACAAGAGAGAGAAATTAAAGAGGTAAAGATAGGAAAAAAAGATGTTAACTTGTTTGCAGATGACATGATACTCTACATAGAAGACCCCAACACTCCATTGGAAGATTCCTAGATATAATAAATAAATTCAGCAATGCAGCTGGATACAATACTCAAAATCAATACTCAAAAATCAATAGCATTCCTCTACACTAACAAGAAAACCACAGTGAAAGAAATAAGGGAAGCCACACCCTTCACACTAGCAACCAAAAAAATGAAATATTTAGGATTTACTCTTATGAAAGAAGTGAGAGACCTATACAGGGAAAATTATAATACACTGAAAAATGAAATGAAAGATAATCTCACAAAATGGAAAGACATGCCTTGCTCATGGATAGGAAGAATAAATATTGTGAAAATGGCCATTCTCCCAAAACTGTTACACAGATTCAATGCTATTCCCGATAAAAATACCAACAATATACTCATAGATCTAGAGAAATCAATCCTAAAATTCATCTGGAACCAGAAGAGACTTAGAATAGCAAAGACAGTTCTAAGCAGCAAAGGCAAGGCAGGAGGCATCACAATCCCTGACTTGAAAGTAAGCAACTGTAGTAAAATCAACATGGTACTGGAACCAAAACAGAGCTGAAGATCAGTGGAATAGATTAGAAGATACAATCACAACTACAAACACACTCAACCACCTTATCTTTGATAAAGGAGCCAAACAGGTTCACTGGAAGAACGACAGTTTCTTTAATAAATGGTGTTGGAAAAACTAGCTCTCCATATGCTGAAAACTACAACTAGACCCATGCCTATCACCATGTGCTAAAATAAAATCTAAATGGATCAAAGACCTGAATATTAAAAACAGAAACACTAAACCTATTGGAAGACAAATTGAGTAAAAACCTTGAAGACATAGGAGTAGGCAGAAAATTCATGAACAGGACTCAAACCACATGGGAAATACTTCCCAGAATCAATAACTGGGATCACCCCTTATTAAAAAGTTTCTGAATGTCAAAAGAAATCTCCAGCATAGTGAAAATAAAACCCACAAACTGGGAAAAATTAGTGAATTGTCCCTCAGACAAAGGACTTCTGTCTAAAATATATAAAGAACTAAAAAAATCAGACCCCCAAAATTCAAAGACCCAATCCAAAAATGGGCATCTGAGATGAATACACAATTCTCAGATGAAGAAATACAAATGGCAAATAAATACATGAAAAAATGTTCATCATCCTTAGTCATTAGAGAAATGCAAATTAAAACAACACTGAAATTTCATCTCACTCAAAGAATGGCCAAGATCAAGAAAACCACCACCAACAAATGCTGGAGAGGCTGTGGGGAAAAAGGAGCTCTCCTGCACTATTGGTGGTAGAAGACTGGTGCAACCACTGTGCAGGTCAGTCTGGAGATTTCTCAGAAAGCTGGGATTGGAAGCCCCATTTGGCCCAGCTATTCCACTTCTAGGCGTATTCTCAGAAGAACTGAAAGCATCATACCACAGTGATATATCTGCACCCATGTTTATAGCAGCACAATTTGTAATAGCCAGATTTTGGAAACAATCTAAGTGTCCATCAACTGAGGAATGGATAAAAATAGTTGTATATTTGTACAATGGAGTACTACTTAGCTATAGAGAATGATCACTTTGAGATAATTATAAATAAATGGTCGCAGCTTGAGACCATACTCATAAGTGAAGTAAGTCAAAGTCACGTGTATAAATACTAAATAGTTTCCCTAGTGTAAGAAATGATAAGAATACATAAAAGTATGTGGTAACCATGATTCCCAATTTTACTGGTTTGAAGCCATATAATGTTTTCACTGATTAATTGGAATGGTTTTAACTGGGTTGTTCTATTTTATTGTCTATGATAGTACGAATAGCTATTTTGAAAAAAAATAAGACATCATAATAGCTAGTGCTGATTTAATATCATCTTGTTTTGATGTCCTATCAAGCAGCTGTTCGTCTGTCTCCATTGGTTTTAACATGTTGTATCTTATTGTATTTTATTATATGTCATAGTATAAACAAAATTTTTTATAGGCAAAGAGATAATATAGAAACTGTTGTTTGTTTTCTATTAGCTGGTTCTAAATACCCTGTAATACTTTCATTCTCTTGAATGGTTTCACACTGTCTTGATATGTTTGTTGCTATAGTATATGAAGTTATACTCAAATATTTCAAGGAAAGAGACACTATGGTAACCACCATTATGTCAGGTTATCTGGTGGTGAAACACTATGATGCTCAAATTATTCTGCTCTGACCTGTGTCATTATGTCCTCTTTTATCTCAATCTCCTCTTTTTTTAAAAAAAATTAATTTTTTAATTAAAGGAAAAAAATAGTGGGATATATTATAGTAACTTTTTTGTTTTCCTATTAAACTGATTTGAACCCCTGTATTGCTCTCCCCATCTTGTTTTGACTGATTTTACTCTATTATGTTTTGTTTGATAGTATCAAGTTTGAGGGGAAAGGCAACCACTTTGAAGGAAATAAGATTCCCTATGCTGCCCATTATGGTTTGACTATTATATTCTTTTGAAGTCCTGTAAGGTCTCCAATGTTTAGGTTTTTGGTTTTGTTCTGTGCTGTTTTGTTCAATTCTGTTATACCTAATGATATAAGCAACTCTTTCTAAGATAGCAAGAGGCATAATGGTAACCATTGTTGATCACCTTGTTTTCTGTTTTTAGTTCATGGACTATGTCCATCCTTCTGTTCTGACTCTGTTTTGCTTTGTCACATTTGGTTTTTTTCTTTTCAAAAAAATAATAAGAACTTTGGGAGTAATAAAACCCAAAATGTGTAATTGTTATTGTAAAAAAGAGAGGAAAAGAAAGTGAACTAAAGGATATAACTGCAGGTATATTTAAGTGTGTAAGTTAGAAAACCAAATTGCTAAATTTTTGGTGGATCTTTGAACAGAACTGCTTGCAATATCACTTTTTGAATGTCCATTACAAAGTGTATGTTTTAATTTTGTAATTTGAACAACTATTTCTAAGATGACAATATGTAATCTATTAACTAGTGATTTCTTACTGTATATTTTTTCTTGAAATGCTGTATTACTTGTACACTTTTACTGCTTTGTTTTTTTCTCTTTAAATAAAAATTAAAAAGAATTATAAGAGCAAGTCACAGAAAAGATTCTCTGTGGAAAAATTAATGCACATATTTTTGAAAAATTATCTAATAATACTTATTTTTGAAGCCATCATCAGTACTATTTTGAAATGTACATGGCAAGCTGAAGAAAAATGGGATGAACCTTTGTATAATAAAAAAATCAGAGCATCAGAGAAATAGTAATAAGATTCTGAGGTTCATTTCTGATTTCCTTGCTTCTTTGGAACTTGACAATTTCAGCATTCCAATTACATTATCTGTAACAGTTGAAATGCTGAAATTTCTTTAATCATTTTTTATTGGCTAGGATCTTAATCTCTATCATGAGGAATCAGATCAGAAAGCTCAAAACTTCTGACCTGAATGAAGAACTTGGACAGGTGAACTATGTGTTTACAGACACAACTGGAACACTGGCAGAAAATGAGATACACTTCTAGGAATGTTCAATTAATGGCATAAAATCCCCCCAAAATCAATGGGAGACATATCTGAAGGAACAACTCCTTATTCTTCAGAAGGAAACTTTTCTTACCTTAGTAGTTTATCCCCCCTTAGCAACTTGGTCTATCTTACAAACAGTTCTTCTTTTAGAACCAGTCCTGAAAATGAAGCTGAACTAATTTAAGGACATGATCTCTTCTTCAAAGCAATCAGTCTCTACCATACTGTGCAGATCAGCAACGTTCAAAGTGACAGCATTAGTGATGGTCCTTGGCAGTCCAGCATGGAGTCCTCCCAGTTGGAGTAATAGCATCTTCCCTAGATGAAAAAGCTTTTGTGGCAGCTGCCACAGGAATTGGCATTGTATTTATGGACAAGTCTGAAGACATTATGGAAATTAAAATACTTGGAAAACTGGAATAATATAAACTACTTCATGTTCTGGAATTTGATTCAGATCATATGAGAATGAGTGTAAGTGTTCAAGAATGTTCAGGAGAGAAGCCCTTATTTGCTAAAGGAGCAGAATAATTAATTCTCCCTAAATGTATAGGTGGGGAAATAGAGAAAACCAGAATTCACATGGATGAATTTGCTTTGAAATGGTTAAGAACTCTGTGTATTGCTTATCGATCTTTTATACCCAAAGGGTATGGAGAAATAGACGCCTTTTGAAGCCAGGACTGCCTTGCTGCAGTGGGAAGAGAAACTGGCTGAGGTCATCCAGTTCATAGAGAAAGACCTGTTATTACTTGGGGTTATAGCAGTAGAAGACAAACTGCAAGATAAAGTTAAAGAGAGTATTGAATCATTGAAATGGATGATATCAAAGAATGGGTACTTGGTGGAGATAAACACAAAACTTCTGTTAGTGTGAGTTTATCATGTAGACATTTCCTTAGAACTATGAACATCCTCAAACTTATTAACCAGAAGTCAGACAATGAAAATGTTGGAGAGTTGAGGCAACTTTACTTAAAAATGATCATGTTATTCAGCAAGGGCTGGTAGTGGATGGTACTAGCTTATCTCTTGCACCAAGGGAGCATGAAAAACTATTTATGGAAGTTTGCAGAAATTGTTAACCTGTATTATACTAGCCTGTATGGCACCACTTCAGAAAGAAAAAAATAATTAGACTTATAAAAATCTCATCAAAGAAACCTATAACATTGACTGTTGGTAATGGTGCTAATGATGTAAGCATGATCAAAAAAGCACATGCTGGCATAGGAATCATGGGTAAGGAAGGAAGCAAGACTGAAAGAAGTGGTAGCTATGCAGCTGCTAGATTTATTTATTTTTAATTTTTTTATTTTGAAGAGAATAAAACCAAGTGAAATAAAACAGAATAGAGTCAATCAGAACAAAACAATAAATGTAATACAGGACTTCAAACCAAGATAAAAGGAAATCAATAATGGCTACCATAATGCTTCTTGTTATCTTCCAAATGACTGCCCATACCATCAGACATAATAAAATCAAACAAAAACAAAACAGAATAAAATCAATCAAAACAAAACAATGAAAGCAATGAAGGACTTTAAAACAAGATAACAACAATGGCTACCACAATATCTCTTGTTCTCTTCAAAGTAGCTGCTTATACCATCAGGCATAATAAAATCAAACAAAACAAAATAGAATAAAATCAATCGAAACAAACCAATGAAAGCTATAAAAGCTTCAAAAAAGATCATAAGAAATCAAAAATGGCTATCATAATATATTTTGTTATCTTCAAAATACCTGTCCATGCCATAAAATATAATAAACTCAAGCAAAACAAAAAGAATAAAAGCAAACTAAACAGAACAATGAAAACAACATAGGGTTTAAAACACGATACCAGATTAACAGAGGCCACTGCCTTTCCTTTTTAGGTATTTCCTCCCCTTTCACTTTCACAATATCTATTGTGAGGGCAAGGGATTTAGCTCACTGGCACAAGTGCCTGCCTGTCAAGCACAAGGTGAGTTCTGTCCCTGGTACAAACAACCAAACCAAACCAAACCAAAAAATACCAAAAAAAAAAAAAAAAAAAAAAAAAAAAGAAAACCCAAAACAACTCCCCCACCAAAAAATGCTACTGTGCATTTTGGATCCCACAAACTCCTTTAGATTTTTATACTAGGGAGACAACACAACGTTCACCCATGTGACTCTGAACCATTTCACCCATAAGCATGATCTCAATTTCGTATCCATTTACCTACAAGAGCTTTACCTACAAGAGCTTTGAGGTTATCTTTCTGTATAGCTGAGTAACTTCCCATCGTATAAAAATGTTGTATCTTTCTTATCCATTCTGCAGTTGGTGAGCAAGCTATCCCTACTTTTTCTGGTTCCCTGTCACATAGAGCATTGTTTCCCTTCCTCTGACTTTCAGTCTATGGATTTACTTTTGAGTTAAGTGTGTTTCCTTTGTAAAGCATATTGGTGGGTCCTATCTCATGATCCACTGTGCCTGTGCTTCTTTTCATTAGTGAATTGAGGCCATCTACACCAATGGCTGTGGCCAACATGCACTGGCTTGTATGCTGTTTTCCTGTCACTGGGTGCCTACTTTTTCCCTCCATTCAATTGTCTGCCCTCCTTGGTGATTCCCCTTCTGTGGCTGTTCCTGAAACTGTGGTCATTTTTTATCTCTAGAATGTCCTTTAGTATGGTTGGTTTGGTGGTCATGAATTCTTCAGTTGTTTGTCATGGAAGTATCTTGTTTCTCCATTAATTTTGAAAGATAGTTTTTCAGGGTACATCAGTCTGGGTTGGAAGTTGTTTTCTTTCAGGCCTTAAAATACTTCACTCCAAGCTCTTCTCAACTTGATGGTTTGTGTTGAGACATTTGTCATGATTCTGATGGGTTTTCCATTACAGGTGATCTGTTTCTTTCTCTAACAGCTTTTAATATTCTGATCTTGTATTGAACTTCTGGGATGTTTATTATATGTCTGGGTATAGATTTATTTTGGATATGGCTAGCTGGAGTTCTATATGCTTCACTTATCTGTATGTCATGTCCTTTTCCCATGCTTGGGATGTTTCTACTATTACTTCTGTAAATAGACTTTTCATGTCATTTGTGTTGACCTCTGCTTTTTCACTGACATTTATTATTATTTTTTAATTGGTACCAGGGATCGAACTCATGATCATAGTGTCTGCTTGAAAGGCAGGTGCTTATGCTGCTGAGCTAAATCCTGAGCCTCGACATTTATTATTCTTTTTTTTGTCTCTCTCTTTTTTTATTTAAGGAGAATAAGAAAAAAAAACCCAGAAAAATGGTACAAGTAATACAAAATTTAAAAAATAAACAGTAAGAAATCTCTAGTTAATAGATTACGTATTCTCATCTTAGAAATAGTTGTTCAAGTTACAAATTTGAAGCATATAAAGTGGACTTTCAAACAGTGAGAGTGCAAACAGTTTTGTTCAGTGATCCAAAGAACACTCAGTAATATGGTTATCTATCTTACACACTTAAACATATATGCTGTTATAACCTTTAGAGCACTTTCTTTTCTTTTCTTTTGTACAACGACAATTACACATTTTGGGTTTTATTACTCCCACAGTTCTTATTACTTTTTTTTGAAGAGAGTAAAACAAAATGCAACATATCAGAACAGAGTCAGTCAAATCAAAAGGATAGACATAATAGATAATGTAAAAACAAAATATAAGGTTATCAACAATGGTTACCATACTGCCTCTTGCTATTTTAAGAAGAATTGACAGTTATAATAAAATTGAACTAAACAGTAAAGAATAAAACCAAAGCATTGGAGATATTACAGGATTTTAAAAGAAAATAATAGTTAACCGGAATGGGCATCATATTGATTCTTATTGTCTTCACAGTTATGCCTATACTTTTGAACTTGGTACTATCAAGCAAAGCAGAATAGAGGAAAATCGGTCAAAACAAGACAGTGAGGGCAATACAGGATTTCAAATCAAGTTAATAGGAAATCAAAGTAGGTTATTATAATGTATCCTGCTATTTTTAAATTTATTTTTCCTTAATTAAAAAAATAAAAAGAAAAAAGTAAATAATTAAAAAAAAGGGGATTGAGATGAAAGAAGGCATAACAACAGAACAGCACAGGTCAAATTATAACCCTTTAAGCAAAATAGTGTTTCACCACAAGATATCCTGACATAGAAATAGTTACCATAGTGTCTCTTTCCTTGAAATCTTTGAGTATAACTTCTTATACTGTGGCACCAAACATATCAAGACACTATAAAACCATTCAAGAGGATGATATTATTACAGGATATATAGAGCCAATTGACAGAAAATGAACAATGGTTTCTATATGAACTCCTTGTCTATAAAAATTTTTGCTTATATTATCATATATAATAAAATCCAATAAGATACAACCTTTTAAGTCCAATGGAGACAGAAAAATACACATTTGATGGGACTTCTAAACAAGGTGATACTAAATCAGCACTAGCTATTATGATGTCTTGTTTTCTCCAAAATTGCTGTTCCTACCATCCGATCTTCTCTGCCTCATTTCTGTTGAGCTCTTTTTCTGTCGTTTGTTGTCAGTTTGTCTTTTCCATTTCGTTTTCTGCTCCATTCATTGTGGCCTCTCTGCCACTATTTCTGGCATCTTGGTATTTTCCTTTTTTAGACTATCCTGCAGTATTCTCTGTAGAGTTGAATTGGTGGTTGCAAATTCCTCTAGTTCCTCTTTATCCTGGAAGCACCTTGTTTTTCCATCAATTTCTAGGGACAGTTGTGCAGGATACATCGATCTTAGCTGGAGGTTATTATCTTTCAAAGCTTGAATTATTTCCCCCCACACTCTTCGTGATTTGATGGTTTGTGCCGAGAAGTCTGCTGTAATTCTGATGGGTGTTCCCTTGTAAGCGATCTGCTTCTTGTCTCTGACGGCTTTTAATATTCTGTTTTTATATTGGATTTCTGGGATTTTGATTATTATATGCCTGGGTGTAGCTCTGTTTGGGTTGTAGGTAGCTGGAGTCCTGTATGCCTCATATATCTGAGTATCTTTACCATTTGCCAAATTAGGGAAATTCTCTTGGATTATTTCTGTGAATAGCTTTTGTAGTCCATTTGTTTGTGTCTCCACTTCTTCTCTTATGTTTTTAATTCTTAAGTTATAGATCCTCTTATCATCTTCTAGTTTTTGTATTGTTTGTATTCCTTTCATGCTCCCATATTACAATCCTGCCCTCCAGTTCAGATAACCTGTCCTTAGTTTCTTTCAAGCAGTTATGCAAGTTTTTGATAGAATTTTTAGTTTCCTGGTAATCTCTTTGAACCTGCTTTATGTATTCTATGTTTTCTCTATCTTCTCCATCAAACAATTCTCCCCTTTTTTTCTGTTCTTCCATTCCACCATCTGTTTTTTCTTGGGTGGTGCTTAGCATTTCTCTAACTATTCTGCTTATGTCTTGCTTCAGGTCATTAATAACTTCATTCCTGAACTTGTCTATGAGGTTCTGGAGATAGCGCTTTATGTTTATTGGTGCCATGTCTACTATTGCATGTTTCTCAGGATTGGAGGTCGAGGACCCTTTCTTGTTGCTCCCTCTTCCCATATTCTTTGTTCCTTATATTTAAGCATGTATAGGAGGCCCAACTGCCTTCCCTGTTCGCCACTGTCTGTTGAATTGCACTGGCTAGGTGCCCACCGCAGCTGCACCAGGGAGACACAGACCTGGGCAGCCTATGCTGGGCCTGCCCCTCCAGGTCAACCTACTGCAGGCTTCACTGCTAGAGTGCACCTCTAGGTGCTGGGACCTGGGTTGAGCTAGCCGATTGGGTCACAGCCAGCAGAGTCTCACAGGCCAGGCACTCCCCACTAATCCTGCTTGAGAGCGGGATATGTGACTGAAGTCACTGCAGCTTCTCACTCCGGATAGTCTGCCCAGTCTGAGTATGTCCTCCGCTGAAGCCTCCTTCTCTATGGAAGGGTCATGGTTGGCTCACTCACTGTGGGTTCATGCAGGGCACCTGGCCAGTCCTGCTCCGAACTCCTTTCAACACTTTCCACTCTCTGAGCTTTCCCATGCCTCTCTCCCTGCTGTGCCGACCGGGACACAACAGAGGCTGCAGGTAATTCAAAGTGCAGTTTCCAGTGGCGCAGGTCCGGCTTCTGTGCTGAGACCTTATCTGTTCCTGCTGTAACACCGGGATGGTGTTTCCAGATGGTTTCTCTTAATTTAGTTCATTCCTGGGTCGGCAAAGAATATCCCCCCTTGCCTGGAACTTCCTGCCCGGCACCATTATAGACTTCAAGTGCGGTTTCTCAGAGAGCCTCAGAGGCTGCTGCTATCTATCTGCCATGTCCTTCCGGTTCCGACATTTATTATTCTTAAGTTATTTTTCCTTGCATTATCTTGAAGTTGTTGAGTTGTTATTTCCTGATTCCTTGTTTTGTTTAAGAGATCTTTCCTTTCATGGTTACTAGCTGCAAACCTTCTTCAAGGTCTGAAAGTCTATCTTCAGTTTCTTTCAAGTGGTTTTGACAGCTTTCAATGGAGTTTTTGATTTCCTGAATATCTCTTTGAATCTGTTTCATGCATTCTAAATCTTTCTTATATTGTTCATTCAAGGTTTCCCTCATTGTTCTTAGCACCTCTATTTTTTTATCTGTGTCTTCTTTAGAGATGCTTGGCAATTCTTTTATTATGTTTTTCATTACTTCTTTTACCTGATACAGTATTTCTGTTCTAATTTCTTTTATAGCCTCATAAAGTTTCTTTACTTCAGTTGCCATCACTTCAGAAACTTCAGGTGTGTGACTCCTGACCTCTTCCATGTTTACGTCTCCTGGGCTCGCTCTGCATGGATTGGAGGCCAGAGATTACCTTTTGCTTCTTACTCTTGTCATGTTCCTGGTTTCTTCCAGACAAGTGGGTAGTGGGGTCCCAGGCACTTCCCACATTGGCTACAATTTCTCTGAATCATGATGTTTGGTTCTCCTGGCCAGTGATGGCTACCAGTATCCAAAGGTGGCCACTAAGTGTGCTGGTGTAGGGCTGGCTGCTGCTTTTGTCACACTGACTATTGTGGCGGGAAGCATCCATGATGGTGGCTGGTGTCTGAACAGGGGTAGGGCTGGCCATTGCCTCCCAGAACTGAGCTGGTTACTCGTGGGAAGATCCCAGATGGCAGCTGTTGTGTGCACAGGGGTGGGGCTGGCTACTGTCTCCTGGACCTGCGCTCCATAGCTAGATTTAAATTTCTCTCCAAACTCCTTTTTGTTCATGTTCATTTTTATTACATCGGAATAGCTACCCTTGTGCAGTATCTTTTTATAAGAATGTGTGCCCTGTCACACCACAGTTTTTATATGTTTTACTGTTTGTTTTCTCAACAAACACTGTATGACAGCATACATCTGACTTTGTATAATATTTGTTTTACTTCTGTCTTAGTTGCTTTTCTCTTTTTGCTGAGACAAAATACCTGACACCCAAAGTAAAGCAAGGTAAGGTTTATTTTTTACAGTTTGGAAGTTTCAAACCTTACTCAGCTGGCTCAAAGGCAGGATGGTCTGGTAAGGCAGCCATTCATGGCCACCACAAATAGCAAGAGCAAACAGAGAAAAAGAGGAAGGACACACCTTCTTCTCACCCTTACACTATATGTTGGCTTCACCCCTGGGTGGGTGCAGCACTCACACTGCCATTCCCAGAGCTAGAGAACAAACCAATCATAAATGTTAGATCTGGCCCCATCTGTATTACATGAGGTTTAGGGGGACCATCCAAATACAAACCATAACAAGTTCCTTACCTATTCTGATATATAGTCTTTTGCAGCAGCATGGAGACCTTCATGTATTACAGAACAAGCCTATTCTCTATTGGGATATTAACAAAAGTTGTCTCTTAAGCATTAAAATATTTTTTTATTGGGCTATCTTGTGTTTTAGTCAAGCCTTTGTTTTTTGATCCTATTTTCTGATGGGGAAGAATATAGCTCTGCTTAGAAATGGCTAAATGTTTGGAACTTGAACATCTGGCCCTTTGGTTTTTCACAGTAATGGTTATTACAGTCACAGTAAAGATGGCTTTGGAAACTCATTTTTGGACTTGGATCAACCATCTTGTTATGTGGGGATCTATTATATTTTATTTTATAATTTGCTTATTTTATAATGGGATTCTTTGGTCATTTTTGAGCTCTTGGTATGTATTTCAGCTCACATAAAGTGGTTCTCCTTGGTTTGCCATAACCTTTATGGTTGTTGCCTGTCTATTTCTTGATGTTATGAAGAAGATAGGTGACTGACAGCTCCATCCTACAGGTACTGAAAAAGCACAACTTACTGAAACAAATGCAAGGGTCAAGTGCTTGCACTCCATGTGCTCTTTCCAAGAGAGGCAGTGAGTGTGTCTGTTAGAAGAATCATGTAGGGAGCTGTGCAGCTGGCTACCTTAGCAGATCATGGTGTGCCTAGGATCCTTTCTGTACCACTGACAGGAGCATCTTGATTCTCTCTAGAATGGACTTATCTACTTGCTAAAGGGCAGTAGCATGTAGAGAGTGATTTCACTTCTTTTTTTCAGATTCAGGAGTAATCATCCTGCATATGGTTATTCTGGCTCTGAAGTCACTCTCTGAAATCTCTAGAGTAGTTCAGGTCCACTCTGAGTTTGTTTGGCAAACAAACAGAAACACAAACCCTTCTTCTCTCGCCTCAATTTGAGTATGAACGTGTCAACCTGTGACTAGAGTTTTTTATCTGTTCATATGGGACTCCTAATGGCATTCCAGTGACATAGTGAAATATTTTGTTGTCAAGATAGAATGAGATAACTCCTACAGACACACACACACACACACACACACACACACACACACACACACAGAGGATGACTGGTTATTGACTTCTATTTAAATCTGCTTCTGTAGATTATGCTGAAAAATGTTATCATTGTTTTTGATAAATTACTGTCATTTTATGTATTAATTATTCAATATACTAAAGAAGATTAAGGCAGAGATCTGGGCCAAGTACTAGACCTTGTTTTGATATGCAAATAAAATTCATGGGTAAAATCTGATTTTGATCAAATCAGCAAAAGTGGATTTTGCGAAGATGTAAAGTGAAGCAAACTGGTGCTGCAGCTCATTTGTGAAAGTATTTAAACATCTACAAGTGAAAAACTATCATTTTAATTTCTTGAGTTACAATTTTATGAGGAAAACAAATGTGTCTGTCTAATGTAAGATGGCATTTCTTTGTTGATCTACTATTTCTTTTCAAATGTAATAAATAGAAAATGTTCAAGTTTTCTTTGAAAGCTTAAGTGCTAGAATCTTTGGCTACTTTCACTCACATGTCTGGTCTGTAGGTCAGTTTAGGGACTCAAGATTTTTCCATATGCAGCTTTCCATGTGGCCTCTCTTTAGAACCAGTTTGAGCTTTTCCTCAACATGACATTTGGTTTCCACAGATAAGTGTTTCTAAACACAGTGTTTCTAAACTCCTGATCATCTTTTCTGCCATACTGTCCTGGTTGGAGTCATCACTCATGTCTGCCTAAATTGGAAGGAAACAAACTCTGCTTTTTGGAAGTAATGCCATTTTCTTGAAATATAAAAAATTGTCTTTTAAACTTTATGAACATCTAATACTCCTTATTTTCTTAAAATTTACTGTGAAGATCAGGGTTCATCAATAATCTACCAATAAATTTTGATTCTTTTATCTTTGCTATTCCCATTGTCATTAAAATCAATAGACAAACATTTTGAATAATAATGACTATGGAAATGCTAGATATCTATAGTTTTACACAACCACAAATGTCACTGGCACATATGGAAGATAATCTTGTGTTAATACATTGATTATCACCATGTTATAAATCACTTGGTTTAATGGCATAATCACATGTACATCAGGATGATTATAGATTGTGGTGTCTATGAGATTCTTTGTTGTTGTTTAAAAAGAAATTTTATTCCCAATCAAGGCAAATTTAAAAAGTATAAAAGGCAATCCAACATGCAGCACAAGTAAATTTTGATGATGATTTCCTTTTCATTAGTTTGGCAAACTAACTACAGTCACTATACATGTTGGACAGATTATAAACAACTCTGGGTTCATAGAGAGGATATTCTGCAAGTTGAAACACTGATCACTAGAAAATGAAATGTTAAAAACTACATAATGATTATAAAGCAAGTTACAACAAAGAATGAGGGAGAAAAAGCTAAAAAAAAAAGGAAACATAAAAATAGTGGAAGTACTTTGTAAATATTTATGTCTTTTTGGCTTCTGAAATGCACAAGGCCAACTGGATTTTGGCCAACTAGTGGCATGCAAAGAAGCAGAAGGTGGCTGTTTAGAATTTACTAAATTCATTAAGAATAATTCAGTGTCTTTTCTGGAAATTTGCTCTAATCGTTCACTCTGCATTTTAAGAATTTGTCCATCTGGATCAAATTTTGTATATATTCATTTGATTGTTTTTTTTTTAAACATGCAATTCTTCCAGATTATGAATATTACCAGCCTGGTTTCCTATAGAAATCTTTCTGAGAGGAATTTGGACTTGCTAGTCTAGAACTTAAATTAAAACTCAAAACATCTGGTTTTGAATCACTATTGTTTTTTTCCTCTGTATCAGTGATTAAACAGTCCTCATCCATATCACAACTGTAAGGAATTACTTTTTTCAGTTCCAAATGTTTCTGATGAAACAGGTTTTTACTTTGAATTGTCTCTGTCCTCTAGAACATTTAGTCTTTTGTCATTAGCACATATCACATTGGTAGCAATATCATTGTCATCAGCATTTAAAAAAATTTAAGGATAGTAAAATCCAACAAAACAAAACAGAACAAAGCTAATCAAAAGAAAGCAGCAAAACGTACAGAATTTCAAAGCAGGATACTAGGAAAACAACAGTAGCTAACATAGTATATCCTGTTATTTTCACAATAGTCATCCATTCCATCAGGCATAGCTAAATCAAGCCAAAAACAAAGCAATAAAAGCAATTAAAACAGAAGATTGAATAAAGCAGAACAATTAATCAGAACAAAGCAAAAACGGTGAGAACAGTATTGGATTTCAAAGACAAGACAGAAGGAAATCCCCCATATTTGCTATATAGCATACTGTCATCCTCTCAAGAGATGCTCAGACCTCTGGCCCCAGGCCTACATAATCAACCCAACAATACATTAGTTACTATCAATTCAGCCTATGCTCTGAACCCACCAGTTACTTGGGTGGGGAAGCGGGGAAGAGGAGCAGTGTGATTTTCAGGCAATAGGTGGGTAGGCTCACAGGAGGCGCTACCTGACTTTTCTCTTTCTGGACCCCACACAGCTTGTGAAGCTTTTAGAAAGACTGGTTAGTTGGCTTCTTGTTGGGTCCTCCCTGTCCCAGCATGGGTTATTCACAGGAGGTGTTGACCTTTCTCTTCATCAGCATTTTGAATTTCCTTGGAACTTTCCAACTGTAAGGCCTCAAATGTCTTTAGGTCATTGTCTTGCATAGAATTGGATACATTTTCACCATATAGTCCAAGTCTCTGATCTTTATTTTTGCACTCTTCAGGGGCCACTTTCTATACTGATGATCAACTGTTTCTCTTTCTGCAACTGTTCCATCAGAATCTGAGACAAACTTCTAGAATTCTCAGAGGTGTCTGCTACTGTTGTTGCCACAGAGACAGTACCTGCTTTGGGGCCCAAGAGTGTATTTGTTATGGCAGGTATTGAATGATTACTTGCTGGGCCAAGTGACCTGGATGGTTTTGTAGAAGCTGTACCAAAAGCTTCAAGTTCTGTGACCATCAAAATTCAGATCCAAATTTTCAAGTGTCTTAATTTTTTTAGTACTCAGTAGTGTCAATGGATGTGTCCATTTCAGATGTGTACTCTTCAGATCTGTCCATAAACACTGCAGAAGTTGGAACAGATGTGTTTTTGGATATAATATATTTTAATGGACTTCACAGAAAATTTGATTTTTCAGTCTCATTGTATTTTCTCCTGAGGAAGCAGGGGATTAATATAAATTACTTTAATTGTTTTAGAACCTGCAACAGGTATAACTTGAACACAAACTGGAATTTTCCTACTGTTCCTTGTAGTCTGGTCCATGACTATTTAATAAGGTAAGTAATGACTGGCTTGTCAGAGCTATCTGAGGATGATACCTTGAAGCAAGCTTCTCTACATTTGGATCTTTACTAACGTCATAGTTCATAGTTTCAGCTATGTTTTCTGGGCTTTTGATGGGAGACATAGAACTTTCTTAGAGCTTCACTACTGCAGGCATTGAGGAGAATGCAGTTTTCACAAATTTTACATTACCCAATGCAAGAAGGGTTTTCTCCAATTTTAATACTGTCTATATTCTGAATGAAAGAGCCCCATTAAGTTGTTGACTTCATGAAGAGTATATTCTAGATACTTTTTTACTTGTTTGATGTGAGCTCTTAAAAATTTGCTCTGTGAGAAAATGAGGATCATAAGACAACATATTATAATCTTGTGCACATTTCTTTACAGAATTTAGTGAAAATTTAAGAATTTGGTAACTTCATTTGTGTGTTTCCTCATATCAAAATATTGCAGGTATTCATTTTCATTTATTGCAACAGTTTTTAAAAAATTTTATTTAAGGAGAAAAAAAAGAAAAAAAAGCAGAGAAAGGGTACAAGTTATACAGATTTACAGAAAAAAATAAACAGTAGGAAATCACTAGTTAATGGATTACATTTTGTCATCTTAGAAATAATTGTTCAAGTTACAAAATTAAAGCTTATAAAGTGGACATTCCAACAGTGAGACTGCAAATAGTTCTGTTCAGTGATCCAACAAAACTCAGTAATATCATTATCTATCTTATACACTTAAATATACATGCAGTTATATCGTTTAGAGCACTTTCTTTTCCTCTCTTTTGTACAATGACAATTACACATTTTGGGTTTTGTTGCTCCCACAGTTCTTATTACTTTTTTGGAAAAGAGTAGAACCAAATGTGACATAACAGAACAGTCAGTCAAATCAAAAGGGTGGACGTAATAGATAATGTAAAAGCATAATACAAGGTGATCAACAATGGTTACCATAATGCCTCCCACTATCTCTAATAGAATTGCCTATATCATTAGTTATAATAAAATTTGAACAAAACCAACAAAACCAAAACATTGAAGACATTATAGGTCTTCAAAAGTAGATAATAGTCAACCAGAATGGGCGTCATAATGAATCCCACTATCTTCACAGCCGTATTGCAACAGTTTTGGAATTTGCACCAACCTTTGTATGTTTAACCAAAGTTCACATAACTCCTCTGCTGTTTCTATTAGATAAAATATATAGTTCTTTTAAACTTGGATCCGGGGACTATTCTTTATAGTTTTTAAAAATTTTATTTAAGGAGAAAAAAAAAAAAAAGAAAAAAGGTACAAGTAATACAGAATTTCAAAAAAATAAACAGTAGAAAATCACTAGTTAATAGATTACATATTGTCATCTTAGAAATAGTTGTTCAAGTTACAAAATTAAAGCATATAAAATGGACTTTCAAACAGTGAGACTGCAAGCAGTTCTGTTCAATGATCCAACAAAAAATCAGTAATATGGTTATCTATCTTATACGCTTAAATATACATGCATTATATCCTTTAGAGCACTTTTTTCTCCTCTCTTTTTAAAATGACAATTATACATTTTGAGTTTTATTACTCCCACAGTTCTTATTACATTTTTTAAGAGAATAAAACCAAATGTGACATAACAAAACAGTCAAATCAAAAGGATGGACATAGTACATGATGTAAAAACAGAATACAAGGTGATCAACAATGGTTACCATAATGCCTCTTGCTATCTTAAAAAGAATAGCCTATATCATCAGTTATAATAAAATTGAACAAAACAGTAAAGAACAAAACCAATAAAACCAAAACATTGGAGACATTACAGGACTTCAAAAGAAGATAATAGTCAAACCAGAATGGTATGGTTTTTTTTTGAAAGAAAAATGTTTTCAGGTCTTTTTGGGGAAACATTCCAGTTTAGCTTTGGTTCACTCATGCATATGCAGGAACTCATTTTCCTAGATTTCTGCTTCACTCTAGCACATAATTATGTTGAGGCAGTGAAGGCAGGATCCCTCAAGCATCTAAATGTAACACATTTAGATGGGCAGTGGTGCCTGCCTGGCAGTGGACCCAGGCCATACACTCCACCCCAAGGTTCACCCTCTGATGAGTTTTAAGACTCAAAATTTGGAGTAAAAATAAGAGTGAGAATTATATTCTTCTACACTGGACAAAATAAAATATAGCTTATCTTTAAAGCTGTGTACATTTTTAAACACTGATATTCAGTGAAAATCATGGATAGAATTAAAAACTGATGATTATGTGAAAAGTAATATAATTCAGCATATATCTCTAATTGTGTAATACATTAATTGAAATATTTAAGAGATATGTACTTAGTTGTATATTCTTGAAAAAGTTTGTATATGTAATGAGCTGTTTATTAAATCATATTTCATTCTTACTGCAATTTTTAAAATTTCCAACAGAAATCCTTATATTATGATGCAAATAAATATGTATGAGTTTTTCCAAAGCAGATTATGCTTTCTTACAGTAGTGACAATAAACATTGTGAAAAATAATTTCATAAAATAATTCTTCACATTACTTTAAAGAGTAAGCTCTTAGAACATCAAAAACACATTAACAAAGACAAAAATGCAATAATCAGGAGAACAAAGGTACACAAAATGTACAATGTCATTCCCAAATTAGTCACCCAGAGCACAACACATCTGCATTCAATAGTTTGAACAGTACCAGCACAAATCTTTTTCTTCAATGAACCAGAGGAATCAGTAGTATAACAGTCTTTACACACACACACACACACACACACACACACACACCCACACACAGTTGCAGCTTCTCATACAAGTGAGATGATATGATGTTTACACATGCATGTCTGATTTATTTCATTTATGAGTATTGTCTCAAGTTGTATCCATTTACCTATGAAAGTCTCAATTTTGTCCTTCTTTATGGCCAAGTAGTACTTCATTGTATACAAAGTACCATATCTTTTTTTATCCATTCCTCAGTTGATGGGCATTTTTGTTGTTTTCAAGGTCTAGCTATTACAAATTGTGCTGCTATGAACATAGGTGCACATATATTGCTGTAATATGATGTTTTTAATTCATCTGGTATGATACTCAAAAGAGGAATAGCTGGGTCAAATGGAACCTCCAATCCTAGTTTTTTGAGAAACCTCCACATTGATTTACATAGCAGTTGTGTGAATACACTCCCATCAACAGTAGAGAAGCATTCTTTTTCTCTCACACCCCCTCCAGCATTTATTATTGGTTGATTTCTTGATACTAGACATTCTTTCTGGGTGAGGTAGAATCTCAGTGTTGTTTTAATTTGGGTTTCTTGAATGATTAGTGATGTTGAACACTTTTTTCATATATTTATTTGCTTTTTTTATCTAAGAAATATGAATTCATCTCAGATGCCCATTTTTGGATTGAGTTTTTAAATTTGGGAGGACTGATTTTTTTTTAGTTCTTTATATGTTCTTGATAGTAATCATGTGGGAATCTTGATAGTACTGGTCTTTGTCTGAGGAACAGCTGGAAGACATTTTCTCCCACATTTTGTGTTGTCTCTTCACTCTGTTGGTGGTTTCTCTTGCTGTGCAAAAATTTTTCAGTAAGATGAGATCTCTGCTGTTGATTCACCATGACAGTTCTTGTGCAATCAGAGTTTTGTTCATAAAGACTTTGCCTACACCAATGTCTTGAAGGCTTTTACCTATTCTATTTTCTAGCACATTTAATGTTTCTGTTTTAATATTTAGATCTTTGATCCATTCCAAATTTAGTTTAGTGCATGGTGAAAGATATAGAGCCAACTTTAGTCTTCAGTATGTGCACAGCCAGTTTTTCCAGTACTATTTATAAAAGAGGATTTCTTCCAGTGAATGTGTTTAGCACCTTTGTCAAAAATAAGACAGTTTAGTGCGTCTGGAATTGTTTCTGCATCTTCTAATCGGTTTCATTGATCTTTGGGTCTGTTTTTTTTTTTAAAAATGACAAAAATATAATCATCTAAGATTTTTAAGAGTACAGCTTTTAAAAAAAAGTATATGCTTTTATCCAGCTTTTCAGTAATTTTTGTTCTATAATAATACCAAAACTTCTCATTCATTTTAGTGTAACACAGTTATAGAAAATCCATTTTGAATTCCAAATATCTAAAAAAGAAAATTTTCACACTGAAAAGCAAAAAGTTAAATCAAAATAGACAGAACAAATTATTTCTAATATTGGGCAAGCTAAAGTGCACATTTGAATACAATTATCAGTTCTTAAACTGGAAGAGACAAATCAGTTTTCAGTCAAAGTTCTTTTTATGCTTTTATGTAAATTATTTCAATAAATAGTGTTACTTCTCTGAATCAGAAAATATCTTTCTAAATACCGCTTTGCAGGCTTGCTTAACTTGCTGATTCCTCAGAGTATAAATGAATGGGTTCAACAAAGGGGCAACTGAAGTGTTGAGCACAGCTATTCCTTTGCTTACAGTAATTCTTTCCTTTGCTGATGGCTTTATGTAGATAAATATGCAGCTACCATAAGTAATAGAGACAACAATCATGTGGGAAGAACATGTGGAAAAAGCCTTTTTCTTTTGCTGAGCTGAAGGGAATTTTAGAATTGTCTTGATGATGTGAGAGTACGAAAGAATTACTAATAATAATGTGACAATGATTATCACCACAGCTAAGAAGAAAGCAATGGATTCTAATAATTGTGTGTCTGTGCAAGAAAGTTGTAGGACAGGAGAAGCATCACAAATGAAATGATCAATAACATTTGAAGCACAGAAATCCAAGTTGAGCACTAATGTCAGTGGAGGGAAAATAACCAGGAATCCAGTTACCCATGAACTCAGGACAAGCTGATGGCAAACTTTGTTGCTCATGATGGATGTATAATGCAAAGGTTTGCAGATGGCAACATAGCGGTCATAGGACATGGCAGCCAAAAGAAAAAACTCTGTAGCTCCCAAGAATATGTAAAAAAACAACTGAGATATACAACCATTATAGGAAATTGTCTTTTCCCTGGTTATCATGACAGTGAGGAATCTGGGAATGCAAGCAGTTGTGAATGAAATTTCAAGTAAGGAGAAATTACGGAGGAAGAAATACATTGGGGTCTTGAGATGGGAATCCAGCAGGGTGAGGGCAATGATGGTGAAGTTCCCTATCACACTTAATATGTAATTTAGAAGTAGAAATAAGAAAATTACAATTTGTAGCTGAGAATTATCTGTCAATCCCAGAAGGATAAACTGTATCTCTCTTGTATGGTTCTTCATTTCTCCTTTGTCATTTCAGTGAAATTCTAGAAATAAAAATGCATAAAGCCAAACCACATGAGTAGGTGTATATCTAAGAAAAGATACACACTTCCATCATACCCACTTAAGATACAATTCTCCAAAAATGTAAAAGTTATGATATATAATTCTATAACAGAAACTTCACTAAAGTTTAAAAGTTCTGTGGAAGGGAATTAGCTTTTGAAAACTGATTGCAAATCCTATACCAGCTGATTATCTTCACCCTTTCAGTTCAAATGATCAGTTATTTGTAAGCAATTAAAATGTGTCCCACTGATAAACACGTTAAATAACATTCTTGCATCAGGATTTAAAAGTTATCAGTTTTAAAATTAATTTCATCCAAAGATCATTGTGCCAAAATAATGAATTAAAACCTACAGTTAGATTCTGAACCTTCAAATTTCAAATGAAACTGACAGTTCCAAGAACCCAACTTTTACCTTTTGTAACTTCTCTGTAAACTCCTGTTGAAGACATAAATACCTGAAAATATGTTCATATCACAAAAATAAGTACTGCTTGATTCTAAGAAAGTTGAAAAAGAATATTAAGCACATACAGCCACATTTATGAAGTAAAAAAATACATAAGAATCTATTTGAGTTCAATATTTTGCTAAATGTAACAAAAATCAAAATAATAAAGTGGGAACAGAATATACACTGCATGTCCTCACCATGTTTATGCAGTTACACTTAGAGTGTAAATACATTTTCCACATGTAATATTATGAGAGTAAAAAGAAAATAAAGGTAATTTCTTATTACACGGCCTCGTATAGCAATGATCATTCATATACTTGAGTGAAACTCAGAATAGAAGTCACCTAATTTATTTCATTGTCCAAATTCTAGTGTGCAACTATAAGAAACTATTAATTATGAAATGTGTATTGATTTGGAGGGAGTAACTTCATTCCTAGAGGGTATTATGTTTGTAATCCTTGCTTTCTAGAGAACCAAAGAGGAAAACAGTAAATATAAAGCAAAGTGTAGCCAGAATGGGAGTCTGTTCAGAATTATAAAATGAATTTAACACTAAAAGATTAAACTTTGAGCAGCCCTTCTATTGATTAAGGATAAATTTTTCAAAGCTAAACTTAATATCAGAAATCAAATAATGGAACATAAGTTAGGAGTTTAGAATTAGACTCAGAGATCTTGTAGAATTTTTATTTATTGCTTACTACTGGTTACATAGTCTTGGGAAAATGAGTTTTCTCATTTTAGTTTTTTTATGTCTAAAAAAATTTTGATCTCAGTTACAAAACTCAAATGAAGTGCACACAGAGGATATCAATGTCTAATGACTGCTTCATACCCAGTGAACAGACCAGTCTATGTCCACAAACAGTGTCAACCGGTTTGTGCTTATCAGGTTATAGGTAGTTATAGGTATGCCACAGGTCACCAATCGCAGAAGTCTGCTGAGAAATCTGGGCTTCTGGGTAGTAGAAATATGTTCCATTTTAATTATGAAATAAATTATGTAATTTTTAAAAAAATCATAATTTCATAAGAAGATATACCTCTTATTTATCAAACTGCAGTATTTAATAAGGACAGAATGTGTTTTAAATTTTCAGTTCCAAAAAGGGACATGGTTGAGTTTCAGTTCACTTATAGGATGCAGCAAAAGACACCAGGAAGGAATACTGTAGGAAATTGCATTTGTAGCATTATTCCTAAACATGGACATTGTTTTTCAGTAACTCTGCTTACATATTTTCAAAATTAAAGAATTAATTACCTGAATTAGTATTCATCTAATTTTTTTTCATTCTCCAAATTCTAGTGTAAAATTGTAAATTGAATAATGTGTATTTGTGGTAAAAAGACAATATTAGAAATGAGAGAATGTATGCTCACTTCAGAGGTACATATACTAGACATGAGAAAGTGGAGAAAGTAAAAATGTTTTTAAATTAAAAAGTTAAAGCTGGGCATGTTGTTGCATGCCTGTAATCCCAGAGATTATTCTGGGGATTGAGATAAGAGTATTGAAAATTGGGGCCAATGTGAGTAATTCAATTAGTCCATATCAAATTATAGAATGAAAAATGAACTTGGAACATTGTTCAGTGGTAGAGTGCTATCTTAGTGCACATGAGGCCCTGGATTGAGTCCTTGTTGAGAGACAGAGAGAGAGAGAGAGAGAGAGAGAGAGAGAGAGAGAGAGAGAGAGAGAGAGAGAAAATGAATTAAAAATGTAATGGTGACCTCACTCAAACAACCTCAACAGCCAAGGGGAGCCTTGGCTGTCACTGCCCCTCACCTACATGACCTCAGCAGCTGAGGGAAGCCTTGGTCACCCTTCCTCCTCATCTGGGTGAACTCAGTAGCTGAGGGGAGCCTCAGCCACCCCTCACCCACACCAAGAAGACCTCAGCAGCCAATGAGAACATCAGTGACTCCTTCCACCACCCACAGTACCATGGTTGGCTGGTGTGAGCCTTGCTGACCCCTTTTGAGACTCAGAGATCCTTGGCAGGATGTTGAGAGCATGGTGAGTCTCCCACCATGCAGAGGACCTCAGTGGGTTGGCAGGAGCCTTGGTAAACACTCCCCACACCTGGATGACCTTAGCAGTCTAGAGAGAGCATGAGTAAGCCTTTTTTCCATACAAAGAACACTGTGTGGGCTGGCAAGAGCATGAGCAAGGCCTCCACCCACCCAGAGGAACCTGGCTGGGCCTGTGAGACCCCAAGTGATACAGTACGGTCCTGGTCAGGGCTCACACCATGGACAAGTGTGTATGGTAATTTGAACCAGTCTGAAGTCACAGTAACAGTAGGCACTAAGGATTGATTGACATCAATACTCACAGGCTAGTCAGCCTAGCAAGAACATAGGACTCATCCAACTGGCCTCACAGGAGGAATTTAGGTAACTGGCCTCTCCCCTACACTGTAACACCTAGAAACTGGGTGAACATCAGCCACACAGTAGGACTCTAAGACACAAATGATGGACAGTAGAGACTAGCGGGATTGAAAAGACCAGAATATTAAACAAAAGGTGAAAAATGACAAAACAAAAAAAGCACAATGAAATCTGAAATCCAGGAGACTCTGAAATAGAGGACACTGGAATTTACACACCTGAAATTTCTGAAAAGATAGCAAATGAAGTAAAGAAAAAAATTCATGAGTCTACAGAGGAAATCAGATCAGAAATAATGTCTCAGGTAAAGAAAGAAAGGGAGTTGCTCAGCATAGCTAGAGAGGACATAGATTAAAAAAGTACAGGAGCATGGGGAAATGATGGAAACCTTGAATGAGCAATACAGGAAAAAATCCAAATGCATGAAACAAATTCAAAGAGATATCCAGGAAATTAAAAATTCCATTGAAAGCCTGAAAAACCACTTAAATGAAACTGAAGATAGATTTTCAGACTCTGAAGACAGGACCACAGCTAGTGATCACAAAATGAAACAGTTCTTTTTTATTTTGAAAAGAATAAAACAAAACAAAAAAAAAAAACAAACCAAAATAAAACAGAACAAAATGGTTCAGAGTAAACACAAATAGTACAGAACTTCACGACAAGACAACAGGAAATCAACAGTGGCTATCAAAATGTCTTTTGTTTTCTTCAAAACAGTTGTCCATGCACATAGTAAGTTAATACAAAACAAAATAGTATAAAAGCAATCAGAACAAAAGAATGAGGGCCTTATGAGTGCTCAAAACCAGACAATAGGAAATCAATAATGTCTACCATAATATCTCTTGTTTTCTTCAAAATAGCTGTTCATACCTTCACCCACATTGAAATCAAATAATTGAAAACAGACTGAAAACCAATCAAAACCAAGAATTAAAGCATTATTAGACTTCAAAACAAAATGATAGGAAATCTTCAATGGCTGCCATGATGTCTTGTTTTCTTCAATGTACATATCACATATACTAAAATCAATTCTTGTAAATTCTTTAGGTGAAGTTCTAGGCATATATAAGCCTATACCTGTACACCTATCCTTTCTGTATTGAGGGAAAAACAAAACAAAATACAACAAAGTATAAGAAAAATAAGAAGCAAGGTCCAAATAAGTAACTATAACAAAGAGTCCAAAACCATAAAAATGTAGGCTTTCAAAACAAGATGGTAAGAATATAACAAATTTTGTTGTTTTGCATAGTTATCTTCAAAAGTCTTACTCAAATTACCAGATATAGTCATGCAAAATTGATATAATCCTAAGAATGTTGTTTTGTTCCAAGAACTAATAGAATTAGCAGTACAATCACCTTAGTAATTTTAAGTGTATATATAGAAATTCATATTTTTTCCTTCTCTCTTCCTTCTTTTCTCCTTTTCCCTGAGTTGTTTTTTCCTTTTTGAGAAGTTTCTTTACCCTTTCACAATATTTCTTGAAGATTTTCAGTTTCTTACACTAGGGAGACAAAATGATATTTACATGTGTGAGCTTCATTTGTTTCACTTATGAATATGGTTTCAAGTTAGACACGTTTACCTATAAAAGCCTCATTGTGGTCCTTCCTCATAGCTGAGTAGTATTCCATTGTATAAAAATACAATATCTTTTTTAATCCATTTCTCAGTTGGTGGGCATCTGGGCTTTTCCCAAGATTTAGTTATTACAAATTGTGCTGCTATAAACATGAGTGCACATATAGCACCATGGTATGATGTTTTCAGTTCTGGGAATAGGCCCAGAAGTGGAATTGCTGGGTCAAATGGGAACTCCAATCCAAGCTTTTTGAGAAATCTCCACAGTGATTTCCACAGTGGTTGCACAGTCTACACCTCTTGAAACACTGCAGAAGAGTTCGTTTCTCCCAAAGCCTCTCCAGTATTTGTTATTAATGGTTTTCTTGATCTTGGCTATTTTTTTTGGGGTGAGATGGAATCTCAGTGTTGTATTAATTTGTATTTCTCTAATGACCAATGATGTTGAACATCTTTTCATGTATTTATTTGTTATTTGTATTTTTTTTTTTTTGGCTTTTTCATTTTTATCGGTACCGGGGATCGAACTCACAACCGCCTGCTTGCAAGGCAGGTGCTTATGCCGCTGAGCTAAATCCCCAGCTATTTGTATTTCTTTATCTGAGATGTCTGTATTCATCTCAGATGCCCATTTTTGGATTGGGTTTTAGAATTTCAGGGGCCTGCTTTTTAAAAATTCTTTATACATTCTAGATAGAAGTCATTTGTCTGACAGACAGTTGACTAAGATCTTTTCCCAATTTGTGGGTTTTCTTTCATTCTGTTGGAGATATCCTTTGACATGCAAACATTTTTAGTAAGTTGAGATGCCAGTTCTTGATTCTTTGATCTATTTTCCATGCAGTTTGATTTTTGTTTATGAATTCTCTGCTGACTCCTATGTCTTCAAGATTTCTACTTACTTCGTCTTCCAGCAGATTTAGTGTTTGTTTTAATATTTAGATCTTAGATCCATTTTGACTTTAGTGTATGGTGATAGGTATTGATCTAGTTTAATTTTCAGCATAGAAAAGCCAGTTTTGCCTGCACCATTTGTTAAACAGGCTATCATTCTTCCAGCAAATATGTTTGGCCTGTTTGTCAAACATAAGGTGGTTGAGTATGTTTGTAGTTGTAGGTCATATCTTCTAATCTATTCCATTGATCTTCAGGTCTATTTTATTCCAGTATCATGCTTATTTTATCACAGTGGCTTTGTAGTATAACTTCAAGTCAGGAATTGTGATGCCTCCTGCCTTGCCTTTGTTGTCCAGAATTGCCTTTGATATTCTAGGTCTCTTGTGATTCCAGATGAATTTTAGGAATGGTTTATCTAATGATATTTTGATTGCAATTGTGTTAAATCTGTAGAACAATTTTTGGAAAATGGATATTTTCAAACATTTGTTGTTCTTATCCATGAACAGAGAATATCTTTGCATTTCCTGAGATACTCTTTTTTTTTCAGAGTATTGTAATTTGCACTGAACAGATGTTTTACTTCTTTTGCTAGATTGATTCCTAAGTATTTCATTTTTTTGGATGCTATTGTGAAGAGTGTGGCTTCTCTTATTTCTCTCTCAGTGAGTTTGTTGTTTGTGTATAGGAATGCTATTGATTTTTGAGTGTTGACTTTGTATCCAGCTACATTACTGAATTTGGTTATTACATCTGGAATTCTTTCAATGGAGTTTTGGGAGTCTTCTTCCCTTTTTAAAATAAGGTTTGCTAGGGGCTTATCAATTTTATTTATTCTTTCAAAGAACCAATTCTTTGATTTGTTAATTCTTTGTTTTTTTTCAGTCTATTGCATTGGTTTCTACTTTGATGTTTATAATTTCCTCCCATTCTTTGGCTTTGGGCTTTGCTTGCTGTTTTTCTAGATGTTTGAAATGTAGCATCGAGTTGTTTATTGATTCATTATGTTTTTTTTTTAAATTTAAGGAGAAGAAAGAAAAAAAACAGAAAAAGGATACAAGTAATACAAAATTTAAAAAATAAACAGTAAGAAATCACTAGTTAATAGAGTACATATTGTCATCTTAGAAAAAGTTGTTCAAGTTACAAAATTGAAGCATATAAAGTGGGCTTTCAAACAGTGAGAGTGCAAACAGTTTTGTTCAATGATCCAAAAACCTCAGTAACATAGCTATCTTTTACACTTACATATATGCAGTTATAACCTTTAGAGCACTTTCTTTTCCTTTCTTTTGTACAATAACAATTACATATTTTGGGTTTTATTACTCTGTTCTTATTACTTTTTTTGAAGAGAGTAAAACCAAATGAGACATAGCAGAACAGTCAGTCAAATCAAAAGGATGGACATAATAGATAATGTAAAAACAAAATACAAGGTGATCAAGAATGGTTACCATACTGCCTCTTGCTATTTTAAGAAGAATTGACAGTTATAATAAAATTGCACAAAACAGTAAAGAATAAAACCAAAGCATTGGAGGTATTACAGGACTTTAAAAGAAGATAATAGTCAACCAGAATGGGCATCATAATGAATCTTATTGTCTTCACAGTTTTGCCTATACTTTCGAATTTGGTACTATCAAGCAAAGCAGAATAGGGGAAAATCAGTCAAAACAAGATGGTGATGGCAATACAGGGTTTCAAATCAAGTTAATAGGAAATCAAAGTAGGTTACTATAATGTATCCTGCTATTTTTAATTTATTTTTCCTTAATTAAAAAGATAAAAAGAAAAAAGTAAATAATTAAAAAAAAGGGGATTGAGATAAAAGAGGGCAAAACAACAGAATACCGCAGGTCAAAACATAACCATTTAAGCAAAATAGTGTTTCACCACAAGATATCCTGACATAAAAATAGTTACCATAGTGTCTCTTTCCTTGAAATCTTTGAGTATAACTTCTTATACTGTAGCACCAAACATATCAAGTCACTATAAAACCATACATTATTACAGGGTATTTAGAACCAATTAACAGAAAATGAACAGTGGTTTCTGTATAATCTCCTTGTCTATAAAAGTTTTTGCTTATATCATCATATATAATAAAATCCAATAGGATACAACCTTTTAAGATCTATGGAGACAGAAGAATATAAGTTTGATGGGACCTCAAAACAAGATGATACTAAATCAGCACTAGCTATTATGATGTCTTGTTTTCTCCAAAATAGCTGTTCCTACCATCCGATCTTCTCTGCCTCTTTTCTGTTGAGCTCTTTTTCTGTCGTTTGTTGTCAGTTTGTCTTCTTCATTTCGTTTTCTGCTCCATTCATTATGGCCTCTCTGCCACTATTTCTGAAATCTTGGTATTTTCCTTTTTAGACTATCCTGCAGTATTCTGTGTAAAGTTGAATTGGTGGTTGCAAATTCCCCTAGTTCCTCTTTATCCTGGAAGCACCTTGTTTTTCCATCAATTTCTAGGGACAGTTGTGCAGGATATATCAATCTTGGCTGGAGGTTATTATCTTTCAAAGCTTGAATTATTTCTCCCCACGCTCTTTGTGATTTGATGGTTTGTGCCGAGAAGTCTGCTGCTATCTCCAATACTTTGGCTCCCTTGTAAGTGATCTGCTTCTTGTCTCTGATGGCTTTTAATATTCTGTTCTTATATTGGATTTCTGGAATTTTGATTATTATATGCCTGGGTGTAACTCTGCTTGGGTTGTAGGTGGCTGGGGTCCTATATGCCTCACATATCTGAGTATCTTTACCATTTGCCAAATTAGGGAAATTCTCTTGGATTATTTCTGTGAATAGCTTTTGTAGTCCATTTGTTTGTGTCTCTACTTCTTCTTTTATGTTCTTAATTCTTAAGTTATAGATCCTCTTATCATCTTCTAGCCTTTGTATTGTTGCTGTTTGTTTTTTGTTATTTTAAGAAGTTTTTCATTTCATGCTCCTATATTACAAATCTTCCCTCCAGTTCAGATAATCTATCCTTAGTTTCTTTCAAGCTGTTATTTCAGTTTTCTATGGAGTTTTTAGTTTCCTGGTAATCTCTTTGAACCTGCTTCATGTATTCTATGCTTTCACTATTTTCTCCATCAAAAAATTCTCCCCCTTTTTTCTGTTCTTCCATTCCACCATCTGTATTTTCTTGAGCAGTGTTTAGCATTTCTCTAACTATTGTACTTATATCTTGCTTCAGGTCATTAGTAACTTCATTCCTGGACTCGTCTATGAGGCTCTGGAGATAGTGCTTTATGTCTATTGGTGCCGTGTCTGCTATTGCATGTTTCTCAGGATTGGGGGCCGAGGACCCTTTCTTGTTGCTCCCTCTTCCCATATTTTTTGCTCCTTTTATACAAGCGAGTATAGGAGGCCCAGTTTCTTTCTTTCTTTCTTTCTTTCTTTTTTTTTTTTTGTCTTTTTCCTTTTTATTGGTACCAGGGATCGAACTCAGGACTGCCTGCTTACAATGCAGGCGCTTATGCCACTGAGCTAAATCTCCAGCCCCCAATTTCTTTCTTTGTTGGTTACAGTTTGTTTGAATTGCACTGGCTAGGTGTTCCCGCCCACTGTAGTGTACTTGGGCGACAGAGACGTGGGCAGCCTATGCTGGGTCCACCCCTCCAGGTCAACCTACCGAAGGCTTCACTGCTAGGGTGCACTTCCAGGCACTGAGACCTGGTTTGGGCTAGCCTACTGAGTCTTAGTCAGTGGCATCACGCAGGCCAGACACCCCCCACCAATCCTGCTTGAGAAGGGAATATGTGACTGAAGTCACTGCAACAACCTGTTCCAGCTAGTCTGCCGGGTCCCAGTATGTTCTTTGCTGAAGCCTCCTATGGAAGCATCCCTGATCCGCTCACTCACCACAGGTCGATGCAGGGCTCCCAGCCAGTCCTGCTCTCACCTCCATTCACCACTTCCCACTCTCAGAGCTTCGTGCCTCTCTCCTTGCCATGCAGATTGGGACGCAGCAGTGGCTGCGGGAAATTCAAATCGCAGCTTCCAGTGGTGGGGGGTGCAGCTTCCACGCTGAGACCTTATCTGTTCCTGTTATATCACCGGGATTGCATTTCCAGTTGGGTTCTCTTAGTTTAGTTCATTCCTGGGTTGGCAAAGTACATTTCCCCTTGCTTAGGATTTCTCGCCTGGCACCATTCCTGGATTTTAAGTGCAGTTTCTTAGAGAGCCTCTGAAACTGCTGCTATCTATCCACGATGTTCTCCTGGAAATCTCATTATGTTTTTTTTGATGTAGGAATTCACCACAATGAATTTCTTTCTGAGGACTGCTTTCATTGCATCCCATGGGTTCCAGTAAGTTGCATTTTTATTTTTATTTACTTGTAGATACTGTTTAATTTCTTCTTTATCTTTGACCCATTGATTGTTCAGTAATGTTTTATTTAGTTTCCATGTGTTTAAGGAATTTTTGCAGTTTCTTTTTTCATTAATTTCATGTTTTATAGCACTATGATCAAATAATTTGCATGGAGCACTTTTGAGTCTTTTGCATATACTTACACATGTTCTATTGTTTTGCATATGGTCTGTTTTAGAGAATGCCCCATGTGCAGCTGATAAGGATGTATATTCTGATATTGCTGGGTGGAATACTCTGTACACATTTATTAAGTTCACTTGTTCACATGTTTGATTCAGTTTCTTTATTTCTTTGTTGGTTTTCTGCCACATTGATCTTCTCTTTGTGTTAATTGGGGTGTTAAATTTTCCTGTTATAATTGTGTTATTGTTTATTTGATTTTTATTTCACATAGCTTAGCGCTCCCATATGTGGTGCATGTATATTTAAAACTGTTACCTCTTTCTCTTGAAGTTTTCCTCTAACCAGTAGGGACTTTATTTCTTTTGATCATTTTTGGTTTGAAGTTCACATTGTCTTCAAACAGAATAGCTACTTCTGCTTTCCTTTTGGCTTTGTGTTAGGTGAAGCATTGTTTTGCATGCTTTGACTTTCAGTCTGTGAATTTCCTTTTGGATTAGATGGATTTCTTCCATGCAGCATGTTTGGATGTTGTTTGTTGATTCATCCTGCCAGTCTAGTTTTTTTAATTGGTGAATTGAGGCCAATTACATTAATAGAGATATTTAATACATATTGGCTTATTTTTGTCACGTTATCTATCTGCTATTGGTTCTTTACCTTTCTCCTCTGTTTAAGTGTTTGTGCTGCTGAGTGATTTTTTCCTGTCAGTGTTCTTGAAGTTGTGGTTATTTTTATGTCTATCTATATATTTCAATATATGTTTTTAAATATCTTTCAATTTTTTTGCAGGATTGGTTTACTGTCATGTCATGAATTTCTTCAGCTGTTCTTTATCATGGAAGTACCATTTCTCCATTGATTTTGAAGGATAGTTTTACAGGGTACATCAATTTGAGTTGGAAGTCAGTTTCCTTTAGGATTTGAAATACTTCACTCCATGTTCTTGATTTCATTGTTTGTATTGAAACGTCTGCTGTGAGTCTCATCAGCTTTCCTTTGTAGGTAATTGGTTTCTTTTCTCTAACAGTTAATATTCTGCTCTTAAGTTGAATTTCTGGGATGTTGATTATTGTATGTCTGGGTGTAGATTTATTTTGGTTATGGGTAATTGGAGTTCAGTATGTTTCACTTATCTATATATCAGTTTCATTTCCCATGTTTGGAAAAGTTTCAGTTATTACTTTTTTAAACAGTCTTTTGATATCATTTTTGTTGTCACTGTCTTTTTTATTTACACCTATTAATCTTATATTGCTTTTCTTTTCATCATCTTACAACCATTGAATTGCTACTTCCTGACTCCTTGTTATTTTTAAAAGATCTTTGTCTTCCTGTTCACTAGATACAATCTTGTCTTTGAGGTCTAAAAGTCCATCTTTATATTCATTGAGGCAGTTTTGCTGGCTTTTGATGAAATTTTTGACTTCCTGGATATCTGTTTGAATCTGTTTCATGAATTCTATTTCTTTCTTATATTGTTCATTCAAGGTTTCCATCTTTTTGCAGTGCTCCTCTGTTTTTTTTAAAAACTATATCTTCTTTAGATGTTACAATCAAAGTCTTTTGACTGCATAGCTAGTTAGAGTTCACTTGGGAGGCCTTCAGGTAACATTACTTAACATGCAGTGGCTCTTGGCTGCCTGAGGGTTGCTGGATGGGGCCCAAATATAGTAAATAACTCTTAAATATAACAAGGGACCATGCAATAAAAATTCAACAGTTACATTATGATGCAAAGAAAAAATATAATACTAATAGGTTTCAATGACAATGCAATAGTCCATACAGATGATATACAAAAATGATTTGTAGAAGTAACAGCAGAAAATTTTCCAATCATGGGAAAAGAATCTGAAATACATATAAGTGAAGCATATGGAATTCCAAACGGCCATAACCAAAGTAAATCTACTCCCAGACATATAACAATCAAAGTCCCAGAAAGTCAGCATAAAAACTGAGTACCAAAAGCTGTTAGAGAAAATAAACAGATCATCTATCAAGGAAAGCCCATTAGAACCATGGCCCATTTGTCAACACAAACCATCAAATCAAGACAAGCTTGTAGTGAAGTATTTCACACCATGAAAGAAAATAACTTTCAACCTAGATTGATGTACCCCACAAAATTATCTTTCAAATTTGATGGAGAAATAAGATATTTCATGACAAAGAGCAACTGAAGAAACTGATATCCACCAAACCAACTCTAAAAAGAGTACTGAATGATATTCTAGACAGAGATAGTAATGACCATAATTCCCAGAACACCAACAGAACAAACCACCAGGCAGGGTAAGAAATTAAACAAAGGAGAAAATCAGTGAACCAACAACAGGAAAATAACATGGCAAACATAAAGATGACAAACATAAACATGATAAAGATAAATCAGTTACAACCATCAATGTAAATGGCCTCAATTCACCAATTAAAAGAAATAGGCAGAATGGATCAAGAAACAAGATCCAATAATATACCACACACAAGAAACACATCTAAAAGAAAAAGAAGCTCATAGACTGAAGGTCAAAGGGTGGAGAACAATATTCCATGTGACAAGAGCCCAGAAGAAAGCAGAGATAATTATTATGTTTTCAGGCAATGTGAACTTCAAACCAATACTGATCAAAAGAGAAAAAGAATATCACTACATGCTTGTTAGGAGAAAAATTCTAGAGGAAGAGATAACAATCCTAAATATATATGCACAAAATATGGGAGCACCCAAATATATAAGACATTTAATAATACACATGAAAAATCAAATATGCAGCCTATCTGGGCCTGCCCAGTGATTGACTAGCTGCTTGCATTCTGCCTGGCATGCCAGAAAGTGCTTGCAGGATTGTATAGCCCATGAAGCTTTGACACTTTGCTGGGAGACTGGCAAGATCCCGCCCTGCCTCCACATTGCTGGAGGATGCACCAGGAAGTCTCTCTGGGCCTATCTGGGCCCTGCCAGTGATTGCCAGCTGTGTGCATTCCACCTGGTGGCCTGAAGATGTATGTTGTGCACCCCAGCCCATGGAAGTTTTGGTGTTTTTCTGGAAGACTGGTAAGACCCCACCCTGCCTCACACATCACTGGAAGATGCACTGGGAGGTCCCTCTAGGCCTATCTGGGCCCCACTCAGTGACTACCCAGCTGAGCACTGCAGCTGCCAGGCTTTGGCCTGGCAGTACTCTCCAGCCCATGGGGAAACTTGGGCGCTTCACTCCTAGACTGGCAAGGCCCTTTCCAGCAATCCCAAGTGGCTAGAGCCATTTGGTAAGGTCGGTCTAAGGACCTCCACTCAACTGGGGAAACTCCCTGCAATAGAAATAGATATTCTCAACCCAAGAAACAATGGAGATCTTGCATTTATCTTCCCTAAGGGAATATAGGACAATGACAAAATGAAAGAGCAATGCAATCTCAAACCTTTAGCCTATCCCAAGCAAATCTAGGAGACATGGACATAGAACAAAATGTAGTCATACACCTGAAACTCCTGAAATAATAGCAATTGAAGTAAAGAAACAACTGTGGGAAGCTATAAAAGAACTCAGATCAGAAATAATCTCCAGGTAAAAGAAGAAATGATAAATGTAATGAAAGTAATGTTGAACACATCTAAAGAAGACATAATTAAAAAATTGAGGAACAATGCAAAAATATGGAAACCTTGAATGAACAATATAAGAAACAGAATGCATGAAACAGATTTAAAGAGATATCCAGGAAATCAAAAATTCCATTGAAAGTTGGCAAAACCACCTCAATGAAAGTGAAGATAAACTTTCAGACCTTGTCTTAATTACTTTTTACTTGTCACTGAGACAAAATACCTGATGCTCAAAATTGGGAAAGGAAAGGTTTATTTCTTACAGTTTTTGGAGGTTTCAGTCAATACTCAGTTGGATCCAAGGCAAGGTGGTATGGCAGGGCCTCAGTTCATGGCAGCTGCAAACAACAAGGAGGAAATCAGCAAGAGAGAGGGACATGCCTTTTCCCAGTCATTACATTGTATGCTGGCTCTACCCCTAGGTGGGTCTAGCACCGACACTATCAATCCAAGGGCTAGACAATGAACCAATCACAAATGCACAATGCATATGCATGAGGCTTGGGGCCGCTGGCAAAAACCACGACAGACCTAGAAGACAAGATTGCAGCTAGTGAAAAGGAAAGGAAAGATCTTTGAAAATAACAAGGAATCAGGAAATAACAATTCAGCAGTTGCAAGGTGATGCAAAGAAAAACAACATAAGACTGATAGATATAAAAAGAAGCTGACAACACAAATGATATCAAGAGGCTATTTACAGAAGGAATAGTTGAAAATTTTCCAAACATGAGAATAAAAACTGACATACAGATCAATGAAGAATATAGAACTCCAAATAGCCATAACCAAAATAAAACTACATCCAGATGTATCATAATCAACATCCCAGATATCCAACATAAGAATAGAATATTAAAAGCTGTTAGAGAGAAAAGGCAGATCACCCATAAAAGAAAACCTATCAGAATCACAGCAGACTTCTCAACAGAAACAATGAAGTCAAGAAGAGCATGGAGTGAAGTATTTTAGATCCTAAAGGAAAATGACTTCCAACCCAGACTGATGTACCTGCAAAACTGTCATTCAAAATTGATGGGGAAATAAAATACTTTCATGGCAAAGAACAGCTGAAAAACTTCATGACTACCAAATCAACCCTGCAAAGAATACTGAAAGACATTTTAGATAGGGATAGGATAGAACCACTAAACAAAGCAAACAATTAAACAGAGTGGAAAGGTTAAGAATCAATAGCAGGGAAAGAACATGTCAAAGATAAACCAATATATTTCAGTTATAACCATTAACACGAGCGACTTCAATTCACCAATTGAAAGAAACAGACTGGCAGAATGGATCAAGAAACAACATTCAACCATATGCTGTATATAAGAAACACACCTAACCCAAAAGGAAACTCATAGACTGAAAGCAAAGGATGGAAAACAATACTCTCTGCAACAGGAACTCCCCCCCCCCCCTCATCCAAGGCAGGGATAGCCATTCTGTTTGAAGACACTGTAAACTTCAAACTAAGAATGATCCAAAGAGATAAAGAAGGTCACTACAAACTAGTTAGAGGAAAACTTCAAGAGGAAGAGATAACAATCTTAAATATGTATGTACCAAATTTGGAGGACCAAACTATATAAAACAAATATTAAGAGAAATTAAAAATCAAATAAGTAATAACACAATTATAATGGGAGACCTTAACACCCCATTGATATAAAGAGACAGATCAACTAGGCAGAAAATCAGCAAAGAAATAACAGAACTGAATCACACATGTGAACAAATGGACTGGGTGGACATATATAGAGTTGTTCCACCCAACAACATCAGAATAAACATTCTTCTCAGCAGCATATGAGTCATTCTCTAAAATAGACCATGTACTAGCCCACAGAACATGCTTAAGTAAATTCAAAAGAACTGAAATTATTCCGTGCATATTATCAGATCATAGTGCCATGAAACTAGAAATTAATGAAAGAAAGAAACTGCAAAAACTCCACAAACACATAGAAATTGAATAATACACTCCTGAGGAATCAGTGAGCCACAGAGGAAATTAAAGAAGAAATTAAACAATATCTACAAACAAAAATACAAATACAACTTACCAGAACCCATGGGATGCAATGAAAGCAGTCCTCAGAGGAAAATATATTGCAGTGAATTCCCACATCAGGAAAACAGAATGGACACAAATAAACAACTTGATGCTACACCGGAAACATCTAGAAAAAGAAGAATAAGTCAAACCCAAAGCCAAAAGAAAGGAGGAAAATTTAAATATCAGAGCAGAAATCAATGCAATAGAGACTAAGAAAACAATACAAAGAATTAATGAATGAGAGTTGGTTCTTTGAAAGAATAAATAAAATTGATAAGCCCTAGCCAACCTTATTAAAAAAAGGAAAGAAAAAGCTCAAGTTCAAGCAATAAGGAATGAAAAAGGTGAAATCACTACAGACTCTGTGAAAATACAGATGATCATCAATACCTACTTCAAAAACCTCTACTCTCATAAGCTTGGTAACACAAAAGAAACGGACACATTCCTAGAAACATGAATTGCCAAAGCTGGATCAAGAAGATGTAAAACTGATGAATAACCCAATTTCAATGAATGACATTTAAAATGTGATTAAAACTTTACCAACAGGGGCTGGGGATTTAGCTCAGTGGCATAAGTGCCTACCTTGCAAGCAGGCAGTTGTGAGTTCGATCCCCGGTACTGATAAAAAGGAAAAAGACAAAAAACAAAACAAAACAAAACAATCCTCCCTCCCCCAAAAAAACAAAAAAACCCCCTTTACCAACAAAGAAAAGCTTAGGTTCAGATGGATTCACTGCAGAATTTTACAAAAAATTCAAAGAAGACTTAATGCCAACACTCCTCAAACTCTTCAATGAAATCAGAAGGGAAGCAGTTCTCCCTAACTCATTTCTGGAAGCAAGTATTGCTCTAATACCAAAACCAGAGAAAGATCCAATAAAAAAGAACTACAGAGCAATCTCCTTAATGAAATAGACGCAAAAAATTTCAATTAAATATTGGCAAACAGAATGTAGTAAATAATCAAGAAGATTATACACCACAACCAAGTGAGGTTCATCCCAGGAATGCAGGGGTGGTTCACCATATGCAAATCAATAAATGTAGTCCACCATATCAATAGAATCAAAAATAAGAATCACATAATCATTTCTATAGATGCACAAAAAGCTTTTGATAAGCCCCAACACTCATTCATGGTAAGAACCTTACAGAAAATTGGAATAGATGGTATTTACCTCAATATGATAAAAGCCATGTATGACAAACCAATATCCAGCTTCATATTAAATGACAATATCTGAAATCCTTTACTCTAAAATCAAGAACAATACAAGGATGTCCATTATCATCATTCCTATTCAATATATGGCTGGAAACACTAGCCAGAAATATTAGACAAGAGAGAACAAAATAAAAAGAGGAAGGATTGGAAAAGAAGTTAAATTATTATTATTTGTAGACAACATGATGCTCTACATAGAAGACCCCCAGCACTCCACTGAAAGACTCGTAGGTGTAATAAATAAATTCAGTAATGTAGCTGGATACAAAGTCAACACTCAAAAGCCAATAGCATTCCTATACACAAACAACAAACTCACTGAGCAAGAACTAAGAGAAGCTACAACCTTTACAATAGCATCCAGAAAATAAATTACTTGGGAATCAATCTAAGAAAAGAATAAAAGACCTATTTGGGGAAAATTATGATACCCTGAAAAAAGAAATTGAAGAGGATCTCAGAAAATGGAAAGACATTGCCTATTCATGGATAGAAAGAACAAACATTATGAAATGGCCATTTTCTAGATTTAATGCAATTCCCATTAAAATAACCACTATACCTCACAAACCTAGAGAAATCATTCCTAAAATTCATCTGGAACCAGAAAAGACCTAGAATATCAAAGGCAATTCTGAACAACAAAGTGAAGGCAGGAGGCATCACAGTTCCTGACTTGAAGTTATACTACAAAGCTAATGTAATAAAATCAGCATAGTAGTGAATTAAAAACAGACCTGAAGATCAGTGGAATAGAGTAGAAGATACAACTACAACTACAAACACACTTCATCACCAAATGTTTGATAAAGGGGCCAAACACGTTCACTGGAAGAAAGATAGTCTGTTTAATAAATGGTGCTGAAAAAACTGGCTCTCGATATGCTGAAAACTAAAACTAGACCCATGCCTATTACCATGTAATAAGCATAAGTTAAAATGGATCAAAGATCTAAATATTAAAACAGAAACACTAAATCTGCTGGAAGACAAAGTAGGTAGAAATCTTGAAGACATAGTGGTGGGTAGAGAATTCATGAACAAAAATCAAAATGTATGGCAAATACTTTCCAGAATCAATAACTGCAATGTCATCTTATTAAAAAGTTTTTGCAGGTCAAAATAAATCTCCAACAGAGTAAAAAGGAAACACATGAATTTTGAAAAAGTCTTAGTCAAATGTCCCTCAGACAAAGGACTTCTGAGACATGCAGAACTCCAGCCACCTACAACCAAAACAGAGCTACACCCAGACATATAATAATCAAGATCCCAGAAATTCAATATAAGAACAGAATATTAAAAACTTTCAAAGAAACAGATCACCTATAGAGGAAAACCCTCAAAATCATGGCAGAAGAGCTTGGAGCAAAGAATTACAAACCCTGAAAGAGAATAACCTCCAGCCCAGTTTGATGTATCCTGCAAAACTGTTGCTAGAAATTAATGGAGAAACAAGATACTTCCAAGACAAAGAGAAACTGGGGAATTTCATGACCACCAATCCAACCCTACAGAGAATACTGAAGGACATTCTAAAGGGAGAAAAAAGTACCAGGATTTCAGGAACAGTGGCAGAGAGGCCTCAATGAATGGAGCAGAAAGTGGAATAAAGGAGAAAAGCAGACAACTAATGGCAGAAAAAGAGCACAACAGAAATGAGGCAGAGAAGGTTGGCTATAATCTCTAATATAGATGGCCTTGATACACTAAAAAAAAGAAAAGAAAAACAGAAACACAGGCAGAGTAGATCAGGAGGCAGGGCTCACCGAGATGCTCTATATAGAAAATATAATTAACCTGAAAAAGGGTTTACAGACTGAAAATCAAATATGAGCAAACAATGCTCTCTGTGACAGAGAACCAGAGAGTAATAGGGGCAACTCGACCGGCACCTGCAAATATGTTGGAAAGAGGTTTGTAGGTAAAGGAATACAACTTGAGATCAAGTCCAGGAGAGAGAAGATTCAGAACCACTTAGGTAAATACAGATTGCCCCTCAATCTAAAAACTGAGGGAGTTAGTGGGACCCAAAAATACACAGTGCACCCTGTGGGAATGAACGTGGAGGAATAATCAAGAAAAAAAAAAAAAAAAAAAAAAGAAGGCAGAGGATATTGCTAATAGTGTATCAGGAATTAAAATCCACATTACTCACATCACTCTGTTTAGATAGATTATATTCTGTTCCAGTTTGTCTAGTTGCACTAGATCTGAGGGCACAGACATCTTTCCCAAAAATAGCAGGATATAGTATGGTAATCATCCTTAATTCCCTATTAACTTAATCTGAAGCCCTGTATAACTCATACTGTTTTACCATGACTGATCTTAGTTGAATCTGGTTTGTTAGATATATTGACAAATTTTATTCAAAACTGTTATGATTGATAGTATCAAGCCTGAGAGTATAGGCAACTACACTTCAGTGTGAAGATGACAAGATTCACTATGATACCCATTATGGTTTGATTATTACCTGCTTTTGAATGCTACACTATCTACAATGTTTTGTTTTTATTAATATTGTTATGTACTGCTATATTCCATTGTACTATGCCTGAAGATATAGACAATTCTACTGAAGATAACAAGAGACAACACAGTAACCATTGTAGAACACTTTGTACTGTGGTTTTATATGACTTTTTCATTTCATGTGTTTATAGGAATATATTTTGTTTTGTTTTGCTTTGTTTTGTTTTTCCCTCTAATATAGAGAGGATAGAAATACTTGTAGAGACTCATGCATGTGTAGAACCTTTAAACAGTTTATGAGAACTGATTTTATAGTGCATGATGAAATGAACAACTACTCTGAAGAAAAAGAGACACTACAGTCCCAGTACCCAGAGCTGATCCCATAGTGTCAGGATGTCAAATCCAGAAATACTATTATTCTTTGTTCAGAGTGTTTTTAGCCTGCTTTGGTTTGTTTAATCTTAACATACATGAAGATATGGATAACTGCATGTATGTTTAAGTGTATAGGATTGTTAACCGTATTACTAAGTTTTTGTTGGATAGCTGAACAAAACTGTTTGTAGTCTCACTGTTTGGATGTCCACTTTGTATACTTCACTTTTGTAACTTGAACAACTATTTGTAAGAGGACAATATGCATTATCGATATTTTGGACTTCCGGGAGAACATGGCGGACAGATAGCAGCAGCTACAGAGGCTCTCTGAAAGACTCAGCTTAGAATTCAGGAATGGTGCTGAGTAAGGAATCATAAGCAGAAGGAGATATGGCCCGGTGACCCAAGAATGAACTGGACTGAGAGAAACCAACTTGGAATGCAATCCTGGTGCTATAACAGGAACTGAAAAGCCTCAGTGTGGAAGCTGGAACCGCGCCATTGGAAGCCACGATTTGGGTTTCCCGCCACATGGCAGCTGCGTCTACATCGGCTCAACAGGGAGAGAGATGCATGGAAGCTCTGAGAATGGGAATTGGCAAACGGAGTTGAAAACAGGATGGGCGGGGAGCTGTGCATTGACTTGCGGTGAGGTGAGTGAGAGAAACTGACACTCTTCCACAGTTTAGGAGACTCCAGCAGAGGTCATTCCGGGACTGGGCAGACTTGCGGGAGCGGGGCGCTGAGCGACTTCAGCCACGTATCCCCCTCTCAAGCGGGATTGGTGAGAAGTGCCTCGCCTACATGACGCTTCTGGCTGAGACCCAGTAGGCTAGCACAACCCGGATCCCAGAGCCTGAGGGTGGCCTGGAGGGGCGGGCCCTGCTTAGGCTGCCTGGTCTGCAACTTCCTGGTGTGCTGCGGTGGGCGGGAACACCTAGTCGGCGCAATTCGATCAGGCTGTGGCTGACAGGCAGGGAAGCTGGGCCTTCTATATAAGCTTGCATATATAAGGAACAAAGAATATGGGAAGAGGGAGCAACAAGAAAGGCTCCTCGGCCCCTAATCCTGAGAAACAGGTAATAGTGGACACCGCACCAATAGACATAAAGCGCCATCTAGAGAGCCTCATAGATGAGTTCAGGAATGAAGTTATTAATGACTTGAAGCTAGAAATAAGCAGAATAGTTAGAGAAATGCTAAGCACCACCCAAGAAAAAACAGATGGTGGAATGGAAGAACAGAAAAAGAGGGGAGAATTGTTTGATGGAGAAAATAGAGAAAGCATAGAATACGTGAAGCAGGTTCAAAGAGACTACAAGGAAACTAAAAACTCTATCGAAAACTGGCATAACAGCTTGAAAGAAACTAAGGACAGACTATCTGAACTGGAGGGCAGATTTGTAATATGGGAGAATGAAATGAAAAACTTCTTAAAAGTAACAAAGAAACAAACAGCAATAATACAAAGACTAGAAGATGATAAGAGGATCTATAACTTAAGAAGTAAGAACATAAAAGATGAAGTAGGGACACAAACAAATGAACTACAAAAGCTACTCACAGAAATAATCCAGAATTTTCCTAATTTAGCAAAAGGTAAAGATACTCAGTTGTATGAAGCATACAGGACCCCAGATACCTACAACCCAAACAGAGAAACACCCAGGCATATAATAATAAAAATTCCAGAAATTCAATACAAGAACAGAATACTAAAAGCTGTCAGAGACAAGAAACAGACCACTTACAAGGGAACACCCATCAGAATTACAGCAGATTTCTCTGCACAAACCATCAAATCATGAAGAGCATGGGGGGAAATAATTCAAGCTGTGAAAGATAATAATCTCCAGCCAAGATTGATATATCCGTCACAACTATCCCTGGAAATTGATGGAAAAACAAGGTGCTTCCAGGATAAAGAGGAACTAGGGGAATATGCAACCACCAGTTCAACTCTACAGAGAATACTGCAGGATATTCTAAAAAAGAAAAATACAAAGAATCCAGAAATAGTGGCAGAGAGGCCACAATGAATGGAGCAGAAAACAAAATGAAGAAGACAAACTGACAACTAATGACAGAAAAAGAGCTCAACAGAAATGAGGCAGAGAAGATTGGATGATAGGAACAGCTATTTTGGAGAAAATGACGTCTTAATAGGTAATACTGATTTAGTATCATCTTGTTTTGAAGTCTCATCAAGCTTTTGTTCTGTCTCCATTGGTCTAAACAGGTTGTATCTTATTGGATTTTATTATGTATGATAGTATAAGCAAAAACTTTTAAAGACAAGGAGATTATACAGAAACCATTGTTCATTTTCTGTTAGTTGATTCTAAATACCCTGTAATGCTGTCATTCTCTTAAATGGTTTTACATTGTTTTGATATATTTGATGCCACAGTATACGAATTTATACTCAAAGATTTCAAGAAAGAGACAATATGGTAACTACTTGTATGTCAGGATTATCTTGTGGTGAAACACTATTTTGCTTAAATGGTTATGTTTTGATCTGCACTGTTTTGCTGTTATGCCCTCTTTTATCTCAATTTCCACTTCATTATTTACTTTTTTATTTTTATCCTTTTAATTAAGGGAAAAATAAATAAAAAATAGCAGGATATATTATAGTAACCCACTTTGACTTTCCATTATCTTGATTTAAAGCCCTGTATTACTCTCACCATCTTGTTTGACTGACGTCCCCCTATTCTGTTTTGCTTGATAGTACCAGGTTCGAAAGTTTAGGCAACAGCTATGAAGATAGTGAGATTCATTATGACGCCCATTCTCATTGACTATTATCTACTTTTGAAGACCTATAATGTCTCCAGTGTTTTGGTTTTGTCGGTTTTGTTCTTTACTGTTTTGTTCAATTTTATTATAACTGATGATATAGGCAATTCTATTAGAGATAGCGGGAGGCATTATGGTAACCATTGTTGATCACCTTGTATTATGCTTTTACATTATCTATCATGTCCACCCTTTTGATTTGATTGACTCTGTTCTGTTATGTCACATTTGGTTCTACTCTTTTCCAAAAAAGTAATAAGAACTGTGGGAGCAACAAAACCCAAAATGTGTAATTGTCATTGTACAAAAGAGAGGAAAAGAAAGTGCTCTAAATGATATAACTGCATGTATATTTAAGTGTATAAGATAGATAATGATATCACTGAGTTTTGTTGGATCAGTCTCACTGTTGGAATGTCCACTTTACAAGCTTTAATTTTGTGACTTAAACAATTATTTCTAAGATGACAATATGTGATCCATTAACTAGTGATTTCCTACTGTTTATTTTTTTCTGTAAATCTGTATAACTTGTACCCTTTCTCTGCTTTTTTTCTCCTTAAATAAAATTAAAAAAATATAAAAAATATGCATTATCAACTAGAATAGATGGTATCTACCTTAATCTGATAAAAGCCATGTATGACAAACCAAACAGCCAACATCATACTAAATGGTCAAAAGTGAAAACTTCCACTCTAAAATCAGGAACAAGACAAAGATGCCCGCTATCACCACTCCTATTCAATGTAGTTCTGGAAATGTTGGCCAGAACAGTTGGACAAGAGAGAGAAATAAAAGGAAAGGATCAGAGAAACAGATTAGAATATGAGGACACAATTATAAAGATACTCACTCACCTTATCTTTGACAAAGTTACCAAATGTGTTCACTGGAAGAAAGCCTTATATTAAATAGTGCTGAAAAAATTGACTTTTCACACACCAAAGACTAAAACTAGACTGAGAATTGATTATATAATGCATGATGAAATGAATAGCTATTTTGAAGAAAAACAGACATTATGATAGACTGAAGTCTATCATCATGTAGTAGTCGAATAGATCAAGATATAAACATTAAATCTTTTTTTTTTTGGTAGCAAGAATCAAACTCATGACCCTGTACTTGTCAGGCAGACACATTGTGCCCCTGAGTTATTTCCCCAACCCCTAGAAAGAGAAAATCTATTAAAGAGAAAACAGTTTTAGAGTAAAAATTTACCTGTCTCAAAAAACAATTATATATATTATATATGTTATATATATATAGTATAGTCTATTATATATATAGTATTATATATTATATATATAGTATAGGCTATTATATTATATATATAGTATAGGCTGAATGTTTCACTTTAACAATGAAAAATAAAACACATTCAAAATATTGAAAAATAAGAAACTTTAAATAATTTTATCTATTTAGGTAATAATATTTTGCAGCAAGGACACAGATAATATACATCTCTGTAAGAAACATTCCAGTGTATTTTAGATACTGTGTTAGTTTCTTTTCTCATTTCTAAGACAAAAATACCTGATGGCAAAGTTAAAAGGGGAAAAGTTTATTTAGCTCACAGCTTGTAATCAGTTGGCTCCAAGGTAGGGTAACTTAGCAGAGGGGTATCATAGAGGAAAAGAGGAGAGCAAGTTAATGGCAAGTAGAAGACAGCAAAAGCAAGCTAGCAAGAGCCAAGACAAGCCTGTTTCTGTCCCTTACATTGTATCCAGGTTTCTAGCATTGCAGTGGTGCCAAACCAATCATGGGCTGATTTACTAATGACATGCCCATAATCACAGTATTGTATCATTAATCAATCATACATTTTAGATCAGCCACCTTTGAAAAAGTCTGATCTCTGACTGCAAGAGGTTTGAGGTGACATCGAAACACATGCCACAACAGATACTGTATTGCAAAAGCAGTTTTATAAATTGGGTATATCTTTTATGATGAGTACCTAGGGTGAATGCAGCTAAAAACAGTGCTAAAATAAAATTCTCTGATAATGAGATATTAAATTACAATCAACATATTTTTACTTTAAAAAAATCGTCATTCTTAATATTGTATCAAAGGAAATAATCAATTGCAACTTGTTTTTATTCAAATTTCCCTCTTTAAAGTAAGTGTTTAAAAGTACACTGTACCTTACTAATTACAATTTATAAATCAATATTTTTATGACAGTTTTGACATTTTTTATTTTACTGTTTAAAAACAGAATTTTTTCCTTTTGCATAGTTTTATAAATTCAAAAACCCTCTGTTATTTCATTTATCAGTTTTATCCCGTTAGTAAGCAACTGTTCTCTGATTTCACTTTTCTTAGTATATTTCTTCTCCTTTTATACTAATTTCCCAAGAAAAAAATCTTCAGACTTTTGGTGGAAATGCGAGATCTCAAAGAACCACATAGGAATCAAAATCATTCTTAATCTCATCTAGATATGGTACTTTTTATTTTGTTATCTTGGCTGTGATTTGACATCTTTATTTTTGCAAAACACATTGAATGTTTCTGTTCTTTAAATACAGTTATCAGCATGGTTTGAAAGTCAAGAAATAGACAAGTGTTCTTCAAGGAGTGCTCATTTGGCAATTAATAATTATAAAAAACCATTGTCATTGCTTGTGTGTTAATCAGCATCAGCTAATACGTGCTATTTTTCCTATTTTGAAAAATGTACTTAAATATGTGAAGTCAGTTGTGTAAGAAAAATGTTTTTCAACCTCGTTTTTTGATAGATTTTTTGGATTTTATTCAGAGAGAAGTAGAATAATCATCATGCCCTCCCCAGTACTCCAATGTAGTGTTTGCTTTGAACAATGAAAGTGCTAGAGATACAGGTTTAAACATATAATTGAAAATGCATCCTTTTGCATTGATATAAATTCATAATATAGAAAATGAGCAATTATTAGTGTTTCTCAAAAAGAAAGGTAAAATATTAGGTTTAAATTACTATTTATTGCATTTGGGTAATTTACATTGTATGTGCAATTATTCCTAAATTATTGAAAGAAAACTACCACTGTATTACTTACCATTAGAAGTATATGTTGGAATCTTTTATTCTTTCCAGAATACAGAAATAACCACAATTAAAGGCAAATATGCTCATTAGAAAACAGTATTTAGTTTCACTGATAGGACTACTGACTTAAAATTATCTCTCAGGTTAGTTCCAAGTAGAGAGAGAAGATACATAGGATTTAGTGATTTAGTAAATTTTCTTCACTGTCAGATGTGTATGACTACATGGTTGTACATCTACCTTGGCTAATAAAGATTTCTATTAAATTCTTCTTTCAAAGCCAGATAATAGTAAGATAATATGTCCAACTATCCCATCTTACAAGCCATCACAATAATTATGGTATCTGAAGAGATTTATTGGAAGCTAGGAAGTACTCATTTCCAATTACTTAAAGGGTGCAAATGCTTCTCTATGTAAAGTCTTATGGGATAACATCCCTAAGGAACAATAAGAAAAATTAAAACACATCCAAAATAGCAACAACAAGCAAAAAACCCCAAAAGTTTCACTTTATAGGAAAGTAAGTTTACTATTTCAGACATGACAATATAAAGAAACTTGTGTTTATCACATTAAAAATAATTATATCAAACAATCATGAAGACTTTACAAACTAGCAGGTTATTTTGAATCATATGTAATACAAACTGCCAAACTATCATGACAGTTCCTTATAAGGAATAATTCCTTTGGCAAATTTATTTATATTCCAATTATATAGCTCTGTCACTAGAATAACAGCATCTAAATATTTAGAGGAATATTACTTTCACTTATTTTTGAAAAGATGAAAGTGTTTACTATTATCAAAGGTACAACTTCTTTGTAATTTTATGATTGTAAAACAAATGTTTGAGTATTTTCTTTAGTGATTTCAAAACTAGTACATAACTTTAATCTTTCTTGTATCATTATTATTAGAAAATATGTCATAAACTAAACATTTGCTATGCATGAAGCATGGTTAACTGTTAATATATTATTCAATTTACTCATCAAAATAGGAAATGTGGCAGAATTGGGGATATTACTTGTTAACACAAATGGCAGTTAAGTAATTGTGAAAAGAAGATGCAGCTTGGCTGAGTACAGAAGGAGGCATGTCTGAGAGTCTCTGATGTGACTGGATAAAGGGGAGAGATATATAACCTGATGCAAAATCAGTTTGTACAAAGAGACTTGTGTGTTGTCTGCAGAAGAGGAGCTGGGCAGATCTGGGGTGCCCTCACCGGCCTCTCTGCGTGTCTGGAGGACTCTGGATATCTCCGCCCAGACTGCTGGAATTCCCCCAGGCTTCCAGGTGCAGTGAAGGAGAGAGGTGGGTTTGAGGCTTCCATATCAGCCTCCCCATTCCGGCTCCACTTGGAGACCTGCTGAGCTGCGGATGGATGGGCGGGCCCACACTATCAGCCTAGCCCAGCCTGTTTAGCTGCCGCGCCTGGCCATAGGTCTACAGAGGAGGAGCTGGGCAGATCTGGGGTGCCCTCACCGGCCTCTCTGCGTGTCTGGAGGACTCTGGATATCTCCGCCCAGACTACTGGAGTTCCCCCAGGCTTCCAGGTGCAGTGAAGGAGAGAGGTGGGTTTGAGGCTTCCATATCAGCCTCCCCATTTCGGCTCCACTTGGAGACCTACTGAGCTCCCGATAGGTGGGCTGGCCCACACTACCAGCCTAGCCCAGCCTGTTTAGCTGCCGCTCCTGCCCATAGGTCTGCAGAGGAGGAGCTGGGCAGATCTGGGGTGCCCTCACCGGCCTCTCTGCGTGTCTGGAGGACTGTGGATATCTCTGCAACCAGGGAGGGTCCACAGGTTCCTGAACCACTGCGGCCTGTGATCCTGAGGAAGCTTTCAAATAACACTTGAAACACAGAAATATAGGAAAATGACAAAACGAAAGACCAAATTACAACCTCAAACCTCCAGCCCATCTCAAGAAACCCTAGGAGCGATGTATATAGAAGAAAATATATCCCATCCACCTCATATATCGGACACAATAGCCACTGAAATTGACAAGCAAATCCAGGAAGCTTTAAAGAAATTCAAACTCGAAATAATCTCCCAGATAAAAGAAGAAATGATAAAAGAAATGAAAGAGATTCTAAATATATCCAAAGAAAACACAGATAAAAAATTGGAGGAACTAAACAAAAAGATAGAATCCCTAGACAAGCAATATAAGAAACAAACAGAATACATAATGCAGATGCACAGAGATATACAGAAATAAAAAACTCCACTGAAAGTTGTAAAAACCGCCTTAATGAAAGTGAAGATAGAATTTCAGACCTTGAAGACAGGATTGCAGCTAGTGAGCAGGAAAGGAAAGTTCTTTTGAAAATAACAAGGAATCAGGAAACAACAATTCAACAACTGCAAGATGATGCAAAGAAGAATAACATAAGAATGATAGGGATTAATGAAAGAGAGGGAGACAACATGAAGGCTGTCAGGAGGATATTTAGAGAAGTAATAGCTGAAAATTTCCCAAGCATGAGATCAGAAACTGACATCAGGATCAGTGAAGCATATAGAACTCCAAACAGTCATAACCAAAATAAAACTACACCCAGACATATAATAATCACCATCCCGGAAATCCAACACAAGAATAGATTATTAAAAGCTGTCAGAGAGAAAAGACAGATCACTTATAAAGGAAAACCTATCAGAATCACAGCAGACTTCTCAGCACAAACGATAAAGTCAAGAAGAGCATGGAGTGAAGTATTCCAGATCCTAAAGCAAAACGATTTCCAACCAAGACTGATATATCCTGCAAAACTATCATTCAAAATAGATGGTACAATACGATACTTCCATGACAAAGAACAGCTGAAGAACTTCATGAACACCAAACCAACCCTGCAAAAAATATTGAAAGACAGTTTAGATACACAAAGGAAAAAACCACCAAGCAAAGCAAATAATTAAACAGAACAGAAAGATAAAGATGCAACAGCAGAGAGATAACATTCCTACAATTAACTAGAATTTAACAGTAATAACCATTAATGTAAATGGTCTCAATGCACCAATCAAAAGAAACAGACTAGCAGAATGGATCAAGAAACAAAATCCAACCATATGCTGTTTACAGGAAACCCATCTAACCCAGAAGGATACTCACAGACTGAAAGTCAAAGGATGGAAAACAATTCTCCATGCAGCAGGAATCCAAAAAAAGGCAGGAGTAGCCATTCTGTTTGCAGACAACGTGAACTTTAAACCAACAATGACCATAAAGGACAAAGAAGGTCACTACATACTCGTAAGGGGAAAACTCCAAGGGGAAGAGATAACTATCTTAAATATATATGCACCAAACTCCAGAGCACCCAGTTATATAAAACAATTATTAACAGAAATGAAAACTCAAATTATCAGTAGCACAATTGTAACAGGAGACCTTAATACACCACTGACACCAAGGGACAGATCAACCAGACAGAAAATGAGCAAAGAAATAACAGAACTGAATCACACCTGTGAACAAATGGGTTTGATAGACATATACAGAATGTTCCACCCAACAACATCAGAATACAAATTCTTCTCAGCAGTACATGGATCATTTTCTAAAATAGACCATATATTAGCTCACAGAACATATTTAAGCAAATGCAAAAAAGTTGAAATCATCCCTTGCATATTATCAGATCATAGCGCTCTGAAATTAGAAATTAATGACAAAAGATACTGCAAAAATTCCACAAACACATGGAAACTAAATAACACACTCTTGAGTAATCAGTGGGTCACAGAAGAAATTAATGAACTTGAAAATGTAATTAAGGCCTTACCCACCAAGAAGAGCCCAGGCCCAGATGGATTCACTGCAGAATTCTACAAGAAATATAAAGAAGACCTAATGCCGACACTCCTCAAACTATTCAATGAAATTGAAAGGGAAGAAATCCTTCCTAAGTCATTCCTGGAAGCAAATATTACTCTAGTACCAAAACCTGAGAAAGACCCAACTATAAAAGAGAACTATAGACCGATCTCCCTAATGAACACAGATGCAAAAATCCTCAATAAAATATTGGCAAATAGGATCCAGCAAATCATCAAGAAGATTATACACCATGACCAGGTGGGATTCATCCCAGGAATGCAAGGATGGTTCAACATACGCAAATCAATAAATCTAATCCACCATATCAATAAAGCCAAAAATAAGAATCACATGATCATCTCTATAGATGCAGAAAAAGCCTTCGATAAGGTCCAACACTTATTCATGATAAGAACTTTACAGAAAATTGGAATAAATGGTCTTTACCTCAATATAATAAAGGCCATTTATGACAAACCAACAGCCAGCATCATACTAAATGGCCAAAAATTGAAAGCCTTTACTTTAAAATCGGGCACAAGACAAGGATGTCCTTTATCACCACTCCTATTTAATATAGTACTGGAAGTACTAGCCAGAGCAATTAGGCAAGAAAGAGAAATAAAAGAGGTAAAGATAGGAAAAGAAGAAGTTAAATTATCATTGTTTGCAGATGACATGATACTCTACATAGAAGACCCCCTAAACTCCATTGAAATACTCTTAGATACAATAAATAAATTCAGTAATGTGGCTGGATACAAAATCAATACTCAGAAATCAATAGCATTCCTATACACGAACAACAAAATTACAGAGAGGGAAATAAGAGAAACTGGACTATTCACATTAGCAAGCAAAAAAATGAAATATTTAGGAATTACTCTTACGAAAGAAGTGAAAGACTTATACAGTGAAAATTATAATACACTGAAAAAGGAAATTGAAGATGATCTCAGAAAATGGAAAGACATCCCTTGCTCATGGATAGGAAGAACAAACATTGTGAAAATGGCCATTCTCCCAAAACTGTTATACAGATTCAATCCAATAGAAATTCCATCAACATACTTTATAGATCTAGAGAAATCACTCCTAAATTTCATCTGGAACCAGAAGAGACCTAGAATCGCAAAGGCAATTCTAAGCAGCAAAGACAAAGCAGGAGGCATCACAATCCCTGACTTGAAGTTATACTACAAAGCAACAGTAGTAAAATCAACATGGTATTGGAATCAAAACAGAGCCGAAGATCAGTGGAATAGATTAGAAGATACAACCACAACTACGAACACACTCAACCACCTTATCTTTGATAAAGGAGCCAAGCAGGTTCACTGGAAGAACGACAGTCTCTTTAATAAATGGTGCTGGAAAAACTGGCTCTCCATTTGCCGAAAACTAAAGCTAGACCCATGTCTATCACCATGTACTAAATTAAAATCTAAATGGGTCAAAGATCTGAATATTAAAACAGAAACACTAAATCTATTGGAAGACAAATTAGGTAGAAACCTTGGAGACATAGGAGTAGGTAAAGAATTCATGAACAGGACTCAAACTGCACGGGAAATACTTCCCAGAATCAATAACTGGGACCACTTCTTATTAAAAAGTTTCTGCATGTCAAAAGAAATCTCCAGCATAGTGAAAAGAAAACCCACAAACTGGGAAAAGATTTTAGTGAACTCTCTCTCAGACAAGGGCCTCTTGTCTTAAACATATAAAGAATCAAAGAAACTCAGACCTCCAAAATTCAAAGATCCAATCCAAAAATGGGCATCTGAGATGAATACGCAATTCTCAGATGAAGAAATGCAAATGGCAAATAAATACATGAAAAAATGCTCATCATCATTGATCATTAGAGAAATGCAAATTAAAACCACACTGAGATACCATCTCACTCCTGAAAGAATGGCCAGGATCAAGAAAACCGACAACAAATGCTGGAGAGGCTGTGGGGAAAAAGGAACTCTCCTGCACTGCTGGTGGGAGTGTAGACTGGTACAGCCTTTGTGGAGGTCTGTCTGGAGATTTCTCAAAAAGTTGGGACTGGAAATCCCATTTATTCCAGCTATTCCACTTCTAGGCATATTCCCAGAAGAACTGAAAGCATCATACCACAGTGATATATGTGCACCTATGTTTATAGCAGCACAATTTGTAATCGCCAGATCTTGGAAACAACCCAAGTGTCCATCAACTGAGGAATGGATAAAAAAGTTGTGGTATTTCTATACAATGGAGTATTATTCAGCTATAAAGAAGGATCACATTGAGATATTTATCAATAAATGGGTGCAGCTTGAGACCATACTCATAAGTGAAATAAATCAATCTCGCATGTGTGAATACCGAATAGTTTCCCTAATGTAAGTAATGATTCAAATATATAAAAATATGTGGTAATCATGATTCCCCATCAGGTGGCCTTGGAGCCTTATAAAGTTTTCACTCATTAATTAGAAAAGCTTTATTCTGGGCTTCTTGATTTGAAAATATTTGAAGCTAGAGTATATGAAGTTTTATCCAAATATATCAAGGAAAAAGACACTATGGTAACTACTATTAAGTCAGGTTATATGGTGGTGAAGTACTAGGTTGTTGAAACAGTCATGCTGTGACCTCTATTGTTATATTGTTATGTCCTGCTTTATCTCAATCTCCCCCTTATTGTTTTAAAAAAATTATTTAGTCATTTCTTATGTTTGTCTTAATTAAAGAAAAAATTCAAAAAATTAGGATATATAAATAGTAACTGTTTTTGATTTCCTATTAACTTGTTTTGAATTCCTGTAGTACTCCCCGATCTTGTTTTGACTGATTAGACTCTGTTCCATTCTATATGGTAGTATCAAGTTTGAAGACATAGGCAACTACTTTGAAGACAATAAGATTCACTAAGATACCCATTCTGGTTTGACCATTGTCTTCTTTGGAAGTCCTGTAATGTTTACAATGCCTAAGTTTTATTGTTCTTGTTCTCTACTGTTTAGTCCAACTTTATAATATCTAATGACATAGACAATTCTTTTTAAGGAAACAAGGGACAACGTTGATAACCATTGTTGATAAACTTGTACTCTGTTCTACATCATGTGCTATGTCTATCCTTGGTATTGACTGACAGCTTTGTTTTGCCATATTTGACTGTATTCTCCCCCCCCCCCAAAAAAAAGTAATAAGCACTAAGGAGTAATGAAATCCAAAGTGCGTGAATTTTGTTGTAAAAAAGAGAGGGAAAAAAAAAAAAGAAAAAGAGCTCTAACGGATATAACAGCAAGTGTGTTTAGGGGTGTTAAATAGCTGACTGTATCAATGTTTTTGGATCATTGAACACAGCTGTTTGCAGTCTACCTGTTTGAATGTCCACCTTGTATTCTTTGATACTGTGATTTGAGGAACTATTTTCAAGATGATAGTATGTAATATACTAACAGGTGATTTCTTACTGTTATTTTTTTTTTTTGTTTGTTTTGTTTTGTTTTTTTGTAGTTCTGTATTACGTGTACCCTTACACCGCTTTGGTTTGTTTTGTGTTTTTCTCTTTTTCCTCTTAAATAAAAAAAAAGAGACTTGTGTAATTAAACAAAACAATGCAGAGGAGTTTATGAAGGAATCTGACCAACACATTCTGATCAGAGACTCCTCTAAACCACCTGCCCACCAGAGCTGCTCCTGGAGACTCAACACCATCAGCCCTGCTATTGATAGTAGCCACTACTCCTTGCACTTTCCCAAGCCTTGTCCTTGGGCAGCCACTACTGCTGGGCTCTCTAAAGTCTTGTTCTCCTCAACTCCCCACTTCCTGTGATCCTACAGAAGATCCCATAGCCCAAAAAGGAGCAAGTGGTATGGTGTCTGGTGCCAGTGCAATCCCTCTCAGGTTTGTTCTGCAATAAACCTGTCCATTGAGCTCATACCTCTGTTTCTTCTTTTCTTTTTCCTAACAGCTTAAAAGAGGAAAAGTGGTCCAGGAGGAGTGACATGCAGAGCCTCCACCCTCACCTGCCAAGGGAACAGTCATTTTTAGAACTTCCCAGACAGCAGGTTGGCCCCTGGCAATGCAGCAGAGTCTAGCTTCACAGAAACTGCTCCATCCCCAGCCACTCTTTCTCAGACAAATTGCTGCCTGTGTTAGGAGTCTTCAATATTGGGTTTGGGGAACACATCAATCACCACCAGTAATTTATCCCACACTAGTTGGGACATCCGTCTCACACAGAGAGCTAACACTGGTCTGGTTTGAGTCTATACTCAGCACTCGCACTTGCACCTACACCCAGCTCTCATGGTCCTGCTCCAATCCTAGACCCTGCAGAAACTCTGACATCTAGCACCAGTTTCCAGGCAATCTGAGTTTACCTGGGGTGTTCTAAGCTTATATATTCTAAGCTGCCTGGTAAACCTGGACTGTGACAGTGTCCGCTCAATACCAGGCACGTGGCCTCCCCTTTGGATGCATCAGAATCCTACCCTTCAAATTGCCAGAGCCCCAGGCACAGACCCTGCCTAGCACAATAAGCCAGTCCTCTGGTTAAACAGCAAAGGCCTGCCTATTTTGCCCACTATTTTGAATACTATCCAGAGTCCTGTGACCTCACTGGGCCTGCATAAATCTCCCCATATAAGATATGGGCAGATTTGGTTCTCCTCCGGGTTTCCTAACTTGACATGAGCCTCTGCCTGCTGCCTGGATCCTGTCCCACAGATACTAACATATGTGTCAGGTAACCAACTTTGGTTTCTAACCAGCAGGAATCTATAGCAAGATCCTCAGAACCACACCTTTCCTGGTCTGATACCATTGTACAAATAGCTGCCACAATCAGGGGAATAAGGAGGGAGGTCACCTTGAGCCTAGTAATCTCTATACAAACACAGACTACAAAGAGGGACAAAGAAGAACATGATTAAAGATACTGGCTCTGGAAGAAAACACTTCTGAAATTACATAAGAGCTTTTTTCTTTTTTTTCTTTCATTCCCTATTCATCTAATCTTTTTTTTATTCCTCTATTGATATGTTTTTTAAAAATTATTTTTCTTTTTGAGAAAAAATTTGGAGATTTGCCATGCATTTTCTTTCCCCCTTTTAATATCATTTTTTTTTGTTTGTTTGAACTGGCCCTCAGTATAGCTCTGTTTGGGTTGTAGTTTGCTGGGGTCCTGTATGCCTCACACATCTGAGTATTTTTACCATTTGCTAAATTAGGGAAATTCTCTTTGATTATTTCTGTGAATAGCTTTTGTAGTCCATTTGTTTGTGTCCCTACTTCTTCTTTTATGTTCTTACTTCTTAAGTTATAGATCCTCTTATCATTTTCCAGCCTTTATATTGTTACTGTTTGTTTTTTGTTATTTTTAAGAAGTTTTTCATTTCATGCTCCCATATTACAAATCTGCCCTCCAGTTCAGATAATCTACCCTTAGTTTCTTTCAAGCTGTTATGCCAGTTTTTGATAGAGTTTTTAGTTTCCTGATAATCTCTTTGAACCTGCTTCACATATTCTATGCTTTCTCTATTTTCTCCATCAAACAATCCTCCCCTTTTTTTCTGTTCTTCCATTCCACCATCTGTTTTTTCTTGGGCGGTGCTTAGCATTTCTCTAACTATTCTATTTCTATCTTGCTTTAAGTCCTTAATAACTTCATTCCTGAACTCATCTATGAGGCTCTGGAGATAGTGCTTTATGTCTATTGGCACTGTGTCTGATACTGCATGTTTCTCAGGATTGGGGGCCGAAGACCCTTTCTTGTTGCTCCCTCTTCCCATATTTTTTTGTTCCTTTTTATAAAAGTCTATATAGGAGGCCCAGGTTCTTTCTTTGTCAGTTACAGTTTGTTTGAATTGCGCCGGCTAGGTATTCCCACCCACTGCATTGTACTAGGGAGACACAGACCTGGGCAGCCTATGCTGGGTCCACTCCTCCAGGTCAACCTACTGAAGGCTTCACTGCTAGGGTGCACTTCCAGGCACTGGGACCTGGTTTGGGCTAGCTTACTGGGTCTTAGTCAGTGGTGTCGTACAGGTCAAGTACTTCCCACCAATCCTGTTTGAGAAGGGAATATGTGACTGAAGTCACCACAACATCCTGTCCCGGCCAGCCCGTCCAGTTCCAGAATGTTCTTTGCTGAAACCTCCTACACTATGGAAGGTTCCCTGATCCACTTACTCACTGCCAGTTGATTTAGGGCTCCTGGCGAGACCTGCTCTCAACTCCATTCACCACTTCCCACTCTCAGAGCTTTTGCGTCTCTCTCCTTGCTGTGCTGATTGGGACGCAGCAGCAGCTGCAGGAAATTCAAATCCCAGCCTCCAGTGGCACGGGGTTCAGCTTCCACGTTGAGACCTTATCTGTTCCTGTTATATCACTGGGATTGCATTTCCAGTTGGTTTCTCTTAGTTTAGTTCATTCCTGTGTTGGCAAAGTATATCTCCCCTTGGTTAGGATTTCTCGCCTGGCACTATTCCTGGATTTTAAGTGCAGTTTCTCAGAGAGCCTCCAAAGCTGCTGCTATCTATCCACCATGTTCTCCCGGAAATCTTTTCTCTGCCTCATTTCTGTGGGGTTCTTTTTCTGTCATTGGTTGTCAGTTTGTCTTCTTCATTTTGCTTTCTGCTCCGTTCATTGTGGCCTCTCTGCCACTCTTTCTGGAATCTTGGTGTTTTGATTTTTAGAATGTCCTTCAGTATTCTCTACAGAGTTGAATTTGATTATTATATGCCTGGGTGTAGTTCTGTTTGTACTGTATGTGGCTGGGGTCCTGTATGCCTCATACATCTGAGTATCTTTACCTTTTGCTAAATTAGGGAAATTCTCCTATTTCTGGATTATTTCTGTGAATAGCCTTTGTAGTTCATCTGTTTGTGTCCCTATTTCTTCCTTTATGTTATATTATGTTATAGATCCTCATATCATCTTCTAGCCTTTTTATTGCTGTTTGTTTCCTTGTTATTTTTAAGAAGTTTTTCATTTTATGCTCCCTTATTGCAAATCTATCCTCCAGTTCAGATAATCTATCCTTAGTTTCTTTCAAGCTGTTATGCTAGCTTTCAATAGAGTTTTTAGTTTCCTGGTAATCTCTTTGAACCTGCTTCACGTATTCTATGTTTTCTTCATCAAACAATTTTCCCCTTTTTGTCTGTTCTTCCATTCCACCATCTGTTTTTTCTTGGACGGTGCTTAGTATTTCTCTAACTATTCTACTTATATCTTGCTTTACTTCATTAAATACTTCACTTTTGAATTCCTCTAGGAGGCTCCAGAAATATCACTTTATGTCTATTGGTGCTGTGTCTGATATTGCATGTTTTCTGTCCTCATTCTCCTTTGTATTTACCTTTCCTGGATCAGTGTTCTCAAGTTTGGAGGCCAACGACCCTTTCTTGTTGCCTCCTCTTCTCATATTTTTTTGTTCCTTCCATGCAGGCATATATAGGAGGCCCAATTTCTTTCTTTGTGGGTTACAGTCTGTTTGAATTGCACTGGCTAGGTGATCCCGTCCACTTCAGTGTACTAGGGACACACAGACCTGGGCAGCCTCTGCTGGGCCCACCCCTCCAGGTCAACCTACCAAAGGCTTCACTGTTAGGGTGCACCACTAGGCACTGGGACCTGGTTTGGGCTAGCCTACTGGGTCTTAGTCCACAGCATCACCCACGCCAAGCGCTCCACACTAATCCTGCTTGATAGGGGAATATGCGGCTAAAGTCACTGCAGCGTCCTGTTCTGGCTTGTCTGCCTGGTCCCAGAATGTCCTCTGTTGGAGCCTCCTAATCTATGGAAGTGTCCCCATTCCTCTCACTCACTGCAGGTCGATTCAGGGCTCTCCACCAGTCCCACTCTCAGACATTTCACATCTCTGTCCCTTCTGTGCCAATTCAGACACAGCAGTGGTGGCAGGAAATTCCAGTCATGGTTTCCAGAGGTGCGGGTTCCAGCTTCAGCACTGAGATTTTATCTGTTCTGGTCATAGCACTGGGATTGCATTTCCAGGTTTCTCTCACCTTAGCTCGTTCCTGAGTTGGCAGGGTATATCTCCCCTTGCTTAGGACTCCTCACACTGCAACATTCCTGGATTCTAAGCTTGCTATCTCAGAAAGCCTCCATGGCTGCTGTTATCTATCCACCATGTTCTGCCGGGAGACCAATCTCCTTTTTCAAAGTACTATAATTTTCAAGTTGTAAATCCATTACTTCCTTTGTTACATCGATTCCTAAGCATTTTGGTTTTTTTTTGAGGCTGTTGTAAAAGGTGTTGTTTTCCTAATTTGTGTTTCAGTGAGTTTGAAGTTTATGTACAGCAATGTGATTGATTTTTGAGTGTTGACTTCATATTGAGCTATGCTACTGAGTTTGTTTATTAAGTATAGGAGCCTTTTTGTGCAATGTTTGGGGTCTGAATGTAAATTAGCATGTTATCTGTAAATAAACTATAGAGACAACTGCTGAATTATTCATCCAACAACACCAGAATACACAGTATTTTCATATATATGGAACATTCTTTGGGGCTAAACGAAACAGAAAAGGGGTAGAAATAATACATACATTCAAAGAAAAAATAAGCAGTAAGAAATCACTAGTTGATGTTTACATACTGTCCTCTTACACATAGTTGTTCAAGATACAAAAGTGGAACATATAAAGTGGGAAATTCAAACAGCAAGACTGCAAACAGTTCTGTTCAACTATCCAACAAAAACTTAGTAATATGGTTGTCAATCCTATAAACTTAAACATACATGCAGTTATCCATATCTTCATTTATGTTTAGATTAAACAAACTAAAGCAGGCTAAAACTATTCTGAACAAAGAATAACAGTATTGCTGGATTTCATATCGTGACACTTGGGAATCAACACTAGGTACTGTAGTGTTTTTTTTAAAATTTAATTTAAAGAAAGGCTAAACAAAAACAGAAAATGGGTAGAAATAATACATACTTTCAAAGAAAAAAATAAACAGCAAAAACCACTAGTTGATGATTACAGATTGTTCTCTTACAAATAGTTACTCAAGATACTGAAGTGGAGCATATAAAGTGGAGATTCAAACAGTGAGACTGCAACCAGTTCTGTTCAACTATCCAGCAAAAACTTAGAAAGATGATTATCAATCCTATACACTTAAACATACATGCAGTTATTTATATCTTCAATTATGTTGAGATTGAACCAACCCAAGGAGGTTAATATCACTCTGAACAAAGAATAATACTATTGCTGAGTGTCACATTATGACACTCAGGATCAGCACTGGCTGCTTTAGTGTCTCTTTTTCTTCAAAGTATCTGTTCATTTCATCATGTGTCATAGGATCAGTTCTCATAAACTGTTTATAGATTCCACACATGTCTTGGAAGCATCTTGTTTCTCCATTAATTTCTAGAGACAGTTTAACAGGGTGTATCAATCTGGGCTGGAGGTTATTTTTTTTGAGGGCTTGGAATATTTTCCTCCAGGCTCTTCTTGACTTGATAGTTTGTGTTGGAAAGTCTGCTATTATTCTGATGGGCCTTCCTTTATAGGTTATCTGTTCTTGTCTCTAACAGCTTTTAATATTCTGTTGTTATATTGAATTTCTGGGGTTTTGATTATTATATGCCTGGATGTAGCTCTGTTTTGGTTGCAGGTGGCTGGAGTTCTGTATGCCTCATACATCTGAATATCATTTCCTTTTCCTATGTTTGGGAAGTTTTCCTTAATTATTTCTGTGAATAGCCTTTGTAGTTCCTTTGTTTGTACCCCTGCTTCTTCATTCACATTCTTTGTTCTCAAGTTATAGATCCTCTTGTCATCTTCTAGGCTTTGTGTTGTTACTGCTTGTTTCCTTTTATTTTAAAAAGTTTTTCTTTCATAATCCCACATTGCAAAACTTTCCTCCAGTTTGGATAATCTATCCTTAGTTTCTTTCAAGTTGTTTTGCCATCTCTCCATAGTGTTTTTAATTTCTTGGTCATCTCTTTGAATCTGCTTCATGTATTCTATATTTTCTTTATTTTCTTCATCAAGTGGTTCTCTCCTTTGTTTGAGTTCCTCCCTTTTTCCATCTGTGTCTTCTTGAGGGGTACTTAGCGTCTCTTTTATTAATCTTATATCTTGTTTTACTTGGCTAAATATTTCACTTTTGAACTCATCTATGAGGTTCTGAAGATATCTCTTTATGTCCACTGGTGCCATGTCTGATACTACATATTTGCTGTCCTCATTCCCCTTTGTATTTACCTGTCCTGGGTCCATGTTCTCAGGGTTGGGACCTGGGGACTTTTTGTTGTCACTTCCTCTTCCCATGTTTTTTTTGTTTCTTCCAAGAGGCCCCAGTTTCTCTCTTTGTTGATTACAATTCTTCTGACGCATGCTGGCTAGGTGACCATTCCCACTACAGTGTGCTAGTGAGTTTCAAATGGGCAGCGTATGCTAGACCCTCCCCTCTGGATCAGTGAAGCTGCTGAGGCCTGCACTGTGTTACTGTGCACTTTCTCCTCTCCAGATCAGTCAAACTTCTTAGGCTTCACTGTATTAGTGTGTACCGCCATAATAGGGAATTGATTTCAGATAACATATTGGGTCTCAGCCAGGTTGCATCACCTAGGCCTTGCTCACTCCACCCACCCTCTTTGGGAAGGGAACAACTGACTGAATTGACTGCTGTCCCTTGTACTTGCCAGTCCTGCTCAGTCTCAGAATGTCATTCACCAGAGCCCCCCTTTTTGTGGAATGACTCTACTCCTGTCACTCACCACAGGTCGATGCAGGTTCCCTGGTAGCTCAGCTCTCCATTTGGCTCATCGACCCCCAACTTCAGTGTGACTGCGCCTTCTGTGAGTTGAAGTGGCGGGTCCCGGGAAGGCTCAGCAAGTTTCCTGCTGCAGTGGGATCATTGAACCTTTAGCTGTTCCAATAATAGCACTGAGGATGTATGTTTGATTGATTCCTCTCATCTTAGCTTGAGATGAGAAAATTTGTCTTCCTCTCTTTGGGGCTTCCTGCACTATATTATGTTGAATTTTTAGTTGACTATCTCAGGGAGCCTCTGTAGCCAGGTGTTATCTATCTGCCATCTTCATTCAAATCACCCTAAAATTTATTTTTAAATCATGACTCTGAGGAGTTAAAACTTCAAGGATAAAGATGAAGACAAATAAGGATTTTAGACTATACTTATAATTGCTGATTCACACTTAATTTGCTTTAATGAATATAAATCTTTACATCTTCAGAAAATATAATATTTGTTAGATTTTGTAAATAAGGAGGGGAGGAGGGCTGAAGGGAGGGAAGGGAAATGGGAAAAAACAAGATATATTATGTATAGGTACAAATTCATTATATATATCTAACATATACCAAAAAATACAATATTTGTTGAAACATTCCACATACTGATTTAAATAAGCACTCAAGATTATTAGATAAGCATTCTATTTACTTTTATGTGTAAAAATAATAAATAATTTTCATGTTGGCTGTATTTCAATTTATAAATTATTTTGTAGGCCTTTATAGGATATAAAACTCAGAAAAAATTCTCAATATTCCTGTTAGATTTAAATGATTTAAACTAAAAAATAATACTATGTTAAGCACTGTCAGTGCTTTTGAAATTTTAAAGTTTCTAGAAGTTTTATCTTTTATTTAATACAAAAATGATTAGCTCACACTATTAACTGCTGAAACTTTTAAAAAACTAAATGTTCTTTGTTAAAGAGTAGATTACAAGAAATAGTCTCTATGCTCTTATTTTCAAAACAAGATTCTGGTATACATAAGAAGTCTACATCAAAATTCACAAATGGTGGCTGAAATCCTGTCAACTTTCAGCCTAATGCAACATAAATCCATACTTGTTATGCATGAACAATTCAAAATTAAAGTTTATAATGGAAATGCCAATAAGTCATAACTACTGCACATCCCTGCTGATGGGTTCCACTGTACTTCAACCAGGCACAAGCAGATGTACACTGCTGCCAGACAGACTGATTAGAAAATTAAAGCTATCAGAGGTATAAATAAGAAATATGTAACTACAAACACAGCAATGCCAAAGCACTAGGATCATTTAAAAAATTAGTAAGATGCAATGTAAACACATCTGGTATTTCTGTAAGCTACGTTCCATTGATTTATAAAGCTATGGCTTTATAGTTCTTTTTAAAAGGAAAGTTTTCCTACACTGCTCCATGCAGGAAATTTACTGTGCATTCTTGACTACAATGCAGTCTTAAAATTCTCCTGCACAGTTTGACAAATCTCATCAAGATTTTTATAGAAACTCAGCCTGTCATATTTTCAGCAGTCTTTAGTGTAGCCTTGTGAAGCTCCTCAATGACTGACAATTAATGGATTAATGTCTTGTTCAAAAAGTTGTACAGAAATAGACAAGGTTTCCACATATAAACCAGTATTCAAAGTTTTTGAAGTCTCATACAGAACATCCGTGGTATCCTTCACCACACTGAGTTTTGCCCCCGACACTCCTGGTGTTGCTAGCCCAGGTTTAGGTTGTGGGAGGTGGTAGCCAGGTCTGACTCAGAACTGAGGTGCCTTCCTCTCCCCTGTACAACTATCTATCTATCTATCTATCTATCTATCTATCTATCTATCTATCTATGTATCTATCTATGTATCTATGTATCTATCTATGTATCTATGTATCTATCTATCTATCTATCTATCTATCTATCTATCTATCTATACTTCCTTTTCCCTTACTTGCTTTCTTCGTTCTCCCATCACAGTTTTTCTTTTCTTTGAACAGTTTCTTCACTATTCACAGAACCTATTGTATATTTTGGATTTCCAACAAAGGGCTTTAATTTAGACTGTTTTGTATCTATGGTTATTTATTGCTAAATGTAACAGTATGATCATGATGTTGAGTAAATGTGTCTTTTTAAAAAACGTGCTGTGTAAAGTTAGTCTACTCTGAAGCAATCTTGGTAAATATCCCCAACAGTGTAAGTTAGAATTCCTTCAGGGTGATGCCAGGTTCCATTTAAAATTTCCTTGTAATAGTTTGGGTAAAGAAGTCATTGTCTTCAGAAACCTTGATGTATTGGAACTGACAGGTACTGTTGTGACCTCTTAATTGGTCCATTTAATAGGTCAGCCAAGCAAGTAGAGTCAGTTATTTGGTTATGAAGATGATGGTTGGCACATCCCATACAATATTTAATTGAATAATAGTACCAGATAAAAAATAGATGTAATTGAATCTGTGTATCATTCATTATCATATACAATCAATAAACAAGTAAGTTATCTTGAATGGAATGACGATGGCATGGATTTGGGACTGGCAGAGATTTATACTCTTCCTTATGCATTGCTACTAACAAATTTTCAATGCTTCTATCATAACACAAGATCAAAGCTCTGCCAGAGAATACCAATCAGCTGCTTACTGAAGTTGCCTCATATTAGAAGTTCTGGAAAACGTTTTTTAAAGTTACAAGTATCAGTAAAAATTTTAATTAAAAAATAGGTTTACATAAAAGGAAGTGAAGTTTCACTGGATCATGATTAGATGGTTTTCAGGTCAACCAATTTTTTTGAAATTAAAATAATAGAAATATGGAGAATTATTTCCTGCATAATTTCATGTTTATTGTAATTTTCTTTTAAACGTGGTACAAGGTTACACAACCATCTTAAAGTGTCAATTGTGTAGAAATTCCAAAGTATTCCCATAAGACAATGACAAGGGAAGGCTACCTTTATTACTAACTGTCCTGTTACCATGGCTACTTTTTTTCATTGCTGAGACAAAATATCCAACACCAAAATTTGAGGAGGAAATATTAACTTAGCTCACAGTTTGTAAAGGATTCAGTTCAAAATCTGCTGATGCGAAGGCAGAGTGGCATGGCTGAGCAGCAACAGTTCAGGGCTGCAAAAGATACCAAAAGCTACAGGGGCCAAAAAGGAGGACACAAGAATTTTTCTTCTCCTTGTATTGCATGAAGACTACATGCTCTAGGGAGGGTGTAGCACTCACACCACCAATCGTAGCATTAGGTAATGAACCAATCACAAACTTTAGATTCAGTCACTTCTGAAAAGTGTACTCCTTATGACCACATGAGGCTTTGAGGGGATATCCAGACACAAACCCTAACACTTGTGAAACACAGAAATTATCATAATCACCTTGAGATAAGAATGAGTTGTGGTTTAGATCTAAAATGCCCCTTTAAAAAAACTTACATATTTAGAAGGTGAATGGATTACAGAACCATAATAGCTGACTTACTGTAAGGATGGAGTTTGTTTGAAGAGATGGGTTACTGTCGATGTGATCCAGTATGGCACATCTCCATTCTTGCTTTCTCCCTTTATTTTTCTGCTCCCTGTCTGTCTTGAGATGAGTAGTAGTTTTCCTATAACCCACCATGCCACCGATTATGCAAAAGCTGAACTTCTAAAACATGAGCAAAAATTAGCCTTGCTTCTTTTAAATTGCAGGTATGAAGTATTGTGTCCCAGTCACAAGAAAAGTGACTAAGATGGCCAGACAGTGCTTACAGAGTGTAAGAATGGGACTTTGGGTCATACAATGAACTCACATGTTTTACAGGTAATTCCTTCCTCTAGAAAGGTAATCAGAGCCTTTCATGTAGACCCTCACCTCTAATTTCAGTCCCATCATTGCTCAAAGAACATCTGGTTATCAAATAACAATGCAGGGTTACATTCATATTTCTCATAAATAGTGATGGATTTTTTTAGTGTATTTCCCAAATATTTCAAGGAACATGCTAAACTAAAACTTTACAATTGTTTAACTTAACCATGTCAGTGAGAAAAGTATGAAACCACCTGGGGTTAAGGCAGTCCAGTTCCCTCACATTCTTCTCATTTACCTTCACTCTTAGCTATGAACAAAGATGAAATAAGGCAGGTATCTCTCTTTGTTTTCTTCAGATGCCAACTCTATTACAATGTGTTTTTGGGATCTAGTTTTAATGCCTCATTGTCTATAATCCATACATATTTTATCCATACCCTTACCATCAGATCTTTTGCTTCATAAGAATGTTAGACAGACACTGGGAGACAGAATATTCTCCAACACAGACAATTTAAAAAATAATAAACAAAAATATGACAATTCAGCTGTACAAAATCCAAATTTTAGGATTTAGATTTTACATTGAGGAAATGAGGAAATCAATTCACACCTGAAATAAAACATCCTCCTGCTGAACCCCAAACCCAGATCCAGCACTCACAGCATATTGGTAAAATACTGGACTGAGTGAGGGAGCTAGCTATGCAACCCCTCAGACATTCTCGATTACTAAGTAATCCCACAGCCAAGATATCCTCCCAAGTGAAAGTGGTAGTGTTAGATAACTCCAACCTGGGTCTCAAACTGAAAACAGAATAGAGTAGAACTTCAAAGCCATACACTAATGGTCTCATCCCCATAGCGAGAGTGTGCTAATACATCAGGAGACAGAAGATTCTCTGAACACAAACCATTTTTAAGTAACAGCAGTAAAATGTTTTTTTCTCATCCCCCTCCACATACAATGGGAGTGAAGTACAAGGAACACTCAGCACCCTTCCCATGACTTTCAGCATTTCCCATGAGGAAAGAGACATATATGGAGAAGGCAGAAGAAATTCCTCAGTTCTGTCACAAAATCAGAAAACAACTCAGCAATGGAGCTATGCCTGGGAACCAGGAGAGAGAATGACTGCTTTAGTGGTGTTGGTAGAATTAGCTGAAACAGATACCAAAGATCAGAACCTAGGATAGCAGCCTTTAACAGCAATAGAAGGAAACTGTGGATAATAGAAAGTAGACAGTGACATCAGTGAAGATGGAGCTGTGTGAAAAACACTGAGTTACTGCTTTAACAATTGTTCTCACTTTGTGATTATTTTGTCAATTTTAGTTACTGTAACTTTGCTAATTTTTGAGATTTGAGTTATTCTGTTTTGTTCTTGTCACTATTTCTGTTCTTTCTTTTTTCTTTGTATTCTCTGCTTTCATATTTTTCATTTCCTTCCTTTAGTTCTTCTTTACTTGTGCCTGAAGATTACAATATTTTAAATTTCAAGAGTTTTCTACTTGACCTGCTTTCTTCCTATCTTTAATCTCTTTCCTCCTCTTTCTCTTTGAGGAGCTAAACAAAACTACAGCAAACATATTCACAGGGACTACCAATCTCAGAGACTCCTCCACACTCTAAATTCATTCTCATTTATCTGCATACATTTTCTTGACCAAATACTCTTTCAGACTCTTTCTATACCAGTCCTTTCTCAGCTATAAAGTAACTCCTATAGACTCTGACTTCCTACTTTCTTTTTAACTATTGACATTTGTCTTATCCTCCTCTCTTTCTATTGCCATTTACTTGCCATCTTCTTCCATTTACTTCTCTTTCCCATTATCTCACACCTTGCCCATCCCAGTACCCTGTAAGTTTTAAGGAGTATTGGGAAAAGGGTGAAAACATCACAACAAAGTTTAATGTATGTGATTGATTTGTGCTCAGCTCTGTTGAAGTTGTTATAAACAAGATAAACTTTCTCCTTACAAAATAGTGATAGGGTATATAATGGAAAAATTTCCAAATAAGAGAAAAGACTTCAACACACACATAAGTGAGAGCTACAAAATTCTGTATTTACCTGAAAATAAGACCTAACCAGAAAACAAGCACATGGTGCTGGCCAGTGTATTGCAGAAGATTGCTTTGCTTAGTGGCTACTCTGTAATGGTGTTTTGGGAAGGTGACTGGGGGTGGTAGTTTTTTTCTTTTTGGTAACGGGAGTCAAACTCATAATCTTGTATTTATCAAGCACTTATGCTGCTGAGCTAAACCACTAGCCTGGAGCTGGTATTTTTTTTTTTTTACTTTTGAAAGTATACAACAGAACAAGACAGAATAAAGCCAACTAAGATTGCACAGTGAAATTGGTACAGAACTTCACAGCAGGTTACTGGGATAACAGTAATAGGTATCACAGTATATTTTGTTATCTTTGTAATAGTTGTTCTTTCAATCACGTATATCAAAATGAGATGAAATATAGAACACTACAGAACTTATCAAAACAATATTGAATAGAGCAGTACCATTAATCAGAAAAGAGCAAAACAGTAATAAAAATATTTGCCTTCAAAGAGATGGTGGAAGGAAGTCCCCCTTATTTGCTATGGTCAACCTCCCAGGAGACACTCAGATTTCTGGTTCCCATTTGCTAATGGGCGATGGGGGGGGGAGATAAGAGGGATAAGGGAAGTGGGATATTTGACTGTAGGCCGTGCATCAGTAGGTTTGCTATTGCTTAGCAGGGAAGCAGGCTGGTTGCTTGGTTTCACAGCGTCCTCAGTTCCAACATGGTGTGGATCTCAGGAGCTGCTGCTGGTTCTCCCCCTGGAAGGGCCACAGTCTGCCACACCGCCACTGCTTACCAGGGAGGGGAGGTGCTTGCTTGGCTTGCCAGTGTCCTAAGTTTCAACATGGCACAGATCTCAGGAGCTGCTGCTAGTTCTCCCCCTGGAAGGACTGCAGTTGGCCAGACCACCATGGCTTACCAGGGAGGGGAGGCACTTGCTTTGGGGCTGGTATTTTTGATATCCAGTTTTAAAGACTGATTATTTTCCTGTTAAGTCTTATTTTTGGAGAAATACAGCACTAATTAAGTACAATAGTAAAAAAAGCTCCCAATGACATTTTAGTAAAAATCCTGTGTGTCCAACAAAAAGACAGAAACTTAAAAGCTGTCAGAGAAAAGCAAAAAGCTCTATAAAATTCAAACCCATCAGAATTACAGTAGATTTCTCAATATAAACTTTAAAGACCATGAGTGCTTGTAGTAACATATTTCAAGCACTAAAAGCAGACAATTTTCTACTATACAAAACTGTCTTTCATACTTGTTGGAGAAATAAGGACATTGTGTAACAAAAATCAACCTAAAAGATAGATGAACAACAAACTGACACTCCAAAAAATTCTTGAGAATATCCTAGACAGAGATGAAGACAACAAACCTAAAAAATCAGGTGGACCAGACACGTTGAGTAAGGCAAGCAGTTAAACAAAAGTAGGAAAGGTATCATCAGCATAAAAATGCAATAATAGGAAAAAATAACTTTCAGGAATAATTCTCAAGGTAAATGGCCATAATTTCACTTTAAAAAGACACAGAGTAGCAGACTAGATCAGAAAATAAATTCAACAATCTGTTGTGTTGAAGAAACTCATCTAATCCAAAAAGAAATTCACAGTCTAAAGATCAAAAGATATAAGAGAATATGTCATGCATCCAGGACACTGAAAACAAGACAGGTAGCAGTCTTATTCTTAAAGTAAACTTCAAACCTAATCTGACCAGAAGAGTCACAAAAGGTCACTACACATAACTAAAGGGAACAATACCAGAAGAAGAGATAATAATTATATACGCACCAGGCATGGGAACACCTAATTTTATGAAACAAATACTGCTGAACATAACAAACAAAGCAAAATCATACTAGAATATCTAGTACTCCACACTCAAAGAGACACAGATCAGATGGACAAAAGAAATCCGCAAAGGAATATCTGAGATGAACTACACCCTTGAACAAATGGACTTAATAGATACCTACAGAGTATTTTATCCTACTATACAGAATACAGATTTTCTCTGCAGCACATAAAACATTCTCCAAAATCGAGCACATACTACTTCACAAAGCTTACTTAAATAAATGCAAAAGAATCAAAATTGTCCCATACATACTATCAGATTATTGTGCATAGAAACTAGAAATCAGTCACAAGAGAAACCAAATAAAATTTAATGGTACACCCTTGAACATTCAAATGATCACAGAAGTAATCAAGGAAGAAATTAAACAGTTTCTGGAATAAAACAGCAATGCCAATAGAACACACCAGAACATATGGGATAAAATGAAAGCAGTCCTAAGAGAACTGCATTCAGTGCTCACGTTAGAAAAACAGAGTGATCCCCAAAACTCGTTCAGGGATAGTGAAAGAGGAATAAATTATAAGCCACATAGCAGAAAGTTCTGAAAGAATATATCAGTGGGGGTAATACGGTTCAATAATGTGCTTGGAAAATTGAAAGATTTAACTCACCAGATAAGATCTTTTTTTTTTTTTTTGTCTTTTTCTTTCAGCAAGTTTAGAGAAAACACTGATAAACATCTAGTGGAGCTAAAGAAAGAAATGCAAAATATGAGTGCCCCTACAGAGAAGAATGGGGACTTATTTTTGAAAAATTGTGAACAGAAATTCAGGAAATTAAAGGTACTATTGAAAGTATGAGAAACAGAAGCAACCAATGTAAAGAGAGAGCATCAAATTTATAGGACAGGGCTGTAGTCAATGATTAGTTGGTGCAAGATACCTTAAAAACAATGAGAGGACAAAAAAATAGATGCAGCAGCTGCTAGAGGATTCAAAGAAGACTAATATAAAGATAACTGGAGTTAATGAAAAATCAGATAACAGCACAAAGTGTATTAAAAAAAACCTGTTTACAGAAGTAGTAGCAGAAAACTTTCCAAACATGGAAAAAGAATTTAACATACAGATGATTGAGGCACACAGAACCTAACACAGCCATGACAAGAATAATTTGTTATGTCGTATACCAATTAAAAGACCAGAAATCAAACATAAGAACAGAATTTTAAACATTGTTCTAGAAAAGCAACAAATCATCTATAAAGGAAGACCCACCAGAATGACAATAGACCTCTCAACGTAAACCCTAAAGGCAAAGAAAGCTTGGAATGAAGAGCTTCAATCTCTAAAAGGAAACAACTTCTAATCCAGATTATTATATCCTGAAAAAGTACCTTTTAAAATTTATGGAGAAATAAAATTTTTTGATATAAAGAGAATATAAAGAATTCTATGACCACCAAACCAACACTCCAAAAAAATTCTGAGGGATATCCTAGAAGAAGCTAAAAATATCAGAAGGTCCAATAAAATGAATGAATTAGGTAGGACTAGCAATTAAATAGAAGGGAAAGAAAACAAGATAGCAACAGGAAGACATACAGTGACAGGTATAAGTCAATAGCTATCAATTATAACTATTAATGTAAATGGACTCAACTCACCAATCAAAAGACACAGATTAGAAGAATGGATCAAGAAACAAAATCCAGTGATATGTTGCATAGAAGAAACATGGTTAACATGAAAAGAAATTCATAGATTAAAAAAATCAAAAGAGGTCCTCACAGAGAACCCCATCCAGCCATGTAACCTTGGCACCTCACTCAGAACTTGGTAGGGTCCCACCCAGAATCCCCAATCAGCTGTGGCTCTTCAGGTAGGTCCCTTGAGACCTGATTTGGCCCTGGCCAGGGACCCTGAGTGACTGGATAATTACCTGAGCTCAGTGGCATGAGCTGAAGGCCCACACAGTGAATCTCATCAAACCGTGTAACCTCGGCACCTTGCTTGGAACCTGGTAGGGCCCCACCAAGTATTGTCAGTCATCTGTGGATCTTTAGGTAGGTCCCTCAAGGCCTGATCGGGCCCTATCCAGCGACTCTGAGTGACCAGGGAATCACCTGAGCTTGGTGGCATGAGCCAAAATCTTGTAGAGTGAACCTTATCCAGCTGTGCAACCTTGGAACCTGCTTGGAACCTGATAGGGCCTTACCACCAGTGTCACCAACCGGCCATGGGCCTTTGGGTAGGTCCCTTTGGGGCTGGTTGGGCCCTGCCCTGCAACCATAAGCAGATACAGAGCCTTGGCATGCTGTGTGGCATGAGCTGAAGGCCTACATAGCATACCCAATCTAGCTATTCAGCCTTGGTACACCACTCAGAACCTGGTAGAGTCCCTCCCAGCAACCTGATACAGCTGGGGAGCTCCACAGTACCACGTGGGGTGTGCTGAAGGCACGCCCAGCATAGTTCCCTGGTTTGAGGAATCTTCAAGTGCCACTAGGGACCCAGTAAGGCCTGACTAGCAACTTCCATTCAACTGGGGAAATTCCCTGCAGTACTGACAGATATCCTTAACCCAGGAGGCAATGGAGACCTTGCATTTAGCTTCTAAAGGGGATTACAGGAAAATGACAAAATGAGAGTAAAATGCAATCTCAAACTTCAAGCCCATCCCAAACAAGCCTAGGAGACATGGATATAGAAGAAAATGTAGGCCATACACATGAAACATCTGAAATGATAGCAACTAAAGTAAAGAAGTAAACTGAAGTAAACTGAAGCTGTAAAGGAACTCAGATCAAAAATAATCTCCCAGGTGAAAGAAGAAATGATAAATGTAATAAAAGAAATGCTGAACACATCTAAAGAAGACATAGTTAAAAAAAACTGAGGAGCACCGCAAAAAGATGGAACCTTGAATGAACAATATAAGAAAGAAACAATGCATGAAACAGATTCAAAGAGATATCCAGGAAATCAAATATTCCATTGAAAGCTGGCAAAATTGCCTCAATGAATATGAAGATTGACTTTCAGACCTTGAAGACAAGATTGCAGCTAGTGAACAGAAAAGGAAAGATCTTTAAAAAATAAGAAGGAATTAGAAAACAACAATTCAATGGTTGCAAGATGATGCAAAGAACAGCAATATAATATTAATAGATGTAAATGAAAAAGAAAGGGACAACAAAAAATGATATCAGAAGATTGTTTACAGAAGAGCTGCCAATTTCCAAACATAGGAAAGGAAACTGACATACAGATAAGTGAAACACATTGAACTCCAATCAGCCATAACCAAAATAAATTTAGACCCAGACATATAATAATCAACATCCCAGAAATTCAACATAATAACAAAATGTTAAAAATTGATAGAGAAAAGAAACCAACCACCTATAAAGGAAAGCCCATCAGAATTGTAGCAGACTTTTCAACACAAACAATGAAATCAAGAAGAGCATGGAGTATTTCTAATCCTAAAGGATAATGACTTCCAACCCAGATTGCCATACCCTCAAAAACTTATCATCTTGTTGTGAAGTCCAGTAATGCTTTTTATTCTTTGTTTTGATTGGTTTTGGTCTGTTTTGTATTATTTAATTCCAATATATGTGAAAGTATAGACATCTATTTTGAAGAGGACAAGAGACATTATGATAGCAATATGTGATTTCCTATTGTCTGGTTTTGAAGGCCTGTAATGCTTTCATTCTTTTGTTTTGAATGATTTTATACCATTTTTGTCTTGTTTGAATTCATTATGTGTCAAGATATGGACAACTATTTTGAAGCAAACAAGAGATATTATGGCAACCACTATTTATTTCTTGTTGTCTTTTTTTGAAATCCTGTGTTGATAGCATTGTTTTGTTATGATCTTCTTTGTTCTATTCTCTTTAAAGTAAAAAAATTAAAAAAAATCAATATACAGAAAACAATATTCTATGCAACAGGAACCCTAAAAGAAGAAGCAGTTATCATCCTGCTTTCAGGCAAAATTGATCAAAAGAGACCAAGAAGAACATTTCATATTGGTTATAGGAACCATTTAACAGGAAGAGATAATGATTGTAAATATATATGCACCAAGTCACAGTGCACTTAATTTCATAAACACTAATAGATATAAAAGATCAGATAAGCATCACTTCAATTATAGTGCACTATCACAAATAGGTCAACTAAATAAAAAATTCAACAAAGTGCCAGAGTTGAATCAAATCTTTAAACAAACAAACAATAGATATATAAAGTGTTCCACCCAACAGCGACACAGCACACATTTTTATTGGCAGCATATTGTAGTTTCTTCAAAATAGAACACATACTAGCTAATAAAACATATGTAAGTAAATGCAAAAGAATAGAAATTTTATCATGCATCATATTGATCACAATAAAATAAAACTACAAATCAATAGGAAACAGAATCACAGAAACATGCAAACAAATGTAAACACTTGAATAATTAGTGGCTAGCAGAGGAAATTAAGGGAGAGATAAGATAGTTTATACAATTAAATAATAATGAAAGTACTACATACCAGAACTTACGGAACACAATGAAAGCAGTTTTAAAAAAGAAGCTTATAGCTATGACTGGCCACATTAGAAAAACAGAGAAAGTCCAAATAAGTAACCTATTAATATATCTCAAAGTCCTAAAAAAAAAAAGAACAATCCAAAGCCAAAACTTAAACAAAGAAAGTAATTATAAAGATTAGAGTAGAAAACAATGAAATGGAGACTATTAAAACAATACAAAAATCAATGAATCAAAGAATTAGTTCTCTGTGAGAACAAATGAAATTGACAGAAACCTTAGCCAACATTAACAAAAAAGACAACAAAAATACAAATAAATGCAACTAGAAATGAAAAGCTAAATTACAATAGATGCCATCAAAATTTAAAAATCATTAGCAACCTCTTCACAAACATATGCTGAAAACTTGAAGAAATTAGAAAATTGGAGAGATTCCTAGATACATATAAAATACCAAGACCCAAGTCAAGAAGACATAAAAATCTTGACTAATCCAATAACAGGCTACTAAACAGAGACAGTATTAAAAGAAAACATCAGCAATGGGAAGATATCCCCTGTTCCTACATAAGATATACTTCCAAAACTAGCATACAAATTTAATGCAATTCTAGCCAAAAATAATGACATTTCTCATAGATCTAGAGAAAACAATTCCAATGCTCATAGGAAATGAGAAGATATGCAGAATAATGAAAGCAATTCTGAGTAACAAAAGCAAGTCAGATGGCATCACAATTCCAGACTTGAAGTTATACCACAAAGCTAAGGTGACTGAAACAGTGTGGTACTGCCACAATAGCAGACATGTGGGTCAGCGGAATATAATAGAAGAAGCAGAAATAATTACACACATACAGTTATTTGATCTTTGACAAAGGAGCCCAAAACACACACACTATCCTCTTCAATAAGTGGTGCTGGGAAAATTGGATGTCCACATGCAGAAAACTGAGTCTGGACCTATAGGTTTCACCAGGTTCTAAACCTAAAATCAAAATGATGAAAGATATAAATATTAAAACAGAAACACTTATTCTACTGAAAGATAAACTAGGTACAGCTCTTGATGACACAGTCATAGACAAGGATTTTTTGAATAGAACCTCCATGACACAAGAAATAATACAAAGAATTAACAAATAGGATCATATTAAGCTACAAAGATTCTGCACAACAAAGGAAACAACCAACAGTGTGAAGAGACAACCTCCAAAATGTGAAAAAATTTGCCAGTTATATCCTCAGAATATACCATATAAATAGAAGCAAGGACAAAGAAACAAATGATCATATCAGTAATTGTAGAAAAAGTTTTGACAAAAGCCAACAAGCATTAATGATAAAAGACAAGATGAAAATAGGTACGGGGGCTGGGGATTTAGCTCAGTGGCATAAGCCCCTGCCTTGCAAGCAGGCAATCATGAGTTCAATCCCTAGTACTGATAAAAAGGAAAAAGACCAACAACAACAACAAAAAAGAAAATAGGTACAAAAGATCTTTACTTTAATCTGATAAACATTGTTTATGAGAAACCAATAACCTATATCATATTAAATAAGAAGCTGAAAGTATGCCCTCTAAAACCAGTAACAAGATGATGTCCATTATCACTGAGAAAGAGATAAAAGAAACATCTATTGAAGAAAGAGATCTTTGAATCCTTTAAGAAGGAATAGAATTATTATAACAGAATAAAGGATGCAGAAACAACTTCAAACACACTCATCAACCTGATAGTTGATGCAAGGGCTTAAAATATATGCCTGGGGCAAGATAACCTCTTTAATAAATGGTGCTGGAAAACGCTACACCCATAATTCTCACCATGTACTAAACTAAAATCAAAATAGAACAAAGATATAAATGTCAAAATGGAAACACTTACATGCTAGAAGTTAAAAGAGGTAAAACTCTCCAAGTCATAAGTATAGACAAGTACTTTCTGAACAGAACTCCAAATACACAAGAAATAACAGCAACAAGCAACAAATGGGACTATATGAAATAAAAAAGCTGCCTCACTGCAAAGAAAGCAATCAACAGCATGAAGAGAAAATCTATAGGATGGGAAAAATGTGCCAGCTACACCTCAGAGAGAGGAATATATGAAGAACTAAAAAACCTAGACTCTCAAAATAAAAGATGCAATAAAAAAAAAGACAACTGAAAAAAACAATTATGAGAAGAAATACAAATAGTGGGTAAATACATGGAAAAAACATTCAACATCTCTGATCATTAGAGAAATGCAAGTTAAAACAACCCTAATATTTATTTCATCTTATGACAGAAAAACATCAAAAAATAACAGTATTGGTAAAAATAACAGTATTGGTAAAAAAAGGAACCTTCCTACATGGGGGAAATGTAGGTATGTAAACCAGTACAACATGATGGAAAATAAAGTGGAGATTCCTCAAAAAGAGTAAAACTAGAAATTCCATTTGACTCAGGTTTTCTCCTTCTAGGCACTTTCTAAAAGAGTTAAAGTCATCATATTACCGTAACATATTCATACAAATGTTATAGCAGCACAATTCATAATAACTAAATCTTAGGAGTACGTTTTATGTTCATCAACAAAATATGGATAAAGACAATGTAGTATCGATGCATAAAGGAGCAATATTCAGTTATAAATCATTTATAGAAAAATGGGTGTAACTTGAAAACAATGTTAGGTGAAATAAATCAGGCACATAACTTTAAATATCATATGGTTTCTTTCATGAGAAATTAAAAGAATGTATGAAAGATAGAGCAAAATGAAAAACACATGGGGGAAACAGGAAGACAGATTTACTGCAAATGAGAGAGGAAGCAAGAGATGGAGGGTAGGGTAAGGCAGAGGACAAGGAGACATGGAAAACATTGGGGTGTATTCTCAATATGCACCAGATACTCACAATGAATATAATTATTGCATGTCTAGAGATGAGGGGAAGGAGGAGGAGAGGAAAGGAAATGGGATTAAAAAGAATTAAGATGTATTGGGTACACATAATATTCCCTAAAGTGAATATAAACCTTATATACTATAAACATACTAATAAAATAAAATTTATAAAGAATACTAAACATATACATAGATTTTCCAAATCCTTCTCTTCCTTGTGCTGTCTATCCCCAGTTCATTCCTCAGTCTGTTTAAATACTTCAGAAACATTTTGGCTCAGACACTCCATTTCTACGGATTTGTGCTAAGGAAAGCATAAAATAAATTCACACAAACATAGTTGTAGTAAAAGCTATTTCAGTAATACTTGTTTCGGAAAACTTAATTCCATTGATAGAGATTGATTAAAATCATAGCACATTCATAAGTAGGATACTAAATCAGTATTAACATCATGTTTGGAAGTCTTCTGATAATGTACAATATGAAATATAGTTTAATGAAGTAGAAAATACTTATTACAAATAATTTAGAAAACATACATCATATATATATATTATATATACGAAGGAAAAACAGACTGCAGGATTTTCTTAACACTAAAATGTTACCAGTTACTTCCTTCTAGATGGAGAATTCTCTGAAATTAATAGCATTACTATTGTAAAATGGAAACTCAATGGTATTTTAAAAATATTCACTGTTACGCCTTGGGAGAGATTTCCCTCCTTGTGCTGTTTCACCTATGACTTAAATCTCAAAAAATATTTGTGAACAAGCAAGTTCTGACTTCCCAAGAAAAGTAATAAAGTTAATGAATCTGCTGGTGAGCAAATTAAAGTGCATTCCAAGGACAAAAAGTGCACAGTTTGTTGCAAAAAACAAAAGTGATATTTTGAAGTCTAAGGACTTCATATCTTCTAATTTACCTCAGGGAGGACAGAGAGATGTGAACTTCTACCACAGGATCAGAATAAAAACAAAAAGCAAGTCTATCAAGGGCAGGGGAGAAGTCAATGAATTAACATGACCAATGCCTCAGGGATTCCATGTGAGAGAGAATGGAGTTGGAAGGGAAATAACTGACAGCTGACATTCCACCTAAAACAGTACCAAGGAAGACTCAAGGACTGAACTTCTAGAGTTAAATCAATCAGTCACTGTTCTTCCCAGTCATGCCAGACACACAGCTGGACAACACAGCTGGAGTAAGGGAGATTTTGTTGCATAAGGGGCAACTGATATTGTAAAGAAACTTATAACAAGGAGTATCTGGAAAGAAAAGAAAGGGGGATGTCTCAAGAAATATAGTCTAGAAAGACCAGGAGTTGCTAGATCATCACATAAGGCCATCACAGGGCCTTGCCTCATCAGTTTTCCATCCAGTGTGTGTCTCACCAGCTCTGCACCTGTAATCAAGACAGGTCAAGTCTGTAAAATCAGAGCACAGATGCGCGGTTCTGAACAACATGCCTGTGTCTTGGGGCTTGGCTCTGGGTGGAGCAAAAAGCTCACCAGACACACTAACAGCCACTGGCCAGACTCTGTGGACTGCAGATCCAAGCTTTCCCCTCCACTTTGAAAGTGATAAGAGGTTAGAACCTTAACTCTAAGAACTCAGGAGGGTAAAGATGTGTCAAGGGCTTAGAGGAACCTACTCATGAGTCTCCTCATGGCCCCCGTCACCTCCTTGTTCCTCAAGGTGTAGACAAAAGGGTTGAACATAGGGGTGACAACTGTGTAGAATACAGCAATTATCTGGTCAACGTCTGAAGATGAGCCAGCCTCAGGTCTCAGATAAGCCACAGTCCCCGTCCCAAAAAAGAGAATGACCACAAAGAAATGGGAGGAGCAGGTAGAGAAGACTTTTCGACGTCCCTGGGATGTTGTAACCCCAAGGATGGTGGCAAGAATACAGGCATAAGAGAGCAGGATCAGGAAGAAGGGAGTCACAATGAAAGATACTGTAACAGCAAGGTTCCCAACTTCACCCCAGAAGGTGCTCGCAGTAGCCAGTCTCAGTACAGGCAGGATGTCGCACAGGAAGTGGTGGATGGTTTTGGCACCATGAAAGGGCAAGGTGAAGATGCAGATGGAGTGAGTGGTGCCAGTGATGATGCCCATGAGGTAAGAGGCCCCCACCATGCAGGCACATGCTCCCTGGTTCATCAGGGTGATGTAATGCAGTGGCCGGCAGATGGCAGCATAGCGGTCATAGGCCATGGCAGTGAGCAAGCAGCACTCAGTGATCCCAAAGAAGGAAAAGAAATACATCTGGGTGAAGCAGCTGGCAAGTGGAATGGTGGGGTGAGAACACAGGAGATCGACCAGCATCCTGGGCACGATGGTGGTGGTGTAGAGGATCTCCACCAGGGAGAAGTGCCGAAGGAAGAAGTACATGGGGGAGTGGAGGGCAGGGTCAGCCAGCGAGAGGACGATGATCAGGGAGTTTCCCAGGAGGGTGACCAAGTAGATGCAGAGCACCCCCCAAAACAGAGGAACCTGAAGGGAGCGAAAACCTGAGAACCCCAACAGGATAAACTCAGTCACGACTGTGTCATTGTTACTTTCCATGTCCCTCAAGTTAGACTGCAACAAGGAGCTAGAGAAAGGCTTAAGCAGTGTACCATGAGGCCACCAATCAAAGACAAAGGTTGTGGCAAGAAAACTATGGGAAACTCCACAAGTATATTTCAGCTCTCAGGACTCGGAAGGGTGGTCACCTGGCCTGTTGGTGACTTCTTCCAGAAAAGCGTCTCAAAGCAGAAGGAAGATAAATCAGGGAAAATGATGGAAAGTGGCAGATCTTCCTGGAGGTTGGGACTTGATGAACACCGGGATGGGTTTTCCACTCACTCAGAGGCTGAGATCCAAAAGTAAAGATCTGGAAATTGGAGGACAGATTTCCTTGAGAGATAGTTTAAAATGTGGGCAGAAAATGGGAGTCAGTAGACAGGAGGAAAAAATGGATCTGCCGTAAGGAAGAGGAAGAGAAGGAATATAGAGAAAGCATTGGAGAGAGACAAGACATAGGACCAAAGATCACAGTGAAACACTTGTGGAGCTTTTTTACCTGCAGATGGATCCCCATAGCTCTCCAAATGCCCCTCCCCAGCAGGGCATCACAGTAGCTCTATCTTCCCAAGGGCCTGATTCCCAGAGCAGAAGGTAGGGAGGCAAATCAGATGGGTGATGATGAAGAAGGAGAAAGGAAGTGGCTTCTTCCTGATACATCACAGTGCCTAAATTCCCTGCCCATAGACCTTCTTTAGTCTGGAGTATCCAGGGTTCCTGAACCAGGACTAAATGGAATTGGGCTCTGGCTTTTGCCTGACTGTCCTTATGTTGATTGCTGACTGAGGTGGTGCTGGTCAGGTGGCTCTACCTCTTCTCCCTTCTTTCTAGAAAGTCAGGATGCCTAATATTCTGACACCCTTCAAAGTAGGTACAAGTAGGACTGCTTGGCACTGTGCCCCAAGGGCTGTTCCTGTCCTGTCCCCTTACAGTATTAATTAGTTTCCAATTTCTCCCCAGTGTCTAGTAAGCACTTGTTTTTTTTTTTTTTCTATTATAACTGGCTTTATTAATGTGGAACAATTAATGCCAGCCATAAAAACGTATAACTAAATGCGACATTATTTCAAGTTACAGTTGAAATAAATACTCTTCACCCTCTCTCCTTTTTTTATGATTCTGGGAATGGAACTCAGGACTTTGCCCAAGTACCCTACCACTGAGCTACATGCCCAGCCCTCTCTTTTCTTTATATTGCCATTTAATTAAAAATACAAGATGAACTTGGCACCTTACTACCAATTCAAAATAGGTTGCTCTGAACAGTATAAAAAGAAAATGTAGACCGAACTGTTTGGTCCATCTTGGCTCTTAAAGCAAGGACAGTAGTGTTCATGAGTTTGAAAATTTACCAAGACTTTCTCCCTACATTAGTTCCTTTTTAATGCATTTTCTTAAGTTCTAGCCATGACTATCACAGTAGAAGTCCTGAAATTAGAACCCACAGTTCTTTAAAATCTTTTTTGCAATGCAGTGCTAATCCTCAGAGGAAAAAAAAATGAAATAGCAACAGGTTTGACTTCTAGAAGAAATCCCAATCCCATACAGGTTTCTAGTACCTGCCAGCTGCTGAAAGAACTTCAATGTTTTCTGATTTAGAAATAAACATTCTTTTAGATTTTAATTGGGATCAATGACATCACACCCAGCAGAAGATGGGTGCCTTGAATAATAGTGGAGGATGCCTTGAATAATAGTGGCTCAATGAATAAAGACCAAGAGAACTTGCATGTCCCTCAAATGGAGTGTATCACTTTACATAAGACGAAGCTTTGCTCATGCTACAGGCTTTTATCTGGCTCAGTATTCTAGGGAAATCTTTCTAATCCAAGACAACTTACATTTTGTTTGTGCTTTTTTCCTTCCATTGTAAACATTTCTTTAAGAATTTTAGCTGGGCACCCATTAGCAATTTCATCATTTTGGGAGCCTGAGACAGGAGAATCACAAGTGTGAGCTTTGCAGAAACTTACTGACAAAGAGATCTCATTCATATTTAAAATATAGGAAAAGGGCAGAGACACAGCTCATGTGAGGACCCATGGTTCAACCTCCAGTATTACAAAAAAAAAAAAAAAAGATTTTCCAAGTAATTTATGCAATTTTCCCTCACGGAGGGAGAACACAACTCCAACTTTCTAAAAAAAGAAAATAGCCATGGTAGAGCCACTTGACCATCACCACCTCAGCTAGCAACTAGGGTCAGGACAATCAAGCAAAAGCAAGACAGACACCATAAAGAGCATCCTATGAAATAAATACCCAGCACCACACACGAGTACAAAAAGTTTATAGACATGAAAATTAGTTTGGGAAGGAAAATGAGTACAATCGTTACACTTTCAACATAAAATTTTTATTTTAAAAATAGATAACAGGTAAATGGTAGACAAGTATCTAAGTATTAGCAATGGGAGACTCCATGAGGTATGGATAGAGCATGTTAGAATCTTTTCAATTTACAAATAATGCAACAGAGAAAATGGTATACAAATAATTTAAATAGAATGATTGGAATAATTTGGATTTACTTTGATATTTTTAATGTCTAATTTATTTTCAACCAACTCTACCTACTTTATGTCTCTGGGACTGTAGTCTGAGCAATAACTTGCATCACGGATACAGATGCATTTCAGTGATTAACAAATTCTTTCTCAACATGGCTACTGGGTGAGTTTTAATTGATCTCCTGGGGTCAGCCATGTCTCCTGTTTCCCTTTGTCTTGCTCCCCAGATTCATGGCTTCCAGTGGCTCTGTGACAGAAATTGCCTACTGCCAATGGGAACTTCTCTAGGCAGCACAGTAGCAATTAGTGCTGAAAAAATTGCCACTATTATTTTTGTCCCTTGACATCAGAAAAAAGATAAAAAATTGCAGCCTAACAGTGAATAGATCACTTGGGTAATTTCCCTGCACTATCTCCTTCATAGCTCGTGTCAACCCTAAGGGTAGACCGTAGACATTAATCCTTCAAGATTTTAGTAACAGAAAAACTAAGCAACTTAATGACTGCAAAGTCTTTGGCTGATAAGGGTGTAACTGGAATTTGAAACCTCAAGAAAAATCCACGGTTCTAAATGCAGTCACTGTAACACACCACTCTGTCCTGCTTATTATGGGTCATCCTCTCTTGCCAACTCTGTCCCCACACCAGCTAGTTCTTAAAAAACCCAGATTTAACATTTTTTTTTATTTTAAAGAGAATAAAAGAAAACAAAACAGAACAAAGCAAATCAGAACAGAACAATGCAAGCAACACAGAACTTCACCATAAGAAAAAGGAAATCAACAGTGGCTACCATAATGTCTCTGTTTTCTTCAAAATAGTTGTCCACATCTTCACATACAGTACAATCAAACAAAACAAAATAGTACAAAACCAATGAAAAAGAATGAAAATATTATGGGACTTCAAACAAGATAATAGGAAATCACCAATGGCTACCATAATGTCTCTTGTTCTCTTCAAAATAGCTGCCCATATTCTCATACATAATGCAATCAAATAATTGAAAATAGACTAAAACCAATCAAAACAAAAGAATGAAATCATTACAGGACTTCAAAACCAGAAAACAGGAAATGAACAATGGTTACTATAATGTCTTGTTTTCTTTAAAATAGCTGTTCATACCATCATACAAATGAAAAACAAAGCAAAGCAGAATAAAACAAATTACACAAAAGAATGAAAACATTATAGAACTTCAAAATAAGATGATAGACCATGATTACCATAATACATTTCATTATATTCAAAATAGCTGCCCTTACCATCAGACACAGTAAAATCTAACAAGACGAAACAGAACCAAACCTAAAAAATTGTGAAAATATTACAAGAGTTGAAGACAAGGCAACAAAAAATTAATATTGGTTACCACTTTCTCCTTCTAGTGTTTCCATTTCTATCACTTTTATAGTATCTACTGTGTTTCTGGGTCCCAAAACACTCCTTCTGTTTTTTATGCTGGTGCTCACCTGTATGAGTTCAAACTATTTCACCCGTGAACATGACCTCCAGTTGCATCTATTTTCCTACAAGAGCCTCGAGATTATCCTACTTTATAGCTGGGTAGCTTTCCATTGTATGAAAATACCATATCTTTCTTATCCATTCTGTGGCTGATTGGCAAGTTACTCTGGCTTCTTTCTGGTCTCTCGACAGATGGAGTTATTGTTTTCTCCTCTTTAATTTTCAGTCTATGAATTTCCTTTTGAGCTAAGTGTCTTTCTTGTATACAATATATTGATGGATCTTGTTTCTTGATCCATTCTCCCTGTTTCTTTTTGTTGCTGACCTGAGGCCATCTACATTAATGGTTACAACCAGCATTAATTGCTTTGTCTCTACCATGCTGTCCTCCTGCTGTTGGCCCTCCACTTTTCTCCTTCATTCACCCGTTCTGACAATCCCCCTCTGCTGCTGTTCCTGGAACCATGGCCATCTTTATCTTTCTCCATACTATCCTTCAGAACTCTCTGTAGGGTTGGTTTGGTGGTCATGAATTCTTTCAGTTGTTCTTTGTCATGGAAGTATCTTATTTTTCCATCAATTCTGAAAGATAGTTTTGCAGGACAAAAAGCTAGATTTTTGACTCATTGTGGTAGTGCATCCCTGTAATCCTAACACTCAGGAGGCTGAGGCAGGAGGAGATCATCCTGGGCTACATAGTGAGTTTAAGATCAGCCTGAACTACAAAGTGAAACTCTATCTCAAAAAACCAACAACAACAACAACAACAACAACAAAAAAAAAAACAAAACAAACACAAACAAAGAAACAACAACAACAACAAAAAAGAAAACCAGATTTTCTAACAGTAAGAGGTCCCAGGAGCCTACATAGTAGCATTGACCTTTTCTGGGAGCCCCACCTCCTCTAGGAGCGCCCTCCTTGCTCATACAATATCCCCTTGCTATTTAGCCATCATATTACAGCGGAAGAGAATGTACTCCATGTGGAGGTCATTGGTTCCAGCCATAGACCTCATTGTGCCAATGTCATGACAACCAAAGTTCCATGGATTTTCTGCCTCTCTGCCCCATTCCTTTTTCATAGCTAAGGAGATATCTGCTGTTTATATTCCATTCATGGTGGTGTTGCATAGGGTAAATAGTTTAGCATAACATGAAGCACCACATAAAATCAAAGATTATTAATAGGAACAAAGAAAATAAAGAGAAAAAAGTTTTAAAAAAGAAAGGTAGGAATATAAAGCAAAGTCAAACTAAAAGCAAAAATTGTCTAAAGTAAAATCTAAACTCCTCCTAAGAGAGTCACATGTTTGGCCCAAAACTGTTTACTAGCCAGTCCAAGAAGGACAACCTGGTCCATTCTGGAGTCAACAATGTTCGTGAGATGAGACTGATTATGCAAGGTGGGTAACAACTCTTGCAATAAGACCAGAACAAAGTTTCTCTCACACACTCCTAGAAAGATGAGTGTGGGTACAGCTTTACCATTGCCTTGACAGTGAGTTTTCCACAATGTATCTGATAACTACCCTCAACACAGGGCTTGGATGCCATGGCACCAAAGGACCTCTGTGGTTGTGATACAGGAAGTACCATGCACTGTGCTCTTTGCTGGTGGAGCTTTATTTAAGGCAAACTTTCCCACCTTATCCCTGTTGACATCTGGTGAGGGAATCTTTTGCTGAGGGGCTTGTTCTATGTATTGTAGGATATTTTGCAGCAGGCCTGGCCTGTGTCCAATAGGTGCCAATAGTGCCTTATTCCCTATTGCAATATCAATTGCCTCCTGATATTGCTGTAATCCTAACACTCAGGAAGCTGAGGCAGGAGGAGACCATTCTGGGCTACATAGTGAGTTTAAGACCAGCCTGAACTACAAAGTGAAACTCTGTCTCAAAAAACAAAAAACAAAACAAACACAAACAAATAAGCAACAACAACAACAACAAAAAAGAAAACCAGATTTTCTACAGGGCAAAATGATTTCCAGTTGAGTAAATTAATCCAAAGTTTAAATTATTTCTCTTTTTCTTTAATGTAGGAAGCAAAGAAGAAAAATTTCTTGCCTGGTTTTATTTTTTATCATTTTATAGCTTTATTTAAGTATAATTTTTATCCTATGAAATCTCACTTAACATATATAATTAGGATGTTTCTTATACATTCACAAGGTTTTGCAGTCATCATCACTATTTAAATTTGAAACATCTTGATATAATGAAAAAGTAACTCAGACCCCTTAGAGTCATTACTCATTCTCCCTTCCCCCAATTCTAACAGTCATTTACTAAGTATTGCTCTTTGGAATTACCTATTCCAAAAAATGTGATTCAATATATGATCTCTTATAAATAGCTTTTTTCACTTACCATCTTGTTTTCAAGGTTCCCTAGTTTTATGGAATATATCAGTACTCCAATCATTTTGTTGTTAGATAGTATTGTTGGGTATATTTTATTGCATTTTGTTGTTAGATAATATTGTTGGATATATTTTATTGCACTTAGCCATTTGTTAGTTCATGGATATTTAAATTGTTTATACTTTGGACTATTAGAAATAATTCTACTATGTGGGCCTATGTTTTCAATTGTCTTTTGTATGGTTTAGAACTAAAATGTCCTCACCAATTTTGTTTTGTGCATAAGATGATTGGATCATGGGGTGCTATACTCATCAGCAAAGTCATCCATTGCTGAGTTCAGTAGCAAAATGTGCTGTCAGAAGATGAGAGTTTGCTCACAAGGGCCATGACCTACAAGTGGGATTTGTGTCCCAGACTCCTCCCTTGTATCTTCTTCCTGGTTGCCATGAGTTGAGCAGCTTTTCCACTGCTATGCCCTTCTGTCATCCTGTATCTTCATTGGGCTGACCATGGATTTAAGTCAGGAGCCAAATCAAGCCTGTCTTTCTTTAAACTGTGATTGCTGAGTATTTCACTGCAGTAATTGGAAAGTTACTGAGGCAAATATACATCAGAGAATTAAATCATTATATCATATGATAACTTTACATTTCATAATTTAAGGAAGTGCAAGTAGTTTTTTGAAGATGACTATATAACCTTATATTTCTACACACTATGAATAGTTTCCCATTTCTTACATTAACATGTATTGTTGTTTTTATTTTTAATTTTTTTTGAAGAGAGTAAAATTAAACACAACCAAAACAGAACAAAACAGAACATAAGAAGACAATGTAAGAGACATAAATTTCAAAGCAAGACAACCAGAGATCTTCACTATCTATCATATTGTCTCTTGTTTTCTTCCAAATAGTTGTCCATATCTTTACATACAGTGAATTCAAATAAAACAGCATAGTATAAAACTGACCTGAACAGGATGATGAAGACATTTTAGGTCTTCAAGACCAGACAATAGGAAAGTCAATAATGACTGTCATAGTGTCTCTCATTCTCTTGAAAATAGTTGTCTGTACCTTCACGTATATTGAAATTAAACAAAACAATACAGGCTAAAATAACTCTGAACAAAGAATAATTAGTATTGCTGGATTCACATCATGACACTATGGAGTCAGCACTGGGTACTGTAGTGTCTCTTTTTCTCCAAAGTAGTTGTTCATTTCATCATGTGTTATATAATCAGTTGTCATAGGCTGTTTATAAGTTCTATGCATGCATGAGCCTCTACATGTATATCTATATTTTCTGTATGAGAGGGAAAAACAAAACAAAGCATGACAAAGAAACCCACCAAATTCCTAGAAAAATATGAAATGAAAAAGTCATACAAAACCACAATACAAGGTGATCTACAATGGTTACTATGATGTCTCTTGTTATTTTCAATAGAATTGTCTATATCAGGCATAGTAGAATTGAATATAGCAGTACATAAACTATTAATAAAAACAAAACTTTGGAGACATTATAAGACTTCAAAAGCAGATAATAATCAAACCAGAGTGGGTATCCTAGTGAATTTTGTCATTTCCAGTGTGGTTACCTATACTCTCAGATTTGATACTATCAATCATAACAGATTTGAATAAAATCAGTCAATACAAACCAGCAGTCTAACATACCAGATTCAAATAAGATCAGTCATAATAAAACAATGTAAGTTATACAGGGCTTCAAATTAAGTTAATAGGAAATTAAGGATGATTACCATGCTATATCTTGCTATTTTTGGGATAGATGTCTGTGCCCTCAGATCTAGTACAAGTAGACAAACTGGAACAGAATATGATCCATCTAAACAGAGAAGTGAGAGTAATGTGGATTTAAAATCTTTATGCACTATTAACAATATACTCTGCCTTCCCTGTTTAGACAATTCCTCTCCTTTCACTCCCACAGGATACACTACACATTTTGGGTCCCACCAACTCCCTCAGTTTTTAGATTGGGGGGGCAACTTGCTATTTACCTAAGTGGTTTCAAACCTTCTCACTCCTGGACTTGATCTTAGGTTGTATTCTTTTACCTACAAAAGTCTCAAGGTTTTCCTTCATTATAGCTGGATAGTTCTCTATTACACAAAAGTATCATGTATTTCCAACCTATCTTCAAGTGCTGATCGAGTTGCCCCTATTCCTCTCTGGTTCTCGGTCACTTAGAGCATTGTTTTCTCATATTTGATTTTTGGTCCATAAACCCTCTTTCAGGTTAATTATATTTCCTACATATAGCATCTCAATGGACCCTACCTCCTGATCTACTCTGCCTTTGTTTCTTTTATTAGTATATTAAGGCCATCTATGTTAGAGATTGTAGCCAGCCATCTCTGCCTCATTTCTGCTATGCCATTTTTCTGCATTTGTTGTCTACTTTTCTTGTTCATTCCACTGTCTACCCTGTTCAATGAGGCCTCTGTGCTACTGTTTCTGAAATCCTAGTATTTTTTTTCTCTCTCTAGAATGTCCTTCAGTATTTTTTGTAGTTGGATTGGTGGCCGTGAATTCCCCCATTTCTTCTTTGACATAGGAGCAACTTGTTTCTCCATTAATTTTGAGAGACAGTTTTACAGGGTACATCCATCTGGGTTGGAGATTATTTTCTTTCAGGGCTTGGAATACTTTGCTCTAAGCTCTTCTTGATTTGATGGTTTGTGTCAAGAAGTCTACTGTGATTTTGAAGTGTTTTCCTTTATAAGTGATATGTTTCTTTTCTCTGACAGCTTTTAATATTCTGTTCTTATATTGAATTTCTGGGATCTTGATTATTATATGTCTGGGTATAGCTCTGTTTTGGTTGTAGGTGGCTGGAGTTCTGTATGCCTCATATATCTGAATAACATTTACTTTTTCCCTGCTTGGGAAGTTTTCCTTAATTATTTCTGTGGATAGTTTTTGTATTTCCTTTGTGTTTACCCCTGCTTCTTCACTCATATTTTTTTTCTTAAGTTATAGATCCTCTTGTCATCTTCTAGCCTTTGTATTTTTACTTTTTGTTTCCTTGTTATTTTTAAAAGATCTTTCCTTTCATGATCACATATTGCAAACTTACCTTCAAGTTTTGTTAACCTATCTCTAGTTTCTTTCAGGCAACTTTCCCAGCTTTCAATGGAGTTTTTAATTTCCTGGTAATCTCTTTGAATCTGTTTCATGTGCTTTAGGTTTCTAAAAACATTCTTCATCGAATGTTTCTCTCTCCTTTTTTGTATTCCTCCATTCTCCCATTTGTGCCTTCTTGAGATGTGCTTAGCATTTCTTTTATTAATCTTCTTATATCTTGATTTACTTGTGTGAATATTTCAGTTTTGAGATCATCTATGATTTCACAAAGATATTTCTTTATGTCAGTTGATGTCATGCCTGATATTTCATGTTTGCTGCCCTCAATCTCTTCCGTATTTACTGCTCCTGGACTGGTATTCCCTGGGTTGGGGGCTGGATGCTTTTTCTTATTTCTTTCTCTTGTCATGTTTCTGGTTTTTTCCATATAGTTGTATGGTGGAAGTCCCAGCCCCTCTCCTTGTTGGCTATGGTTCTTCTGGAGCACACTGGTGAAGGGAATTCTGCCCTCGTCAGTTTGCTGTTGGTCATTGAGGTGCAAGCATGGGTGACATATGCTGGGTCCTCCCCTCTGAGATAGTCAACCTGCAGGGGCCTTCACCACATTAGTGTGTGCCATGCATATGGAATTGGTTTGGGACAACTCACTGGGTCCCAGCCAGGGGCGTGACCCAGGCCAAGCAGATCCCACCATTCTGTTCTAGGCAGGGAGCAATCAACTGAAGTCACTGCCATTCCTAGTTCAGGCCTATCCTACCTAATTCCAACGTGTCATTCAGTTGGCCACCGTTTTCCAATGGGAGGGTCTTATTTCAAGCATTCACTGAGGGTTAGTGCAGGTCTCCATATTGGCTCCATTCTCCATTGGGCTCACTGACCCCCAACTTCAGCACCACCACAATTGCGAGTTTTGACAGCTCCAGCAAGAATGCTGTGCTCATGAATCTGATCTGCTTCGATGGTAGCACTGTGACCATGTGTTTGACCAGCTCTTTTCCCTTTAATTTCTTCACGGGTTGGAAGGATTCATCTCTTTCTTTCTGATCCTCTCCAGGATGTTTTGTTCTGGCATCTGAGTTGTTTCTCTCAAGAAGCTCTGTATTTTGCTACTTACTGATCTTCCATTTTTAGCTCTACCTTGTTATTGTTTTTATTTTAGCCATACTACTCAACATGAAATAGTGTTTCATTGTGTTTTGTAATTTTAATTTTCTCATTTCATCTTAATAATGGTCAGCCTCTTTCATATGCTCTTGTTCATTTGTATATGTTTCTTGGAGAAATGCCTATTGATTTCCTTTTTCCTTTTTAAATTAGGTTATTTTTTTTACTATTGACTTCTAAGACAACTTTATGCATTCCAGATACTAGTCTCTTGACAGATCCAATGTGGAAATAGTCACCCTATTCTGTGGATGGTCTTTTCACTTGATTGACAAAATCCTTAGAATCTCAAAAGGATTTAATTTTGAAATACTTCAATATATGGATGTTCACAGCCATAAATATTTACCTGTTAGTTATTTCAGAATATGTCATCTCATTTCTACATATTTCTAAACTTCTCAAATTTCATTCTATTACAATTTCTCATTTAGAGGAACACAGATGGTGGATAGATAACAGCAGGCTACAGAGGCTCCCTGAGATAGTCAACTTAGAATTCAACATTATACAGTGTGGGGAGTCCCGAACAGAGGGAGATGAATTCTCTCGTTCCAAGAAGAAACTAAGGTGAGAAGAACCAATCAAACACACAGTCCTTGTGCTGCTATTGGAACTGCTGAAGGTTCAGTGCTCCTGCTGTAATGCCCAAATTCCAGTGGTGGTGACTTAATGAGCTGTCCAAAATCCTGCCACTTCGAATCACTGGAAATGCACTTGCAATGAGGACAGGAGTTGGCGAGCCAAACAGAGAGCCAACCTAGCAGGGACCCTGCATCAACCTGTGGTGATTGATGGGAATAAAACTATTCCACAGAGAAGGGGACTCCAACAGATGACATTCTGGGACCAGGCAGTATGGGCAGGAAGAAGGGGCAGCAGTGACTTCAGTCAGTTGTTCCCCTCCTGAAGTGAGCTTGGCTTGGGTCACACAACCTGGGTGAGACCCAATAGGTTATCCAAAATCAATTCTTTATGGTGGTGGCGCACACTAATGCAGTGAAGGCCTCAGTAGATTGACTGACCTGGAGGGAAGGGGCTAGCATACACTGCCCATGTTTGCAACTCAATAGCATACTGCAGTGGGAAGGGTCACCTAGCCAGTGTGCTTCAGAAGAATTGTAACCAACAAAGAAAGAAACTGGGGCCTCCTGGAAGACACAAAAAATGATTGGAAGAGAAAGCAACAAGAATAAGTCCCCAGGTCCAAACCCTGAGAACACTGACTAAGGACAGGTAAATACAAAGGATAATGAGGACAGCAAACTTGCAATATCAGACATGGCACCAGTGGACATAAAGAGATATCTTCAGGATCTCATAGATGAGTTCAAAGGTGGAATATTTAGCAAAGTAAAGCAAGGTATATGAAGATTAATAAAAGAGATGCAAAGCACCCCTCAAGAAGACACAGACAAAAGAATGGAGGAACTCAAACAAAAGAGAGGACCATTTAATAAAGAATATAAAGAAAATATAGAGTACATGAAGCAGATTCAGAGATTATCAGGAAATTAAAAACTCTATGGAAAGATGGCAAAACTGCTTGAAAGAAACTAAGGATAGATTATCCAAACTGGAAGACAGTTTTGCAATGTGGGATTATGAAAGGAAGAATTTTTAAAAAATAGCAAGGACACAAGCAGTAACAATACAAAGACTAGAAGAGGACAAGAGGGTCTATAACTTGAGAATAAAGAATGTGAATGAAGAAGCAGGGGTACAAACAAAGGAATTACCAAGGCTATTCACAGAAATAATTAAGGAAAACTTCCCAAACATAGGAAAAGGAAATGATATTCAGATGTATGAGGCATACAGAACTCCAGCCACCTACAACCAAAACAGAGGTACACCCAGGCATATAATAATCAAGATCCCAGAAATTCAATATAAGAACAGAATATTAAAAGCTGTTAGAGACAAGAAATATATCACCTATAAAGGAAGGCCCATCAGAATAATGGCAGATTTCTCAACACAAACCATCAAGTCAAGAAAAGCCTGGAGTGAAATATTCCAAGCCCTCAAAAAAATAATCTCTGGCCCAGATTGATATATCTTGCTAAACTGTCTCTAGAAATCAATGGAGAAACAATACGCTTCCAAGACAAAGAAGAACTTGGGAAATTTGTGACCACCAATCCAACTCTACAGAGAATACTGCAGGGCATTCTAGAGAGAAAAAAAGGTACTAGGATTCCAGGAACAGTGACAGGGAGGCCTCAATGAACAGAGCAGAAAGTGGGATGAAGGAGAAAAGCAGACAACTAATGGCAGAAAAAGAGCACAACAGAAATGAGGCAGAGAAGTTTGGTTATAATCTCTAATGTAGATGGCCTTGATACACTAAATTAAAAAAAAAGAAACACACATAGAGTAGATCAGGAGGTAGGATCCACTGAGATGCCATTTTTAGGAAATATAATTAACATGAAAAGGAGTACAGGGACCAAAAATCAAATGAGATAACAATGCTCTATGTGACAGAGAACCAGAGGGTAATAGGAGCAGCTAGCCCAGTATTTGTGCATAGGTTGGAAAGACAGGTTTTTATAGGTAAAGGAATTAGAGATCAAGTCCAGGAGAGAGAAGGTTTGGAACCACTTAGGTAAATAGCAGTTGCCCCCCCCCCCCCGCCAAATTTAAAACCAATAGTCTTGGTGCAACCCAAAAATGCACAGAGCACCCTGGGGAAGTGAAAGGGGAGGGAGAGTCTTAAAAAAGATGCTAGAAGATATTGTTAATAGTGTGTCAGGATTTAAAATCCACATTACTTGCACCATTCTGCTTAGATAGATTTTATTCTGTACCAGTTTGTCTTCTTGTATTACATTTGAGGGCACAGACAGCTGTCCTCAAAATATCAGGATATAGCACAATAATCATCTTTAATTTCCTATTAACTTAATCTGGAGTCCTGTATGACTTACACTGTTTTATCATGACTTAGTTAAATCTGATTTGTTTGATTGCTGTTTGGTATCAATAGATTTTATTCAAAACTGATATGATTGATAGTATCAAGTCTGAAAGTATAGGCAACTACACTGAAGATGACAAGACTCACTGTATTACACATTCTGGTTTGATTACTGTCTGTTTTTGAAGTTTTATACTATATACAAAGTTGTATTTTTATTAATACTGTTACGTACTGATATATTCAATTATACTATGATGATATAGCCAATTCTATTGAAGATAACAAGAGACAATACATGAACTATGGTAGATTTCCTTGTACAACAGTCTTATACATTTTTTGTTTCATGTGTTTATAGAAATTTGTTTTGTCTTGCTTTGTTTTATTTCTTCCTCTAATATAGAAAAGATAGAAATACATGTTAAGCCTCATGCAGGTGTAGAACCTATAAACAGTTTATGAGAACTGATCTTATGACACATGATGAGATGAACAAATACTTTGAAGAAGAAAGAGACACTAAAGCACCCAGTGCTGATCCTGGAGTTCATAATGTGACACCCAGAAATAGCATTATTTTTTGTTTAGAGTGATATTAACCTGCTTGGGTTTGTTCAATCTCAAGATAATTGAAGATATGGATAACTGCATGTATGTTTAAGTGTATAGGACTGATAACCATATTTCTAAGTTTTTGCTGGATAGTTGAACAGAACTGATTGCAGTCTCACTGTTTGAATCTCCACTTTATATGCTCCACTTTAGTATCTTGAATAACTGTTTTTAAGTGGACAATCTGTAATCATCAGCTAGTGGTTTTTACTGTTTATTTTTTCTTTGAAAGTATGTATTATTTCTACCCATCTTCTGTTTTGTTTAGTCTTTCTTTAAATAAAATTTATAAAAAGACACTACAGTACCCAGTGCTGATCCTGGAGTGTCATGATGTGAAATCCAGCAATACTATTATTCTTTGTTTGGAATGATTTTAACCTAATTTAGCTTGTTTAATCTCAACATAAATGATATGGATAACTGCATGTATGTTTAAGTGTATAGGATTGATAACCATATTACTAAATTTTTGTTGGATAGTTGAACAGAACTGTTTGCAGTCTTGCTGTTTGAATTCCCACTTTATATGCTCTACTTTTGTATCTTGAACAACTATGTGTAAGAGGACAGTATGTAAACATCAACTAGTGATTTCTTATTGTTTATTTTTTCTATGAACGTTTGTATTATTTCTACCCCTTTTTTGTTTTGTTTAGTCTTTCTTTAAATAAAATTAAAAAAGAAAGAAAAAATTTCCTTCTATTACAATTTCTTATTTAGTTCTACCATGGTCAGAGAATATACCTTGTATGACTTCAATAATTTTAAATTGATTGGACCTTAACTTATGACCTAAAATATGATCTGTCCCAAAAATGTTCCATATATATGAAAAGAATGTGTATTCTGGTGTTGTTGGATGAATCATTCATCAGTTGTCCCTATAGTTTATAACACCATTTAAAATTCTATATTCTAGTTGGTCTTCTGTTTAGTTGTGGAATGTAGAAGTCCCCAGTTATTAGTACTGAAATGTATATGAACAAACTGCTCCATCTGCTTTTGTTTCATGTATTTAGGCATTCTATTTGTAAGTGGCTGTATTAATAGGCAAAAAATAGAGCTCAAGACAAAAATTGTTGCTATAGATAAAGGAGGTCATTTTAGAACAAAAGGTTCAATCTATCATGAAGGATATAAAGATTAGGGCATAACCAAGTCTATAAAAGAAAAAAAATTCTTTGAAACAATCAACAAAACTGACCAATTTTATGTATACTAAGATGGGGGAGCAATAAAAAAGTTCTTGCTATGCAGTTCAGTTGACCTCAAGATAAATCTTTTCTTGGTTTATCATTGTGAGACCTCTGGAGTGTTTAGGAAACATAAAGTCATGAAGAATAAAATAGAGGTCACGTGTAGATCTAATGCAAATGCCTGGGTAACAAGTATACTTTTTCTTGAGTGGACTTTCAGTCATACTGTTAGCAAATATCTAACAAATGCTTACCATTGAAGCCTCTTACCATGGACAATGCTCCCACTCACCTACATGATTTGGAAGAATTGGCTGAAGAAGTCCCATGGTTTTCAGTTCAGTTCCTCCCACCTACTACAACTCCTCTATTGCAGTGTGTTGACCAGCAGGTTATAGTTTACTTTACTAAGCTATACCCAAGAAGTTGTTCCTGAAATGCTTCAAGATGGTCTCAGACACAGATTTAACTCTTACAGAATTCTAGAAAGAATATTACAATAATCTTTCCTGTGTAGTATTAATTGAGAAATCCTAGGCCAGTGTCTCTCTGAGGACACTGGGATCTACATAGAAGAAAATGTGACCTAAAATTATATAGGAGAGAGATTTTGAAGGTTGTATAGGGAAGCCTGAGCCTTCAGTTAACTATGTTATTGATAACATTGTCAATATAGCAGAGGCCATAGCTTGCATGTGGACAGTTGAGGAACTGGAGAAGGAAACTCAGAGGAATTGCCTATAGAGGAATTTCAGCAACTTCTGGCTGAGCAACAGGGAATGGCAGCTAAGGAGCTTTTAGAAGAGGAAGGTGAATATCAGCAATCAGTGCAGCGAAGTTCCTCTTCTAAAATAAAGGAAATCCTGAAAAAATGGACAGTGCTACAAATATTTGTGGAGAAGACCCACCCAGACATAAAAAGCCAATAATCGCATTCACTTCATTAATGACAAATGTCATGTCATACTACTGAAAGTATTAAAGAAAAGACAGAGATAGACAATGTTAGGCCAGTTTTTAGTTCTGAAAAGATTGAGACAGTCAACCAGAAACATGTCCAGGAGAGTTTCAGACTCTCCCAAGGAGAGAGAAGATACCAGAGGGCCAGATTCCTGATGTTCTTATGGAAGGGAACTTTCCTTCTAAACAATAAACACCTTCCATTTTATCTTTCCTTCCTGTAAGCCAAAGATATTAACTTGAATGGTGAATACAGTATAAAATTTTTGTTTCTGGTAAACTAGCACATTTTATAACATTTTGGTGAATACTTTAGGAAAATTCTTGGCATTTCTGATGTTATACACATTATATAACCCCTTTTATTATAAAGAGTTTAGGTAAAGGATGCTTTGGGAGATCTGAAATGCATTATGGGTATTTACATTATTTCTCATGGGAAAAATAGCTATGACTTGCAACCAAGTTGAATCAAAGCCGGCCGTCATGAATGGATTGAGTCCACAAGTCAAAGTCCATTGTAATTTAATTGGTACATTTTAAATATACATAATGATCATATTCATCGTAGGGAATTTATACCTATACACAATATATCTTGATTCTTCTCTTTTTTTCTATCTCACACTTGTATCCAACACCATCTACAAGCAGTGAAACCTATCTGGCTGAGCAAGAGAAGTTCCTGGTCTTGCTGAGTTATCAGACTGATTTCCATGCCTTCACCAGTGCCGAGATTGGTCCATGGCCACCTACTCAGGAACTGGAGAGGAGATGTTGAACACCAGTGTGTCTACTCAGCCTTTGATCCTCTCTCAATGTTAGTGGAATGTTAGTAGAAGAAGGAAGAAGATTATCTTTCCCTTTGATTCTAAGAGTGCCTCTCAGCCTCCCAGGCATGTGATCTGCTTCCAACAATTAATGTCCCTGTGCCTGGTTGGGGATGACTGGCTGGTACCAAAAAGAAACAATGAGCAGCATGAGGTCTGATTGGGCAGCTGCAGGACTTCTGAGAAGATGGGGGAGCAGTAACAGCAATAAATCAACTTTTCCAAGATTTGGGTTCCAAACTTGAGAAAATAACAATTTGGGGAAGAACAGAAGAGTGGAGGTGGATCCTGGGAACCCAGGAATGATCTGAAGGGAAAATTGGAGCCTATGGAGAAATTGAAGAGAACAATGCAGAAAAAGGAAGAGGAAATCTTCACTTTATTCCCAGTTCCTGGTTCATGACAAAGGAAGATTGAATCTACAGAGACAACACTGAAATTGGGCAACTCCAAAGAACTTCAGGGGAAAAACACACCAGGGGAATGGAGCAGTGGATGCTGTGCATTACAGCAGCTGATGACTGACTCCAGTCAAAGTGTCTGCCATTTCATCTGGAGACAGTGCCTGCACCATTTTAGGGAGGAGTTTTGCAAATGAACCTGGGATTCAGAGCAGCCTGCAGGTTAGCTTCACCTCAGGGCTCACCTCATAACCAGAGGCCAAGTTCAATTTCAATTTCTGTGCCAGAACTGGCATCACACCACAGAACAGGAGTGACGATTGTGGACATCCTTATCTTGTTTATGATTTTACAGTGAAAGCTTTCTGTTTTTGACAATTTAGTATAAAATCGGAACTTAATCTGTCATAGATGGATTTTATCAGGTTGAAGTAAAGGTCTATTCTGATTTTCTCTAAGATTTTTATCATGAATAGGTGTTGGACTTGGTTAAATACTTTTTCTGCACCTATTGAATTGACTATGTGTGTTTTGTTCTTGGTTCTTTCTGTTAATGTGGTGTACTACTTTTATTAATTTCCTAGTATTGAACCATCCTGCATTCCTGGGGTGAGTTCTACCTGTTGTGGTATGTAATCTTGATTATTTGCTGCATTATGTTTGCTGGTATCTTAGTGAGGGTATTTCATTTATGTTCATTAAGGACAATGGCCGGTAGTTTTCTCTTTTGGTTGGATTCTTCTCTGGTTTTTGTATCAGGATAATGCTTCCTACCAGGTATGACTTTGGGAATATTGCTCCCCTTTCAACTTCAGTAGAGTTTGAGGAGTAGTGACCTTAGATCTTTAAATTTCTTGTAGAATTCATCTGTGAATCTATCAGGAGCTGGGCTGTTTTTTTTGTTGTTAAGTTTTTTAAAATTAATTTTTCAATTTCATTGAATGATATTGGATTATTCAGAATTTTTATATTTCCTTGATTCAGCTTTGAGAATTAATATGTATCTATGAATTTATCCATTTCTTCTGAATTTTTCAACTTATTAGAGTACATGGTCTCAAAATAGGTATTGGTGATTACTGAAACTCCCACAGAGGGTATCAGTCTAACCCACCCAACAAAATTGAACATGGATGAAAAATAAAGACAAGGAGAAAATACTCTGTAGTTGGGGAGCTCTGGGATCACCAGTTTTCTTTGTGGAACAAAAGACCATGAGTCCAAAAGCTCATGGTTTTCATTAGTATCAGTCAGGGAGGCAAATGGGGTAGCAGCAGAGAGCTAGGAAAAAGAAATTTTGTAAGCATTGGTTGTAATGAGAAATGGAACAATTTTATACAAAGCAAAAGGTTCTCCAATTAGAAATACAATGGATAGCTTGACGTATGCAAAGCTGGCAACTTTACCGTTAGGGCGGTATACTTTTTCTAAGTCCCATGATCTCAACTAAGATATTACCTCATGTCTTAGTCTCTTAGCCAATTAAGGGAACATGTGGTTCCATAAGGCAGGTTCTGCATATTTGAGCAAATAGAATTGAAGTAAACGCCAGTGAAAGATGGAGACAAAGAGCTTCATTTCTTAGGAGAGCAGAGCTTGAAAATCTGCCACAATGATCTTCTGGGTCTCTGTAAGATCTGTTGTGAATTTACTCATTTCATTCCTAATTGCATGGATTTGGATCTTCATATTCCTTGTTTTAATGAGGCTGGTCAAGAGTTTGTCTATTGCATTTAACCTCTCAAAGAACCAGCTCTTTGATTCATTACTTCTTTGTATTGTTTTCTTAGTCTCTGTTGCATAAAGTTCTCATCTGATGTTTATACTTTCCTTCTTTCTAAATGCTTTCAGTTTAACTTACTCTTGCTTTTCTAGAATCTTAAAGTTTAGAATTAAGTTATTTGAACTTGTTCTGTTTTTCCGATGTAAAAACAGATTTCTGATTGTGTCCTATAAATTCTAGTGTGCTGTATTATCATTATCATTTAATTGTAGAAACTGTCTGATTTCTTCTTTAATTTCATTTGTGAATAATTGGTTGTTCAGAAGGGTATTATTTAATTTACATTCATTTGTGCAGTTTTTGTGGTTTATTTTGACATTGATTTCCAATTTCATTGCACTATGATCTCTCAATATTCATGGGATAATCTCAGTGCCTTTAAATCTATTTAGGCATGTTCTATGAAATACTATGTGGTCTATTTTGGAAAAAGTCCCATGTGTTGCTGAGAAGAATGTGTATTCTGTTGTTGGATGAAACACTCTGTAGATCTCTGTAGATATTTATTAGATATTGGGTTGAATGCTGTAGGTATCTATCGGTCCTTTTGTTCCAAATTTTGGTTCAGTTCTGATATATCTTTGTTGATTTTTTGTATAGTTGTTCTGACTGTGACAGTAAGATGCTGAAGTCTTCCATTCCTATTGTATTAGTATTTATTTGGTGTTTCATATCCATTTATGTTTTTTTCATGTGCTTGGGTGCATCAGCATCTGGTGCATATGTATTTATGATTATTAGCTCTTCCCCTTGAATCATCCCTTCAACAAGTATGTAGTGACCCTTTTTGTCTTTTTGGATTGTTCTTGGTTAGAAATCCATTTTGTCTGAAAATAAAATAGATGCGCCTGCTTTTTTCTGTATTCTTTTTGCACAGATATTTTTTCCATTCTTTGACTTTCAGTATGTGAATTTCATTTTGACTTAAATTTGTTTCTGCTATGCAGCATATTGTTGGGTTTTCTTTCGTTTTCATACTGGGAGTCAAACTCATGACCTCAAGCTTGTCAGGCAGGTGCTATACTTCTGAGTTATATCTCTGGCCCTGGGTATTGTTTCTTGTTCTGTCTGCCAGTCTGTTTCTTTTGATGGTGAATTAAGATCATTCACATTGATGGTTATAATTGATAGATAATGACTGTTTTAGTTACTTTATGCTCGTTGCTGAAACAAAATACCTGAAGCCCAAAGTTGGGAAAGGAAAGGTTTATTTCTTACAGTTTTTGGAGGTTTCAGTCCACACTCAGTTGGCTCCAAGACAGGCAGGCATGGCTGGGCTGCAGTTCATGGCAGCCAGCAACAGCAAACTCGAACCAGCAAAAAGAAAGACACACCTTCTTCCTGCCATTACATTACATCCTGGCTCCACCCCTATGTGGATGGAGCACTGACACCATCAATCCAAGCACTATACAATGAACCATCACAAATGAACAATGCAAACCCATGAGTCCTGGGGGACACAAACACAAACCATGACATTCCATCCCTGGCCCCCAGGACTCATGTACATCCTTTATACAAAAGACATTTAGTCCACCTCCAAGAGTTGCCAAAGTCCTAACAGCTTCAACATTGCTGAAAAGTCCAAGTCCCAAGTCTCTTCCAAGATCTATGGCAAACTCTTAACTGTAAGCTCCTATACAAAAGAAACAAGGTTAAACATTTCTGAAATGCAAAGGCACAAGATAAACATTACCATTCCAAAAGTTACAAACAGGAGAATAGAAAGCATTCGAAACAAAGCAATTCCAACATCCAGCAGGGCAAACATTAAGTCCTAGAGTTCTACACTCAGCATCTGAAGCAATCTGGTTGCAAGTTCCAAAAGCCTTGGGTGATTCCACCCCCAGGGCACTTCCAGTGATTTCAACTCCTGCAGCTTTTCTCTTGAGTCTTCTCTGCTGGCTTTTTGCAGCTTCCCTTGGATCATCCACATTCCTGGCTTTTCCAAACTTCTGGGGTCTCCACTGTACCTTCGGCTTCACTCTTACATCTTTACAAATTGCCCTCTCAGGGGTACACTGCTTGGCCTCCCAGACCCTTTGCAATTGAGGTGGAAGCCATCTTACCCTCAGAATTCGTGTATTTTCCTTGCACCTAAAATCAGCACCTTGTGGATGCCGCCAAGGTTTGCTGCTAGCTGAAGCAGTGGCCAGGCTTTTCTCTCTTTTGGCTGTAGGGGTCAGTTGCCTGGATCGCAGGGCTCTGTTTACCTGATTGTGATGAAAAGCTTCTCTGTGTTGTCGCCATTCTGGAACCTCACGTGGCCTCTGTCACCATTCTGGAAACTCACGTGTCCTCTGTTGCCATTCTGGAGCATGGCACTCTTCATCTTTGCTATGAGGCTGCACAGGGTGGGGACCTGCTTCCTGGGATGCCCCGGGGCCATCTTTCTTATCTCTCTGTTTCTCCTCAGGAATCAAAATCTCAACTCTGTCTTTACAATCCACACTCTTCCTGGAATCTTCCTTCGGGCCAAACTCACAGTATTGGAAATTATCCTGCTGGGCTCTTTGCTCCTGATTTGAAACATAAAGCTGGCTAAAAGCCCCCAACAATAGCCATGCCACAGCCTCAATGTTCAATTGCTTTTTAATTTCTTTTTCAAGATTAATCAGTCCATTGTCCTTTGTGTCAGTCTCAGGCAAAGTCACTGGGCAAAATGCAGACAAACTTTCTGCCAAGCCATAACACACATCATGTGGAGTCCAACAACCAATGCAGTCCTTTCCAGCAGAAACCTCCCAAGCCTGGTCTTTACCATCAGGCTTTCTATCAGCTTTCTGGTCTCTTGAGCTCTGACCAGAATCTCCTCTACAGAACAGCCTAAGCTGCTCCAGCTCTATGCATCCAGGCGACATGTCCAAACCTTTCCAAACTCCACCCATAAGCCATTTCCAAAGCCTCTTGAAAAACATGGCCAGGTATAGTCACAGCAAACGACCCCACTCTTGGTACCAAATTTCTGTCTTAGTTACTTTATGCTCATCGCTGAGACAAAATACCGGAAGCCTAAAATTGGGAAAGGAAAGGTTTATTTCTTACAGTTTTTGGAGGTTTCAGTCCACACTCAGTTGGCTCCAAGACAGGCAGGCAGGGCTGGGCTGCAGTTCATGGCAGCCGGCAACAGCAAACTCAAACCAGCAAAGAGAAAGACACACCTTCTTCCTGCCATTACATTACATCCTGGCTCCACCCCTATGTGGGTGGAGCACTGACACCATCAATCCAAACACTATACAATGAACCATCACAAATGAACAATGCAAACTCATGAGTCCTGGGGGACACAAACACAAACCATGACAATGACTTACCTTGTAGCTATGTTATTTTCCTCTTATTGCTTCCCTTTTTTTCTTCTGTTTAATTGCTTGCCTTGCCTAATGAATTCATTCTATTAGGATTATTTGAATTGTTGTATTTTTCTAAAATATCCCTTAAGTTTCTGGAGTCATACAGTTATGCAGATGTTCATTATGTCTTTTATCATTTTATTTTTTCATCATTAATTTTGAAAGATAGTTTTTTGGGGTATATCAGTTTGGGGTAGAGGTTGTTTTCTTTTAGGGCTTGAAATATTTCAAGTTCTTAACTGAAGGGTTGTGTTGAGAAGTTTGCTGTGTTTCTAATGGAATTTCCTTTACAGGTGATTTGTTTCTTTTCTTTAACAGCTTTTCATATCCCATTCCTGTGTAAATTCTTGAAATATTGATTATTTTATGCCTTGATATTTTTATTTTTGATTAGGGCTGTTTGGAATTCTATGTGCCTCAATTATATATATGGCAAATTATTTTTCTATGCTTGGAAAGTTTTATGCTATTACTTCTGCAAGAAAGGTTTCTTTAATGCCCCTTAGGTTGGCTTCTGAGTTTTCACTGATTCCAGCTAATCTTATATTATTCTTCTTTACATTGTGTAGCAGCTGTTGGGTTGATTTTTCATGGTCCTTTGCTATTTTTAAGAAATCTTTTATTTGACAACCACCAATCACAAAGTTGTCTTCTATATCTGATATTCTATCTTCACATTTTTTGACTCTGCTGTATATTCAATAGAAGTTTTAATCTTCTGGCTATTTGTTTAAATCTGTTTAAGGACTTCAGTTTTTTCCAACCTGGGGCTCCAATCGTATATTTGTCTTTCTTAAGCTCCTTTACTTTTTATCTGTATTTACACTAGATTCACTAACCATTTCCTTCATTATTACCATCTCTTAATTACCTGTGTAATTATTTCAGTTTTGATTTTGTCAAGAGACTTTTTAATTTACTTTGTTATTTCCATGGCTACCATTGCAAAAAATTCAGCTGTGTGACTTTTGATTTCTTCCACCTCAATGTCTCCTGCACTTACTTTGGGCAAGGTGGGTCTTCTCATTTGCATTTCATTTCTGTTTTCTAATGTTTTTGTTTTTTCTGCACTGAGGCTGGTAAATTGGTTATGTAGATAGCTTTATTGCTAATGTTGAGAACTCTTTTGATAATGATTGCTTTTTGGAGATGTCTTCTAGGCATAGCTGGCTTTTGAACATTTAATCTGTCCCAGGATTCTACTTCCTGTGTTTATTAGGGATAAAATATTGTAGCCTGTTTGTTCTTTTTTTATTTAAAGAAAGACAAAACAAAACAGAAAATAAGTAGAAATAGTACATACTTTCAAAGAAAATATTGAACAGTAATAAATCACTAGTTTGTATTTACATATTCTCCATTTACAAATAATTGCTCAAGATACAAAAGTGGAACATATAAAAGGGAATTCCAAAAGGGAGACTGCAAATAGTTCTGTTCAAGTATCTAATAAAAATTAAGTAATATGGCTATCAATCCTATACACTTAAACTTGTATGCATTTATCCATATCTTCACTTATGTTGAGTTTAAGCAAACCAAAGCACATTAAAATCACTGTGATAAAAGATTAATAGTATTGCTGGATTTCACACCATGACACTATGGAATCAGCCCTGAGTACTGTAGTGCCTTTTTTTCCCCTTCAAAGTATTTGTTCATTTCATCATGTGTCATAAGACCAGTTCTTGTAAACTGTTGATAGGTTTTATGGAAGCATGCATTTTTAAAAAATTAAATACTTTTTTAATGAATAAGGGAGAGGATGAGATAAAAGGGGGCATAACAACATAACAATACATGTAGCCTGTTTATTCTAAGAGCCACTTCTTTGGTATTGGGCTGTAGTATTGACTCTCAGACACATGAGATATTGGTATACAAGAAAATCAATTGACCATAGTAACTATGTCACCTTGGCTGCAGTAGTACAATCAGTAATAAAAATAACACCAAACATAAACTGGAAAATGACAAGCTATGATAACTACTACCTTGTTAACTTTGTAATAATAGGTACAAAATGTATAGTTATATACCAATATCAAAGAAATATCAGCATATTATATGCAGTAAATATACTCTCAACAGAGCAATTTTAACCCCTTTCACCATAAAGAACTATTAAACTGTAGTAATATACAGTTAACTATGTGGAGACTCATAAGGATAAATAGCATTAGTATAGAAGCACAAAAAAAAAAGAGAGAAAGAAATAGATTATGAAAAATAAAGCAATGGAATATGTGAAGAATATGGTAAGACTAATGTAAAAATTCCTGTTAAGGAATAAAGGGAAACTAGTAACAGTAACCAAATAGGGAAAACATAAATAATAGGAAATGGAGATTAAACTAGAAGAAAAAAAATAAGAAAAAACACTGGAGTTCACCGTCTTTCTCTTCTATTTTGTGAAGGGCAGGCTAGGTGGAAGACAGTGAGTTCATGCTCTGTAGCCCTCCATTACATCCCAGATGGCAGAGCCAGCTGAAAGACAGTGAATTCATGTTTTGCACCCATTAATTACATCCTGGATGGCAGGCCAGGCAGAAGAGAGGAAGTGTATTCTCGGCACCCTCCATTTCACCCCAGACCATGGGGCCAGCTGGAAGACAGTGAGTTCGCATTCCATGTCTCCTCTATTACCCATTAGATGGCAGGGCTGGCTGATACAGTGTAGTACCAACAGGGAACTCCATGACCCAGGACAATAGCTGGCTGCACAGATGCACACATGCCTTTGGAGTCAAAGTAATCAGGGAGGCCAGCAATGTAGAAACATCTGAAGAAGCAGTGAATGTGGGAGACAATTTTAGTGACTCCTCCTGAATCCAAAACAATTACTGTGACTTTGATTATTTGGAGACTCATGTTTTTATACTGATATGTAAAAAACTGGCTAGAATATTTCCTTCTCTCTTCAATTGATTCTAAGCATTGCAAGTAGGCTAGCTGAGGTGCTCATATGTGATCTCTAGCCAATAGACAATCCTGTTTCCTTGAATAGTGTTCTCTTACAATACAGATATGTACAGAATATGAGCACAAGAGATGTTAGAGCAAATAGCTCCAGGAATATCAACTCGGTATGAGCCTCAAGATAAGAGGCTATGACTCCCCAGGGCACAAGAGTTTGCATATCAGAAACCAAAGCTATAGCCCCCCAAAGCAATTCCACTGCAATCTTAATTGGATTATGTAAATCGATTCTTCTGCATATCTTTACCCCTGCAATTTACAGAGATGCCAATCTTGCACTTGGCTAGCCAGCTCAAGTTACTCTTGAAATCCCCCCATCCTGTCACTCATCCCTGAGCCACTCCCCTTCTTCACAAAATAATAAATTCTGGGAGAGGCCTAGGATCAAGGCCCTTATCCACTTGTCCTCACAAGGATTGGATTTAGGACCCCTTGGCTGCCCTTAACTTGGAATATGTCTTGGTGTTTTTACTCTTGCTATGGGTTGCATTGGTGGTAGATTGGAACTAACTTGCTGGGATTCCAATGATGTCTCAATGGGATTACAAATAACCTTTTGGATTGTGAGGAAAACTAGAAAGAAGACTACAGCACTTGGATGTATGAACTCATTATTCAGGTTTACAATAAGTTAAGAAATAGCAGTTAGACACTGGTGATCTCCACCAGCATAAGACCACTCCTACTCCCCATATCCAGAGGCCAAGATTGGCTCCATACTTATCACAGCTCTGGAACATAACATGGATGTTATCATAGAACTATAAAAGCCAGAAGTATTTTATTCTCCTCTGTTTGTGTGATTGGATATCCCTTCCTTGTCTGATTGGATGTCATCTTGTTTTGTTTTGTACTCTGTGGTCATTTTTGTATTTGAGGGTTTTTTCTTTCCTCCCTCTCAGGTCTCCTTTTTCTTTCCTTCATTTCTTTTTTGCTTTCTTTTTGATTCCTTCTCTTTCTTGTTTTCACAGTTTATTTTTTTTTGTCCTTTTTATTTAAGAAGAAAAAGGAAAAAAACAGAAAAATGGTACAAATAATACAAAATTTAAAAAATGAACAGTAAGAAATCACTAGTTAATATATTACATATTCTCATCTTAGAAATAGTTGTTCAAGTTACAATATTGAAGCATATAAAGTGGACTTTCAAACAGTGAGAGTGCAAACAGTTTTGTTCAATGATCCAAAAAATACTCAGTAGTAATATGGTTATCTATCTTATACACTTAAATATATATGCAGTTATAACCTTTAGAGCACTTTCTTTTCTTTTCTTTTGTACAATGACAATTACACACTTTGGGTTTTATTACTCCCACAGTTCTTATTACTTTTTTTGAAGGGAGTAAAACCAAATGCGACATATCAGAACAGAGTCAGTCAAATCAAAAGGATGAACATAATAGATAATGTAAAAACAAAATATAAGGTGTTCAACAATGGTTACCATACTGCCTCTTGCTATTTTAAGAAGAATTGGCAGTTATAATAAAATTGAACTAAACAGCAAAGAATAAAACCAAAGCATTGGAGACATTACAGGATTTTAAAAGAAAATAATAGTCAACCAAAATGGGCGTCATAATGATTCTTATTGTCTTCACAGCTTTGCCTATACTTTCGAACTTGGTACTATCAAGCAAAGCAGAATAGAGGAAAATCAGTCAAAACAAGATGATGAGGGCAATATAGGGTTTCAAATCAAGTTAATAGGAAATCAAAGTAGGTTACTATAATGTATCCTGCTATTTTTTATTTATTTTTCCCTAAATTAAAAAATAAAAAGAAAAAAATAAATAATTAAAAGAAAGGGGGATTGAGATAAAAGAGGGCATAACAGCAGAACAGCACAGGTCAAATCATAACCATTTAAGCAAAATAGTGTTTCACCACAAGATATTCTGACATAAAAATAGTTACCATAGTATCTCTTTCCTTGAAATCTTTGAGTATAACTTCCTATACTGTAGCACCAAACATATCAAGACACAATAAAACCATTCAAAAGAATGACATTATTATAAGATATTTAGAACCAATTAACAGAAAATGAACAATGGTTTTTATATAAACTCCTTGTCTATAAAAGTTTTTGCTTATATTATCATATATAATAAAATCCAATAAGATACAACCTTTTAAGACCAATGGAGACAGAAGAATACACGTTTGATGGGACTTCTAAACAAGATGATACTAAATCAGCACTAGCTATTATGATGTCTTATTTTCTCCAAAATTGCTGTTCCTACCTTCCGATCTTCTTTGCCTCATTTCTGTTGAGTTCTTTTTCTGTCGTTTGTTGTCAGTTTGTCTTCTTTATTTCATTTTCTGCTCCATTCATTGTGGCCTCTCTGCCACTATTTCTGGAATCTTGGTAGTTTCCTTTTTTAGACCATCCTGCAGTATTCTCTGTAGAGCTGAATTAGTGGTTGCAAATTCCCCTAGTTCCTCTTTATCCTGGAAGCACCTTGTTTTTCCATCAATTTCTAGGGACAGTTGTGCAGGATATATCAATCTTGGCTGGAGGTTATTATCTTTCAAAGCTTGAATTATTTCCCCCCACGCTCTTCGTGATTTGATGGTTTGTGCCGAGAAGTCTGCTGTAATTCTGATGGGTGTTCCCTTTTAAGTCATCTGTTTCTTGTCTCTGATGGCTTTTAATATTCTGTTCTTATATTGGATTTCTGGAATTTTGACTGTTAGATGCCTGGGTGTAGCTCTGTTTGGATTGTACGTGGCTGGAGTCCTGTATGCCTCATATATCTGAGTATCTTTACCATTTGCTAAATTAGGGAAATTCTCTTGGATTATTTCTGTGAATAGCTTTTGTAGTCCATTTGTTTGTGTCCCCACTTCTTCTCTTATGTTCTTAATTCTTAAGTTATAGATCCTCTTATCATCTTCTTGTTTTTGTATTGTTGCTGTTCGTTTTTTTGTTATTTTTAACCTGTTCGTTATTTCATGCTGCCATATTACAAATCTGCCCTCCAGTTCAGATAATTTGTCCTTAGTTTCTTTCAGGCTGTTATGCCAGTTTTTGATAGAGTTTTTAGTTTCCTGGTAATCTCTTTGAACCTGCTTTACGTATTCTATGTTTTCTCTATCTTCTCCATCAAACAATTCTCCCCTTTTTATCTGTTCTTCCATTCCACCATCTGTTTTTTCTTGGGCAGTGCTTAGCCTTTCTCTAACTATTCTGCTTATGTCTTGCTTCAGGTCATTAATAACTTCATTCCTGAACTCATCTATGAGGCTCTGGAGATAGCACTTTATGTCTATTGGTGCTGTGTCTGCTATTGCATGTTTCTCAGGATTGGGGGCCGAGGATCCTTTCTTGTTGCTCCCTCTTCCCTTTTTCTTTGTTCCTTATATTTAAGCGTGTATAGGAGTCTCAGCTTCCTTCCCTGTCAGCCATAGTCTGTTTGAATTCCCCTGGCTAGGTTTTCTTGCCTACCACAGTGGCACCAGGGAGACACAGGCCTGGGCAGTCTATGGTGGGCCTGCCCCTCTAGGTCAACCTACTGAAAGCTTCATCGCTATGGTGCACCTCCAGGTGCTGGGACCTGAGTTGGACTAGCCTATTGGGTCTCAGCCAGCAGCGTCTTGCAGGCCAGGCACTCCCCACTAATCCCGCTTGAGAGGGGGATATGTGACTGAAGTCACTGCAGCATCTCATTCTGGGAAGTCTTCCCGGTCTGAGTATGTCCTCTGCTGAATCCTCCTTCTCTGTAGAAGGGCCCTGATCTGCTCACTCACTGTGGGTTGATGCAGGGCACCTGGCCAGTCCCACTCCCAACTTCTTTCAATGCTTCCCACTCTCTGAGCTTTCGTGCCTCTCTCCCCACTGTGCCAACTGGGATGTAACAGAGGCTGTAGGTAATTCAAATCACAGTTTCCAGTGGCATGGGTCTGGCTTCCATGCTGAGACCTTATCTGTTCCTGGATTGTGTTTCCAGATGGTTTCTCTTAATTCAGTTCCTTCCTGGGTCAGCAAAGAATATCCCCCCTTGCCTGGGACTTCCTGCCTGACACCATTCCTAGATTTCAAGTGTGGTTTCTCAGAGAGCCTCTGAGGCTGCTGCCATCTATCCGCCATGTTCTTCTGGACCTCTGTTTTCACAGTTTAGGTTTCATACTTTTTTTCTTTTGCATTTTATTCTGTTGATCCTCTCTATCTCTTCAACTACTTCTTGAATTTAAACTTTTAAGTGAGCTATCATTGTCCTTGCCCTTTCTGATTATTTCCTTACCTTCTATTTCATTCCTTCCCTCTTGTATACTCCAGTTTCTGAAAACTTGGGTGATCATCCTTTGACCTCTAGTTTGACTCTGTCTTAACCCATTCATCACTTTAGCATGTCCCTTTACCCAGCTTAACTCCCCCACCTCCCACTGAAGGGTAAAATCATTCCACTAAGGGGAAAGCCATTGCATGTGAGTGCATGGTATATGTTAGATTTCATTATATAACCATAGAGTTTTCTCCTGAGGATGAATGTAGAAGGTTAATGGTTACCACAGTTTATCAATAGATAAGTTGTACTTGAACCTATTGTTATTACTAATTGTACCTCATTAGCCAGGATTCCATACATGTTATAAATAGTTTTTCTCCCCCATATGGTAACATGGTGATTGTATGGGGCATAATCATCACCACAGCCCTCTACCAAAGACTGGGTGCTGAATCAAATAGTGATTTTTCATCTTTTAAAAATTAGTAAGGTAGGTTCTTGGGATAGCTATAAAGAACCACCTCACATTTAGAGGACATCCCTGAAGAATAGACATCTGTCAGGCTGAACTCTTGAAAACATAGGTGTAGGCAACTTCATGAACAAAAGCCTGCCCCACCCCTGCTTGCACTCCAGTATGCTGGGAAAATTAGCAAACAGCCCTATACCAGTGCAACCAATGGTCACCATCAGATATTCCTAGCCAGTATGGGCTAGAAAAAGCAAAAAACTCTCTTCAGATAAATTGTAGCCAACATAGGAAGTGCCGAGGACCCACTACCCACTTGTATGGAAGAAACCAGGAACATGACAAGAGGAAAAAGCAAAAGGTGGTTTCTGGCCTCCAACCCAAGCAGTGCTGGTCCAGGAGATGTAAACAGGGAAGAGATTGGGAGTCATGCATATGCAGTTTCTGAAGCAACAGGCACTGAAATAAACAACTTCAAGAGACTATAAAGGAACTTAGAATCAAGATACTATCCCAGGTAAAAGAAGAAATGAGAAACATAATAAAAGAATTGCTAAGCACCTCTAAAGAAGACACAGATGGAAGAATAGAGAAGCATAGAAAATGAGGGAAACTTTCAATGGAGAATATAAAAATAATTTAGAATACATGAAACAGATTAAAAGGGATTACCATGAAATTAAAAGCTCCATTGAAAACTGGCAAAACTGCTTGAAAGAAACTAAAGATAGACAATCAAACCCTGAAGATAGGTTTGCAGCTTGTGATCACAAAAGGAAACATTTCTTAAGAATAACAAGGAACTAGGAAGTGACAATACAAAGGCTACAAGATGACAAGAGAAAGTATAACTTAAGAATAAAAAATGGGAATGAAGAATCAGGGGTAAACACAAGTGAAATAGAAAGGCTATTTACAGAAATAAAGAAAACTTCCCAAGCATAGGAAAAAGAAATTATATTCAGATAAGTGAGGTATACAGAACTCAAGCCAGCTGTAACCAAACAGTCATATAATAATCAACATCCCAGAAATTCAACACAAGAAAAGCTTTCAGATAAAAGAAACATCACCTATAAAGGAAAACCCATCAGAATCATGGCAGACTTCTCAACACAAAACCATCAAATCAAGAAGAGCTTGGAATGAAGTATTCCAAGTCCTGAAAGAAAATAACCTCCAATCCAGATAGATGTACCCTGAAAAACTATCTTTCAAAATTAATGGACAAACAAGGTGCTGGAACTGGGGGAGTTCATGTCCACCAAACCAACCCTACAAAAATATTGAAGGATATTCTAGTGAGAGAAAAAAAAAGAGGATGATTTCAGGAACAGTGACAGAGGGAGCAAACTGAATGTAGCAGACATTGTTATGAAGAGGAAATTTAGACAACCAATGGCAGAAAAATAGCATGGCAGAGATGAGGCAGAGAAGTCTGGCTGTAATAACTAATACAGATGGCCTCAATTCACCAACAAAAAGAAACACAGGCAGAGTGATCAGGAGGTAGGGTCCATCAATATGCTTTCTATAAGAAAAATATTTAACTCAAAAAGGGGTTTATAGAGTGAAAGTCAAAGATGAGAAAATAATGCTCTAAGTGACAGGGAACCATAAAAAAAGTGGGGGTAGCTTGTCCATCAGCTGCAGATTGGTTAGAAACCCATGAAAATTTTATACAATGGAAAACTACTCAGCTATAAAGAAAGATAACCTTGAGGCTCTTGTAGGTAAATGGATACAACCTGAGATCATGCTCAGGGGTAAAAAGGTTTAGAATCACTTAGGTAAATAGCAGGTTGCTTCCCTAATATAAAAACTAAAGGTGTTGGTGGGATACAAAATGTACATACATCCTGTGAAAGTGAAAGGGGAGGTATTGTCTAAAAGGGAAGGTAGTGGCCATTGTTAATATCATGATTTGAATCCCATGGTATTCTCATCATTTTGTTTGATTTCATTCTGTTTCAGTTTGTCTACTTGTATGGCATGGACAGTTATTCCAAAGATAGCAGGGTATATTATGGTAACCATTTTTCATTTCCTATTAACTTGATTTGAAGCCTTGCATTGCTTTCACTGTTTTGTTTTGACTGATTTTATTCTATTCTGTTTTGTTTGATAGTATGAAGTCTGATGGTATAGGCAACTACTTTGAAGATAATAAGATACATTATGAAAGCCATTCCGGTTTGATTATTTTTTATTTGGAAGTTCTATAATGACTCCAATGTTTTGTTTTTATTGGGTTTGTTCTGCATTGTTTTGTTCAATTTTATTATGCCTGATGACATGGCAATTCTTTTGAAGATAAGAAGAGGCATTATGGTAGCCATTGTTGACCACATTTTTTTTAAATTAAAAAAAATTTAAATTTTATTTTAATGAGATTAAGACAAAAGAGGACAGAACAAAGCAGATCATAACAGAGCAATGTAAGCATCACAGTACTTCACCACAAGACAACCACATATTAACAGTAGCTACCATAATGTGTCTTTCTACGAAGACATTCCATCACATACAATAATATCAAACATAACAAAATGGTACAAAACCATTCAAGAGAATGAAAGTATTACAGGGCATTCAGAACCAAATAACAGAAAATGAACAATGGTACTATATTATCTCACTTTCCATAAAAATTTGTTTATACTATCACACATATTAAAGTCCAATAAGATACAACATGATACAGTCAATGGAAATAGAAGAACAAAAGCATGGTAGGACTTAAAAGCAAGATGATATTAAATCAGCAATGGCTGTCATAATACCTTGATTTCTTGAAAATAGTTGTTCATACCATCACATATAATACAATCAAACAAAACAGAATAAAACCAATCCAACTAATGAATGAAAATATTATAAGACTTTAAAGCAATTTAATTGGGAATCATGATTACCATAAAATCTTACGTACCCTAACCATTTCTTATGCTAGGGAGATTATACAGTATTTATACATGTGAGTTTGATGTATTTCATTTATGGGTATGGTCTCAAGTTGCATCCACTTATTTATAAATATCTCAATGTGACCATTCTTTATAGCTGAGTAGTACTCCTTTGTATAAAAATACAACAACTTTTTAATCCATTCCTCAGCTGATGGACATGTATTTTGTTTGCAAGGTCTGGCTATTTCAAATTGTGTTGCTATAAAGATGGGTGCAAAGATCCATGGTGTGGTATGATGCTTTCAGTTCTTCTGGGAATATGCTTAGAAGTGGAATAGCTGGGTCCAATGGGACTTCCAATCCCAGGTTTTTGAGGAATTTTCAGACTGACCTCCACAATGGTTGTGCCAGTCTATACTCCTTTCAACAGTGCAGGAGAGTTCCATTTTCCCTACAACCTCTCCAGCATTTGTTGTTGTTGGTTTTCTTGATCTTGCCCATTCTTTCTGGAGTGAGATGGAATCTCAGTGCTGTTTTAATTTGAATTTCTCTAATGAGTAATGATGATGAACATTTTTTCCATATATTTATTTGTCATTTGTATTTCTTCATGAGAAAACTGTGTATTCATCTCAGATGCCCATTTTTGAATTGGGTCATTGAATTTCGGAGATCTGAATTTTTAATTATTTATATGTTCTAGACCAAAGTCCTTTGTCTGAAGGACAGTTCACTAAGATTTTTTCCAGTTGGTGGGTTTTCTTTTCACTATGCTGAAGATTTCTTTTGACACGCAGAAACTCTTTAATAAGACATGATCCTAGATATTGATTCTGGGAAGTATTTCCCATGCAGTTTGATTCCTGTTCATGAATTCTCTACCCACTATGTCTTCAAGATTTTTACCTAATTTGTCTTCCAACAGATTTAGCATTCCTGTTTTAATATTTAGGTCTTTGATCCATTTAGATTTTTGTTTTAGTACATGGTGATAGGCATGGGTCTAATTTTAGTTTTCAGCATATGGAGAGCCAGTTTTTGCAGCACAATTTATTAAAGAGACTATCGTTCTTCCCATGCACATATTTGGTCCCTTTCACAAAGATAAGCTGGTTGAGTGTGTTTTGTAGTTGTGGTTGTATCTTTTAATATATTCCATTGATCTTCAGATCTATTTTTATTCCAGTACCATGTTGACTTTATTACAGTAGTTTTGTAGTATAACTTCAAGTTGGGATCTGATGCCTCCTGCCTTGCCTTTGCTGCTTAGAATTGTCTTTGCTATTCTAGGTCTCTTCTGGATCCAGACGAATTTTAGGAGTGATTTCTTGAGATCTATGAGGTATGTTGATGGTATTTTCATTGGGATTGCATTGAATCTGCATAACAGTTTGGGAGAATGACCATTTTCACAAAATTTATTCTTCCTATCCATGAACAAGGGATGTCTTTCCATTTTCTGAGATCCTCTTTGATTTCTTTTTTCAAGGTATTATAATTTTCCCTGTATAGATTTTTTGCTTTTGTGAGATTAATTCCTAAGTATTTCATTTTTTTGGATGCTAGTGTGAAGGGTGTGGCTTCTCTTATTTCTCTGTCAGTGATTTTGTTGTTAGTGTATAGGAATGCTATTGATTTTTGAGTACTGATTTTGTATACAGCTACATTACTGAATCTATTTATTATATCTAGAAGTCTTTAAATGCAGTTTTGGGAGTATTCTATGTAGAGTGTCATGTTATCTGCAAATAACGATAATTTAAATTCCTCTTTTCCTATCTTTATGCCTTTTATTTCTCTCTCTTGTCTAATTTCTCTGGCTAATATTTCCAGTACTGTATTAAATAGAAGCGTTGATAAGGGAGATCCTTGTCTTGTGCTTGATTTTAAGGTAGAGGCTTTCAGTTTTTGGCCATTTAATAAGATGCTGGATGTTGGCTTGTCATAGATGGTCTTTGTCATATTGAGGCAAAGACCATCTATTCCAATTTTCTGTAAGGTTCTTCTCATGATTGAGTGTTTGACCTTGTTAAAAGCTTTTTCTGCATCTATAGAAATGATCATGTGATTCTTACTTTTGACTCCATAAGATATGGTGGGTTACATTTATTGATTTACATCTGTTGAAGCATCCTTGCATGACTGGGGTGAACCCCATTTGTTCATGGGGTGTAATGTTTTTGATGATTTGCTGTATCCTGTTTGCCAATATTTTACTGAGAAGTTTTGCATCTATGTTCATTAGGTAGATTGGCCTGTAGTTCTCTTTTTTAGTTGGGTCCTTCTCAGGTTTTGGTACTAGAGTAATAATGCTTCTAGGAATGATTTAGGAAGGATTGCTTCCCTTTCAATTTCACTGAAGAGTTTGAGGAGTGCTGGCATTAGGTCTTCTTTGTATTTCTTGTAGAATTCTGCAGTGAATCTGTCTGGGCCTGGCCTCTTCTTTGTAGGTAAGGACTTAACTACATTTTCAATTTTATTAACAGAAATTGGGTTATTCTGCAGTTTTACATCTCCTTGACTTAGCTTTGCTAGTTCATGTTTCTATGAATCTGTCAGTTTCTTTTGTGTTATCAAACCTATGAGAGTAGAAGTTTTTAAAATAGGTGTAAATGATCTGTATTTCTACAGAGTCTGTAGTGATTTTGCCTTTTTCATTTCTTATTGGATGAATCTGAGCTTTTCCTTTCTTCTTTAAAATCAGGTTGGCTAGGGGCTTATCAATTTTATTTATTCTTTCAAAGAACCAACTCTTTGGTTCATTGATTCTTTGGATTGTTTTTTTAGTCTCTATTGCATTGATTTCTGCTCTGATTTTTTATAATTTCCTCCTTTCTTTAGGCTTTGGGCTTGATTTGCTCTTCTTTTTCTAGATGTCTGAGGTGTAGCATCAGGTTGGTTATTTGTTTTCATTTTGTTTTCCTGATGTGGGAACTCAGTGTGATAAATTTTCTTCTGAGGACCACTTTCATTGCATCCCACAGATTTTCGTAAGTTATATTTGTATTTTGTTTGCTTGTAAGTATTGTTTAATTTCTTCTTTAATTTCCTCTGTGACTGACTGATTTTATAGAATGTAATATCCAATTTAAAAGTGTTTGGGATTTTTGCAGTTTCTTTTATCATGAATTTCTAGTTTCATGGTGCTATGATCTCATAACGTGTATGGGATAATTTAAGTTTTTTGCATTTACTTAAGTATGTTCTGAGGGCTAGTATATGGTCTATTTTAGAGAATGTCCCATGTACTACTGAGAACAATGTATATTCTAATGTTGTTGGATGGACCAGTCTGTATACATCTATCAAGTCCATTTGTTCACAGGTTTGATTCAATTCTATTATATCTTTGCTGATTTTCTTTTTGGTTGATCTGTCTCTTTGTGCTAATGGTGTTTTAATGTATCCTGTTATAACTGTGTTATTGCTTATTTGATTTTTCTTTTCTGTTAATATTTGCTTTGTATAGCTGGGTATTCCTGAATTTGGTGCATATATATTTAACATTGTTATCTCTTTCTCTTGAAGTTTCTCCTTAACTAGTATGTAGTGACCTTGCTTTTCTCTTTGGATTATTCTTGGTTTGAAATTCACATTGTCTGCAAACAGAATAGGTACTTCTGCTTTTTGTGTGTGTGGGTATCCTGTTGCATGGAGTATTGTTTTCCATCCATTGACTTTTAGTCTATGAGTTTTCTTTTGAGTTAGATGGGTTTCTTGTAGACAGCATATGGTTGGTTGCTGTTTCTTGATCCATTATGCCAGTCTATTTCTTTTAATCAGTGAATGGAGACGATTTACATTAATGGTTATAACTGTTATATATTGGTTTATTTTTGACATGTTTTTATGCTGTTGTATCTTAACCTTTCCATTTTGTTTAATTGTCTGCCTTGCTTACTGGTTTTTTTCCTATTTGTATCTAGAATATCTTTCAGTATTCTTTGCAAGGTTGGGCTGGTGTTTATGAAGTTCTTCAGCTGTTCTTTGTCATGGAAGTATCTTATTTCTTCAGCAATTTTGAAGGACAGTTTTGAAGGGTATATCAGTTTAGGTTTGAATTTGTTTTCCTTTAGGATCTGAAATACTTCACTCCATATTCATCTTGACTGCATTGTTTGTGTTGGGAAGTCTGCTGTGATTCTGATAGGTTTTCCTTTATAGGTGATCTGTCTTTTCTCTCTAATAGGTTTTAACATTCTACTCTCATGTTGGATTTCTGGGACGGTGATTATTATATGTCTGGGTGTAGTTCTTTTTTGGTTATGGCTATTTGGAGTTCTATATGTTTCACTAATCTGTATGTCAGTTTCCATTCTCATGTTTGGGAAATTTTCAGCTATTACTTCTGTAACTATCCTCTTGATATCATTTGTGTTGTCCCCTTCTTTTCCATTTATTCCTATCAATCTTTTGTTTTCCTTTGCATCATCTTGCAGCTGTTCAATTGTTGTTTCCTGATTCCTTGTTATTTTTAAAAGATATTTCCTTTCCTGTTGTTTAGCTGCAATCTTGTCTTTGAGGTCTGAAATTCTGTCTTCACTTTCACTGAGACAGTTTTGAAAACTTTTAGTGGCGTTTTTGATTTCCTGTATATCTCTGCATCTGCTTCATGTAGTCTGTTTGTTTTTATATTGCTCATCCAGGGATCATATGTTTTTGCACTGTTCCTTTTATTTTTTATCTGTGTCTTCTTTAGATGTGTTAACCATTTCTTTCATTACTTTTATCATTTTTTCTTTTACCTGGGAGATTATTTCTAATTTGAATTCCTTTAAAGCTTCCCAGAGTTGCTTCTTTATTTCAGTTGCTATTATTTCAGATACTTCAGGTATATGGTATATATTTTCTTCTATGTACATGGCTCTTAGGCTTTCTTGGAATGGGCTGGAGGTTTGAGATTGCATTTTGGTCTTCATCTTGTCCTTTTCCTGTATTTCTGTGTATCAAGTGGTGTTCCAAAGCTTCCCCTGGGCCTGTTGGAAATTGCATCCTATGCCCTCAGCTCTTAGAACTGAATGGGAAGTTGCTGACCATGGTCCAGTCAGGCCTACAGGATCTCCCGTGCCACCTCTGGTGTTCCAGGAAAATGGGCAGGCTCCTAACCACTGTAGGTAATGGTCCAAAACTCTCCTGAGGCTATCACCAATGCACTGGAACCTCGCCTGCCCTCACCTCCCCTGATTGAAAGTAGGTTGCTGGGCATGGCCCAGTTAGGCCTGGGTAATCTGCTGAGCCTAGTCTAGTGTGGCTGGAAGTTGGGTGGGCACTTAACCCCTGGGATCAACAATCTTAAACTCTCTCTGGGTCTACTCTGATGTTCTAGAACTCACCTGGCACTGCCTCAGCCCCCCAGGTTGAAAGAAGTTCGCTGGGGATGTTCCAGTTGATCCTGCGAAAACTGCTGAGCCTAGTCTAGTGTGGCTGGAAGCTGGGCAGGCACTTAACTGCTGGGAACAATGATCTTAAACTCTCCCTGGGCCTGTGCTGGTGTGGTGGAACTCACCTTGTGTGGCCTCAGATCCTGGTTTGAAAGATGGTCACTGGGGATCACATTTTGTTTTTAAGTCATGTACTATCTTCATCCTTTTGTTTTTATTGACTCTATTTAATTTTGTCTCATTTAGTTTTATTCTCTTCAAAAAAAATTTGAGACATTTACAGCTAAATTAATGAATCTTGAGACCATATTCTTTTATTTTCATTTATTTATTTATTTTAAAGATAAAATCCAAAAAAACAAAAAAGAATAAATCCAATCAAAAAAGCGGTGAAATTATTACAAGTAGTGCAGGAAATTTGCAGAAGGATAATAGGAAAACAGCAATGGCTACCATAGTATATTTTATGATCCTCACAATAGTTGCCCATTCTATTAGATACAGCAAAATCAAACAAACAAAAAAAACCAGAATAAAACCAATCAAAACAGAACACTGAATAAAGGAAAAGAATTAATTGAAACAAAACAGAACAATATTGGATTTCAAAAACAAGACAGAAGGAATCCCCCATATTTGCTCCCATATTGCATATTGTTATCCACCTAACAGCTGTTCAGATCACCCGCTTGAGGCCAGACAAGTCAATCAAACAATACAAGTATTCAGTTGCTTTTTGTACTTCAGTTTCTATCAGCTCAGTCTGTCCTCCAAAGCAGCTGGTTACTAATGGGGGCAGGAGGAGTTGGTGACTCTCAGTCCACATACTGGTAGCCTCATGGGAAGCACTATCTGACTTTTCTCTTCCTGGATCCCACATGGCTTTCCAGAAAGGCTGGCTAGTTGGCTTGTTGGTGGGCTCTTCCCAGTCCCAGCATGGCTGATTCTCAGGAGACATTATAGGACTTTTCTTTTCCTGGGCCCCATATGGCTTGTGTGGCTTACCAGAAAAGCTAGCTAGTTGGTTCCAAGACCATACTATTAAGTGAAATAAGTTGGACACATATATTTAAATAGCACATTTTCTGTGTGGTGTAAAAAACTCAAAGTGTAAATAAGAACCAAAATGTATAGTAAATATTGTGAAGTAGGAAGTAATTGTTCAAAGGGGAATTGGGTGGATCACACGGAAAAGAAAAAAATGAGAAAAAGAGATGGAAACAAAGTTTGTAAATAAGAAAGAAAGAGGGCTGAAGAGAGGGGAAGGCAATGTGGAAAAAAGGGAACTAAGATATAAGATTTCAGGTACAAATTCCCTATGATGGATGAGAGTTTTACACATACATAAATTGTACCAATAAATGTAATTTAAAAATCTGTTATTGTTTTTGATAAATTACTATCACTTAATGTATTAATTGTTCAATATACTAAAGAAGATTGATGCAGAAGTCTGGGCCAAGTACTATACAGCACATTTGTGAAAGTATTAAAAGTCTATAAGTGAAAAACATACCATTTAAATTTCTCACATTATAATTTTATGAAGAAATCAAATGTGCCTGTTTAATGAAAGATGCCCTTTCTTTGTTGATCTACTATTCTTCTTCAAGTGTAATAAGTAAAAAATGTTCAAGTTTTCTTTGAAAGCTAAGTGTTAGAATCTTCTTCGGTTCCTTTCACTCACAAGCCTGATTTGTAGGGTACCTTAGGGACTCAAGATTTTTCCGTATACAGCTTTCCATATGGCCTCTTTTTTGAACCAACTTGAGATTTTTTTTTTCAGCATGATGGTTGGGTTCTACAGGTAAGTGTTTCTAAAAACAGGGGCTCCTGGTCATCTTTTGTGTCATACTGTCCTGGTTGGAGCATCACTCACTTTTGCCTAAATTCAAAGGAAACAAACTCTACTTTCTGAAAGTTATGTCATTTTCTTGAAATGTAAAAAATTATCTTTTAAACTTTACAAACATCTAATATTCCTTATTTTCTTGAAATTTATTGTGAAAATCAGAGTTGATTAATAATCTATCAATAAATTTTATTTGATTTCTTTTTGTTTCTTTGTTATTATCATTAAAATCAATAGACACTTTGAATAAACTATGAAAATGCTTTATACAGTTTTACACAACAACTAGTATCACTGGCACATATGAAAGATAATTTTGTGCTAATAAATTATCATCATATTATAAATCAATTAGTGTATAATCATATATGCATCAGGATGATTATAGATTGTGGTGTTTTTAAGAGAGTGAGAATTATATCCATCTACTCTGGACAAAATAAAATATAATTTATCTTTAAAGTTGTGTACATTTTCCAACATTGATATTTAATGTAATTCATAGTAAGAAATTTGCATAGAATTAAAAACATGATTATGTGAAATGAACTATAATTCATTGTATACCTCTAATTGTGTGATATATTAGTTGAAATATTTAGGAGATATGATACTTAGATGTATATTCTTTTTTATTTTAAACGAGTAAAACAGAACAGTAAAATGAAACAAAACAGAATTAATAACAGGACGGTAGTAAACCCACAATCATTTCTATATTGCATATTGTTATCCTATAAACAGGTACTCAGACTACTGGCCCCAGGCCTGCGAAGTGAATCAGACAACACAAATGTCAGGTTACTTCCGTCTTTCACTTACTTCAGTTATTATCATTCTAGTCTCTGCCACACCTGGTTGCTTACAGTTTTCGGGGCTGGAGGCAGAGGGGGCTTTTTTGCTGTTTCTCTCCGGCTGACAGGGCCTCTTCCATTACAGGGAGGCTGCTCGGCTTCCTTGCTTCCTCTGCGTGGCTGGCGGGACCCACATTCATGCACAGTGAGGCTCCCTGGCTTCTTCACCACTTCTCCCCAACGCTAGGGCCTCCATTGGCGCTTGAGGATAGGGGCCACACTGCTTCCTTGCTGGCTCTCCCTGTCGGCTGGCTTGGCCTCTGTTGGCATGCGGAGAGCAGGGTCTTCATTCCTTCTTTGTGGCTTCCCAGCAGTCATCAGGACGTTGGCTAGTGCACAAGGAGTGGAAGCCATATTTCCTCTTTGCTGTTTCTCACACAGCTGGACTTCTGTTGGTGCACGTCTGGGAAGAGGCTGCATTGCTTCCTTACCGGTTCTCTCTGTCCAGCAGATCTGCTGCCCTGGTGTTTTTATTTTTTCTGAATTCCTTAATTATCTCTCTCCATGGGCTTCAAGTCTCAGTTCAGATCCTTCCTGTGTCCATGAGACCCACCTCTCTCCTTTTCCTCATGTTGCTTCACTACAGGGTCTGGACACCAGAACTTGGAGAGGTTCTCTCTCTGCTGCTCACCGCTGGACCATTTCCCTGGAAGTCCTTAGATGTATATTCTTGAAAAAGTTTGTGTATGGAATGAACTGTTTACTAAATCATATTTCATTCTTACTGTAGTTTTTAAAATGCCCAACAGAAATCTTTATACTATTGTTACACAAATATATATGGTTATATAAGAAGATTATCTTTTCTTACTATGCTGACAACATAGCAAAAATTTTTTAATTAAATATTTCTTTGCATTACTTTTAAAGTGTAAGCTTTCTTGGAACATTTTAAACACATTTAATAATGTCAAAATTATAATCATCTTTAAGAGCATGACTTTAAAAACCAAGTACATTTCTTTATACAGCTTTCCAATAATTTCTGTTCTATAATAAAGCCAAACCTTTCGTTCATTTTAGAATAGCATAGGTAGACAAAAATCATTCTTGAATTTTAAATATCTTACAAAGTAAAGCACACAAAAAGACCCAAAGAGTTAAGTCAAAATAGGCAAAACAAATAGTTTCTAATACTGGGCAAGCTAACGTGCACATTTAAATATAAGTTATCCATTCTTAAACCAGAAGAGGCAAGTTAGTTTTTGTTCAAAGTTCTTTTTATGCTTTTATGTTAACTATTTTCATACATGGTGTTGCCATTCTGAGGCAGAAAATGTCTTTGTAAATACTGCTTTGAAGGCTTGTTTGACTTGCTGATTCCTCAGAGTATAAATGAATGGGTTCAACAAAGGGGCAACTGAAGTGTTGAGCACGGCTATTCCTTTGCTTAAAGTAACTCTTTCCTTTGCTGACGGTTTTATGTAGATAAATATGCAGCTACCATAAGTGATAGAAACAACAATCATGTGGGAAGAACATGTGGAAAAAGCCTTTTTCTTTTGCTGAGCTGAAGGGAATTTTAGAATTGTCTTGATGATGTGAGAGTAAGAAAGAATTACTAATAAAAATGTGACAATGATTGTCATCACAGCTAAGAAGAAAGCAATGGATTCTAGTAATTGTGTGTCCGTGCAAGAAAGTTGTAGGACAGGAGAAACATCACAAATGAAATGATCAATAACATTTGAAGCACAGAAATCCAAGTTGAGACCCAGTATCAGTGGAGGGAAAATAACCAGGAATCCAGTTACCCATGAACTCAGGACAAGCTGATGGCAAACTTTGTTGCTCATGATGGATGTATAATGCAAAGGTTTGCAGATGGCAACATAGCGGTCATAGGACATGGCAGCCAAAAGAAAAAACTCTGTAGCTCCCAAGAATATGTAAAAAAACAACTGAGATACACAACCATTATAAGAAATTGTCTTTTCCCTGGTTATCATGACAATGAGGAATCTGGGAATGCAAGCAGTTGTGAATGAAATTTCAAGTAAGGAGAAATTACGGAGGAAGAAATACATTGCGGTCTTGAGATGGGAATCCAGCAGGGTGAGGGCAATGATGGTGAAGTTCCCTATCACACTTAATATGTAATTTAGAAGTAGAAATAAGAAAATTACAATTTGTAGCTGAGAATTATCTGTCAATCCCAGAAGGATAAACTGTATCTCTCTTGTATGGTTCTTCATTTCTCTTTTGTCATTTCAATGAAATTCTAGAAATAAAAATGCATAAAGCTAAATCACATGAGTAGGTGTATATCTAAGAAAAGATACACACTCCCATCATACCCACTTAAGATACAATTCTCCAAAAATGTAAGAGTTATGATATACAATCCTATAACAGAAACTTCACTAAAGTTTAAAAGTTCTGTGGAAGTGGACTTGCTCTTGGAAATTGATTGAAATCCTATACCAGTGGACTGTCTTCACCCTTTCTGTTCAGCTTACTGGTTATTCATAAATAATTAAAGTGTATCCAATTGATAAATAAGTTAAATAACATTCTTGTACCAGGATACAAAATTATTAATTTTAAGATTAATTTCATCCAAAATAAACATGCCAGAACAATGAATTAAAACCTAAAGTTAGGTTCTAAACTTTTAAATTTCAAATGAATCAAAATTCCAAGAGCCCAACTATTACTTTTTACAACTTCTTTATAAACTCCTGTTGAAGACATAGATACTTGAAAATGTGTACATGTCACAATAAATAAGTACTACTTGAATCTAAGAAAATGGAAAATAATATATAGCCATGTTTATAAAGCAAAATAAAACATAACATTGTGAGTTCAATATTTTGCTAAATGTAATGAAAATCAAAAGGAAAAATGAAAACAGAACATATACTGCATATCCTCACCATCTCTATGCAGTTATGGGTACTTAGAGTGTAAATCTGTTTTCCACATGTAAATACTCTGAGAGTAAAAAGAAAAAAAAAGTGGTTTCTTATCATGCTGCTTCATACAACAATCACTCATACATTTGGGTGAAACTCAGATTAGTATTCATCTAATTTATTTCGTTGTCCAAATTCTGGTGTGCAACCATAAGAAACTATTATGAAATATTATGAAATATGTACCGACTTGGAGGAAGTAATCTCATTCTGACAGGGCTTTATGGTTGTAATCATTGGTTTCTAGAGAACCAAAGAGGAAAACAGAGTGAATAATAAAGCAGAAGTATAGCAAGAGTGGGAGTCTGATCAGAATTATAAAATGGATTTAACACTAAAAGATTAAAATTTGAGCAGCCCTTTTATTGATTAAGGATACATTTTTCAAAGTTAAACTAAATATCGTAAATCAAATAGCAGCCCTAAGGGTTTAGAATTAAAGTCAGAGATTTTGCAGAACTTTTATTTATTGCTTACTTCTGTTTACACAGTCTTGGGAAAATTAATTTCCTCATTTTAGTTTTTCATGTCTAAAAAAGTTTTTATCTCAGTTACAAAAATCAAATGAGGTGTATACAGAGGATATCAGTGTCTAATGACTGCTTCATACCCAGTGAACAGACCAGTCTATGTCCACAGAGAGTGTCATTCAGTTTGTGTCTGTCAAGTTATACATAGCTACGGGCGTGCCATGGGCCCCCAATTATAGAAGTCTGCTGAGACAAGTCTGGGTCTCTGGGTAATAGAAACATTTTCATTTTAATTATGAAATAAATTATGTAATTTTCTTAAAAATCATAGTTTCATAAGAAGACATACCTCTTGTTCATCAAATTGCAGTATTCAACAGGACAGAATGTTTTTTAAACTGTCAGTTTGAAAAGGGACGTGGTTGAGTTCCAGTTCACTATTAGGATGGAGTGAAGGACACCTGGAAGGAATACAGTAGGAAATTGTGTTTGTAGCATATTTGTTGAAAACAGCTAGGAAAAAAACTGATGTTACCAAAACATAGTTATTATTTTTTTTTAATAACTTTGCTTACATATTTTCAAAATTAAAGAATTAATTACTTGAATTAGTATTCATCTAACATTTATACTCCAAATTCTAGTGTAAAATTGTAAATTAAATGATGTGTATGTTATTAAAGTACTGCAAGCTTGCTTCCAGTTTCTAGAAAACTCAGAATCATTCACAGATTAAAAAGGTGGAAGAATCTGATTTGAAACTGTGATGATTGTAATTTTAGATAATATATTAAAATTTTATATTTTAATGTTAAAGTCCTAATGTATTTCAGCTGGGCATGTTGATGCATACCTATAATCCTAGCACTGAAGGGACTGAGGCAGAATAATTGCCTTGAGTTCATGATCATCTTAGACTGCAGAGCAAGATCCTGTTTCAACGAAAATGAATCCCTCCCTTCAAAAGAAAAACACAGCATAATTTAAAGGATGCATTACTTGGAAAAAATCAATAAAATTCAAACCTCTGATAATCTTGACAAAACATGAAAAGCATATTTTTTTGTAAAAAGACAGTATTAGATATGAGAAAATGGGGCTGGGGGTTTAGCTCAGCGGCATAAACACCTGCCTTGCAAGCAGGCGGTCGTGAGTTCGATCCCTGGTACCAATAAAGATGAAAAAGACAAAACAAAACAAAACAAAACAAAAAGATATGAGAAAATAAAAAATGTTTTTAAATTAGAAAAATTAATTCTGGACATGTTGTGGAATGCCTATAATCCCAGAGACTATTCTGAATGTTGAGGAAAGAGGATTGCAAATTGTGGTCTGCTTGAATAATTTAGACCATTTCAAACTACAGAATTAAAAATGAACTTGAGGCATAGTTCAGTGGTACAGTGCTACCTTGGCACATGAGAGACCCTGATTCAATCCTAGTTGAGGGAGAGAGAGAGAGAGAGAGAGAGAGAGAGAGAGAGAGAGAGAGACAGACAGAGACAGAGACAGCATTTTTTATGAGAATGAAATGAGATATTAAGAAACAGAATGTTTTTCTGAAAAAATACTCAACTATTAACTGGAAACTACAAAAATATTAAAAAACTAAATGCTGAGATATTTATAAATAAATAGATGCAACTTGAGACCATACTCATAAACAAAATAAATCAAACTCACATGTATATATTCTGTATAGTCTCCCTAGTGTAATGAGAGTACATAAGATTTTATGGTAATCATGATTCCCCATTATATTGCTCTAAAGTCTTATAATGCTTTCATTCATTAGTTGGAATCATTTTATTCTGTTTTGTTTGATTTTATTATGTGTGATGGTATGAACATCTATTTTGAAGAAAACAAGACATTATGGCAGCCATTGCTTCTTTAATATCATCTTGCTTTGAAGTCCTACCATGCTTTTGTCCTTCTATTTCCATGGGTTCTTTCATGTTGTGTCTTATTGGATTTTAATATGTGTGATAGTGTAAACAATTTTTTATGGGAAATGAGATAATATGTAGCCATTGTTCATTTTCTGTTATTTGGTTCTGAATGCCCTGTAATACTTTCATTCTCTTGAATGGTTTTATACTATTTTGTTATGTTTGGTATTATTGTATGTGAAGGTATGCTCAAATATTACAAAGAAAGAGATATTGTGATAGCTACTGTTAATGTCTGGTTGTCTTCTTGTGAAGTGCTGTGTTGCTTACATTGCTCGGTTCTGATCTGCTTTGTGCTGTCCTCTTTTGTCTTAATCTCTTTAAAATAAAATAAAAAAACCCGCAAAACTAAATGTTGTTAAAACCTATGTCCTAACTTCAATAAATTGAAAGCATTTACAAAGCTAATTAAAAATGCAATATCTTCTAAGAATAAACAATTCCACTATATAAAGTGATTGCATGCCACACCCAAGTAACTATGTCCAAAAAACTATGCCCAACATAACTTGAAAGACAAATATAAAAGTATAAAAATGAAAAATAAATAAACCATATATGTTCACTTGAAATATCATATTACTGCAAATAAAGTATTTAAACTGTAGTTATATATGCAAGATGAGTAAATCTTGGACATAGAATATTACATGTAAAACAAGGCAACATATAATTTAGTCTAAATGTACAATACTATGCTGTACACAATACAGTGTGACTGACTGGCACATAAGTACATAAAAACTGAGAGAAAGGGGCCAGGGAGTTAGCTCAGCAGCATAAGTGCTTGCCTGGCAAGCACTAGGTTGTGTGTTTGATCCTGGTATCAAAAAAAACAAAAGCAAAAACAAAAAATTAAGAGAAAAATACGAGAGAGGTGGGTATGTGTGTGCATGTATGTCTGTGTGCTTGTATGTGAAAATATGTTATAGTTGTTAAAAATTGTCTTTTTTCTCTAATGATTATTTCTATCATAATGCCTAAATACTTATAGTTATTGCATGTGCTTGTACATTTCATAGTATTAAAACATGATTCAAAATATTTTTTGGCTCAATTTCATATGAACAACCGTAATTTTGTCATATGATACTATAAAATTATTAATTGCCTGCAAATAAATTAGATCTAAGTTAAATCATACAATGATGTTCCAAATGTTTAATAATTTGTTTTGAGACAGGGTCTTGCTATGCAGTTCAGGCTAGATTTGAGTTCATTTTGTAGCGCAGACTGGTCTCAAACTTGCAATGATCCTCCTGCCTCAGACTCCCGAGTGCTGTGGTTGAAGGTGTGCACCACCACGCTTGGCTCAATTGTATCCTTTTTATGAACTTATAGACATTATATAGGACCAAAAGAATATCTTAGAGAGTGTCAATTTATATTTATCATCTCATATGGTTTCCAGAATTAAAACAATATCAAGATTTCTATGTAGAACAAGTCCAAGTGACCAGGCATTAATAATCAATCGATTAAGAATTTTTTTCACTAAAATTAAAATTATAAAAGGATACTGACTGTCCCATTATACAATGCTTTCCTGAAATCCATAGAAAGTACAATTATACAAAAAAGTTATACATTATAAGGTTAAAGTAAATACTTTATTGGTAGGTAAAACTGATTTAGGTCCCTAGAATTAGTCCTCTCTGTTTAGGTCCATAGAAATACATAATAAATGATAACTATTTCCAAAGTAAAATGACTTGGTAATGAGAATAAAGAAATTTATAAAGAGAAAACATCCTTAGAAGAGTGTAAAATTTACCTTTTTCAAAAAGCAATTAACTGAACTCTCTATTATATAGCATAGGCTAAATGTTATGGTGTCCTTTATTCAAATAAAATACATTTGGAATATTTAAAAATAAGAAGAAATTTTTAAAATAATTTTACCTATTTAGGTAATAATATTTTGCTATGAGGACACACATAATATATATCTCTGTAAGAAATATTCCAGTATATTTTATACACTGAGTTAATTACTTTGCTCATTGCTGAGACAAAAATACATGACATCTAAAGATAAAGGGGGGAAAGGTTTATTAGCTCACAATTTGTAGAGGTTTCAGTCCATAATCAACTGGCTCCAAGGTAGGGTGATTTAGTAGAGGAGCATCATAGAAGAGAACCAGTTCATAGCAAGCAGAAGACAACAAAAGCAAGATAACAAGGAACAAGACAAACCTCTTTCTGTCCCTTATATTTCATTTAGGCTGCCATTTAGGTGGTACCCAATCAATCAGTGGCTTGATTTAGTAATCACACACACTTAAGCACTGTACCATGAATCAATCACACATTTTTAAATCCAGCCACCTTTTTAAAAGCTCCATCTCTCACTGCATAAGTCTTTGGGGAGACATCTAAACACAAGCCATAGCAGATACCCTATTCCAAAATGTTGAGTGTATAAATTGAGTGTATCTTTTACAGTGACTATATATGGTGAGTGCAGATATAGAAATAGTGCTAAAATAAAGTTCTCTTATAGAGAGGTATTAAATTTTATTTATTTATTTATTATTTATTTTAAAAAGGGTAAGATTAAACATAACAAAACAGAACAAAACAGATCATAAGGAAACAATTTTAAGAAACACAGATTTCAAAGCAAGTCCACTGGAGATCTTCACTGTTTATCTTATTGTCTCTAGTTTTCTTCAAAATAGTTGTCCTTATCTTCACACACAGTGAATACATATTGAACATTATAGAACTAATCAGATCATAACACGATGATGGAAGCTTTTTAGGTCTTCAAGGCCTGACATTGGGGAAGTCAATGATGACTACCATAATGGCTTTCATTCTCTTTGTAGTAGCTGTCCTTATCTTTACGTATGCTGAAATTGGACATAATAGACTAGACTAATATCACCCTGAACAGGGAATAATAGGATTGCTAAATTGTATATCATAATGCTACAGAATTAGTACTGAGTTTCTTAGTGTTTCTTCTTCTTCAGAGTATCTGTTCATTACATCATGCATTATACAATCTGTCCCTGTAAACAGTTTAGAAATTCTCCCCATGTGTGAATCTCTACATGTATATCTATCCTTTCTGTATTATAGGGAAAAGCAAATCATAAAAAGACAACAAAAAAATTCCTGAAAAAACATGAAATGAAAAAGATATATAAAACCACAATATTAGGTGATCTACAGTAGTTACTATGCTTTCTTTTGTTATTTCAATAGAATTGTCCACATCATCAAGCATAATACAATTGAACATAGCATTACATAGCTATTTTAATAAAAACACAACTTTGGAGACATTGTAGGACTTCAAAAGCAGTTAATAATCAAACCAGAACGGGTGTCTTATTACATCTTGTCATTTTCAGAGTAGTTGCCTCTACTCTTAGACTTGATACTATCAAGCACACTAAATTTGAATAAAACCAGCCAAGGCAAAACAGTGGTCTAACAAACCAGCTTCAAATAAGATGTCACAGTAAGACAATGTAAGTAATACAGGGCTTCAGTTTAAGTTAATAGGAAATTAAGGATAGTTACCATGGTATAGCCTGCTATTTTTGGGATAGCTGTCTGTGCCCTCAAATTTAGTATGAGTAGACAGACCAGAACAAAATAAAATTAAACTAAACAGAGCAATAAGACTACTGTAGCTTTTAAATCTTGATACACTATTAACAATGTCCTCTGCCTTCCTTTTTAAGGTAATTCCTCACCTTTCCCCTTCTCAGGATGCTTTGTATATTTTGGGTCCCACTAGCTCCTTTAGTTTTTAGATGAGGGGGTCAACCTGTTATCTATCTGAGTGTTGCTGAACCTTTTTACCCCTGAGCTTGATCTTGAGCTGTACTCCTTTACTTAGTTAAGCCACAAGGTTTTCCTTCCAGCTTTGTTGTTCTACACTGCACAAAAGTGTCATAATTTTCCAACCTATCTGCGGCTGCTGGATGAGTTGTTTCTATTTCTCTCTGGTTCCCTGTCATATAGAGCATCATTTTTTCATCTTTGACTTTCACTTTATTAAACCTCCTTCAGGTTGAGCATATTTCCTATTCAGAGCATCTCAATGGATCCTGCCTCCTAATCTACTCTGCCTGTGTTTCTTTTTGTTAGTGTATCAGGGCTATCTATATTAAAGATTATAGCCTACCTTCTCTGCCTCATCTCTGCTATCCTATACTATTTGTCCACTTTTCTCCTTCATTCCACTGTCTGCCCCATTCATTGAGACTTCTCTGCCACTGTTGCTGGAATCCTGGTATTTTTTTCTCTCTCTTTAGAATATCCTTAAGTATTTTTGTAGGGTTGGATTGGTTGCGATGAACTCCCATGGTTCCTCCTTGTTTTGGAAACATCTTATTTCTCCATTAATTTTGAGAGAAAGTTTTTCAGGGTACATCAGTCTGGGTTGGAGGTTATTTTCTTTCAGGGCTTGGACTATTTTCCCCCAGGCTCTTCTTGATTTGATAGTTTGTGTTGATAAGTCTGTCATTATTTTGATGATTTTTCCTTTGTAGGTGATCTACTTTTTTTCCTCTGGCCACTTTTAATATACTGTTCTTGTGGTGGATTTCTGGGTTCTTGGTTATTATATGTCTGGGTGTAGATCTATTTTGGTTGTAGTTGGTTGGAGTTCTGTATACCTCATTTATCTGGATATCATTTCTTTTTCCTATGCTTGGGAAGTTTTCCTTAATTATTTCTGTGAATAGTCTTTGTAATTCATTTGTGGTTACTCCTGCTTCTTTACTTACATTTTTTATTCTTCAATTATAGATCCTCTTGTCATCTTCTAGCCTTTGAATTGTTTCTTCCTTGTTCCTTGTTATTTTTAAGAGATCTTTTCTTTCACAATCACACATTATAAACTCTCTTCAAGTTTCAAAAGGCTAGCTTTAGTTTCTGTCAAGGAATTTTGCCAGCTTTCAGTGGAGGTTTTAGTTCCTGGTAATCTCTTGGTATTCTGGTAATCTCCTGGTATTCTAGATTTTGTTTATATTCTTCACCAAAGGTTTCTCTTCCTTTTCTGAGTTCCTCTATTCTTCCATCTCTGTTTTCTTGGGAGGGGCTTAGCATTTCTTTAATTAATCTTTTTGTATCTTGCCTCACTTGGATTAGAATTTCAGTTTTAAGTTCATCTATGAGACCATGAAGGTATTTATTTATGTCCGCTGATGTTGTGGCTAATATTGTATAATTGATGCACTGTTTCTCTTCTGTATTTATTTTCCTAGGGTCAGTGGCTGGAGGTTTTTTCTTATTTCTATCTCTTGTCATGTTTCTGGTTTCTTTCAGACAGGTGTGTTATGGAGGTCTCTGGCCTGCTTTGTATTGCTTACTGTGTTTCCAAAGCATGATGACTGGGGTTTTGCTGCCCTCTCCAATTTGCTGTTATCTGAATTGCACACAGGAATGATGCATGCTAGCTCCTCACCTCTGAACCAGTCAGAGGTTGCTGTGGGGGACGTCACAGGTTTGGGACAGTTTCATCCCTGGCTATTGGAGTGTGCCTCAGCCCAAGCAGATCCCACCAGTCCTTTCTGGGCCAGGGGTGGCTGACTGATACCACCACAGCACCAGGCTCTGGCCCACTCCAAGATATCTTCCAGCCAGCGACACCCACATTAGGACCCAACCAGCACTCACTGCAACTATTGCAGCTCTCCACCTTGGCTCCACTGCACGCTGTACTGCGTCCTTCCACCAAAGGCCCAGGACTCACCAATTCCCATTATCAGTGGCTGTGGCTTCATCACCAATTCCCATTATCAGTGGCTGTGGCTTCAGCATGAAGTTGGGCTGTGCCCAGCTTCACAGCACTCCCAGCACAGCACAGGACCAGTCTCAGTGAGTGCGTCAGGCTCCAGCCCTCCACTCACGTTTTTCCTTCCTCTTCCTAATTTTCTTTTTCCTTCAGTTTCCTTCTGGATTTGTGAGAGTAGCTCTCCACTCATCTGGCCCTCTCCCTGTGGTCAAATTCCAGCATCTGAGCTATTTTTCCCAGAGAGGATCTCCACCCAGATACCTAGCAAGCTGCCATCTTCAATGCTACTCCCCAGAGGTATTAAATTGTAATAAAATTACTCTTGGTTTAAAAAACCAAGCTATTGTTAACATTGTATCAAAGGAAAAATCAATGTCAACTTAAGTTTATACTCAAATTTCCCTCTTTTTAAAAATTTTATTTAGAACATATTAAAAATACAACAGAATAAGATAAAACAAAGCCAATCTAGACAATGTAGTGACACTGGTACAGAACTTCAAAGCAAGATATTGGGATAGTAGTAGTAGGTACCATAGTATATTTCATTATCTTCACAATAGTTGTCCAGTCAATTAGGTGTAGTGAAATCAAACCAATAGCAGAACATTGTAAAACCAATTGAAGGAGAATAATGAATAGAGCACAACAATCATTACAAAACATAACAGTCATAACCTTTGTCATCAAACAGAGCATAGAAGGAAATCCCCCTTATTTGCTATATTGCATATGGTCATCCTCCTAAGAGATGTTTAGAACCCTGTCTCCAATTGCTGACTGGGTGGGGGAGACCCTCTTACTTGCCAAGAGAGTGGGCAAATTGTTTTCTTGTGCAGCCACCTAAGTCCCAACATGGCCGGGTCTCAAGTAGCTGCTTCTGGTTCATTTCCCTCTTTTAAGGTAAATCTTTAAAAATACATTTTATCTCATTAATTAAAAGTTATAAATCAGTACTTTTTACCAGTTTTGATACTTTTATTACTTAACCCAAAATACTTTTCCTTCTGCATGGTTTAGGTCATTACCTCTTTATAAATTCAAGAACCCTATCTAATTTCATGCATCAGAGTTATCTCCTTAGTAACTGTTTTCTGATTTCATTTTTCTTAGTATATATCTTCTCCTCTTATATTAATTTTCCAAGAAATGATATTCAGGCTTTTGGTGGAAATGTCAGATCTCAGAGGACTCAAAGTCATTCTTTTTTTTTTTTCCTTTTTGGTACCAATATCAGGATCCTGCACTTGCCAGGCAGGTGCTGTGCTGCTGAGCTACATCCCTAGCACCAGAAAGTCATTGTTAATCTCATGTAGATATAATATTTTTCATTTTGTTAACTTAGCTGTGTTCTGACATCTACTTTTTCTTCAGAACATATTGAATGTTTCTGTTATTTAAATATAGATATCAGCATAGCTTGGAAGTGTGGAAGTAGATGTGTTCTTTAAGGAGAACATATTTCACAATTAGTAACATTTAATGACAAATGTCATTGCTTATGGGTGTTAATCAGCAGCAGCAGCCCCAAAAGTGCTATTTTGAAAAGTACTTAAATATGTGCAGTCAATTGTGAAAGAAAACTGTTTTTCAACCTTATTGTTGGATAGATTTTTTTCAGGTTAATGGACATGTGGTATTAATTCTTTTTAAAAATTTATTTAAAGAAAGACTAAACAAAACAGAAAATAGGTAGAAATAATAGATACATTCAGAGGAAAAAAATAAACAATAAAAAATCACTAGTTAATAGATTACGTATTGTCATCTTAGAAATAGTTGTTCAAGTTACAAAATTAAAGCATAAAAAGTAGACATTCAAACAGCGAGACTGCAAACAATTGTGTTCAATGATCCAACAAAAACTTAGTAATATGGTCATCTATCTTACACACCTAAACACACTTGCAGGAGTATCCTTTAGAGCACATTCTTTTTGTCTCTATCTTTTTTTTTTTACAATAACAATTACACATTTTGGGTTTTATTACTCCCACGGTTCTTATTTCTTTTTTTAGAAGAGAATAAACCAAATGTGCAAAACAAAGTAGAGTCAGTCAAAACAAAAGATGGACATAGTACATGATGTAAAAACGGAATACAAAGTGATCAACAGTGGTTACCATAATGCCCCTTGTTACCTTAAAAAGAATTGCCTATATCATCAGGTATAATAAAATTGAAAAAAACAGTACAGAACAAAACCTGTAAAACCGAAACATTGGAGACATTACAGGACTTTAAAAGAAGATAATAGTCAAACCAGAATGGACATCATAGTGATTCTTATTGCCTTCAAAGTAGTTGTCTATACTCTCAAACTTGGTACTTTCAAGCAAAAAAGAATACAGGAAAATCAGTCAAAACAAGATGGTGAGAGCAATACAGGGCTTTAAATCAAGTTAATAAGAAATCAAAAAAGTTACTATAATGTAGCCTGTTTATTTATTTATTTTTTCCTTTATTTAAAAAATCATAAAAAATAAATAAATTTAAAAAAGGGGAGATTGAGATAAAAGAGAACATAACAACATAACAATACAGGTCAGAACAGAACAATTTAAGCAACATAATGTTTTGCCACAAGATAACACAACTTAATAGTAGTTACCATAGTGTCTCTTTCCTTGAAATAGTTGAGTATAACTTTGTATACTACAGCATCAAACATATCAAGACAGTGTGAAACCATTCAAGAAGATGAAAGTATTACAGAACATTTAGAACCACCAAACAAAAAATGAACAATGGTTTCTGTATTATCTCTTTGCCTATAAAAATTTTTGTTTATGCTGTCACATATAATAAAATCCAATAAGATACAATATGATAAAACCAATGAAGACAGAAGAACAACAGTTTGATAAGACTTCAAAAAGAAGATGACATTAAATCAACACTAGCTATTATGATGTCTTGTTTTATTCAAAATAGCTATTCATACCACCACAGACAATAAAATCAAACAGCCCAGAATAAACCATTCCAATTAATGAGTGAAATCATTATAAGACTTCAAAGCAATTTAATGGGGAATCATGATTACCACATACATTTATGTATTTATATCATTTCTTACACTAGGGAAACTATTTTGTATTCATAAGTGAGAGTTTGATTTACTTCACTTATGAGTATGGTCCAAGGCTGCAACCATTTATTTATAAATACCTCAATGTGATCCTTCTTTATAGCTGAGTAGTACTCCATTATATAAAATTACTGCAACTTTTTTATCCATTCCTCTGTTGATGGGCACTTAGGTTGTTTCCAAGATCTGGCTATTACAAATTGTCCTGCTATAAACATGGGTGCACATGTATCACTGTGTTATGATGTTTTCAGTTCTTCTGGGATTATGCCTAGAAGTAGAAGAGCTGGAACAAATGGGACTTCCAATTCCAGCTTTTTGAGAAATCTCCAGATTGACCTCCACAATGGTTTCACCAGTCTACACTCCTACCAACAGTGCAGGAGAGTTCCTTTTTCCCCACAGCCTCTCCAGCATTTGTTGTTGGTAGTTTTCTTGATCGTGGCCATTCTTTCAGGAGTGAGATGGAATCTCAGTGTGGTTTTAATTTGCATTTCTCTAATGAGTAATGATAACCTTTTTTTTTCATGCATTTATTTACCATTTGTATTTCTTCATCTGAGAATTGTGTATTCTTCTCAGATGCCCATTTTTGGATTGGATCTTTGAATTTTGGGAGTTTGATTTTTTTTAATTCTTTATATGTTTTAGACAGAAGTCCTTTGTTTGAGGGACAATTCACTAAGATTTCTTCCCAAATTGTGGGTTTTCTTTTCACTATGCTGGAGATTTTTTTGACATGCAGAAATTTTTTAATAAGAGGTAATCCCAGTTATTGATTCTGGGAAGTATTTCCTGTGTGGTTTGAGTCCTGTTCATGAATTCTCTACCTAATCCTATGTCTTCAAGGTTTTTACTCAATTTGTCTTCCAATAGATTTAGTGTTACTGTTTTAATATTGATATCTTTGATCCATTTAGATTTTATTATTACTACCTGGTGATAGGCATGGGTCTAGTTTTAGTTTTTGAGATATGGAGAGCCAGTTTTTCCAACACCATTTATTAAAAAGACTGTCGTTCTTCCAGTGTACCTGTTTGGCCTCTTTATCAAAGATAAAGTGGTTGAGTAGTTGTGGTTGTATCTTCTTATCTATTCCATTGATCTTCGGCTCTGTTTTGATTTCAGTACCATGTTGATTTTACTACAGTTGCTTTGTCATATAACTTCACATTGGGGATTGTGATGCCTCCTGCTTTGCCTTTGCTGTTTAAACTGTCTTTGCTATTCTTGGTCTCTTCTCACTCCAGATGAATTTTAGGAGTGATTTCTTGAGATCTATGGGGTATGTTGACAGTATTTTTATTGGGATTGCATTGAACCTGTATAAGAGTTTTGGGAGAATGGCCATTTTCACAATATTTATTCTTCCTATCCATAAGTAAGGGATGTCTTCTCATTTTTTGAGAATGCCTTCAATTTCATTTTTCAATATATTATAATTTTCCCTGTATAGGTCTTTATCTTCTTTCATGAGAGTAATTCCTAAATATTTCATTTTTTTGATTGGTAGTGCGAAGGGTGTGGCTTCTCTTATTTCTGTCTCTGTGATTTTGTTGTTAGTGTATAGGAATGCTATTGATTTTTGAGTATTGATATTGTATCCAACTACATGGCTGAATTTATTTATTGTATCTAACAATCTTTCAATGGAGTTTGGGGTCTCTCTATGTAGAGTATCATGTAATCCACAAATAGTGATAAATTAATTTCCCCTTTTCCTGTCTTTACACCTTTTATTTCCCTCTCTTGTCTAACTGCTCTGGCTAATATTTCCAGTACTGTATTAAATAGGAGTGGTGATAAGGGACATCCTTGTCTTATGCCTGATTTTAAAGTAAAAGCCTTCAGTTTTGGGCCATTTAGTAAGATACTGGCTGTTGGTTTGTCATAGATGGACTTCATTATATTGAGGTAAAGACCATCTATTGCAATTTTCTGTAAGGTCCTTATCATAAATGAATGTTGGACCTTATCAAAAGCTTTTTCTGCATCTATGGAAATGATCATGAAATTGTTATTTTGCTTTATTGTTATGGTGGATTGCATTTATTGATTTACCTATGTTGAACCATGCCTGCATTCCTGGGATGAATCCCACTTGGTCATCTTGTATAATGTTTTTGATAATTTACTGCATCCTATTTGCCAATATTTTGTTGAGGATTTTGCATCTGTATTCATTAGGGAGATTGGCCTGTAGTTCTTTTTTTTAGTCGGGTCTTTCCCAGGTTTTGGTACTAGAGTAATATTTGTTTCCAGGAATGACTTAGGAAGAATTGCTTCTCTTTCAATTTCATTAAAGAGTTTGAGGAGTGTCGGCATTAAGTCTTCTTTGTACTTCTTGTAGAATTCTTCAGTGAATTGATCTGGGTCTGTGCTCTTCTTTGTAGGTAAGGACTTAATTACATTTTCAATTTCATTAATAGAAATTGGGTTATCTAGCAGTTTTACATCTTCTTGACCTAGCTTTGCCACTTCATATGTTTCTAGGAATCTGCCTAATTCTTCTGTGTTATCAAACCTTTGAGAGTAGAGGTTTTCAAATAGGTGTTGACGGTCTTCTGTACTTCTATAGAGACTGTAGTGATTTCACCTTTTTCATTCCTTCTTGCATGAATTTGAGCTTTTTCTTCCCTTTTTAAAATAAGGTTGTCTAGGGGCTTATCAATTTTATTTATTATTTCAAAGAACCAACTCTTTGATTCATTGATTCTTTGGATTGTTTTCTTAGTCTCTATTGCATTGATTTCTGCTCTGATTTTTATAATTTCCTCCCTTCTTTTGGCTTTGGCTTGACTTAGTATTGTTTTTCTAGATGTTTGAGGTGTAATATCAGGTTGTTTATTTGTATTCATTCTGTTTTCCTGATATGGGAACTTAGTGTAATAAATTTTCCTCTGAGGACTGTTTTCATTCCATTCCACAGATTCTGCTAAGTTTTATTTTTATTTTCATTTGCTTGTAGGTATTGTTTAATTTCTTCTTTAACTTCTCCTGTAACCCCTGATTACTCAAGAGTGTGTTATTCAGTTTCCATGTGTTTGTGGGATTTTTGCAGTATCTTTTATGATTAATTTCTAATTTCATAGAGGTATGATTCAATGACTTGCAAGGGATAATTTTAAAACTTTTGCATTTATTTAAATAAGTTCTGTGAACTAATATATGGTCTAGTTTAGATAATGACCCATGTAACACTGAGAAGAATGTGTATTCTCATGTTGTTGGGTGGAACACTCTGTATATGTCTATCAAGCCCATTTGTTCATAGGTGTGATTCGGTTCTGTTATTTCGTTACTGATTTGGTGCATATGTTTTAAAGACTGCTATCTCTTCCTCTTGAAGTTTTCCCCTAAGCAGTATGTAGTGACCTCAATATCTTCTGATCATCATTGGTTTAAAGTTCACATTGTCTGCAAACAGAACAGCTACCCTCCCCTTTTTTGGGTTCCTGTAGTATTGTTCATGAAGTATTGTTTTCCATCCTTTGACTTTTAGTCTATGAGTATCGTTTTGGATTAGATGGGTTTCTTTTAGATAGTATATAGTTGGATGTTGTTTCTTGATCCATTCTGCCAGTCTGTTTCTTTTAATTGGTGCATTGAGTCCATTTAAATTAATGGTTATAACTGTTATATGTTGGTTTATTATTGACATGTTATCTTTCTGCTGTTGCATCTTTATCTTTCTGTTCTGTTTAATTGTCTGCTTTGCTTAGTGATTTTTTCCTAAGTGTATCTAAATTGTCTTCAGTATGCTTTGTAGGGTTGGCGTGGTGATCATGAAGTTCCTCAGATGTCCTTTGTCATGGAAGTATATCTTATTTCTCCATCGATTTTGAAGGACAGTTTTGCAGGGTAGGTACATCAGTCTAGGTTGGAAGTCATTTTTCTTTAGGATCTGAAATCCTTCATTCCATGCTCTTCTTCACTTTATTGTTTGTGCTGACAAGTCTGCTGTGATTGATAGGTTTTCCTTTATAAATTATCTGTCTTTTTTCTTTGACAGCTTTTAATATTCTATTCTTATGTTTGATTTCTGGGATGAGGATTATTATATGTCTGCGTGTAGTTTTATTTTGGTTATGACTATTTGGAGTTCTGTATTCTTCACTGATCCTGATAATGGTTTTCAATCTCATGTTTGGAAAATTTTCAGTATTACTTCTCTAAATATCCTCTTCACATTCTTTATATTGTGCCTTTCTTTTTCATTTTATCCATGTTAGTCTTATGATGTTTTTCTTTGCCTCATGTTGCAATTGTTGAATTGCTATTTCTTGATTCCTTGTTATTTTTAAAAGACCTTTCCTTTCCTGTTCAGTAGCTGCAATCTGGTCTTTGAAGTCTGTAATTCTATTTTCACTTTCATTGAGGAAGTTTTTCCAGCTTTCAATGGAATTTTTGATTTCCTGCGCATCTGCTTTATGTATTCTGTTTTTTCTTATATTGCTCATCCAGGGATTCTATCTTTTGGTTTAGTTCTTCCAATTTTTTAACTGTGTTTTCTTTAGATATATTCAGCATCTCCATTTATTTATCATTTCTTGTTTTACTTGGGAGATTATTTCTAGTTTGAATTCCTTTAAAGCTTCCTCAGTTTCTTCTTTATTTAGTTGCTATTATGTCTGATATTTCAGGTGTATGTCATATATTTTCTTCTATGTACATAGCTCCTCTTGTTTCTTGTGATGGGCTGGAGGTTTGAGATTGTAAATTTGTCTTTTGTTTTGTCATTTTCCCATATTTCTGTGTTTCAAGTTTTACTCCAAGATTTCCCCAGGGTCTGTTGGAAATCATGTTCTATGCCCTCAGCTCCTGAGACTCTGGCCACCAGTTCCCCCATTGAGTGTGGGTCACTGACAGTGGTGCAGGCTGGCTCAAGATCTTCCTAGTTGGTCCAGTGCTACACGAAGCCATGAAATTCCCTTTCTGGGGCCAAGCGAGGATCCCAAACTGTCTGGGCTTGTGGGATGATGCGGGGACATTCCCTCCAGGCCTCCCAGCCTCTGGAACTGATGGCACCAGCTTACCTAGTAATCCAGAGTCTGCCAAGCACGGCCAGGAGTGGGGAGGCTGTTGCAGGCCTATTAAGGACCTGCTACACTGGTCCAGTGCAACAGTAGGCCACAAAGTTCCCCTTCTCCATTAATTTCTAGAGACAGTTTAGCATATCAATCTGAGCTGGAAGTTATTTTCTTCCAGGGCTTGGAATATTTTGCTCCAGGCTCTTCTTGACTTGATGGTTTGTGTTGAAAAGTGTCCCATTATTCTGATGGGCCTTCCTCTATAGGGTATCTGTTTCTTGTCTCTAACAGCTTTTAATATTCTGTACTTATATGAATTTCTGGGATCTTGATTATTATATGCCTGGGTGTAGCTCTTTTCTGGTTGTAGGTGGCTGGAGTTTTGTATGCCTCATATATCACAATAACATTTCCTTTTCCTATGTTTGTGAAGTTTTCCTTAATTATTTCTGTGAATAACCTTTGTGTACTCCTGCTTCTTCATACACATTCTTTATTCTCAAGTTATAGATCCTCTTGTCATCATCTAGCCTTTGTATTGTTACTGCTTGTTTCCTTGTTCCTTTAAATATTTAAACATTTCTTTAAAAATGTTTTCCCTTTCACAATCTCACATTGCAAAATTGTCATCCATTTTGGATAATCTATCCTTAGTTTCTTTCAAGGAGTTTTGCCATCTTTCCATAGAGGTTTTAATTTCCTGGTAATCTCTTTAAATCTGCTTCACGTATTCTATTTTTTTATATTCTTCATCAAATGGTTCTCTTCTTTGTCTGAGTTCCTCCCTTCTTCTGTCTGTGTCTGTTTGAGGGGTGCTTAGTATCTCTTTTATTCTTCTTCTTATATCTTGCTTTACTTGGCTAAGTGTTTCACTTTTGAACACGTCTGAGGTCCTGAATGTATCTCTTTATGTCCACTGGCACCATATCTGATATTGCATGTTTGCTTTTCTCATTCTCCTTTGTATTTACCTGTCCTGGGTCAATGTTCTCAGGGCTGGGACCTGGGGACTTTTTGTTGTTGCTCCCTTTTTCCATCTTTTTTGCTTCCTCCAGGAGGCCCCAGTTCCCTTCTTTGTTGGTTACAATTCTTCTGAAGTGCACTGGCTAGATGACCCTTCCCACTGCCATGTGCTAGTGAATTGCAGACAGGGACAGTGTATCCTGGCCCCTCCTCTCTGGGTCAGTCAAGCTGCTGTGGCCTGCACTGTATTACTTTGTGCCACCTTCCCTCTGGGTCAATCAAACTTCTGAGGCTTCACTGGGTTAGTGTGGTTAGTGTGTGCCACCACAGTAGGGACTTGATTTCGAATAACCTATTGGGTCTCAGCCAGGTCATGTGACCCAGGCCTAGCTCACTCCACTAATTCTGTTTGGGAAGGGAACAACTGACTGAAGTCACTGCCACCCCTTGTACTTGCCAGGCCTGTCCGGTCCCAGAATGTCATCTGGCATATCCCCCTTTCTATGGAATGGCTCCACTCCCACCAGTCACCACAAGTCACTGTAGGCACCCAACTCAGGTCTCCATTCCACTCACCAATCCTCGAATTCAATGTAACTGCATCTCCAGTGAGTCAAAGCGGTGGGACCTTGGATGCCTCGGCAAGTCACGGCGGCCCTTCGGCAAGTCATGACTGGACCTCGGATGGCCAGCAAGTTGCCCATTGTGCCGCAATGTTCCTGCCGGAACACTGAACCTTTAGCCCATCCAATAATAGTACTGAGACTGTATGTTTGTTGGTTCTTCTCACCTTAGTTTCTTCTTGGGACGAGAGAATTCATCTCCTTCTGTTTGGGGTTCCCCACTCTGTATTATGTTGAATTCTAAGTTGACTATCTCAGGGAGCCTCTGTAGCCAGTTGTTATCTATGTGCCATCTTTCCTTTGATAGATTTTTAAACTGTTTGGATTTTATCCAGAGAGAACTAGAATAATCATCATTCCCTCCTCAATACTCTAGTGCAGTGTTTGGTTTGAACAATGAAAGCACTAGAAGTACAGGGTTAAGTGTAAAATTGAAAATTCATCTTTTTTGTATCAATAAACTCATAATATAGAAAATGAGCAATTATTAATGATTCACAAAAGAAAAATAAAATATTAGGCTTAAACTACTATTTGTTGCATTTAGGTAATTTACAATGTATATTCAATTATTCCTAAATTATTGAAAGAAAACTACTACATTACCTACCATTAGAAATATATGTTGGAATCTTTTATTCTCCCCAGCAAACAGGAATAGCCATGATTAAAGGCAAATATTAGAAAATTATATTTAGTTTCACTTATAGGACTACTGACTTAAAATTATCTCTCAGGTTAGTTCAAAGTAAGGAGGAAAGATACATAGGATTTAGTAATTTGTTACATTTTCTTCACCGTCAGATGGTTGCATATATGTCTTACATAATAAAGCTTTCGGCCAAAGTCTTTTAAAGACAGATAAACAGTAAGACATATCCAACTATCCCATCTCACAAAACATCACAAAGATTATGATATCTGAGATGATTTAATAGAAGTTAGGAAATACTCATTTCCAATTACTTAAAAGATATAATTGTTTTTCTATGGAAAGTGTCATGGGATAACATCCCTAAGGAAAAATAAGAAAAATTAAAACACATCCAAAACAACAACAACAACCACCAAAAAAATCTCAACAGTTGCACTTTAGTCTTTCCAATTTAATAAAAAGTAAATTTACTATTTCAAGCATGACAGATAAAGTACCATTGTGCTTATCACATTAAAAATAATTATATCAAAACAATCATGAAGACTTTGCAAACTAACAGGTTATTTTGAATCATATGTAATACAAACTGTCAAACTATCATGATAATTACATATAAGCAATAATTACTTTGGAAAATTTATTTATATTCCAATTAAATAGCTCTTTCACTAGAGTACTAGCATCTGAATACTCAAAGGAATATTACTTTCACTTACTTTTGAAAAGACAAAGATACTTAATATTATCAAAGGTACAACTTTTATGTAATGGTATGATTTTAAAACAAGTGTTTGAGTATGTTCTTCAGTAGTTTCAAAACTAATACCTAAATTTAATCTTTCTTGTATTTTTATTATTATTAAAAATATGTCATAAACTGAACATTTGCTATGAATGAAGCATGGTTAACTGTTATTATATTATTCAATTTAACCATCAAAATAGGAAACGGGGCATAGTTGGGGATATTACTTGTTAACACAAATGACAGGTAAGAAATTGTGGAAAGAAGATGCAGGCTGGCTGAGTAGAGGAGGAGGCACCTCTGAGAGTCTCTGATGTGATTGAAAAAATGGGAGAGATATACAACCTGATGCAAATATCAGTTTGAATGAAGAGACTTGTAGATTAAACAAAACAATGCATAGGAATTTATGAAGGAATCTGACCACCACATTCTGATCAGAGACTCCTCTAAACCACCCTGCCCACCAGAGCTGCTCCTGGAGACTCAACACCATCAGCCCTGCTATTGATAGTAGCCACTACTCCTTGCACTTTCCCAAGGCTTGTCCTTGGGCAGCCACTACTGCTGGGCTCTCTAAAGTCTTGTTCTCCTCAACTCCCCACTTCCTGTGATCCTACAGAAGATCCCATAGCCCGAAAAAGAGCAAGTGGTCTGGTGTCTAGTGCCAGTGCAATCCCTCTCAGGTTTGTTCTGCAATAAACCTGTCCATTGAGCTCATACCTCTGTTTCTTCTTTTCTTTTTCCTAACAGTTTAAAAGAGGAAAAGTGGTCCAGGAGGAGTGACATGCAGAGCCTCCATCCTCACCTGCCAAGGGAACAGTCATTTTTAGAACTTCACAGACAGCTGGTTCGCCCCTGGCAATGCAGCAGAGTCTAGCCTCAGAAGAACTGCTCTATCCCCAGCCACCCTTTCTCAGACAAATTGCTGCCTGTGTCAGGAGTCTTCAGCATTGGGTTTGGGGCACACATCAGTCACCACCAGGAGTCTGTAATTTATCTCATACCAATCACAACATCAATCTGACACACAGAGCTAACGCTGGTCTGGTTTTATTCTATACTGAGCACTCTGGACTCACTTGCACCTTCACCCTGCTCTCAGGTGCTTCAATCCTAGATCCTGCAGAGACTCTGTCTGACATCTAGCACCAGTCTCCAGGCAATCTGAGTTTACCTGGGGTGTTCTAAGCTTATGTGAATCTCTGTCTGGTATGCCTGGACTGTGACAGTGTCCACTCAGCACCAGTCACATGGTCTCACCTTTGAATGAATCTGAATCTCTACCCGGCATACTGCCAGAGCCCCAGGCACAGACACTGCCTAGCACACTACCCGTCATACTGCCAGAGCCCCAGGCACAGATACTGCCTAGCACAATAACCCCATCCTCTGGTTAAACAGCAAGGAATAAGGGCCTGCCTGTTTTGCTCAATATCTTGAACGTTACCTAGAGTCCTGAGATCTCACTGGGCCTGCATAAATCTCCCCATATAAGATATGGGCAGATTTGCTTCTCCTCTGGGTGTCCTTCAAAACAGGATAATAGGAAATCAACAATGGCTAGCATAATGTACCTTTTTTGTTCAAGATTACTGCCCATACTCTCAGACAAAATAAAATCAAACAAATAACTGAATAAAAGCAATTAAAGCACAATATTGAGTAAAACAAAACAATAAAATATAGCAAAACAAAACAGCGAGACCAATATTGGATTTCAAAAACAAGACAGTAGGAAATCCCCCATAGTTGCTATAATGCACATTATTATTCTCTAAATAGATGCTCAGACTATTGACTTTAGGCCCATAAAATCAATCAAACAATACAAGCATTAATTTGTTTTTGTACTACAATTGCTATCAATTCAGTCTGTGTTCTTCCAATAGCTGGTTGCTTATGGGGGTTAAGGGAAGTTTCCTTGTCTTCCAGCCTGAACGCCAGCTGGATCATGAAAGGGTAAATTGGCTTCTTGCTTCTCTTCCTGGGCCCTGCATGGCTGCCTCTGGCTCACATTAAGGGCAATTTGGCTTTTTGTTTCTCTTCTTAGGTCCTGCATGGCTGCCTCTGGCCCCCTGGAAGGGTGAATTGGCTTCTTGCTCCTTCTCCCAAGCCCCACATGGCTGCTTCTGGCTCACAGAAAGTATAAGTTGGCTTCTGGTTTTTTTTTTCTGGGCCCTGCATCTCCAGCACCAATTTTTAAAGAGGCTTTCTTTCAGTGAAAGTGTTTGACCTCTTTGTCAAAGATTGATGGCTGAGTATGTTTGAAGTTGTTTCTGCCTCTTCTAATCTGTTCCACTGATCCTCAGATCCATTATGTTGTTCATTTTCTTTTGTTTTATTGCCACTACCAGGCTGTTTTTATCACAGTAGCTCTGCAGTATAATTTCAAGTCAGGAATTGTGAACCTCCCTTTTTGGCCTTTGTTGCCCAGAATTGTTTTTGCTACTCTAAATCTCTTCTGGTTCCAAATGAATTTTACAAAAGTTTTCTTTAATTCTGTGAGGGATGTTAATTGTTTTTTGATTGGGATTGCATTAAATCTGTATAACAATCTTGGGAATATGACTATTTTTAATATGTTATTTCTTTCTACCCATGAGCAAAGGATATCTTTCCATTCTCTGATCTCTTTTTCAGAGTACCAACTTTTCAATGTGGAGATATTTTTTTCTATCAGACTTTATTGGTACATTATGTATGTATGTATCTATCATCTATCTATGTAACATATTCATCATAGTGAATTTGTACATATATATGATAAAATTTGTTTCTTATCCCATTTCAATGTAGAGATTGTTAGATTGATTCCTAAGTATTTGTTTTGGAGGCTATTGTGGTTGGTGTGGTTTCCTTAATTTGTCTCTCAGTGAGTTTCTTACTTGTATATAAGAATGTTATTGATTTTTGAGTCTATTCAGCTATGCAACTGAATCTGGTTACTGAATCTAGAAGTTTTTTGGTGGAGTTTTTGAGGTCTTTGATGTAGAATATCATGTCATATGAAATAAAGGTAATTTAACTTAGCAAACATGAATTCCTGTACATGCTTGAGTGTCCAATACTTATCCTGGGACCTGGCCAGCCTCCCACACTCTTGGGTCCCAGGCTTGATATTGACTTTGACTGCACCCTGAGAGGAAGAATAGCACCTGTATCACCTAAAATGCCTGATAATCATGACCAAGAGGAACTACATTGTTTGATCAATTTTACATGCCTGTATCTGGTAGACCGAGCAATTAATTTCAGGATAACAATACACTCTATAACAACCATTGCTAAATTTCTATCATCTTGTTTTGAAATCCTATATTATCATTTTTCTTTTGTTGCTGTTTTTAAGTTGTTTTCTGTTTTTCTGTTTTTTCTCTTAAAATAAAAAAATCATAACCATGAAATTTGAGAGACTTATTTTCAGAAGTATGCAAAAAACTTTCATGCCCCTTTGGTAATTGGGCTCTGTCCCAAGAGAACCCCCACTTGCATCGAACAGTACACTTCTCCTTCCTGTAAAGCCAGTTCAAGATCTTCAAGCTGCCAGTGCCACAATGAATGCCATTCATACATTTGCCTAGGTCTTCTGCCACCCATAGCCTATTGGCACACCTGCCTGCACCTAAAAAATGAAGACATAACTCCTTCACTACCTTGCTAAAGTAACATTACGGATCAGACAGACCTAAAATCTGGTTGGGCCTTGTCTCAGAAGATCACATGTGGATGTCCAGGTTGGCATGAGCTACAGGCAGGAGTTGAGGTGAAGTTCTCAGTGATTCTTAACCAGTGCACTGGCAAGTTCAGTGCCTGTAATGTTTGTAAGCCTGCAAGGGCTCCAAGGCTGCTGTAGCCCATCAACCTGATTGGTTGGTCAATTGCTTGAAGATCATCACCCTGGATGATGTCAGTGCTCCTCATCTAATGGTTTTTTGTTAGCTAAAATGGTCAGATTATGAAATAGGATTCAGTGTAGAAATAATGACTGGTGTCATTGACTAAGCACATCCACAAAACAAATCCTTACTTCACTATGATCAAGTTAGGGAGTTCTGGTGAAGGATTCTGAATCTCTCCTTTATCCTCCCAAAATCTGGAAAACTTATTCTATTGAGCTATTAAACCAGTTTTAATACTTCTTCATGTTATGTTAAAAATGAATTTAAGAAACCACTTTAAAATTATGCACAACTTCATGCTAGAGAACTTAAGGTGGTACTTTATAGTATCACTTTAGGAGCTTTATTTGGATGCACTTAACACAAATGGTAATTGAAAAATCCACTTTCCCTGAGTAAGTGAAACATAGACTGTTACCTTGTTGGCTCCATGAAATTCCACACTTGCTGATTTAGTATACACTCTGCCTTCATTACTCTGGGCAAGATGTTCTGCTTTACCAGTCAGTTGCATTCTTTACCTTTTCTTTCTTGTCCATTATGCTTTAATTTTGAGGACCATAGGAGAGTAGGATATATTACATTTGAAAAATTACAAAAGTTTGTATAGGGAAACCTTTTTCTTAGGCTGATGGCCAAATGTTAAAAAGTTATTTTTTACGTCATTTATAATCTTGTCACAATATACTTAACAAAATTTGGTTAGATTTCCATGGAAATTATATTCCAGAGTAACTTTCTTCCCCCTGGAATGAGGGGTTAATAACTTTAAAATTAGCATGCATAGTGCAGAATTTCATGAAAATCTAGTGGTTAGGAGCATAAAATTTGGTCATATTTGAAAGAAAAAAGATGAATGCACAAATTTGCTGTTGCTTATTATCCTGTAGCTTCTAGGACCCAGTTTCTTTTACTGGTTTTAGAAAAAGTTGTGCCTGAAATGAATCTTTTCTTTTTTTTAAAAGTGGCTGCCTGGTTCCTGTGTCCTGTTAAATACAGATACCAGACCAATGGTGCAGCTTCCATATAACTTTAAATCATGGGAATGTATTGGTCTGATTTCTTAGCCCTCATCTTGATTTGGTTACATGCAGGATCCATAGCCAATGAAGAGAAGGCTCTGTTTTGAGATGACAAGGGTCAGATTATGAAATGTGGGGATGGTTGATTTTTTTTTGTCATCATGGATTGAACTCACAACTTTATTCTTGCCAGGAAGATGCTTATATCACTGAGCTAAATCCCTGGTCACTGGGGGTGGTGGTGATTGTTTTTATCTTCCTGTTGTTTGAAGTTTTGAACTCTGGGTAAAGAGGCCATTTACCTTTGTAAACATGAAACATTTTTGCTTTCTCCATGTTTATGTTAATGGAAAAAGAATGGAAGGAAATAAAATTTTACTGATTTTTGTAAAAAAGAAAACATGTTCCCACCTGGGTTCTAAGCTGGTCAATATGATATCAAAATTGACTTTCTCATAGGTCATCTAAAATTTGTTATGGTAACTAAATGGAAACGTTTGGGGCCTGAGAAATTTTTGGACATGACTCCAATTGGTGAATAAAAGAGCAGCTGCTTGGGAAAAAGTATCACAGCATTTGTTTATTAGTGAGAAGCCCCTAATAATCTCCATAGCCTTATGGGAGACACCCAAAAATGTTGCTCAAAAATATATTATTGTAATATTTTGCATAGGTGATTGTCAAAAGATTAAATTTTCTAGATAATAAAGGTTTTAGATTTAACAATGCTCTGGTACAACACTAAATTAAGAAAGTTTTTGCATGTCTATCACAGTTGATTGTTATTAATTTCATGGTGTATTGAATCTATGCTTGCCTTCAGATGTACAGACTTTCTAAAGTGTAAAATAATTATTTATGGTGATATACATTTTTTCTCAGATTCAGACATTTGCTTTTCTTTTGTGTTTCAACTGCTTGTCATAGTAGGTTCACATCAAGCTAACATGAGATCATCAGTCAGTAATAGTAACAAAAACTTATGTGAAGTATGTTTATGTATGTGCCACTGTAGTTAGAGATGCCCAGACATTAAGCAGTCCAGACAATGTCATACACTTCCATGACATCCAATTAAAGTATAATAAATTAGGTACAAGCTTCTTGTATACTAGATAGAGGTGACTGACTGAAAGGGTTGTTTTATGACAGAATAGAAATTTAAATGTGTTACAGAATGTCATCATGAGTCTCATGTTACAATATTACATATGGCTTTTGTTTGAAAATTTTGTTTAAAGTTATATAATTGTTATCCATTAATATACTATAAGAATTCAACTACCAGAATGTCCATAGTTAAGTGGAAATAGTAGTTATACTTTAAATCTCAAAGTGCTTGATGTTATAACTCGGGCCCCGGTATAAAATCCAAGGAAACAAGAGACTGAAAATTTAGGTAGCAAAGGCTTTATTTCCAGGCCTGGCGACGAGTCTCCAGGAGCCAATTCGGAGACTGTCCCCCCAAGACTGAAGGGAGGACTTTAAAAAGAGGCTGGAGGAAAAGGGTGGGGAGAGAAACAAAGAAACCTACAGAGCCATCAAACTTGTTGACCCGAGTCTGGAAACTGTATTGCTGTCCACTTAGCTCTGACAATCTTGGGAGTTCCTGGTGTTTCTCCAATTACTCCCATCCTACAGACTGACATTATCTCAGAGTGGCACATCTGCAGCAATATTTGGAGAAGAAAGTGGAGAGTTAATTATCCCAGGACAGCTCATTTTCGCTAGTGGGTGTGAAGGGGTCAAGAGTTACAAGAAGCTGAAACTTAAGTTTTACAAAGATCTGGTATCTAACTCATTTGATGCATACAGAACAAAAGGAAAGCACCGATTGGGGTTTGGGCCATAGTATTTCCCAGTAATTTCTTTGAATCTAGACAGTTCTTAAAATTGGGGCAGGCTCATTTTATGACAGATCATCACCGGGTCTGGAAGAGGTCACCAGAAACCCAAATTCTTTATGGCCTAGATAGATAGGTGAGGGGAGAGGGAGGCAATAAGGCACCATACAGAACAGAAAACGGTGGTTATTTGTATCTATCTTTCTGGGAGGGGAATCAAGGTCAGGTAAAGGGTTAAACTCATACACAAATCTCTCTGCACACAAGCAAGTTACTTCAAACAAGTGTAAATTAGTGGGCCATCCTAGTTTTCTTTAGCTCTTTAGCAGAGAATAGGGGTGCCTAAGAGTGATTAACAACCCTTGTTAGCTTGTTTTAGCACAACTTCTGTAGTTTGTAGAGGGCAACAATGGTTAACATATCAATTAGGTGAGATTCTTGCAATTCTTTACAGAGGAGAGTATTGCTCAACATATCAGTTAGGTCACTTAACATATCAGTAAGGAAAAAGGATAAAAAAAAACATTTAGTAAGCCACGTTGCAGGTTTGCAATAATACACAAAATAATGAAGGTATTTTCTTAGAGTACAACATTTGACATTCACATAAAATTATTATATTAAGCTCACTGCTACTATTACAATGTAACATCATTAATCTGTTCTGCTTGTTCAACAACTGAGGTTTGGAGACCAAAATTTAGAAAAATAGATGGGCTAGGAGGACAGTCATTATTTTGCCCCTGGCTCTCTGAAGTCAGTGAAGACCCAAGATATGAGTGAATCTTTTCAGTGACAGCCTACTACTCTGATGAGTTATACCAATTACTGACCAAGGAGATTGTGGGACCACAGAGGAAGGAAATCAAAGATGTACAGTGTGCCTAAGGAGAGTCACAAGGAGAAAGGCCTCCCAAGTTTACAGAAAGCAACTTGGCCAAGCAATAACCAAGACTCATCCATATGGCTGACACAGAAGAACTGAGAGTTGCTATGCATAATTTCAAGTTAAATCTTGAATAAACTAACTGACCTTGATATCAAAAATTAATTTTAATTAATACAAGTCTCACTTTAACAAGTCTTGTCCCATGATCCTAGTGGCCCCTGAATTCTTGGGTTGAAGGACCATGAGAAGTGAGAAAATAAAGGAGATACAAAGCTGAGGTCAGGTGGAGTGCTTATCTTTCTGATGGGAAGAAAGGCATAGATCCTTCACTGCAAAGACATTTATTTATACCTTTTAGCAATTAAATGTCACATGACACCCTTGGGGCTAGGTGTTCTTTGGACTGAAGCAGTTCCTTCAAATGGCTTGTTCTGGATACGCTTCGTTCTTGGGATGGTCATGCTCCAACACATGTGGTCAATTTCTAGCTTCAAAGGCTCCCAATAGTCTTGAACATCCAGTAGAAAAGAAAACTGTCTGTAGGCCCTCCAAACAGTACCTCCAAGTTCAGCTGAACACCCATTGATTGCAATTACAAAATGGAAAAAAGGAGAGACATTAGGAGTGGCTGAGCTGAAGATCATTCATTTTTGTGAGCGGAGAGCATACTTGCTAGCCTGAGGTGAACAAGTGTTCTAGCCCCAGGGACATGGGACATGAGAGGCAAGCTAGTGGTTAGGCAAAGGAGTTTCACCTGATATGTATAACTAAACATGGTGCAGTTGTTGAGCAGTTTTTTTTTGAGAGAGAGAGAGAGACAGAGACAGAGAGAAAGAGAGACAGACAGAGAAAGAGAGAAACAGAGAGAGAGACAGACAGACAGACAGAATTCCACATGATATGAGATTTACATATCTTATTTTATTTCTTCACCTGTTTGCTGCCCTTCATGGTCTTCACTCTGAGAATTTTGAGAGCTGTGTTGGCTGTGGCAGCTCCATACTTAGGAGAAGGGCAAGTAGGGGAAGCCTCAGACTCAAAGCCTCAGGATTTATTAAGGTTGTCTTGGAAATCTCACTCTCAGGTTACAAAGGTTGGGAAAGAGTAGCCTTAGGCTACTCTTAGGGATAATGAATGCCTTAAGGTTCCAAGGTGCCTGTTTTTCCTGAGGCTCACATTTACACCTTGACATAAATAAGACTTTCTTCATATAAAGAAAGTCTGAATATAAGAAAATTCTGACCATTTCCCCTCTTTTTCACAAAATGATTGCAGCTGTAAAATAGCAATATAATTTACACTTCCTTTTGCATTCCATTTTGGTTCTAGGGGGTAGTGGGCCATGCATGTATGAAGAAAAATATCAAATAGCTAATTTCAAACATATGGGTTGAATATATGACAGTGCTTAAGAATGCGTTCCAAAAGAGTAAGAGGCTTTGACATTGAGCCCCATGTTTGAAATGCAAAAAGAAATTGGGTGTCCCCTCTAATTTCTATTTGATTTCTTTTCCCACATGGAATCTCTCCAGTAGATTCCACTCTAGGGAAGGTGGATACCATCTGTAGAGAGGAGAAGACAAAATCTGACCAGCCTATCCACTCTTGTGATGGTACACAATTTTATTTTCCCAGGGAGCTTGTGAACTTACTCCATAGGACACTTATAAGCACAAGTTACAATTGGCCTCAGCCATGACAGTAATAAGGAAGTATAACTTGGCAATTGTTGTGGTCGATACATTATGTCAAATTGAGAAGTTTAACTAAGAGAAGTATAACTTTGCAATTGTTATGGTTGATACATTGTGTCAAATTGAGAAGTTTAACTAAGAGACTTAGCAGGGAGCCAGGATCATTGTTTTGTAAATATCTTCATCATGTGAAAGAGGAGGGTATAGAGATTTTGTGAGTACTACATGTTCTTTGAGGGGCAATGGATGGCCTGAATACAATATAAGGAAGGAAAAGAGGTTTGATGTGCACCTTTTTTTACTCTTGTTGCTTCTTCTTGCTGTTGCATTGAAGTGTTGCCCTTGTACCATTCCACCCTGTCTTGGAGCCAGCTGATTATGGACTGAAATGTGCACAAACTGAGAGAGAAATAAATCTTTGCTTCCTTAATTTTGGATGTTGGGTATTTTGTCCCAGCAATGAGAGAAAAGTAACCAAGATAGTAATAAACTATTTCTTTTTGTTCTTTGAAAGAGGGCACATACCAAAAAAAAAAAAAAAATGAGTTGAAAGTAATTGGAGCACTTCTCAGGCTGTAAAGGAAACCACCTTTAGAAATAGGAGCAACAATTGACTTGAGGAATTCTGTCCTACGCCCTGGGGAAAAGAAATCTCCAAGACACTTACGTTATCTATCCGATCCCCTAGGCTGGCTGGAAGACAGAGAGTCCACACTCTGCACCCCACATTATATCCCAGAGGGCAGGTCAGCTGGAAGACAGTGAGTTTGCAGAACAGGGCTCCTCCATTGCATCCAAGAGGACGGGCCAGCAGGAAGGGTTTAAAACCTATGGGAACCGCCAACCCAGGACAACATCCAACACATAAAATATGCACACATCCCTAGAGGGTGAGGTAATCAAAGACATCAGTAAATATCTGAAGCAGCAATGATGTGACAACAATTGGACTCTGGAGAACTCTACTGACAGAAATCCAGTCTTAGCCCTCACATCCAGAGGCCAAGATCAACTCCATACCCAGGACATCTCTGGGATGCAACAAACATTATCACAGAAGTGTAAACACCAGGAGAAGAAACTGAATGTAGATGCCCCCACAAGCCCACCAGTCACTAGTGGGGACTGGCAGCCAGCACTGGCAGTAGAACAAGCCAGCCAAGCTCCAGGGAACCTGCCACTATTGGATGAGCCTCAGTGTACCTGTGTGTGTCCAGAGAAGCCCTCAAGAATGAACCATCTGCCCAAGAACCTGGGTTAGGATAAATTCAGGTACCTGACCTATTCTCTTACACTGTGAATGGGCAGCCAATGCGGGAAGCACCTAGTACCTCCCAACCAACTTGTGTGAAGGAACCCAGGAAAATGTCAAGATGAAGAAACAAAAGGGAGTCTCAGACCTCCAGCCCACACATAAAAAGTCTTAGAGACATGGAAATGGAAGAAATTGGAAACTAAACACCTGAAATTTCTGAAAAGAAAACTGAAGTAAAGAAACAGCTTCATGAGGCTGTAAAAGTAAACAGATCAGAAGCAATACGTCAGGTAAAAGAACAAATAACAAACATAAAGAAAGAAATGCTGAGCACATCTAAAGGAGACATAGATAAAAAAGAAGAGCAAAGAAAAGTGATGAAAACCTTGAATGAACAATACAAGAAAGAACTATAATGTATGAAACAGATTCAAAGAGATATGCAATAAATTAAAAACTCCATTGAAAACTGGCAAAACTGCTTGAAAGAAACTAAAGACAGACTCTCAGACCTTGAATAAAGGATTGCAGCTAGTAATCATGAAAGGAAAGGTCTCTTAAAAATAACAAGGAACTAGGAACTAATCCAACAGCTGCAAGAAAATGCAAAGAAAAATAATTTAAGAATATTAGATGTCAATTAAAAAGCAGAGGTCAATATAAATGACATTAAAAAGACTCTTTACCAAAGTAATAGCAGAGAATTTCCCAGGCATGGGAAAAGGAACTGACATATATATAAGTGAGGCATATAGAACTCCAAGTAGCCATAAGTAAAATAAATCTATACCCAGAAATATAATCATCAAGATCCCAGAAATTCAGCACAAGAACAGATTATTAAAGACTGTTAGAAAAAAGAAACAGATCACCTATAAAGGAAACCCATCAGAATCATGACAGACTTCTCAACACAAACCATCAAGTCAAGAAGAACACAAAATGTTTAAAGTCCTGAAATAAAATAGCTTCTAACCAAGATTGATACATTCTGCAAAACTATCTTTCAGAATTAATGGAGAAATAAGATAATTCCATGACAAAGAACAACTGAAGGAATTCAAGACCATCAAACCAAAGAGTGCTGAATGATATTTTAGAGATAGATAAAGATGATCATGGTTCAGGAACAGTAGCAGAGAGGGACTGCTGAGCAGATCAGGCAATTGAACAGAGAGGAAAACTGGGGGACCAACGGCAGGAAAATAATTTGGCAGTGGTGAACCAGTGCATGTTGGTCACAACTATTAATGTAGAGTCACCTTGAGTCACCGATAAAAAGAAACATGGACAGAATGGATTGGGAGATGAGATCCGTCAGTATGCTGCGTACAAAGAAGCACATTTGACTCAAAAGAAAATTCATGGACTGAAGATCAAAGGAGACAAGACAATGCTCCATGTTATATGCACCCAGTAAAAACTAGGGGTAGCTTGCCTATCAACTGCAGAATGGATAAGAAAGAAACGGTAACTTTATACAACAGAAAACTAGTTAGTTATAAGGAAGGGTAGCCTAGAGGTTCTTGTAGGCAAATGGATGCAATTTGAGATCATGGTGAAATTGTTCAGACTCACATGGGTAAACATTGTATTGTTTCTCTAGTATAAAAAAAACAGAAAGAATTAGAGGGATCCACAATAGATACTGTGAAAGTGAAAGAGGAGGAGACATTCAAAAAAGGGATGGTAGTAACATTGTTAATTCGTATGAACTTATTTTGAAGTCCTGTTTTGTTTTCATTGTTTGTTTTGTTTTGTTTGATTCTATTATGGCTGATGATATTGGCAGTTATTTTGAAGATAACAAGATATATTCTGGTAGCCATTGTTGATTTTCTTGTTTTGAAGTCCAGCATCACTTTCATTGTTTCTTTAACATTTTTTATTTTAAAGAGATTAAGACAAAAGAGGACAGAACAAAGCAGATCAGAAAAGAACAATGTAAGCAACACAGTACTTCACCACAAGACAACCAGATACTAACAGTGGTTACCATAATGTCTCTTTCTTTGAAATGGTTGGGCATACCTTCACATACAATAGTACCAAACATAACAAAATAGTATAAAACCATCCAAGAGAATGAAAGTATTACAGGGCATTCAGAACCATATAACAGAAAATGAATAATGGCTATTGTATTATCTCATTTTCTGTAAAAATTTATTTATACTGTCACACATATTAAAGTCCAATAAGACACAACATGATACAGTCAATGGAAATAGAAGAACAAAAGCAAGGTAGGACTTCAAAGCAAGATGATATTAAATCAACAATGGCTGCCATCACGTTTTTTTTTAAACAGCTGTTCATACCATCACACATAATAAAATCAAACAAAACAGAATAAAACCAATCCAACTAATGAATGAAAATATTATAAGACTTCAAAGCAATGTAATGGGGAATCATGATTATCATAAAATCTTACGTACTCATCATTTCTTACACTAGGGAGATTATATGGTAATTATACACATGAGTTTGATTTATTTCACTTCTGAGTATGGTCTCAAGTTGCCTCCATTTATTTATAAATATCTCAATGTGATCATTCTTTATAGCTGAGTAGTACTCCATTATATAAAAATACCACAACATTTTTATCCATTCCTCAGCTGATGGACATGTATTTTGTTTGCAAGATCTGGCTACCACAAATTGTGTTGCTATAAAGATGGGTGCAAAGATCCATGGTGTGGTATGATGCTTTCAGTTTTTCTGGGAATATGCCTAAAAGTGGAATAGCTGGGTCAAATGAGACTTCCAACCCCAGGTTTTGAGGGATCTCCAGACTGACCTCCACAATGGTTGTACAGTCTAAACACCCACCAACAGTGTAGAAGAGTTCCTTTTTCCCCACAGTTTCTCCAGCATTTCTTGTTGATAGTTTTCTTGATTCTGCCCATTCTTTCTGGAGTGGAATGTAATCTCAGTGTTGTTTTAATTTGAATTTCCCTAATGAGTAATGATGATGAACAATTTTTCATGTACTTATTTGCCATTTGTATTTCTTTATCTGAGAAGTGTGTATTCATCTTAGAGGCGAATTTTGGGGTCTGATTTTTTAATTGTTTATATGTCCTAGACAGAAGTCCTTTGTCTGAAGGACAGTTCACTAAGATTTTTTCCCAATTTGTGGGTTTTCTTTTCACTATGCTGGAGATTTCTGCAGGCATGCAGAAACTCTTTAATAGGACATGATCCCAGTTATTGAATCTGGGAAGTATTTCCTGTGCAGTTTGATTCCTGTTCATGAATTCTTTACCTACCCCAATGTCTTCAAGATTTTTATCTACTTTGTGTTCCAGTAGATTAAGTGTTTCTGTTTTAATATTCAGATCACTGAACTGTTTAGATTTTAGTTTATTACATGGTGATAGACATGGATCTAGTTTTAGTTTTCAGCATATGAAGAGTCAGTTTTCCAGCACATTTATTAAAGAGACTGTCTTCCAGTGAACATGTTTGGTGCCTTTAACAAAGCTATGGTGACAGAGTCTGTTTGTAGTTGTGGTTGTATCTTCTAATCTATTCCATTGATCTTCAGATCTGTTTGTATTCCAGTATCATGTTGATTTTATTAGAGTAGCTTTGTAGCATAACTTCAAGAGAGGGATTGTGATGCCTCCTGCCTTGCCTTTGCTGCTTAGAATTGTATTTGCTATTCTAGGTCCCTTGTGGTTCCAGATGAATTTTAGAAGTGATTTCTCGAGATCTATGAGGTATGTTGATGGTATTTTTATTGGGATTGCATTGAATCTGTATAAAAGTTTTGGAAGAATGTCCATTTTTACAAAATTTGTTCTTTCTATCCATGAACAAGAGATGTCTTTCCATTTTCTGAGATCCTCTTCAATTTTTTTCAGGGCATTATAACTTTCCCAGTACAGATATTTTACTTCTTTTGTGAGATTAATTCCTAAGTATATCATGTTTTTGGATGCTACTGTGAAGGGTGTGGCTTCTCTTATTTCTCTGTCAGTGATATTTTGTTAGTGTATAGGAATGCTATTGATTTTTGAGTATTGATTTTATATCCAGCTACATTGTTGAATTTATTTATTGTATCTAGGAGCCTTTAAATGGGGTTTTGGGGGTCTTCTATGTAGAGTATCTTGTCATCTGCAAATAATGATAATTTAACTTCCTCTTTTCCTATCTTTACCCCTTTTATTTCTCTCTCTTGTCTAAGTACTCTAGTACTTCCAGTATTATGTTGAATAGGAGCAATGATAAGGGACATCCTTGTCTTTTGCCTGATTTTAAGGTAAAGGTTTTCTTTTTTTGGCCATTTGGCATGATGCTGGATGTTGGTTTGTCATAGATGGCCTTTAGCATATTGAGATAAAGAGCATCTATTTCAATTTTCTGTAAGGTTCTTATTATAAATGAATGTTGGACCTTATCAAAAGCTTTTTCTGAATCTATAGAAATGATCATGTGATTCTTCCTTTTGGCTTTATTGATATGGTGTATTACATTTATTGATTTACCTATGTTGAACCATCCTGCATGCCTGGGATGAATGTCACTTGGTCATGGTGTGTAATCTTCTTGATGATTTGCTGCATCCTGTTTGCCTATATTTTATTGATGATTTTTGCATCTATGTTCATTAGGGGAATTGGCCTGTAGTTCTCTTTTTTAGTTGGGTCTTTTTCATGTTTTGGTTCAAGAGTAATATTTGCTTCCAGGAATGACTTAGGAAGAATTGCTTCCCTTTTGATTTCATTGAAGAGTTGAGGATTGTTGGCATTAAGTCTTCTTTGTATTTCTTGTAGAATTCTGCATTGAAGCCATCTGGGCTTGGGCTGTTTTTGTAGATAAGGATTTAATTACATTTTCAATTTCATTAATAGAATTTGGATTATTCAGCAGTTTTACATCTTCTTGACCCAGCTGTGGTGCTTCTTGTGTTTCTAGGAATCTGTCCATTTCTTCTGTGGGATTGAAGTTATGTGTGTAGAGGTTTTTGAAATAGGTGTTGATGATTTCTGTATTTCCACAGAGTCTTTAGTGATTTTGCTTTTTCATTCCTTATTGCATCAATTTGAGCTTTTTATTCCCTTTTAAAAATAGGGTTTGCTAGTGGCTTATCAATTTTACAGGTGTGATTCAGTTCTGTTATTTCTTTACTGATTTTCTTTCTGGTTGATCTGTCCCTTGGTCTCAATGGTGTGTTAAGGTCTCCTGTTATAATTGTGTTACTGATAATTTGGTTTTTAATTTCTGTTAATGCTTGTTTTATATAACTGGGTGCTCTGGAATTTGGTGCATATATATTTAAGATAGTTATCTCTTCCTCTTGAAGTTTTCCCCTAATGAGTATGTAGTGACCATCTTTGTCTCTTCTGATCATTATTGGTTTAAAGTTCACATTGTCTGCAAATAGAATGGCTACTCCTGCTTTTTTTTTGGTTCCTGTTTCATGAAGTATTGTTTTCCATCCTTTGACTTTCAGTCTGTGAGTATCCTTCTGAGTTGGATGGGTTTCTTGTAGATAGCATATGTTTGAATTTTGTTTCTTGATCCATTCTGCCAGTCTGTTTCTTTTAATTGGTGCATTGAGACAATTTATATTAATGGTTATAACTGTTATAGGTTGGTTTTTTGTTGGCATGTTATCTTTCTGCTGTTGCATCTTTATTTTTCTGTTATGTTTAATTATCTGCTTTGCTTAGTGTTTTTTTCCTAAGTGTATCTAAACTGTCATTCAATATTTTTTTGCAGGTTTGGCTTAATGATCATGAAGTTCTTCAGCTGTTCTTTGTCATGGAAGTATCTTATTTCATGGAAGGACAGTTTTTTAGGGTACATCAATCTAAGTTGGAAATCATTTTTCTTTATGATCTGGAATAATTCACTCCATGCTCTTGTTGACTTTATTTTGTGGGCTGAGAAGTCTGCTGTGATTCTGATAGGTTATCCTTTATATAAGTGATCTGTCTTTTCTCTCTGACAGCTTTTAATAATCTATTCTTATGTTGGATTTCTGGGATGGTGATTATTATATGTCTAAGTGTAGTTTTATTATGGTTATCACTATTTGGAGTTCTATATGCTTCCCTGATCCCGATGTTGATTTTTGATCTCATGTTTGGGAAATTTCCAGCTATTACTTCTCTAAATATCCTCTTGATGTCTTTTATGTCATCCCCTTCTTTTTCATTAATCCCTATCAGTCTTATGTTGTTTTTTTTGTGTGTCATCTTGCAGTTGTTTAATTGTTATTTCCTGATTCTTTGTTATATTTAAAAGATCTTTCCTTTCCTGTTCACTAGCTGCAATCTTGTCTTCAAGGTGTGAAATTCTATCTTCACTTTCATTGTGGCAGTTTTTATAGGTTTCAGTGGAATTTTTGATTTCATGTATATCTCTGTTTATCTGCTTTATGTATTCTGTTTGTTTCATATATTTCTCATCTAGGAATTCTTTTTGTTTAGTTCCTCTAATTTTTTAACTGTGTTTTCTTTAGATATATTCAGCATCTCATTCATTTCTCTTATCATTTCTTCTTTTACCTGGGAGATTATTTCTAGTTTGAAGTCCTTTAAAACTTCCCGGAGTTGCTTGTTTATATCAGTTGCTGTTATGTCTGATATTTGAGTTGTAGGGCATATATTTTCTTCTATATTCTTTGCTCCTAAGGTTTCTTGGAATGGGCTGGAAGTTTGAGATTGTAATTTGGTCTTTCGTTTTGTCATTCTCCTATATTTCTGTGTTTCAAGTATTTGAAGTGTTATTCTAAGGCTTCCTCAGGGTCTATTGGAAATCCTCTTCCATGCTCTCAGCTCCTGGGACTCTGGCACCCCGTTCCCCCAGGCCACTGGGCCTCTGGAACTGGTGGCGCTCACCTGCTTGCTTAGAACTGCACAGTCCTCCAAACACAGCCTGGAACCAGGAAGTGGATACTGGTGCCCCAGCCCCAACTAGCTGTTCCAGTGCACCCAGAAGGCATGAGGGTCCCAAACAAGCTGGACTTGGGGAAAAGTGCAGGGGGCACTTACCCCAGGATGCTGGGCCTCTGGAACCGGTGGTGCTCGCCTGCTTGCTTAGAACTCCACAGTCTTGCAATCACACGGGGAGGTGGATGCAGGTGCCCCAGACTGGTCTAGCTATTCCAGTGCACCTGGAAGGTGCGAGGGTCCCAAACAAACTGGGCTTTGGGGAAAGTCAGTGCTCACCTGTTTGCTTAGAACTCCACATTTCTCCAAGCACAGCCGGAACCAATACTCCTGTTTTTTTTTTTTTTTTATCTTGCTACACTGCTGAAAAGGGTTATTAATTCCAAGATTTTTTTGGTGGAATTCTTTGAGTCTTCTGTATTCAGTATTATGTCATCTTCAAATAATGATAATTTGACTTTATTCTACATGTGTTCCATTTATTTCTTTCTCCTACCTGATTGCTTTGGTTAATGTTTTCAGTCCTATATTGAGTAGAAGTGCTGATAGTTGGTATCCTGTCTTATTTTTGATTTTAGAAGAAAAATTTTCACTTTTTTCATATTTAATATAATGTTAGCCATTGATTTGTTAAATACTTTTGAGCCAAAGATGTAGCCCAATCTTAGTAATGTCCTAAGCATTACCTAAGACAATCATCAGATTCAGTTTGAGTTTGATTTGTAACAGTTCCTTTATTAAAAATTATTTCCTTTTTAATTCTATTGTTAGTTTCTATTATTAGTCTTTGATTTAATATGCTGTTTTATGTTAAGGTATATTATTTACACCAAGCAACAGCAGGATGAATAAATAAATATAGGTAGAAGACATCTCTTTAGATGTGGGAGGGAAGTGAGGAGAAGGAGGAAAATAATTGGGCAGAAATATGGTTGATGTTACAAAGGCCTAATTGGGTCTGTGGCAGGAACCAGTGGCCTCTCTATAGTGTGCATTTTCTTCTGCTGCAATAGCTTGGCTAAGCAGCAAGAGGACAGTGTATGTGGAAGCAGGAGGCTCCTAGAGATCAGTGCTTCTCAGGCTTCTTGGTGTTGGGAAGAAATACAACTTAAGAGAAATAAGTGATGTGGATACAGAGCCGGCAGAGGAAGGTGGCCCATGATGAGCAGGACTGGTGATGAGTTAGAGTCATGGATTTTGCTTGAGAGTTCAAGCTTCAGTTCCATTCTTGTTGTGCAAAAACTTTTCAGTCATTGGGCTGCTTGGTTTTTTTGTCACTAAAACCTGAGAGAATTAAAACCCATTTGCTCTATCTCTAAGGTTGACATAAACACCAAAGGAGATAATGCTGGAAGATCCCTCAAGTGCTCTATTCACTGTTATGCTGGAAACTTTTTCTCCTTTTTATAGTTGAGGGACAAAGATAATTGTGGTGTTTTATCATTGTAATTGTTGTTGTGCCACAAGGAGATGTTAGCATTTGCAGCAAATTATTGGGAACCTTGAAGCTAGGAACAGGCCTGAGGGAGACAGGAAGACTTGGCTGACTCCAGGGAATCAATTAAAACTCACCCAGGAACCACTGGGAAAACGAATTTGTTAATTATTAAGTCCTATCTGTATCAATGATGCAAGTTACGGCTAAGACTTGTGGAGTAAAAGCGATTTCAGGGAGATGGAGAGGCCAATCCCTGTCCCATGTTTTCTCTCTTAGCAGCTCTTAATACGTGTGAGATCTCCACTCAGCCATTTTCCATAAAACAACAGCAACAACAAACTTGGCATAAGAATGTCCAGAAGTTATGGTCTCAGGGTAGATAAGTTACTCAGTCTCATAAGTTTTTTCATGATCCTTAGTGAAGAAGAAGTCTTCAGCTACCATTTGAGGCTAGTTTTATTGTAATATCTTTATGGCCTATACAGCAGCCACTGGCCTCTTCTCTCATTTCCTTCACTTCATTTTTTCCTTTCATTGTTTCCCCCATTCCCCTTTACCAACACCACCCCTGGACACTGCAGCACCCCACTTGTCTGGAAACACTCCTTAGGGTGAGTGGGACTCTCCAGTACCTGGATGAACACTTACATAGCACTGTGGCCTTTGTTCTGTGCTGCCTCATTCCTTGCCCTTAGCTGATATGGAAGATGCTCAGTGAAACTCAGAGCACTCATACCTCATGGGGCATCAGACAAGTTCTGTATCACTCTGGCCATGATTTCTTCTGTCCTGGCAATGCTGTATCTTGCACCCTATTTGCTCCTAAAATATTAAGACTGCTCCTTTCCCAGTACTGCATGTATAACACTGACATCTGCTGCTGAGGTAGGGGCATGGGCAAGGCTCTGTCCTGGGGAAAGTAGCACTTGTGGCTTGAACTCTGTCTATTTCTGGGATACATGATCCCCTACTGGCCACATGTGGTACTCTGAGCCTTGAACACTGGTTTTCAAGGAAGTAAGGGAACGTGTACCCACTAAAGCTTCCTTGGTTCCCCAGAGACCTGGTTGTAGTACCTTATACCACCTGATGGTCCATTCCTTCTCCTCCATTTTGGTCGTCTTTGACTTCAAGTTCTGTGTGGGACAGGTGCTGACTGGAGAAGCTGTTGTACTGGTGTGATTGTTTTACAGAATTCTTGGATACATCTCCTATGAGTAGATTGCCCCTGTGCACTCACACACACACATCCACACACATAGGTTGATGCATGTGCACACAAGGCACACAGTAGTAGATGGGGAAGTGGAACAGGTCTTAGTGGAAGTAGTATACCAGCAGTGTGGAAACATAGCATGTAGCACTGTGACTACTAATGAATTGACAAATATAGTCCCTCTCCACCTCTGTTTCTTCTTTTGTATTATGATGGGAGTAAAACACATGTCTTCAAGGCAATTTTTTCCTGTGATTGAAGTGTAGACATATGACAGAGACATGTGGGGTGGGTGTTGTCTTTGGAGGCCTAGTTTATAGTACTCAGTTACACTGACCATGAAGACAGACTGACTGACTTTGAGTTCTACTTTTGCTGATGTCAGGCTTTGTGATATGGGACAAAATACTTCATTTGCATTACAGCAGTTTCCTCATTTGCAGAGTGGCAGTGTTTAAACCTCGTTGAGTTAAGGATGAGTATGTTACATGGCCATGGCCTATCCATGATACATAGTTTTACTGGTGTTTGCTTCACTATTAACTCCCTGAGTGATTTTAGAGAAAAACACTGAGGTGTTTGTGTATATAAGACTTCTAAGTCCTTTCCTTTTGAAATCCCTTTTTCTTAGAGAAGAGAATAACCATGAATGTGACTAGTGATTCACTACATGGGGACAAGGTAATCCCATTTGCACAAATCCCAGAATTTTGTTACTGTGGAATTGTGCAGATTTTTAGAGGCAAAACAAAACCCAACAATGTACAAACATCTTGCAAAAAAACTCCAAAATAAATAAAGCAAACAGGGAAATGTACAAAAACTCTCCAAAACTCAAAAACCAAAACCAAAATCCAAATATAAAAACAAAGCCAAAACATTGCCATTTTGGTTTATATTTTAGAACTAGTCATACCTGCTCTTATTTATATTTCATGTGAAATGGAAATTGCAAAAGTATTAAACATCATAAACTGGAAACAACCAGCTTACCATAATAAGTAAACAAATATTTATTATTGTGTTTTGCTGGTAGTCTTTCTGTCAGGTGTGATTTAAAAAATGTGTAGTGATAATTGACTATTGACCAACTTAGAAAATTAACTACAGATAAAAATAATCTCAAATACATAAAGTGGCCATAGTTGATTAAAAATAAATTAGATGTTAAAGCATCAAAATAACAAGAGAAATTTCATTACTCTATTTTAATACTTTATATGCTATTCTTTCTATTGGATTATTTATGGATTTAAATATATCAGGAAACAAAAGAACAAGAAGAGCATAGCTAACATCCCAAGTCTATAACTTTGAGAGCCTCTCACTGATATACTTGGATATTGATCTACATTTATCTATCATTTATTTGTTAGAATACAAATTTTTATATACAAAATATCATGTTTGTACTTGTTTTCCTTTCTCATTTTGTAATATACTCCAAATTTATTTCCATGTCAATAAACCTTTTTTTTTGTCTGTGTGGTTCTGGGAATTGAACCTAGGGTCTCAAGGATACTAGGAAAGGACTGTATCACTAAGCAACATCTGTAGGCTATAACATAAAACTTTTAATTTTACAATTGTTATAGATTTACAAAAAACTAGCCAAGGCAGTATATAAAATTCCAATGTATTCCATTATCATTTTCTTTTATTAATAACATCTTAAAATAGTATGACACATTTACCATAACTGACAAACAAATACAGAAATACAATAATTACCTAAAGTGCATATTTAATTCAGCTTTTCATAATTTTTACTTAGTCTCAATTTTATATTCCAGAACTCTGAATAGGGTATATTTATTTTTCACATCTCTTTGTTTCTTAGACTTTCTTTGCTTTTATGACTTTGATGATTTTGAGAAGTAATGATAGGCATTTATTTTGTGAGATGCTCTTCTATTGGAGTCTGGTATTTTTTGCATGATTAACCTGAGTTTATGCATTTTAGGAAGGAAATCTGTTTTGTTTTCATAACATTAACATTCAAGGCATGAAGAGCATGACTTACCTCAGTTGTTGACTTTGGTCACTGGCTGAGGTGATGCTGGTCAAGTGGCTCTTCTGTTGCTTTTCTTCCGTCTTTCAAGAAGATCAATATGCACAACCTGAAAGTAATGAGGAATGAGTTGTGTTCCCCTTCCTTGAGGGCAAAATACTTACATAAATTATTGGAAAAATTTTTGTGTGTGGTAGTGGGGATTGAACTGAGAGCCCTTGTGATGAATTAAGTTCCCAGCCTCCCACTCCCCTTTTATTAAAAAAATAATTGTCATGGAATCTCTAAGATAAATCACTAAGTTTTCTGTCTGTTCTTAAACTTGTGATCCTCCTGCCCTGCCCTCCCAGAATAATGAGATTATTAGTTTGTGCCCACCTGAAATCCTTAAAAACTGTCATAAAACAAAAAGGTGGCATAAACAAATCACAGGCTGTTTTGAATTAGAAGGATCTCTCCAGGGTAGTGAATTGGACATGAACCTATAGCATGAAGAAAAATTCCTCCAAATTTAATTGATACATACCATTCATGAGACCTGCCAATTTTCTTGGTTTTTAATTTATTGAGCCACTAATGCTCAAGGCATCCTCTAAGGTCATCTCTGTCAACTTATGCAGGGTGATGTATCATCAATCCCAACTAAGACCTAAAAGAGTGTTTTTTAAATTTTTATATCAGAGAATACTGAGCTCTCTCAGCCTCTGGGGGGTGGTAGAAACCTGCATGAGGTTAAGATTTCTTCCAAGAGTCAGACCTGTTGCTTCCAAGAGTCAGACCTGTTTCATAATTCTTTTCTTTGAGGATTAACACTATTGCAAAGAGAGTTTAAAGATGTGCTTATGAGACATTGGGGAGGAATTGGGAATACTGGCGATGGGCAGGACAGGAGCAGTCCTTGGGATACTGGGTCAAGCAGTCCCATTTGTACCAGTGGACCAAGGAGTTAGAACACTGTGCATACTGACTTTCTAGAAGACAGAAAGAAAGTCACTTGACCAGCCCCACTTCAACAAGCAGCTAAGATCAGGATGGGCATGCAAAAACCAGAGCCCAATTCCATTTTAGACTGGCTCAGGGACACTGGATACTCCAGAGTCAGGCAGGGAACTTAGGCACTGTGATGTAGCAGGAAAAAGTCACTTCCTCCTCCTTTCTTCATTGTTTCCTGTCTGATTCCCTTCTTACCCACTTCTCTGGGAATCAGGCTCTTGGGGAGATGGAGCTGCTGTAATGTGCTGCTGCGGAGGGGCATTCTGAGAGCCTTGGGGACTTCCTTGCATTTAAAAGTTCCACAAGACCTCTCACAGGACCACTGTGTTCTTTGAGCCTATGTCTGTCTTTCTGCCCTATGCTACAGCTGCTTTATTATTCCCTCTTATTTTCTGCCTCATGGTGGATTCCCTTTTACTGCTGTCTTTTTCTGCCAGCTTCATGTACTCTGTCTGATTCGCATTTTCTTCTCAAATTCTAAAGTACCTCTTGAGGAGCACTGTCCTTTCATTCCCAGCCCTTCACTTCTAGACCCTGTGCAAGTGGAAAATCTATCATGGTGATCATCAGTACTTGGCCTTAAGCAAGATCTTTCACTTTCCCTTAACTTGCCTGACTTATCTTTCTTCTGCTTTGAGTCATTTTTCTAGGATGAATTCACCAATGGACCAGGAGATCACCTGTCCTGCTCATGAGAGCTGGGATGTTCTTGTGGACTTTCCCACATCTGTCTGCCACAGCCGTTGTCTTTGCCTGACTGCCTTTCTTAATGCATAAGAGTCTTCCTGGACACTTCCTGTTTGACTTTGGGGACATGGTTGGGAACAATGACACAGCACTGACTGAGTTTATTCTGTTGGGGTTCTCAGGTTTTCACTCCCTCCAGGCTCCTCTGTTTTGGGGGGTGCTCTGCATCTACTTGGTCACCTTGCTGGGAAACTCCCTGATCATCGTCCTCTCGCTGGCTGACCCTGCCCTCCACTCCCCCATGTACTTCTTCCTTCGGCACTTCTCCCTGGTGGAGATCCTCTACACCACCACCATCGTGCCCAGGATGCTGGTCGATCTCCTGTCTTCTCACCCCACCATTCCACTTGCCAGCTGCTTCACCCAGATGTATTTCTTTTCCTTCTTTGGGGTCACTGAGTGCTGTTTGCTCACTGCCATGGCGTATGACCGCTATGCTGCCATCTGTCGGCCACTGCATTACACCACACTGATGAACCAGGGAGCATGTGCCTGCATGGTGGGGGCCTGTTACCTCATGGGCATCATCACTGGCACCACTCACTCCATCTGCATCTTCACCTTGCCCTTTCACGGTGCCAACATCATCCACCACTACATGTGTGACATCATGCCTGTGCTGAGACTGGCTACTGTAAGCACCTTCAGGGGTGAAGTTGGGAACCTTTTTGTTACAGTATCCTTCGTCTTGACTCCTTTTTTGTTGATCATGCTGTCCTATGTCTGTATACTTGCCACCATCCTTGGAGTGGCAACAGTCCAGGAACGTTTAAAGCTCTTCTCCACCTGCTCCTCCCATCTTTTTGTTGTCATTCTCTTTTTTGGAACTGCAACTGTGGCTTATTTGAGGCCTGATGCAGGCTCATCTCCAGACACTGACCAGATCATCGGCATCTTCTACACGGTTGTCACCCCTATGTTCAACCCTTTTGTCTATACCCTGAGGAACAAGGAGGTCACAGGAGCCATGAGGAGGCTCATGAATAGGTACCTTAGGAGCCCTTAACATCCTGCTCCCCTCCCAATTTCTTAGACCTAAGGGCCTGATTTATAGTTAGTTTCAAGGAGGAGGGGGACAGTTGGGCTCAGGCATGATGTGTGTTACTGCGAGTGTTGGACTCCTTGGTCCACCCAGAATGAGGCCTCAAGGCACAGACATACTGCTCAGAGCTGCAACTCTATCACCCATTGTTATAGTGTTGACCTACAGATCTGGGCAAACACACACCTGAAGGAAGTTGTGAAGCAAAGGCGACTGTGACAGTCTCACATAATTCTTAGTCTTTCCTGAGGTTCAAGTATTGTCCTGGTGTTATAATTCTTAAGATATCAGCCCTTTCATTTTCCTTTTCCCCCCAGACTTCTCATCACAAGCTTGTTTCTGGCATCAGTCACCCGTTTTGCTACAAAAGCTCCTTTAATTCATCTGTGATGTCCAGTGTTGGTACCTCGGACGACATGGAAGAAACAAAAGCTTTGGTGTGACTTGTTTGGCTTTGGAAGTTTATTCTCTGAGTCTTGTTTGGTGCTGGTTTAGGTGGGGTGCTATTTCTCAGTTGTTTTCCCTCTTACTTCACTCTTTCTCTGGGGTCCCTGAAGTGTTGGTGTCTCTACTCGTTTACTTTCTCTACACCCCTTGACAGTTTTGCTTTTTGTTTTCTTTCTGATCCCATGGTAGAAGTTTACATTCCTCTTTATCCAAAGGTTTGATCTGGTGCTTAGACTCTCAAAATGTTACTTTTGTTTCCTGCAACAAACTATGCACTTTTTGTTCTTGGAACCCTCCTTACTTTGCTGACCAGAAGATTTGTTAACTTCATTCCTTTTCTTGGGAAAACCAGAACTTGCTTGTTCACAAACTCTTCTTTAGTTTTAAGCCACAAGGACTTAAAACTAGAACAATACAAGAAGGGAAATCTCTCTCAAGGCATAATAATGATTATTTTTATATACCATTGAATCTTTGCCAGTTTTCAATAGTAATACTATTAGTTTCAGAGTACTCACAATCCAGAAGAAAGCAATTGCTAACATTTTGATGTTAAGAATGACCTGCAGTCTGCTTTTTCTCTGCATAAATATACATGCATATTTATACAAATTAGAAATGAGAGTATATTTTCTAAATGTGTTATAGGTATTTTCTACTTTATTAAACTATTTAATATTACACACTATCAGAAGACTTCCAAGCATGATATTAATACTGATGTATTATTCTACTATATGGATGTAATATAACTTTAACAAATCTAACATTGGAATTAAATTTATTTTGTTATAAATATTGCTGAGATAGATTTTTTATGCTTACATATTTATATATTTGTTTTCCTTAGCATACAGTTATACAATTGGTATTGCTGAGCCAAAACGGTTTTGTAATATTTAGACTAAGAATTAGGAATGAATTGAGATTAGATGGCCCAGGAAGAGAAGGATCAGGAAAGTATAGATATGTATTTAATATTCTTTTTAGGCAACAGCTACAGTGGGAAAGACAAGCTGCCTTTCTGCATTTTATTGAGGGCACAGTGAGATGCATTTGGCCTGGAAATAGACCATGAGTTATCAAAGTTAGATCCAAAAGATAGAGTTGAGTTCCGAAGAAGACAAAGGAAGAGAAAGCCCACTCTATTCCTTCTTCATTCCAAGCTGACTCTGAGAGCAAAATGAGAAGACTCTAAAGGGACCGGACTGGCTCAGCCAAGATGGCCGCAAGCTTCTCTAACAGATGTGAAGGAGACAATACATAAAGCTTTGGATAGCATGTCCCTTGAAATACTTGGAAAATACACTAAAAACAAAAACAAAGCAAACAAACAAACAAAATCAAACTTACATTACTGTTTCTGAGAAACTGGAATAATCAATGTCCTGTGTTTTTGATGATCAAGTGTTCTTTGAGCAATGCTGGGACTGCAGCTGGAGGTCAGAGTCTAGTGGAAAGCTCTGATCACCTCCTTTTTATTTTTTTAATTAAAAACGCAAAACAAAAAAGGGTAGAAATGACAGAGAATTTCAAAAAATAACATTAAGAAATAATCACTAGTTGGTATATTAAATATTGTTATCTTAGAAGTTATTGTTCAAGTTACAAAATAAAAGCATAAAAAATGAACAGACAATGTCAGTACAAATTATTCTGTTTTATGTACTAACAAAAACTTAGTAGTATGGTCACATATCTCGCACACTTAAACAAACATACATTTATGTGGGTATACCTACAAGTTGTTTTTTCCTTTTGAGCACTTTATTTCCCTTTCATTATTATAATATCTATTATACATTGTGGATCTTATTACTCTTTCAGTTTATTATTATTATTGTTTATTTTTTACACTAGAGAGACAATATGATATTTACAAATGTGAGTCTGATTTATTTAACTTATGAGGATAGTCTCAAGCTATCTCCATTTACCTATAAAAGCCTCAAGATCATTCCTTTTATAGCTGATTAATATTACAGTGTATAAAAATACCACATCTTTTTTCATCCATTCTGCAGTCGATGGGCATTTTGGTTATTTCTAAGATTTAGCTATTACAAATTGTGCTGCTATAAACATAGGTGCACATATATCACTGTAACATGATCTTTTCAATTTTTCTGGTAAGATACCCAAAGGGGGAAAAGCTGGATTAAATGGAACTTCTAATCCTAGTTTTTTATGGAATCTCCACACTGATTCCACAGTGGCTACACCAGTCTACACTCCCACCATCAGTGAAGTGTTCCTTTTCCCCCACAGCCCTGCCAACATTTGTTGTCAGTTGATTTCTTGATGGTAGACATTCTTTCTGGACTGAGATGGAATCTCAGTGTTGTTTTAATTTGCATTTTGCTAATGACCAGTGATGGTGAACATTTCTCCATGTATTTATTTGCCATTTGTATATCTTCACCTGAGAAATGCATACTCATTTCAAACGCCTATTTTTGGAGTGGGTCTCTGAATTTGGGAGGCTTGATGTTTTTCAGTTCTGTGTGTGTTCTGGATATAAGTACTTTGCCTGAAGGGTTGCTGGCTAAAATCCTTTCCCATTCTGTGGGTTTTCTTTTTAACTTTGTTGGTGACTTCTTTTGAAGTACAAAAACTTTTTAATAAAATGAGATCCCAATAGTTGATTCTTTGAAGTACTTCCTATGCAGTTTGCATTTTGTTCATGAACAGTTTGCTTACCCCTTTGCCTCCAAGATTTCTACCTACCTAGTCTTCCAGTAGACTTAATGTTTCTGTTTTAATATTTAGGTCTTTGATCCATTTAGACTTTAGTGTCGTGCACGGTGGTAGACATGGGTCTAGTTTCAGCCTTTGGCATGTGGAGAGCCAATTTTTCCAACACCATTTGTTAAAGGAGGTTTTCCTTCTTCCAGTGAACATGTTTAGTCCCTTTGTCAAATATCAGGTGGCTGAGTGTCTTTGTAGTCATGTTTGCATCTTCTAATCTGTCCCATTGATCCTCAGGTCTATTTTTTTGCCATTTCCATGTTGATTTTATCACTGTAGCTTTGTAGTATAATTTCATGTCAGGAACTGAGATGCCTCCTGCCTTACCTTTGTGGTCCAGAATAGCCTTGCTATTCTAGGTTTTCACTATTTCCAAATGAATTTTAGGAAGTTTTCTCTAGATCTGTAAGGTATGTTAATGTTATCTTAATTGGGACTGCACTAAATCTGTACAAAAGTTTTGGGAGTATGGCCTGTGTCATAATTTTGGTTCTTCCCATTCATGAGCAAGAGATATCTTTCCATTTTCTTTTTTCTTAAATTTTTTTATTTAAAGAAAAGGAAACAAAAAAATACATGGAGATTAAAAAAAAGGGTAGAAATAATATAAAATTACAGAAAAATAAATGGTAAGAAATCGCTGGTTGATAAGTTACATATTGTCATCTTAGAAATAGCTGTTCAGGTTACAAAATTAAAGTATTTAAAATGATGTTCAAAAAGTGACACTGCAAACAGTTCTGCTCAATGATCGAACAAAAGCTCAGTAATATGGTTATCAGTCCTACACACTTGTTTTACATCTCAAAGAGGGCAAGATTAAACATATCAAAACAGAACAAAACAGTTAAAAAAACAATTTAAAGAAATACAGATTTCAAAGCAAGTCCACTGGATATCTTCACTGTCTATCTAACTGTCTCTAGTTTCTTACAAATAGTTGTGCCCATCTTCACCCACATTATATACATATTGCATATTATAGAACTAATCAAATCATTACAGGATGATGAAGGCTTTTTAGGTCTTCAAGATATAACATTGGGGAAGACAATAATAACTACCATCACGTCTCTCATTCTCTTCATGGTAGCCTTCCCCATCTTTACACATGCTGGCCTTGAACTTAAGAGACTAGACTAATATCATTCTGATCAGTGAATAATAGTATTGCTAGAATTTATATCATAATGCTACAAAATCAGCATTGGGTTTCTTAGTGTGTCTTCTTCAGAGTATCTGTTCATTACATCTTGCATTATATAATCTGTTCCCATAAATAATTTTTAAAAAAAAACTCATGTGTGAATTTCTACATATATATCTATCCTTTCTGTATTATAGGGAAAAACAAGTCATAACAAGACAGCAAAACAAATTCCTAGAAAAACATGCAATGGATAAGACATATAAGACCACAATATAGGTGATCTTCTGTAGTTACTATGTTTTCTCTTGTTATTTTCAATAGATTTGTCCACATCATCAGCTTAATATAGTTAAACAGTATTACCTATTTGTATAAAAACACAACTTTGAAAGCATTGTAGGATTTGGGAGCTGTTAATAATTAATACCAGTATGGATATCTTTTACATCTTGTCATCTTCAGAGTAGTTGCCTCTACTTTTAGGGTTGATACTAACAAGCATACCAAATTCAAATAAAATCAGCCAAGGCAAACCCATGGTCTTATGAATCGGATTCAGTTAAGATCAATCATAGTAAGACAATGTAAGTAATACAGGATTTCAGTTTAAGTTAATAGGAAAGTAAGGATAGTTACCATGGTATAACCTGCTATTTTTGGGTCAGATGTCTGTGCCCTCAAATCTGACATGAGTGGACAGACCAAAACAAATTAAATTTAAACTACATATGGCGATAAGACTACTGTGTCTTTTAAATCTTGATACACTTTTAACAATGACCTCTGCCTTTTTTATAGTGTTTCAGAGCTGTCTATACTAAAGACTATAGCTTACTGTCTCTGCCTCATGTCTGCTACTCCACTTTTCTGCTATAATTTGTCCACCTTATTCCCTCATTCCACTGTCTGCCCATTCATTGAGGCCTCTCTGCCACCGTTGCTGGAATCCTGGTATCCCTTCCTCTCTTTCTCTGGAATGACCTTCAGCACTCTCTGTAGGGTTGGATTGGTGGCCACAAACTCCCATAGTTCCTCCTTGTCTTGGAAGCATCTTTTTTCTCCATTAATTTTGAGAGAGAGTTTTGACGGGTATATGAGTTTTGGTTGCATATTATTTTCTTTCAGGACTTGGAATATTTCTCCCCATTCCCTTCTTGACTTAAGAGTTTGTGTTGATAAGTCTGTTGTTATTTTGATAATTTTCCCATTGTAGGTAATCTGCTTCTTTTCTCTGGCTGCTTTTAATATTCTGTTCTTTTGGTGGATTTCTGGAATCTTGATAATTATATGTCTAGGCGTAGATTTGTTTTGGTTGTAGGTAGCTGGTGTTCTGTATGCCTCTTTTATCTGGATATCATTTCTTTTTGCTATACATAGGAAATTTTGCTTTAATATATCTGTGAATATTCTTTGTATTTCATTTTTGGTTACTTCTGCTTCCTCACTCACATTCTTTATTCTTAAGTTATGTATGTATCCTTTTGTCATCTTCTAGCCTTTGAATTGTTTCTTTCTGGTTCCTTGTTATTTTTAAGAGGTTTTTCTTTCACAATCATATGTCATAAATTTATCTTCAAGTTTCAGAAGGCTGGTTTTAGTTTCTGTCAGGGTACTTTGCCAGTGTTCAATGGAGTTTTTAGTTTCCTGGTAATCTCTTTGGATCTGTTTCATGTGTTCTAAGTTATGTTTAAATTCTTCTTCAGAAGTTTCTCTTTTTTTTTTCTGATTTACTCAGTTCTTCCATCTGTGTTCTCTTGGGCGGGGCTTGTCATTTCTTTAATTAATCTCTTTATATCTTGCCTCACTTGGATCAGGAGTACAGCTTTAAATTCATCTATGAGGTCATGGAGGTATTTTTTAATTTCGGCTGATGCTGTGTCCAGTATTGGATGGCTACTGTGCTTGTTCTCTTCAGTGTTTACTTCTCCTGGGCTTATTTTCTCATGTTGGGCAGCTGGAGATTTTTTTAAAAATTTTTATCTCTTGTCATGTTTCTGGTTTCTTTCAGACTGGGTGTCCTGGGGGTCTCTGGCCTTCTCCGTATTGCTTAGGGCCTCTCAGAAGCATGCTGACTTGAGTTTTTGCTGTCCTTCCCAATTTGCTGTTATCTGGGGTAGGCAGGGATGCAGGGATGGTGCAGGCTAGCCTCCAGCCTCTGTGCCAGTCAATCCGTAAATTAGGCTGTACCTTCTGGATGTCACAGAGTTGCGACTATTTTGTATCTGCTTATAGGTCCCCAAGCAGAGGGTTGGTTCAGTCCCAGCAGATCCTGCCAGTTCTCTCTGTGCCAGAAGCAGCTCACTATTGTCACCGTGGCACAGGGTTCTGCCCAAATCCCAGCTGTTCTCTTCCAGACCTCTCTGTGCCAGGAACACCAGGACAGCGGGTCTGCCCAATTCCAAGATATCTTCCACTAGTTCTCTGTATGACGCTGAAGCCAACACAGCACCAGGCTCTGCCCAATTTCAAGATGTCCTCCACAAGACCTCTCTATGCCAGGGGTGACTCAGTGATGTCATCGAGCCACAGGTTCTGTCCAACTCTAAGATGTCTTCTGCCAGACTCTCTGTGTTATCGATGTCGCCCTGGTGTCGGGCTCTGCCCCATTCCAAGATGTTCTCTGGCCAACCACAGCAGCTGTGGGACCCAGTCCCCAGTACTCACCAGGGCTCGGTGAAGGTCCTCCTCTTGAGTCTACTGCACACCACGCCGCTTGCCCTCACTGCACTCCTGGCACAGCGTGGAATGATCAGAAAACTGCACAGCGTTCGGCTTCGGAGCTCCAGAGCCTTTCACAATCTCCTCTGGTGCAGCAAGGCAGTCCTGGCTGTTTCATGGGGTCCCGAATCTCAATTTCCAAAAGCCAACACAGCTTTTCCTGTTGGGTTCACTCGTCAGTTTGCTGCATTAAAGGTGCGGGATTTGCAGCCTCCCGTTATCAGCCTTCTCAGTCTCAGTATGACTTTAAATCCTCCAGCTGCACTGTCTTGGTTAATAAGAATCATTATCCATTCACCTAGCCCTCTCCATGTTGTCATATTCTAGCATCTAATATGATTTCTCTGGAGAGACTCTCCGCCCAATCCCCTAGCAAGCTGCCATTTTTGAAAACCTCATTTTCTAATATCCTTTTCATTCTCCCTTTTAAGAGTAGTATAATTTTCAGTATATATGTCTTTTACATTCTTGGTTAGGTTGATTCCTCAGTGATTCATTTTTTAGATGTTATTGTGAAAGGTGATTATTTCCATAATTTCTCTCTCAGTGAGCTTATTGTTTGTGCATAGGAATGCTATTGATTTCTGAGTGTTGACTTTGTATCCAGTTAAACTCTTGAATTTGTAGTAGTCTTTTGATGGAATGTTTTGTGTCTCCAATGTAGAGTATCATGTCATCTGCAAATAGTGATTATTTAACTTCTTCCTTTTCTATCTTATCACCTTCTTTTTAGAGAAAAGAAGCCCCTAAGAGACACCTTAGTTTCCTTTGATATGAGTACTTTATATGACTGTAGCTCCATCATTAGAATATGAAAACATGGACTATCTTAGTCATTTTTTCTCATTGGTGGGATAACATACTTGATACTTCTAACTTGAAAATGGTGAGGCTAATTTTGGCTCATTGTTTTTAGTTTAAATTTTTGCATGGTCTGCAGCATGGTAGAGTGGTCTGAGCTCCAAAAGCTGCTCATCTCATGGCAGACAGAATACCAAGACTAAAGGGAGGAACCAGGAACAAGATATCCACACCAGGTCACATCCACAGTGACTCATTTCTTTGACTAGATCCCACAGGCTATCAGTAAGTCAGCTATCATGGTTCCCTAATCCATTCACATTTCAAATACATGATATTTTGTGGGAATTTTAGATCTAAGCTGTAACTCATTTTTATCTCAATGCAGAATTATTTCTGTGTTTCATAAGTTTTTAGTGATTATTGAAGGTAGCCTCCCTTTGTCACTCTTTACCACAAAATTAGGTGAAATTAATTTTAGCTCTTCACTAAAGTACACTTTCCCATAAATTCAGGAATTCTGCCTATCCCTATTACCAGTGGATTCCAGGTGTCTAGAATGGTTCTTGGAACACTGCAAAAATTTAAGAAGTGCTTGCTAAGTAGATAAATGCACATTACGGTAGCCATTGTTAATTTCCTGTTATCTTGTTTTGAAGTCTTATATCAGTTTCATTATTCTGTTATGATTAGCGGTGTTCTACTTTGTTTTTTTTTTTGGTTTTATTCTTTTTAAAATAAATAGATACACAGATTAAAAAATTCCTTGACACAGTACATGGTCAATCTATTTCAGTTACTTCTGTGCTTGGTAATAATACTGTTTGGACTTCTGTATCTTTTATTAAGGTTTTTAGATGTCTTAAAAATTTTGCACTTTCTTCTTTAAAAACATTCTACTAGAGTTGCTGGGACACCCGAAATGTACCACATTAAAGAGAGGTTAGAAGAGAGCTGTGTGTGGAATTTGGAAAACAAAATTTTGGTGGATGGTTGGATTGGGACAATTTGGAAGGGGTTAGATGGGCCACTTCCTAGGGACCATGACAGGGAAGGCAAGTGGAAGATGAGAAATGTGGAACAAAAACTGAATATGCAAATTCATGGAGATGAGAAAAAGGGAGAACCAGGTTTAGAAAATGCTGAAAACTACGGACAATGGAGAAGCCAGAATGATAACCACAGGAGTGTCTGTTGAGGGCACTACTGGACAGCCTGCATTTACTGCTGAAGACACCTCTAGTGATCTGCATGTGCTGGTTTTGGTGAGTCATTGAATCCAGACCTTTCATCCCCAACATGAACTCTGACCTTTTCCCCACTTCTTTTCATCACTCTCATCTGATTAGGTCTTCACCAGGGAACCTACCAGGACTAGCTCGCATCACAGACTTCAGTCCTTCCCTGAAAGCCAGTTGTTTTGCTCTATTGGCTTTTGTAGAAATTGTTGAGTTTTGTGTCCCTCATAGCTGTTAATCATGAAACTCAAGTCAATGCCAACTGGAGTTCTTTGAAGTTGATGTAACTTTATTAGGTCGCTGAGGGAAATTCCTATTGCTAAGTTCATGCACAGCATGCTTTCCTGCCATTGTGCCATTCTATTTATAGGGCTGGTAAGAATAAACTCAGGGTGGTTTTCTGGGAAAGGAGTTGAATGCAATTTCTTTGTGTCTGTAGGACATGCCTGGGGTCTACTTTCCAATGTCGGTGATGTGCTACATGCAACTTGCTAGGTTTTGGATAAATCTGCACCAAAAGATTATAAAAATGGCTTCATCCCCATACTGGCTGTATCAATAAATATTGTGGGCATGCAGTTGCTGGAGAAATGCTCTTGAAGGGATTGTGCAGCTTTTCTCTGAGACTCAGCTTCCTGACTTGATATGTGAGTGAGTGCTTCAACAGTGTTCTCAGCAGACATTCACACCAGGAGAACAATGTGATCTTGGACTTGAATCCAAAAAATTGCAAGCCAAATCAAGCATACATTTTATTAAGTTAGTGCCTTACTTATCTTGCCAGTGTTAAACAAAGTTCAGTTACATACAGCCTAAGAGCAGGTTGCCTAACAGATTTCTTCCCTCAGGCTGTGAGTACTAGCTCCCAAATTCATGATCCACCCCTTATATTTACCACAGGCTCCAGTGCCACTGATACTGAGCATCTCTCAGTCTGTTGGTTATTTAAGAAGGATCAGAGGCCAGGACTTAACCTCAAGAAGCTGAGGAATCTTTTGTTGTTATGCTTTTAAAAATTTGATAAATGGACTGGAGCAGCATATCCCAATGAGTTTATATAACTTGTAAAACTGAGAATCAGAGAATTTGGTATTATTAAGTGTAAAGAACATGGTGAGGCAACCATATTTTCATCTGAGGAGACAGCTTGACCTGCCTAGGAAAGCTTTTCTGAGGTGGCAGGCTCCCACATTTCATGGGATTTGTCTCCTACTCTTGAGAATGAATGTGTCAGCATAATCACATCAGCACAAGGAACAGTCTGTCCTAAGAGATGAACAAGATGCCTGTGGGTTAAATGATGGCACAGAGCTAGAGAGCTGATATGTTGAGGCAAGATGAGAATGGAGAATTTGTGTCTTGCTGGAAGAAAGCATGATGTTGCTGAAAATGTCTAGATATAAGCAAGTATTACATTCCCAGTCCAGGTTAGAGTAAATGACTTTCTTGCAGGTGAAGTTATCATGCTTTTTCCTGTCTGTCACTAATCTCTTTCTTTCTTCCTGCTCCTCTGTTTATTATCCTTAGCTCCACAACTGCCCTCATCTTTCTACCTTCTCTCAATTCACATTATGACACAGTGACTTCATAAAATCAAGGTATAAAGTTGTGGGTTTTAGAGTAGAAAACAAATCTATTTCTTAGCTGTCTTAGCTAAGGAAGGTTGTTCAAGGTCTCTGGGTCTCTTTTTTGTGCTTCTCTTTTCTATTCTCCATACTATACTCAGAACTATCATTTAGAAACTCAAATCTGATCAGTGAGACTCAGGATGTGCACCTAGGCTTACAAGTGACCCTCAACTTATCTGAATTGGTGTAAGTGTGAACATTTTTAATTATCCTGATCCTCAGGATTTTTACAAAGTGAGAGGCTTTATTATTCTACTCTCAGAAGAAAACAAAGATAGAAATACTTCCCTTTGGCCTTTCTCTCTGGCCCCTTATTTCTTTCTTTCTTTCTTTCTTTCTTTCTTTCTTTCTTTCTTTCTTTCTTTTCCTTCCTTCCTTCCTTCCTTTCTCTCTCTCTCTTTCTTTCTTTCTTTCTTTCTTTCTTTCTTTCTTTCTTTCTTTCTTTCTTTCTTTCTTTCTTTTCCTTCCTTCCTTCCTTTCTCTCTCTCTTTCTCTCTCTCTCTCTCTTTCTTTCTTTCTTTCTTTCTTTCTTTCTTTCTTTCTTTCTTTCTTTCTTCTCTCTTTCTTTCTTTTTTTGTACCGGGGATCAAACTTATGACCTGGCACTTGCCTGGCAGGCGCTTGTACCTCTGAGCTAAATCCCTGGCCCAATGCTTTCTTTTTGATAAGCTAGACACTTAATTTACTGATGATACTGTCTAGTGAATTTTTTTCTCTTTGATCTTTTTTTCAGCCTGGTCTGCCTTCATTTGCATGTATTCTTTTGTCTCTCATACAGTGAGCCCCTCTTGGAGAGATTTGTGCAGATCTTCTGTCTGTTTTTGTGGACTGAAATGCAAGGAGTAGGGATCTTATTTTGACATTACATATTCCAGTTCAGCTTTATTAGCAATAAAGTTGATGTTTTGCTTCCTGTCTAACTATAATGTCTCTCTCCTCATTGGTTGAGAACACTTAGGAAATGATGCATGGTGACATGGTTTGAGTGTGGCTTCCAAAGGCTTTTGTTTTAGATGTTTAGTCCTAAGTGTGTCCAAGTTGGTAAGTGGAGCCCATTTCAAATCATTACTTCATTGGGAGTGTTGTCCAGTGAGGTGGTTGAGGTAGCACATGCAGACCCTGAGTTAGTTTTCCTGAAAGAGTTGCTATAAGGAGAAAGATAACCCCTCTCTGTTCTGTGCCTTCCCATTTGGTAGTCTCTTCTTTTCACACCTCCTCCTGCCTTGATGCCAAATCCTATGATTTCCTGTAGCTATTGGCACCCTTGCTATAGACCAACTTGACTGGGTTGCCTGATCTTGGATTTTCAGGCTCTAAAACTGTGATATAAATAGACAGCTTTCTATTATAATTTACCAAGTCCTGGTATTTTGTTGTAGCAAAGGAAAATGGACTTATATTGTTTTTAAACCACATTAGACTTAGGGTATTGCACATGCCTTCCTCCTTACATTACTTTCTTTATTCTCCACATACTTTGTTGTTTCAAATATTTGAAGTACCATACTTTGGCTACCTTGAATCTTGGCATATTCTAGTCCTCTCTGTTAAAGTAATTAATTGGGAAGCCATTATATTGGGTGGTTCTAGCACATTAACTACCAATCCAAAACTATGGCTTGGTCTTCCCAGGGACCTACCAATCTAAAAAATCAGCTATACTTTCCTCTCTTGCTTTCATGAATACTTTGTTAGTTTCATCTTGTGCCTTATCCAGTGGAGTACTAAAATCCTGCAGCTCTATACTGATTGATTTATGAATTTTTGAATGCTCAAATAAACTCAAAATATTACTGTAGTTATATTTATTAACATTTTATTTCTTTCTCAAATAATAAGTTATTACTGGTATTTACATTTCAGCTAAGATGCCAACTCCTCCTTGGAGCCTTCTCCAACTCCCTGGCCTGGTCTAGGGGCTTCTCCTTTGTGTTTCTTGATGTACTGTCTTGCTGTTATCTTTTGTGCACCTCACATAAAATATAAAATTGTAGTTGCCTTTTAATTGGCTTGTTGTGTCCATTAGATTTTTTAAAATTTCTAGCATGCATGAGACTTTCTGAATGAATATACTAAGCTCTAGATTTCCAAGTGGTGCAACCTGGCATGCTGGCATGACTTACAGATCATTTGCATATAGATTGCAAGTGATCTGTAAAACATTGATTTTCTCACCTCCTATTTTTATCATATGTAGGTATTGGAAGGACAGAGCCATTAGGCCTTTTGCCTCTGGAAGTACGTGGTTTTGCCTGAACACATATGGCTTTGCTTGGAGCTCTTCGGGAGGAAGCTGTAGTGGAATGAATTTTGATGATGTATCCTCAGTAGGATAGAGCACTTTGCTTAGTGCTCTGTCATTTCTGTACCGTTCCAGGAATCAGTACCTGAGTGTTTTGCTGCCCAATGTGGGTTTGGTGCCCAAGGTACACAGTGAATACAGCAAGCTCAAGTTGTGGCCATCAGAGGTTGGAGAATGGATAGGTTTTGCAGCTCTTGAGGGCTTACCTCTCTATGGTGACTCTGAACCTCTGTTAACATATGCTACCATGGAATAGGCCCATACAGTCCCTCAGGCTGTTATGTACAACATGGAAGAATAGACAAGTGTGTGCCCAGTAGCAAGTGGCAAGCAGTTGCATTTATGGAAGATCACAGGAAGTTGTACTAAGTACAAGTCTGTGCCAATAAAAGATACAGGCGCTGAGATGACAGAAAAGTAAAAGAACTACATATAAGCAATAGCACATGAAAACAGTGTGATAAATCAGGCTTCTGGACCTTAAAGAATATTCACCTCAGCACAGGTGCTTCCCCTGAATCTCTAGGTATAATTTCCAAGAATAATTAATAGGATTTTAAGTCATATTAGGAACTTTCAGAATGTATGCTTGTCCCAGAATTCACTCTCATCTTAATTATATTTATGACATGTAGTACATATTTGTGAACTCTTAATGAGGTGCAAGTAGGATGAAGGGGACTGAAGGTCAGCCTAGGAGAACCAACGTGTGTTGGTTCTTACCTGAAGCATCAGAGATATCCTAGGTTCTTGTTATTTTACTTTCTACATCTTTTATTATCGTGGAAGTAGGAATGATTGTAGGGTGCTGTTTAGTGTTAGACTGGTGAAAGGAAGTGACTCCTTCAGCTCCATTGTTTCTAAATGTACTGCATGTGATAAGCTACTTCTGTCCACTTTCTGCTGAAGTATCTCTGCAATCTATTTAAACTGATTGTGTAGGGTTTCTTCTTTAAATGCATATACATGGTATATATTAGAACTCTAGTAGTTCTATAGTTTGAAATATTTGTCATTGAAAAATATGAGTCAACATGAAATTTTTATTAGTGTAGGGATGTTTTTGTTGTCAAAATTCTTTCATTTGAAAATTCTATTTTTTTGAAAATGACTTTTCTACTCTCATGAGTGTACTATAAGAATTTTCAGTAAAATGGAAAAGCTAGTGGATTATTTACATGTAATGTCCACTATGTAAAGTTCTAGAAGTGTTAATAAGATATTACATTTACTATCACTTGCTTCCATCAGTAGTTTTCTGTAACAGCTGCCATCAGGCCTCTTAAAAATCAGATGCTTAGCCATTTCTCAAGCAGAATATATAGTGTAAGAATTATCTTCACAGAGCCCACCCAGATTTCTGAAACACTGGAGGAGTTCTGAGAGGTCCTGCAGGCCTAGAGACCTTCTTTCCACCCAAGGAGCTGAGGGCATGTTGGGTGAGTTCCAGGGCACTTGTGCTGGCTCAGGGAGAGCTTTGGATCATTTCTCCCAGTGGTCAGGAGCCTGCCCAGCTGCCTGAAACAATGGAGGAGGTTTGGGAGATCCCACAGGCCTGACTGGATCATGCCTAGTGACCTTCTTTCAGTCCCCATGCTTGCACTCTGGGAGAGCTTTGGACCATTGCTCCCAGCAGTTAGGACTCTACCTAACATCCTAGAACATCAGAAGATGCACAGGAAGTCCTGCAGCCCTGACTGGGCCATGTTAAGTAACCTCCATTCAGTCCCAGGAGCTGAGGGCTCTGGATGAATTCCAACATGCCCATGGGAAGCTTTGGAACATCACTTGAAACCTGGCAATATAGGAACATGACAAAATGAAAGACCAAAAGCAATCTCAAACATCCGACCCATCTCAAGAAAGCCTAGGAGCCATGTACACAGAAGAAAATATAAGCCATAAGCCTAAATGCCTGAAATGATATCAACTGAAATAAAGAAACAACTCTGGGAAACTATAAAAAACTCAAGTCGGAAATAATCTCCCAGGTAAAAGAAGAAATGATAAATGTAATTAAACAAATGCTGAACACATCTAAAGAAGACATAGTTAAAAAATTAGAGGGACAATGCAGAAAGATGGAAACCCTGAATGAACAACCCTGAATGAAACAAATAAAATACATAAAACACATTCAAGGAGATATCAAAGTTTCAAAGAGATACAGGAAATCACAAATTCCATTGAAAATTAGCAAAACTGCCTCAGTGAAAGTGAAGATAAAATTTTAAACCTCAAAGACAAGATTGCAAATAGTGAACAGGAAAGGAAAGATCTTTTAAATATAACATGGAATCAGGAAATTACAATTCAACAGCTGCAAGATGATATAAAGAAAAACAACATAAGATTGATAGGGATAAATGAAAAAGAAGGGTACAACACAAATGATATCAAGAGGCTATTTACAGAAATGATAGCTGAAAATTTCCCAAACATGAGAATGGAAGCTGGCATATGGATCAGCGAAGCATATAGAACTCCAAATAGCCATAACCAAAATAAAACTACACCCAGACATACAATAATCACCATCCCAGAAATCCAACGTAAGAATAGAATATTAAAAGCTTGTAGGGAGAAAAGACAGATTACCTACAAAGGAAAGCTTATCAGAATCATAGCAGACTTCTCAACACAAACAATGAAGTCAAGAAGAGTATCTAGTGAAGTATTTCAGATCCTAAAGGAAAAAGACTTCTAACCCAGACTCATGTACCCTGAAAAATTATCCTTTGAAAGGGATGGAGAAATAAGATACTTCCATGACAAAGAACAGCTGAAGAATTTCATAATCACCAAACCAACCCTGCAAAGAATACTAAAAGACATTCTAGATACACATAGGAAAAAACCACCAAACAAGGCAGACAATTAAATAGAGTAGAAAGGTAGAGAAACAACAGCAGAAAGATAACAAGTCAAAAATAAACAAATATATAACAGTTATAACCACTAATGTAAATAGCCTCAATTCACCAATTAAAAGAAACAGACTGGCAGAATGGATGAAGAAACAATATCCAACCATATGCTGTCTACAAGAAACCCATCTAACCCAAAAGGAAACTCATAGACTGAAAGTCAAAGGATGGAAGCACTTCATGCAATAGAAGCCCCTCCCCCCAAAAAAGTGGGTGTAGCTATTCTGTTTGCAGAAAATGTGAACTTCAAACCAAGAATGATATGAAGAGATAATGAAGGTTACATACTAGTTAGGCGAAAACTTCAAGAGGAAGAGGTAACAATCTTAAAAGTATATGCACCAAATTTGGGAGCATCCAGCTATACAAAACAAGTATTAACAGAAATGAAATATCAAATACAAAATAACACAATTATAACAGGAGACCTTAAGACACCATTGACACAAAGGGAGAGATCAGCCAGACAGAAAACCAGCAAAGAAATAACAGAACTGAATCACACCTGTTAACAAATGGATTTGATAGACATATACAGAGTGGTCCATCCAACAACACCAGAATATATATTCTTCTAAGAAGTACATGGAACATTCTCCAGAATAGACCATATAATAGCCTTCACAACACAACTAAGTAAATGCCAAAGAACTAAAATTATCCTATGCATATTATCAGATCATGGTGCCATGAAACTAGAAACTAATGATAAAAGAAACTGCAAAAACCCCACAAACAAATGGAAATTGAATAATACATTCTTGAGCAATCAGTGAGTCACACAGAAAATTAAAGAAGAAACTAAACAATATCTATAAGCAAACAAAAAGACAAATGCAACTTATCAGAATCTGTGGGATGCAATAAAAGCAATCTTCAGAGGAAAATATATTGCAATGAATTCCCACATCAGGAAAACAGAACAAACACAAATAACCAACCTGATGCTATACCTCAAACATCTAGAAAAAGAAGAGCAAGTCAAGCCCAAAGCCTAAAGAAGGGAGGAAATTAAATAAAAATCGGAGCAGAAATTAATGCAATAGAGACTAAGAAAACAATCCAAAGAATCAATGAAGCAAAGAGTTGGTTCTTTGAAAGAATAAATAAAATTGATAAGCCCATAGCCAACCTTATTAAAAAAGGGAAGAAAAAGCTCAAATTCATGAAAAAAAGGAATGAAAAAGGCAAAATTATGACAGACTCTGTAGAAATACAGAAGATCATCAACACCTATTTCAAAAACCTCTACTCTCAAAGGTTTGATAACACAGAAGAAATAGACAGATTCCTAGAAACATATGAAGTACCAAAGCTGGGTCGGGAAGATGTAAAACAGCTGAATAACTGAATTTCTGTTGATGAAACTGAAAATGTAATTAAATTCTTACTTACAAAGAAGAGAACAGGCCCAGGCAGATTCACTGCAGAATTCTACACGAAATACAAAAAAGACTTAAAGCCGACACTGCTCAAACTCTTCAATGAAATTGAAAGGGAAGCAGTTCTTCCTAAGTCATTCCTGGAAGCAAATATAACTCTAGTACCAAAATCTGAGAAAGATCCAACTAAAAAAGAGAACTATAGGCCAATCTCCCTAATCAACATAGGTGCAAAAATTCTGAATATAATATTGGCAAACAAAGTGCAGCAACCATCAAGGAGATTATACACCACAACCCAGTGGGATTCATCCAGGAATGCAGGCATGGTTCAACATATGTAAATCAACAAATGTAATCCACCATATTAATAGAGCCAAATGTGAGAATCACATGATCATTTCTATAGATGCAGAAAAAGCTTTTGTTAAGGTACAACATGTATTCATATATGAACCTTACAGAAAATTGGAATAGGTGATCTTTACCTCAATGTGATAAAAGCCTTCTATGATAAACCAACAGCCAGCATCATATTAAATGACCAAAAACTGAAAACCTTTACCCTAAAATCAGGCACAAGACAAGGATGTCTATTATCACCATTCCTATTCAATATAGTGCTGGAAATACTAGCCAGAACTACTAGACAAGAGACAGAAATAAAAGGAGTAAGGATAGGAAAAGAGGAAGTTAAATCATCATTATTTTCAAATGTCATGATACTCTACATAGAAGACCCCCAAAACTCCATTGAAAAATGCCTAGATATAATAAATTCAGCAATGTAGCTGGATACAAAAAATAAATATTCAATAATTAATAACATTCCTGTACACTAACAACAAAATCACTGAGATAGAAATAAAAGAAGCCACACTCTTCACAATAGCATCCAAAAAAATGAAACACTTAGGAATTAATCTCACAAAATAAGTAAAAGATCTATTCAGGGAAAATTATAATACCCTGAAAAAAGAAATCGAAGAGGACCTCATAAAATGGAAAGACATCTCTTGTTCATGGATAGGAAGAATAAATTTTGTGAAAATGGCCATTCTCCCAAAACTATTATACAGATCCAAAGTAATCCCAATCAATGTACTATTAATATACTTCATAGATCTAGAGAAATAACTCCTAAAATTCATCTGGAACCAGAAGAGACCTAGAATAGCAAAGGCAATTCTAAGCAGCAAAGGCAAGGCAGGAGGCATCACAATCCCTCACTTGAAGTTATGGTACAAAGCTACTATAATAAAATCAACATGGTAGTGGAATAAAAACAGACCTGAAGGTCAGTGGAATAGATTAGAAGATACAACTACAACTACCAACACATGCAACCACCTTATCTTTGATAAAGGAGGCAAACATGTTCACTGGAAGAACAATAATTTCTTTAATAAAAAGGTGCAGGAAAAATTGGCTTCCCATACACTGCAGACTAAAACTAGACCCATGCCTATCACCTTGTACTAAACTAAAGTCTAAATGGATCAAATATCTACATATTAAAACAGAAATACTAAATCTACTAGAAGACAAAGTAGGTAAAAATCTTGAAGACATAGGGTTAGGTAAAGATTTCATGAATAAGAATCTAACCACATGGGAAATATTTCCCAGAATTAATAATTGGGATCATGTCTTATTAAAGAGTTTCATATGTCAAAAGAAGTCTCCAGCATAGTGAAAAGAAAACCCACAAATTGGGAAAAAAATCTTAGCGAATGTCCATCAGTCAAAGGACTTATGCCTAAAACATACAAAGAATTAAAAAATCAGACCCCCGAAATTCAAAGACCAAATCCAAAAATAGACCTCTGAGATGAATACATAGTTCTCAGATGAAGAAATCCAAATGGCAAATAAACACATGAAAAAATGTTCATCATCATTAGTCATTAGAGAAATGCAAATTAAAACCACACTGAGATTCCATCTTACTCCAGAAATCATGGGCAGGGGAACAAAATCTACCAACAACAAATGCTGGAAAGGCTGCGGGAAAAAATGAACTCTTCTGCACTGTTGGTGGGAGGGTAGACTGGTGCAACCACTGTGGAGTTCAGTCTGGAGATTCCTCAGAAAGCTAGAATTGGAAGTCCTGTTTGACCCAGCTGTTCCACTTCTGGACATATTCACAGAAGAACTGAAAAATCATATCACAATGATATATGTGCACCCATGTTTCTAGCAGTACAATTTGTAATAGCCAAATCTTGGAAACAACCTAAGTGCCCATAAACTGAGAAATGGGTAAAAAAGTTGTGATATTTTTATATAATGGAGTACTACTCAGCTATAAAGAATGATCACATTGAGATATTTATAAATAAATGGATGCAACTTGAGACCATAAGCAAAATAAATCAAACAGGTATAAATATTGTATAATCTCCTTAGTGTAAGAAATGGTAAGAGTACATAAGTTTTTATGATAATCATGGTTCCTCACTCCTTTGATTTGAAGTCTTACAATGTTTTCATTCATTGGTTGGAATGGTTTTATTCTGTTTTGTTTGATTTTATTATGTGTGATGGTATAAGCAGCTACTTTGAAGAAAACAAGACATGATGACAGCCTTCCTGATTTAGTATCACCTTGCTTTGAAGTCCTACCATGCTTTTGTTCTATTTCCATTGATTCTATCATGTTTTGTCTTATTGGATTTTAATATATGTGATTACATAAACAAATTTTTTATGGGAAATGAGATAATATAGTAGTCATTGTTCATTTTCTGTTATTTGGTTTTGAATGTCCTATAATACTTTCATTCTCTTGAATGGTTTTATACTATTTTGCTATGTTTGATATTACTGTGTGGTAAGGTATGATCAACGATTTCAAAAAAAGAGACATTATGGTAACTACTGTTAATATCTGGTTGTCTTGGGGCTGGGGATTTAGCTCAGTGGCATAAGCGCCTGCCTTGCAAGCAAGCAGTCATGAGTTCGATCCCTGGTACCGATAAAAAGACAAAAAAAAAAAAAAAAAAAGAATATCTGGTTGTCTTGTTATGAAGTGCTGTGTTGCTTACATTGTTCTGTTCTGATTTGCTTTATTCTGGCCTCTTTTGTTTCAGTCTCTTAAAAAATTATCTTCACAGAAGCAAGATATGTTTGTAAATTTTATATAAAATTATCAATGATGACATACTGGTATACTTTAAATTTTCTTTATAACTTGGTAAAAAAGTGTTATGAATTTTTTGCTTTCATTTTTTGTGTCAAGCCCTATCAAAATGCTTTCAAATCCCTCTTGTTTACCTTATTGTACCACTCAAGGTTGGCACTTTCTACAAGTGCATGATTTGAGGAAGAGTGAAAGTGCTGGATTGAGTTACTTTTTCCAGACACATTTCTCACTGTTGTGAATCATTAACTTCCAAATACACATTAAGACTTTTTTTTGGTGGCATGTGCTGAGAATCAGACTCAGGGGCACCCTCTCCTGAGATACATCCCCAGGCATTTCTGTTTTTTATTTTGAGACAGGGTCTCTTTAAGTTGCTCAGACTGGTTTTCAATTTGTGTTGTTCTAACTTTAGTCATCCAAATAGTTGGGATTACAGGGGCAGTTACTGCGAAAGGCAGTGACTTAACGATTGCACCCATTAGCTTTTTTAGTTCTCTTGTTTTTTCTCCACTTCATTCCTCCATCCCAAGCTGTATTAGATTGTGAATCTTTTTTTTTTTTTTTTTTTGGTACTGTAAATTGATCTCAAGATCTCGCATTTGCCAGGCAGGCGCTTGCACTGCTGAGCTATATTCCTGGCCTTAGATTGTGAATCTTGAATGCAGGGATCTTGCCAAGTAATTTTCTGAATATTAGGAGTGTGTTACCATTTAGGCACTGATTTGTCTGAAAATGTTATCTAATCCTAAATTCCCTGTAGCTAATCTCTGAAAACTGAGCTAGATAGCTTCCTCCCTACCGCACCTCCCTCCCTACTAAACTTAAAGTTTCCCTCTGATGCTTTCATTCCTCACATCTATGATATAAAAAAATCCTTGACTGATGATGATGTGCAAAAGTAATTGACTAACAAAACACAGAGCTGTGGGGGAGGGTTGGAGGTCATGCTGCTGGTTGAGCTTCCAGATGTAATTACAAAACACAACCTGGTCAGTTGAGCAAATCATTCTCAACAGCTTTTGCCCAGATTCCATTTCTAGGCTCACAACTACCCTTGCAGTCCTCCTAGCTGCTACCTGAGAGAGACTGACTGTAGATTCCTGGCTCTTGTGAGTACTAACTATTCAATCCTATTTAGGCATGAGAGCGTCTGATTGTTGGACAGACACGGCATGCCTGGGACGCTGGAAAGCATTCTTAAGATAAAGGGGGAGCCAGACTTTCTCTTCTTGTTCCTTCTAAAATAGGAGAATTTGTAAACACTGAAAGAAGATCAAATTCTGAGTGACGATAATGAAAATTTAGTATCTACCCTCCAGGTTCTGGGTAGGATGTCCTCAGGGACTCCCCTAATGTGGGTGCTGGTAAAGGTCCAGGGGATCAGGCTGGTGGCCAGTGAGGCAAAGGACATTGTGTTGTTCAGCCAGTCAGGTTGTCAGCACTTACGGATGGTGTCAGAAATCAAGGGCTGGAGAAGAAAAAGGTTAATGTGGAATATTTTAAAGGGCGGAGGCTTAATGATTTTGGAGGCTTTACTATGAACTGGCATTTTTGAATGTCTCTGGGAGTTAATTAGGATATGAAGGTTAAGTAGTTTAGTAAAAAGAATTTTATACAATTCTTTAGAATTTATCAAGTGATTATATAAGCATTATCATTTCTGAATGATACAATCACATTCATCAAGCTAGTTAGAGAATGACAAGGAATGAGTCTGCTTTGCTTGTGTTCAAGTTGCCAATATCTTAGAAGTAGATGAAGAAATATTAAAATATAGTTATCATTAATTGTAAAAAGGTTTATAATTATAGAAGCATAAAGAGGAGTGTAATGACATTTGTCTCAAATAACAAATTTCATGGAAATCCTCAAGTTGAGTCTTGAAGGATGAATAGCAGTTTTCCAGATGGATGTGTTGAGTAAATGCTTATGGGGAATTTCTGTTTGAATATCTGGTGAAAAGGCCCAAAAATCTACCTGAAGATGGAGTATTCTGTGGCACAGGAGCTGAGAAGAGAGACATAGTGTGGATGTAGAGGAAAACACTAATTCCTGTGTTTATCAGAAGAGCCATGTCTGCGCAGGATAAGGAGAACTTAAAGATCAGGAAGTGGTGGGAGGAAAGACTGGGTCTCACTATTACTGATGCTGGCAGTTGGGATTCTTCACTGAGAGCCATAACTACTGAAGGCTGTGTATGGAGGGCATGGAGGTAGTGAAAAATGGAGGACATGGAGGTTGTGTGAGTGGCTGAGAGACCAGGGAGATATTACCTCGAATGGTCTGTATTTTCACATCAGCCTTTTCTAACTTTCTCCTTAGGAAGGAAACCCAGGGAAATCAGGAACCTCCATTTGTAGCTTGCTGAGAGGTTCCATAGCAGTTGCATTAGTACCTCAACCTTCAAAGTGCTTTATTTCCATGATCCTCATTTCTAGATCTTTATTTTAGTTATAAATTTTGCCTCTCAAGACAGTTATATGGTTTCTTTTTTGGTCTTTTTCAGGCATAGTTTCACTATGCAGTTCAGGCTGGCCTTGAACTCACTTTGTAGGCAAGGCTGATATTTAACTTGTAATGATCCTTTTGCTCCAGCCTCCTGAGTGCTGGGATTACAATCATATATCACCATACCCAGCTGCAAGGTCAACTCTGAATCCTTAACGAGCTCCCTTATAGAAGGCATCTGGTATATAGGACTCGTACGTGTTTATTGGATATGTGTCATAAGATCTCTTGATTCAAATATTTTGTTTATGTATGACCCCTTTTTTTAATATATCTTGATCATCTTTCATTTTGTGCTGGTGTCTTCCTTAGGAGCAAATCTGACATCTAGAACTCTTAGGCACTCCTCCTGAAGGCTAAAAGTAGGACAAATGCATCCCCAAGTAGGCAAAGACACACTTGTGGAAGAAAGGCAACCAATGGGCTAAGTAAATTTCTCCATGGTCTCTGAGTGGCTATTTAGTTGGGTATCAAGTTCATAGATCTCTGGATACTGGGATTCAGAGAAATCTAGAGGATGCTAAGTTTATATTCTTCTTCAAGGCAGCAAAATCTTTCTTATTTTATGCTAATAATCCATGCTCTGATAGTGAGTGTGGACTGTGTAACAAGGGAGAAGACATAGATTTCTCTCTCTCTCTCTCCCTCTCCCTGTTCCTCTCCTTCCCTCCTTCTCTGTCTGTCTGTCTGTCTGTCTGTCTCAGAAGCCTCTATCCAGAGGCATTATTTCTTGGCTTCATGGTTTCTACTAGCCTAGCAATAAAATATCAAATCTGAGGAGGAGCAGTCTGAAAGCAGACATCCCTTGAGTCCCTTCAGAGTGAAAGGACCTGTCTTTTCATCATGTGTTGCAGGGCTCCTGTCACCTCCTTGTTTCGAAGGGTGTAGATGATGGGGTTCAGCATGGGTGTGATGACTGTGTAGAAGAGACTGAGGACTCGATCTCTGATGACAGAGGAACCTGCTTGGGGTTGAATGTAGGTGATAGTGGCTGTTCCAAAGAAGAGTGAGACCACAAGCAGGTGGGAGGAGCAGGTAGAGAAGACCTTTTGGCGGCTTTGTGTTGAAGTAATAGTCAGGATGGCACTCAGAATACAGGCATATGAAGTAACAATCAGTGAGAAGGGGACCATTATAAAGACCACGGTGGCTGCCATCACAGAGATTTCACTCTTGCGCTTTCCAGTGCTTGCCAACCTCAGGACTGGCAGGATGTCACAGAGGAAGTGTGGGATGACTGGGTGGGCGGGGAAAGGCAGAGTGAAGATGAGGGATGAATGGGTAGTGGCTGTGATGATGCCCATAAGCCAGGAGGTGGCCACCATGACCATACAGGCCTGTTGACTCATGAGTGTGGAGTAGTGTAGGGGCCGACAGATGGCAGCATACCTGTCATAGGCCATGGCTGTGAGCAAACAGCATTCTGAGATGCCTAGGACAATGAAGACATACATCTGGGCTACACATCCCTGGAAAGAGATGACCCTGGGGAATGAGAAAGCCAGGTCTGCCAGTGTCCTGGGCACTATGGTGGTGGTGTAGAGAATCTCCACCATGGAGAGATGGCGAAGGAAAAAGTACATGGGAGAATGCAAGGCGGGGCTGGCTTGTGTGAGGATGATGATGAGGGAGTGATCCAACAAGGTGATCAGGTAGACAAGAAGCACTACCCAAAACAGGGGGCCCTGTAGGTCTCTGAGGTCCGAAAACCCCAAAAGGAAGAATTCAGGCAGCATAGTGTGGTTTTTCTCAGTCATCTCTCCAGGCCAGAATCTATGGCGTAGCCTAGAAAAAGAGGTTATTTAGAAACAACCAGAATTTCTATAATTCTGCAAAACATTTTCCATATAGTACCTCTCAAATTCAAGTGAGAATTAGTATTTTCTCTTTATGGATGAGCCAGGGCTCCCAGAGATTCCCAGAGAGATTAAACAATTTGCTTGTGCTAATACCCAAAAAGTGACAGGACTGGGACTTGAACCTAAATCTCCTGACTCCCAATCCCATACATTTCACCATGTTGTGGTCCTATGTCTGAGGTTTTATTCCCATGGGGAAAGAACTTACATCTAAACATTGGATTTTTCTCCTGAGTGAGGAATTGGAGTAGCTGCTGTGGTCTTGGCTACTTTGTACTTTCAAAAGGGAAAGTGGACCCCCAAACAAGTCTGGTATATGAGGAGTGGTCTTGACTGATGGCTATGACCACAAGCTAAAGATCGTCAGCTAAAGATTTAGAACGTCACACAGTGACACGACTATTTGTGATAAGACTGCCCAGTTGCATCATGCTTTGGGAGTGTGGCACCTGCCCAGTTCCTTTTTTTCCTCTTAAGTAGGCCCTTGTAATTGACTTCACTAGCTGCACTGTCCCAGTGCACCCTGCTCCCTTAGGTCTCTCTCACAGTTTATCTATAGCACTTGGAAAGGATGTTATGAAGCATCAATTTGAATAGCTGCAGTGACAGAGGAACTCACCACCTGATGAAGTAATAGTCCCTTGTAGCTTTGGCTTCTTCTCTCTATTGAAACATCATTATGTTGGTCTTGGATAAATATGTAGTAGTTCATAGAATTTCTAATGCCTTTTCACCAGAAAGTCCTTCAAGTACTGAAGAAGATACATTTATCCATGCCCCCAGGAGACATTACTTGTGCTTCTGTCCTAGTATCTCTCAGTAGAAAGTCTTCACCATAAAATCATGCAAGGCAAAATGGGGAGGTGGGAGCTGCTAATATTTCTCAATTTCCTGGTCCTTTCCAGGGACTATGATAAGGATTTAACACTCTTTAAATCATTGGATCTTCAGAATTATTCTAGAAATCATTAACATTTCAATTTTGTAGATGAGGAAATAGAAGCCCAGACAGTATAAATAAATTTCTCCAAGTCAAACAACTAGTGAGAGTTTAGCTTCAATCCAAAGGTAATGCAGGAGTTTGTATACTTAACTACCAAATTATCTATTGTCTTAGATGTAAGTTTAATTAGCAGAAAAAGTAGCATGTTACGGGGCCATACTGAGTTTTCTCTAAATATTTACAGGGTGAATCAATTAATGGGTCCCAGTTATAAAGACAGGAAAACTGATGAACAAAGATTAAATAATTTGCCCTAAGTCAGGCAACAGTTTAGACAAATGCAGAAAGCCAGACCCTTTCAGAAGTTCTGGGTCCCAGGATTTTCTAATTTTTATCCCCCACTTTCACCATGTACTTGAGGTTAGTCCAGCCCTGTATGTTTAGGAAAAAGAGTCTCAAACTTCCTGCCCATTGCTCATGGATCAAACTTTTATTGCACCTTCACTCCATTCACTCATCATATTTTTGCCTAAAATAATTTCCTCTAGTTTACATTTAGAGATTGCTGTATGCTGAAAATTGTGCTGTATCTCAGTTGATCTTTATAACAACACTAGTGATAATTATTATTTTGTCCCTGCAGGGAAGAAATCAAAACTCCAAGAGTTACTTTTTTTCAGAAGATCAGGCAGTTAGTGACTGGCAGAACCTAAAGTTCCTACCACCACACTTACTATATCTCAGTGAAGCTAATAGCCTCACTACACTTTTGGGAGATGAACTAGTGAGTCTAGACAGGAATGTCCAGATTCATTGGTCAATAATCTTTCACATGCCCACATCAGTTGTATAATATGGGAAAGATACGCTGTTTGAAAAATTTTAGAGGTTATTTTTTCAGAATACTTAAGAAATATTTGTAATGCGGTCATTCATGATTCGATCACCTTAGTTAAATTGTTTTCTTTGTTGTACCACCTTAAAGTCTTTGTTCCACTGCAAACTCATTTTACACAATTGTAATAATAGCTTGTATAATATTTTGTCTTCTTGTTATCTTTTTGTAGTGTTTACTGTAAACTTTTGCCATGAGACCACATAATATTCTGAATGATCCTTTTTTTAAAAAAATGTTCTTGTTGTATCCACTGAATTTTTCCATTAACATTTAAAAAGCACTTCTCATACTATTGTGATTTAAGCTGGTCCATATTTTTGCATCGTAGATAAGCGATGCAAATCATTTGCTTCTGTCAACATATTCTTTGAACATGAATCCTAGGCATGTAATTACTGGGTAGGGTTATGGACATTATTATAGGTCTTGCCTTATTATGCATGTTTTTGTGTTCCTCTAATGGATGCCTGAGTGGCATCTTAGTCTTTCTTTCCTGAGTAAATCCAGGCTGCTTCTGGATCCTGTCCACCCTCACTGGGACCTCTCTTCTCCACACTGTGAATCTTTATTTACTGTCAGTCTTCTGACTACATTCTATCCCAAGAAATCACCTATAGGTGTGAGGAGGCAAGTTCTCCTGTATACTTTGCTCTTTCCTTCACTGATGTCTGCTCCCCTCTTCTCTGTTTTCATTTCGAGGCTGTTAATTTCCTTCTTCAACTTCTCTTCTTTCCAAAAATGTCCTAACACAGTGAAAAAAAATCTTCACAGAGAAACTGGCACTGAAGCCACTGTTATCCTTTTTTCCCACAGAGGAACATAGAAGACAGATTAACTCCCTCTTGGGTCACAGGCAGGATAATGATTATTTTTTGGTACTGGAGGTGAACTCAGGACCGTTACACTGAACTACATTTACATTCCTTAAAGTTTCCTTTTTAAAAATTTTTGAGACAGGGTCTTGCTAAATCTCTCTGGGCTTGAACTTTCAGTCTTCCTGCCGCTGTCTCAGAGTGCTAGAGTTAGACACGTGCAACCACGTTCAGCTGTTTTCTTCCTTTTTAAAAAAAAACTATATATTTTGTTATTTTATTCTAATATGAAGTAAATTTCTATGTGCATAGTAAAAATAAATTATAACTAATTGACCATTGTCACTTTTGCTTGCTGGTTTTAAAATTGTAACTATTAATGAATTTAATTGTTCAAAATATTAAGCATCACTGTGATACTGATATTACCTTGCATGCACATATTAGCTGTCCACTCACCCTTCTATTCTCTCTTTTCCTCCCCTACTTCCCCTTCATCAGTGGCTCCCTTTCCATTCTCTAGTCCTTCCTTTACTTTCAGTTTTATTTTTAATTATTGTGAAAACATATAAAACATCATTTCAGTATATACAGTTTAGTGCATTATTAGTCACATTATTGTGCAATGGATCTCCACAACATTTGCAAATCAAAACACGTAGTGTACTCATGCAACAACTCCCCATTTACACTTACCTATGACTCTTATTAAGTAGAAAAACAATCTCTGTATCTTTAATATGCCTTTGTGAGACAGGCAGGTGGATAAATCGATCAGCTAATAGGTACATAGGTGGAGTGACAGGGAAACTGTGTTTAATTGGCAGAGGTGTGGCTGGGTGGTTGTATGACTATTTGGTTCTGTGACCTTTGAATGCAAGAGGTAAGGACCTTACAGGGTGAATGGAGTAGAAAGCAGCACTGGAGGGATAGGCTTGACATCTCGGGTACAAAGGCACTGGGGTACTGCAGCCAAGCAGAGGCTGTGGAAAATGCAGAGAGGATATGTCATAGAGATAGAAGGACTGGGAGCATGGATGGACTTCTCACCTTTGTTTTTTTCCCCTAAACTAATAAGAGATGTGGGGTGTGTGTGTGTGTGTGTGTGTGTGTGTGTGTGTGTGTGTGTGGTGTGTATTGGGGTGGATATAGGCTACCAGGAGAATGCATTCAGCTCTATCTGTGGACTCTGAGATAGGGAACATTAGTAGGTGCCCGAGAGACACTGACCATAAGCAGGTATGGAGGCTACAGTGACTGCCTGATTAACATACCATGTCCAAACCCGCAGATCTGTGTGTACGACACAGTGTCTCACCCACATTTTACATCCTCTGAGACACATGACAAATATGAGACATTGTCCATCATTCCTAATCTCCTTCCCAGCCCTTTGCTTTGCCCAGTAAGGTTGATGGCACTGGACTCATACCTCTGCCAAAGAAATAAATAGTAAAGTTTCAAGAATTGTCTTCTGGACTGTTTCTGCCAAGTCCAGGGACAGAATATGGCTCCTCAAACGCAAGGCCCAGTCATTCTACTGCTCTTCTCTTGTTCCAGTCCCTGGAAGGGTCTAACATTTCTAGAGAAATGAAACAGAGTTCTAAAAAGTTAAAGACCAAGGCTGCACAGCACTCTGTGAGGCACTTACCCAGGGCATGTGTGGGGAGATGGTAATAGTGACCAAGCGAGGGCAACAGCTGCTGGGCATAGGTGAAGCTCTGCTCTTCCCTCCTGCCTCCTTGGAAGCCCCAGTTCCTATGGTGCCTACAGTACTTCTCTGGCTAGTATAGTGCCTCCATCCCCTGGGAACTGGGGAAGATTGACTCTTGGGGATTCCCTGGGTATCCTTGAGCTGAGGTAATGTCATGGACCAGATAATTCTGTCTGAGTCACCAATGCCCTTCTCTCCTTAAACTCATTTATCCTGACTGCTATGCCCTTCTTTCTCTTCTCGTGTCTGGCTCCCTGTCCTGGGTAGCTTTTATGCACCCACCATGCAGCCTCTCATTAGCCACAAATGTCATGAGGCCTAAGGGTCTTCATCCCTTAGGTTCAGATTATTCCCTGGGGAAGTTCATTCCTGTGTATGGAATCTGGGCTCTCTCTTAAATGAATTCTGGTGGATTCCTGAAGTATGCTTTAGTCACATTGTTCTCCATGCTTGGTTTTCTTTTTAGTATCTAGTGAGGACACTGCACACCTGATTACCTGAAGACATAGTTTCTGTCAATTTTTGTGTCTTTTGTCCCTACACAGCACTGAGCGATTTCTCTTACAGAGTCAATGGTGGAGTCAGGAAAGCATAAGGTGGACTGTAGATGGTGGTAGAGTTGGTGGAGGCAGAATGCAGAAAACTTTCCAGTCCTTTTCCTTTTCCAGAAAGGCTAACTGCAGGTGATTTATACTTTCAGAAATGGCACACACAAGATCTTAGAACCTCAATCATTGATGGCCTTTTCACATTCTATCTTCCATTTTCTCCTTTGGTCCCTATCACTCTATAATTATAACCTTTCAGGATCATCAACAGTCTCCATGTTGCTGAATTCAATGGACAAGTTTTAGTCTTAATTTACTCAACTGTGCACCAGTATTTGCCATATTTGAATCCCTTCTCCTTGAAATAATTTCTTTAGTTTCTGTGATTGCCATATATCTTTGGCCCCAGATTCTCCATATATATATATATATATATATATATATATATATATATATATATTCTCTTGGATATATTGGATTCATCTCAAGCTTAACAGGTCCTAAATAACTCATTCTTCTCCCAAGCTTCCCCAGCACAATAAGGGACACATTGTCAAGTACTTGTTTGGACAACAACTCTACCTGTCCATTTATACTGGTTTCTTTCTTTAACAGCTCAAATCCAATTTTTAGAAAGTCCTGTTAGTTCTACCTAAACAATTTAATCTCTACAACCCTCTCTCATCATCTTTACTGTTAAGTCTATGTCTGGCAAATTGTGTCCCATCAAGACCTTCTAAAACCCTGTATTCACTTTTCATTTTACAATCTTGTATTCTGTTTTTTCAGTTGTAAGTCAGGTGATATAATCTCCTCCTTTATACACTCCAATATCCCAGTAGCTTCTCATTGTAGGTAAAATAAAGGGTAAACTCTTTCCAATGATTTGTAGTACTCTAATGCTTTGATTTTAATTTTTAACTTTATTTTTATTAACACATATTTATGATACATAATGAATAATCATAATAGGAAACTAGTACATGTACATATTGCATCTGAATCCTTTTTTAACTTCCCCTTTCTGTCCCATTCTCCCTTTCTTCCTCTATCTTAGATCCCCTTCCCATCTACAAAAGATTTTCCACTCTGTTTCCTATACCTTTTACTATTAAAAATGTATTGATTTATTTCTGTTATTGCATTTCTCTAATTGCTAACTCCATTATTTTCCCCCCTTAGTTTAACTATTTATATCACTTGATTAACTCTTTCCATCTGGATTTTTAAATTAAGTTTGTTATCTCTGTCTAGGATACTCTTGAGTACATTTTGGAGTGCTGGTTTGGCATCACTGGATCTTGTAAGGCATTCTTTATAATAGAATATTCTTATTTCTCAACCAAACTTTGAAAAACATTTTTCAAAATATATCAATCTGGATTGGAAGTTGTCTTTTAGGAGTTGGAATACTTCACTTTAAGCAAAGTTTGTGTTGAAATTTTTGTGTAAGCCTAGAGTATTAACTTTTGTAAGTGAGTATTTGCTTTTCTTTGATAGCTTTTAAGACTTTTACTTGATGGTGAATTCCTGAAACATTGACATAATGTCTTGTTGAAAGCTTTTTTCTTCACTGCAGTTATTCAGCATCCTGTAGGCCTCACTGGGCCCATATATTGAATTCTTTCCACATATTTACAAAGTTTTCTACTATTAGTTATTTTTTATTTTAAAGAAAAATAAAACAAAAGTTCAAATCAAGATTATAGGAGGGAAACAATAGTTAATACATTGTGCATTGTTATCTTTAAATTACTTATTCAGAGTACAAGATATTAGTATTTAATTGTCCAAACAATATTAGCACAAAGGAATTTCAATGAATTAAGAGAAATTAGTAGTCTAACTATCTTAACTATCATATATTTGTATCTGTTGATGTATCTACAACTATATCTCTATATCTTCTATATATAGTTATATCTACATATCTATCTATAGCTATATAATTTATGTCTCTCTATATTTTTGCTTTTCCCTTCCATCTTTTCTCCATCCCCTCATCCCAGCTTCTATTTTCTTTTGAAGTTTCTTCCCACTTTACAATATCTATTGTACATTTTGGATGTTATTTACTCTTTCAGCTTCTCACACTAAAACAATATGATATTTATGCATGTGCATTTGGTTTATTTCACTTATGAGTGTGGTCTCCAATTGCATCCATTTACCTATAAAGTCTCCAGTTTAGATTCTAAATGGCGGAGTAGTACTATACTGTACAAAAAGACCACATCATTTCTTCTTCTTTTTTAAATAACAAAACAAAAGATAGAAATGATACAGACTTTTTTAAAAAGTAAGAAATTAACACTAGTTAATACATTGCATATTGTTATTTTAGAAGTAGTTCAGGTTACAAGATTTAGGCATAAACAATGATTAAACATTAAACAATGAGGGCACAAACTGTTCTTTTTGATGAATTTACAGAGATTGGTAGTAAATTATTTTATATATATATATATACATACACACATATATATGTATACCTATATACATATAAGCTTTTTCCTTCTTCCTTTTCTCCTTTACCCATCCCTGATTTTCTTTCCTTTTGAGCACTTTCTCTTTCATTTTCACAGTATCTATTGTACATTTTGAATGTTATTACTCTTTCAGTTTTTTTGCCACTACAGTGGCAGTGTGACATTTACACATGTGAGTTTCATTTCTTTCATTTATTAATATGGTCTTAAGTTGCATCCATTTACCTATAAAAGCCTCTTGTTTGCACTGCCCCACTCCTTGCTGTGCTTGGCAGACTCTGGGGTCCATGGCCTGCTGGCATCTTCAGTTCTGGAGGCTGAGCGGCCTACAGTGAGTGTCCCCGAACCATCCCCTGAACCCAGGGAGTTTGGGATCCTCGCTTGGCCAGGCCAGGGAACTTTGCGGCTTCCTGCTGCACTGGACCAGCTCAGTGGGTCTTGAGCCAGCCTGCAACAACTGCCTTGCTCCCTACCACGCTTGGTGGACTCTGGGGTTTTGGGCCTGCCAGTGCCCTGAATTCTGGATACTGGGTGGCCAGAGTCAGTGTGCCTGCATCATCCCGAACCAGGGAGTTTGGGATCATTGCTCCAACCAGCCAAGGAACTTCACAGCTTCCTGCCACACTCAACCTGCACCATAGGGCTTGGGCCTGCTTGCTCCACACCCAGTGATCCTCTCTCAATCCAGGGAACCTGGCAGCCAGAGTCCCAGGAGCTGAGGGGATAGAAGAGGATTTCCAACGGGCCATGGGGAAATCTTGGAATAACACTTGAACATGGAAATATAGAAAATGACAAAATGAAAGACCAAAATACAATCTCAAACCTTGAGCCCATTCCAAGAAAACCTAGGAGCTATGTACACAGAAGAAAATATATGCCATACACCCGGAATACCTGACATAATAGCAACTGAAATAAAGAAGCAACTCCAGGAACTTTAAAGGAATTCAAACTAGAAACAATCTCAGAAGTAAAAGAAGAAATGATAAAAGAAATGCTGAACATATCTAAAGAAGACACAGTTAAAAAATTGGAGGAACTAAAAACCAAAAGGTAGAATCCCTGGATGAACAATATAAGAAACAAACAATACATAAAGCAGATGCAAAGAGACATACAGGAAATCAAAAATTCCATTGAAAGTTGTGAAAACCACCTCAATGAAAGTGAAGATAGAATTTCAGACCTCAAAGACAAGATTGCAGCTAGTGAACAGGAAAGGAAAGATCTTTTTAAAATAACAAGGAATCAGGAAATAATTCAATAGCTACAAGATGATGCAAAGAAAAACAAGGATAGGGATAAATTAAAAAGAAGGGGACAGCATAAAGTATTTCAGAGGATATTTAGAGAACTAATAGCTGAAAATTTCCCAAACATGAGAATGGAAATTGACATCAGGATCAGTGAAGCATATAAAACTCCAAATAGCCATAACCAAAATAAAACTACACCCATAATAATTCCCATCCCAGAAATCTAATATAAGAATATAATATTCAATAGAATATTAGAAATAGAATACTAGAAAATAGAATATTAAAAGCTGTCAGAGAGAAAAAACAGATCACCTGTAAAGGAAAACCTATCAGAATCACAGCAGACGTCTCAACACAAAAAATAAAGTCAAGAAGAGAATGAAGTATTTCAGATCCTAAAGGAAAATGATTTCCAACCTAGACATATATAACCTGCAAAACTGTCCTTCAAAATGGATGGAGAAATAAGATACTTCCATTATAAAGAACAGCTGATTCATCATTACCAAGGCAACCCTGCAAAGAATATTGAAAGACAGATTAGATATACTTAGGAAAAAACCACAAAGCAAAGCAGACAAACAGAATGGAAAGATAAACATGCAACAGCAGCAAGATAACATGTCAACAATAAACCAATATATAACAGTTATAACCATTAATGTAAATGGACTCAATGCACCGATTAAAACAAACAGACTGGCAGAATGGATCAAGAAACAAAATCCAACCATATGCTGTTTACAAGACACCCATCTAACCCAAAAGGCACTCACAGACTGAATGTTAAAGGATGGAAAACAACACTTCATGCAACAGGAACTGAAAAAAAAAAAAAAAAAAACAGGGCTAGCTATTCTGTTTGCAGACAATGTGAACTTTAAACCAATAATGATCAGAAGAGATAAAGAAGGTCATTAAATACTGGTTAGGGGGAAATCTTCAAGAGAAAGAGTTAACAATCTTAAATATATATGCACCAAATTCCAGAGCACTCAGTTATACAAAGCAAGTATTAACAGAAATGAAAAACCAAATTATCAGTAACACAATTATAACAGGAGACCTTAACACACCATTGACACTACAGGACAGATCAACCAGACAGAAAATCAGAAAAAAAATAACCGAACTGAATGACACCTATGAACAAATGGACTTGATAGACATATACAGAGTGTTCCATTCAACAACATTAGAATATACATACTTCTCAGCAGTACATGGGATATTTTCTAAAATAGACCACATATTAGCCCGCAGAACATGCTTAAATAAATGCAAAAGAGTTGAAATTATCCCATGCATGTTACTGGATTATAGCGCCATGAAATTAGAAATGGATGATAAATGATACTGCAAAAATCCCACAAATACAGGGAAACTGAATAAGAAACTCTTGAGTAAACAATGGGTCACAGGGGAAATTAAAGAAGAAATTAAACAATGCACACAAGCAAATGAAAATATAAATAAAACTTACAGGAATCTGTGAGATGCAATAAAAGCTGTCCTCAGAGGAAAATTTATTGCACTGAGTTCCCACATCAGGAAAACAGAATGAATACAAATAAATAACCTGATGCTACACCTCAAACATCTTGAAAAAGAAGAGCAAGTCAAGCCCAAACCAAAGAAGGGGAGGAAATTATAAAAATCAAAGCAGAAATCAATGCAATAGAGACCAAGAAAACAATCCAAAGAATCAATGAATCAAAGAGTTGGTTCTTTGAAAGAATAAATAAAATTGATAAGCCCCTAGCAACCTTATTACAAAAGGGAAGAAAAAGCTCAAATTCATGCAATAAGAAATGAAAAATGTAGTGAAATCACTACAGACTCTGGAGAAATACAGATCATCAACACCTATTTCGAAAATCTCTACTCTCATAGGTATGATAACACAGAAGAAATAGGTTCCCAGAAAAATATGAAGTACCAAAGCTAGATCAAGATGATGTAAAACTGCTGAATAACTCAATTTTTATTAATGGAATTGAAAATTTAATTAAGCCTTATCTACGAAGAAGAGCCCAGGCCAAGATGGATTCACTGCAGAATTCTAAAAGAAATACAAAGAAGACCTAATGTCGACACTCCTTAAACTCTTCAGTGAAATCAAAAGGGAAACAATACTACCTCAGTCATTCCTGGAAGCAAATATTACTCTAGTACCAAAACCTGAGAAAGACCCAACTAAAAAAGAGGACTACAGGTCAATCTCCCGAATGAACACAGAAGCAAAAACCCTCAATAAAATATTGGCAAATAGAATACAGCAAATCATCAAGAAGATTATACACCATGACCAAGTGGGATTCATCCCAGGCATTCAGGAATGGTTCACCATATGTAAATCAATGAATGTAATACACCATATGAATAAAGGCAAAAGAAAGAACTGCATGATTATCTCTATAGATGCAGAGAAAGCTTTTGATAAGATCCAACATTTGCTTATGATAAGAAACTTACAGAAAATTGGAATAGATGGTTTTTACATCAATATAATAAAGGCCATCTATGACAAACCATCAGCCAGTATCATACTAAATGCCCCAAAACTGAAGACCTTTACCTTAAAATCAGGCACAAGACAAGGATGTCCCTTATCGTCACTCCTATTTAATATAGTACTGGAAATACTAGCCAGAGTAATAAGACAAAAGAGAGAAATAAAAGGGGTAAAGATAGGAAAAGAAGAAGTTAAATTATCATTATTTGTGGATGACATGATACTCTACACAGAAGACCCCCAAAACTTCATTGAAAGACTCCTAGATACAATAAATAAATCCAGCAACATAGCTGGATACAAAATCAATACACAAAAATCAATAGTATTTCTATACACTAACAATAAAATCACAGAGAGAGAAATAAGAGAAGTCACACCCTTCACACTAGCAACTAAAAAATGAAATATATTTAGAACTTATTCTCATGAAAGAAGTGAAAGATCTATATAGAGAAAATTATAATACACTGAAAAAAAAATTGAAGAGGTTCTCAGAAAATGGAAAGACATCCCTTGCTAATGGATAGGAGGAACAAATATTGTGAAAATGGCCATTCTCCCAAAAGTGTTATACAGATTCAATGAAATCCCAATAAAAATACCATCAACATATGTCATAGATCTAAATCACACCTCATAGATCTAGAAATCGCACCTAAAATTCATCTGGAACCAAGAGACCTAGAATAGCAAAGACAGTTCTAAGCAGCAAAGGCAAGGCAGGAGGCAGCACAATCCCTGACTTGAAGTTATACTACAAAGCAACTGTAGTAAAATCAATATGGTACTGGAATCAAAACAGAGCTGAAGGTCAATGGAATAGATTTGAAGGTACAGTCACAACTACAAACACACTCAACGGCCTTACCTTTCTTTTTTTTTTTTTGTACTGGGCATTGATCTCATGACAATGCACTTGCAAGGCAGGCATTTATGAGCTAAATCCCCAGCCCTCAACCACTTTATCTTTGACAAAGGGGCCAAACATGTTCACTGTTAGAACGACAGTCTCTTTAATAAACGATGTTTGAAAAACTGGCTCTCTATATGCCAAAAACTAAAACTAGACCCATGCCTATCACTATGTACTAAATTAAAATCTAAATGGATCAAAGATCTGAATATTAAAACAGAAACACTAAATTTATTGAAAGACAAATTGGGTAAAAATCTTGAAGTCACAGAGGTAGGTAGAGAATTCATGAACAGGAATCAAACCATGTGGGAAATACTTCCCAGAATCAATAACTGGGATAACACCTTACTAAAAAGTTTCTGCATGCCAAAAGAAATCTTCAGCATAGTGATAAGAAAACAAACTGGGAAAAAATCTTAGTGAATTCCACCTCAGACAAGGGACTTTTGTCTAAAACATATAAAGAATTAAAAAAATTAGATCTCCACAATTCAAAGATCCAATCCAAAAGTGGGCATCTGAGAAGAATACACAATTCTCAGATGAGGAAATACAAATGGCAAATAAATAGAAGAAAAAATGTTCATCATCATTAGTCATTAGAGAAATGTAATTAAAACCACACTGAGATTCCATTTACTCCTGAAAGAATGGCCAGGATCAAGAAAACTACCTACCACAAATACTGGAGAGGCTGTGGGGAAAAAGGAACTCTCCTGCACTGTTGGTGGATGTGTAGACTGGTGCAACCATTGTGGTGGTCAGTCTGGAGATTTCTTAAAAAGCTGGGATTGGAAGTCCCATTTTTTCCAGCTACTCTACTTCTAGGCATATTCCCAGAAGAGCTTTCCCAGAAAGCATCATACCACAGTGATGTATGTCCACCCATGTTTCTAGCAGCACAATTTGTAATTTTCAGATCTTGGAAACAACCTAAGTGTCCCTCAACTGAGGAATGGATAAAAAAGTTGTGGTATTTTTATGCAATGGAGTACTACGCAGCTATCAAGAATGATCACATTGAGATATTTACAAATAAATGGTTGAAGATTGATAGCATACTCATAAGCAAAATAAATCAAACTCACATGTATCAATACCCAATAGTTTACCTAGTGTAAAAAATGATAAGAATACATAGCAGTACATGGTAATCATGATTCTTCATTATATCATTTTGAAGCCTTATAATGTTTTCATTCATTAATTGAAATGGTTGTATTGTAGGGTGTTTGATTTTATTGTCTGTGGTGGCAGAAACAGTTATTTTGAAGAAAACAAGACATTATAATAGGTGCTGCTGATTTAATATCTTGTTTTAAAGTCCATCAAGCATGTGTTCTTCTGTCTCCATCGGTTTTATCATGTAGTGTCTTACTAGATTTTATTATATGTGATAGTATAAACAAAATTTTTTATAGACAAGGAGATAATATAGTAACCATTGCTCATTTTCTGTTAGTTGGTTCTGAATACCCTATAATAGTTTCATTCTCTTGAATGGTTTTACACTGTCTTTTTATGTTTGATACTATAGTATATCAAGGTATACTCAAATATTTCAAGGAAAGAGACACTATGGTAGCTAATATTACATTCGATTATCTTGTGGTGAAACACTATGTTGCTTAAAATGTTCCGTTCTGACCTGTGTTGTTATGTCCTCTTTTATCATAATCTTTTTTTAAAAACAAAAAAAATTTTAAAAAAGATGTAGTGGTTTTTACTAGCTGATTATGTCCTGTTTTATCTTGACCCAAGTTGCTATGATTATGTCTTTGTGTCTCTAAGGACATTGCCCTCACTGCAGTGTCTTTCAGAATTTTTGCCCAAGTTCATTACAAAGAACACTCATTAGTGATGTTTGATCATGAGTCACAGAGGACCCACTCATTTATTTATTTAGTTTCAGGTTTAACAAGTCATATTAGTGTAAAAAGCCCTCACTCTGTCCAGAGAAGTCATAATATCGATACTTTCATGAAAGAAAACATTTAAATCAATATTTGATTCAAATTTTTTGATTTGATTTAGATATTGTCTTGCAACCAGTGAGACCTGAAAAATATTTTCTAGCAAAAGAATTTGACTTAAGTTACTGGCTAGAAGAATCTTTCCAGTGTATTGGAGATGAAAAGCTTCCTTCCCTGAAAGCAATCAGAAAAAATGGGAAGTGAAGGATCATGTACCAAGGCAAAAAATAATCCCTTATTAAATCCTTGCTGTTAGGTTCTCTTTCTGAAATTCACCTTTGTGACTCTTGTCTAAGATCAGCTGAAGCTGCTGCTAACCCTCAGAAGAGTAAGTATGATGGTTATTTCATTTTATGTCATATTTGGTAAATGTGTAGGATGATTTTCTCTGATAACTTTTTTGACATTTACAACCTACATGATCTCTGTTGTTTTGTCAAGCATAAAAATCTGGGGGCTGGGGATTTAGCTCAGCGGCATAAGCTCCTGCCTTGCAAACAGGCAGTTGTGAGTTCAATCCCCGGGACCGATAAAAAGGAAAAAGACAGAAAAAAACAAACAAACAAACAAACAAAAAAGCATAAAAATCTGACAGTTGCAAGTATTCTGTTAAAATTTCTGTAACTTAAAAGCCAGGACTATTAATGAATGAAATAAATGAAGAATATTTTGGAACAAGGGCTCTCATGCCAAGGAAGCAGAAACAAGCATATTACCGGGCAAGAGTTCTAGGAGCTACTGGTTCAGAAGATACAGATTGGAAGCAGTAGGGAGGCCAGAAAGATTACCCTTCCCTTCAATTAAAATTATCCACTTTAGTTATTACAGTGTGACCCTAAATCTCCTAGGAATGTTATAAGTCTTCAAAAAAAGTTGCTGGTTCTCCTTCCCAATGATGATGATGAACAAACCCCATTATTTAGCTGTACTAACTACTCATAAAATTAAGAGGTGATTCAGCTCTGATTTTTTGAGATAATGGCTATTTTAAATGAACAAATAGCAACCACTCACTAACATGCTAAATGAATTCTTAGAAAAATAGAAAGTATTTAATGCACTTAAAGATATGTAAAACTATTTGCAGTGTACTTTAAGATGAATAGTGTGTGAATTGCATATTAACATATGAAAAGTTCTCAACTTCTTAATTGCACATACTATGGACAGATGCTCCAAGAAAAAAAAAATATCACCAGCAAAAACACAGCTATTTATCTGCCTCGGGGATAAACCAAGGAGCAGATAGTCAGTTTGGAATGTAGTAACATAAGGACAGAAGGTAATGCTTTCATAATATGAATTTACTCAGTAGACAAACTTATTCCAGACCAAAAAGTTATTTATATTAAATATAGGAACATATAGAATTTTCATAATTAAAGTCAACAACAAAGCAGTTTGAAAAAGAAACCCACACCTTCCATTTCTCCATTCCTCTCCCAGTAGGACGGTGAGGAAGAGAAGGGTAGAAAAAGGAATAGAGCTGTGTTATCCGCATGCACAACTTCTCATGAGGAATGTAAACATTTTGTACGGCAAACATGTACTAGTAAACTACAATAAAAAATAATGAATAACTAAAGAGAAAATGAAACCCAATTTTTATATGTACATGCCAACAATACCTTTTTAGTATATGTGCTGCGAAAGCAAGCATCAACAATTCAGATATGGATGGATTTTTTTGTTGTCATTTTGTCTTTTACGTTTTTTTGTGGTAGTAGAAATTAAATCTCAATCATGTTTTATTATTCTTTTGAGAAAGTGTCTTTCTAAATCACCCAGAATGGCCTGAAACTTGTTACCATGCTTCTCAGCCTTCCACAGTGCTTGGGATTACAGGTATGTAACTACATGCTCCACTTAAATATGTACACTCTAATGCACCAATAATTCTTAAACACCAGCTATAAATTTGGAGGTATGTTCATTTAGCTAGCTACCTTGGTAAAAAAAAATAAAGGAGACAATAGCCCCTGATCTCTACTGATTTATTTTCTCAGAGGAACTGGGAAAGTGGAAGTAGCCATTACTAGTCACAGGCACAGAGAGTAGCAGTCAGACGCAGCAGAGTTTTAGAAGACTTTCCAATAGAAATGATGCTCACACTGATAATCACAAGAAAGCAGTTGTACACAAGTAGTACATCAAGAGTATACTTAGTATTCTAAATTTTATTTTGAACGTGATAGGGATAACCAGGTGTTAGAGTATCTTTCATACTCAACTCAACAGGTCGTAAAATAAATACGGTTTTTCCCCAGCTATTTATTGGTGGATCAAACATTTCTTCATCTTCAGCCAACTGTATAACCAAGTCGACACTGCATAAATCACACAGAAGGCAAGTAAGCAGAGGTAAATTTGAGGAATAAGACAGCAAGACGAAAGTTGCATTATAAAGCACAGAATAAATCACAGAAACACATGCTTCATCATAGTGGCAAAACATGAAATGCAAATTAGGATTAGCTCAAAGCAGTTTAAGTGTGAAATATACATGAATTATGACGTATTTCCATTATAATAAGGACCATTTCTTCTAGGATATATAAGAAAAATGACTTCATCAATTTTTCACCTTCAAATTACTGAAGAAATCTTACACATAAAAGATATCAGAATTTTGAGGTATCTCAAAAATATCATAAATAAAAACTGCAAATTCAATAGGATAGAATTAAAATGTAAAGTAAAAAGGCAAATTGCAATGGTAAAATAATTTCCTTAAGTATGTTTAAAATGTTATCACAAACTATCAAAACAATAAACTAAAACAACAGTATAGCCAGTGTATTGACTATATCCATAGCTACTTCTAGAAGAAACTGGACATTTGCTCTCTAGTAGTCAACATTTATATGCTATCTGGCTTTCATATTCTATATTCAAGTAAAATATTACTAAATTTTACAGATACTGATAAAATTCACTTGTTAGTGATGAAAAACTGCACAATAACAATCTTCATTCTGTTGGGTCTAACAAATGACCCTCAACTTCAGATTCCAATTTTTGTTTTTCTATTTTTCACATACATGTTAAGTATAACTGGGAATCTGACTATCGTATTTCTCACTATATTTGATGTCCATCTTAAAACACCTATGTACTTCTTTCTTCAAAATTTTGCCTTATTAGAAATTTCATTTACCTCTGCTTGTATCCCTAGATATTTGTACAACATAGCAACAGGTGATAGGTCAATTACATACAGTTTTTGTGTTATTCAAGTGTTTTTCACAGATATTTTTGGAGTAATAGAATTCTTTCTTCTGGCCATAATGTCTTATGACCGCTATGTGGCCATCTGCAAGCCCCTGCATTATATAACCATCATGAACAGAAAAGTCTGCAGAAACCTTGTCCTCTGCTGTTGGCTGGCAGGCTTCCTGATCATATTCCCACCACTCACCCTGTTCGTAAACTTAAAATTCTGTAGCTCAAATATTATTGATTATTTCTTCTGTGATGCATCTCCTATCCTGAAGATTTCTTGCTCAGATACGTGGCTCATAGAGCAGCTGGTGATTGTCTGTGCTGTGCTCACCTTCATTCTGACTCTCGTGTGTGTTGTTCTGTCCTACATACACATCATCAAGACTATTGTAAGATTCCCTTCTGCCCAGCAAAGAAAAAAGGCCTTTTCCACCTGCTCTTCCCATATGATTGTAGTTTCCATCACCTATGGGAGCTGTATCTTCATCTATGTCAAACCTTCAGCAAAGGAATCTGTGGCCATTAATAAAGGTGTGGCATTGCTAATGACATCCGTTGCTCCTATGTTGAATCCATTCATTTATACTCTGAGAAATAAACAAGTAAGACAAGCCTTCAGTGACTCATTCAAAAAACTTGCATTGGTCTCAAAGAAGAAAGAGATTGTGTAAGGAAAAAATAAAATATCAACTAAGTAAAAGTCATTAAACTTCACATTTGTCTTCTTGACCTGATCTCAACTAAGGTAACTCGTCTGAAACATTTCCTGCTCCCAGAATAAGCAGTCTCTCACATAAATAACTCCTTCAATTCTTTGTAAAAAATATTTTTGAGAACAAGGTCCCTCTCCAATATAGTAGATTTTTGGTTCCTTTGTACCTACATTTACCTCCAATCTAGCTAATAAAATTGAAATAAACTAAATTAAAGCTAATAAAATTCAACAAAAAATATTCTTTCACTTACTTTCACCCCTGATGGGCAGACTATGCTGTGGTACATATTACAGAATTCAGTCAATATTAACATGTTAAGACTGTATAAAACCATCACCCAAATCAAAGAGTAAACCTATTCTTTACCCCAGAAGCTTCTTTTTGTACTTTTATAATATTTTCTGCCCCACCTTCACTATCTGTCTGTTGCCACCCTTCCACTAATCTGCTTTCCATCACAACACATTAATTTGCATTTATTACAATTGCATAGAAAGTCTGTCATACAGTGCTTGTCATATGGCTTATTTTACTCAGTGTAGTTATTTTGAGGTTCACTCATTATTATATGCATGATTAGTTTATTAACTTTCACTGATGAGTAATATCCATTGTATATAATACCAAAAATTTGTTTATTGAATTATTGCCTAGATTTTTTTTCTTTCTCAGAGTTTTGTTCTTATGAATAAATATTCTAAGAATACTTGTGCACAATTTTCTGTGTGAGTATATGCTTTCTATTTGTTAAATACCTAAGAGTGAAATGGCTGTATCATTTTTGCATTTATTATGCTTTCAGTTTTATAACAAGTATGTTATTGGATTTTATTATATGTGATAGTATAACCAAAATTTTTTATGGACAAGGAGATAATTTAGAAATCATTGTTCATTTTCTGTTAGTTGGTTCTAAATACCCTGTAATACTTTTACCCTCTTGAATGGTTTTACACTGTCTTGTTATGTTTGATACTATAGTATACAAAGGTATACTCAAATATTTTAAGGACAGAGATACTATGGTCACTACTGTTATGTCAGATTTCCTGTGGTGAAACAATATGTTGCTTAAATTGTTCTGTTCTGACCTGTGTTGTTATGTCCTCTTTCATCTTAATAATAATATATATATATATATATATATATATATATATATATAATTAAAGAGCCTCAAGTTTATCTTTCTTTATAGCTGAGTAATACTCCATTGTATAAAAACTCACCTTTTTAAAAAAAAATTTGTTTAAAAGGAAAAAGAGAAAAAACAAAATAAAACAAAGCAGTGTAAGAGTACAAGTAATACAGAACTACAAAAAAACCAGTAAGAAATCACCAGTTAATAGACTACACATTATCACCTTAGAGATAGTTGCTCAACTCACAGTATTAAAGCATACAAAGTGGACATTCAAACAGTGAGACTACAAGCAGTTGTGTTCAGTGATCCAACCAAAAACATTAATATGGTCATTTATTTAACACCCCTAAACACACTTGCAGTTGTATCCTTTAGGGCACTTTTTTTCCTCTCTTTTTTACAACAAAATTTACACATTTTGGGTTTTATTACTCCTTAGTGCTTATTACATTTTTTTTGGAAGAGAATAAAGTCAAATATGGCAAAACAAAGCTGTCAGTCAAAACCAAGAGTAGACATAGCACATGATGTAAAAACAGAGTACAAGGTTATGAACAATGTTTACCATAATGCCTCTTGCTTCCTTAAAAAGAATTGTCTATCTCATTAGGTATTATAAAGTTGAACAAAACAGTAGAGAACAAGACCAATAAAACTTAAACCTTGTAAACATTACAGGACTTCTACAGAAGATAATAGTCAAACCAGAATGGGCATCATAGTGAATCTTATTGCCTTCAAAGTAGTTGCCTGTACCCTCAAACTTGATACTACCATACAGAATGGAACAAGTCTAATCAGTCAAAACAAGATAGTGGGAGTATTACAGGACTTCAAATAAAGTTAATAGGAAATCAAAAAGTTACTATAATATATCCTGCTAATTTTTTAAATTTTTCCCCTTAATTAGAATAAGCATAAAAAATAACTAAATAATTTTTTTAATGAATAAGGGAGAGATTGAGATAAAAGAGGACATAACAACATAACAATACAGGTCAAAGCATGATTGTTTCAGCAATCTAGTGCTTCACCACCAAATAACCCGACTTAATGTAGTTACCATAGTGTCTTTTTCCTTGAAATATTTGAATATAACTTCATATACTATAGCTTCAAATATATCCATATCAAGCAGCCCAGAATAAAGCCATTCCAATTAAGAAATGAAAACTTTATAAGGCTTCAAGGCCACATAATGGGGAATCATGATTACAACATACTATTACATATTTGAATCATTACTTATATTAGGGAAACTATTCAGTATTCACACATGCGAGATTGATTTATTTCAGTTATGAGTATGGTCTCAAGCTGCCCCCATTTATTGATAAATATCTCAATGTGATCCTTCTTTATAGCTGAGTAATACTCCATTGTATAGAAATACCACAACTTTTTTATCCATTCCTCAGTTGATGGACACTTGGGTTGTTTCCAAGATCGGGTGATTACAAATTGTGCTGCTATAAACATAGGTGCACATATATCACTGTGGTATGATGTTTTCAGTTCTTCTGGGAATATGCATAGAAGTGGAATAGCTGGAACAAATGGGACTTCCAATCGAGCTTTTTGAGAAATCTCCAGACTGACCTCCACAAAGGTTGTACCAGTCTACACTCCCACCAAAAGTGTAGGAGAGTTCCTTTTTCCCCACAGCCTCTCCAGCATTTGTTGTTGGTTGTCTTGATCCTGGCCATTCTTTCAGGAGTGAGATGGAATCTCAGTGTGGTTTTAATTTGCATTTCTCTAATGACCAATGATGATGAACATTTTTTCATGTATTTATTTGTCATTTGTATTTCTTCATCTGAGAAGTGTGTATTCATCTCAGATGCCCATTTTTGGATTGGATCTTTGAATTTTGGGGGTCTAAGTTTTTTTTTTTTTAGTTCTTTATATGTTTTAGACAAAAGTCCCTTGTCTAAGGGGGAGTTCACTAAGATCTTTTCCCAGTTTGTGGGTTTTCTTTTCACTATGCTGGAGATTTCTTTTGACATGCAGAAACTTTTTAATAAGAGGTGATCACAGTTATTGATTCTGGTAAGTATTTCCCATGCGGTTTGAGTCCTGTTCATGAATTCTCTACCTACCCCTATGTCTTCAAGTTTTCTGCCCAATTTGTCTTCCAATAGATTTAGTGTTTCTGTTTTAATATTCAGATCTTTGATTCATTTAGTTTTTAATTTAGTACATGGTGATAGGCATAGTTCTAGCTTTAGTTTTCGGCAAATGGAGAGCCAGTTTTTCCAACACCATTTATTAAAGAGACTCGTTCTTCCAGTGAACCTGCTTGGCTCCTTTATCAAAGATAAGGTGGTTGAGTGTGTTTGTAGTTGTGGTTGTATCTTCTAATCCATTCTATTGATCTTTGTCTCTGTTTTGATTCCAGGACGATGTTGATTTTACTACTGTTGCTTTGTAGTATAACTTCAAGTCAGGGATTGTAATGCCTGCTGCCTTGCCTTTGCTGCTTAGAATTGTCTTTGCTATTCTAGGTCTCGGCTGGTTCCAGACAAATTTTAGAAGTGATTTCTCTAGATTTATAAGGCATGTTTATGATATTTTTACTGGGATTGCTTTGAATCTGTATAACAGTTTTGGGAGAATGGCCATTTTCATGTTTGTTCTTCCTATCCATGAGCAAAGGATGTCTTTCCATTTTCTATGATCATCTTCAATTTCTTTTTTTCAGTGATTATAATTTTCCCTGTATAGGTCTTTCACTTCTTTCATAAGAGTAATTCCTAAATATTTCATTTTTTTGCTTACCAGTGTGAAGAGTGTGATTTCTCTTATTTCCCTCTCTGTGATGTTGTTGTTAGTGTATAGAATTGCTATTGATTTCTGAGTATTGATTTTGTATCCAGCTACATTACTGAACTTATTGTATCTAAAAGCCTTTCAATGGAGTTTAGGGGGTCTTGTATGTAGAGTATCATGTCATCAGCAAAGAATGATAATCTAACTTCTTCTTTTCCTATCTTCATCCCATTTATTTCTCTCTCTTGTCTAATTGCTCTGGCTAGTATTTCCAGTACTATGTTAAATAGGAGTGTGATAAAGGACATCCTTGTCTTGCCTGATTTTAAAGTAAAGGCTTTCAATTTTTGGCCATTTAGTATGATGCTGGCTGTTGGTTTGTCATAAATGGCCTTTATTATTTTGAGGTAGAGACCATCTATTGCAATTTTCTGTAAAGTTCTTATCATGAATGAATGTTGAACCTTATCAAAGGCTTTTTCTGTATCTATATAAATGATCATGTGATTCTTACTTTTGGCTTTATTGATATGGTGGATTACATTTATTGATTTACGTATGTTGAACCATCCCTGCATTCCTGGGATGAATCTCACTTGGTCATGCTGTATAATCTTCTTGATGATTTGCTGCATCCTATTTGCCAATATTTTATTGAGGATTTTTGCATCTGTGTTCATTAGGGAGATTGGTCTGTAGTTCTCGTTTTTAGTTGGGCCTTTCTCAGGTTTTGGTACTAGAGTAATATTTGCTTCCAGGAATGACTTAGGAAGGATTACTTCCCTTTCAATTTCATTGAATAGTTTGAGGAGTGACAGCATTAGCTCTTCTTTGTATTTCTTGTAGAATTCTGCAGTGAATCCATCTGGGCCTGGGCTGTTCTTTGTAGGTAAGGACTTAATTACATTTTCAATTTCATTAACAGAGATTGGGTTGTTCAGCAGTTTTACATCCTCTTGATCTAGTTTTGGTACTTCATATTTTTCTAGGAATCTGTCTATTTCTTCTGTGTTATCAAACCTTTGAGAGTAGAGGTTTTTGAAATAGGTGTTGATGATCTTGTGTATTTCTGTAGAATCTGTAGTGATTTCACCTTTTTCATTTCTTATTGCATGAATTTGAGCTTTTTCTTCCCTTTTTAAAATAAGGTTGGCTAGGGGCTTATGGATTTTATTTATTCTTTCAAAGAACCAACTCTTTGATTCATTGATTCTTTGGATTGTTTTCTTAGTCTCTATCGCATTGATTTCTGCTCTGATTTTTATAATTTCCTTCCTTCTTTTGGCTTTGGTCTTGGCTTGCTCTTCTTTTTCTAGCTGTTTGAGGTGTAGCATCAAGTTATTTATTTGTATTCGTTCTGTTTTCCTGATGTGGGAACTCAGTGCAATAAATTTTCTTCTGAGGACGGCTTTCATTTCATCCCACAGATTCCAGTAAGTTGTATCTGCATTTTCATTTTCTTGTAGGTATTGTTTAATTTCTTCTTTAACCCACTCATTACTCAATAGTGTGTTATTTAGTTTCCATATGTTTGCAGGATTTTTGCAGTATCTTTTATCATTAATTTCTAATTTCAAAGTGCTATAATCTGACAACATGCAAGGGATGATTTCAACTCTTTTGCATTTGTTTAAATATGTTCTGTGAGGTAATATATGGTCTGCTTTAGAGAATGACCCATGTACTTCTGAGAATAATGTGTATTCTGATGCTTTGGGTGGAACATGCTATGTATGTCTATCAAGTCCATTTGTTGACAGGTGTGATTCAGTTCTGTTATTTCTTTGTTCATTTTCTGTCTGGTTGATCTGTCCCTTGGTGTCAATGGCATGTTCAGTTCTCCTGTCACAATTGTGTTACTGATAATTTGAGTTTTCATTTCTGTTAATAGTTGTTTTATATAACTGGGTGCTCTGGAGTTTGGTGCATATATATTTAAGATAGTTATCTCTTCCTCTTGGAGTTTTCCCCTAACGAGTATGTAGTAACCTTCTTTGTCCTTTATGGTCATTGTTGCTTTAAAGTTCACGTTGTCTGCAAACAGAATGGCTACTCCTGGTTTTTTTTGGATCCCTGTTGCATGAAGTATTGTTTTCCACCCTTTGACTTTCAGTCTGAGTATCCTCCTGGGTTAGATGGGTTTCTTGTAAACAGCATATGGTTGGATTTTGTTTCTTGATCCATTCTGCTAGTCTGTTTCTTTTGACTGGTGCATTGAGACCATTTACATTAATGGTTATAACTGTTATATGCTGGTTTATTGTTGACATGTTATCTCTCTACCATTGCATCTTTATCTTTCTGTTCTGTTTAATTATCTGCTTTGCTTAGTGGTTTTTTCCTTTGTGTATCTAAACTGTCTCTCAATATTTTTTGGGGGGTTGGCTTGGTGTTCATGAAGTTCTTCAGCTGTTCTTTGTCATGGAAGTATCATATTTAACCACCAACTTTGAAAGATAGTTTTGCAGGGTACATCAGTCTAGGTTGGAAATCATTTTGCTTTAGGATCTGGAATACTTCACTCCATGCTTTTCTTGACTTTATTGTTTGTGCTGAGAAGTCTGCTGTGATTCTGATAGGTTTTCCTTTATAAGTGATCTGTCTTTTCTCTCTGACAGCTTTTAATAATCTATTCTTGTGTTTGATTTCTGGGATTGTGATTATTATATGTCTGGGTGTAGTTTTATTTTGGTTATGACTATTAGGAGTTCTGTAGGCCTCTCTGAACCTGAGGTCGGTTTCTGATCTCATGCTTGGGAAATTTCCAGCTATTACTTCTCTAAATATCCTCTTGACATCCTTTATGTTGTCCCCTTCTTTTTCATTAATCTCTATCAATCTTATGTTGTTTTTCTTTGCATCATCTTGCAGTTGTTGAATTGTTATTTCCTGATTCCTTGTTGTTTTAAAAAGATCTTTACTTTCCTGTTCACTAGCTGCCATCCTGTCTTTAAGGTCTGAAATTCTATCTTCACTTTCATTGAGGTGGTTTTTACAGCTTTAAGTGGAGTTTTTTATTTCTTGTATATATCTGTGCATCTGCATTATGTATTCTGTTTGTTTCTTATATTGCTCATCTAGGAATTCTATCTTTTTGTTTAGTTACTCCAATTTTTTAACTGTGTTTTCTTTAGATATATTCAGAATCTCTTTCATTTCTTTTATCATTTCTTCTTTTACCTGGGAGAGTATTTTGAGTTTGAATTCCTTTAAAGCTTCCTGGAGTTGCTTGTTTATTTCAGTAGCTATTATGTCTGATATTTGAGGTTTATGGCATATATTTTCTTCTGTATACATCACTCCTAGGGTTTCTTGAGATGGGCTGGAGGTTTGAGGTTATAATTTGGTCTTTCATTTTTTTTATTTAAGGAGAAAAAGAATGAAACAGAAAAAGGGTACAAATAATACAAAATTTAAAAAATAAACAGTAAGAAATCACTAGTTAATAGATTACATATTCTCATCTTAGAAATAGTTGTTCAAGTTACAAAATTGAAGCATATAAAGTGGACTTTCAAACAGTGAGAGTGCAGTTTCCTTCATATATGCAGTTATAACATTTAGAGCACTTTCTTTTGTTTTCTTTTGTACAATGACAGTTACACATTTTGGGTTTTATTACTCCCACAGTTCTTGTTACATTTTTTGAAGATAGTAAAACCAAATGCGACATATCAGAACAGAGTCAGTCAAATCCAAAGGATGGACATAATAGATAATTTGTAAAAACAAAATACAAGGTGATCGACAATGGTTACCATACTGCCTCTTGCTATTTTAAGAAGAATTGGCAGTTATAATAAAATTGAACTAAACAGTAAAGAATAAAATCAAAGCATTGGAGACATTACAGGACTTTAAAAGAAAATAATAGTCAACTGGAATGGGCGTCATATTGAATCTTATTTTCTTCACAGTTGTTGTCTATACTTTCAAACTTGGTACTATCAAGCAAAGTAGAATAGAGGAAAATCAGTCAAAACAAGATGGTGAGGGCAATACAGGATTTCAAATCAAGTTAAAAGGAAATCAAATTAGGTTACTATAATGTATCCTGTTATTTTTATTTATTTTTCCCTTAATTAAAAAGATAATGAGAAAAAAGTAAATAATTAAAAAAAGGGGATTGAGATAAAAGAGGGCATAACAACAGAACAGCACAGGTCAAAAACAGCCATTTAAGCAAAATAGTGTTTCACCACAAGACATCCTGACATAAAAATAGTTATCATAGTGTCTCTTTCCTTGAAATCTCTGAGTATAACTTCATGTACTGTAGCACTAAACCTATCAAGACAGTATAAAACCATTCAAGAGAATGACATTATTACAGGGTATTCAGAACCAGCTAACAGACAATGAACAATGGTTTCTGTATAATCTCCTCATCTATAAAAGTACTTGCTTATATAATAAAATCCAATAACATACAACCTTTTAAGACCGATGGAGACAGAAGAATACAAATTTGATGGGACTTCAAAACAAGATGATACTAAATCAGTTGTAGCTATTATGATGTCTTTTTTTCCTCCAAAATAGCTGTTCCTACCATCCAATCTTCTCTGCCTCATTTCTGTTGAGCTCTTTTTCTGTCGTTTGTTGTCAGTTTGTCTTCTTCATTTTGTTTTCTGCTCTATTCATTGTGGTCTCTCTGCCACTATTTCTGGAATCTTGGTATTTTCCTTTTTTAGACTATTCTGCTGTATTCTCTGTAGAGTTGAATTGGTAGTTGCCAATTTCCCTAGTTTCTCTTTATCCTGGAAACACCTTTTTTTTTGCATCAATTTCTAGGGACAATTGTGCAGGATATATCAATCTTGGCTGGAGTTTATTATCTTTCAAAGCTTGAGTTATTTACCCCACGCTCTTCATGATTTGATGGTTTGTGTTGAGAAGTCTGCTGTAATTCCGGTGGGTGTTCCCTTGTAAGTGATCTGTTTCTTGTCTCTGATGGCTTTTAATATTCTGTTCTTATATTGGATTTCTGGAATTTTGATTATTATATGCCTGGGTGTAGCTCTGTTTGGGTTGTAAGGTTGCTGGAGTCTTGTATGCCTCATATATCTCAGTATCTTTACCATTTGCTAAATTAGCAAAATTCTCTTGGATTATTTCTGAGAATAGCTTTTGCAGTCCATTTGTTTGTGTCCCTACTTTTTCTTTTATGTTCTTAATTCTTAAGTTATAGATCCTCTTATCATCTTCTAGTTTTTGTATTGTTGCTGTTTGTTTTTTTTACTATTTTTAAGAAGATTTTCATTTCATGCTCCCATATTACAAACCTGCCCTCCAGTTCAGATAATCTATCCTTAGTTTCTTTCAAGCTGTTATGCCAGTTTTCAATAGAATTTTTAGTTTCCTGGTAATCTCTTTGAACCTTCTTCATGTATTCTATGTTTTCTCTATTTTCTCCATCAAACAATTCTCCCCTTTTTTTCTGTTCTGCCATTACACCATCTGTTTTTTCTTGGGTGGAACTTATCATTTCTCTAACTATTCTGCTTATGTCTTGCTTCAGGTCATTAATAACTTCATTCCTGAACTCGTCTATGAGGCTCTGGAGACAGCGCTTTATGTCTGTTGTTGCCATGTCTGCTGTTGCATGTTTCTCAGGATTCGAGGCCAAGGACCCTTTCTTGTTGCTCCCTCTTCCAATATTCTTTGTTCCTTATATACAAGCATATACAGGAGGCCCAGCTTCCTTCCCTGTTGGCCACAGTCTGTTTGAATTGCGCTGGGTAGGTGTTTCCACCCACCGCAGTGCACCAGGGAGATACAGACTGGGCAGCCTATTCCAGCCCACCCCTCTAGGTCAACCTACTGAAGGCTTCACCACTAGGGCACACCTCCAGGCTGCTGGGACCTCGATTGGGCTAGCCTACTGGGTCTCAGCCAGTGGTGTCATGCAGGCCAGGCATTCCTCACCAATCCTGCTTGAGAGGGGGATATGTGACTGAAGTCACTGCTGCATCTCATTCTGGGTAGTCTGCCCGGTCCAAGCATGTTCTCTGCTGAAGCCTCCTTCTCTATGGAAGTGTCCCCGATCTGCTCACTCACCGCAGTTCGATGTAGGGCACCTTGCCAGTGCTGCTCCCAACTCCATTCAACGCTTCCCACTCTCAGAGCTTTTGCACCTCTCTTCCCACTGTGTTGACTGAGACGCAGCAGTGGCTGCAGGAAATTCAAATCGCAGCTTCCAGTGGCACGGGGTCCAGCTTTAGTGCTGAAATCTTATCTGTTCCTGCTGTATCACTGGGATTGCATTTCCAGTTGGTTTCTCTCAATTTAGTTTGTTCCTGTGTCAGCAAAGAATATTCCCCCTTGCCTAGGACTTCCTGCCCGGCACCATCCCTGGATTTCAAGTGTGGTTTCCCAGAGAGCCTCTGAATCTGCTTCTATCTATCTGCCATGTTCTCCCAGAACCTTGGTCTTTCATTTTGTCATTTTCCTATATTTCTGTGTTTCAAGTGTTATTCAAAAGTTTCCCCAGGGTCTGTTGGATATCCACTTCTATGTTCACAGCTCCTGGGACTCTGGCACCCAGTTCCTCCAGGCCACTGGGCCTCTGGAACCAGTGGCCCTCTTCTGCCTGTTTAGAACTCTGTAGTTCCAGTTTAGAACTCTGCATTCCAAGGACAATGTGTGCCTGCCTGCTTGCTCAAAATTCCACAATTCTCGGAGTGCAGTCCGAATGGGGAGGTGGATGTAGGTGCCTGGGGCCCACTTAACCAGTTCACTGCACCCGGAAGGCTCGAGGGTCCTGAAGAGTCTGGGCTTGAGGCAGAGTGCACTGGGAACTTACTGCAGGCCACGGGGCCTCTGGAACTGGTGATGCTCGCCTGCTTGCTGAGAAATCCACGGTCCTCCAAACACACGGGGAGGCAGATGCAGGTGCCCCAGATCTGCCCAGCACCCAGATGGTGTAAGAGTCCCAAATAGGCTGGGCTCCAGGGATAGTGTGTGCCCACCTGCTTGCTGGAAACTCCATAGTTCTCCGAGTGCAGCTGGAATGGGAAGGTGGATGTAGGTGCCTCAGACCCATTTCTATACCCACATCTTTTTAATCCATTCTCAGTTGATGGGCATTGGTTCACGATTTGGCTATTACAAATTATACTTCTGTAAACAAGTGTGCACAGATATCACTGTGGTATGATGTTTTCAATTCTTCTGAAATCCATAAGAGGAATACCTAAATTGAATGGAAGCTGTCATTCTAGTTTTTTGAGGAATGTCTGTACTGATTTCACAGTGATTGTCTACACTCCCACCAACAGTGGAAAAACATTCCTTTTTTCCCACAGTCCAGCCAGCACGTTTTCATTGGTTGATTTCTTGACATTAGCCATTCTTTCCAGAGTGAGAAGGAATCTCAATGTTTTAATTTGCATTTCTTGAATACCAGTGATGTTGAACATTTCTTCGTGTATTTATTTGCCGTATGTATTTCTTTGTCTGAGTAGTGCATGTTTATCTCAGATGCCCATTTTTGGATTGAGTCCGTGAATTTTGGGGGCCTGATGCTTTTAAATTCTTTGTATGTTCTAGATTATAAGTCCTTTGTCAAAGAGATAGTTGGCTAAAATTTTTTCTCATTTCGTGGGTTCTCTTTTCACTCTGATGGTGATTTCTTTTGAAGTGCAAAACACTTTTTTAAGATGAGGTCTCAATTGTTGATCCTTTAAGTACTTCCTGTGTGGTTTCTGTTGTGCTCGTAAACTCTTTGCATATCCCTATGTCTTAAAGCTTTCTACCTACCTTATTCTCCTGTAGATTTAGTGTGTCTTGTTTAATATTTTGATCTTTTGTTTAGTTTAATGCATTGTGATAGACATGGGCCTAGTGTTAGCTTTGGCAAGTAAAAAGTCAACTTTTCCAGCACCATTTTTCAAAGACACTGCCTTCTAGTGAACTTGCCTGACACCTTTGTCGAAGATAAGGTGGCTGAATGTCTTTTTAATTGTGTCTTCATATTCTAATGTATTCCACTGGTACTCAAGTTTGGAGTTTGGCCAGTGCCATGCTGATTTGATCACAGCAGATTTGTAGTATAATTTCAAGTCAGGAATTTTGATGCCTCCTGCTTTTTCTTTGTTGCTCAGGATTGTCTTTGCTATTCTCTTATGATTCCAAATTAATTTTAGGAATGTTTTCTCTAAATCTGTGAGGTATGTTAATGATAGCTTGTTTGGGATGACAGTGTTGGAAGTATGATCATTTTCATTATTTTGGTTCTTCCTATCCAAGACTGAGGTATATCTTCCCATTTGCTGATATTATCTGAAATCTCCTTTTAAAAAGTATTGTAGTTTCCAATGTATAGATATTTTACAGCCTTGATAGATTGATTCCTAACTATTTCTTTTTTTGGAGGCCACTGTGAAAGGCGTTATTTCTATAATTTCATTCTCAGTGAATTTATTGTTTGTATACAGAAATGGCTATTGAGTTTTGAGTGTTGACTTTGTATCAAGCTATGCTGATGAATTTGCTTATTAATCATAGAAGTCCTTTGATGGAGTTTTTGAGGGTCTTCTATGGAGAATGTCATGTCATCTGCAAATAATGATAATTTAACTTCTCCCTTTCCTGTCCATATTTCTTCTTCTTTTCTAATTACTCTGGCTAACATTTCCAGAATATATTGAATACAAGTAATGATAGTGGACTTCCTTGTTTTATTCCTGTTTTTAGAGTGAAAACGATTAGCTAAAAGCTTTTTATTCATTTATTGAGATAATCATGTGACTTTTATCTTTGGATCTGTTGATGTGATATATTACATTTATTGATTTGTTGCCCTCAGCTGCTGAGGTTATCCAGGTGTGGGAGAGGGGAGGCTGAGGCTCCCCTTTGTTGGTGAGGCCATCTGGTAGTGGAAGATGGGTGGGCAATGACCCACCAGCTGCTGAGGTTCTCTAGGTATGGAGGAGGTGCCTGAACAGATTTAAAAATTTTATTTAAAGAAAGAGTAAACAAAACAGAAAATAGGTAGAAATAATACATAAGTTCAGAGAAAAAAAACAATAAGAAATCACTAGTTGATGTTTACAATTTATCATCTTACAAATAGTTATTCAAGATAGTAAAGTGGAGCATATAAAGTGGAGATTCAAACAGGGAGACTGCAATCAGTTCTGTTCAATTATCCAACAAAAACTTAGAAATATGGTTATTAATCCTATACACTTAAACCTACATGCAGTTATCCATATCTTCAATTATGTTGAGATTGAATAAACCCAAACAGGCTAATATCACTCTGAACAAAGAATAATACTATTGCTGGGTGTCACATTATGGACACTCCAGGATCAGCATTGGGTATTTTAGTGTCTTTTTTTCTTCAAAGTATCTGTTCATTTCATCATGATCAGTTCTCATAAACTGTTTATAGATTCTACACATGCATGAGTCTTTACATGTATTTATATCTTTTCTATATTAGAGGGAGAAAGAAAACAAAGCAAGACAAAACAAAGTATATTCCTATAAACACATGAAATGAAAAAACCTAAAAGACCATTGTACAAGGAGTTCTACCATGGCTCTTGTGTTGTCTCTTATTATCTCCAATAGAAATGGCTATATCATCAGACATAGTATAATTGAATATATCAATACACAACGGTGTTAATAAAAACATATTTTTGTATATAGTATAGATCTTCAAAAACCGGCAGTTATCAAACTAGAATGTGTATTGTTAAAGTCTTGTCATCTTCAGTGTAGTTGCCTACGCTCTCAGACTTGATACTATCAATCATATCAGTTTTGAATAAAATCTTCTATGCCTCATTTCTGTTGTGCTTTTTTTTTTTGCCATCATTTGTCTGCTTGTCTTCTTCATTCTATTTTCTGCTCCATTCATTGAGGCCTCTCTGTTACTGTTCCTGGAATGCTAGTACTTTTCTCTCTCTTTAGAATGCCCTGCAGTATTTTCTGTAGAGTTGGATTGGTAGTTGCAAATTTCCCAAGTTCCTCTTCGTCTTGGAAGCATCTTGTTTCTCCATTAATTTCTAGGGGCAGTTTAGCAGTGTATACCAGTCTGGGACAGAGGTTATTTTCTTTCAGGGTTTGGAATATTTCACTCCAGGCTCTTCTTGACTTGATGGTTTGTGTCTAGAAGTCTGCTGTTATTCTGATGTGCCTTCCTCTGTAGGTTATCTGTTTCTTGTCTCACAATTTTTAATATTCTGTTCTTATATTGAATTTCTGGGATCTTGATTATTATATGCCTGAGTGTAGTTCTGTTTGGTTGTAGGTGGCTGGAGTTCTCTATGCCTCATGTATCAGAGTATCATTTCCTTTTCCTATGTTTGGGAAGTTTTCTTTAATCATTTCTGTGAATAACCTTTGTAGATCCTTTGTTTGTACCCCTGCTTCTTTATTCACATTTTTTATTCTCAAATTATAGACCCTCTTGTCATCTTCTAGCCTTTGTATTGTTACTGCTTGTTTCCTTAGTTTTAAAAAGTTTTCCCTTTCATACTTCCACAATGCAAAATTTTTCTCCAGTTTGGATAATCTATTCTTAGTTTTTTCAAGCTGATTTGCCATCTTCCCATAGAGTTTTTAATTTCCTGCTGATCTGTTTGAATCTGTTTCATGTATTCTATATTTTTTAATATTCTTCATCAAATGATTCTCTCCTTTGTTTGAGTTACTCCCTTCTTCCATCTGTGTCTGCTTGAGGGGTTCTTAGTATAACTTTTATTAATCTTCTTATATCTTGCTTTACTTGGCTAAATATTTCACTTTTGAACTCATCTATGAGGTTCCAAATATATCTCTTTATGTCCACTGGCACCAAGTCTGATATTGTATGTTTGCTGTTCTCATTCTCCTTTGTATTTACCTGTCCTGGGTCAATGTTCTCAGGGTTGGGACCTGGAGACTTTTTGTTGTTGCTTCCTCTTTCCATCTTTTTTGCTTCTTCCAGGAGGCCCCAGTTTCTTTCTTTGTTGGTTATAATTCTTCTTAAGCACACTGGCTAGATGACCCTTTCCACTGCCATATGCTAGTGAGTTGCAGACAGGGACAATGTATGCTGGCCCCTCCCCTCTGGATCAGTCAAGCTGTTGTGGCCTGCACTGTATTACTTTGCACCACCTCCCTTCTGGGTCATTCGAGCTGCTGTGGCCTGCACTATATTACTTTGCACCACCTCCTCTCTGGTCAGTAAGCTGCTCTGGCTTGCACCATATTACTTTGCACCGCCTCCCCTCCAGCTTAGTTAAGCTTCTGAGGCTTCACTGGGTTAGTGTGGTTAGTGTGTGCCATCACTATAGGGACTTGATTTTGGACAACCTAATGGGTCTCAGCCAGGTCACATGACCCAGGCCTAGCTTACTCTAGCAATCCTATTAGAGAAGGAAACAACTGACTGAAGTCACTGCTGCCCATTGTACTTGCCAGTCCTGCCCAGTCCCAGAATGTCATCCGTTGGAGCCCCCCATTTCTATGGAATGGCTCCACTCCTGTCACTCACCACAGGTCAGTGTAGGCACCCCGCCAACTCAGTTTTCCATTCGGCTTGCCAACCCCTGAACTCATGTACTTGTGCCTCCAATGAGTTGAAGCGGTGGGGCCTTGGACAGCTCAGCAAGTCATGGCGGGACCTTGGATGGTCGGTAATTCACCAGCTGCAGCTGGACCACTGAAGCTTTAGCTGTTCCAATAATAGCACCGGGACTGTATCTTTGGTTGGTTCTTCTCACCTTAATTTCTTCCTGGGATGGGAGAATTCATCTCCCTTTGTTTGGGGCTCCCCACTCTGTATTATGTTGAATTCTAAATTGCCTCTCTCAGAGAGCCTTTGTAGCTAGTTGTTATCTATCTGCCATCTTTGCCTGAACAGTTTTAAATATATTTATTTACTGTTTGTATTTCTTCATCTGAGAAGTATGCATCTGTCTAAGATGCCCATTTTTACATTCATTCTTTAAATTTGGGAGGTCTGATTTTCTCATTGCTGAAACAAAATATTTGACACTCAAAGTTAAAGGAGGAAAGATTTATTTAGCTCAGAGTTTGTGGAGGTTTCTGTCAGTAATCAGCTGGCCCCAAGGTAGGGTAGCATGGCACAGGAGCAACAGTTCAAGGTGGCTGAAGTCAGCCAAAGCAACAAAAGCAGAAAGAGGGTGCAAGCCTCTTTTATTCCTTTATATGTAAGCTAGATACTCACCCACACCTTCTCTGTGGCCTGTCCTTGTACAGAGTGTTTATAAAGTGAGGTTCCTGGCCCTCTCCTGAGTCATTTAGTTAAATTCCTAAACTTCTTAATCTTAAATTGACACAATGCATCAGCCATTACAATCCAACCCTTGTCAGCATGGCAGCAAGTTATGCTTCTTTAAATTTAAATGCTTTAAATGCTTCTTTAAATTCATGTCTCCAGACATGAAGACAAGCTTATTCTTATCATTTTGCACCTTGAACAGCACAGGTTTAACAATCCTTAAGAACCAGTATTAGGTCTATCAACATTATACTACATTAGAGCCATAACATTTTGTTCCTGGCCCCCTAAGGCATATGCGCATTCTTTTCTGCAAAAGACATTTAGTTCATCTCTAAGAACTGAAAAATTCCTAACAGTATCAGCAGTGCTAAAAAAGTCTGAGGCCTGAGTCTCTGAGATGTAAGGCAAACTTTTAGTTGCAAGTTCCTGTATCAATGAAAAGTTGAACACTTCCAACATCCAGTGGCATAAGATAAACATTTTCATTCCAAAAGTCACAAACAGGTGGATATAAAGAATGAGACTAAAGATGCTCCAAAATACAGCAGGGAAAACAATAAGTCCTGCAGTTCCATGAGTAGTATCTATAGGGATCTTTGGCAAATTGTGAGCTTCAAAGAGTTTGAGTGACTCTACTCCTATGGCACTTCTGGTAGTTCTAGCTACCATGACTTCTTTCTTGAACTGGCTTTGCTCCCTCCTTGCAGCTTTCCTTAGATGATCCACATGTCTTGGTTACTTTTTACTCTTTGTGGAGACAAAATACCTGACACCCAAAATGAATGATGGAAAGATTTATTTCTTACAATTTTGGAAGTTTTGGTCCATACTCAGCTGGCCTCAAGGCAGGGTGGCATGGTAGCTCCAAACACCAAGCTTGAAACAGCAAAAAAAAAAAGAGAGAGAGAGACATCTTCTTCCCACCATTACACCATATACTGGCTCCACTCCTGAACAGGTGAAACACTGAACCACCAATCTGAGCACTAGACAATGAACCAATAACTTTACTTTTTTGCTCCTGCTCAGCAATTGAGATCTCAGCCCTATCTTTACAGTCCAGAACTTTACTGGAGCTACTTTTCTAGCCAACCTCACAATGTTTTAAATCATTCTGGTGAACTCTGCTATTGTATGCAATGTAAATCTGGCTAAAAGCCATCATCAATAACCATGCCACTGCTTCAACATTTGACTGCCTTGAAATTTCTTCTGCCAGATAAATCAATGCATTGCCCTTAATCTCAGTCTTAGGAAAAGTCTTTGAGAAGAGCCAAATGCACACAAACTTTCTGCCAAGCTCTAACACATTATACGGAGTTCAACAACCAAAGCAGTCCTTCTGTCCAGCAGAAAACTCCTGAGCCTAGTCTTTATCAGCAGACTTTCTATCAGCCTTCTCGTCTCCTGAGCTCTGACTAGAATCCTCCCTACAGAACAGCCTAAGTTGTTCCAGAACAACTTTTTCAGGTGACACCTCTGAATGTTTTCAAACTTTTCCCATAAGCCATTTCCAAAGGCTTTGAACCAGATAGTTAGGTATAGTCCACAGCAATGACCCCACTCCTCTGGTACCAAATTTTGTCTTAGTTACTTTTTACTCAGTGTTGAGACAAAATACCTGACACCCAAAATGAAAGAAGGGAAGATTTACTTCTTCAATTTTGGGAATTTCTTTCCATACTCAGCTTGCTGCAAGGCAAGCTGGCATGGAAGCTGCAAACAGCAAGCTCGAACCAGCGAGAGATAGATAGATAGATAGATAGAGAGAGAGAGAGAGAGAGAAAGAGACCTTCTTCCCACCATTACATCATATCCTGGTTCTGCTCCTGAGTGGACAAAACACACCACCAATCTAAGCACTAGACAATGAATCAATCACAAAGGTAGATTTGGTTGCATCTATGATTGCATGAGACTTGGGGTGGGGCCACAGGAACACAAACTACATACAACAACACATTACTGGATTTTACAAAATTCTGGTATCTCTATGGCACATTTGGTTTTATCCTTATAGCTTCACACCTGACCCTTGGATGGACACACTGCCTGAACTCTTTAGCCTTCTGAAAACCCTGAACCCCATAACTCTTGCATTCAGCCAGTCCAGAATTTTACTGGTGCTTCCTTTTGGGCCAAACTCACAACATTTTAAATCATCCTTTTGGGCTCTTTGATCTTGATTCTCAACATATATCTGGCTAAAAGCCCCCAACAATAGCCATGCCACCATCTCAACATTAGACTGTGTTGAAATTTCTTCTGCCAGATTAGTCTGTTGCCCTTAACTTTAGTCTCAGGCAGTCTATGCACATGAGAAAAACACAGACAAATGTTTTGCCAAACCGTAATAAAATACATCTGGAGCCAGCACCCAATGCATTCCTTACCAGCAGAAACCTTCTGAGCCTGTTTTTACAAGCAGGATTTCTATCAGCATTCCGGTCTCCTGAGCTTTAGCCAGAATCTTCCATACAGAATAATTTAAGGTGCTCCACTGCTACTCTTTCAAGTGACACGTCTGAAACTTTCCAAATTCTTCCCACAAAGATTCCCAAGAGTTTGTGAACCACATGGTCAGGGTTAGTCATAGCAACAATCTTGCTTTTCTGGAAACAAATTCTGTGTTGGTTACTTTTCTCTTATTGCTGAGGCAAAGCACCCAACCCCAAAAATTAAGGAAGGAAAGGTGTATTTACCTCAGAATTTGTGGAGGTTTCAGTTTGTAATCAGCTGGCTCAAGGCAGAGTAGTATGGCACAGAGAAAACAGCTGAAGGCACTAGAAGACAGAAAAACAGAACAAAACATAGCAATTGAAAAAAGACCTAAAGTATCCATTCTGATTTTCTCCAGAAAGCCAGCAATATTTCTATGGCATATTAGTGGATAATCTCACTGAGCTTGCACCCTTTATTTCCCTTGCAGCTCAGGGTGTTTTCTGGCTGTGAGGGTGGAACTAGACCTGTCCAGCCTCCAGTAATCAGCACACTTTTGTGGACTTGAATTCAACTGGGAGCTGTTTGACAGATCGAGCAGTTGTTTTGAGTTCTAAACTCAATTGGCCCATTCCAAGATGGCTCCTATACAAAGTTGTGCCACTCACCAGCTAGTGCAATCCTCAGTATCCACTGCCAATCTGCACTGCTGCATTTCTCTGTGGAAGTTTTGGGATTTTCATCAGTCAGCATGTGTCTGCAGGTTTGAATTGCTTTTCCCAAGTAGTGAGTCCTGAGTCAGAGAGAAGATGCCATCCATTACCTCCTTCTTCTTCACTGAACTTTCTATTTGCTCTCTCTGTGGGCTTTAATTCTCACTTTACATCCCTCCATCCTTCTTCTCTTCCTCATATTGCTATATTCCAGTGAAATCTCAGAGAGGGCATGAAATCTCAGAGAGGCTCTGCCATCTTCCTGGATGTCTGAATATTGTTTCTTTGTTCTTAACTTTTTTTTAATTTTAAAGAGGTTAAAACCAGACAAAATGAAACAGAATAAAGCTAATTATAATAAAACAATGAAAGTGATACAAGAATTCAAAACAAGATGATAGCAAGTCAACAAGGGCTACCATAATGTCTCTTGTTTTCTTCAAAATAGCTGTCTGTACTGTCAGATATAAAAAAATTAAACAAAGTAAAACAGAATAAAACCAATCAAAACAATGAAAGCATATTTTAAAGACAATAAAACCAAACCAAACGAAACAGAATAAAGCCAATCAAGACAAAATGTTGAGAGGTGCTTCAGTGTTCAGAAGCTGCTGCATCATGGCCATGTACATTGCTTAGTCAAGATTCTGCAGGAGACCCAGACCTAGGATCAATCTATGGAGGAGGAGGAGGAGGTGGAGAGCTTTGTCTCCCAGGCAGAGATTGCTCAGTTGATGTCACTGGTCATCAACACTTTCTAATCAGACAAAGAGAGCTGAGGGAGCTGATTTCCAATTCATAAGATGCCCTGGACAAAATCAGGTATGAAAGCCTGACAGACCTCAGCAAATTCGACTCAGGTAAGGAGCTGAACATAAATCTTACTCTCAACAAGCAATATAACACTCTCACCATCATGGATACTGGTTTTAGAATGACCAAGGATGAACTGACCAATAACCTCAGCACCATAGCCAAGTTGATGACCAAGGTCTTCATGGAGGCTTTGCAGGCTGGCACCAACATGTCCCTGACTGGACAATTTGCTGTGGGCTTCTACTCTGTGTACTTGGTAGCTGAGAAAGTGACTGTGATCTCAAAGCATAATGACAATGACTAGTATGCCTGGAAATCTTCAGCAGAAGGGTCCTTCACAGTCACAACTGACACAAGTGAAACTACAGTTTGAGGAACAAAGGTTATTTTGCATCTGCAAGAAGACCAAACTGAGTACTGAAAGGTGAATAAAAGAGATTGCAAAGAAACATTCTCAGTTTATTAGTTATCCCATTGCTCTTTTTGTGGAGAAGGAAAGAGATAAAGAGGTGAATGATGATGAGGCTGAATAAAAGGAAGGTAAAGAGGATGACAAACCTGAAATAGAAGATAAACCTGAAATAGGACGTTACTGATCAAGTCTATCGATCTTCTAATGAAGAAGTAGAATAAAAGAAAGATGGTGGCAAGAAAAAGAAGAAGAAGATGATTAAGGAGAAGTATATTTATCAAGAAGAACTGAACAAAATGAAGCCCTGATGATATTACTAATGAGGAATATGGAGAGTTCTGCAAAAGTTTGACTAGTGTTTGGTGGTATCACTTGGCAGCAGAGCATTTTTCCATTGAAGGACAGTTGGAATTCAGGACTCTTCCTTTTGTTTTAGGATGAGCTCCTTTTGATACATTTGAAAACAGAAAGAATATATTAAGTTGTATGTCCACAGAGTTTTCATCATGGACAACTGTGAGGAACTGATCCCTGAGTACCTGAATTTCATTAGAGGGGTGGTGAAATCCAAGGATCTCCATTTAAATATTTCCCAGGAAATGTTGAAGCAAAGCAAAATCCTCAAAAGTCATCAGAAAAAAACTTGGTCAAAAAATGATTAGAATCATTCACTGAATTGGTAGAAGACAAAGAGAACTACAAAAAGTCTATGAGCAGTTTTCTAATATAAAGCTTGGAATACACAAAGACTCTCAGAATTGGAAGAAGCTCTCAGAACTATTATGCTACTACACATCTGCTTCTGGGGATGAGATGGTTTCTCTCAAGGACTAGTGCACCAGGATGAAGGAGAACCAGAAGCACATCAATTACATCACAGGTGAAGCCAAAGACCAGGTAGCTAACCCGGCCATTGTGGAACATCTTTGGAATAATGCATTAGAAGTGATCTATATGATCGAGCCCATCCATGAGTATTGCATCCAGTAGCTGGAGGGGAAAACTTTAGAAAGAGGGCTTGGAACTTCCAGAAGATGAAGAAAAGAAAAAGAAATAGGAAGTGAAAAAGTCACAGTTTGAAAACCTCTGCAAACTTCATGAAAGACATTTTGTAAAAAAAAATTGAAAAGGTGTTTGTGTCAAACTGATTGGTGAAATCCCCATGCTGTATTGTCATGAGCACATATGACTGCACGGTGAACATGGGGAGAATCGTGAAAGCCCAAATCCTAGGAGACATGGGGGTACACGTGAGAGAATGGGGTACATGTCAACCAAGAAGCACCTAGAGATAAACCCTGACCACTCCATCATTGAGACCTTGAGGCAGAAGTCCAAGGCTGACAAGAATGACAAGTCCATGAAGGATCTGATCATTTGTTGTATGAAACTTCTCTGCTGTCCTCTGGCTTCAGTCTGGAAGACTCCTAAACAAGTATGAGTGGAATCTATAGGATAATCAAGCTGGGGCTAGGAATTGGTGAAGATTATCCCACTGCTGATGAACAGATGCCACCTCTTGAAGGAGATGATGACACATCACACATGGAAGATTTGGCTAGACTCTGCTGGAAGAATGACTGGGATGCATGTGCAGTGCTTTACTTTTCATTCCTTCTGATAATATATATATATATATATATATATGTATATATATATGTATATATACATACATAATTTTTGTTAATATAGAATCTGTATGATATGATAACTGTTTAAGGGGAGTATAAATTTTTTTCTACTTTTAAGTGATACTGTAACACTTTAGGCATTAAAGCAGAGCTAGCAATGATTTTTTCTAGTTTCGCCTTGGCTTATTTTAACCAGTTGAGGTGTTTGTGGTAAGACATAACTTACTGTTAACTTTTTGAAGTCTAAAGTGTTTAGTTTAATTCCTTAGCAGACCAAATATTTTGTCTCTGAAGTGTTGAGATATATTGATGTTTAAGAAAACATGTTACAATAGGTTGAGTTTTCATCTTGTGAGATCCACTTTTTTAAAACTTTCCTCTGTAGTTTCAAATCTGTATGTTCTAAGCTTCTAGAAATAAGGACGTGAGACAACGTGATGGCAGAAACTGAATGGGGCTTGTTTCCCAAAGAGAAGTATTGTTTAGAGGAGTAAACTGGTTATACTGCATTGCTGTTGGAAAAATAATTCAGAACAAGGCCTGTGAATGGAAATGGAGTGCCCAGGTCACATTATGCTTTAAGAGATAACAAATACAAATAAGTTAACAAAAAACAGTAAAAATGATACAGAATTTCAAAACAAAATGATAGGAAGTCACAATGGCTACCATAATAAATCTCTTGTTATCTTCAGAATTGCTGCCCATACCATCAGGCATAACAAAATTAAACAAAACAGATCAGAATAAAACCAATAAAAACCAAACACTGAATAAGACAAAAAAAAAAAAAAAAACAAAAAACCCAGTAAGAACAACAATGGATTTCAAAAACAAGACAGAAAGAAATTCTCCATTGCAAATGCAATTCAGATAATCCCATATTTGCTATATTGCGTATTGTTATCGTCTTAAAAGGTGCTCAGGTTACTGGCTTTAGGCCTGGAAAGTCAATCAAAAAGTACAAGCATTAATTTGTTTTTGTACTCAGTTGCTGTCTACTCTGCCTGTCCTCTGAATCAGCCAGTTGCTTACCAGTGGGGAGATATTCTTATCTTCAAGTCCACATACCAGCTGGCTCAGAAAGAGTGAATTGGCTTCTTGTTACTCCTCCCAGGCTCAACTTTTTTCTGAATTTTGATGTAGCATGGGGACATTCTTTTCTAGTCATGTCTCTTTGAGGTTCTACATGACTCTTTTAATTGGATATTCATCTCATTCCTGAGTTTTGGGAAATTTTCTGTTATAACTTTATTGAATAGATTTTTAATCCTGTATTTGATTGTCTTCTTTTAGATGAATGAGTCTTAAATTCTTTGTTTTTTCAGGAAAATTATCCAGTTCTGATTTGATTTTGGACACATTCCGCTGGTGTTCCAAAACAGCTGGCCCCCGGCCTCCTCGCTTCATTTGAGAACCTCAAGTTCACTCTCTATCTGCTTGCAGAAGCTCTTACTGTGCTTGTGCAGCCTGCACTCCTTTGAGGTCTTAGCAACAGCATCCTCAAGCTGAGTTTCCAGCTCTTTCCTGAGCTTCTTGGATTTGTATATGTCCTGCTGTGCAGAGTCAATCTTCTGCATAGTCATTTCCTCTGCCTCTTCCTCCTTCTGTTTTTTGTCACACAGCTGCCTCAACATCTTCTGCTTCTGGGAGAGGAGCTCCACCGTGTGTTCATTTAGCTTCAAATACTCCTGCAGGCCCCACTTCCGCTGGTGATGAGCATCTTTGAGTTCTTTAGTCCAGGATGTCAATTGCCCTGAAACTTCAACCAACTGCTTGTAGAAGTCCTCCTTCTCCTGCCAACCCAGGTGGTACTACTTCTCTAGGCCCTTCAAGTAGTGTATAGAGTCTTTGTGTTCTTGGTGTCACATCATGGCACTTTCAAACTGCTGTTCAAGCTGATTCAAATCTGCTAACTTGTTCTTTGAGTGCTCAATTTGTTCATTCAGCCTCTTGTTCTCCTTGTCTCAGTTTGAGTTGCCCAGGCCTTGTGTTGAGTCATAGATGGACTGCACCATCTGGTGGACTTCTGTAGCTTATGGCTCAGCTCCAGCTTCTCTTGTTCCATCCTGTGGATTCTCTTTTCATAGGCATTGATCTGTAAGCTGTTCTCCAAATCCTGCTGCACATCTTCATCTCTGGTGAGCATGTTCAACTGCATCATACTCTTCAGAGAGCTTCAGTCCAAGAACAGCTTTCTGTTGTAAATGTGAAAGCAATGAAAGGCAAATGCAATTCAGAAAATCCCATGTGAGAGGCATGAGGTAATATTTTAGTGTTTCTCAGCATGTCATCATCCACATCAAAGTTGGATGTGTCAGGACTGCTCAATTCTGGGATATAAAATACTAAAAGGTTTCATATATTTTCCCAGTTTAGGCCTTCAAAAATGCATGTTTTTTGAAGTCTTGTATTCCATTCTTCCCTAGCTGGTGCTCTGTGCTACGTATCAACCTCTGAATGAGATCTTTGGCTTCTTTTTCTTTTTAATTTTATTTAAAGAGAAAAAGAAAGAAAAATAGAAAAAGGGTAAAATAATACATAATTTGAGAAAAAATAAACAGTAAGAAATCACTAGTTGATAAAATATATATTGCCTTCTTAGAAATAGTTTTTCGAGTTACAAAATTAAAGCATACAAAGTGAACATTTAAACAGTGAGACTGCAAACAGTTCTGTTCAGCGATTCAACAAAAAGTTAGTAATATGGTCATCTATCTTACACACTAACATACATACAGTTATATCCTTTAGAGCATTTTCATTCCCCCTCTTTTTTACAATAGCAATTGCACATTTTGGGTTTTATTACTCCTACATTTCCTATTACTTTTTACACTAGAGACAAAATGTAATATTTACAAATATGATTTATATTTATTTCACTTATGAGGATAGTCTCAAGTTGCCTCCATTTGCTTATGAAGGTCTCAACATCATCCTTTTTTATAGCTGAATAATACTCCAATGTATAAAAATACCAAATCATTTTCATCCTCTCTGTGGTTGATGGGCATTTTGGTTGTTTCCAAGATTTAGTTATTACAAATTGTGCTGCTATGAACATGGATGTACATGTATCACTGTGAGATGACCTTTTCAGTTTTTCTGTGAAAATACCCAGGAGGATAATAGCTGGATTGAATGGAACTACCAATCCTAGTCTTCTGAGAAATCTCAATAGTGACTTCCATAGTGTCTTCAGCAGTCTACTCTCCTATCAACAGTGGAGCATAGTTCCTTTTCCCCCACAGCCTCACCAACATTTGTTATCAGTTGATTTCTTGATGGCAGTTATTCTTTCTGGAGTGAGATGAAATCTCAATGCTGTTTTAATTTGCATTTCTAAAATGACCAGTGATAGCGAACATTTCTTCATGTATTTATCTGCCATTTGTATATCTTCATCTGAGAACTATGTATGCATCTCAGATGTCTATTTTTGGAGAGGGTCTTTCAATTTGGCGGGCTTGATGTTTTTCAATTCTTTATATATTGTGGATATAAGTTCTTGTCTGAAGGGGTTGCTGGCTAAAATTTTTTCCCATTCTGTGGGTTTTCTTTTCACTCTGTTGGTGATTTCTTTTGAAGTGCAAAGTCTTTTCAAAAATATGAGATCTCAGTTGTTGATTATTTGAAATGTTTCCTGTGCAGTTTGTGTTTTGTTCAGGAATTCGCTGCCTATTCCTATGTCTCCAAGACTTCTACCTACTTTGTCTTCCAGTAGATTTAGTGTTTCTGTTTTAATATTTAGGTCTTTGATCCATTTAGACTTCAGTTTAGTGCCTGGTGATAGGCATGGATCTAGTTTCAGTCTCCGGCATGCAAAGAGCCAATTTTTCCAACACCATTTATTAAAGAAGCTATCTTTTTTACAATGAACCCTTTGTCTGATATCAGGTGGCTCATTTTCTTTGTAGTTGTGCTTGCATCTTCTAATCTGTACCACTGATCCTCAGGTCTGTTTTTTGCAAGTACCATGCTGATTTTTTTTGTGCTGGAGATTGAACTCCTGACCTCACATTTGCCAAACAGGCAGGCACACCACTGAGCTAAACCCCTGGCCACTATGGTGATTTTGTCACTGTGTATTTGTAGTATAATTTCATGTCAGGAACTGAGATGCCTCCTGCCTTGCCTTTGTTGCCCAGAATTGTGTTTGCTATTCTAGGTTTCTTCTGTTTCCAAAGGAATTTTAGGAGTGTTTAATTATAGATCTATAAGGTGTGTTAATGGTATTTTGATTGGGATTGTGTTAAAAGTGTGTAACAGTTTTGGGAGTATGGCCATTTTCATGATGTTGGTTCTTCCTAGCCAGGAGCAAGGAATATCCTTCCATTTTCTAATATCTTCTTCAAGCTCGCTTTTTGGTATAACATATATCTCAGCATATAGGTGTTTTACATTCTTAGGTTGATTCCTAAGTGTTTCATTTTTGTAGATGCTATTGCGAAGGGTGATATTTCCATACTTTTGGTGAGTTTTTTGTTTGTGTACAGGAATGCTATTGATTTTTGAACACTGACTTTGTATCCAGCTACACTGCTGAATTTGTTTATTATCTGTAGTAGTTTTTAATGGAGCTCTTTGGGTCTTCTATATAGAGTATCATGTCATCTGCAAATAGTGATAATTTAACTATTTTTCTTTCTTTCTTTCTTTCTTTCTTTCTTTCTTTCTTTCTTTCTTTCTTTCTTTCTTTCTTTCTTTCATCTTTATTACTTTTTTTTCTCTCTCTTGTCTGATTGCCCTGGCTAGTGTTTGGAGAACTATGTGAATAGGAGTGGTGATAGTGGACATCCTTATCTTATTCCTGATTTTAAAGTGAAAGCTTTCAATTTTTTTCCATTTAGTATAATGTTGGCTGTTGGTTTGTTATAGATGGCCTTTTTGAGATTGAGGTAGATATTGTGTATTCTGAGTTTCTGAAGGGCTTTCATCATGTACATATGTTGTACTTTATCAAAAGCTTTTTCTGGATCTTGATCTTGTTTTTAGCTCTGTGGATGTGGTGTATTACATTTATTGATTTGCATATATTAAACCATCCCTGCATTCCTGGAATGAATCTCACTTGGTCCTGATGTATAATCTTCTTGATGATTTGCTGCATTCTATTTGCCAGTATTTTATTGAGAATCTTTGCATCAATGTTCATTAGTGAGACTGGCCTATAGTTCTCCTTTTTGGTTGAGTATTTCTCTGATTCTGGTATCAGAGTAGTATGTGCCTTGAGGAATGATTTAGGGAGGATTGCTTCCTTTTCTATTTCATTGAAGAGTTTAGGGAGTATTGGCATCAAATTTTCTCTAAATTTCTTGTAGAATTCAGCTGTAAATCCATCAGGATCTGTGCTTTTCTTTGTTGGTACATTTTTAATTTCAATAGCTGATATTGGGTTATTCAAAATTGCTATATCTTTTTGGTTGAGCTTTGGTAGTTTGTATGTTTCTAGAAATCTGTCCATTTTCTCTGTGTTTTCCACTCTATGTGACTAGAGATTTTTAAAGTAGGCATTCATGATCTTCTGAATTTCCATGGGATCTGTGTAATTTCCCCCCTTTCAGTCCTTTATTGTGTGAATTTGGGTTTTTTCTTTCTTTTTCTTGATAAGGTCAGCTAAAGGTTTGTCAATTTAGCTTATTCTCTCAAAACAATCAGGTTTTTGATTCATTAATTTTTTGTATTTTTTTTTAGTTTCAATTGCACTGATTCTGCTATTATCTTTACAATTTCCTCTCTTCTATGAGCTTTGGGTTTAACTTGCTCTTTTTTTCTAGAAGTTGAGAAGAAGCATTAATTAGGTTGTTCACTTTTTCTGTTTTGTTCTGTTTTCTTGGTACGACAATTTATTGCTATTTATTTGCCTTTTAACATTGCTTTCATTGCATCCCACAGATTACATTATGTTGTTTCCACATTTTCATTGAATTGTAGGTATTATTTTATTTCTTCTGTAATTTCATCTGTAGCCCATTGGTTGTTCAGAAAGTTGTTATTTAAGTTCCACGTATTTATGCAGGTTTTGAAATTTCTTTTGCCACTAATTTCCAATTTCAATGTGCTATGGTGAGATATTATGCATGGGATAATTTCAATACCTTTGCATATATTTAAGAATGTTTTATGGGGTAATATATAGTCTATTTTGAAGAATGTCTCATGCATAGCTGAGAAGAATATGTATTCTGTTGTGGTTGGGTGGAAAACTCTGTAAACATCTAGTATGTCCAATTGCTTACAGTTATGATTTAGTTCTATTATTTTTTTGTGGAGTTTTTGTTCAGATGATCTATCTCTCATGACAATGGGATATTAAAGTCCCCTACTATAATTTTGTTCTTGTGTATTTGGCTTTTCATGTCCTTTAGTATTTGTCTCATATAGTTGGGTGCCCCTGTATTTGGTGCATGTATATTGATAATTGTACCAAATTTTTTCCGCTTGAATTTTTCCACTAATGAGTAGGTAGTAACCTTCATCTCTTTTAATCATATTAGGTTTGAAGTTCACATTGTCTACAGATAAAATAGTTACCTCTGCTTTTTTCTGTGTTCCTATTGCATGGCATACTATTTTTCTTCCTTCAACTTTTAATTTCTGAGTTTCTTTTTAGGTCAGCTGTGTTTCTTGTATACAGCATATTGTAGGATCCTGTTTCTTGATCCATTCTGTCAATCTATTTTTTTGATAGGTGAATGCAGGCCATTTACATTTATGGATATAACTGAAATGTGCTGGTTCGACTTTGCCATGTTGTTTCAGTTGTTTGCTTTCTCCTTTTTCCCCTCGTTGAATTGCTTGTTCTACCTGGTGGTTTCTTTCTGTTGTTGTTCTGGAGACTGCAGTCATGATTTACCTCTCTCTAGTATGACTTTCAATACTTTCTCTAGGGTTGGTTTTGTAGACATGAATTTCTTTAGTTGTTCTTTGTCATGGAAGTATCTTGTTTCTATATTAAATTTGAATGAAAGTTTTTCTGGGTGCACCAGTCTGGGTTGAAAGCTGTTTTCTTTCAGGTTGAAATACCTCACTACAAGCTCATCTTGACTTCAGGGTTTGTGCTGAAGAGTCTGCTGTGATTCTAATGGGCTTTCCTTGATAGGTGAGTTGTGTGTTTGCTCTGACAGCTTTTAGTATTCTGTTTTTATGCTGCATGTCTGGGATCTTAATTAATATATGTCTGGGTGTAGATTTATGTTGGTTGTGATTGTTTGATATTCTATATGCCTCACTTATCTGCATATCAGATTTTTCCCCATTTGGGAAATATCCTGCTATTACTTCTGTGAATATTTTAGTTAAGTCATTTGCATTGACATGCTTCTTCACTGATGCTTATTAATCTTACATTGTTTCTGTTGGCATCATCTTGAAGCTGCTGGATTGTCATTTTATGCTGCTTTGTTATTTTATAAGTTCTGTCCTTTCATGATCACTAATTGTGATCTTGTCTTCAAGGCCTAAATCCTATCCTCAGCTTCATTTAAATTGTTTTGCCAGGTTTCAATAGTATTTTTTTTTTCTTTGGGTCTATTTGAGTTTGTTTCATGAATTTTGCTTGTTTTCTATATTGTTCATTCAAGGTTTCAATCAGTTTCCCATGCTCCTGTTTACAAAATCTTTTTTATCTGCACTAAGCAACTCCTTTACTAAGATTGCTATTTCTGTCTTTACATGAGAGATTACTTGTAATTTGATTTCCTCTATAGTTTCACCAGAGATTTCTGGTGTGTTACTTTTGAGGCCTCTCTTCCAATGTCTCCTCTACTTGCTCCTGGTGGACAAGATGTTTGAGATTGCATTTTGCTTTTTCATTTTTCCATTTTCCCCTTTTGAGTCAATATTTGATCCTTCAACCCCCACTAGTGTCAACTGTTGGGTGTGTATCTTGGGGTCCTACTGTAAGGTTGATGTTTTTCCAATTGCTGTGTCCCACAATGAAGAAGTGGACCAGTCACCTGAATTCCTCCTGCAGAGCCTTTTAGGTGAGTTCTATGTTCTTCCTGGTTTGACAAGCTTCGTATTATTGATGTAGGTCAACTTTTAGTTCCTGCTGTTACTTTATCTTCAGGTTATTTCAGGTCACCAAGTCTCCCTGTCTATAGTGTTTGTGCCAGCTGAAGCCCTACTGTGTTCCTATTATGTGCCTGAGTGTCTCGTAAACCCTTTTGAATTTCTCCAAGTTGGTGGAGTCCTTATTGGCACACTCCTCACCCTGCCTGATGTTCTCAGTATGTAGGAAGGAGTCACCCACACTCTTGCCAGACTCACCAAGGTCTTACAGTTCATTGGAGGGAGCTTTACTACTGGCCATATTTACCCACTGCGCACCTCTGTATTAGGGGCATACTCACCACACTGACTGGAACTTGCTGAGATCTCTGTTTGGGTGAGTCAGTTACTGAATCTCCCACAAAGCTAGCACAATTAATACACTATAGTCCAAGGTTTTGGGAGAAAGGGTGAGAGTTTGAGATCAACAGCTGTATTAGGTCCAGAGATAGTGTCCCTGAATGGCCAGCAGGTGTCCCTGGAAACATGGCACAGCAGCATAAATGGTCCTGGGCCCAGGCCTGGGCTGGTGACATCAGTTCAGGTCTCTGTGGGGCCTTCAGGAAGCACAGCATGGTGGCGTATGCAGTCCTGGGCTGAGGGGCGGGCTGGTGGTGCAAGGTCTGAGGGTGGTGCATGTTCCTCAGAGCTGACAGGGGTTGCACAGGAAGCATGCAGCAGCATGGGCCAAGGTCCTAGGTGGCATGCTATTCCTCAAGGGCTGGTGGGTGTCATCGTATTTGGCTTCTTCAGAACCATTTGTGTCACATGGAAAGAAAACCAGAATCACTCTTCATGGTTCATGATCTTCCCATAGCTCTGCAAGAGGGACTCAGTGTAGAAAGGTATTTCCCCTTAGGACATCTCATACATGCAGATGCCTAGGGACCACTAATGATTCTCAGGCTTGTACTTTCTCATGCCATTCTTCATGTCCTGCACAATTTTGGGTGAGATTTAGTCAGTCATGCCCATGGCCACAGAGGACTGGACAGCTCCACCATCATTCATCTTCAGATATGATCCAAAGTCAAGACTGCTTATGTCCAAAAGGACATTGTTGAATCTGATGTCTCTGTGCATGTAATGAAGCTGGTGAATTGAATCAATGGCCAAAGCATTTCATCAGTGTAGAACCTTCCTATGTCTTCTGGAAGCTTATCCTCAAATTTACTGAGCAGGCTAAGCAAATCACCTATGTAGTAATCCACACCAAATACAGGTGGTTCTCATCCTAGAATGTGTAGTGCAGGGCTATGACCCACTGGCATGTTGTACTCTTTGCGAAAACATACAGTCTCTACTCTCTTAAGCATCTCTCACTGAGGATTTTAATTGCATAAACTTTGCATAAACTTACTCAGTGCTCTTCATTTTGATAACAGCAACCTCTCCAAAAGCACCTCTTCCAATTAATTTGATTATTGAAAGTCCTCTCAATGAAGTTGCAATTCCTTTAAAAGATGTGTAGATGGTTTAGCCCACTCAAGGAACCTGGACACATACTTGTGGTGGCACAATGCCAACTGGCTGCACTCAGTGTAGAGGCACATGATCATGTCAAGCAGTGTTTCCATACTCCAGTCAATCTCATTGTGCCATGGCTTATCCAGGAGCAGCTGTACCAGCTTCTTGAGCTGCATCCTGGCCAACATGGTGATGCTAGGCTCCTGTCTGCCTCATGCCAGCCCCTGAATGCTGCCTGGCCACCAACACCAGCCCTTGGCCACCTGGTGATAGTAAGCCCAGAAGTCTGCTTTACATCCCCGTCTAGGCTTACATTTTGAGCTCTGTCTCAACAGTGCAGAGTATGGGGTATTGGGCCCCATGGATTCATGGGCCACTCTTCTCCCTTCAGTGCCACCACCTTCCCTCACTGCTCTCTGCTGTGTGGCCATGTCCTTCTCCCCACCCAGAGTGCTGCATAGTTGAGCGCTGTGCAAGTCTGGCCCGTGCTCAAGCTCTGACCTCTGCTCAGCCCACTGACCAGCCTGTGGCCCACAGCCAGCCAGGATGTAGCTAGCATGGTTCAGCCAACCACTGTGGGTCCGTCCACCACCATGGTGACTTCAGCACACTGCCCTGCCCTTGGCTATTGACTTGCCTGTGAGAGGTCCTTGCAGCTTGCCATAGGACCTGGACTAGGGGCAGGGCAAAAAGTTAAGGATACTTGCATATTCTAATTATTTTTCTATTAAATTTTGTTTTTTTATGAGCATATGCTAGTAATACAATGATCACATTCCTCATGGGGACGTTGATACATGCATATAACACGTCTAAGTTCTTTGTCATGGCTGTTTGGAGTCCTATATACTTGATGTATTTGAATGTCAAATTCTTTATTCATACTTGGGAAGTTTTCTGCCATTATTTCTGTGAAGAGATTTTTATGGCTTTTGTGCTGTCTCTAGCTTTCTCATTGACTCCGGTCAATTTTATGTTATTCTTTGCTTCATCTTGTAGTTGTTGGATTGGTTTATCATATCTCTTGCTATTTTTAAGATATCTTTCTTTTCATGATCACTAGCTGGAATTCTGTCTTCAAGATCTGAAATTCCTCTCCATCCAATATGTTGCATTAATTTTAATGGAGGTTTTAGTCTCTTGGATTTCTGTTTAGATCAGTATAATGGATTCCATTTCTTTCCTATATTGGACATTTTTGTTTCCACCATTTTTCTAAGTTCATCTAAAGGATGCAAAATTACTACTTGGCTTAGCTTCCAATTCTGTGGTACTGGGCTGTGGTGATGATTATAATCATCAAAGTATCATATAGGAGATAAAAACTATAACATGTATGACAACTTGACTAAAATTGTACAGTTAGTAATAACAATAGTTTCGATTCAGTTTAAGTACTGGCAAACTACAGCAATCATTAACACGCTGTCTGTTCACAGGGACAAACTCTAAGGTTGCATAACAAAGTCAAACACATTACACATCTGTATGCAGGATATTTACCTTTAATGGAGAGATTTTACTCTTCTGTTGGGGACCAGGAGTTGTTAAGATGGGTAGGGACAGGCTAAAGTGATAAATGAGGTCAGAAATAGTAGAGTCAATGCTGTAGGTCAAAGGATGATCACACAAATTTTGGGAAGCTGGAGGATACAAAAGGGAAAGAATGAAATAGAACACAAAGGAGTAGTCAGAAGGTGCAGAGACAATAATTACTCATTTGAAAGTTTAAATTCAAGGAGCAATTGAGGAAAAAGAAAAGGATAAGTAGAAGAAAATGAAAAAAAGATAATAAACCTAAACAGTAAAAAAAAGAATGAAGAGAACAAGAACAAAAAGAAAAAAGAAAAGAAATAAAGAAAAAGAAGACCAGAGAAAGAGAGAAGAAAAAAGAAATCTCAAACACAAAAATAACCACAGAGTACAAAATAAAATAAGATGACATCCAACCGGACAGGAAAGTGACAGCCAACCAGACAAACAAAGGAGAATAAGTATAGTGGTATTTAGAGTTCTGTGGTAGTGTCCATGTTAGATTTCGAAAATCAGCTGGGTTTGGAGCTGATTATGGCCTCTGCCTTTGGGATCTGGGACTAGTCTTTTGCTGATGGAGTTCTCCAGTGTTCAATTTCTGACTCTCTACTGTTGCTTGAAACACTTCCACATTGCTGGCCTCATAGTTTACTCCATCCCCCAAAAGCATGTGTGCTCCCATGTACCTAGGTCCAGATTGTAGTCCTGTGTCCTGGAGTTCTGGTCAGCCTACCCACGAATAAGGTGTGTCCTTACACACTTCTCACAGGCTCCACTGTCCCATGGGCAATGGGAAATGTGCAGTGTGGGACTCACTCTTCTCACAGGCACTGGCATCTCATGGATAATGAAGAAAACCCAGGGTGCAGACCTGCTTGGCCTCTGCTTGCATGTCCCACTAATACAGGAGCAATCTACATCTAAGTTTTTCATTATCCCCTATCCTCCCCTTTCAGAAATCTCTCATCTGTTTGTCCCTTTCTTATATGAAAAAGATTCCGCACTATTTCATATTATCTTTTATTTTGTTCTTTATTTACATTTTATTTTTCTCATATAAGAGAAACCATGCAATATTTAAGATTGAATGTCCAGTTTATTTCACTTATATTATGGTCTCAAGGTGAATCCATTTCCTAAAAATAATTCAAGTTCATCTTTTTGATGGCATATTATTACTTCATTATATACATACCATATTTTCTTTATCTATTCATATGTGGGAGGGCATATAGATCATTTTCAAGATTTAGCTATTATTAATTGTGTTGTTATAAACATACTTGTGTATATATCACTGTGGTATGATGTCTATCTCTTTTGGGAAGATACCTAGAAGGAGGAATAATTGGGTTCAATCCTGATTCTATTTTTAGTTTTTTGAGGAATATCCTCATGGATTTGCATAGTGCTTATACTGTTTATACTTCCATCAACAAAGCAGAAGGTTTTCTTTTTTCCTAATTCTTTGCTAGCATTTGTCAGCATTTAATTTCTTTGTGATAGCCATTCTTTCTGGGGTAAGATGGAATCTCATTGTTTTAATTTGCTTTTCTATAATGGCCAGAGATGCTGAACATTTTTGCATGTATTTAATGGCCATTTGCACCTTCCCTCTGAGAAGTGTCTGTCTGTTTTACTTGCCCATTTTCTGATAAGCCTTCTATTTTTGTGATCTACTTTTTAAAAATTATTTATATATTCCAGGCATTGGTTCTCTGTCTGAAATAGCTGTCATAATTTTTTCCATAGATTATCTCTTCACTTTTTTTTCCTTTGCTGTGCAGTCTTTTAATTTCTCATATTCCTTCTGTTAATTCTTGGTATTAATTCTTGTGCAGTGAGAGTTCTGCTCAGAAGGTACTTGCCTAGACTTATGTCTTCAAGAGTTTCACCTATTTTCTCTTCTGGCAGCTTAATTTTTTTGTTCAATCATTTTTTATTTTTGTTCCATTTTGATTTCTGTTTAGCATATGGTGAGAGATATGTGACTAGATTCAATCTTCTGTACAAGAATAGGCAGTTTTTCTCAGTGCTACTTGTTAAGGTGGCTGTCTTTTCTCCAGAATATGTTTTTGGCCCTTTGTCAAAGATCATATAGCTGAATGTACTTGAGGTTGTTTCTGGAGTGTCTGTTCTACTTTATTGATCCATTTGTTTTTTTTTCCTGCTAGCAGCTTGCTCTTTTTATCACTGTAGCTTTGCAATATAATTTGAAATCCAGTACTTTAATGCTTCCTGCTTTGCTGTTGTCTAGGATTGCTCTTCACATTCTGGTTCTCTTCATTTCCATGTAAATTTTAAGACTATTTTCTCTAGTTTTGAGAGGAATCAGTATTTTGATTGAAATTCCATTAAATATGCATATCAATTTTGGAAGTATAGTCATTATTGCTTTAGCCTATTAAGAACAGAAAATATCTTTACATTTCTATTATCCTGTTTGAAGGTTTTTTTCAGAGTACTTTAAATTTCATTGTAGAGGTCTTTTCGTTTTAGTATGCTAATTCCTAAGTGTACAATTTTTCTTGATGCTTTGTAAGTGATTTTGTTTTCTGAATTTCTTTTTTGATGCATTAATTTTTGGTGTAAAGAACTTTTATTGACCTTTGTGTGTTGATTTTGTATCCTGCTACATTTCTGGATTTGGTTATTAATTCTAGGAGTCTTTTGGTGGAATTTTTTGGTTCTTTTATATAGAGGATTTTATCACCTGAAAATAATAAAAATTTGACTTCCTCCTTTCTTATATATCCATTTTATTTTTTCTCTTTCCTGATTTCTCTGATTAATATTTCAAGCACCTCATTGAACAGCAATGATGATAGTGGACATCCTTGTCTTGTTCCTGATTTTGGGGAAAGATTCTTCTTCATTTAATCTGATGTTGGTTGTAGGTTATCATGAATGACTTTTAGTAGACTGTGATTTTTAAAATTACCTATTTTTCTTTCTTTTTTCCTTCCTTCCTTCTTTCCCTCTTGTCTTCTTTTCTTTCTCTCTTTCTTTCTTTGAGACAAGGTTTTACTATTTAATTCAGGCTGGCTTTGAACTCACTAGGTATACCAGGTTGGTCTCAAGCTCACGATCATCCTCTTGCCTCAGTATCCCAAATGCTGAGACTAAGGACATGCATTACCATGTCTGATTTCTATACTTATTTTATTCAGAGTTTTTGTCATAAATGGACATTTCACTTTGTCAAAAGCCTTTTCACCATCAATTGAAGTGATTATGTGATTTTTGCCCTTTTGTTTATGTGATATATTGCATTTATCAATTTGAATATATTCTATCATTGCTGCATATCTGATGTGATGTGTGACTTTCCTGATGATTTGCTGCATACTAATTGTCAGTTTTTTTGAAGATTATTGCATCTATGTTTATTAGAGATTGGCATATATTTCCAGTTTTTGATTGTGTGCTTTTCTGATCTTAGAATCAGGGTAAAAAGTTAGTTTCAGGAATAAGTTTGGAAATTCTTATTCTCTTTCAATTTCATTAAAAGAAGTATTGTATTAGAATACAGCAATGTAAAATACAACAAAGCAAGATAAAACAAACCAATTAAGACAATGTAACAAAATTGGTACAGAACTTCAGAGCAGGAAACCAGGAAAACAATAATAGCTACCATAGTACATCTTTTTTTTTGTCTTTTTCATTTTTTATCAGTACCAGGGATCGATCTCACGACCGCCTGCTTGCAAGGCAGGTGCTTATGCCGCTGAGCTAAATCCCCAGCCCCTACCATAGTATACCTTGTTATCTTCACAATAGTTGTCCATTCCATAAGGTATAGCAAAATCAAACCAAAACCAAAACACAATAAAACCAATCAGAACATAATTTTGAATAGAGCAAAAACAATCAGAACAGGACCTTCTTTCAATCTGGGGAGCATCGCTGCCTGAGGAGGGGGCTGCATAGCTGGAGGAGGTTTCAGGGCTGCCTGGGCCATGCCTGGTGACCTTCTTTCAATCCAGGGAGCATCGCTGCCTGAGGAGGTGGGTTCCTGCATACCATCTGAGCCCCAGGAGACTTTGAGATCCTTGATCGCAGGGGTCAAGGACCCATCCGGCTTACGGCCACTCTGGACTGGGGTAGGCCAGTTTTGGGCCTGCCTGGCCTGTGCCCAGTAACCTTTTTTTTCAATCTGGGGAGCTTCGCTGCCAGAGGAGGGAGCTGCACTGCCAGAGGAGGTTTCTGGCCTGCCTGGGCCATGCCCGGTGATCTTCTTTTAATCCAAGGAGCTGCACTGCCAGAAGAGTCCCAGGAGTCCAAGACATAGGAGACAATTTCTAACATGCTAGAGGAAGCTTTGGAACCACACTTGAAACATAGAAATATAGGAAAATGACAAAACAAATGACCAAAATGCAATCTAAAATATCTGGCCCATCCCAAGTAACCCTAGCAGCCATGTACATAGAAGAAAATATATGCCATACACCCAAAATACTTGAAATAATAGTAACTGAAATAAAGAAGAAACTCCAGGAATCTTTAAAGGAATTCAAACTAGAAATAACCTCCCAGGTAAAAGAAGAAATTATAAAGGTAATGAAAGGGATGCGGAACACATCTAAAGAAGACACAGGAAAAAATTAGAGGAACAAAACAGAAAGATAGAATACCTGAATGAACAATATAACAAACAAACAGAATACATGAAGCAGATACAGAGATATACAGGAAATCAAAAATTCCATTGAAAATTGTCAAAACTGCCTCAATGAAAGTGAAGATAGAATTTCAAACCTCAAAGACAAGATTGCAGCTAGTGATCAGGAAAGGAAAAATCTTAAAAATAACAAGGAATCAGGAAATAACAATTCAAAAGCTACAAGATGATGCAAAAAAAACCCCATAAAATTGGTAGGGATAAATGGAAAAGAAGGGGACAATACAAATGATATCAAGACTATTTACAGAAGTAATAGCTGAAAATTTCCCAAACATGAGAATGGAAACTGACATTAGAATTAATGAATCATATAGAACCCCAAATAGCCATAACCAAAATAAAACACCCAGACATATAATAATCATCATCCCAGAAATCCAACACAAGAATAGAATATTAAAAGCTGCCAGAGATAAAAGACAGATCACTTATAAAGGAAAACCTATCAGAATCACAGCAGACTTCTCAACAAACAATGAAGTCAAGAAGAGCATGGAGTGAAGTATTTCAGATCCTAAAGGAAAATCATTTTCAACCTAGACTAACGTACCCTTCAAAATTGTCCTTCAAAATGGATGGAGAAATAAGATACTTCCATGACAAAGAACAGCTGAAGAAATTCATGATCACTAAGCCAAACCTGCAAAGAATACTGAAACACAGGTTGGATACACATAGGAAAAAATCACTAAGCAAGTCAGATATTGAAACAGAATGGCAAGATAAAGATGCAACAGCAGCAAGATAACATGTCAACAGTAAACCAATATATAAAAATTATATCCATTAATGTAAATGGTCTCAATACACCAATTAAAAGAAACAGACTGGTAGAATGGATCAAAAACAGCATCCAACCATATGCAGTCTACAAGAGTACCATCTAACCCAAAATGAAACTTACAGACTGAAAATCAAAGGGTGGAAAACAATACTTCATGCAACAGGAACCAAAAAAAAAAAAAAAAAAAAAAAAAAAAAAAAAAAAAAAAAAGCGGGGGTAGCTATTCTGTTTGCAGACAATGTGAACTTCAAACCAATAATGATCATAAGAGATGAAGCAGGTCACTATGTACTGGTCAGGGGAAAACTTCAAGAGGAAGAGATAACAATCTTAAATACATATGCAGCAAATTCCACAACACCCAGTTATGCAAAGCAAGTATTAATAGAAATGAAAAATCAAATTAGCAAAACACAATTATAACAGGTGACCTTAACTCACCACTGACACCAAGGGACAGGACAAACAAACAAATCAGCAAAGAAATAACAGAACTGAATCACACCTGTGAACAAATGGACTTGATAGACATATACAGAGTGTTCTATCCAACAACATCAGAATATAAATTCTTCTCAGCAGTACATGGGATATTCTCTAAAATAGACCATATATTAGTTCACAGAACATATTTAAATAAATGCAAAAGAGTTTAAATTATCCCATGCATGTTATCAGATCTTAGCACCATGAAACTAGAAATTAATGATAAAAGAAACTGCAAAAACCCCACAAAAACATGGAAATTGAATAATATACTCTTGAGCAATCAGTGGATCACAAGGGAAATTAAAGAAGAATTTAAACAATACCTACAAGCAAATGAAAATACAAACACAACTCATTGAAATCTGTGGAATGCAATGAAAGCAGTTCTCAGAGGAAAATTTATGGCACTAGTTCCCGCATCAGGAAAACAGAACGAATACAAATAAATAACCTGATGATACACCTCAAAATCTAGAAAAGGAAGAGCAAGTCAAGCCCAAAGCCAAAAGAAGGGAGGGAATTATAAAAATCAGAGCAGAAATTAATGCAGTAGAGACTAAGAAACAATCCAAAGAATCAGTGAATCAAAGAGTTGGTTCTTTGAAAGAATAAATAAAATTGATAAGCCCCTAATCAACCTTATTAAAAAAAAAGGAAAGAAAATCTCAAATTCATGCAATAAGGAATGAAAAAGGTGAAATCACTGTAGACTCTGTAGAAATACAGAAGATCATCAACACCTATTTCTCTTTTTTTAAATTTTATTTAAGGAGGAAAAAAAAGCAGAGAAAGGGTACAAGTTATACAGATTTACAGAAAAAAATAAACAGTAGGAAATCACTAGTTAATGGGCTACATATTGTCATCTTAGAAATAATTGTTCAAGTCACAAAATTAAAACTTGTAAAGTGGACATTCCAGCAATGATACTGCAAACAGTTCTGTTCAATGATCCAATAAAACTCAGTGATATCATTTTCTATCTTATACACTTAAATATACATGCAGTTATATCATTTAGAGCACTTTCTTTTCCTCTCTTTTGTACAATGACAATTACACATTTTGGGTTTTGTTACTCCCACAGTTCTTATTACTTTTTTGGAAGGGAGTAGAACCAAGTGTGACATAACAGAACAGAGTCAATCAAATCAAAAGGGTGGACATAATAGATAATGTAAAAGCATAATACAAGGTGATCAATAATGGTTACCATAATGCTTCCTGCTATCTCTAATAGAATTGCCTATATCATCAGTTATAATAAAATTGAACAAAACAGTAAAGAACAAAACCGACAAAACCAAAACATTGGAGACATTGTAGGTCTTCAAAAGTAGATAAAAGTCATCGAGAATGGGCGTCATAATGAATCTCACTATCTTCACAGCTGTTGCCTAAACTTTTGAACCTGGTACTATCAAGCAAAACAGAATAGGGGGACATCAGTCAAAAACAAGATGGTGAGAGTAATACAGGGCTTTAAATCAAGATAATGGAAGGTCAAAGTGGGTTACTATAATATATCCTGCTATTTTTATTTATTTTTCCCTTAATTAAAAGGATAAAAATAAAAAAGTAAATAATGGAGTGGAGATTGAGATAAAAGAGGGCATAACAGCAAAACAGCACAGATCAAAATATAACCATTTAAGCAGAATAGTGTTTCACCACAAGATAATCCTGACATAAAAGTAGTTACCATATTGTCTCTTTCCTTGAAATCCCTGAGTACAACTTTGTATACTGTAGCATTAAATATATCAAAAAAATGTAAAACCATTTAAGAGAATGACAGCATTACAGGGTATTTAGAATCAACTAACAGAAAATGAACAATGGTTTCTGTATAATCTCCTTGTCTTTAAAAGTTTTTGCTTATACTATCGTGCATAATAAAATCCAATAAGATACAACCTGTTTAGACCAATGGAGACAGAAGAACAAAAGCTTGAAGAGACTTCAAAACAAGATGATACTAAGTCAGTATTACCTATTAAGACGTCATTTTCTCCAAAATAGCTGTTCCTATCATCCAATCTTCTCTGCCTCATTTCTGTTGAGCTCTTTTTCTGTCATTAGTTGTCAGTTTGTCTTCTTCATTTTGTTCTCTGCTCCATTCATTGTGGCCTCCCCGCCACTATTTCTGGATTCTTTGTATTTTTCTTTTTTTAGAATATCCTGCAATACTCTCTGTAGAGTTGAATTGGTGGTTGCAAATTCCCCCAGTTCCTCTTTATCCTGGAAGCACCTTGTTTTTCCATCAATTTCCAGGGACAGTTGTGCAGGATATCTCAATCTTGGCTGGAGATTATTATCTTTCAAAGCTTGAATTATTTCCTCCCATGCTCTTTGTGATTTGATGGTTTGTGCAGAGAAATCTGCTGTAATTCTGATGGGTGTTCCCTTGTAAGTGGTCTGTTTCTTGTCTCTGACAGCTTTTAATATTCTGTTCTTGTACTGAATTTCTGGAATTTTTATTATTATATGCCTGGGTGTTGCTCTGTTTGGGTTATAGGTGGCTGGGGTCCTGTATGCCTCATACATCTGAGTATCTTTACCTTTTGCTAAATTAGGAAAATTCTCCTGGATTATTTCTGTGAGTAGCTTTTGTAGTTCATTTGTTTGTGTCCCTACTTCTTCTTTTATGTTCTTAATTCTTAAGTTATGGATCCTCTTATCATCTTCTTGTCTTTTATTATTGCTGCTTGTTTCTTTGTTACTTTTAAGAAGTTTTTCATTTCATTCTCCCATATTACAAATCTGTCCTCCAGTTCAGATAGTCTATCCTTAGTTTCTTTCAAGCTGTTATGCCAGTTTTCAATAGACTTTTTAGTTTCCTGGTAGTCCCTTTGAACCTGCTTCACATATTCTATGCTTTCTCTATTTTCTCCATCAAACAATTCTCCCCTCTTTTTCTGTTCTTTCATTCCACCATCTGTTTTTTCTTGGGTGGTGCTTAGCATTTCTCTAACTATTCTGCTTACTTCTAGCTTCAGGTCATTAATAACTTCATTCCTGAACTGATCTATGAGGCTCTCTAGATGGCACTTTATGTCTATTGGTGCAGTGTCCGCTATTACCTGTTTCTCAGGATTGGGGGCCGAGGAGCCTTTCTTGTTGCTGCCTCTTCCCATATTCTTTGTTCCTTATATATGCAAGCTTATATAGGAGGCCCAGCTTCCCTCCCTGTCAGCCACAGCCTGATCGAATTGTGCCAGCTGGGTGTTCCCCCCCACTGCAGCACACCAGGAAATTCCAGACCAGGCAGCTTACCTGGGGCCCGCCCCTCCAGGCCTCCCTCAGGCTCTGGGATCTGGGTTGTGCTAGCCTATTGGGTCTCTGCCAGCAGAGTCACGTAGGCTAGGCACTTCTCACCAATCCCGCTTGAGAGGGGGATATGTGGCTGGAGTCGCTGCAGTGCCCTGCTCCCGCAAGTCTTCCCAGTCCCAGAATGTCCTCCACTGGAGTCAAACTGTGGTAGAGTGTCAATTTCTCTCACTCACCTCACCACAAGTCAGTGCACTGCTCCCTGCCCATCCTGTTTTCGACTCCGTTCGCCGATTCACATTCTCAGAGCTTCCGTGTGTCTCTCTCCCTGCCGAGCTGATGTAGACACAGCCGCCGCGCGGTGGGCAACCCAAATCGCGGCTTCCAATGGTGCGGGCTCCAGCCTCCACACTGAGGCTCCTCTGTTCCTGTTCTAGCACCAGGACTACATTCCAAGTTGGTTTCTCTCAGCTCAGTTCATTCCTGGGTCAGCAGAGCATATCTCCACCTGCTTATGTCTCCTTACTTTGCACCATTCCTGAATTTTGAGCTGCGTCTTTCAGAGAGCCTCCGTAGCTGCTGTTATCTGTCTGCCATGTTCTCCCGGAAGTCATCACACCTATTTCAAAAACCTCTACTCTTGTAGGTTTGATAACACAGAAGAAATGGACAGATTCCTAGAAACAATGAAGTACCAAAGCTAGATCAAGAAGATGTAAAACTGCTAAATAACCCAATTTCTTTTTTTAAAATTTAAAATGAAAGAAAAAAAACATGGAGACAAAAAGGGTAGAATAATACAGAATTATAAATAAAATAAAAAGTATAAAATCACCAGTTGATAAGTTACATATTGTCATCCCTGAAATAGTTATTCAGGTTACAAAATTAAAGTATGCAAAGTGACATTCAAGTAGTGACACTGCCAACAGTTCTGCTCAATGATTCAACAAATGATCCACTTAGTAATATGGTTATCAGTCCTACACACTTGTTTTTTACCTTAAAGAGGGTAAGATTAAACATATCAAAACAGAACAAAACAGTTCAAAAAGAAACAATTTAAAGAAGCACAGATTTCAAAGCAAGCCTGCTGGAGATCTTCACTATCTATCTTATTGTCTCTAGTTTTCTTCCAAATATATGTCCCTATCTTCGTACACATTGAATGCATACTGCACACTATAGAACTAATCAAATCATTACAGGATGATGAAAGCTTTTTAGGTCTTCAAGATCTGACATTGGGGAAGACACTAATGACTACTATAGTGTCTTTCATTCTCTTCACAGTAGCTATCCTTATCTTTACGTATGCTGAAATTGAACTTAAGAGGCTATCCTAATATCACTCTGAACAGTGAATAATAGTATTGCTAGATTTTATATTGTAATGCTACAGAATTAGCATTGGGTTTCTTAGTGTCTCTTCTTCTTCAGAGTATCTGTTCATTACATGTTGCATTATATAATCTGTTCCCATAAATAGTTTAAAAATTCTTCCCGTGTGTGAATTTCTATATGTGTATCTATCTTCTCTGTATTATAGGGAAAAACAAATCATAACAAGACAGCAAAACAAATTCTTAGAAAAACATGCAATGAAAAAGACACATAAGACCACAATATTAGATGATCTACTGTATTTACTATGTTTTCTCTTGATATTTTCAATAGACTTGTCCACATCATCAGGCTTGATATAGTTATGCATAGCAATACTTAGCTATTTTTATAAAAACACAACTTTGAAAACATTGTAGAACTTGAGAGCAGTTAATAATCAAAACCAGTATGGATATCTTTTACATCTTGTCATCTTAAGAGTGGTTGCCTCTACTTTTAGACTTGATACTATCAAGCATACCAAATTCGAATAAAATCAGCCAAGGCAAAACTGTGGTCTAACAAACCAGATTCAAATAAGATCAGTCATAGTAAGACAATGTAAGTAATACAGGGTTTCAGTTTAAGTTAATAGGAAATTAAAGATAGTTACCATAGTAAAACCTGCTATTTTTGGGTCAGATGTCTGTGCCCTCAAATCTGATATGAATGGACAGACTGGAACAAAATAAATTCAAACTAAACAGAGCGATAAGTCTGCTGTGACTTTTAAATCCTGATACACTATTAACAATGACCTCTGTAGGGAGCTGGGGATTTAGCTCAGTGGCATAAGCACCTGCCTTGCAAGCAGGCAGTTGTGAGTTACATCCCCGGTACTGATAAAAAGGAAAAAGACAAAAAAAAAAAAAAAAAAAAAAAAAAAAGAAAAGAAAAGAAAAGAAAAGAAAAAAACCCAATGACCTCTGCATTCCCTTTGTAGGCTATTTTTCACCTTTCCCCTTCTCAGGATGTTTTGTATGTTTTTGGGTCTCACTAGCCCCTTTAGTTTTTAGACTAGGGGACCAGCCCATTGTCTCTCTGAGTGTTGCTGAATCTTTCTACCCCCGAGCTTGATCTTGAGCTGTACTCCTTTACTCACTAAAGCCACAGGGTTTCCCTCCCTGCTAGCTGTGTAGTTCTACACTGCCCAAAAGTGTCATAGCTTTCCAGTCTATCTGTGGCTGCTGGATGAGTTGTCCCTATTTCTCTCTGGTTTCCTGTCACATATAGCTTCACTTTCTCATCTTTGACTTTTGGTTTATTAACCCTCCTTTGGGTTGAGTGTAGTTCCCATTCAGAGCATCTTGATGGAGCCTGTCTCCTAATCTACTCCTGTTTTTTAAAATTTTAGTGTATCAAGGCTATTTATATTAAAGATTATAGCTTACCGTCTCTGCCTTATGTCTGCTATTCTACTTTACTGCTATAATTTGTCCAACTTACTCCCTCATTCCACTGTCTGCCCCATTCATTGAGGCCTCTCTGCCACTGTTGCTGGAATCCTGGTATCCCTTTCTCTCTTTCTCTCTCTGGCATGTCCTTCAGCAGTCTCTGTAGGGTTGGATTGGTGGCCGTGAACTCCCACAGTTACTCCATGTCTTGGAAACATCTCATTTCTCCATTAATTTTGAGAGAGAGTTTTTCTGAGTACATCAGTCTTGGTTGCAAATTATTTTCTTTCAGGGCTTGGATAATTTCCCCCAGGCTCTTCTCAATTTTAGAGTTTGTATTGAAAAGTCTGTTGTTATTTTGATAATTTTCCCATTGTAGGTAATCTGCTTCTTTTCCCTGGCTACTTTTAGTAGTCTGTTCTTTTGGTGGATTTCTGGAATCTTTATTATATGTCTGGGTGTAGATCTGTTTTGGTTGTAGGTGGCTGGAGTTCTGTATATCTCATTTATCTGGATATCATTTCTTTTTCCTAAGCTTGGGAAGTTTTCCTTTAATATATCTGTCAATATTCTTGGTAGTTCATTTTTGGTTACTTCTGCTTCTTCACTCACATGCTTTATTAAGTTATGTATCCTTTTGTCATCTTTTAGGCTTTGAATTGTTTCTTTCTGGTTCCTCGTTATTTTTAAGAGGTATTTTCCTTCACAATCATATATCATAAATCTCTCTTCAAGTTTCAAAAGGCTAACTTTAGTTTTTGTTAAGGCATTTTGCCAGTATTCAATGGAGTTTTTAGCTTCCTGGTAATCTATTTGGATCTGTTTCATGTATTCTAGGTTATGTTTAAATTCTTCATCAGAAGTTTCTCTTTCTTTTCTAATTTCATCCATTCTTCCATCTGTGTTCCTTTGGGAGGGGCTTACCATTCCTTTAATTAATCTCTTTATATCTTGCCTCATTGGATCAGAACTACAGTTTTAAATTTGTCTCTGAGGTCATGAAGATATTTCTTTATATTGGCTGATACTGTGTCAGGTATTGGATGGTTACTGGGCTGGTTATCTTCTGTATTTACTTCTCCTGGGCTTATTTTCCCAGGTTTGGCAGCTGGAGATTTTTTTTATTTCTATCTCTTGTTTCTTTCAGGTGTCCAGGGGGTCTCTGGCTCTCTCTATATTGCTTAGAGTCTTTCCGAAGCATGCTGACTGGAGTTTTTGCTGCCTTCCCCAATTTTCTGTTATCTGAGGTACAGGTAGGGATGCAGGGATGGTGCAGGCTAGCCTCTAGTCTCTGTTCCAGTCAATCTGCAAGTTAGGCTGTACCTTGTGGTTGTCACAGAGTTGCGACAATTTTGCATCTGCTTATTAGGTCCCAACCAGAGGTGTGGTTCAGCCCCAGCATACCCTGCCAGATCTCTCTGTGCCAGGGGCAGCTGACTGATGTTACCATGGGTAGGGCTCTGCCCAAATCTAAGCTGTCCTCCACCAGACCTCTCTGTGCTGATGTCACTGCAGTGGTGGGCTCTGCCCAACTCCAAAATGTCCTCCACCAGTCCTCTCTGTGTCACTGATGCTGTTGTGGCACTGGGCTCTGCCCAATTCCAAGATGTCCTCCATCAGACCTCTCTGCACCAGGGGCAACTATCTGATGTCACCATGGCACTGGGCTCTGCCAAACTCCATGATGTCCCCCACTAGTCCTCTCTGTGTCACTGATGCTGCCATGGTGCTGGGCTCTGCCCAATTCCAAGATGTCCTCCAGCCAAGGACAGCAGCCATGGGACCCAGTCCCTGGTACTCACCGGGACTCAATGCAGATATTCCTCTTGGGTTCACTGCACAGTGCACTGTGTGTCTTCACTGTCTTCCCCACACAGTGCAGATCGGTCAGAAAACTGTGTCTGGCTTCAGAGCCCAGGAGCTTCACACAGTCTCCTTTGGCATGGCCAGGTGGCTTTGGCTGCTTCATGGTGTCCCAGGTCTCAATTTCCAGCAGTCACTAAGAGCCAATATAGCTTTTCCCCTTGGATCCACTGCTCACTGTGCCACGTCCTCCCATTAAGGGTCTGGGATTCACTGACTCCCCTTATCAGCAGCCGTGGTCTCAGCGTGACCTTGGATGTCTGGGTGTGCCTAGTGCAGCATGGAATGGGGCCTACTGAGCTTTCCACTTGTGCTTTTCCTTCCTCTTCCTAGTTTTATTTTTTCTTTGGTTATTGCCTTGGTTAATAAGAATCATCATCCATTCATCGGGGCCTCCCCATGTTGTTATATTCTAGCATCTGATCTGATTTCTCCACAGAGACTCTGCATCCAGCCACCTCGCAAGCCGCTATTTTTTCTTCTCCCCAATTTCTATTAATGAAATTAAAAATGTAATTAAGTCTTTACCTATAATGAAGAGCCCAGGCCCAGGCAGATTCACTGCGGAATTCTACAAGAAATACAAAGAAGACTTAATGCAGACACTCTTTGAAATCTAAAGGGAAGTGATTCCTCCTAAGTCATTCCTGGAAGCAAATATTACACTACCAAAACCTGAGAAAGACCCAACTAAAAAAACAAGCTACAGTCCAGTCTCCCTAATGAAAATAGTTGCAAAAATCTTCAATAAAATATTGAGAAAAAGGATGCAGCAAATCACCAAGAAGATTATACACCATGACCAGCTGGAATTCATCTCAAGCATTCAGGGATGGTTCAACATATATAAGTCAATAAATGTGATGCACAATATCAATAAAGCCAAAAGTAAGAATCACATGATCATTTCTACAGATGCAGAAAAAGCTTTTGATAAGGTCCAACATTCATTTATGATAAGAACTTTACAGAAAATTGGAATAGCTGGTCTTTACCTCAATATAATAAAGGCCATATACAACAAACCAACATTCAGTGTCGATGTCGCTCCCGGCCGGCAGGAAGGACACACGACAAAGTCTGGCAGTGGACAACCTTTTCTTTTATTTTCTCTCCGTACAGCCTGCCCTGGGATCGCTCCCAGCCGAAGCCTCCTCTGGTCCGCTCCCCGCGGCTCCTTCCATGCTTCGCTCCGAAGCCTCTACCGGTCCGCTCTCCGCGGCTCCTTCCGGGCTTCGCTCCGAAGCCTCTACCGGTCCGCTCTCCGCGGCTCCTTCCGGGCTTCTACTTCCCCCCAGGGGTGGCACCAGTATATATACGGATACAGTGTCCAATCATGTTAAAGTAAGCAAGGCAAGCTGATTGGCTAACATATTATTGAGCGGGTTGTTTACGCGGTAAGCAGGAAACTAACGTGCTCGATGGGAGGGGTAATCTAACTCAGGCTTTACTCTTTACCACAGGCCGCATGATCGCTATATGCGGCGGCTCGGCAATGTGGTGGCTCCCAACATCTCCCCCTTTTTTATTTTAAATAAGTCTACGCATCGCAGCCCGTCCTGAATTGAGTGTAGAGGCCTATGCCCTGATAGGAGGCCCACCAAGGGCTCTCGGCGTCGGCCCGGGTCGGCCGTCCCCGAGTCTGCCGAGGCCCCGAGGCCCTCGTCCTTTTTCCAGGGCCAGGAAGGAACCGGACGGAACCTGGATGCACACAGGCATACACTCATGTCGCTCCGCATGATCCCCCCGGGGCGACATTTGGTTTGGGCGGAACCTAGTAATTCAGCGGCTTTCGTGCGGTATGGGGTAGGGCCTGTCTTAGGTTGAGTCATGCTGGGGAGGCATGCTCTTACCCGTCATTGACTCATCTACCCTGCTATATCATAATTTTTTAGAGGAGGAGTGTGGGAAGCTCACCGTCCCTAGACTCGGTCGTAGGCTAGGCGAGCGAGCCATGCATATGCCTGAGGATCTTCTTGTCCATTTCGGGCTACCGCTATTTCTATTCATCTTGTTGGTTGGTCTGTGATGGATCTCCGGTAGGGCAGGTCTGATCTTCAGTCGAGGGCTTTGTCGCCCGTGTCAGTCTCTCCGGTACCCACAGTGGTTCTCGTCCCGATTCCTGCAGAAAAACACAAACCGCGCCTCGGTTCCAGCTGATTACCGGATCCGGGCCCATCCATTGTCATGCCATAGATAACCGCGCCTTTGGAGGCAGGCCTTGGCTTACTCCCCCTTTTTGTTTTTTATTTTTTATTTTTTATTTTTATCTTTTTCGTTTTTTTTTTTTTTTTTTTTTTTTTTTTATTGGTACCAGGGATCGAACTGGCGATTGCCTGCTTACAAGGCAGGCGCTTATGCCGCTGAGCTAAGTCCCCAGTCCCCATTTCCTCGACCGGCGTTTTTCTCAGCCTGCTCGGCAGAGAACTCTGTGTACCAGGCTCGCCAATCCAGGTAACTACCCGAGGGCAGACACGCCTTTGCCAGCTGAATCCAGTCCGCGGGGGTGAGGGGCCCAGAAGACAGGTTCTCCAGCATGGCAATGGTGTAAGGCGCAGTCGGCCCAAAGGTTGTAACTGCATTTTTAAGTTCTCTAATCTGCTTTATCTCAAAAGGCTCCCATGCATTACGTCCCTGGCCCATAGCTACTTGTACAGGAAATATCCCGTAGGGGCCACTATCTATCCCAGGTGGTGGATGTACCTCATGAGACAAACGTCCCCCCTGCCAAAGCCGCCTGTAAAAATACCGACCCGCCGGCGGCGGAGCATAAGACGGCGGCCGTGATTGGGCGGAAAATGGGGGCCCGTGCATCACTTCCTGTTCTGGCGAAAGGGGAGGGAGCTCCCACGCGGCCGCCTCGTGGTGAGGGATCGCTTCCGGGAACAGCCCCCAAGGTGGGGCGGAAGGCTTCGCCTCCCTCTCGCGCCAGGGGGCGCTCAGGAGCTCTCTACTCCTCCGCAGACCAAGTTGAGCGGAGCGCAATTCGCAGCGCAACGCTGGGAAAGAACCCTGCAACTCCTTATCGAGCGGCCTATCCTCTTGGCATCTAGGCTCCTTGGTTTCATCGTTGTCTAAGCCTTCCTCGTTCTCGGAGTCAGACGACTCCGAGGCCTGAGCCCCGTCTTCCTCCTTTATATCTTTGTCTCCTTTGACGGACCCCTCCCGGGAGCTCCCTGACTGGGCCTGTTCGAATGCCCTACGCACTTTAATGAGCTCTTGAGAACCTTCCCTGCAACCACCCTCGCTCTTCAAGCATGCATATATCATTTCCCATAGTGGCCGAGCGAAGACCGAAGCCCTGCCCTCCCTTTCCGCTAGAGAAAGATCCCTGCCCAACTTCTCCCACGAGGGCAGGTTTAAGTGCCCTGTGGGCAAGAACCAGGGAGCGAAACTATCAATCTCCTCAAAAAAGCTCTCCAGCGTTTTGCGTCCCACCTTGAGGTCTCTGGACTTTAAGAGCTTCCGGAGGACCTGTACCAAGGGCTGGGTGTCGTTACTCGGTACGTTACCCATATTTAATATGTTACTCACCGCGTGAGGCCCAAAAATCCGCCACTTACACGTGAGCCTGAGGGGAGTCTAAAAACCCTGTAGGTGCACGCCACCCAGGGCCCAGGTTTATCCCCTACTCACCTGTCTCGCAGTGCTGTATCAAGGAACGTTGTCCACTACCACGTTTCGGGGGTGATCAGTTGTTCCCCGTGCGGGCCACCAAATGTCGATGTCGCTCCCGGCCGGCAGGAAGGACACACGACAAAGTCTGGCAGTGGACAACCTTTTCTTTTATTTTCTCTCCGTACAGCCTGCCCTCGGATCGCTCCCAGCCGAAGCCACCTCTGGTCCGCTCCCCGCGGCTCCTTCCATGCTTCGCTCCGAAGCCTCTACCGGTCCGCTCTCCGCGGCTCCTTCCGGGCTTCGCTCCGAAGCCTCTACCGGTCCGCTCTCCGCGGCTCCTTCCGGGCTTCTACTTCCCCCCAGGGGTGGCACCAGTATATATACGGATACAGTGTCCAATCATGTTAAAGTAAGCAAGGCAAGCTGATTGGCTAACATATTATTGAGCGGGTTGTTTACGCGGTAAGCAGGAAACTAACGTGCTCGATGGGAGGGGTAATCTAACTCAGGCTTTACTCTTTACCACAGGCCACATGATCGCTATATGCTGCGGCTCGGCAATGTGGTGGCTCCCAACAATTCAGTATCATACTAAATGGCCAAAAATTGAAAGCCTTTACTTTAAAATCAGGCACAAGACAAGGATGTCCTTTATCACCACTCCTATTTAATACAGTACTGGAAATACTGGCCAGAGCAATTAGACAAGAGAGAGAAATAAAACGGGTAAAGATAGGAAAAGAAGAAGTTAAATTATCATTGTTTGCAGATGACATGATACTCTATATAGAAGACACCCTAAACTCCATCGAAAGACTCTTAGATATAATAAGTAAGTTCAGTAATGTAGCTAGATACAAAATCAATACTCAAAAATCAATAGCATTCCTGCTTCCGGGAGAACATGGCGGACAGATAACAGCAACTACCGGAGGCTCTCTGAAAGACTCGGCTCAGAAGCCAGGAATGGTGCGGACTAAGGAGACATAAGCAGGTGGAGATATGCTCTGCTGACTCAGGAACGAACTGGGCTGAGAGAAACCAACTTGGAATGCAGTCCTGGTGCTAAAACAGGAACAGAAAAGTCTCGGTGTGGAGGCTGGACCCGGCACCATTGTAAGCCACGATTTGGGTTTCCCGCCGCGCGGCGGCTGGCTGCCTCTACAGTGGCTCGGCAAGGAGAGAGACGCGCACTCTGAGAACGGCAATCTGCGAACGGCAGGGAGGCGTGCACTGACTTGTGGTGAGGTGAGTGAGAGAAACTGACACTCTACCACAGTTTGACTCCAGCAGAGGACTTTCTGGGCCCGAGCAGTCCTGCGGGAGCAGGGCGCGGTGGCGACTCCAGCCGCACATCCCCCTCTCGGGCGGGATTGGTGAAAAGAGCCTGGCCTGCGTGACGCTGCCAGCGGACCTGGTAGGCTGTCCCAACCCAGATCCCAGAGCCTGACAGTGGCCGGGAGGGGAGATGCGTAGGCTGCCTGGTCCGTAACTCCCTGGTGCACAGCAGTGAGCGGCAACACCTAACTGGAGCAATTAGATCAGGCTGTGGCTGACTGGGAGAGAAGCTGGGCCTCTTATATAAGCTTGCATATATAAGGAACAGAGAAGAAGAGGCAGCATGGGAAGAGGCAGCAACAAGAAAGGCTCCTCGGCCCCCAATTCTGAGAAACAGGCAATAGCAGACACCGCACCAATACACATAAGGCGCCATATAGAGGGCCTCATAGACCAATTCAGGAATGAAGTTATCAACGACCTGAAGCTAGAAGTATGCAGAATAGTTAGAGAAATGCTAAGTACCACCCAAGAAAAAACAGGTGGTGGAATGGAAGAACAGAAAAAAAGGGGAGAATTGTTTGATGGAGAAAACAGAGAAAGCATAGAATACGTGAAGCAGGTTCAAAGGGACAACCAAGATACTAAGAAGTCTATAGAAGACTGGCATAACAGCTTGAAAGAAACTAAGGACAGACTATCTGAACTGCAGGGCAGACTTGTAATATGGGAGAATGAAATGAAAAACTTCTTAAAAATAACAAAGAAACAAACAGCAATAATACAAAGACAAGAAGATGATAAGAGGAGCCATAACTTAAGGATTAAGAACATAAAAGAAGAAGTAGGGACACAAACAAGTGAACTACAAAAGCTACTCACAGAAATAATCCAGGAGAATTTTCCTAATTTAGCAAAAGGTAAAGATACTCAGATGTATGAGGCATACAGGACCCCAGCTACCTACAACCCAAACAGAGCAACACCCAGGCATATAATAATAAAAATTCCAGAAATTCAATACAAGAACAGAATATTAAAAGCTGTCAGAGACAAGAAACAGACCACTTACAAGGGAACACCCATCAGAATTACAGCAGATTTCTCTGCACAAACCATCAAATCATGAAGAGCGTGGGGAGAAATAATTCAAGCTTTGAAAGATAATAATCTCCAGCCAAGATTGAGATATCCTGCACAACTGTCCCTGGAAATTGATGGAAAAACAAGGTGTTTCCAGGATAAAGAGGAACTGGGGGAATTTGCAACCACCAATTCAACTCTACAGAGAGTATTGCAGGATATTCTAAAAAAAGAAAAATACAAAGAATCCAGAAATAATGGCAGAGAGGCCACAACGAATGGAGCAGAGAACAAAATGAAGAAGACAAACTGACAGCTACTGACAGAAAAAGAGCTCAACAGAAATGAGGCAGAGAAGATTGGATGATAGGAACAGCTATTTTGGAGAAAATGACATCTTAATAGGTAATACTGATTTAGTATCATCTTGTTTTGAAGTCTCATCTAGCTTTTGTCCTTCTGTCTCCAATGGTCTAAATAGGCTGAATCTTATTGGATTTTATTATATACGATAGTATAAGCAAAAACCTTTTAAAGACAAGGAGATTATACAGAAACCATTGTTCATTTTCTGTTAGTCGATTCTAAATACTCTGTAATGCTGTCATTCTCTTGAATGGTTTTACATTGTTTTGATATACTTAATGCTACAGTATACGAAGTTGTACTCAAGGATTTCAAAGAAACAGACAATATGGTAACTACTTTTAGGTTAGGATTATCTGGTGGTGAAACACTATTCTGCTTAAATGGTTATGTTTTGATCTGCGCTGTTTCGTTGTTATGCCCTCTTTTATCTCAATCTCCACTCCATTATTTACTTTTTTATCTTTATCCTTTTAATTAAAGGAAAAAAAATAGCAGGATATATTATAGTAACCCACTTTGACTTTTCATTACCTTGATTTAAAGCCCTGTATTACTCTCACCATCTGGTTTTTAACTGATGTTCCCCTATTCTGTTTTACTGGATAGTATCAGGTTCGAAAGTTTAGGCATCAGCTGTGAAGATAATGAGATTCATTATGACGCCCATTCTTGTTGACTTTTATCTACTTTTGAAGACCTACAATGTCTCCAATGTTTTGGTTTTGTCTTATTCTTTACTGTTTTGTTCAATTGTATTATAACTAACGATATAGGCAATTCTATTAGAGATAGCGGGAGGCATTATGGTAACCATTGTTGATCACCTTGTATTATGTTTTTACATTATCTATTATGTCCACCCTTTTGACTTTACTGATTCTGTTCTGTTATGTCACATTTGGTTTTACTCTCTTCCAAAAAAGTAATAAGAACTGTGGGAACAATGAAACCCAAAATGTGCAATAGTCATTGTACAAAAGAGAGGAAAAGAAAGTGCTCCAAACTATATAACTGCATGTATATTTAAGTGTATAAGATAGAAAATGATATCACATAGTTTTATTGGATCAATGAACAGAACTGTTTGCAGTATCATTGATGGAATGTCTACTTTACAAGCTTTAATTTTGTGACTTGAACAATTATTTCTAAGATGGCAATATGTAATCCATTAACTAGTGATTTCCTACTGTTCATTTTTTTTCTGTAAATCTGTATAACTTGTACCCTTTCCCTGCTTTTTTTATTCTTTTCTCCTTAAATAAAATTAAAAAAAAAATCAATAGCATTCCTATACACTAACAACAAAATCACTGACAGAGAAAGAAGAGAAGCCACACCCTTCACAGTAGCAACCCCCCCCAAAAATGAAATGTTTAGGAATTATGCTTACAAAAGAAGTGAAAGACCTAACAAATTACAATACACTGAAAAAAGAAATTGAAGATGATCTCGGAAAATGGAAAGAAATCTCTTGCTCATGAATAGGAAAATGAACATTGTGAAAATGGCCATTTCCCAAAACTGTTATACAGACTCAATGCAATCCCAATAAAAATACCATCAACATACCTTATAGATCTAGAGAAATCACTCCTAAAATTTATCTGGAGTGAGAAGAGAGCTAGAATAGCAAAGACACTTCTAAGCAATAAAGACAAGGCAGGAGGCATCACAATCCCTGACTTGAAGTTATACTACAAAGCAACAGTAGTAAAATCAACATGGTACTGGAATCAAAACAGAGTCAAAGATCAATGGAATAGATTAGAAGATACAACCACAACTACAAACACATTCAACCACCTTATTTTTGATAAAGGAGCCAAACAGGTTCACTGGAAGAACAACAGTCTCTTTATGGCCAGGATCAAGAAAACTGCCAACAACAAATGCTGGAGAGGCTGTGGGGAAAAAGGAACACTCCTGCATTGTTGGTGGGAGTGTAGACTGGTGCAACCATTGTGGAGGTCATCTGGATATTCCTCAAAAAGCTGGGATTGGAAGTCCCATTTGTTCTAGCTATTCCACTTCTAGGCATATTCCCAGAAGAAGTGAATATATCATTACCACTGTGATATATGTGCACCCATGTTTCTAGCAGCACAAATTCTAATAGCCAGAACTTGTCTATTACAACCTAAGTGTCCATCAACTGAGGAATGGATTAAAAAATTGTGGTATTTTTATACAATGGAGTACCATTCAGCTATAAAGAATGATCACATTGAGATATTTATAAATAAATGGTGTAGGGAGCGGCTTAGAATCGCTGCTGCTGCCCTGCCCCTCCCACCTGAGGGCATTTTGTGTGTCAGCCTACATTTCCCATGATCCTACCCTTGCCTACAATGCGCATGACATAAGCAACTTCCTGCTTCAGCCTACATTTCCCGTGATCTTCATGTCTGCCTACATTACCCATAATCCTCTCCTGCTTACATCATATATCTGGATGTGACGATGACCTATCAGATAACACTCCGTGCCCTCTTCCTGCCTTTGGCCCGTCTCTGCCCTGTATAAGTTGTAGCCATTTTAAAAAATAAAGAGGTTTGACCGGAATCTCGCCAAGCCTCTGTCTCTCTTTTCTCTTGCCCTGCCCCCATCCCCTATCCCCTTTCCAGACGAAGGCACAACGGATTGATCCGCGGGATGGATCAAAATGGGAGCAACTTGAAACCATACTCATAAGCAAAATAAATCATACTCACAAGTATAAATACCGTATAGTCTCCCTAGTGTAAGAATTGGTAGGAGTACATAAGAATTTATGATAATCATTATTCCCTATTACATTGCTTTGAACCTTATAATGATTGCATTCATTGGTTGGAATGGGTTTACCCTGGTTTGTCTGATTTTATTATCTGTGATGTTATGAATAGTTATTTTGAAGAAAACAAGTCATTATAATAGCCAGTGCTGATTTAATATCATCTTACTCTGAAGTACTACCATGCTTTTTTTCTTCTGTTTCTACTGGTTCTATCATGTATCTTATTATATTGTATTATGCATGATAGTATAAACAAATTTTCTATGGAAAATGAGATAATGGAGTAGCCATTGTTCATTTTCTGTTGTTTGGTTCTGAATGCCTGTAATACTTTCATTCCCTTGAATGGTTTTATACTATTTTGTTGTGTTTCATACTATTGTATATGCAGTTACACTCAACTATTTCAAAGAAAGAGACATTATGGTAGTTACTGTTAATTACGGATTGTCTTCTGGTGAAATACTGCGTTGCTTACATTGTTCTTTTCTGATCTGCTTTGTTATGTCCTGTTTTGTCTTAATCTCTTAAAATAAAAAAAATCAGAACAAAACAAAACTGAAAACAATACTGGCCTTCAAAGACAAGTTAGAGGGAATCACCCACATTTGTTATATTGCATACTGTCCTCCTCTGGAGAGTTGCTTAGACTTTTGGCCCCAAGCCTGTGTAGCCAGCTAAATAATGCAAACAGTTAGTCCATTTATGTACCTTAGTTGCTGTCAACTCAGGCTGTCTTTGGAGCAGTCTGGTTGCTAAAATGTGTGTGGAGGTGTGTTTGATTCTCAGCCCACACTCTGGTAGGCTTGCACCACTTACCAGGAAGGCTAGATTGTTCATTTCTTGGTTGATCCTTCAAGGCCCATCATGAGGGATTCGTGGGAGATGATAATTTTTCTCTTCCTGGTATGCACGCAGCTTGTGCTGCTTACCAGGAAGGCCGAATCGTTGATTCTTGGTTGCTCCCCCAAGATCCAGCATGGTGGATTCTCAGGAGATGCTGGATTTTCTCTTCCATGGATTAATCTCTTTTAATCTTATTTTAACTTTTGGTAGTTCATATGTATCTAAGAATTTATTCATTTTTCCTGTATCCAATTTATCAGAGTACAGGTTATTAAACAAGTTATTAATCACTTTCTTTATCTTAATGGTACCTCATCATTTAACATTTTTCATTTCTAATTGCTTTGGTTTGGGTCTTGTTGTTCCCTTTTGTGGTAATAATGGCTGTGGATTTGTCTAGTTTATTCTTTTAAAGAACCATTTGATCCATTGATTCTTTGTATTACTTTTTTGTTTCCCTTTTACTAATTTCTTGTTTGATTTTTATATTCCCCCTATACTAGCTTTGAATTTGAATTGTTCTTATTTTTTTAAGATATTGAGGTGCATTATTAGGCTTTTAATTCAATTTTATGTGGGCATTCCCAGTTATAAATGTCCCTCTTGCTACTGCTTTTATTGTGTCCCATCAGTTATGGTATGTTATACTGGCAATACATTAATTTTAGGATTTGTCTAATTTCTTTGTGGATTCCTTTGGTAATTCACTGATTATGCAATAGGGTACTATCACAGATAGGGCACTCATGTAGTTTCTGTGTTTTCTTTTTCCATTAATTTCTAGTTTCATTGCACTGTGATTTGATAGCATGAGTAAATTCTTTTAGTTAAGCATGTTGCATGTGCTAGCATGTGGTCTATTTTTCAGAAAATCCTATGCGCTATGAAGAATTTTTTGGTTGTCACTGGAACACTATTTAGATATCTAGTAAATTCACTTGTTTAAAGGATTGGTTCAATTCTTATATTTCTTTGCTGCTTTTTTGTCCAGTGGAACCCACGGCATTTGTAGTAAATTACATTCTCAGCCCTTTAAAAAACTGAAAAAAATTTTTTTAAAGACAGATTCTTACTAGGTTGATAAGTTGCTCAGTCTGGGTTCAAACGAGATTGTCCTGCCTGAACCCTCTAGAGAACTAGGAATTTGAGTGTGCATCACCATTCCTAGTTCCCTTCATTTCTTTTCTACCCTTACGACTATTTTCCTTTCCATTCTCTGCTCCCTTCACCTAGAAGATGTAGCTTGACTAGGATAAAAACAAAGATTAGTTTATAAATATTTAAACATATTTACAAGGTGGAGAAATTCTGAACACCACTCTCATGTACACCTTCACAGAAAGCTTTGGCACCTGCTATAAAAAGAAGAAAGGGAAATTTCAAGTTAATATTGTCTGTACTTACAGATGTGAAGAGTATAAATATATAGAAAGGTATGACATGTTTCTTTCATATTGAGTGTGAACTCAACTCTTCATCCATGCTAAAACTAAGTATGCATTCTACCACTGAGCTATATCTTCTGCCCCATGATTATTTAATGATCTTACTTAGAGTTTTAAATTTTTATTGATTGCCCCTAGGGCTCTTGTTTGGCAATTCAATTTAAGAAATTTCTTAATATGTGTTTGAAGGCAGGCATGGTGATGCATGCCTGTAATCCCAGCACTTGAGAGACTAAGGCAGGAGGATGGCCTTGAGTTTGAGGCCACCCTGTGCTACATAGTGACTTTAAAACTAGCTTGAACTGCACAGTGAGACTCTGTCTCAAAAACAAACAGACAAACTTTGATATTTTCTAAAATATAAAATATTCTCCTTAGAGGAAAGTGTTTGGCTAGATTATTCCTATGACAATAATTCCATTGCAGAAGAATTTAAATTCTTTAAAATTTTTTTTAACATGTAGAGTGTGTGACATTAAAAGAGTAGGATATTCCACTAGAGGGAGTCATGTACCCACAGTCTCTACTGACTCTCTGCCTTGAGATAATGGTCTCTTTCAAAATATGCTAAAAGCTAGGTCTGAGGTCCTTAGTCCTCTTCCCACATGCAGTAGCTCTGTAAAGGCGTCACACAAAACCTACTCTTACATTATATTAATTTTGGAATGGAAGATGGGATGAATTTGGAAGCTACTAATGCAGTCTAGGAGTGCTGAGGATGAACTTGTATATTGCTGGTACATATGACATTTGTTTACTTTTACTTGGAACAGAAATTATGTCTTTTACAGGGTTTGGGGAAAGGAAATAAAAATTCAGGCAAGACTCATTCAGGCTGGGAAGGAAGCCGATCAGTACACTGTCCTCTTTCTTGCTTCTTATACTTTCTGAGAAGCACACCCCCAGACGGAGCAGCTCTGACCACCTTACAGGGCCTATCATTATCTGGAATTTTATTATCATGGGCAGAGGCATAGGAGAAGGGTGTTCTAGAGAGTTCCTGATTAGAGTGTAGGGTCTTTGGGGCACAGGTGGCTCCTGAACCTTGTGGCAGATTTAAAAATCTTATTTTAGAGCTGGTCATGGTGAAGCATGCCAGCATAGCATGCCAGGGGAATCACAAAATTTGAGTTCATCCTGGGTCATTTAGAAACTTTGCAAGACCCTGGGGATAGTTCAGTGAGAAAACTCTGTGTTCAATTCCCAGAAACTCAAAAATGAAAAACCTGCCAGAAAACAATCTCCGTACCCCAGATCCCACCTTATTTCACACAGAAAAATATATTTAAATTGAGCTAATAAGGACAAAAACCTACCAATTTCTCTATGTGAATCTCATTTCAGAGATCAGACATCCAGTAAGGAGAATATTCAATGTCTCAGAAGAGTAAAAGATTGTTTTGGGATGCTTCTTAAGTAGAACCTATTTCCATGATGTCTTTCTATTGCCTATAATCATAGATTAGAAGAAAACAGGTTCTCTTCCCTGGTTTGAGCAAAGCAACTTCAGCTCATCTTCAGAAAACAATCTTCGATCTTAATCTTTGGTTCTTTGGGTAGCTGAAGTCTTCTACAATTCAGTTATTTATAGACTTTTAAAAATTTATGGCAAGATGTCATTGGAATATTTATATATATTAAATTTGTATGGCAATTTTAACACTACTAAATTCCTTTTATTGATTTCTTACAGGTTTTGATGTATCCTCCTTTCCCCTCCTTAATTTACTTCCAAATATTTTATTATTTTTAAAATTAACTTTATTGGTGCATTTTAGAAATACAGAATGATCACAGTCATCACAGAGAATTTGTACTCGTACATAATATATCTTGATTCTTTTTTCCCCATACCTTCCCCACCACTCAATCTCTCTTCCCCCATATTTACAAAAGCTTGTTTCCTCTTTTTCCTTCTGTTCTATTTTCTTTTTCTTTCTTTCCTTTTGCCCTCACTCTCATTTGTTCCCTTCCCATTTGATCATTTTCTTCCTATTTCACATTATTTGTTATATATTTTGGCCCTTGTTTACCCTTTTGGTTTCTCACATTAGAGAAACAATGTGATATTTACATGTCTAGCTAATTTATGTTACTTAAGAGTGTGATCTCAAACTGAATCAGTTTACCTAGAAATGTCTCAAGTTTGTCCCTTTTTACGGCAGAGTTGTACTTGATTGTACAAAAAACTCACATCATCTTTATCCATTCATCCACTGATGGGCATTTGAGTGCTTTCTAAGATTTAGCTGCTATAAATGTGAGTGTGTATATATCACTAAGGTATGATGCTTTTAACTCTGTCAGGAAGATACCAATGAGGGAAATACATGAGTCAAATGGAATATCTAGTTTTAGTTTTTTGAGAAACCTGCTCACTGATTTCCACAGTGGTTGCACCAATGTACACTCTCACTAATGGTAGAGAAGGGTTTGTTTTCCCCCACAGCTCTGCCAGCATTTGTTATTGCTTGATTTCTGGATCATAATCATTCTTTTTTTGGGGGGGATATGAAATATCAGTATTGTTTTAATTTGCATCTGTCACATGACCAGTGATTTGAGCATTTTTAAATCTATTTACCATTTCTACTTCATCTGGGAAGTGTCCATTTCAATGGCCATTTTTGAATTGGGATTTAAAATTTGGAATTATGATTTTTTGAGTCTTTATATGTGCTAGATATTGTTCTGAGGAACAGTTGGCAAAGTTTTTCCACTCTTAGTTGTCTCTTTACTGTGTTGATGATTTCTTTTGCTGTGTGAAAGCATTCTAGTAAGATGAGATCCCAGTAGAGTCTTTGTAATATTTCCTGTTCATAAAGTCCTTGCCTGCATCTATGTCTTCAAAAATTCTATTTATTCTGTCTTCCAGAAGTCTTAGTATTTCATATTTAATATTTAGGTCTTTGATTTATTTTGACTTTAGTATTTTATTTGTGTCATTATACAAAAATCAATTACATTTCTGTTAATTAACAATTTTTATTTCAGTTTTTACACACTAATATTGTAAATGAGATTGTTTTTTAAGTATCTTTTTCAAGTAGTTAATTGTTAATGTATAGAATCATAATTGATTTTTTGTCTTGCACTTTTACTAAACTTACTAGTTCTAACAGTTTTTTGGTGGCCTTTAAGATTTTCTAAATGTAAGATTATGTTCTAATATATTTCTTGATAGTAACAGAACCTGTTTTAAATAATTGTAAATTATGCAATGCTTTATAGTACAGTAGTACCTTGGTTCATGAGCACTTCTGTTTGTGAATGACTCAATGTGCAAACAACTGATTTGGCAAACTTCGTTTTCTGTTTGTGAATTGAGTATCAGGTTACAATCTTCCCTTCTCTGACACACAGTCATGGCTTCCTCTACTTGAGTTCTCAGTCACAGAGATTTATTTACACTTGCTTTGAAGACTTTTTCTGTGCTTTTTAGCACATGCAGTATTGTGCAGTATCATTAAATCCAGCATGGGTTGAAAGAAAGTGCAGAGCAGTAATGAAGGTGATAAGAAAGTGCAGAACAATGAGTTAAGTAAGATTCCCATTCTCACTCTTCATAGTGCACTGTACTGTACTTTGTTGCATATATTTGAGGTTAAAAAATACGTATGATGGTGCTGGGGATTTGGCTCAGTGGCACAAGCACTTGCCTGGCGGGTGAAAGTTCATGAGTTTATATATATATATATATATGTGGTTGGGGTATAGATCAGTGGCATAGCACTTGCCTGGCAAGTACAAGTTCTGGTACCAAAACAACAACAATAACAATAACAACAACAAAACAAAACCCAACCAGCTGGCCAATCAAACAAAAAACAAAATACACACACACACACACACACACACACACACACACAAATATGGCTGAGAACAGAGTAAGTTTATTTACATTGAATCTTATGGGAAAATTTTTATTAACAGAATTATGGAATGAATTAAGTTTGTGAAACAAAGTACCATTGTTCTATGCTTTTGTGTTTCCTACCTGGCCTTATACCATTATTATTATATATTGTAGTTCAGTTAAATGAACTGTATAATATGATACAATATTTTGTTTTAGATACTCAATTGCTTTAATGTGTCTAAAGGGTAATGTCCTTGTCTACTGTAGCCCACTTTCCTGTAGTGTGTGCTTTTTTTCTTGCTTTTGGTCCAGACTTGCTCTGCAGAGCCTATTTTCCCTCCCTTTTTTACTAAACATAAAACATTGCCTCTGCTTGTGTTTTTCATCAATTCTTTTTTTAAAAAAATTTTTAATTAAAGAAAAAAACCCAAAACAATAAAAAGATACAAGCAATACAGAATTTAAAAAAAAACAGTAAGAAATCACTAGTTAATAGATTTTATTATCATCTTAGAAACAGTTGTTCAAGTTACAGGATTAAAGCATACAAGTGGACATTCAAACAGTGGGACTGCAAAAAGCTGTGTTCAATGATCCAACAAAAACTTAGTAATATGGTCATCTATCTTACACACATAAACACACTTGCAGTTGTATCCTTTAGAGCACTTTCTTTTCCCCTTATTTTTACAATAACATTTACACATTTTGGGTTTTATTACTCCCATAGTTCTTACTACTTTTTTGTAAGAGAATAAAACCAAATATGAAATAACAAAGCAGTCAGTCAAAACAAAGGATGGACATAGTACATGATGTAAAAACAGAATACAAAGTGATCAACAATGGTTACCATAACGCCTTTTGTTACCTTAAAAAGAATTGCCTATATCATTAGGTATAATAAAATTGAACAAAACAGTACAGAACAAGACCAATAAAACCTAAACACTGGAAACATTACAGGACTTCAAAAGAAGATAATAGTCAAACCAGAATGGGCATCATAGTGAATCTTATTGCCTTCAAAGTAGTTGCCTATACCTTCAAACTTGATACTATCAAACAGAACAGAATAGAGTAAAATTATTGAAAACAAGATGGTGAGAGCAATACAGAGCTTCAAATCAAGTTAATAGGAAATCAAAAAGGTTATTATAGTATATCCTGCTAATTTTTTTGATTTTTTTTCCCTTAATTAAAAATAATAAATAAATTTGTTAAAAAAGGGGGAGATTGAGAAAAAAGAGGACATAACAACATAACATTACAGGTCAGAACAGAACAATTTAAGCAACATAGTGTTTCACCACAAGATAATCTGACTTAGTAGTTACCATAGTGTCTCCTTCCTTAAAATATTTGAGTATAACTTCATATACTATAGCATCAAACATATCAAGACAGTGTGAAACCATTCAAGATGATGAAAGTATTACAGGGTATTTAGAACCAGCTAATGTTAAATGAACAATGGTTTCTATATTATCTCTTTGCCTATAAAATTTTTGTTTATAGTATCACATAAAACCAATGGAGACAGAAGAACAACAGTTTGATGGGACTTCAAAACAAGATGATATTAAATCAGCACTAGCTATTATAATTTCTTGTTTTCTTCAAAATAGCTGTTAATATCACCACATACAATAATATCAAACAGCCCAGAATAAAACCATTCCAATTAACGAGTGAAAACTTTATAAGGCTTCAAAGCCACATAATGGGGAATCATGATTACCACATACATTTATATATTTGAATCATTTCTTACAGTAGGGAAACTATTCGGTATTCATACATGTGAGTTTGATTTATTTCACTTATAAGTATGGTCTCAAGCTGTGGCCATTTATTTATAAATATTTCAATGTGATCCTCCTTTATAGCTGAGTAATACTCCATTGTATAAAAATACCACAACTTTTTTATCCATTCCTCAGTTGATGGACACTTGGATTGTTTCCAAGATCTATGAGAAAGGCTAAATCACTACAGACTATAGAAATACAGAAGATCATCAACACCTATTTTGAAAACTTCTACTTTCAAAGGTTTGATAACAGAAGAAATAGACAGATGCCTAGAAACATATGAAGTACCAAAGCTAGGTCAAGAAGATGTAAAAGTGTTGACCAATTGTTCATTCAGGACAGAAAGAATTTAAAAACCACCTCTAGGTGGAGACTCTGGCATCCCAAAGCCTGGTAACAGGAGAGTGAAAGAAGGTCATGTAACCTTTGTCCAAGTGGTTGCAACTGTTGTACCAGAGACTTTTTTCTGTGGTGACTAAACTAGCAGAGAGCCAATGGGAGAGAATCAAAGCAATGATGTGTTTATCTTTCTAAAAGAGTGGCCAACAATGATGGCTGGTGAGTTGAAAGCATCAGAAAACATTTCTTGGGCATTCTGTCATGAGGTGTTGTAACTTCTAAGAGTAAAGAAAGATAGAAAAATGTTTGTCATATCTATTGGGCATTTTGAATCTTATTTACTCTTTCAGGTTTTTTAGGAAGACAATGAGGTATTTACACATGCAAGTCTGATTTATTACACTGGTTAATATATTGCACATTGTTAGCTTCAAAGTACTTTTTCAGATTATAAGATTTAGGCATATGAAGAAAACGATCAAACAAACAATGAAAGCACAAACTGTGCTTTTTAATGAACTAACAGATTAGTAGTATAGTTACCTACCTTCTTTCTTTTCTCCTTTCCCCTACCCCAGTTGTTCTTTCCTTTTGAGCACTTTATTTCCCTTTTGTTTTCTTTTATTTTGAAATTCTCTATTGTGGTTCTTATTCTTTTTTTTGTTTTAAAAATAAAAAAAAGATAGAAAAATGTGAAGTTACAGGGATTTGGAATCAGAGGAAAGTGAGGAACATACTTTTGTTGAGAGCTGTACCATGTGGGATACTTCACAACTAGGGGAGATCCTGTGGGGATTCTCATATCAACCATGTTTGAAACCCTTTGCAAATGTGGTGCAAGAAGCTACCTTGAAGTGGGGTCCTACTGATTCCTATGGAAGTTTGTAGGTCTTGGAAGAGAGAGAGAGAGAGAGAGAGAGAGAGAGAGAGAGAGAGAGAGAGAGAGAGCGCACAGGGGAAGTTGTAACTGCTAAGAGAAAATACTTTGAAGAAATAGACTTGAGGAGTTTGGAATGAAACTGTGGTACACCAAAAGGAAAAATATTTCATTGCAAGAAGTTCTAGAAGAGAATTCTTTGCCAACCATGAACTCACCAGTGCCTGAACTTCCAGGGAGAGTTGTGCTGGAGTCCATTCCAGAAGTAGCTGAAGCACAAAAGAACTGAGCTCATCATGATGGCTCACTAATTCAAAGGAGGAAGAAAAGTCTCTTTGAGTCAGGACAGAGGATAGCCTGACAAGGACACCTGAAATTATGGCATTTCCAAGCAGAATAATTGTTCAGGTTATAATATGATATGACCCAAGAGAAAATATAAGCTCTTCCCTCATATTCCTCATATTATTTATTCATATCAGTGAGGCAAGTAGATAAAGAAGAAAATCCCAGTTCCGAAACCAAAAAGCCCACCTTCTGTTAGTTCTGCTCATGTATTCCTGCTGCCTGCTAGTAGAGTTATGTCCTTTAAGAAAGTAAAAACTGAAAGGTACAAAAAGTTCACGGGACTTCTTCAGCTCCCATACAAATATGCCCAAAAGGCAATGCTCAGAATTCTTGACCTTGGCACTTCCAGGTCCTGCAGTTTTGCCATAGAAGCCCTCAGTGATTCCTAAAATAAGAAGAGGCTTGCCATCAGTTCATCAGTTTTTGCCCGTCATGAAATGGATACACGCTCTTAAATGAGAAAATAAAAAGCACTTTTCTTCTCTAATATACCAATGCATTTATTTCTCTAGGCAAAAAAGATTATTAAAAATAAGATACTGTCTTTATATTCATTTTCATTTTTATCATTTTGTCTGGTGTCATCTGTCATGTTTCTTCTACTGAAGGCTTTCCTTTACAATTTCTTGTAGCATAGATTTGTGGTCAGCATACTCTCCCAGTTTTTGTTTGCTTTGAAAGTCTTTATTTTGCCTTGATTTTGAAATATGTTTCTCTGGTTCTAGAATTATCAGTCAATTCCCTGTCTTCCTTCAAGCAGAATAATTCCTTACTATATTTTAAAAATTGCTAATCTACTGTCTTCTGGCTTATAAAATTTCTTTTGAGAAATCTGTTGAGATGCTTATATTTGTTCCTTTGTAATTTCCTTTTTCTCTCTTCAAATGACATTAGCATGTTATCTGTATTCTTGGCTGTCATCATCTTTACTATATAATATGTCTGAGTGTGTGTGTGTGTGTGTGTGTGTGTGTGTGTGTGTGTGTGTGTGTGATGTATTTCCTCCTACCCTTCTTTGAGTTTTCTGAGTTCTTTGGACCTGCCATTTGTTGTTCAACTAAAATATTTCAAATATTTCTTTTCCTCTCATACTTGCTCTCTTTTTATGGGACTTGCATTGTGTGTATTTTTGAGTGTTTGGTGTTTGTTGTCTCATTACTCTGGAATGGTTCTGCTTTTTCTAACTTCTCTTTTTAAATGTGCACTTAATTTGGATAATTTCTGATTACCCATATTACCATACATTAATTCTTTCTCAATTGTGTCCAGTAAACTTATGACTCTATTGCAGAAATTTTAAATTTCTGTTACTGAGTATTCTACTTCTAGCATTCCATTATATTTTTAAAAAGACTTTTTGTCTTTCTATGGGTGTTCTTGAACTTTCATGGGTATTATCAAGGGTATTATCATGGGCAAGGGTATTTTATGGGTATAGTAATTACAATTGTTTTATAGTTTCTGTCTGATAATTCCAGTATTTGTGTCATATCCAAGCTACTTATATTTAATGTCTTATGTTTTGCTAATGGGCTGACCACTACTGCGTTTTGTGAATCTTGCAGTTTTTACAATTTGATGTAGAACACCAAGTGTAGAAAAATACTTAGGACTCAGATAAACAGTATTACATCCTAAAATAGGGATATATTTCACTTTGTATTCAGTGAATTAAAATTTCATCTAGTTGAGTTTAATTTAGTTTCTGATGATTCTATCAATAATTTCAGTGATTTAAAGTCTTAAAAATCCCTTAATGGTCAATTGGTACTAGCTTGTGTGTGGTGTGGTGTCTCAACAGTTAAAGATTTCACTGTTGTTTAAAAGGACAATATCTTAATGTAGGAGAATGTAGTGGCAAATATAATGAAGTTGACCTTTGCAAAATATATCAGAATAAATGCTTACAAAGATAATATGATTGAATAGTTACTTATAAAGTGAGGTGATGACATAAACAGGGAAAATAAGAGTTTGAAGATATGTAACAGGCAGTTAAAATCCAGTTGTGAGAGCCAGAGAACATATACAGTATCATAAAAAGATTTATCTCTTGTAATGGAAAAACAGTGTTGGACTTGCAGATATGGCTACCACCTAGAAGATGTATCAGATGTATTTACTTCACAAGGCACTAGATCAAGGGTAGTGAACTCATGCATTATTTGTTTTTCTTTTAAGACAAAACACATTAATGAATGCATTAATTTTCTAAAACCTCAGTATTCAGGTTTAATTACAGTGCTGACACTTTGTGGTAAATAAGTGGATTTTGGTTTGCAGTTTGGGTACTTAGTCTCTAAAAGGCTCATCATCACTGCACTAAATGCTTCTCTTAGGAGCTGTTTTCAACTCCTTGCCAGGAAATTTGAAACAAATTTTTGATATATGCACACATTCAGTTTATATGAAATGTCACCCGAACAAAATATCACAAACATCTTTCAAGATTTTTGTTCCTTTTGAGGTCACTAACATGAATACAGATGCAACATTTTCCTAGTCATTTCCTTGAAGGCTTGTTTTACTTGTTTGTTCCTTAGAGTATAAATGAATGGATTCAGTAAAGGGGCAACTGAGTTGTTGAGCACAGCTACTCCCTTATTGAAGGCAACTCCTTCTTTAGCTGAAGGCTTTATGTACATGAAGATGCAGCTTCCATAAGAGAGGGAAATGACAATCATGTGAGAAGAACATGTAGAAAAAGCCTTCTTCCTTTTCTGAGCAGAAGGAATCTTCAGAATAGTTTTGATTATGTTTGTGTAGGAAAGAATAACCAGTACTAGGGTGGTCACTAAGATCAAAACTGCTAAAATAAAGTCAAACAGTTCCAGTAGACTTGTGTCTGAACAAGATATTTCCATGAGGGGTCCATAGTCACAATAATAATGATTTAGCACATTGGATGCACAGAACTTTAGCTGAGTGGTTGGGATGATTGGAAACAAGATGATCAAGAATCCACATAGCCAAGACCAGAGCACCAGCTGTATACAAGCCTTGTGGTTCATGATGGTTGCGTAATACAGTGGTTTACAGATTGCCACATAGCGGTCATAGGACATAGCAGTCAGAAGGTAAAACTCAGTGGCCCCAAAGAAGATGGCAAAGAAATACTGAGTGAAGCATCCAGCAAAGCTGATAGTTTTATTCCCAGTTAAGATGCTGAACAGTATTCTAGGAGTAAAAGTGGACGTAAAGAAAATTTCCAAGAAGGAGAAATTACGAAGGAAGAAATACATGGGAGTTTGGAGGTGAGAATCCAGTAATGTGAGGACAATGATGGTCAGATTACCTAAAATACTTAACAAGTATGTAAAAAAGAGAAAAAGGAAAATGACAGTTTGAAGTTCTGGGATATCTGTTAGTCCCAATAGGATGAATTCAGTTAGATTTTTCATTGCTGACTTCTATGCCTGTGAAGCTGTGAAAGAGAGAAATACATGATGAGAATGGGAGAGTAGCATTCCAGAATGTTGGGTAGAGGTTGTAGATTTCCCTTCAAATCTCCTTTCTTTATGGTAAAGTCTTCTGTCCAATCTGACCCAAACAGAATGTCTGTTGGTCTCAGTCTGATTCTTCACAAAATATGTTTGTAGATTCTCTACTAGGAAGGAGACTTTTGCTTCTAGGGCTCTCTACTCAGAACAGTACAATGACCATTTGACTTTACCAAATTCAAAATTATTCCTTTATTCTCTGTTTGTATTCCTCTTTGTATCCATGAAACCTTTTTATGATTATAGTAGGAACGTCTTTTCTAATCCTAATGACTTTGTGATTTGCTTTCTAGTAACCCTCTTAACATATTGGATATCTTCTCCATACTTTTTTCTTCGTCCAGTAACAATATCTAACTTTTTTTCTTTGTCCAATAACAATCTTCTGCCTGTGCAGAAATAAATCACTGCTTTCATGCAGTTGTTTTAGACTTTGTGCCAGGAATCAGACCTTGGGAAAGTTCAAAATACTGAGTTCTGTTGTTTGTACTAAGCAAGTACTCTGCCAGTGAGCTATATCCTCAACTTTTTCATCTTATAGTTTGATACAGGGTTTAACTAAGTTGTCCAGGTTGGCCCTAAACTTGAAATCTTGTGTAGCTGAGATTACCAGCATGTGTAACTGTGCTTGACTCTTTCTGTATTTTTATCTACTGGGAGAGAAATAACAGATGGCTTTCTTAGTTACATCTCTCTCATTGGTGAGACAAAATACCTGACATCCAAAGTTGAGGGATAAAGATTTATTTAATTCACTGTTTATAGAAGTTTTAGTCCATAAACCATTGACTCCAAAACAGAGTGGCATGTGGCAGAGAGGTAACTGTTCATGGCAGTGGAAGATGGCAAAAGCAACAAACAAAGAGGGAGAGAGAGGGAGGGAGATAGATAGATAGATAGATAGAGAGCTCTTTTTGTCTCTTATATTGTGTGCAGGCTCCTACCCTAGGGTGGGTATAGCACTAAACAGCCTTAATCTAAGCATTAGACCATGAATCAGTCACAAGCTCTAGATTCAGCCTCCTTTGAAAAGGCAAACCCCCATGAGTGCATGAGGCTTTGGAGGGATATCCAGGCACAATGTATAACTGTATCCAATAATTCTGAAAGTGATTTTTTAAAGTTGCTCTAAAAATATGGTGAGACATATTTATCAGAACTTGGATATTTATGCTTCTCTAGGCTGCAGGACAAAGATATTACTGTGTTATACGAAATTATGGGAGGATTCAGCTTGTAGGGTTTCTTATAGAAAAGTACTTTCTGGAATAAAGGATCCTTTTGGGCATTTATCTTGTGTTTGTATTTCTGAGAATCCTTGAAACTAAGGAGCCTCAAGGTCCTTTTTAAGACAGGTGTTTTCCTGGAGAAAATTCTCAAACAGGTTCATTCATACATTTCTGATATCATAATCACTAGGGTTGAAGGCCCAAGGCCATGTCACCCAATATCTGGGAGGCTCAGGCTTCTCAAGCCCTTCTCATTCCCTAATCCTGGTTTTTGGAGAATTTCTCTGTTTCACCATTCAAAATTTCACATTATTATTTTATGGAACTAACAGCACAAGTATATGTATATAATTATTCAAAGATGTTAACTTTATCATTGCCTATAAAAATAAAGCACTGCAAATAATAAAAGAAATTCAAATGTGTAGTCGACTAAATAAATTAAGAGGCTTTCTTTTGTGGAATAAAATTAGAAGTTTATATGTACTCATTTGGGCGTGATTATAATCTTTTGCTAGACGTAGGTAGTTTGAAGTCTATTATCTATAGTATAATTTTATCTATGTGTTTTTTCACAAATATCTGGAAGAAAATCAAATGGTCAGGGATAGTTATTTATGGAGTTTAACGCTGCAAAGGGAGTAAGAGTATCCTTTTTATTTAATGGCTGTTTGGTTACTTAAAAATTTACAAGCAAACCTAAATGATCTTTTAGGAATCAAAATATTCCACAAAGAATATTAGAAATTCACATTAGATAGAGCTATTAGTATGTCTTCATGAAAAAGTAGTAATGGTGAACTGTGGATATACTCACTTTTTGATACAGGAAAAGTTTTCAGAGAGTTCACTTCTGGATACTGTGAAGGGTGTGTCAGAAATGAGAAGTCAGATATGGACGAAGAGATTTTAATAAAGATGTAAGATACTCTTTAAAAACTAATCAATGAGTAGAGGAACATTGTACTACTTAAAATATGATCTCCATTTTGTCTGAAAGTTGGTCAGAGTTTATTGCAGTTTTATATCCATTTCAGTGACACACATTGTATCTAGTTTATTCTGTAGAAAAATTGAGGGGTAAATTATTGCCATGGGACCTAGGTGCAAAAAAAGAAATGGAAATGGGTCTCTTTAAAAATATATTGGCAATTAGTTTTTAACAGGTGGCTAGGGAACATATTCCAAATAGACCCATGAGAAAGCTGCCATGGAACGAGAGTAGCAGGATAAAGTCCTTGTGCAACTGACACGGTAACAATAGTACAACAACAACAACAACAACGACGACAACGACGACATCATTTTCTTGAGCAGTTCACTTGAACTTGGCAGTTTTCACTGGTTTTCATTCATTTTGTTATTTTATGCTTATACACTTGAGGTAGTTATTTTTAAACTCTTAGCTTACCTGGGTGTTAAGTGTGTGACGAGTAAATTATCTGTGGCTTGCTTTCCTCATATGTTATAATGGGGGCAATAACAGTACCTATGTGCACCAAGTGTGTTTGATGTGTGGAGTACTGAGAACAGTGACTGAGAAGTGTCTAGCTAGAATTTTTGATAAATATTTGGATGATTTTCTTAAAGGTGTAATGTGCTTCAGAGACCTTTGTAAAGTCAGTAATTACCTGTACTCCTAGGGATTTCAGGCTTGTGAAAATGTTAGTAATGTTATGTAAAGCTCCTTTCTTATACAGACTAACAATGCTATTTGGTCATATTTTTTTTCTTGGGAAATTTTATTTTTATTATTATAATTATTACCACGTATTGGTTATACAAATTCATTAGATCAACTGTGGTATTTCCATAAAGGCTTACATTGTGCACTGATAATATTCATCAGCTTTTTTCTAAGCTCCCCTCATTCCTCTTTTTTTTCTGGCTCATTCCCAGTACCTGGGTTCCTCTAATTCAGGATTCCTGAAGCTGTGTGGCCAGGCATGGGGCAGTGGCTCACCAATGCTCCCCTGGTGGCAGCGGGGCCTCAAGGCATGACTTCTCCAGTCTTGTGCTGGGCTCACAGGATCTCTCTGGGCTGTTGGTGTGGGGCCTCAGGGGATGGATTATCCCTATTAAGTCCATTTCTTCATGGATGTGGTTCAGTTCTGATACTTTATTGCTGATATTTTGTCTAGTTTATCTATCTCTGTGAGAGTGGATATTGAGATTTCCCATTAGAATTGCATCATTGCTTATTTGATATTTCATGTCTACTAATAACTATCTTATACTGTTGGATGCTGCTATGTTAGGTACATATATATTTATGATTGTTATGGCATTTGTGCTGTCTCTAGCTGTCTCATTGAGCCCAGTCTATCTTGTGTTATTCTTCTTTACTTCATCTTGTAGTTGTTAGATTGATTTCTCATGGTCTCTTGTTAACTTGAAGATATCTTTTCATGATCACTGGTTGCAATTCTGTCTTCAGAATCTGAAATTCTATCATTCCCTTTGTTCAATCTGTGGCATATATTTTGGAATGGAGGATTTAATCTCTTGGATCTCTTTTTTTTCTGTCTCATGGATTGCATTTCCTTCCTAGGTTGGGCATTTTTTGTTTGCATTTTTTCCTAAGCCCATCTATTCTTTTATTTCTGTCTTCTCTAACATCTTTTTGAAATGTAGCCCTTTCTGATTTTTTTTCACTTCTGTTATTATCATCTCAGAAAGTTCCAGTGTTTGACTTCCAAATTCATCCATCTTGTTGCGTTTCAGGCCTGTCTTAGGTGGACTGGGAGTCTAGAGCCATACTCTATCTCTGCATAATGCCACTTTCCATTTTCTCCATTATTTTGTCTTCTGTATGTGCCAATCTCCCATGATATATAGCTCTACCACTATCAGGAGGATAAACGTGGGTGTCCTTTCCTCAGGGATGTCCTCCAGATGTAGTTGGTTCTTTGTAGCTATTCCAAGTACCTACCTTCTTCTGGTGTTTCTGTGATAATGTCCATGTTACACTCCAGAGATGTGCTGGGTCTGGAGCCAATCTTGGCCTCTGGACATGGGGTCTGGGACTTGTCTTCTATTGGTGGAGTTTTCCAGTGTGCAGCTGCTGTCTCCTCACTGCTGCTTTAGATGCTTCCACATTACTGACCTCACTGATTACTTTGCCCTCCAAGTTTTTTTTTGTGTGTGTGTGTGTGTGTGTGTGTGTGTGTGTGTGTGTGTGTGTGTGCTAGGCTTTTGTCCTGGGTCTTGGGGTTCTTACTAGTCTTACACTCTTCCAGCTGGCCCTGCTATCTGAGGTGGGTAATTGAGGAGGTTAGGAGTACAAACTCACTGTCTTCCTGCTGTCCAGGATGGGGCCCAGAGCATGAACTCACATGTCTTCTGCCATGAAGGATATCTCTCATATTTTGACTTGCATTTCTCTGATAGTTAACTATATAGAGCATTTTTCATATATTTATTGAAAATTTATATTTCTTTGGAGGAATGTTGCCTATTTTAAAGTTGGTTTTTGTTGTTATTAAACGTTTTGAATTCTTTTATAGATTTACATTAACCATCTTGCAGATGAATAACTGGGAAAACTTTTCTCCCATTTTTCCAGCTGATTCTTTTCTCTTACTGTACAGACACTCTTAAGTTTAATGTATTCTTGATTTTGTGTTTATTGCCCCTACTTCTGAAGTCCTAATTAAAAAAATCATTGCCTGTGGCAATATTTTTCTGTAGGCATTCTTTTTATAGTTTCAAGTCTTACATTAAGATCTTGATTCATTTTGAGTTAATTTTTTGTATAGAATGTGAGAAAAGAGTTTCACTTTTTTTGAATTTATTGTAAATGGAGTGTTTTTCTGATTTCTTTATGGGGGTACAATAACACTATTGCTTTTATATACTGCTATTTTACTGAATTTATTAGTCGTAGTGCTCTTTTAGTGGAGCTTTTCGGGTTTTTCATGTAAAGGATCATGTCATCTGTGATAAAAATAGTTTGACTTCTTACTTTTCTATTCTAATCTATTTTATTTTTTTGGTATGCCTAATTGTTCTAAAGTTTTGGGTACTACATTGCACAGGAATGGTGAGAGTGAACACTTTTGTCCTGTTCTTGGTTTTAGTTATAATGTTTTCAGTTTTTCCAATTTTGGTATAACATTGGCAGTACGTTTGTCATTGGATGACTTCTATCATTTTAAATTAAGGTCCTTCATTTGAATTTGTCAAGAAATTTTTGGTCATGATTGGAGATAGGATTTTGTCAACTCCTTTTTCTGCATATATGTGAGATGATCATGTAATTTTTAACCTTACATTTTGTTTATGTGGTGTATTACAGTGATTGATTTATAGATTGGACAATTACTGGGTCCCTGAGATAAAATCAACTTGGTTGTGATATATGATCTTCTTAATGCTTTATTGTATTGTTTGCAAGTATCTTGTTGGGATTTTTGTATCTATCTTCATTAAGGAAATTGGTCTGTTATTTTCTTTTTTTGGTTAAGTCCTTGTCTGGTTTTGTTTGGAGGGCAATGCTAGCTTCCAGGAATCAGTTTGGCAGTATTCTTTCCCTTTCAAATTCATGGAAAATTTTGAGAATTATTGGCATTTTTTAAGGGATATTGCCATTAATTCTTCCATAAAGTTTTGGTAAAATGTAACAGTGAATTCATTAAAACATAGACTCTTTTCTTAGCTTGTGGGACTTTTATTCCTGCCTAGATTTATTGTGTTATATAAAATATATTTTTGGTTCAGTTTTTGTAATTTAAATATGTCTTGGAATCTACTGACTCACATGGATTCTCTAATTTATTGAAACATAGATTTTTTAAATAGTTATTTCTATTTCTTTGAATTTTTGCAATGTTCATTGTAATTTCACAATGAACACAATTGTAGTTTCACAATGAAAATTTAATTTTCATTTCTAATTGCATTGATATGGGTATTTTCTTTCCTTCTTTTGGTAATTTTGTAGAAATTTTGTTCTGTTTATCTTTCAAAGAACCAACTCTGCCACTCATTGATTTTTTTCTATTCTTCTTTAGTTTCAATGCCATTAATTTCCATTCTGATCTTTATAATTTCCTTCCTTGTACAAATTTTGGATTTGGATTGCTTTTGTTGTCCTAGGACCTTGAGGTGGATCATTAGGTTATTTATTTGGGATCATTCTATTTTTCAATATGGACATTCACAACTTTAAACTTTATGTTGTAGTCAGGGATGTACGGAGAACAATTAGAATCAGGACATGGAGTTTATAATATTGTTTTATGATGGTCACCCAGAGTTAACACAAGAAAATGCAGGAAATCTATCCACAACCCTAAAGACATAGAATATTTAGCCAAGGGTCTGAATCCCACAGCATTGTGCCACATGAGTCCAGATGAAGATCTGGAGCTCATGACAGTGCCTCCCAGAGTACCTCTGCAAGTCTAGAGCCTACAAGAAGGATTCATGACAGTCTGTATGGATCCATGCTGGGAAAGCCCAAAGGTCAGTGGTGGAATTCAGAAAGTCTACGCCAGCAGGTTGAAGGAGCTGTGCTGGTAGGTTGAGGGTTACACACTGGAGCTGAGAAATCACACTCACAACAAAGACCAAGGCTGTCCTGAAAAGCACCACAGGCATCTTCAGCGATACGGAGGCCCCGAGCTCCTTTGACGACAGGCATGGTCGAGTACATGCCAGGAAGCCAACGTGGTGAGTTCATCCTGGAGACTAAGTGGCACATGTCTTCCATTCCAGAGCCAGGAAGTAATACACCATGTGAGCACCAGAGCTTCTTCAGGAGAACCTAATGGTTAAAACAGCAACACGAAGGAGAACCCACAATGCCTCAATGCTTCAAGGTACCTCAATGCCTTCTCCTTCTCCATGTCTCTATTTATGCTGACAACTTTCCTCAGGTGAAACATCTACACTCAGCACAATGGTGATTAAATTCTGCTGGCATTAAGTTGGCCATCAGTTCCCAATCCATAACACTTTCCTTTAGGATTTCTTTGATTATGTTCCATAAGTTCCAGTATGTTATACTGCCATTATGGTTTCATTCTAAGAACTGTTCCTTGATTTCTCCTGTGACACATTGATTATTTAGGGGTGTATCATTAATCATTATGTTAACATAATTTCTATGTTTTCTTTTGCCATTGATTTCTAGTTTCATTTTGACATGAATTGATTGTATGATATTATTTAAAATATTTTGTATTTATTTAAGCATGCTGTGTAATAGAAAATGTAATTTGTTTTGGAGAAAGTTTCATATGCTTCTGATGAAAATGTATATTATCTGTCAAATAGAATATTCTGTAGATGTCTGTTAAGTCCATTTGTTTAAAGATGTGGTTCAACTTTTGTATTTCTTTGTTGATTTTTTTTTTTTTATGTCACTGGCCTGGGTATTTGTGGTAGAAGTGAAGTGGGTTTTTTAACAATATAGGAACCCAAGCAGCTAAACTGATGAATTTGGAATTTAATTGAGCTCAGCGACCACCCATAGACCCCTATTTCAGAGTCAGAACTAGTGGCACTAACCTGAAAAGTTACAGAGTGTTTAAAACAGAAAAGCACAAGATGACATCCTTTTGGAAACAATTTAGCTAGAATCTTACATTAATTTTTAGTTTACACCTGTATCCTGCTTCTTTGTTGAGCAGGTTAGTTTTTCTCTTGTGGGTACAGCTCATTCTGCTTTTCTCATTGAACTTGTTCCCTAAGTAATTTTCTTTGCTCTGGGTCAAATACAGGGCACAAGATGGTGTCAGTTATGCCAAGCTACAACAGGAGGATGTTGAATTCTTCTCCTTCATTATATCTTTTACCAGTATGTATTGAACTTTTTTGTCTCTTCTTATGAATTTTGAATTTCCTTTATCTTAAAATAGGATAGCTATTGTGTCTTTGTTACTTTTCTCATTGCTGGTCCAAAATACCCAACACCCAAAGTTAAAGGGGAAAAGGTATATTTGGCTCACAGTTTGTAGGTTTCTGTCCATAATCATCTGACTCCAAGGCAGGGTGTGGCAGAAGGACAATAGTTCATAGCAGTGAAAGACAGCCAAAGCAACAAGAGCCATGAGGGATCTAACCTCTTTTTATCCCTTATAATTGTGTGCAGGCTACCTACACTAGCCTGGGTGTAGCGCTCATATCTCCAATATAAACACTAGACAATGAACTAGTCAGAAATTCAAGATTCAGCTGTCTCCAAAAAGCCTGCCCCCATCACCACATGAAGCTTTGAGGGGACATCCAGACACAAATCACAACACTGTCCTGTTTGCGTTTGGATTTCTGTTACATGGAGGATTATTTTTGATCCTTTGGCTTTCAGTTTATGTGTTTGTGTATGCCTGAGGTGAATTTCTTGTAAGCAATACACAGTTGGCTTTTAGTTTTTAGTTTAGTCTGCCAATCCATCTCTTATGATAGGAGAATTAAGATTGTTTACATTGAGAGTTATCATTGAAAGTTACTGACTGACTCCCAATATTGCTTTACTTTTGTGTTGCTGATCTCTTCATTTTTCTTTTTCTTAACTGCTAAGTCTCTTACATATATGTACTCGTGTGTGTGTGTGTGTGTGTCTTGTTAGCCTCATTGTCTTTGTCTAGAATTTTCTTAAGAGCTTTTTGTGCAGTGTTGATTTCATGGTCATGAATATTTTAGGATTCTTTTTGCCATGGAAAGTTTTGACATTTCCATCAGTTCTGAATGATAATTTTGCAGGATACATTAGCCTGCACTGAAATTTGTTTTCTTTAAGGCTTGAAAATGCCACACTAAGTTCTCTTTTGGCCTTTAAGGCCTGTGTTGGGAAATTTGCTGTTATTCTGATAGGTGTGCATTTACAAGTTATTCAATACTTTTCTCTAGTAGCTTTTAAATTGTGCTCTTGTGTTGGCCTTAAGATTTTAACTCCAATAGGTCATGGAGAAGTTCTTTCATGATCATGACTATTTGGGGTTTTATATTCCTTGTTTAACTGCAAGTTGAATTTTTTCCTACTTGAAAAAATTTCTGCTATGATTTTGTTAGATACATTGTTTACACATTTTGTGTGGTCTTCTAAACTTTATTTAACTCCAATAATTCTTTTAAAAATTTATTTTTATTTTATTTTTTATTTTAAAGAGATTAATAGAAGACAAAACAGTAAAAAACAAAAAAAAAAACAATAAAAATGATATAGGATTTAAAAATAATTGATAGAGAATTAACAATGTCACTATACTACATATTGCTATCTTTGAAACATTTTTCTCAAATTGTAAGATGACAAACCAGGAAAAGAGAATGAGCACAAATAAATAGCCTAATGCTATACCTCAAGCTTCTAGAAAAAGAAGAGCAAGTTAAGCTCATAGAAGCTCATAGAGAGAGGAAGTTATAAAGATCATAGCAGAAATGAACACAATTGAGATTGAGAGATAATGTGAATAATTAATGAATCAGAGAATTGGTTCTTTGAAAGGTTAAACAAAATTGATAAACCTCTAGCCAATCTTATCAAAGAAAAGAAAGAAAAACTCAAGTTCATACAACAAAGATACAAAGGGTGAAATTACCTCAGATCCCAGGGAAATTAAGAAGATCATGAATACTTACTTTGAAAACCTTTACTCACATAAGGTGGAAAATACAGAGGAAATGGACATATTCCTAGAAATGTATGAATTACTAAAGCTAAATCAAGAAGATATAACAGTTTTGAATAACTCAATATCAGCTACTGAAATTGAAAATGTGATTTAAAACTAACCAACAAAAAAACACAGGTCCTGCTGGATTTAAAGCTGAATTCTATAAGAAATTTAGGGAAGATTTAACACCAATATTTCTCAAACTTTTCAATGAAATTGAAAGGGAAGCAATTCTCCCCAACTCATTCCTGGAGGCAAGCATTACTATGATATCAAAAACCAGAGAAAGACCCAATCAAGAAGGAAAACTATAGGCCAATCTCCCTAACGAACATTGGTGCAAAGATTCTCAATAAAATATTGGCAAATGGAATGTAGTAAATATTAAGAAGATTATACATCATGGCCAAGTGGGAGTTTTCCCAGGAATGCAGGGATGGTTTAACATATGCAAATCAATAAATGGAATACACCACATCAACAAAGCCAAAGACAAAAAAAATCACATAATCATCTCAGTAGACATAGAAAAAGCTTTTGAACAAGCCCAACACTTCTCTCCAAAAGGTGGGTTTAATGTATCCCACTTCTTTGGATATTTGCATATAGACTTTAGTCATGACAGTTTTAGCAATAAAAATAAAACAGAAAATCACTGCTGTAGGCATTAAATTATGAATTTTAACTAACATTGATAATTTTAAAGTTATTAAAACTTTTAAAGATTATAATAGTTTGAAAGATTTTATGCTGTTGGAAGGAAAACTGGGTATTATGATAATCTGAAAGGTTATTAGTGATGTTTCTATGTTTTTTTCTAGTTTTGGGAAAAGACAAAAGTGATTCAGTTAACCTAATACAATATGGTTGGAATTAGAGAACTATTTCACTGTTTATTACATAAAAAGCATCTGGAGTATATTTGAACTATATGTTGGATTTTAGCTTTATGGATACATTACATTACAGATAAAGTTGAAATATCATTCACTAACTACTCACAGATACAGCTAAGATGACAAAGTAGAGTTGATGATAAGATGGGGTAGGATTCTGGATACATTGAGAGTCAACAAGGTTTCTTGTTGGGATTCAAGAAATAAATAGACTTTAAGGATGATTTCAACAAATTTTTTCATGACCAGTAAGAGAGAAATGGGAATTGATTGAGATGAGGGAGTCTGAGGGTAAAGCAATTTGCTAAGGCAACAGGGGAAGGAAGGATCTGCAGGGTTGATATTACTTTAAAGTTCATTGAAAGTGCACTTTTAAAGTCTGAATTTGACATATCTCTTGGACATCTAATAGGGAGAATTCTGGGCTTGAGATGTGATTTGGGGATCATTTGTCTACCTATATAAGACATTGACAAACATTGATTGAGATATTAAGGAAGAATGTTGTTAGGGAGGGGAACTTGGAAATAAATATTGAGATATGTTCTTGAACTTTAGAGATTGTGGAGAAAGGAGAAGAGCAGTCAGAGAGGTAGGAGGAAATCTAAAAAAGGTTGCCTATTTTGGGAGTCGTTTGAAAACATGGAATTGATCTGTCATGTAAAATGCTAACAGGAAGCAAATGATCTATTGTGTCAAATATTAATAGGAAATGTAAGATAAAGATTGAGACTTGACCACTGGGTTTGGTAAAGTATCAGGAGAATCCAAACCATGGAGATTTAAATTATTTTACAATGTGTTAGACTGTAGTCTAATATAGCAACAAGCCAACAAGTTGTAAAAACTTCAGAGAAATATTAGGCTGAGGAAAAAAGCTGTGTGGTATCATTAAAGTGAGGAGATGAAAATTTCACAAGGAAAAGGTTTACTGTGTGATTCTACAGAGAGGTTCATTAGGATAAGGACTGAGATGTATCTGCTGAGTTTTCCCATGTAGAAGTTGCAGTTGACCAGACTAATGCAGGTTTATTAATGCTGTAGTAGAAACCTGCTTGGAATGGGTTTAATAAGGTATGTGAAGCAGACAGTGAAAGCATGTTGAACTTCTAAAAGTTCTTCTATGAAACAGTGGAAGGGAGAGAAGGGAAGGGTGTTGAAGGCACACTCAGAGATTGTTTAATTGATAGTGGCCGGCAAGGAGATGTTGGAAAGTAAAAGGTGGGAGCATCAGACTGACTCCTTTTGGGTTGGGGAAGTTTTGAGAAAGGACTGGAAGTGATTATTTGGAAAGACAGAATGAATGTTGCAGTCGTAGCAGGATGTGCAGAATCACAATTTTGAAGGAAGAGTAGTTATTGTAAATGACAAGTTCTAGAGTATGACGGGGAGTGGGAGATTGAAAAAGTGTCTAGAAGTGAGGATGTTAAGAAATAAGGGGACAGAATGTTTGTGTCATCTATGTAGGTATCCAGGTCACTAAGAAAGGCAATAGGGGTAAATGGAACAGTGAAAGATAGAAACACAAAAGCTAAATTCTCTGGTGAGATAAGAAGAACCTTAGAGTAATTGAACAAGCAATGATATGATTCAATCACATATTTATGAAAGAAATTGATTTTTTGTATTAATGGGAAGTCAGTCTCAGACCTCTGCACTGAGTTAATCTCTAATTTCCTTTGACTTATTTTTGAGACAGGTTATTCTTTACCCTAGATGGGGTTGAACTTGTGATCCTTTCACTTCCTCCTCACAGAAAGGAATCATGGCTCTTGAGGAGAAATGAGGCCAAAGAAAAAGACAATGAGGAGTAAGAAGGGAACCTTCCCTACTTTCAGGACCACAGAAACTTGGAGTGTTGAGAGACTCTGCTTAAGAGAACAATATGAGAAGGACATTCTCAAAAAATACGAAGTTTCAGTTAGAGGAGATAGAAATAAAGAGAATATACATAGAAGAAGTTTAGGCTACAGAGGATTTTAAAGATGAAATACCACTTTGGTTAATGAGGAAGATGGCTTGGAGTATTCGTAATCTTTGTGATGATTAAGGTGGGTGGGGAGATAGTTCTCTTGGCGGATGAGGGACAGCAGTACAAACAATTACTTCTTTTGAACCTGTTATCTTAGTGTTTGATCGGGGTTTGGAAGAACCAGAGCATTACTCAGTCATGCTGCACCTTGCAGATTATGTTGAGGGACTTGAAATTTCAATAATGAGAAGTCATCAGAAATTTTAAGAAACAGGGTGACATGATTTTATTTTTAATTTCAAAAGATTAAGGTGAGAGCTATCTTTGTTATTCATTTATTGCTATGGTTTAGTGGGAATAATTTGCATTGCAAAACTTTCTTAGCAAATCCACTTTATAACTTGGCTGATATTTGTAGGGAAAATTACATATTCTGGCTAGGGAGATGTATAGATTTTCCAGAGCAATGTAATACAAATGTCTGTTTACAAACCAAGAAGGGGATGACAATCCGAAGAACGATTCAGACAAGTCCCACTTGGCAAGTAAATGAATTTTTTAAGGGTGTCACAGAGCAGTGGACAACATGGTTTGCAGCATATGTTGCCAGCCTCTCTGTGCCACACTGTTTTTTATAGAGTACTAATAAAACAACAAAAGCAGAATCAAAAGCAAGAAGTATACTTTGAAAAGGTGTGTGCTACCAGCCCCTGATTCCCCACCCCATTCTTGTCAGGAAAGTCTGCGAGTCTCAGTAGGCCTTTTCTGATTGCAGTGATGAATGAACTTCTTATGTTGCAGCTTGGCTCAGAGTATCAGCTCTTGGAGGGGCCTGGAGGCCAACTGACATTTAGACAAGGTGGAAGAGAGAGGGGGCACACCTCAAGATGGAATTCTCACTTCAATGGTGTGCTTATCTTTGGCCGATACCTATAGTTCCCCTGAGAAAACTAGAAAACTGTTTTTATAATATATTAAGAAAGGCAACATTAGAGGATTTATTTGTAGATGCCTCTATACTGCTGTTCAAAATATGCTTAAAATGTTGAGAAGAGAAGACTTTGGCCAATCAAAAATCAAGTAGATAGAAAATCTCATTAATAAGTTGGACCTTAAGTAATAAAGACATTATTAATTCATTTAGTCCTTTGCTAAATGAACATTTGCAGCTTACTTGCCTTCAACCCTGGGAACCACAGCCACAGGTCTGCAATTTGGCCACAAGTCTGAGCCTCCTGCCTCCTGCCTCCTGTCCCCATTTAGCTAATGACTGAATCCTTGTTGGAAACTTTTTGGAGGCAATGGTGGCAGCAAATTACTGTTTCTTATGTGCCCTGATTTTTAGGGTTTTAATGTTTCTTCTGAAAGAGAAAAAATAAGAATTCACATTGTTTAGGAGAGCTGGAATGTGAAAAGAAAAAGAATCTAGAGAAAAATTAAGCACCACACCATGAATTAATATGGCTTTTGCATATTTCAGTTCCTAAAGAGATTCATATGCTGAGCCTCCCAACTGAGCTTGCTGAGAGCTTGGACAAGCAGGAGATAGGAGAAAAGCCAAGAGCACTTAGGAATGTGAGGGTAACATCTATTAAAATAAGTTAGAATGGCTGTATGGTTTAATAGTTAAGAATGTAGCCTCCGGTGCTGTATTTGTCTTCTGATTTTCATCCAGGGACTTAGCTTCATGTCCTTGCGTAACTATTTGTCTCTTTAAGTTTTGGTTTTTTGAAACTTATAAAACAATTCAAATAAAGGGTACCTTCTATTTCACTAATTTCAGCTTATAAACCCTCAAATGATCAAAGCTCTTTACTTTAAAAAATTCTATTCTGGATTCCCTCATTCACTGTTTCATCTATTCATCCATCTATCATTCATTCATTCATTCATTCATTCATTCAATAGCTAATTAGGCTTGGTATTTCAGATGGAATGAGATCATAATGCGCTATCCCTGCACCCCTAGACCTTACAGACTGGAGGTGAATATCAACTTTAAGTATACAGCCATTATTGTGATACTGTGCATGAGAAAGCAAAGGATAGAATGAGGGAACGTAACTTAGAGGTCATTCTTTTTATTTCTCTACTTTTGAAATTCCATCTTATCACTCTCTAACATTTTACTGGGAATGCACCACACCCAGATTTCTTATTACCTTACCCCATTTTCTACATTTGCTGAAAATGGCTAAGGTCAACAGGGAAACCTTGTTGATTCATCCTTCATGTTAATGCCTCTAATTAATGTCACGTTTTCAATGACCTAATTGTTAAGACATTAAGTTCCTATGAATTGCACAGATCTATCGATTTTCTGATTACTCATTGTACTTCTTTTGCCCATCAGGTATTGGAAGGATCCTTAAAGCTTATCATTTGAGACTTTTCTTTAGGTAATTTTTATCCATGACCTTTTCGATTCCTGTGCAATCATTTATCATCTACATCACAAGGACTGCTAAATCCATAGATCCAGACCCAAACTCAGATAAATCTTCTCCACACTATTGGCATTCACTGATTGTAGATGAGAATTGATCTTAATTCAAAACTATAATTTTAATCTCCACAACTTTATTCTGACTCCTTTTTTAGACTGAAATGAATGACAATGACATTTATTCAGTTTTTTTGAATTGAAAATTTGTGTTCCCACCCACAATATTTTTTCTGACCATATTTATTTTTATCCATTTTTGCTTTCTTGTTTTATCCTTATTTGTCAAAATCCAATACAACTGATACTCTTTCTGAAAACATTTATTGACCCTATAATTCAGGTTAAGTCACTCAACTGAGTAATTTAACTGCTTTTTCATTTAGAAAATCATATTCATTTCTTTATATTAACAGTTAACAGGTTTTAATTTGTTTCTAGGTTTCACTGAACTGGACTTAAATTCTTTGTTGAGTACCTACCAAGTGTCAGAGATCTTGGTACATAGGAGGAATTTGTTCATTAAGGCTTTAATTCTTAAATTCTTTAAACACTCACAAGTTTTTTGACTGCATCCTTGAGAGCTTGCTTTACCTGTTGATTCCTTAGGGTGTAAATAAAGGGATTCAATAAGGGAGCAATGGTAGTGATGAGCAGAGCTGCTCCCTTGTTAAATGCATTTTCTTCTTTTGCTGAAGGCTTAACATAAAGAAAGAAGCAGCTTCCATAAGAGATGGAGATGACAATCATGTGGGAAGAACAGGTAGAAAAGGCTTTTGTTCTTTGGTGAGCTGAGGGTAGCTTCAGAATAGTTCTGATGATGAATGTATAGGAGAAAATCACCAGTACCAAAGTGGCTAGCAAAGTCACAGATGCCACAAGGAGGACAACTTTCTTTATGAGGCTTGTGTCTGAACAGGAGAGTTCTAGAAGAGGCTTAAAATCACAGAAGTAATGATCCAACTTGTTGGATGCACAAAAGTCCTGCTGACTCATCAGACTAATTGGTGGTATTATAGCCACTAACCCCCCCAGCCAAGAGCAGAGAACCATTTGGATGCAGACTCTGCTGCTCATGATGGTCATGTAATGCAGAGGTTTGCAGATGGCCACATAGCGATCATAGGACATGGCAGCCAGGAGATAAAACTCTGTTGCTCCAAGGAGTATGGCAAAGAAATACTGAGTGAAGCAGCCAGCAAAGCTTATACTCTTGTTCCCTGTTGTGATGCTGACCAGAAGCCTGGGAATAAAAACGTTTGTGAAGGAAATTTCCAAGAAGGAAAAGTTCCGTAGAAAGAAATACATCGGTGTTTGAAGGTGGTAGTCCAACACAGTGAGGATAAGGATGATAGTATTTCCAGTGATGCTGAGTATATAGGTGATGAAAAAAAATGTAAAAATTACTGCCAGAAGTTCAGGAACATCTGTTAGACCCAGAAGGATAAACTCAGTCAGTATCGTTTTATTTTTCATTGTTGGAAAGCTTTTGAGTCTCAACGTGAAAGACAGTAATCAAATATGAGAAAAAAGAGTTACTCTGAAGTGAGCAGGTACACTTTGAGGAGAATAGAAAGAAATGGACCATGAACTTATGCTCTGATGGCATGATCCTGATTAATGACTCATTTTAAAGGAATCAAATGCTTATTTGTCCTATGCAGGAGAGTTCTTGTCATGATGTCTCTCCAAGGTACTCTCCACTGTGCCCACATGAAGAAAGTGCCTGCCACACTGATGTTCAACAAGTTTAAGAAATCAATTAAAAAAGATACGGCTTTAGCCTTCTATATTTTATATATTTTTAGCAAACATGTATATATCTAATGTAAATAAAAGTTTTAAGAGTACTTAACATATATGATATTGTATTTTCTGTTTTATTTTACTGTATCTTAAAGTTTTTGAAACATTGGTTGGAACACACTATATTGATAACATAGTCTCTAATGGATGGCAGTCCACAGTTGTGATTAGGGTTCCAGAACATACATGGAAGATGAGGATTTAGCTGAGGGGTGGAGTGCTTGCCTAGAATGCATGAGGCCCTGGGTTCAATTTCTAGCACAGAAAAACAAATTTAGCTGAAGATGTACCTCAGTGGTAGAGTGCCGTCTTAGTTGTATGAAGCCTTGGAGATCCTCACTGTTACCAAAGTTACACAGTGCCATAGATATCTACTGCTGTGGTTACCAACCTGGAGTCTTCAGAGAGTGGTTGATAATTCACATCTGCATCTGAGATCTTCAGGTGTCACAACCACAGAGAAGTAAATTCAGTGAAGTTGTGCACAGGGCACATACTTCCTCACTTGACTTCCCAAATTCTTAGAGTGAGATTTTAATCCAAAATATTTTTAGAGGTACATGAAAATTATAAGACCTCATAATGATAAAATAGTACAAAATTCATTCCACTTTTACATTGTCGGCCATGATAACCTGATTTGGGTTTCACAGAAACCCACAAAGTTTCAGGGCTTCTCTTGGTAAGGAGTCTTCCAATGGTCTGAGCTCAGTTTAGTTCTTAGTTTAATGAGAATTTGACATCTTTGGTTTTCAATTCATTCAGACTGGAGGTGACTAATAGTTTTTGGGCATGCTGCTTTTGAAAAGCAGAGTCATTAAGAAGAAGGCTAAACCCACTATGAGAAGCAGTGTAAATAGATTTTCCTAATCTAGGAGAAATGAAGCTGATGACCTCAAAAGACAGAACCACACGAACTCCCCTGTTCACCCTGGATTGTACTTCACTCAGAGTAACACAGGTTCCTATGTTCTAAGAAAATGCACTGGGGAATCAATTGTGAAAAAAACAACAACACAAGTTGCCTCAGGGACTTATTTAGAACAGACTAATGAATGTCCTTCGTTGGGAACACAAACAGCTAAGGCAAGAGGGTCCAGAGAGACTATGTTAGAGGTGGTTTAAGGATTAGGAGAGGCAGCAAGAGAGCAATAGGTGCAGAAAAGATGAAAAGTACAAGGTCATTATATTTTCTGTTCCCTGTGGGTAATCATAGCTTGTTTTAGCTATAGATGAGTGCATTAGGTGGAATAATTTGCCCATCATGAAAGTTCTGAAAAGCCACATTTTCTAAACTTCACCTGCATGATGTTAGTTGTCCACTCATGGACTACTAGTTAAAGGCCATAAGCAAGCATGGTGGCACATGTCTGTGATTCCAGCATTCAGGAGGCTGAAGCAGGAGAACCTCCTTAGGAGGTCAGTCTTTACTAGATAGAAGTTTAAGGTCAGCATGGATTACATAGTGAGACCTTGTCTCAAAAAAGGCCATAAGCAAGAGTTTTCACTGTTTTTGAAAGGTAAATGAACAAATTGGAGATAAAATGTAAAAGTAATATATTCACACTGAGCAAGGGAAAGGTCACATATTGTCCCGAGTTACTGATAAGAAATAATTAGCAAATCTCCATATCAGGCAGGAAAGAACTTGTCAAGACACACATATAATAACTAGAAGGCTGCCACATTGCAATATAAAGACATCATCATAGCAATTAATTGTTCAGGCTAATCACTAGCTTATTAATGGAACAAACATCATAAATCCAATGCCACCCTTGGAAATAAATGCATGAATTATGGAAAAAATATACACTGTAAAGATGTCTTACACATGACTTCCCAATATGATTTATTATAATTCTCACAAGGGAAACGCCAAGAGAAGGAACATAGTCAAACCAAATATAACCCAGGAATTAATCCCGTATTTTTAATTTAGAAATTAGTTTTACCTTGACACATAATACTTATAAATATAGATGATGTACCATGTGTTTTGATTTATGTATACATTGGGTAATGCTCAATTTAGGGAAACTGGTGTATATATCTCTTTAAACTTTTGTCCTTTCTATGTGGTAACTTTACATGTATTTTTTTCTGTACTTATTTTGAGATGCTGCATTGCCATAAACTATATTCACCCTGCTGTTTCATAGAATATCAGAACTTGCTCTTCCTGTCAAGTGCTTACTGTAACATTGTGTCTATTGCACAGATACTCCCTATCCTCACTTTGCCTACAGTCTCCAGGCTCTTGTACTCACTACCTCACACTCAGCTTCTTTAGGTCACTTTTTATAAACAAATTCATCTGAGGGTGTATTCATAATTTTGGATTGAGTCTTTGAATTTGGGGAATTTGATTTTTTTCAGTTCTTTAAATGTTCTATATTTAAATCCTTTGAGGGACAACTGGATATAATTTCCCCCCACTATGTGAGGTGTCTTTTCATGGGATTGATGGTTTATTTCTTTGTGCTAAAGATTTTTAATGACGTGAGAGCCCATGTGTTGATACTTTGCAGTCTGGATTTTCCTCATGAAATATCTGCCTATACCTACCTATTTTCTCTTCCAGTAAATTTAGTATTTCTATTTTTTTAAATGTTTGATTTATTTTGTCTTTATTTTTGTGCATGGTGATAGACATGGTTCTAGTTTTAGTCTTCAGCATTTGGAAATCCAGTTTTTCCAGCACCATTTATCTAAGAGCCTAACTTTCTTCCAGTGGACATGTTTGGCTCTTTTATCAAAGATAAGGTGGCTGAGTGTGTTGGGACTGAGTCATTAACATTTGCATTCTGCATTTTGACTTCATAGAACACTGTGCGCCAGTTTCCCAGGCCATGTTATCCTTATATAGCAGCAACAGCAACACTGTCCATTTTCAATGCAACCCCCCTTCCTTACAATGCAAGTTATATGCTGGGAATATAAGTTCACATTGAAATTATACAACTATTTTTCCTTCAATATACTTAAAAAATGAAGTAAAAAGGAATTATTTACAGAAAAATTCCTGACACAAGGTGAAATCATGTGGTTTTTAAAAATTCTGTGCTTGACATGTTTCACTTAATATGTGTTTCAGGTTCACTCATGCTTTCAAAAATGGTAAAACCTTGTGTCTATTTATGAAATGTAAACATATTGCATTTTATTCATTCATCCATTTATTGAAAGACCCTTGTGTTCATTCCATATCCTGCATCCTGAATGTTGTGATAGTTCTGAAAGAAACGTAGGAGTACACGTGTGTTTTTCATGTAATTTCAGTTTCTTTTTGTGTGTCCTGTTAGTAGTAGTGGAACTGTTAGAGCATATGATTTCAGTGTCATTCTGAATTGCACAAGAAACTTCACCTCTGTGAATCTCACTCCCTGTTCTGTAAAGTTGTTATCATAGTGTCCATTAAATAGAATTAGACTCGTTAACTGTGTTGGGCTGTACCTGAAACATAGTATATGTCGCATGAAATTTTCCTTTTTTCTCTTTTCTAGAGAGGGAACTACCATAAAACTGTATTTTGCAATACTACTTTGTTCTTTCAAATGTGTTTGTGTGGAAGAAAGTAAAAATTGTTACTAGAAACCATTTGATTCTGATTGTAAATTCTCTCTGCTTGCTTGAGGAAATGTCTTTACTTGTCTTTAATTCTTCATCTTTGATTCTTCCTAGGAAAAGGGAGGAAGGGATACCTAAGAACAAAATTGAGTTTTCTCATTTGAATTGATGGCTTGAATTAGTGCATCAGTCTCCAGCTACGTCTCTTCTGTAATAGAATCTTGGCAGAACAGAGTCTGCCCAGAATGTATACACACTTTAGGAAAAGAAAAATATCTTCAGATTTGGAGAGTCCTCTGCCATGGAACCTAACATGGAAGACATGAAGGTGGATGTTTGATATCACAAGTTTTACTTCTGCACCTGTAATGTAAGCCTATTTTCATTATTAACTTCATGATCCTAAATTCTCAAATCATTGTTTAATCTTGCTTGGGGTAAAATGGACAAGGAACAACTGTTTCCTTCTGCCTTTTTGTTGACACAAGATATACTGAAACGCTAATCTGTCCTTAAGAGTAGTGAGTGGAAGTATTTGTTAATATTTATTTAGCACTGCTCCTAAATAATGAGAGGTACTACTTCGAATAGTTGGTTGCTTGTTCTGTACTGTGTTGGAGACACTAATACACAGCTTTGGGGACCACAAATTCACAGTGACTGGTTTTGTGTATTTTCCTGTGTTATGGAAGGAAAGATTAGGATTGTTGATACCACCTATCTGGGATTTCCCATTGACTCTTTTAAGCATATGATCATATATGCCTTCTTAAATCATTACAAGATTATACTCAGGTCAAAATACTTCAAACATAAGATTATCTACACCCTCTGGACTAGGAGTCTTTGGATAAATTGTAACCCTTACTAGCCCCACCTATCACTATGTAGAATAAATAAATAATGGCTGTTTTGGGAATGGAGGGAGTCAGAATCAGAAACATTGACTTTCCAGCCATTGTTAAAATATGAGACCTGTCTCTGTTTCTTTTATTTTCATCACAATATTCTAGAGATAGATAATCTGGATTCTTGGCTGACTTTCCAATATTTACAATCAGGACTCTTGGCTGGCTTTTCAATATTGGCAATCATGACTCTTGACCAGCTCCCAAAACATAGCAAAGGCCAATAGGTACTGGTCCTTTACCTAAGCAAGGACTTGGTTGTTTGTCTCATCCTTCTTAACTTTCAATTTTCTGAACTAGAACAATTCTTATTTGAAGAAGTACTTTGGGGGCCACACCCAGTGAACCCCAAGCAGCAAGCAGGGCCCGGAATCCAGTCCCAGGCTCTGACCTCATGCATGGGTTGAAACCCAGTGCACAGGGAAACCTTGGAACTTTGCTCCCAGGTGGTAAGACCCACCCTGTGTCCGAAATCACCTTAAGATGCACTATACCTGTGGGCCTACTAGGGCCATGCCTAGTAAACTATAAGCATCAAGCAGGGCCAGAAATCCAGTCCTCAGCCCTGACAGTACATGGGTTGAATTTCAGTGCATCAGAAAGCCTTAGGTCTTTGCTCCCAGGCAATAAGACCATGCTCTTGTCTGAAATCACCAGAGGACACAGGGAGTCCCTGTGGGCCCAACTGGCCCACACCCAGTGAGTTCCAAGTGCCAAGCAGTTGCCAGCAGCCTTCCCTGGGAGCCAAAAGTGGGCCAGGTGACTCACAGTACACTGAGGAAGCTTTGAAGCATTGCTCTATAGTGCTTGTGTTGGCTGAGGCCCTACAGTGTCCCTATTGTGTGCCTGGAAATAGGTGCAACTCTAGCCTGCACTGAGGAATGCCACATTGCCCTGGGACTGTGGCCAATGCCGAACAGATGCCTGGACCAGGACATCTGCTGGCCCCCTGGGGACACTCCCTACCTCCTGGATCTTATAATGCGGTTGATCTTCAGTTCCTTACCTTTCTCCCAGGACACTGGGCTATAGTAGATTAACTGTGCTAGCTTAAAGGAAGATTCAGTAACTGACTCACCCAAACAGAGCATTTCAGCAGGCTCCAGTCAGTGTGGTAAGTATGCCCCTAAAATAGAGGTGTACAGTGGGTAAATAGGGCCAGCAGTAAAGCTCCCTCCAACTAACTGTAAGACCTTGGTGAGTCTGGCAAGAGTGTGGGTGACCCTTCCTGCACACAGAAAATATCAGAAAGGGTGAGGAGTGCACCAATAAGGACTCCCCCAACTTGGAGAAAATCAAAAGGGCTTATGAAACACACAGGCACACAATAGGGACACTGTAGGGCCTCAGCCAACACAAACACTATAGACAGGGATATTTGGTGACCTGGAATAACCTGAAGATAAAGTAATAGCAGGAACTAAAAGTTGACCTTCATCAATACTACTAGGCTTGTCAACCCGGGAAGAATACAGGACTCACCCAAAAGGCTCTGCAGGAGGAATTTAGGTGACTGGCCCACCTCTTCACTGTGGACCCTAGCAACTGGACAAACGTCAACCTTAAGTTAGGACCCTGAGATACACACTACCAACAGTTGACACTAGTCAGGGTTGAAGGACCAAATATTAACTTAAAAGGGGAAAATGGCAAAATGAAAAAAAAAAAACACAATCTCAAACATCTAGTCCACCAAGTGCAAGTACAGGAGACATTGAAACAGAGGCTTCAAAAGTAGCACTCTGAAAAGATAGTGAGTGAAATAAAAAACAATTCTATGAGGCCATAGAGGAAATCAAATTAGAAGTGCTCTCTCATGTAAACATAGAAATAACAATCTTAGTAAAGGAGTTGCTGAGCACAACTAAAGAAGAAATAGAGGAAAAAGTACAGGAGCATGGGAAACTTATTGAAGCCTTGAAATAACAACATAGAAAACAAGCAGAATTCATGAAACAAACTCAAAGAGACAAAAAGAAATAAAAAAATTCTATCCAAAGCTGGCAAAGCCATGTAAATAAAGCTGAGGATAGAATTTCTGACCTTGAGCACAGGATTGCAATTAGTGATCATGAAAGGACAGAACTTTTAAAAATAACAAAGCAGCATGAAATAACAACCCAGAAGCTTCATGATGATGCCAACAACAACAACAATTTAAGATTAATAGGCATCAGTGAAGATGCAGGAGTCAATGCAAATGACATAACTAAAATATTCACAGAAGTAATAGCAGAACATCTGCAAAACATGGGGAAAAATCTGATATGCAGATAAGTGAGGCATGTAGAACATCAAACATCACAACCAATGTAAGTCTACACCCAGACATATAATAACTCAGATCCCAGACATACAGCATAAAAACAGAATACTAAAAGCTGTTAGAGAAAATACACAACTCACCTATCAAGGAAAAGCCCATTAGAATCACAGCAGACTTTTCAGCACAAACTCTCAAGTCAAGATGAGCTTGGAATGAGGTATTTCAAGCCCAGAAAGAAAACAAATTTCAACCCAGACTGAGGCACCCAGAAAAACTGTCATTCAAACTTAATGAAGAAAGAAAATACTTCCATGACAAAGAACTGAAGAAATTGATGTCCCCAAATCAACCCTAGAAAGAATATTGAAAGACATACTACATAGAGATAAAAATGACCAAATCCCCAGAAAAACAACAGAAAGAAACCATCAGGTTGGACAAGCAATTATACAAGGGGGAAAAGCAGAAAACAAACAACTGGAACATAATGTGGCAAAGTCGATTCACTACATGTCAGTGATATCCATAAATGTAAATGGCTTCAATTCACCTATCAAAAGACATAGGTTGACAGAATGGATCAAGAAACAGGATCCCACAATATGCTGTATACAAGAAACACATCTGACTCAAAAGGAAAATCATAGATTAAAAGTCAAAGGATGGAAAACAGTATTCCATGCAACAGGAACCCAGAAAAAAGCAGGGGTAACTATTCTATTTGCATAGAACATGAACTTCAAATCTAAAAATGATTAAAAGAGATAAAAAATGTAACTACATACTCATTAGTGGAAAAATTCAAGAGGAAGAAGTAACAATCATAAATATATATGCACCAAATACAGGAGCACTCAACTATACAAGACAGATACTAATAGACACAAACCCCAAATACACATGAACATAATCATAACAGGGAACCTTAACAGCCTATTGTCACAATGAGATAGATCAACTAGACAAAAACTCAGCAAAGAAATAATAGAACTCTATCATACCTGTGAGCAATTGGACTTAGTATACATTTACACAGTGTTCCACCCAACCACATCAGAATACACATTCTTCTCAGCTGCACATGGGACATTCTCCAAAATAGACCATATATTATCCCATAAAACATTTGTAAGTATATGCACAGGCATTGAAATTATCCCACGCATGATATCTGGGCATAGGCCACTCAAATTGGAAATTAGTGGCAAAAGAAATAGCAAAACTTGCATAAATAATGGAACTTAAATAATAACCTCTGAACAATCAGTGAGCTGATATTCTAGAAGAAATAAAGAATACCTACAATTCAATGGAAATGCAGAAACGTAATACTGTAATCTGTGGGAGGTGGTGAAAATGGTCATATGGGGGATTGTGTAACAATAAATTTGTGATATCAAGAAAACAGGATGACCACAAACAAAAAACTTAATGCTTTATCTCAAGCTTCTAGAAAAAGAAAAAGTTAAACCCAAAGCTCATAGAAGGGATGATGTTGTAAAGATTAGAGCAGAAATCAAAGCAATGAAACTTAAAAAGCAGTACAAAGAATTAATGAACCAGAAAGCTGTTTTTATGAGAGAATAAACAAAATTGACAAACCTGTAGCTGACCTTATCAAGAAAAAGAAAGAAAAAACCCAAATTTAGGCAATAAGGACTGAAAAGAGAGAAATTACTACAGATCTTATTGAAATTCAAAAGATCATGAATACCTACTTTGAAAATCTCTACTAACACAGATTGGAAAACACAGAGGAAATGGACAGATTTCTAGAAACATATGAACTACCAAAGCTTAACCAAGAAGATATAGGAATTTTGAATAACCCAATATCAGCTATTGAAATTAAAAATGTAATTAAAAACATACCAACAAAGAAAAGCCCAGGTTCTGATGGACTCACAACAGTTCTACAAGAAATTTAGAGATTTATTGCCAATACTCCTTAAACTCTTCAATGAAATTGAAAAGGAGTCAATCCTCCCTAAATCATTCCTGAAGGCAAGTATTACTCGGATACCAAAACCAGAGAAAGACCCAACCAAAAAGGAAAATTACAGGCCAATCTCACTAATGAACATTGATGCAAAGGTTCTCAGTAAAATACTGGCAAATAGAATGTAGCAAATCACCCAGAAGATTATACATCATGACCAAGTGGGATTTATTCTGGTAATGCAGGGATGGTTTAACATATACATATCAATAAATGTAATACAACACATCAACAGAGCTAAAAACGAAAACCACATGGTCATCTCAAATAGATCCAGAAAAAGCTTTCTATAAAGTCCAACATATGTTCAAGATAAAAAACCTTCAGAAATTTGGAATACATGATGTCTATCTCAATCTTATAAAGGCCATCTATAACAAACCAGCAGCCAACATTATAGTATAAGGACAAAAACTGAAAACTTTCACTTTAAGATCAGGAACATGACAAGGATGTCCACTATTACCACTTGTATTAAATATAGCTCTGAAAACACTAGCTAGGGCAATCATATAAAAGAGAAATAAAAGAATAAAGATAGGAATGGAAAGAGTTAAATTATTACTATTTTCAGATGAAATGACACTCTATATAGAAGATCAAGGAGCTCCATTAAAAGACTACTAGGGCTAATAAACAAATTCAGCAGTGTAGTTGGATACTAAATCAACACTCACAAATCAATAGCATTCCCATACACAAACAACTCACTGAGAGAGAAATTATGTAAATATTACCCTTCACAATAGCATCTAAAAAAATAAAATACTTAGGAACCAACCTAAGAATGTAAAATACCTATATGATGAAAATTATGCTACCCTAAAAAAAGACATTGAAGAGGATATTAGAAAATGGAAGAATATTCCTTGATTTTGGCTAGGAAGAACTAACACTGTGAAAATAGCCATATTTTCTAAATTTTTATACAGATTTAACACAATCCCAATCAAAATGCTATTAACATACCTTGCAGATCTAGAGAAAATGCTCCTTAAATTCATTTGTAAACATGAATAGCAAAGGAATTCTGGGCAACAAAGGCAAAGCATGAGACTTCTCAATTCCTGACTTGAAACTTACTACAAAGGCACAGTGAGAAACTCAGCATAGTACTGGCAAAAAAAAAATAAACCTGAGGATCTATGAAACTGATTAGAAGATGCACACACAACTACAAAGACACTCAGCCACCTGGTATCTGACAAAAGGGCTAAACATGTTCACTGGAAGAAGGACAGCCTCTTTAATATTTGGTGTTGGAAAAATTGGCTCTCCACATCCTGAAGACTGAAACTAAGTCCATGCATATCACCGTGCACAAAACTAAAGTCAAAATGGATCAAAGACATAAATATTAAAACAGAAACACTAAATCTACAGGAATACATGGTAGGTAGAAGTCTTGGAGACATAGGTGTAGGCAGAGAATTCATGAATAAAATGCAAACTGTACTGGAAACATTTCACAGAATCAATACCTGGGACCTCATATTATTGAAAAGTTTCTGCACTTCAAAAGAAATCACCAACAGAGTGAAAAGAAAACCCACAGAATGGCAAAGGATTTTAGCCCAAAACCCCTCAGACAAAGGACTTATATTCAGAACATATAAAGAATTGAAAAATACGAAGCCCCCATACTCAAAGACCCTCTCCAAAAATGGGCATCTGAGATGAACACACAGTTTTCAGACAAAGATGCCAAATAAATACATGAAGAAATGATTACCATCACTGGTCAATCAAGAATTGCAAATTAATACAGCATTGAGATTTCACCTCACTCTGGAAAGATTAGCTGCCATCAAGAAATCAACTAATAACAAATGTTGGCAAGGCTGCAGGGAAAAAGGAACACTGCTCCACTGTTGTTGGTAGTGGTGTAGACTGGTGCAAGCACTATGGAAATCAGTATGGAGAATTCTCAGAAGACTAGGATTGGAAGTTCCATTCAACCTCATGGATTGAGAATTCTGCTCATGGATATTTTCCCAGAAAAACTGAAAATGTCATCTCACAGTGATATATGTGCACCCATGTTCATAGCAGCACAATTTGTAATAGCCAAATCTTAGAAATAACCAAGATGCCCATCAACTACAGAGTGGATGAGAGGTGGTATTTTTATACAATGGACTATTACTCAGTTATAAAAAGGATGATCTTTAGGCCTTTATAGGCAAATGGAGACAACTTGAGGTTATTCTCATTAGTGAAATAAATAAGAATCATATTTATAAATATCACATTGTGTTTGTAGTACAGAAAGTAATAAGGACTGTAAGAGTAATAAAACCCAAAATGTGTGATTGGTATTGGAAAAAAGATAGGAAAAGAAAGTGCTCTAAAGGATATAACTTCATGTATGTTTAAATGTGTAAGATTGGTAGCCATATTACTAAATTTTTGTTGGATCATTGAACAGAATTGTCACTTTAAATCTTCACTTTGTATGCTTTACTTTTGTGACTTGCACAACTATTTCTAAGAGGGCAATATGTATTTTATCAACTAGTGATTTCTTACTATTTTTTGAAGTTATGTATTATTTCTACCTTTTTCTGTTTTTTCTTTATAATTTTTTAATAAAGGATTTTATTTAAAGAGAAAAAAGCAAAACAGAAAAAAAGGGTAAAATACAGAATTTCAAAAAAACAGTAAGAAATCACTAGTTGATAGATTACATATTGTCATCTTAGAAGTCGCTGTTCAAGTTAAAAAATTAAAGCATACAAAGTGGACATTTAAACTGTAATACTGCAAACAGTTCTGTTCAATGATCCAACAAAAACAGTAATATGGTTATCTGTTTTACACACTGAAACATACATGCAGTTATATCCTTTAGAGCACTTTCTTTTCCTCTCTTTTTTATAATAACAATAACACATTTTAGTTTTATTACTCCTACCATTCTTATTACTTTGTTTGAAGAGAATAAAACCAAATGTGACAAATCAAAATGGAGTCAGTTGAAACAAGAATAGACATAGTATATGATGTCAAAACAAAGTACAAGGTGATTAACAATGGCTACTATAATGCCTCTTGCTATCTTCAAAAGAATTGCCCATATCTTAAAGAAGGTTAGATTAAACATACCAAAACAGAACAAAGCAGATCGTAAGGAAACAATTTTAAGAAACACTGTTTTAAAAGCAGGTCCACTGGAGATCTTCACTGTCTGTCTTACTGTCTCTAGTTTTCTTCCAAATAGTTTTCCCCATCTTCACACATAGTAAACACATACTGAATATTATAGAACTAATCTGATCATAACAGGGTAATGAAAGCTTTTTAGGTCTTCAAGACCTGACATTGGGGAAGTCAATAGTGACTGCCATAATGTCCCTCATTCTCTTCATAGTAGCTGTCCTTATGTTTACATATGCTGAAACTGAACATAAGAGACAAGACTAGTATCACTCTGAATAGTGAATAATAGTTTTTCTAGATTTTATATCATAATGTTACAAAATTAGCACTGGGTTTCTTAGTGTCTCTTCTTCTTCAGAGTATCTGTTCATTATATCATGCATTTTATAATCTGTTTCTATAAACTGTTTAGAAATTCTCCCCATGTGTGAATCTCTACATATCTATCTTTTCTGTATTATAGGGAAAAACAGATCATAACAAAACAAAAAACCAAATTCTTAGAAAAACATGAAATAAAAAAGACATATAAAACCACATTATTAGGTGATCTACAGTAGTTATTATGCTTTCTCTTGTTATTTTCAATAGAGTTGTCCACATCTCAGACATATAATTGAACATAGCATTACATAGTTATTTTAATAAAAACACAACTTTGGAGACATTGTAGGACTTCAAAAACAGTTAATAATCAAACCAGAATGGGTATGTTATTACATCTTGTCATCTGCAGAGTGGTTGCCTCTACTCTTAGACTTGATATTATCAAGCATACCAAGTTTGAATAAAATCAGTCAAGGCAAAACAGCAGTTTAACAAACCAGCTTCAAATAAGATCAGTCATGGTAAGACAATGTAAGTAATACACGTCTTCATTTTAAGTTGATAGGAAATTAAGGATAATTACCATGGTATAGCTTGCTATTTGGGGGATGGCTATCTATGCCCTCAAATCTAGTATGAGTAGACTGATCCAAACAAAATAAAACCAAACTAAGCAGAGTGATAAGATTACTGTGGCTTTTAAATCCTGATACACTATTAACAATGTTCTCTGCCTTCCTGTTTTAGGCAGTTCCTCACCTTTCCCTTTCTCAGGATGCTTTGTACATTTTGGGTTCCACTAACTCCTTTAGTTTTTAGATTAAGGGGGCAACCCGTTATCTAAGTGGTGTTAAACCTTTTTTACTCCTGAGCTTGATCTTGAGCTGTACTCTTTTACTTACCAAAGTCACAAGGTTTTCCTTCCTCCTAGCTTTGTTGTTCTACACTGCACAAAAGTGTCATAACTTTCCAACCTATCTGCGACTGCTGGAGGATTGTCCCTATTTGTCTCTGGTTCCCTGTCGCTTAGAGATTCCTTTTCTCATCTTTGACTTTCAGTTTATTAAGCCTCCTTGAGGTTGAGTATATTTCCTATTCAGAGCATCTCGATGGATCCTGCTTCCTAATCTACTCTGCCTTTGTTTTTGTTAGTGCATCAAGGCTATGTATGTTAAAAATTATAGCCCACTTTCTCTGCCTCAGCTCTGCTATTCTATTTTTCTGCTATTATTTGTCTATTTTTTTCCTTCATTCTACCGTCCTCCTTGTTCACTGAGGCCTTTCTGCCACTGTTGCTGGAATCCTGGTATTTTCTCTCTCTCTCTCTCTCTCTCTCTCTCTCTCTCTCTGTCTCTCTCTCTGTCTCTCTCTGTCTCTCTCTCGCTCATCCCCTTCAATATTTTCTGTAGGGTTGGGTTTGTGACCATGAACTCCCACAGTTCCTCTTTGTCTTGGAAATATCTTGTTTCTCCATTAATTTTGTGAGAGAGGTTTTCAGGGTACATTAATCTTGGTTGGAGTTTATTTTCTTTCAGGGCTTGGACTATTTCCACCCAGGCTCTTCTCGATTTAATAGTTTGTGTTGATAAGTCTGTCATTATTTTGATGATTTTTCCTTTGTAGGTGATTTGCTTCTTTTCTCTGGCCATTTAAAATATTTTGTTCTTGTGGTGGATTTCTGGAATCTTGATTATTATATGTCTCTGTGTAGATCTGTTTTGGTTGTAGTTGGCAGGAGTTCTGTATGCCTCATTAGAATTTCAGTTTGAAGTTTATCTATGATGTCACAAAGGTATTTCTTTATGTTCATTGGTTCTGTGTTCAGTATTGCATGTTTGCTGCCCTTAATCTCTTCTGTTTTTACCTCTCCTGCACTTATTTTCCCTGAGTCAGTGGCTGGAAGCTTTTTCTTGTTTCTGTCTCTTGTCATGTTTCTGGTTTCTTTCAGACAGGTGTGTGGTGGAGGTCTCAGGCCCTTTCCGTATTGCTTATATTTTTTTCTGAAGCATGTTGGCTAGGTAATTGCTGACTTCTCCAGGTTACTGTTGCTCTGTGAGATGCACACAGGATGATGTGGGCTGGCCCTTCTCCTCTGAGTGAGCCAACCAGTGAGTGCCTTCAGCACATTAGTCTGTGCTGTATGGATGTCACAGGTTAGGGATAGTTTCACCCCTGGCTATTGGGTCCTGACCAGGGGCATGCCCCAGCCCAAGCTGATCCCACCATTCTTCTTTGGGCCAGAGTCAATCAACTGATGCCACTGCAATTCCCGCTTCAGGCCCATCCTACCCAATTCCAATATGTCATCCAGTTTTGGTCACTCCCTCCATGGGACCAAATTCCTAGCACTCACCACAGGTTAGTGCAGCTCTCCACGTTGGTTCCACTTTCCATTGCACTGCATCCTCCTGCCAAGGGCTTTGGGGCTCACCAACCCCTGAGTTTGGTGCTTCTGTGACTTCAGCATAACCATGAGTCATCTGACTCCAAGGCATGTCCAGCACAGTGGGAGACCAGCTCCTGTGAGAGTGTGGCTGGTTCCAGCCTTTTGTCCATGTTTTTCCTTCCTTCCTTTTTTTTTCTTTTTCTTTTTCCTCAGTTTCTTCCTGGGTCATAAGAATCCCTCTCCTTTCATTTAGTCTTCTCCATGGTGTTAAATTCTAGTGTCTGAATTATTTTTCTCAGAGAGGCTCTCTATCCTTCTACCTGTCAATCCCTCATTTTCCTTGAGACTCATATTTATCCCTCTTGTATGATTGCTCTGGCTAATATTCCAGAACTACATTGAATAGGAGTGGTGATAGTAGACAACATTGTCGTGTTCCTGATTTTAGAGTTAAGGCTTTCATTTTTTTGTCCATTTAGTATAATGTTGGCTGCTAGTTTGTCATAGATGGCCTTTATGAGATCGAGGTACCTTCTGGTTGTTTTGAGTATCTGTAGGATTTTTATAATGAAAAGATGTTGGACTTTATCAAGAGCTTTTTCTGCATCTATTGAGATGATCATGTGATTTTTATTTTTGGCTCTGTTCATGTGGTGTATTACATTTATTGATTTGCATGTGTTGAACCATCTCTGCATTCCTGGAATAAATACCACTTGGTGAATAATCTTCTTGATCATTTGCTGAACTCTATTTGCCAATATTTTATTGAGAATTTTTGCATCTATGTTTATTATTGAGATTGGTCTATAGTTCTTTTTGGTATGGTCTTTCTCTGGTTTTGGTATCAGAGTAAGATTTGCCTCCCAGAATAAGTTAGGAAGGACTGCTTCTCCTTTAATGTCATTGAAGAGTTTAGGGAGTATTGGCATTAAATCTTCTCTAAATTTCTTATAGAATTCAGCCATGAATCCATCAGGACCTGGGCTTTTCTTTGTTGGTAAGTTTTTAGTCACATTTTTCATTTCAATAGCTGATAATTGGGTTGTTCAAAATTGCTATATCTTCTTTTGAGCTTTGGTAGTTCATATGTTCCTAGGAATCTGTCCATTTCCTCTGTGTTTTCCACCCTATGTGAGTAGAGATTTTCAAAGTAGGTGTTCATGATCTTTTGAATTTCCATGGAATCTGTAGTAATTTTCTTCTTTTCAGTCCTCAATGGGTGGATTTGGTTTTTCTTTCTTTTTCTTGATAAGGTTGGCCAGGGGTTTATCAATTTTGTTTATTCTCTCAGAAAACCAGCTCTTTGATTCATTAATTCTTTGTATTTTTCTTTTAGTTTCAATTGCATTAATTTCTGCTCTAATTTTGATAATTTCCTATCTTGTATGAACTTTGGGTTTGACTTGCTCTTCCTTTTCTAGAAGTTTGATATGTAGCATTAGGTTATTTATTTGTATTCATTGCATTTTCTTGATGTGACTATTTATTGGTATGTATTTGACTCTTAAGACTGCTTTCATTAAATCCGATGCATTACAGTATGTTTTATCTGCATTTTCACTGTATTGTAGGTACTGTTTTATTTCTTCTTTAAGGTCACCTGTAATTCACTGGTTATCCAGAAGGTTGTTATTTAATTTCTATATATTTATGCAAGTTTTGTAGGTTTTTTGCCATTGATTTCTAATTTTAGTGCACTATGATCACATATTATGCATTTAGTTAATAATGCTTTATAGGTTAATATATAATCTATTTTGGAGAATGTACCACGTGCAGAAGAATGAGTATTCTCACATGGTTGGGTGGAACACTAAACATTCACTAAATCCATTTGCTCAAAGATATAATTCAGTTCTGTTTTTACCTATCAATCTTATGTTTTTTCTTTGCATCATCTTACAGTTGTTGAATTGTTATTTCTGGATTCTTTGTTATCTTTAAGAGATCTTTATTTTCCTGTTCACTAGGTGCAATCTTGTCTTCAAGGTCTGAAATTCTATCTTCACTTTCATTGAGGCTGCTTTTACAGCTTTCATTGGAAGTTTTGATTTCCTATATATCTCTGTGCATCTGCTTTGTGTATTCTGTTTGTTTCTTATATTGCTCATCTAGGGATTCTATCTTTTTGTTTAGTTCCTCCAATTTTTAAACTGTGTTTTCATTAGGTATGTTCAGCTTCTCTTTCATTTTTTTAATCATTTCTTCTTTTACCTGTTAGATTATTTCTAGTTTGAATACCTTTGAAGCTTCCTGGAGTTGCTTGTTTATTTCAGTTGCTTTTATGCCCAATATTTGATGTGTACAGTATATATTTTCTTCTATATACATCACTCTTAAGGTTTCTTTGGATGGGCTTGAGGTTTGAGATTGTAATTTGGCCTTTCATTTTGTCATTTTCCTATATTTCTGTGTTCAAGTGTTTCAAGTGTTATTTGAAAGCTTCCTCAGGGTCTGTTGGAAATCTACGTGTATGCCTGCAGCTCCTGGGACTCTGGCACCCAGTTTTCCCCAGCTGTTGGGCCTCTGGAACTGGTGGCGCTCGCCTGCTTGCTTAGGACTCCACAGTCCCAAATAAGCTGGGCTCCCAGGAAAGTGGGCACCTGCCTGCTTGCCTAGAACTCCACAGTTTTCGAAGCACAGCCCAAACAGGGAGGTGGATGCAGCTGCCTCAGACCCAACTAGCTGTTCCAGTGCACCCAGAAAGCTTGAGGGCCCCAAACAAGCTGGGCTTGGGGAAAAGTGCACGGGGCACTTACATCAGGACTTTGGGCCTCTGGAACCAGTGTCGCTTGCCTGCTTGCTTAGAACTCCACAGTCCTCCAAGCACACGGGGAGGCGAATGCAGATGCACCAGACCCGCCTAGCTGTTCCACTGCACCCAGATGGTGTGAGGGTCCCAAACAAGCTGGGCTCTGGGGAAAGTGGGCACCTGCCTGCTTGCATAGAACTCCACAGTTCTCCAAGCACAGCCAGAATGGTGAGGCAGATACAGGCTCCTATTTCTGTCTTTTCGTAAGACATTATCACTAATTTGATTGCCTCTATAGCCTCATGCATTTGTTTTTACTTCATTTGCTATCTTTTCAGAGATTCTGGTGTATCCTTTTAAAGTCCTCTATTTCAATGTCACCTGTATTTACTCTTGATGGACTAGATGTTTGAGATTGCATTTTGCCTTTTCATTTTGTCATTTTCACATTTTGGGTAAATATTTTGTCTTTCAATCTCGACAGTCTCAACTTTCTGTAGTGTGAATTTTAGGGTCCTACTGTGTGGTTGATGTTTGTCCAGTTGCTGGTTACTACAGTGTAGAAGAGAGCCAGTCACCTGAATTCTACCTACAGGGCCTGTTGGTTGAGTCCTATATTCTTTCTGGGCTAACTAGCTAGAAGTATTGATGTAGGTCAACTCTGAGTTCATGCTGTTACTATGTCTTCAGGTTGTTGCAGAAATATTTTTCTCTAATTTTTATTGCTCTTCATTTCTTGGAAGTTTTGTACTCTAAAGTTCTGTTTGCATGTTATAGCTGGGGTCCTACTGTGTCACTGAGTGTCTCATAAGGTCTTTTAATTTTCTCCAAGTTGGTGGAGGCCTTATTGGTGCACTCCTCAACCTGTCTGATGTTCTCTGTATGGAGGAGGGGATTACCCATTCCCTTGCCAGGTTCCTCTAGATCTTACAATTGGAGGGAGTTTTACTTTTGAACCTATATACTCACTGCAGACCTCTGTTTTAGGGGCAAACTCACCACACTGACTGGAGCCTGCTGAGGTATTGTTTTGGTGAGGGCTTTCTGAGTCTCCCATCCAGCCAGCATGGTAATTCACTGTAGTCCAAGTTTCTTGGAGAAGGGATTGGATCCAAAGATTAACTGCAGTACTAGGTCTAGGAGGTGGGTGGCTACCCCAAGGGAAGGGCCCATGGCAACAGTCTGAGGTGTCTCAGTTGTGCTGCAGGTGTCCCAGGTGTTCCCATGGTGGGGCAAGTCCAGTGGTGGCAGTCTGAGGTGGCTAGATTGTGCCGGGGCATCCCAGGTGTTCAATGCCAAGGGGTGGGCCCAGCAGCTGCAGTCTTAGGTGACCTAGGCCTCCTGGGCAGCCTACATGTTCCTGCAGTGGAGTGGGTCCAGTGGTGGCAGTGCCTGGTGGCTAGGTCATGCTGGAGTGGCTCTGGTGTTCCTGTGGAAAGGCAGGCCCAGCAGTCAGAGGCAGCTACGTCATGCTGGGGTGTCCCAGGTGTTCACAGATGAGGGCAAGAAATATTTTCCTCTAATTTTTACTGCTCTTCATTTCTTGGAATTTTTGTACTCTAACATTCTCTTTGCATGTCATAGGATTGTCAAAGCCACAGGTGATTTCTTGGTTATTAGAAGGGAGTGACTATCTTCATTTTTTGTGTTTTTACACATTTCTCTGCACCATCTCATGGCATCACTGCTTAAATACAACTATTGTTAAGCAAAGTAAGATTGACATTGTGGGAAAGATCTTGATCCAGAAGTTCCTGGGTTAAAATTTACCTTTTGAGCTCTATCTATGCAGGCGGCAGTTTCTCTACTCCTACTTATCACTTTTTATGATGCAAACATTTTAAGTGTACTTGTTGATCTGAAATGTATAAAAAGCTATTAAGAATACTCATTACTCTGTCCAATAGATCTGAAAAGAAATCTCATTCTTCCTGTCTGTCCATAGGTTTGTTCCCTTAGACCAACACCTCTTTGGCATGCTCCACTCTCTCATAACCAGCATCTTATTTTGTGCTTCTGTGATTTCTATTTTTTTTTTAAAACAGGGTTGCACTATGTACTTCAGGCTGGCCTTGAGCTCATTTTGTAGGTCAAACTGGTCTCGAACTCACAACAATCTATTGTTTTAGATTCTATGTATGAGAACATGCAGCATTTGTCTTTCTGGGTCTGCCTTATTTTACTTAATGTAGAGTTCCACAGTTTCATAGACATTGTCACAAATGATGTAATTGCTCTTACTGAGTGCAGAACATTTTCTGTGGTGTGTGTATATAGAACATTTTCTTCATTCATTTATCTATGGTGGACACAGGTTGAATCTATAACTTGGCTATTGCAAGAGTGCTGCAATGAATGCAGGTGTACAAGGTTTACTTTAGCACATTGGTTTTGTATCTTTTTTAAAAAATAAGTTTATTGGTACATTTATATATACATAATGATCATACTCATCATAGGAAAGTTGTACTTGGATATTAAACATTTTGATTCATATTTTAAATGCAATCCCTTCTCCCCATCAACTCATCTTTTCCTCCCTATTTACAAAGCTTTGTTTTCATTTTAACCTTTTTCCTTTTAATTGTTTTTTCTTTTTCCCTTCCTTCCTTTTCCCATTTACCCATCCTATTTCTTTTATCCTTTTGAACAATTTCTTTTCATTTCACAATATCTATCATACATTTTGGCCCTTATTTATTCAGTTTTTCTCATTAGGGAAACAATGTGATATTTACAGATGTGAGCTGATTTATTTCACTTATAAGTATGGTCTCAAGGTGCATCTATTTACCTAGAAATACCTCAAATTTCCTTTTAATGGCAGAATAGCACTCCATTGTGCAAAAAAAAAAAAACCCCACATTATCTTTATCCATTCCTTAGTTGATGGGCATTTCTAAGATTTAGCTGTTACAAATTATGCTACAATAAACTTGGGTGTGCATATATCACTCTGTGTGTTGTTTTTGATTCTTTTGGGAAGATACCCAGAAGGGGAATAGCTGGGTCAAATGGGATCTCTGATCCTAGTTTTTGAGGAATCTTCATAATCATATCCTTGGCGATTGTACAAGCCTACATTTTTGTCAATAGTGGAGAAAAATTTCTTTTTCCCTATAGCTTTACTGGTATTTTCTATTGGTTGATTTCTTGATTATAACCATTCTTTTTGGAGTGAGATGGAATCTGTTGTTTAATTTTCATTTCTCCAATAACCAGTTATTTTGAACTTTTTTTTGCTTATATATAAGTATATCTAGGTCTTATGATAATTCTACTTTTAGTTTTCCATGGAAAGTCCAGATTGCTTTCTACAATGGATGTGCTAATTTACATTCCTAAAAAATAGCGTGCAACTGTTGAATTATCTTTGCATCCTCACCAAAGTTTTTCTTTCTTTCTATCTTTCTTTCTTTCTTCTTTTTTGGTATCAGGGTACTAACAGTTATGCAATAGTACCTCATTTTGGATTTATTTTGCATTTTTCCAATAATGAGGGCTGTGGAGCATTTCTTCATATACCTACTAGTCATTTGTATGGCTTACTTTGAGAAATGTCTACTCATGTCCTTTACTCATTTTTAATTAGATTATTAGTTTTTCCATTATTGAAGCCTGATATAAGCCTCTTTGTTTCTTTTTCTTAGCCATTTTCAGAAATCTCAGATATGTCTGTTTCCTCAATAATATTTTCTTTATGATTATTCTCCATTTTGTTTGGTTTCACTGTCCTGTGTAGGTTTCTAAAGGACAATTGAGCCCTCCAAAAATCTGCTATCATTTATGGAAAACTACTTGTAGGTTCTTTGTTGGAGGAGAAGGCTTGTGTTCCATATTCTGCTATGTTATCTTTTAAATGTAAATTATTTTTTTATTTAAAAGAGAAAAGCATAGAAAAGAAAAACAGAAAGAGACAAATAACAACAACAAAACCCCAAAATAATAACAATATAGGCTTTCAAAGCAATATGATAGAAATTTAACAATGGTTGTTATATTGCATATTGTTGCCTTCAAAAGAGTCACTTTGATTACCAGATATGGACATGCAAAATTGATCTGATCATATGAGCATTAACTATTCTTTTCCAAGAACTAATGGAACTAGTAGCACAGTCATCTTAGCTAATTTATGTATAGACATATGAATTTATATATTTTTCCTTTTCCTTTCCCCATAAGGGTGTTGCCTTCACCGCTATGATGCGCATGTTTTCTAAACTTTTAGCTCTGGTTGAGGATACAGATTTTCTTTTTTCTTTGACCTTTACCTTTTAAAATGACATTTTATATGGTTGTATGAATTATATTATCATTTTACTGTTTCATATGATCTAAATCATTATTTTAAGGGTTATGTATTCTCTTATTTTCTTTAAAAACTTGTTTCCAACTAGAAGTTAGACTCTTGGAAAAGGGAAAGGAGATGAAGGAGAGGACAAGACAAGGCAAAAGAGTAAAATATCATTGTGAAAATGATCATGATTTGCTGTATACATGTGTCGGTTTCTACAAATGATCATCATCACTATTCTGTATTATAAACATGCACCAATTTAAAATCTTATTTACAAATGTATTGGGGGGTGTACACTGAGGGGAAGTACACGATACTCTTCTATGTAGAGTATTACGCCTTCTGCAAATAATGATAATTTAACTTTTTTCTTTTCTTTCTTTTATTATTATTGGCTAATTACTCTGGTTAATGTTTTCAGAACTATACTGAATGGAAGTGGTGAAAATGTGCAACGTTTTCCAGTTGCTTCACTCTAGTGAGTTAACTAATGGTCAACTTGTAACATCCAGCTGAGCTGCATCAGCATGGTTCTCAGCGTGGAAGGCCCACCTGAGGATTGTTGCTAACAGCATGGAAGGAGGACTGGAGGGTAAGATGGTATGCTATTGATTCTCCTGGAGAAGCTTGTCATGCTGCTTTTCCTGATATGAATTCAGCTGTTCTCCTTGGAGGAACTTTCATCCTAGCTGTTGCTGAAGATGGCTGTGGTTATCTCTGGAGGAGCTCTGGTCCTTACCTTACCAGCCACTTCTTGGTCTTAGTGAAGATTCCTCAGACTGCTGGCACAGATCCTTTCTCCTGCTGGCACAGATCCTTTCTCCTGCTGGCACAAAATTTCTAGCTTCCACTGCTAAGCTTTGGACCTTCCCACTGCAGATCCTTGATATAAACTTGCATGAGACATTGTTGTGGACTTTAGGACTCTAGCTGGACTCATGGAAGATATTTCCATGGGCTCTATGTCTTCAGCTAGATTTATGCAGAACATTGTGATGGAATCCAGGCCCTCAGCTGAATTCTTGTGGTCTCCAGTGTGTGGGCAGATCTCCTGCATTCTTTCACATTGACCTTTTGGGTGAATATTATAAAATAATCCTATACATTATGTGTCCTGTATTAAATCTATTTTCTTACAAACCCTGACTGCAAAATCCATCAAAGAACTAGATCTATTTAATTTTTTTAATTTTAGAGAGTATAACACAAAATAAAAACAATCAAAACAAACCAATGAAAGAGATACAGGACTTCAAAACATTACAATATCAACAGTAGTTACCCTAATGCCTTTCGATATATTCAAAATAGCTGCAGATAATTTTGGACATAGTAGAAATCAAACAGAATAGAATACAATAGAATTAATAAAAACAAAACAATGAATGTGATAAAGGATTTCAAAACAAGCCAATAGTAAATCCAAAATTGCTACCATAATTATCTGCTATCTTTGATATAGCTGCTTCTTCCATTGAACTTAACATAATCAAACAAAACAAAAGAGAATACAACCCAACCCAACAAAGAAATGGAGATGATATAGGACTTCAAAACAAGATCATAGAAAATCAACAGTGGCTACAACACTCAGAAGGAGATCTCTAGATGCCACACTGCATACTGCTATCCTCTGAATCTATGATCAGACCACTAGCCCTAGATCTACAATGTTAGTGTAAGTAAACACCAAAGCATTAGAGGCATCCAATCACAGTTCACCTTGATAGCTATCATCACAGCTTGTGTTTCTCCAGATAAGCCAGTCACTTATGGGGGGTTGATTGGCATTTCTTGTTTGCTAGCTAGTGTACTGGAAAGGGCTAGGGTTTGGCTACTCCTGATTTGGCAACAGTCCACACATGGCACTGGTTCCCAGACTGGGCTTGCTTACTTATGTGACCTTGCACTCTCTTCCCCAGGTTTGTAAAGGCACTAACTCATGGGGAGAGGTTTGAATGTAGCTATTCCTGGTTTAATGGTGGCCTGTGCATAGCCATGCATAGCTGGTTACAAAGTCAACAACTCAAAATCAATACCCTTCTTGTACACAAATAAGAAACAGAAATTAGGAAAACCAGTCCTTCCACAATAGCATTAAGGAAAATGGAATACTTAGGGATCAGTCTAACAAAGTAAATAAAAGACCTTTACATTGAAAACTAGAGTACTCTGAAAAAGGAGAGGGAAGATGATATCATAAAATGGAAGGATTTCCCTTGCTTTTTTTGTAGGAAGCCTCAATAAAGTGAAGATGAGCAAACTTTCAAAATTACTATACAGGTTTAATGCAATCTCCATCAAAATACCTAGAGCATATTTCACAGAATTGGAAAAAAGAATCCCAAAATTTATTTAAATAAGAGACCTAGAACAGCAAAAGCATTTCTGGGCAGTAAGGCAAGGTGAGTGATACTGCAATCCCTGATCCTAATTATAGTACAGAGCTACTGTGATAAAAACAGCATGGTACTGGCAACCTCCCCCCCCCCCCAAAACTGAACCAAAACAAAACAGACCTGAAGATGAATGGAAGAGACTGGAAGATGTGGAAACCACTCCAAACACACACAACCATTTTATCTTTGACAGAGGAGCCAAAGTGAGAGAAAGCCTCTTTAATAAATGATGCTGGAGAAATTGACTTTCCAATGCCAAAGATTAAAATTAGAACCACATCTATCATCATGCACTAAACTAAAACCAAAATGGATCAAAAGTCTAAATATTGAAACAAAAACACTAAATATACTGGAAGAAAGAAAGGAGAATATGTGTAGGCAAAGACTTTATGAATAAAACCCTGATTGCACAGGAAATATTGAAGAGAATGAGCAAGTGGGGATCTACAAAGCTTTTCCTCAATAAAGGAGAACATCAAAAGAATGAAGAGACAACCTACAGAGTTGTACAAATTTTGCTAGTTGTTCTTCAGACAAAAGACTAATATCTAGACAATATCAAGAACAAAATATAATTTCCAAATTTAAAGACTCAATCCAAAATTGGGCATTCAAGATAGATACAAACTTCTCATATAAATAAATACAAATGGTGAATAAATATTTGAAAACCATTGAACATTGTTCTCATTCAAGGGATGCAATTCACTAAGATTCCATCTCACTCCAGAAAGAATAGGTATCTTGAAGAAATCATCTATTAACAAATGCTAGAGGGACTGTGGGTAAAATCTCACTGTCAGTGGCAGTATAGTGTAGTGCAACCATTGTAGAAATTAGCATGGAACTTTCTCAAAAACTAAAACTAGAGATTATATTTGATTCATGTATTCTTTGTATCTTCTCCAGTGTGTTAAAAGCACACTACAGTGATACATGTGCAGCCATGATTATAGCAGTACAGTTTATAATAGCTTCTTCTTGGAAACCACCCAAATGCCCATCCATGGATGAGTGTATAAAGAGAATGTGGCCTATTTTTATACAATAGTGTAAGAGATTATGTGTTTTAAAGAAATTTATACTTGTTCAAAATTCTATCATATATTGTCCAGCACAATTTTGTTGCCTTCTTATGGAGGACTATTCTTCAGATAAATTGTGAGGTTTGTTTCAGAGCACATCATCCCAGTGTATCCTCAGCTGTGCTCCCTGGTGAAGCATATGAATAGATACTTAAGCCTGGATTTGTGACCTTCTGGGTAAATTTATAGAAATTGATGAAGATTACATCAAATTTCAGAGCTTATTATTAAGAATTGTAATTAACCATCTCTTCACTATGCTTTACTTGGGTACTTTAAATTTTTTTCTTTTGAATTTTTTTTATTAAATTCTTCACAAAAATTGTTATAGGGAAGACTACTCTAGGTTTGGAATCCATAATTTACATGCTCTAGAACCAGAAAGGAGAGATAATGGAATAATGATCAAATGTGCATGTGTGGCAAGTTATTTCATCCTCATTTTCATAATCTCTTCACCCTGACACTACTCTGATATGTCCTGATATTGGGTAACTAAATCTGTTTCATGTCTACAGTAGTGAGGGAGAAATAAAACTCGCCAACTCATATATATTGAATATTCTCATAGCTCAGCCTTAGAATAATTTCTTTTGCTTTTCTATTATTGAGATTATATTTCAAACATGTAAAGTCATTTTAGAACAGTTCTAGAAGAGTATGACTTGTAGTTTTTGCACAAGATCATTTAAAAGGTGATATTTTCCTTCTTAAATCATTTCTGAATGTTATAAATACAAAGTCTGAGTGAAGACCTGCCTAGTGATCTTAAATTGTGACTTGGGTAAAAAAAAACCCTCCCTTTATCCTATAGTATCTTCATATATCCCTGTTCCTCACAGCTACAGAGGTGCACATGGTTGATGTCAACCTGTGTTGGTTAATTTTCTTTCATTGCTGAGGCAAAATAGTTGATGCTGAAAATGAAAGAAGGAAAAGTTTGTCCAGCTTACAGTTTGGGACAGTCTCACTTCATATACAGCTGGCTCCAAGGCAGGGTGACATGGCTACGTGGCAACCATTCATGGCAACTACAAGCAGCAAGAACAAAAAGGGAAGAGCATGCCTCCTCCTCTTCCTCATATTGTATGCTGGCTACCTGTCCCTGGGTGGGAGCAGCACTCTCATTGCTAATTCCAGTGCTAGACAATGTTCCAATCTCAAATGCTAGACTCAGCCACCTTTGAAAGATCTGCACCTCATGACTGCATGAGGCTTCAGGAGGACATTAAAACACAAACCATAACATTCCACCCCTAGATCCCCAAAGACTCATGCACATCCTTTATGAAAAAGACATTTAGTCCATCTCCAAAGAATTGCCAAAGTCTTAACAGTAGCATCATTGCTGAAAAGTCCAAGTCCCAAGTTTCCTAAGATCTAAGGCAAACTCTTAGCTGTGAGTTTCTGGACAAATGAAAATTTAAACACTTCCAATATTCAATGGCATGGGATAAACATTACCATTCAAAAAGGTACAAATGGGGGATAAAAAGGATTGGAATCAAAATGAGTCCAAACTCAGCAGAGCAAACATTAAGTTCTGAAGTTCCATGTTCAGCATCTGAAGCAATGTAGTTGTGAGCTCAAAAATGCTTGCGTGACTCCACTCCTATGGCACTTCTGGTGGTTGTAGCTCCTATGGTTTCTCTCTTAGACTCACTTTACTTCCTCCCTGCAGATTTTCTTTGATAATCCATGCTCCTGGATTTTCCAAAGTCCTGAGTTCTCCACTGCACCTTTGTCTTCACACACTGCCCTCTCAGGAGCACCCTGCCTCGCCTCCCAGGCCTTCTGAAATCAGAGATGAAACCTTTTAAACCTCAGAACTGCTGTATTCTGTATGCACTTAAAATAGTGGCACATGATGATGCCAGGGTCTGCTGTTAGCTGGAGCTGTAGCTAGGCTTTTTTCTCTCTTGGCTGTAGGGGTTGAGTGCCTAGGTCACTGGGCAGAATAAATCTGATTGTGAGGAACAAATTTTCTATGCTGCCACCATTGTGGATTCTGGTGTGGCTGTCACCATTTTGGAACCTCTTGTGGCTACTGCCACCATTTAGGAACATAGTGTGGCTGCTGCTATTTTGGAATATGGCACTCTGTAACTTTGTTCTCACTGTAAACCCTTTCACTTCTGCAGTTTTGAGGCTACAAAAGATGGAGACCCACTGCTTCTTCTGATGCTCTCAGATCAGCTTTTCTATTCTTCTATTCCTTCTCTAAAATTGAGATCTCTGCTCAATTTAACAGTCCATAGCTTTATTGGACCTTTTTTCCTGGCCAAACTCACAATGTTCTATATCATCCTGCTGGCACTTTGCTCTTCATTTGCAACACAAATCTGACTAAAAGCCCTCAGCAATAGTTATGCCACAGCCTCAATATTTGACTGTGTTGAAATATCTTTTGCTACATTAATTAGTATAATGCCCTTAATTTCAGTTTCAGGCAAAATCTCTGGACAAGAGAAAAATGCAGGCAAGCTTTCTGCTACATCGTAATACATAACACTTGGAGTCTAATAACCTCAATGCAGTTCTTCTTTTTAGTAGCAATTTCCTTGGCCAAGTCTTTACTGGTTTTCTAGTTTTCTGAGCTCTGACCAGAATCTCTCATAGAGAACAATCCAAGCTCTTCCAGAGCTATTGTTTTAGGTGACATTTCTGAAACTTTCCAAACTATTTCCACAAGGTCACTTCCAAAGACCCTTGAACCACATGGTCTGGTAGAGTCACAGCTATGATCCACTTCTCTGGTACCAAATTCTGTCTTGGTTACTTTTCTCTTGTTTCTGGGACAAAATGCCCAGTACACAAAATGAAGAAGGAAACGTTTATTTAGTTTACAGTTTGTGGAGGTCTCTGTCCATATTCAGTTGGCTCCAAAGCAGGATGGCAGTCATTCAGGGTTGCTGAAAGCAACAAGAGCCAAAAGGGAAGAATAAGCCTCCTTCCCTCCCTTATATTATATGCCCGCTGTTTGTTGGTGGGTGCCAATATCAACACTAGACAGGGAAAGACCTGTCCCTTATGACTGCATGAGGCTTTGGGGGGACATCCAAACACAAACCATAACATGACCCAATTCTAAAGCTTGCTGCTATGGACTCTGATTGCTTTATCTGAAATGTAGGCATAACCTTCACTTATTTGGCAGTCCAAGTCTGCAATAGAGCATGGAGGAAATGGAACTATGTTTGTCGTGATATAGAAGGATTTAAAATAGAATGGTAAGCATTCTGTATTCCAGAAATATTAAAGCAATTAATTTAACACTTAGTGTTCCCTGTTAAGGTACAGTCCCTAAAAAGATTATTGTTTGTAATTCTCACATGGTTTAAATGAATATCATTATAAACCATAAACAATAAACAATGGATTTCTTTTAATATACATATTACTTGATTAATACTCAAAATTATCTTCAAGACGGACACTATTGACCTGGAGGACTTTGCTGAGCCTGCAAGAGGACTAGTGAAACCTCATTCCACCTGGAGGAACTCAGGCAGGGCTGGCTGTAAGACATCCAGCGACAGCAGAACACCAGCTGGAGAGATAAAATTAAGCAAAATTTAAAGAACAAAAACATAAAGAAACCACCAGGTAGGGCAACAAATTAAACAGAAGGTAAAACCAAGGAGCCAACAACAGGAAAACAATATGACAAAGGTAAGCCAATATACATCAATTATAGCCATCAATGTAAGTATCCTCAATTCATCAATCAAAAGAAACAGATTGGCAGAATGGCTCAAGAAATAAGATCTAACAAAATGCTGTATACAAGAAATACATTTAACTTAAAAGGAAATTCATACAATAAAAGTCAAAGGATGGAAAACAATACTTCATGCATTGAGAACCCAGAAAAAAGTAAGGATAGACATTTTGTTTATGGACAGTGAGAATTTCAAAATGAAAATGATCAACAGACAAAAAAGATTGTCACTACATACTTATTAGGAGGAAAAGTCCAGAGGATGAAATAGCAATCATAAATATATATGCATCAAATACAGGAGCATACAACTATATAAGGCAAATATTAATAACATGAAAAATCAAATCAAATAAACAATAACATAATTTGTAATAGAGGAGCTAAAATTCCTTTGTCACAAGAGATAGATCAACTAGAAAAAAGTCAGAGATAGATCAACTAAAAAAAAATAAATAACAGAGCTGAATCAAACCAATTAACAAATGGATTTAATAGACATTTATACAGTGCCCAACCCAACAAAATGCAATTTCAAATGCCCTCCCATCTGGAATGAATACAGGAGATATCTAAATAGAGGAGAATGGAAGTCCTACACCTGAAAGAAACAAACTCATGAGGATATAGAACAGATCAGATTAGAGATAATCTCTCAGGTAAAGAAAGAAATGACAACATTAATGAAGAAATCGCTTAGCATAGCTAGAGAAGATATAGATAATGTACAGGAGCATGGGAAAAATGATGGAAACCTTGAATGAACAACATAGAAAAGAAATAGAATGCATGACACAATTTCAAGGAGATATTCAGGAAACTGAAAATTCTATTGAAAGCACCAGTCCCACCGCTCCATAGTGTATGCCCCAGAGGCTCTGTTCTGTCATTGGATGTCTCACAGTCCTGCCTACGTTCCTCCAGATGATGTAAATATCTTTTTGTCTCCCTAGTATAAAAACTGAAGGAGTAAAACCCAAAATATACCATAGACATTGCGAAAGTGAAAGAGGAAGAAACCGCTCAAAAGGAAAGAACAACTGGGATGGGGGAAAGGAGAAAAGAAAGAAGGGAAAAGATTATACATATGTATATGCACAACATAGATAATTATACTACTAATCTCTATTATGTTATCAAAAAGAAAAGTTTATGTTTTTATTATTTATTTTTTTCTTGCCTATATATTGTAGCCAGAGAAACTATTTTTAAGATTACAATATGCAACATATTAACCGTTGTTAATCTCCTATTATTTTATTTTGAAATTCTGTATCACCATTTTTATTTTTTTTTATTTTTAAAAATAAAGAAGTTCACATTTGAAGGTTGAGAAAGATGAGCATAAGGTCAAGCAACTATGATTCTGTTAGAAAATAATCTGAAATTTGAAAAAAGTCTTTTTTTAAAAAAAAGGAAATAATAGAAAATTTTTTCTTTCATTGGTATAGAGATGAGAAGTTTGAAACAAATTGTTGTCAGGTTTAATTTCTTCTAGGGGCACTGAGGGAGACTCTTGTTTATCTGTCCCTTGCATCTCTCGTATCTTCTGGTTGCTACAGGTAATCCTTGGTGTTTCTTGGCTTATAACTGCAAACCTCCAATCTCTGTATCATTTCCCATGGATACTCTTCCTCCGGGGACCCCATGTCTATATTTCTCTCTTATGAGGATATCAGTCATTGGATTTAGTACCCACCCTAATTGAGGATGACTTTAGTGTATTTTGAGAACATCTATAAAAATTCTGTCTGTAAAACAGTATCATATTTACATGTTACAAATGAGTGTGAAATTTGATTCCTCAAGGATACACTATTTTAATAGTTAAACTACAAACTTTGTCATAACTGCATATACGATTTTTACAAAACAACAGAGGGGCAGAGTTACGAGACAATGGCGTTGTGTGAATTTCAGTTCATCCCTTACTGAGTGTCGTATTTTGATCAAATTGCTTAGTCTTCCTTAAGTCTGTTTTCTTATTTATAAAATGGGATATGATAAAATAATAATAATAATAATAATAATAATAATAATAATAAAATTCTATCTCTAGGGTTATGAGGATGAAATAAGAGAATGTGTGCAAAGTGCTTAGCCCAGTGTTTGCCATTTACTAAGTGTTAACATTCATTTCTTTTTAAAAAAATAGTAGGTTAATAAGTATTTATTTGGTAACTAATGTACACAGATTATTTTATTTTCTGAAGTGTGTCTGAAGCATGTCAAGAGCTTCATTTTAGAACACCTTGATCTGCACTTCTCCATTATTTAAGGTTGTATGAGAGGCTGTGTTAAGGCTCCTTTTGCAGAAGAAAATATTTGTGCTGTTTGAAGGACTGTTTTCTTTGGCCTATTTGGAGGTAATTTTGGAATAAAAGTCATCTCCCTAATTTTTCTGGGCTTTCATAGTTTTTAAGAGTTTGAAAATATCTTCCCCAGAAGGAGAAAAAATGGCATAAGACAGCAAAGCTGTGAAGGTTTATGGATCACCTGACTGCATAAGGCCTGTGTTTTATACCACTATGTGATGTTGTTTCTGCTTCACTAAGGTTTTGGTAGAAATGTGGAGAAATTTAGTGATTTAGATGTAGCTATTTAAGAATATTTCTCTTTCCATCTAATTGAAATGAGTTGAATTTGGAATAAATTGAAAGTCAAAGTCATCATTAATCTCTAGCTAGCATTACATGAAATAATCTTTATCCAGAAATACTGTACATTTTCCAATAACTTCTGTGGGTCTGACAATGTGTTGTCCTGATTGTCCCAAGTGTTTGAGAAACACTGTTCAGCTCAACTATTACCATACATAAAGTATATGAGTATATTATGTTATGTTTTGCTAGTCACTCAAATGATAAACAGTATCCTATAATGTGTTAGGATGTCCTTAAACTATGTAAATTTGTTAAAAAAAGATCCTTACTTCCATTGAAACTGAGGTCCTACATTCATCTATTGAAATTCATGTTGTTACTTTGAATCTGTCTGTATTCTTGACACTGTAGTTTACTTCCAGTTGGTCTTCAATACTTAGGTAAATTCCTACATATAAAACTATGTTAATATTTTCTTTTCTTTTTATTTTACAAAACACTCACCCATAGTGTATATTAACAACAAAAGCAAAAAATCAAGGAAATGTTAAAAGAATGAAGCCAGATGACAGAATTTCTCCTTCCTAAATTTAATTAGTATAAACAAAGAGATGGAAATAAAATCATAATAAAAGGAGACTGGTTTTGATTCAAGTACAATGTTTGCATATATTGAAATATTACGAGGAAGCTATTAATGTGTAAAATTAAAACTAGTAATAAAAATGTCACCAGAAACTACCAAAGAGAGAAAGCAGGTTTCATACTATTAACTTAAAGAGGTATCAGCTAAGAAGGAAACAACAGATTGTAGGAGAGGCACAATAGATGAGGCTTCTATCACTAAGTGGGGAGTTTCATTCCTTCCTCTGGGAACCCCTGACAACCTTACATATGTAGGAATTGGATATGTAAGGTGACAAGATCTTGACAATTTTCTTACAATTTGAAGAAAAGTAGACTAAAGTAACATTCTTTTTTCTTTCCTTTTATGATAGCCTGGAAATTGTAATGGCTCAGTTGAAACCAAAATGTGAAAAGAAGAGCATTAAAACCACTAACACATTAATGGAAGTACTGTCTCCAGAGCTGGGTGCTGAGGAGCAGGGCCAAAACCACACACTTGAAACAGAGCTGATGCCATATGGCCTGTTTAGACACCTCTCTTGACTCACGGGTGTCCAGTTAACTTCGTATCTTGTAGCTGCACACTTTTATGTTCTAGCCTCTTTGTCCCTCTAAATCCTCATTCTACTCTCCTAAGTAAGGTATATGTATTGCTTCTTAAATTTCAAATCACTTCTGGAAAGCAGAGCTAATTTTTCCAACTTTTGATAGATTTCAATCCATACTTCTTCAATAACACTTACTATATAATTTTAATTTTTGTAAATTTATCATATAAATTTATAGTTTGTACAACTTACTTTTAGTAGATTCCTTGAAGTGAAGATCTGTTGTTTTCATACTTTATCCTCAAGGGCCAGTTTAGCACTTGAAATATTATGCTCATTTAAATGAAAGTATTTTTTGTTGAAATGTGTGCTATTTTTCCTTGTACTGGGGATTAAACTCACAATGTCACATTCATCAGGCAGGTGTTTGTGCTGCTGAGCTATATCCCCCACATGTGCTGTATTTTAAATCAGCACTTCACAATCTTTTTGACATTGTCTTTGAATGCTTGCTTCACTTGCTGATTTCTTAGTGTATAAATGAAAGGGTTCAGCAAGGGAGTAACTGAAGTAATGAGCACAGCTATTCCTTTGTTGAAAGCACCTCCTTCTTTTGCAGAGGGATTAATGTACATAAACATGCAACTTCCATAAGAAATGGAGATGACAATCATGTGAGAAGAACAAGTAGAAAAAGCCTTTGTTCTTTGCTGGGCAGAAGGAATCTTCAGAATGGTTCTGATGATGTATGTGTAAGAAAGTGTTACCAGCACCAGAGTAACCACTAGAGTTATCACAGCCAATAGGATGACCATTAATTCTAAGTAGCTTGTATCTGAACAGGCAAGCTCCATGAGTGGTCCATAGTCACAGTAATAGTGATTCAGAACATTGGAGGCACAGAAATCTACCTGGCTCATCAGGATGATTGGTGGCAAGATGGCTACAAATCCCCCCAGCCAAGAACAGAACACGAGTTGTACACAGATTCTGCTGCTCATAATGGTCAGATAATGCAGAGGTTTGCAGATGGCCACATAACGGTCATAGGACATGGAGGCCAGGAGGTAAAACTCTGTTGCCCCAAGAAATATAGCAAAAAAATACTGAGTCAAGCATCCAGCAAAGCTGATGATTTTATTTCCTGTTGTCATGCTGGTCAATAATCTAGGAATAAAAATAGATGTGAAAGAAATTTCTAAGAAGGAGAAATTCCGGAGGAAGAAATACATAGGAGTCTGAAGGTGAGAATCTAGTAAGGTGAGGATGATGATGGCCAGATTTCCCAGTACACTGAGCACATAGGTGAGGAACAGAAAGATGAATATCACCACCTGGAATTCAGGTTGACTTGTGAGGCCCAATAGAATAAACTCACTAAACATTGTCCTGTTTTTCATTGTTGACTTTCAGTACATCTAAAGGGAAAAGGTGAGACTCAAGAAAACTGAAGATTCTCTTTGAGTCACAGAGACAAAGCTTATTTTAGCAAGAAGAATGGAGTCACATATTACTCTGTGTCCTACTAGCCAAAATTAATGTTTTATTGAGTGCACTTGGCTTCACTGAAGTCCCATGTGCTTTCCTAAAGTCTTTGAAGTTTTTCAAGTTGCTTTGTTCCTAGCAAAATGTGTTACAGAGAATACTATATTGCTTTCAGAATTCTTCAAAAAATTCTTTTCAATGCCTTATGATCTCAGGTTTGGAATGTTCCCAAAGTGGAACATGATGCAACATAGTCTCTTCAAATTCCTTTTCCTTGAATTTTTCTAGGTAACATACGAATTTAATGCAAAAATTCAAAAATTTCATTTTTTGGCATGAAAGGTTAAATGTATACATGTGGAAATGTTATATAATATAGATAATGAAGATGACAAATGAACTTTTAGGCAGACTTAGTGCCACTGCTCACACAGTCAGACGTGGTACAAGGGAAGGTAAATAGTGTATGGTGTCTTGTATTCATTTCCCTAATTCCTTCAGAAGAATACATTGCTGAAATTATTCTTCCCTCTGAAAGTATTTATGAAATAGCCACATTTAAAGTGCTCTCCTCTGATTTCTTTAATCCCTCCTTTTTTTATGTTCTTGTTAGAAATATCTCCACATGACCCTCTTTTTGTGCTTTACTGCTTCATCTGTCTGAACTATTTGATGCTTCACTAGATATTTGTTATCGATACTCACCTCAATTAATGTCCAAATATCTGATATCCATATTTCAGAACAAGTAAGAACTTCTCCACAAGACAATGCTGAAGAAAATCTTATTTTCACTGTGAGACTTTTCCTCTCCATAAATGAGACTCAAGCTTTAGAAAGTCATATTATTTAGCATTTTCTAATGTTTATTTTTTTACCTTTAGTATTTCCAGGATATTGAGTTGAAATATATCTTTGAGAACGAAGATCTTGAGAAATTTGTAAGCAGCATGGTAGAGTGGATTTTGCTCTTTTAAAGCATCCTCAGTGGCAACTAAGGATGAAAATTTATCATGCTCAGTTGTCCTGCCCTCTATTCTTGGTGTTCATAACCAGGAAGTTTTGATAAGTTCTTAGTAGATAAATCGGCAATTCCTAGAGAAGAAAACTTTGTGTAAGTATCCTAAATGCATCTTTAGATTTTTCTGAGAAAGGAGCAAAAAAAGTAAAAATGTTCCTTCAATTGCATGCATAAATTTAGAAAAACCATACCATAATTATCCTTGTTAATCTCTCTAGTTTTCCTTTCATCTTTCATAGATAGTGGGTGACATTGTGACCTGGATCCCCTGTAGTCCCTCCTTTCCTATTTTTACTAACCTGTGGTTTTTGGCAAGTATTGCATTTTCTTCTAGATTTTCACAGATTGATGCATTCCATCATTCACACTTAAAAATAGTTTTATCAGTGATTTAAAAACATAATGCACACCCTGTACACAATCTGAATATCTTCAGAATATCTTGTTTCCCTTAAATACATGCCATGTGTACCTTGGAGGAGGCTAAAATTTGTCATATTTTCCATGCATATGCTTCTTTAGCTTTTGCTTAATAGAAATATCCAGGCTGTAGGTTTAACTAGGAAAGAAGTGTACTATCTTTCATTTCAAGACTACAAAGCAGAATCAAATCACAGTTTCAGACAAAGACTAGCCCTGTCATAACAAAGAAAAACAAACAGCATTCCCATGGTTATAGAATTAGAAGAGAAGACTTTGAGAGCCTGAAATTGTTTTATATTTCTGTTGTAAGAGAAATCATGTGTAAGTCCTCAGAAGGTGGGCAGTGTGCTTCTTTACAGCTTCTGTAGTACCTAGAATGATACAGGTTTTATCTGCTCTTTTTAACTGCTCCTTCCCAGGGGAATCAGTTTCCTGAAGAAGGTAAGATGCCCAGTGGACCCAAGTTCAAAAGGTGGTAATGAACCTTGATTGTTGAAAACCTTTGGCTAGGGAGAAAGGCTCCAGAGAGACCACGAGGTAAGAGTTCTGTGGGAGAATCTGCTTCAGCTATGAAGTTTGTGAAGAAGTTACAAATTTACCTGTTGGGACTGGGCCATTGCTTCCCACAGAATTCAAGATCAGAATAATTACTGGACATTATCAAACAGCTAAAGAATGAGCAATACTTGAGGCAGCAAGGAATCAGCTTCTTATTTTCATCAGCCATCTACTATTTTAAAGTGGGATCAACACTGACTGCTTTTATTTGTCTTTCATAAGCAATGTATTCCTAATTTAAAAGTTTTATTTAAGCCCCGGTGCCATTACTGACTAATCACCCAATAATAAAAGATTCTAGAATTTGTCTATACTGCAATATAGCAGACATTTCCATTATGCTTCCCAGAGACTCCTTCACTGTAGAGGCTTTAACATTCTCTTTTCATTCCTTCTGAATCTCTGGATCTGGCATGATGAGCATAAATTGTTCAGGGACTTTATCTGCAGGCGACTATTTTCCTTAATTCGACCTTATACATCATTATGGTGCTGGCTGCATACGAAGGCCTTCTGAAGATAAAGCTAACATTATTAATACTCACCAGGAAATATGTAGGATACTAAGTACACATCAGTTAACAGCCAATGTTTTTGGTACTCTCTGAATGCAGTATTTTGAAGTTTCATGTCCCATATTAAAGCCTTTAATTCAATAATTCAATTAATTTTTTATTTTTTCAAATGGTTAATACATTTTGTATTATTTTCAAAGTAGTAGCTCAGATTAAAAGCTGTAAGCATAAAATGGATCTAAGAATATAGGCACAAACCTTTCTTTTCAATGAATTAATAAAAATTAGTAGTATAACTATCTTAACTTATCATATATAGTGATATGTATATGCATTTTTCCTTTTCTGTTCCTTTTTTTCTCTTTTACCCAATCTCAACTTCATCTTTCCTTTCGAACAGATTCTTCTCATTTTACATTTTGAATCTTATTTGTTCAGATTTCTATACTGGGGAGACAATATAATGCTTCGCATGTGTGTCTGATTTATTTCACTTTTGAATATGATCTCAAATTGCATCCATTTAACTGTAAAAGTCTCAAGTTTATCCTTCTTTATGTCTTAGTAGTACTCCATTGTACAAAAACATCAAATCTCTTTATATGCACCACTTGGTTTATGGGCATTTGGGTTGTTTCCAAGATTTAGCTATTACAAATTGTGAAGCTACAAACATGGGTGCACATATACTGCTGTAGTATGATGATTTTTAATTTTTCTGGGAAAATACCCAAAAGGGAAATAGCTGGGTTGACTGAGAACTCTAATCCTAGTTTTTTTAGGTCTCCACACTGATTTCCACAGTGGTTGTATCAGTATACACTCTGACAAACAGTGGAGAAGCGTTTATTTTCCCCTAGAATTCCAATTGAATTTGTTATTGAAGTTGATTTTTATTTATTTTTCAAAGGTAATGAATTGGTATATGTATTTGTCATACATAGCATGAACATATTTGAAACATTGTGGAATGGTTAAATTAACAATTGTATTATTCACATAGTTTTGTGATTAGAACATTTACTCTCCACTTTCTTTGCATTTTACAATATGAAAATATGTCATTAACTATAGATACCATATTATACAGTAATCTTCTCATCGTATTCTCCTTGTCCAACTGATATTTTGTATCCTTGACTAGTCTCACTTCCACTGACTCCAACTATCCATCCCTGACATTTATATACTGTTTCTGGTATGTGAGATAAATTGTTTTAGATTCCACATGTAATTGAAATCATACTGTTAAAATTTCTGTGTGGCTTTTATCACTTAGCATAATGTCCTCTAGGTTTATATATATTGTTGGAAATAACTGAATTTTTTATTTCTATAGGTAAACAATATTTCATTATGCACATACTACAGCTTATTTATCTATTCATACACTGATATTTATATGGATTCAACACCTTGATTATTGTTAATAATGTTTTAATTAGGGTAGATATATCTTTGACATACTGCTTTAGATATATATTTGCTTTGGATATGTTCCCAGTAGTAGGATTTTTAGGTCATATTGTAATTCTATTTTTAATTTTTGATGAAACTTCTATCTGTTTTATATAATGGCTGTGCTAGTTTATTATTTTTAATAGATTAAAAGTTCCCTTTTACACATTCTTGCCAAAATATTTTATATATATTTTTTGTTAATAGCCATTCTAACTGGAGTGAAGTAATTGTGGTCTTAATTTACATTTTCCTGAAATTTAAGGATGTCAAACATTTACTCATATAGTTAGCTATTTGTGTATCTTATTTGGAGAAATATCTAACTAGCCTCCTTGACTATATTTTTATGTGATCATATATTTTTGTTATTGAGTTATTTTAATATCTTATATATTTTGAATAGTAATCCCTTACTAGATGCATAGTATATATTTCCTCCTGATCTGTGAGTTGTTCCTAAATTCTGTTTATTGCTTCCTTGGTGCAGGAATTTTTAATTTATTATATTCTCATTTGTTTATTTTGCTTTTGTTGTCTGTGGTTTTGAAGTGCATATTTAAAAATTATTGCCTGGAGTAATATCATGGAGCTTTTCCCCATCATTTTCCCATCAGAGGAACCCAGATACCAGGCCCATTTACCTACACTGCAGAGGGACAGCCAACATGGGAACTGGTTTGTTGGGAGAAACCCAGGAAAATGTCAAGATGAAGGAGCAAAAGGAAATCTCAGAAGTCCAGCCCACACAGAACAAGTCTGAGAGATATAGACATGGAAGAAAATGAGTCACACACTTGAAATCTCTCAAAGGATAGCAACTGAAGTAAAGAAACAAATTCATGCAATTGAAAAAGTAATCAAATCAGAAATATTTCAGGTAAATGAATAAATCACAAACATAATGAAAGAATTGCTGAATACATCTAAAGACATAGCTAAAAAGGAAGAGCATAAGAAAATGATGGAAACCTTGAATGAACAATATAGGATGGAATTACAATGCATGAAACAGATTCAAAAAGATATCTAGGTAAAACAACAAAGAACTAGGAAATAACAATTCTATGGCTGCAAGACAATACAAAGAAAAATAATTTAAGAGTGATAGCCATCCATAAAAAAGCAGCAGTCAACACAAATGACATGAAGAGACTATTTACAGAAGTAATAGCAGAGAACTTCCCAAGCATGGGAAAAGGACCTGACATACAAATAAGTGAGGCATGTAGAACTCCAGCTAGCCCTAACCAAAATAAGTCTACACCCAGATATATAATAATCAAGATCCCAGAAATTCAGCACAAGAACAAAATATTAGAAGCTATTGGAGAAAAGAAACAGCTCACCTATAAAAGGAAATCCATCAGAATCACATCAGACTTCTCAATTCAAGCCATCAAGTCAAGAAATGTTTGGGATGAATTCTGAGAGCATCTGAGAGTTGGCTTGGTAGCTTGTAGGCTCTGTAGAATGAGTGTCCGCAGCTGAGCCCTTCTCCATCAGTGACCCTGGAGAATTAAAAAAACATACAAAGTCTGAACCCAAACCCTGCCTCCATCATAAGCCTTACAATTGTTGTGAAAATCAATAAATCATGGCATCTAAGAAATTTGATGTTGAAGAAGTCTGTTTGCTATTAAAAGAAACCACTGAGTTAAAAGTTAAGGAGTACTTGGAAGTCTATAAACAGCACAAGCCATCAAATATAGAATTCATGGATCAAGTCCCTTGGCCTTAAAAGATTTGACTGGCCTCACTTTCTGACTGATACCAAAGCAAAGGAACAAAGCAACTTTCCAAGGGTTTTCTTCTAGATGTGATGTATTTTGTTTCTGGCTCAGTCAGTACTGATTCCCAGCCAGCCTTTCCTTTAGCCTCCCTTGACTGATGAGTGAAAGAATCTACATGCTTAAACTTCCAGCCTGCCTCCCAGGTTGTGGATATCAGATCACTGCCTATTTCCCCAAGAGGGGATTTCACGTTTGCTGCACTGAAAGCTCACAGACTACCAAACTCCATGTATTCCCTGAATAATTTGTGGTTTGTGTTACTCAGCTTTCAGTCAATCCTGATATTTTTGCAAATCAAAATGAAGAATTGTGTGAAAAGAACTGAAACAAAAAGCATCTCAAGCAAATCATAGATCCACAAGGCCACTCTGGGAACATCTAGTGACTCAAAGATTGCACTGGTAGCAAGAACGAGTGATCGCAATCAGATGTAATTCAGTACCTCGTCAGAAGCCATGGGAAAAGTCGAGGATTACAGGAGGCTGTGAAGAGTCACTGGAAGTTTCTGTTCAAAAACTGGGAAATGTGAATCAGAATCAAGCAGAAGACACTAGCAGCCAGCAAAAACCTCATCCAAGGGGAGCAGTTAAAGGCAAGGCTTCTAAGCAGGAACTCTATCTATAGCTGTGAGTCAGCATCACCAGGTCCAAAGCAAAGTCTGCAGGTGGCCAAAGCACAACAGAAACACAGGAACATGGCTCTGCAGAAGACTATGACCACCACTAAAGAGTTTCTCTTGGAAGGAATAGATTAGTCTAGGGCAAAATAATAGTGGAAAAAAGCAGTTGTCAGTGTTTTGCCAACTTTAGAGATGTCAGATCTGGGGTTACTTTTGAAACAAGATTTGGCAAAATCCATGTCTAAGGAAGAGTTGCATGTTTTGGAAAATCTTTCTTCCAGACAGCCTATGAAAAGTAACCTAGTGAAGGTACAGTAAATCAGCTCAGCCACAAATGCTGGGAGATGGTCTACAACTCAGGGCAATCTAACCAAAAGAGGAAAGAAATCACAAAGGATTGCAAAGGTGTAGTTGAGGGTATAGAAACCAATCCGTGAAAAGAGATCTACATGTTTAGATGCTGAAATAGAAAAGGAATTAATTAGAATGATTATCATAAATAATAAATATGTATTGTATTAGGGCTTGCTTTCAAGCAGTCACTTCCAGGAGACTATATGGTAGTTCTGATAATGTTGCTGCTTTCTTGTTATATTTAATAACTGCCTTCAAAAATTATTTTATGACAAAGAAACATTCACCTTGCCAAGGAGGATACCATTTATGCAAGGACTTCATGGAGAATGAATCATGTGCCGTTTCTTGACACATTACTGTGCAGACCTTGCGATGGATCCTATAAGGACAGTGACATGGTGCTACAGTTCTGTGGTTGAGGTACAGTTGATCCTAATGTAATCTTCAGTGTAAAGATTAATTCATTCTTTACCTCTGGCACCAGGAATATTGGAAGTACTTATGCATCATTTCTTGGTCTTGCAAATTAGCTTGGAGAGATGTTTGGAATTAGCTTGGAATAATGCTCCACATATTTGTGGGCTCTCTGGCATATTTTCTAGTTCTTTCTTACTTCTAACCTTGTTTATCAGTTTAACATCTCCTGAAATCAGGATGGGCTTTGGCAACCAAAAGAGTTGTTTGAGTTGGTAGTAATAAAAAACCAGAATATAACTTGAACTTTTAAACTCCTGATACAGCACACATTTCCCTAAGGTATCAGATAAAAATAGAAAACTCTTAGGAAAGAGAGAAGTATTGTGGAAGAGGTGCTAAATTAAAAAAGCAAAACAGAGGTCTCAAAAATTTAGATTCTTTATTTGTTGGCTAATGTAAGTTCGTCTTATTGAAACTGGATTTTCATGCTACAAAATGTTTATAAATGTTTAAAATAATCTAAGAATCTGGAAAACCAGTTTATTGGATAGTTTGGGTTAAAAAAATCACAATATAAGTATGAATTGTCATTTATATTGTCCATTACATTAATCTCTGGAAGTCTATTAAATTGGTATTCTAAGAAAGGCAACAAATACACATCAGTACACACATACATATAGTAATACAAAATCCTATTTATGCAGAGTTAGGAATTTAATACAAACGTTTTAAAGCAAATGTAATAAAAGAAAAATTTGTTTACATTTATACCTGCCTGAAAAGTGGGAGAGGTAGAAGAGTGAATTTTAACATATAAGGTCCTTGCAAAGTCGTTACTGCAGACATAACTCATGATTGCTGACATTCTTTGAAAAATTGAGACTCAAATCAGGACATATTAGTCAGTTCAAGAGGAATGGTTGAAAACTAGCAAAATAGCTGACAGTGTCTGAATTTCTTAGCTCTGTCAGAAATAAGAGGTGTGTTATATATATTTGATGAACTTCCATGTATTTCTGGAAATAGATTAAGTTAAAAAAAGATTAGTTACTATCTATCTTGGAATAGTGGATTCCAGATACAACAGAATGGGGTTTAAATGTATTAAAATTAAGTCCAATGTACAAGCTGGTGTAAGTAAAAGAGATAAGAAATTCTTTTATAATTTGTTGTGCTTAGAAGTCCTTATTTCTTTGTGATAGAGGCAATTTGTCTGATCATGTCTTTGAAAACTTGTATTATTTGCTTTTTCCTCAGAGAATAAATGAAGGAATTCAGAACTTACCACTGAAGTGGCGAGTACAGACAATATCTTAAGAGCTACCCCTTCTTTTGTAGATGGTTTAATATAGATAAAAATGCAGCTTCCATTAGAGATATAAACCACAATTATATGAGAAGAACAAGTAGAAAAAGATTTTTCCTCTGCTGGGTGGGAGGGAATCTGAGAATAGTCTTGATGATGTATGTGTAGGACAAAACCACATATATTAATGTGAACAGGAGTGTCAACACAGCCAAGAGCAAGACAAATTGCTCTATAATCTTTGTGTCAGAGCAGGTAATCTTCAGGATGGGAGCAGCATCACAGCCAAAGTGAGTTACGACACTGGAGTCACAAAACTTGAGCTCAAAGCCCTTGCCAAATGGTAGGATAATGATGACTAGAGCAATCATATAACAGTCAATAAGGAACTTGATGCCGACTTTGGTGTCTGCATCACTATCCATGATGGTGGTGTAATGAAGGAGTGTGCAGACATAGCTGTCAGGAGGAAAAACTCTGTCACTCCTGAGACAATAACAAAAAACAATTGAGTGGTATATGCATTATAGATAACAGTGTTGTCCCCAGATGCCATTGCTTAGAGGAATCCAGGAATGCTGTGGAAAATGAGACTTTCAAAATGGAGAAGCGGTAGAGGAAAAAAGTACAAGGGTGTTTTAGGGTGGGAGTCCACCAAAGTGAGAGTAATGATGGTTAGAGTGTCAACAACACTCAATGAATAGGTTAAAAACAAAAAGATAAAAAGCATAATCTGCATGTTTAAGTTATCTGTTAGTCCCACCAGAATGAATGTTATTGCTGTATAATTTTTCATTGCTTTGTGTGTAAAAATGACAAAGAAATTAGACGACAGCAGGGATTTTCAGCATGAGTTAGTTAAGGTAAGGTTTGGTGAAAATATTAACTATTTTTTTGTTAGCTGTTTAAAAAAGTGCTATTGGTAATACTACTGGAATATGATTGCTGAGTGGTGTAATACCTAGTTAGAGACAAGACTAAAGGCTCTTATTGAAGATTCTTATTACTAATTTGACATAGTATCAAATTTCATAGCCAAAGTATTCTTTGATTAACAACTTCATGGAAAAGAAGTCGCTTTACACAATCTGTGGGAATGAAAATAAAGCATTATCCTAAAACAGGTATAGGTCATAATTTAATGAAAATATTAGCATTAGGCATGCTCATCATTTTGGTTTTATGTGAGGTAAATAGCAACAACTACAGTTGCAGTTGCGAAGGTAAAAAATAAATAAACTATGCTTTCAGAATTGCTTTGGTAATCCACATTGTTATAAAGTACCTCATAAATTTCTGCTTTCTCTTTTTTTCTAAAGCATAAAACCACTCTTATAAACCCATTCTAAAGGCAGAGTAACCTGTAAAACCATGTAGGAAATCTAGTTTTGTTCTTATGCACTTCTTAAAAATCTGACTTTAAAATCTTTATTAGTACACGTTTGCAGTACAGAGCAATTATATTCATTGTGAAGAATTGGTACATGCGTATAATACATCTCAATCTCCCCTCCCTCACTGTCTACTGTTATTTTGCTGGCATCCTATTTAAAGCCACTCAACGTAGGTTGATTTCCCTTGGAACAAAATTTAAACTCTTCTTGTGGTATAAAGTTCCACTATATGATGCTCCTAATTCATTTTCTGCCTGTCCAGTTGTACAAGTCTTCACTTTGAAGATACTAAAATTCTTTTCAGCTTCAGGGATTTTGCATCCTGAAATGCTCTGTTTGCATTCTTTCACGGGTGAATCCTTTCTTTTTTTTTTTTTTTGGCTTCCAATTAGGTATAACTCCATCAAAAATATTTTCCTGGAAAGTTATCTGTGTTTTAACTACTCCTAGAATTATAAAGGCTCTGCTGTTTATTTATTTTAAAATATTTATTATACCTTGCAGTTAAATGTTTGTTTTCTTTTTATTTTCATCTTCTACTCTCTAGTAAGATTTGTGGAAACATAGACCATATCTGTTTTATAAAACATCAGAAATTCAGGAAAATTTTTTCACTGAACATAATAGGTACTTAAGAAATTGTTGCTGAATGGATAAGATCAGTTCTTGATGATTAATTGACTGATAATATTTTACATTATCAGTCCTTTACATTTCGAGCTTTAAGGTATCAATAAGTATCTCAAATACTGAGACAGTTTTCTGAATTAGATAGTCACTTTTAATCCAATCTCCTCAGATTACACTAGGCTATTCATATGAGAGCAAGAGTAAATTAAAATTAATCATCATGAATGTTACCTGAGTTTAACAGTGACATCATGGAGGGGGAATTGTGGGTGGAAAATAGTAGTTTAGAAGCAAGGATTCCTGTTGTGTTCATCTGTTTACCCTTTTTTTTTTCTTTGAAAGAAGTGTGACAAAGCCTGCTCAAACCTACTCATTGAATTTCCTCTGAGTGAGCCTATTCAGGCAGGTTATAAGTGGTAGTGGCTAATAGTGTGGGTGGAGCGGATTAGGTTTTGAGATCTAGGCCAGCCATTTAACGACTATGAAACCTTGGAATATTCAGCAATAGGTTCCATTTTCTGGTCTGTGAAATGCAAATACTAATCAAATATTTTTTACAATTAATGTAATGTGCAGTTTCTTCATGGGTTATTTTACATATTAACAAACTATTCTTTTTGTGTATCTCTCGTACTGAGTATTGAATGCAGGCATTTTACACTGAACTAAATCCCCAATATTTTTTATCTTTTATTTTGAGTCAGGGTCTCACTAAGTCACTAAATTACTCAGTCTGCTCTTGTTCTTGCGATCGTTCTGCTTTGCGTTTCCAGAGAATGGGACTGCAGGTTTTCACCATCATACCTAGCTACAAAATTGTTTAAGTCATTAGCATCATGCCTGCTACAGAATAGATATTATATAAAGTCTATTTACTCTTTTTTAATTCTTCTTCCTGGCCTTGCTTCCTCTTATCCTATGAGCAGAGTTTGCATGTTATACTCTCTCTTACCTTATCTCTGGATTTGCCTATTTTACTATAATTTATTTTACATACTTTAACTTTTCTGCTATTCTTAATATTAATACAAAATTATAAGGATATCTTAAATTATACAAAGACAGTATATATTGATAGTGTATTCCAAGTATATACAAATAATTTATTTTTAATGCTCCATTTTTTAATTAAAAAAGATTAAGATAAAAGAGGACATAACAAAACAGGTCAGAACAGAACAGTTCAAGCAACATAGTGTTTGACCACAAGACAACCCAACACAACAGTAGCTAGCATAGTGTCTCTTTCCTTGAAATAATTGAGTATACCTTCATATACTATAGTATCAAACATAAAAAGACACTATAAAACCATTCAAGAGAATGAAAGTATTACGGGGTATTCAGAATCAACTAACAGAAAACAAACAAAGGTTACTATATTATCTCCTTGTCTAAAAAATATTTTGCTTATACTAACCAATGGAGACAGAAGAATAAAAGCTTGGTGGGACTGAAAAACAAGATGATATTAAATCATCACTAGTTATTATAATGTTTTGTTTTCTTCAAAATAGCTGTTCATACCAACACAGACAATAAAATCAAACAACCTAGAATAAAACCATTCCAATTAATGAATGAAAATATTATGAGGCCTCAAAGCAATATAATGGGGAATCATGATTACCACATACTTTTATGTATTCTTACCACTTCTTACACTAGGGAAACTATTTGGTATTTAAACATGTGAGTTTGATTTATTTCCCTTATGAGTATATGGTCTCAAGCTGTGTCCATTTATTTATAAATATCTCAGTTTGGTCCTTCTTTATAGATGAGTAGTACTTCATTGTATAAAAGTACCACAACTTTTTTATCCATTCCTCAGTGGATGGAAACTTAGGTTGTTTTCAAGATCTGGCTATTATAAATTGTGCTGCTAGAAACATGGTTGCACATATATCACTGTGGTATGATGCTTTCAGTTCTTCTGGGAATATGCCTACAAGTGGAATAGCTGGAACAAAGGGGACCTCCAGTCCCAGCTTTCTGAGAAGTCTCCAGACTGACCTTCACAACAGTTGCACCAGTCTACACTCCCACCAACAGTGCAGGAGAGTTCCTTTTTCCCCACAGCCTCTCCAGCATTTGCTATTGGTGGTTTTCTTGATCCTGGCCATTCTTTCTGGAGTGAGATGGAATCTCAGTGTGGTTTTAATTTGCATTTCTCTCATGACTAATGATGATGAACATTTTTTTCATGTATTTATTTGCTATTTGTATTTCTTCATCTGAGAATTGTGTATTCATCTCAGATGCCCATTTTTGGATTGGATCTGTAAATTTTGGGGGCCTGATTTTAAAAAATTCTTTATATGTTTTAGACAGAAGACGTCTGAGGAACAGTTCACTAAGATTGTTTTCCAGTTTATAGGTTTTCTTTTTCATTATGCTTGAGATTTCTTTTGATATGCAGAAACTTTTTAATAAGGCATGATCCCAGTTGTTGATTCTGGCAAGTATTTCCTGTGCAGTTTGATTCCTGTTCATGAACTCTCCACCTACACCTATGTCCCCAAGGGTTTTACCCAACTTGTCTTCCAATAGATTTAGTGTTTCTGTTTTAATATTCAGATCTTTGATTCATTTAGATTTTAATTTATACATGGTTATAGGCATGGGTTTAGTCTTAGTTATCAACATATAGAGAGTCAGTTTTTCCAACACCATTTATTTATTTATTTAAGGAGAAAAAGAAAAAAACAGAAAAAAGGTACAAGTAATACAAAATTTAAAAAATAAATAGTAAGAAATCACTAGTTAATAGATTACAGATTCTCATCTTAGAAATAGTTGTTCAAGTTACAAAATTAAAGCATATAAAGTGGAGTTTCAAACAGTGAGAATGCAAACAGTTTTGTTCAATGATCCAAAAAACTCAGTAATATGGTTATCCATCTTATACACTCAAACATATATGCAGCTATAACCTTTAGAGTGCCTTCTTTTCTTTTCTTTTGTACAATGACAATTACACATTTTGGGTTTTATTACTTCCACAATTCTTATTACTTTTTTTTAAGAGAGTAAAACCAAATGTGACATAACAGAACAGAGTCAGTCAGATCAAAAGGATGGACATAATAGATAATGTAAAAACATAATACAAGGTGATCAACAATGGTTACCATACTGCCTCTTGATATCTTAAGAAGAATTGCCTATATCATCAGTTATAATAAAATTGAACAAAACAGTAGAGAATACAACCAAAACATTGGAGACTTTGCAGGACTTTAAAAGAAGATAATAGTCAATCAGAATGGGCATCATAATGGATCTTATTGTCTTCACAGTTGTTGCCTATACTTTCAAACTTGGTACTATCAAGCAAAGCAGAATAGCGGAAAATCAGTCAAAGCAAGATGGTGAGGGCAATACAGGGTTTCAAATCAAGTTAATAGAAAATCAAAGTAGTTACTATAATGTATCCTGCTATTTTTAAATTTATTTTTCCCTTAATTAAAAAGATAAAAATAAAGAAGTAAATAATTTTAAAAAAGAAAAAACAGGGGATTGAGATAAAAGAGGGCATAACAACAGAATAGTACAGGTCAAAACATAACCATTTAAGCAAAATAGTGTTTCACCTCAAGATATCCTGACATAAAAGTAGTTACCATAGTGACACTTTCCTTGAAATCTTTGAATATAACTTCATATACAGTAGCACCAAACAAATCAAGACATTGTAAAACTATTCAAGAGAATGACATTATTACAGGGTATTTAGAACCAGCTAACAGAAAATGAACAATGGTTTCTGTATAATCTCCTTGTCTATAAAAGTTTTTGCTTATATTATCACATATAATAAAATCCAATAAGATACAACCTGTTAAGACTGATGGAGACAAAAGAATACAAGCTTGATGGGACTTCAAAACAAGATGATACTTAATCAGCACTAGCTATTATGATGTCTTGTTTTCTCCAAAATAGCGCTTCCTATCATCTGATCTTCTCTGCTTCATTTCTGTTGTTTTTCTGTCATTTGTTGTCAGTTTGTTTTCTTCATTTCGCTTTCTGCTCCATTCATTGTGGCCTCTCTGCCATTATTTCTGGAATCTTGATATTTTCCTTTTTTAGAATATCTGCAGTATTCTCTGTAAAGTTGAATTGGGGGTTGTAAATTCCCCTAGTTCCTCTTTATCCTAGAAGCGCCTTGTTTTTCCATCAATTACCAGGGACAGTTGTGCAGGATATATCAATCTTGGTTGGAGGTTATTATCTTTCAAAGCTTGAATTATTTCCCCTCATGCTCTTTGTGATTTGACGGTTTGTGCTGAGAAGTCTGCTGTAATTCTGATGGGTGTTCCCTTGTAAGTGATCTGTTTCTTGTCTCTGACAGCTTTTAACATTCTGTTTTTATATTGGATTTCTGGAAGTTTGATTATTATATGCCTGTGTGTAGCTCTGTTTGGGTTGTAGGTGGCTGGGTCCTGTATGCCTCATACATCTGAGTATCTTTACCTTTTGCTAAATTAGGGAAATTCTCTTGGATTATTTCTGTGAATTGCTTTTGTAGTCCATTTGTGTCCCTATTTCTTGTTTTATGTTCTTACTTCCTAAGTTATAGATCCTCTTATCATCTTCTAGCCTTTGTATTGTTGCTGTTTGTTTTTTTGTTATTTTTAAGAAGTTTTTCATTTCATGCTCTCATATTATGAGTCTGCCCTCCAGTTCAGATAATCTATCCTTAGTTTCTTTCAATCTGTTATGCCAGCTTTCAATAGAGTTTTTGGTTTCCTGGTAATCTCTTTGAACCTGCTTCTAGTATTCTGTTTTCTCTATTTTCTCCATCAAATAACTCTCCCCTTTTTTCTGTTCTTCCATTTCACCATCTATTTTTTTCTTGGGTGGTGCTTAGCATTTCTCTAACTATTCTACTTATATCTTGCTTCAGGTCATTAATAACTTCATTCCTCAAGTCGTCTATGAGGCTCTGGAGATATTGCTTTATGTCTATTGGTGCTGTGTCTGCTATTGCATGTTTCTCAGGATTGGGGGCCAAGGACCCTTTCTTGTTGCTCCCTCTTCCCATATTTTTTTTGTTCCTGCTATACAAGTGTATATAAGAGGCCCAGTTTCTTTCTTTGTTGGTTATAGTTTGTTTGAATTGCACTGGCTAGGTGTTCCCACCCACTGTAGTGTACTAGGGAGACCTACTTTTCCTGTTCACTAACTTCAGTCTTGTCTTTGAGGTCTGAAATTCTATCTTCACTTTCACTGAGGTGGTTTTTACAACTTTCAATGTAATTTTTGATTTCCTGTATATCTCTTTGCATCTGCTTCATGTATTCTGTTTGTTTCTTGTATTGTTCATCCAGGGATTCTTTTTGTTTAATTCCTCCAATTTTTAAACTATCTCTTCTTTAGATATGTTCAGCATCTCTTTCATTTCTTTTATCATTTCTTCTTTTCCCTGGGAGATTATTTCTAGTTTGAATTCGTGTACAGCTTTCTGTAGTTGCTTCTTTATTTTAGTTGCTATTATTTCAGGTGTATGTCATGTTTTATTCTGTGTACATAGCTCCTAAGGTTTCTTGGGATAGGATGGAGGTTTGAGATTTTATTTTGGTCTTTCATTTTGTCTTTTTCCTATATTTCAGTGTTTCAAGTGTTATTACTAGGCTTCCCCTGACCCTGTGGAAATCCTCTTCTATGCTCTCAGTTTCTGGGACTCTGGCCGCCCAGTTCTTTTGATTGAGAGAGGGTCACTGGGGGTGGGACAGGCATGGCAAGCCCAGCTTTGCCTTCCTTCCTTTGCAGGAAGCTGCAAAGTTCCCTGGCTGGTGGGAGCAATGTTCTTAAAACTCCCTCCCAGGGGCTTGGAATGGTGCAGGGACACTCACTCCAGGCCTCCCAGTCTCCAGAGTTCAGGGAAAAGGCAGGCAGGCCCAATTTCCTGGACTGGCCAAGCACGGCAGGAAATTGGAAAGTTGGTGCAGACAGTCCAAGCCCTGCTGAGCCCAGGCCACCCAGTCAAGAGTTCAGCATGCAGGCAAGCAGGCCCAATTCATTGGAGCTGGCCGAGCATGGCAGGAAACTAATCTTCCATTTTTAATCTACATGTGCATTTGCTAAGGAGATTTTGCATGTTTAGGGTGGTATGGCCACACACATGCTTGCATATCTATGTCTATGATATAATTTCCTGCCAAAATTTTAAAATCAAACATTATCCCTTGGAATATTCATTCATCATTTCAGTAATTGTAGATTTCATATTCTTTCCATTCTTAAGACCTCTTGTCTGATTATACTGAGGTACTTTCCTTTAGTTTGCTCAATAACTTACCAAAAGTCTCTTTCACACTCTCTATCTATTGGTTTTTATCTTTGTCTATAATGATCATAAAGGAATAAGAAAGAAAACAATCTTAAACAAGTGAGTGCTAAGTTACTATAAATAAAGTGTTCAAGGACTTAAAAGAGCTACATACATTTTCAGGCATATACAGTTTTTCATCTTTTAAACATAGAATATATTAATGATCTATTCTGAAGTTTAAATATATGGCATAAAGGAAATATTTCCATGTAAATACATAAATTACTCCTAAGCTATTTTTTTATAGATGTAATGTATATCACAATATGGGACTTGTATTACTTTTATTCAAACTTCTATTATTGAATAGAATACAATAAAAATTCTATTGTACATTCAATTAACCTCTTTGTCACTATAAGAAATTCTTTGTTACATTTTTTTTGCTAGTATAAGCTGTTCTAAAATGAATGATTTTAAAGAAATATCAATTCATACATTTACACTTATATTTATTAAATAAATCTTCTAAAGTAGTATTCTTTGAAGATGAAAAGTCTAGATTTTGAATACATTTGAAAATTGATAGCTATTGCTATCTTAGCTACATTTCCATTGTTGCTGAGACAAAATACTCAACACCCAAATTTAAAGGTGTAAAGGTTTATTTAGCACATAGTTTAAAGGTTTCAGTCCATAATTCTCTGCAAGGCAGGGTGGCACAGGGTAGAGTGGCATCTTGGCAGTGGAACACAAAAGCAACAAGGGAGGAGGAAAGGCTCTTTGGACACTCCTTATTCATTCTAACTCTCTTCATTTAAGAAGAATTATGATTCTTCATAGAATCTTTCAAAATAGGAAGCAGTATTGAGTTTTGCTTATGTATATTGATTCAGATTGCCTGGGTTCAAACCTCAGTTTTTCTACCTATTAGTTGTGTGATCCGGGCTTTGTCTGTAATTCAAGAATTATAGTAGTGTAATTATTAATTTTTAATAATATGCTTTGGTAACAATAATATATAACTCACAAAATGTGTAGTGGTTCTGTTATTACCATTCATATTACTTAGAATAATTTCTGAAACATACTAAATAACATAACTCATTTTATTATTTCACTTGTATACAGAAATTTCTCTTCTGAACTGAAAACATTCATGGTGCTTCCTGATCATGGGGTACCTCCTGCATGCTATCTTGTCAAGTGTCTTTTATTGTTAACATTTCATGTTTGCATACTTTATGTATTGTTTTATTGCCCCGATGAAGATTTATTTTTTTAAATTTTCATACTACAAAACAAAAAATTGTATGTTCACTCAACTATTTATTAAATTGTGAAAAAATGTGCTGAAGGCCACAGGCTTTCTAGGTTCACTTGTCAGGTGAAATGATTACAAAACTAACAAATACATTATCTTTTTGGAGGTTTTGTAATATCCAAATTGGTCCATTTCTTCTTACTTCAGAGCAGCCACTTTGGGATCAATTGTTCTAACAAACATGTTCCCTGGGGGTCATGGTATTGAGGGCTCATAAAAATCCTTTGTTGCCTCTTTCAAGAACAAAAGTTAAACAGATATTTAAGAGAACTCATCCCAGAGAGATTGGTGATAAAGTTGCTGTGGGAGCTTCAAATACAGGTCATCAGTCAGCTAAAGAGAAGAGCAGTAGAGATAAAATAATGAAACTGAACACCATCTGTGCATCCAGTGATCTACAAAAGAGATATTTTAAATGTTCTTTCAAATCTGTCATTAGGTTACCACAGTTGTTTCTTATCATTGAAAAAGTAGTTGTAATTTAAATTGAAGATTGCATTTATTTTTTGGTAGACTTTTTTAAATAAAAAGAAAATTTTATATTACAGGACAACTGAGAAGATAACACAAAGGATGTCCCATACCCTTTGTTCAATTTTCCTTATTATTAAAATCTTACAGTAGTGTAATGTATTAGTGAACCAATATTGGCGCATGATTATTAAATAAAACCCATGATTTAGTGAGACTTTTAAAGCTTTTGCCTAAAACTTTTTCTATTCCAGAACTCCATGTAGGATACTACACTACACTGATCTGTTATGCAGCTTTAGGATCCTCTTCATTATGAGAGATTCTGACTTTATTTTTTGTATTAGTATATGTTTGCTGTGCATAATGTATACCTTCATTGTGGGTAGTTCACACACATCTATGACACATCTTAATTCTTTTCACATCCCTTTCCCCTCCTTTATTTCCCCTCTCACATCTATCATCTATAAAAGATAGATAATAAAAAATAGTGACATAGATCCCTTGCAAAAGGAGAGGGGACCAAGAGATGGAGGGGAGAGGCAAGAGATGAAAAAATGATACAGTTGTGTTATATATATATGTACCAACTTCATGTGAGGAATTTAGTCCTTATATACTGCAAACATGTACTAATAAAAAATTTGAAAAACATCTTTTATGTGTGTATGGGGAACTGAACCAAGGGCCTTGAAATCATTAAGCAAACACTCTACCACTGAGGTACCTTCCCAGCTTTTTGTTTGTTATTTTGAGTTAAGTTTTAGTAAGTTACCCAAGCCTGATTCAAATTTGCCTTCTTCTTGCCTCATCGCTTGAGTAGCTGGCATTTCATATATGTACTACTGAATCTAGCAGATGTAGTGCATCTTCAGTCAGCCATGAGCATAATTCTAGTTGAGAGCTTAAAATTTTAAGATTCTAATATCACAGCAGAATTATGAGTCACAAGCATGAATTTTTGTTAGCAGAACTGGTAATGCTGAGAGTGATTTAGGGGATCTAGCAGACAGAACTGAGAACAGAGTGCTACAAGTATATACATTTTGTACATATGTGGAAAAATTTTAGTGCTTCCACATTAAAATTTCTCTAATATGCATATAAAATCAAGCTCCACATAGTTCTAAATACTTTCATTGACCAAACTTTGTGGAGTTGAAAGCCATGATCAATTTTAATAATTTTTGGATCATTTTTAGAAGCCAAATTTTATCCACCAGTGACCTTGTTTATCTAATGCACTGGTTCCTGCTCCATGCCAAGGCTCTAATGACTTAATGCTGCTATTTGTATTTCTTCCTAGTCAGTAGATAAAGATAAGGAGAATGTCTCATTACTCACAATAGAGCATATAGTTATCCTTTCTGAGCATATTTCATTTCAAATATTGGTCCCACTCAGATGTACTTTTTTCTTGAATAGTGAGTTAGGCAGGATTTTAGAAAAATCTTTAGGAGATTCTTAACCATCACTATCATCATTAAAAGCAAAAAATGAGGTTAATAGACATAAACTGTGCATGTTAACAAGTCTCAATTCACATGAAGTTATTAATCCATCTACTGAGTTAATACATACATCATTAACTATATGTTTAAATTAACTAACAGAAGAGAAGCTAGAGAACATTTAATCATTGGTTTTTTGGTGTACGTGTTTTAGAAATTTAAGAAGAAAGACCTTAGGAAATAAGCCTTATTGCTTCCAAGCATTTTTGAAATATAAAAGAAATCCATGACCTTATATAAACAAAATTATGATAAAATTTAATACAAGGCTTGAAGAATATTGGCAGTAGTTGTATATATACTAGGAGTACCAAACTTTATTTTCACAATAAAAAATCATGCAAACAACAAAAAACTGAAAAAAAATCACTTAATAGGGAGTGTTCCAATTATTTGGTTCATGTTAACTGAATGACTATTGCTTGTTTTTATTTTTCTTCTCTGGACTCATGTAGAACTGCCTTAGTTGTGTATAATGGCTGCCTTCATGTCCTGAGTCAAGAAGAAAATTAACCTTTCATGTTCAGCTTGATTTGGCATGAGTCAGAAGTCATATGGTACCAGTTTTTATGGTACCATATGTTTTCTGTTTTTATGAGCCTATCTCTCCATTGGATGGCATTTGACAGCAACATTCACTGTATTTTTTAAAAACCATATTTCATAAAAAGTCATGAAAGATGACTTCTACAACAGCTTCACAAGGTGTCAAGAATGATGAGTTAAGTGTGTTATAAACAAGGAAGAGTATTTTGAAGAGAATTAATGGCATTATCACTGGAATAATTTTTAAAAATGTAAACACAGGGATTAAATATTTTGATCAGCTCTTGTATGTTTTTATACTATACATGGATCTTATAGTCTTCAGCAGTCAGCCTATGCCAGGTCACAAAATGTACCTTACAATGTTTTTCTCAAATTAGAAACTTTTATAATATAGTCATAAATCATGGTAAACTTTAACATTCTTCCTAAGACTAGAGATGAATTAATTCAATAGTTAGAGAATGTACCTAACCATGATTTTTACCCTGCCTCTAAATGAGGTCTTGTTCTCTGGGAATCTATGTCTAAGAGTCTTCAGTGACAATAACTGCAGAAGACATTTAACACTTGGTAGTCTTATTTACTCTTTGGTAGTCATGCAATGTCCCAAGATGCAGTATTCACAAATAATTCCCAGAAAGGCTAACGGAAGTGTTTTTGTGGATATTAGTTAGAAAGGAAGAATAATTACCTTCACTAATTTTGAAGTTGTTCCATTAACATCTTTTACATATTACTGAGAAGGATATGGTTGAGTAAGAAAAATCTCTGGAGTGTACTATTTTGTGTTATACCCTTTTAAACTTCACTGAAAGATCTTTAATTATTCTTGAGCAACTGGGGCTAGATACTGAAGTGCTTCCAGGAAGTGAAAAGTGATCTATGGGTGTGTAGACTGCACATCCTGAGAAGGTCATATGGCCAGAGATATGACCTAGTTTCATTTGCATTTCCTTTTATTTTGCATTTCTTTTTATGATATTGGATATTGTGGGGATCTAATCTCTATAGCATACTATAATTGAAGAAAATATGCTGAATAAAATTAAACTTTAAAAAGATGAAATAAATTGTTTGATATTAATTTTTGGATTATAAGAGAAACATGCTAATGGGAGAAGATTAGTTTGATGAATCTGCAAAATAGGAGGAAACCATATATGTGTCAAATTCATGAAGGTTCTCATGGTTTTTCAGTTTGAAATTTCCATTGGGTTAGCCTAAAAACATTAGTAGGCTCTGTCTTAGTTACTTTTTACTTGTTGCTGAGATAAAATACCTGATGCCCAAAGTTGGGAATGGTTTATTTCTTACAGTTTTTGGAGGTTTCAGTCCACACTCAATTGGCTTCAAGGCAGGGTGTCATGGTGGGGCTACAGCTAATGGCGGCTGCAAACAGCAAGGCATAAACTGGTAAAAGAGCAAGACATACTTTATTCCTGCCATTACATTGTATGCTGCCTCCACCCCTATGTGGGTGTAGCACAGACACCATCAATTCAGGCACAAGACAATGAACCAATCACAAGTGCATAATGCAAAATGCATGAGGCCTGGGGGCCACTGACATAAACCATGGCAAGCTCTTACTTCCTTGTAAGAAACACAATTCATTTTACTGTCTTTGAAAGCTTCTTTTTGTATCATAGCAATACCTGTAACTTGGCCTTACTGTATATGTGTTTTCCCCTTCCCCCTGGGGATGACCTAATTGATATGTTAATCAACACTCCTCTATAAAGAATTGTAAAATCTTACCTTACTGATATGTTAACCATTGTTGCCCTCTACAAATAACAGATGTGGTGCTAAAGTAAGGTAACTAAGGTTGTTAACTGCTGTTAGACTTCTCTATTCTTTGCTAAGGAAAACAAGATTTCTTCTTATCTAATCTTGCTTGTATGCAGGGAGACTTGCTTGTTAGCACAACCTGAAAGGGCTGTTGACCAGACCGGACACTGTAGCCAGAAAAAGCCTCAGCCGGAATTAGGGAGCTCCTGTCTCCCCCGCACCTAAAGATTTACCTGTAACCCTATACCCCCCCACCCTTTGGAATCTGCCCTGGCGCCAAACATGTGCCAATGAAATACCTGTGCATCCCTAATGGCCTTAGGGCACTGCCCTAAGCTTAGGCTACTTATATTCCCCCACGCCATGTGTCCATGTGAGAGAGATCGCCAGATTTCAGTGGCCAGTGTGCCAGTCCTCTCTCTCCGTGTTCCCAGAATAAAGGCCTCTTTTGATTTATACTCCTCATCTTTTGGGAATATTTTTCATCTTCTGGAAATAATCTTATCATTGGTGATGTGTGACTTGATTGGCAGGCGATTGACTCTTTGGATACACATGCCCAGTTGGGTCCCTGGCTGATTCATGAACCGGTAACATCCTGGCTTGATTCTGCGCTTTTCCTTCTGCTGAGACACATTTCCCCTCACGCCAGCTGCCTCCACGCACCACCAACCAGATTGATTTAAGGTGAGCATGCTCTGGAAGACTCGTGGCACTGGGCCGGGCCCCAGTGTACTGGTCTCCCCTGTTTTCGTGGGTCTCTAGCATTTTCACGTCCCTAGGACAGCCCTGAGCAGGGTTTTTTTCTGGGCTAGCCTGTGTCCACACTAAAATTTCTCACGTTCTTTGGGTTCTGATAGCCCAAAGCAGAAATTTTTGGACTGCCCACACTGAAAAATACCTCACTTTCCATAAAAGCCTCGTGCTTTCACTGGCAAAGCTGCTATTGACCTTGTGCAAACTCCGCTCATACATTTCTCAGTGATGACTGGAATATGTGAGTTTTGGAAACTTAGTCCCACCACGTGGTGCCACAGAATCGGTGACAGCTTTTTCTCTGGGCCACCGGTTTTTACTTGCCTTAATCAACAATGGGAAATTTATTTCCTAACTCCCAAAAAACACCATTACAATGCTTGATTTCCAATTTACGTACCTTAAAAATTAAAAGTACCATAAAAACCAAATTATTAACTTTTTACTGCCAGGAAGTTTGGCCTACGTATCCACTTCTTGGCAAGCGCTGGCCTAGGGAGGGGACATTTGATGTTTCCATTCTTCAAACACTTCATGATTTCTGTCAAGCCAGTGACAGAATCATAGAGCTCCTGTACATTGAAGTGTTTTTGTTTTTGAGAACACATCCGTCTCTCATTAAGTCCTGTACTTCCACTCAAATACCCCTAGCTAGCTTTCCTGGGACGCAACCTGTTTCATCCTGTCCCCAAGATATGCTTGAGGATGTTCCGCCGATTTATCCTCGAGTTCTATCATACTCCCAAATTAATTTTTCACCCTTATCTTGCTCACCACTGCGGCCCCCTCCCCCTGCTTCTGATCCCTCTGCACCGGAATTACCTCTCACTGTGTGATCCTCTCTCCCTCCACCTTCCGCGATACAGGCCTCTCCCAGCAGCTCTGTTCTGCTCTCTGATACCTTCTCACAGCCTGCCTACCACACTAGGTCACGTTCATTGTGCCCTTCCGGCAAACAGCATGATATTTCTAGCTTGCGCCATAAACAGCTGCCATGCTTCCCTTGTTCAGGCAGCTGCAGTGATAACTCAGTGCCGCCATGTTCTGGAAGTTCAGACAGGTTACGTGGTGATGGGGTGCCACCATGTTCAGATAGTTGCTATGGCAATGGGGCACCACCATGCTCAGAGGGGTCACGTGGGGCACCGCCATGTTTGGTTGGTTTCCATGGCGACAGGGTGCCACCATGTTCCTTCGGGTCTTGCAGTCAATGGACGCCCCCTTGTGGCTCCTCTTATGAACAGCAACAGCCACCTTGTTGCGGTCTACTTGGTGACGGCCCACAACAATCCTCTTCTTTCAAGGCACACAGTGCAATGCCATCTACCTGTATTTCCTTGTCCCAGGGTGAGCGGTGGCTGGTCTATAGCCGCTCTTCAGATAATTACTCACATGCATCTACCGGGCGGATAGCTGCCCAATGGCACTCTTCTCCACATTCTTCTCCTCAGGCTCTGCTGCCACTTTGGGAGCAAGCTGGCCCCGAAGGCCTTGTTAATATCCATGTGCCATTTTCTCTTTTGATCTGTCTCAGATTACCCATAAATTAGGCAGCTTTTCTGTTGACCCACAGAATTATATCAGGCAATTTGAATTTATCACCAATTGTTATGATTTACATTTTAAAGATGTTTATGTGATTTTAAATACCATCCTTAGCTCACAAGAGTGAAATCAGCTGTGGCAAGCAGCTCGAGAAGAAGTTGACTGCAGGCACAGGGCAAATACTACTGACAATGACCCTGGGCCTGTAGCTGTGTCAGACCAAGACCCTAACTGGAACTATCAAAATGGACAAGGTTCAACAAAATTTACATAAGATGATTGAGTGTCTGATTGTGGACCTTAATAAGATTGCTCAAAAACACACTAATTATAACAAGCTTTTAGAACAGGTCCAGGAGGCTAATGAAAACCTGGCTGTGTTTCTAAATCGGCTTCGGGAAACCTTAATTAAATATACCAATGTAAACCCAGACTCTCATGAAGGGATGATTGTTGTGAACTCCTATTTTATCTCACAGTCTGCTCCTGATATTCGTGCAAAATTACTAAAGGTTGAACATGGCCCTCAAACTCCACAAGGAGATCTACTTAAATTAGCCTTCCATATCTTCAATAATAGAGAAAAGCTTCAGAAAGAGGAAAAACAAGCTCAAAAGTTAAAGTTTGCTAAATATCAGTCTGACCTCTTAGCAGTGGCACTTGGAGCTCCCAAGACAAAAAATCCACAACAAGGTGTGGCTGCCCGAGTCCCGCCTGGACCATGCTTCAAATGCAGCAAACAAGAACATTGAGCATGAGACTGCTCCAACCCTGGCATTCCTCCTGGGCCCTGCCCATACTGCAAAGTTAAGGGCATTAGAAAAGCAATTGTCTTAAGTGCCAGCGAGCAACTAGGTCATCCTCTAATCCCTTGCCCTCACAGGAGACTTTGTCAATGCCAGATTTTTCGCTGACTGACCTGCTCGGACTTGCTGTGGAAGATTGATGGGGCTCAGGGCTCACAGCCCCCACTCCAGTCACCTTGACAGAGCCCCGGGTCTCACTGGAAGTCTCAGGCAAAATAATATATCTGCTTGTGGATATGGGGGTGACCTATAGTGTACTTCCTGAATTTTTAGGACCCTGTATTAAGTCTCTGATTTCTGTTGTGGGCATTGACGGCCAGCTGAATCAACCTTTGCAGACTGGGCCTATGTCATGTAGATTCCAGACTCTTTTCTTTACCCATAGCTTCCTAGTAATTCCAACATGTCCCATACCCCTTTTAGGTAGAGACCTTCTTCAAAAGCTCAATTTTTCCTTTACTTTCTCTCTCTCCACAGCCCTAATCCTCCAAACAGCCTCACAATGCATCACAAAGTGATTCCCCCCTCTTTCTCCTTCTCTGATTGACTCCATGGTTTGGGACACATCCAGTCCCACTCTGGCTACACATGCCATGCCTGTTTTAATCCATCTCAAGGATCCCTCAATTTTTTCCGGCCTTCCCCAATACTCCATAGCTCCCCAATATTTAAGGGGACTTAAACCCATCATTAAGCAGCTTTTAGACAATGGTTTTCTTAATCCTACCCACTCACTCCAAAATACTCCCATACTCCTGGTACTCAAGACTGATGGGTCCTATCACCTGGTAAAGGACCTTAGGGTTATTAACAGTGCTATTACCCTAACTTATCCAGTGGTACCAAATCCTTATACCATGCTCTCTCATATCCCTCCCTCCACTACTCACTTTACAGTTATAGATCTTAAAGATGCCTTCTTCACTATCCCCCAAAACCCTGATTGCCAGAACCTCTTTGCATTTACATGGACTGACCCAGACACTCTCAGGTCTCAACAACTTACTTGGACAGTGCTCCCTCAGGGGTTCAGGAATAGTCCCCATTTCTTTAGTCAGGCTCTTGTTACTGACCTCACAGAACTTGATCTCAAACCTAGTGTTCTTCTTCAATACATAGACAGCCTCCTATTATGTTCTCCATCCCATATGTTAGCCATACACCACTCAGCCAGTCTTCTTAATTTCCTTGCTAGTCGTGGATACAGGGTGTCTCCCACCAAAGCCCAAATAGCCTCCCCAAAAGTCAAATACCTAGGTATTGCTCTCACTCCCACCATTCACTCCATCACCTCAGATCATAAGGCAATTCTTTGTGATCTCCAGGTGCCCACAACTAAACAGCAGGTTACATCTTTCCTAGGTTTAGCTAATTTCTTTCATCTCTGGATTCCTAACTTTGCAGCCTTAGCTCAACCCCTCTATAAGTCTGCTGAGGGTCCCTTATCAGAACCCCTGGACCCTACTAGGCCCATACATGCCTCTTTTCAAAAATTAAAAGAGACTCTCCTAAAAGCTTCAGCTCTTACCCTTCCTGATCCCACCCAACCTTTCATCCTATACACTACTTGTCAGGGCCACAATGCTATAGGTATACTAGGACAAAAAGGGACCTTCTTTTCAAGCAGTAGCTTACTTGTCAAAACAGTTAGATCACACAGTAAAAGGATGGGCTCCTTGTCTCCAAGCTCTTGCAGCTGCAGCCCTCCTGACACAGGAAGCTAAAAAGTGTACATTAGGACAATCTATTACAGTACACTCACCTCATCACCTACGTGACCTTATCTCACACAAGGTGCTCCCTGCCCTAATGACCCCTTCTTGCCTTCAACAGGTACACTTAGCTCTCTCTCAAGACCCTTGCATCTCTGTTGCAACTAGTGGTCTTCTTAGTATAGCGACCTTACTTTCCACCTCAGAGGGCCATCCTCACCATGACTGTATAGAGTTTTTACAGATGACTCCCACTCCTTTCGCTCACATCAGTAGCACACCTCTCTCCTTGGCCTTTGACACATGGTTCATAGATGGTAGTTCAACAAACACAGACAACCAAAAGAAGGCAGGATATGTAATAGTTAACCAGTCCAAAGTTATAGAGGCAAATCCATTGCCATCTGGGACCTCTTCCCAGAGGGCAGAACTTATTGCCCTTACAAGGGCCCTTACACTAGCAAAAGACAAGATTATAAATATATATACTGACTCAAAGTATACATTTGGCATTTTACACTCTCATGCCTCTATCTGGCAAGAATGAGGTTTTATTTCCACTCAGGGAACCCCCATTATTAATGCTCCCCTTATCCTTAAGCTTTTAGAGGCAGCCCAGCTTCCAAAGCAGGCAGCAGTTATTCATTGCAGAGGACACCAAAACTCTACAGATCCTATTGCTCAAGGCAATGCCTTTGCAGACTCACAAGCCAAGTTAGCTGCACAAGGGCCCTGCCCTTCTCATCTTCTCCCATTAGTCCCAAACAGTCTACCTCAGCCCAATTATTCACCAGAGCAGTTACAGCTACTTCATAAACCAGGTTACACACAAAACACTCAGGGATGGATTTTTCAGGGATCTAAACTTGTTCTCCCACATCAACAGGCCTCAGCCATCATCACTGACTTACACAACTGTTTTCATATAGGATCACAGGCCCTATACAAACTCTTAGCCCCAATAGTCACACACCCTTCTCTAAAAGCTATCATTCTTAAGATTACTCACACCTGTGATCTCTGTGCCAGGACCTCTCCTCAGGGATGCATGGCACCCCCTTCCTTTCCTACCCATCAATTTCGGGGACACACCCCTGGTCAGGACTTGCAGATAGATATTACACACAAGCCCCACCACAAGACTCAAATATCTTCTCACCTTTGTTTGTACTTTTTCAGGATGGATAGAAGCTTTTCCCACAACCAGGGAAACTGCTGATGTAGTTACCAAAATCATATTACAAGAAATCATTCTGAGGTTTGGTCTACCTCAGAGTATTCAGTCAGATAATGGTCCTGCCTTTATTTCTCAGATCACTCAACAGGTATTCTTGAGCTTACACATCACCTGGCACCTACACATCCCATACCATCTGCTATCCTCAGGAAAAGTAGAAAAGGCAAATAGCCTCATAAAGACACACCTTACAAAACTCACTTTAGAACTACAACAACCTTGGCCTCAACTTTTGCCCTTAGCCTTAGCCAAGCTCAGGGCACTTCCCTGGGCTCCTACTTTCTTAAGTCTTTTTGAACTTATGTATGGCAGGCCATTCTTACTCCACAATCTTCCTGCTTCCCAAAATCTCCCTCCCCTGGCTGACTATGTCCCAGTCCTCTCCTTCCTCCAACACTTGTTGCGACAACATGCTGATCTCTGCCTTCCTCAAGCCTCTGGAGAGGCCAAACCAGATCCTCCCATATCCCCAGGAGATCTAATTTATCTCAAATGTTCTAAATCCACAGGACTACAACCAAGGTGGAGTGGCCCTTACCTGGTCTACTTGGCTATCCCTACAGTGGTCAAAGTTGCTGGACTCCCATCCTGGTTTCACATCACTCAGGCTAAGAGGTGCTCTCCCAGCCCTAAATCTGATCATTCTGAGTGGTCATCTCATCTTCTGTCACCCACCCGTCTCCATTTCTCGAAGGCCTCACAGCCACAGTTAACTGGCTAAGTCATGTTTTGTTATCCAATTTGGTTCCTAATCTCTTACATTCTATTAATGACCATTTTTACAGCAGGACTCTTGACAGTCTTTCCTAGAGACTCCCACATCATGTGTAAGATCATCTTCATAATGTTCTATGTGATAACTGTCATGGTTCTTTCTACCCTCAGCTGTCTGGTTAAACGTGACATCCCTGAAAGCCTAAGACCTTACCTTCCCTATACTGGTACAGCCACCATCTCCCCTACTCCTCCTGTTTTTTCCAGCTCAACTCCTAGACCAGAGACATGTTTTACACACCTACCTTCCTAACTTTTATGCTTTCAGATGGGGGAGTAACCACCTCTCATAATTTCACTCCTTCTAACCTCACACTTATTTTTCAAAATTCTACTTCACCATGATAATGATCCTACCTCAACGTCATCCTGATAAAATAACATGTCTAAATCAAAGGCACCTTCCTCTCTACCTCACTTGGGTCCTTAAATATGACAGTGTCATGTCTCCTAATAGCATCATGTCTCTTTGTTTTTCCAGTCTGACATATGTACATTCACCAGTGAAGTTGTCCTGGCTAAAACACCTGGCATCAGCATCTACCTGGGCATCAACCATCATTCTGTCAACTCCCCTAGGCTCCAGTACAGCACCCCCTGCCAGCAGGAAGTAGTTAAAGAGAGAAATCTTCACCCCTTTTCCTAATAATCATAAGACGGGATATGAAAGGGTTGTTGACCCAGACCGGACACTGTAGCCAGAAAAAGCCTCAGCTGGAATTAGGGAGCTCCTGTTTTCCCCGCCCCTAGAGATTTACCTGTAACCCTATTACCCCCCACCCTTCGGAATCTGCCCCTGGCACCAAACGTGTGCCAATGAAATACCTGTGCATCTCTAATGGCCTTAGGGCACTGCCCTAAGCTTGGGCTACTTATATTCTCCCATGCCACATGTCTGTATGAGAGAGGTCGCCAGATTTCAGTGGCCAGCGTGCCAGTCCTCTCTCTCCATGTTCCCAGAATAAAGGCCTCTTTTGATTTATACTCCTCATCTTTGGGGATTATTTTTCATCTTCTGAAAATAATCCTATCACAACCCTTACCTGATCCTGCTCTTCCCAAGACATGTAATCACCCGTGTTTCTGTTTTGTAGTGCGCCACACCCCGTTCCCCTCCTTACATTGTGTGACCAGCAGCTGTTTGTGGATTTACAAGATAAAAGCCCTGACTTTTAGCTGTCAGACACACAGTCTCCAAATTGGCTCCTGGAAGCTGTGTCACCAGGCCTGGCCTAAAATAAAGCCTTTGCTCCCTAAATTTAAAAAAAAAAAGAAAAAAGAAAAGAAAAACAAACAAACAAACAAAAAGAAAGCTTCTTTCACTTGTTTGTTTCAAAGTGTGTAAATGAACAGGTTAAGCAAAGGGGAAACTGAAGTACTGAGCACTGACTGACACCTCTTTGTTAATGGCTACTCTTTCTTTTGCTGACGGTTTAATGTAGATGAAGAGGCAGCTATCATAGGTAATGGAAACCACAATCATATGGGAAGATCAGGTAGAAAAGGCTGTCATCCTTTGTTGAGCAGAAGGGAGTTTTAGAATAGTCTTGATGATATATGTGTAGGAGAGAACAACACAGACTAGTGTAACAATGAGTGTAAGGATGGCAAAACTCAAGACAGTTTTTTTCTATGAACACTGTAGCTGAGCAGGTTATCTGCAGAATGGGAGAGGCATCACAGCCAAAATGATCAATCACATGGGAGTCACAGAATTCCAATTGAAGGCCTATATCAAGAGGGGGAGGATAATCAACAGGTCAGCAAACCAGCAGCAGAGAACAAGTATAGGGCAGACTTTAATGCTCATGATGGTCATGTAATGCAGTGGCTTACAGATGGCCACATAGTGGTCATAGGACATGGTAGCAAGGAGAAAAAATTCTGTTGCTCCAAAGAAGACCACAAAAAATAATTGTGTGGCACAAGCATTGTAACTAACAGTATTATCTCCACTTGCTATAGTGTACAGAAATCTGGGAATACAGACAGTGATAAGTGATAATTCCAAAAACAAAAATTACGGAGAAAAAAATACATGAGAGTTTTAAGATGGAAACCAAAAGTGTGAGGGTAATAATGGTGAGGTTCCTGGCCACACTCAACATGTAGGTGAGAAACAATAATACAAAAATTAGAACTTGTAGTTTTGGATCATCTGTCAGTCCTAGAAGGATGACTGTTGTTACTGCTGGATGATTTCTCATCACTATCTTGTTGCAAGTCACAAGGGATTGGACCTGAAAAGAAGTGCCATGAAAAGTTGACATTGGAATCTGACTGGAGATATCCCAGCCAGCTCATGTGCACCTAATTTTACTTTACTTAATAATAAATTTTTTAACATAGATTTTATTGACATCACTCTAGGAGGCAATTGCAGGAAATACCTAATATAGATCTAATGCTTAGAGTTTTCTGATTAGAGGTCATATTTATGAAGATGTCAAAACCAAGCAATATATAAATAGTATGTCCAGTATATGTTTTCTTAACAATATTGCCTTGAGGTGTGGATTTTATTTCTTCTTATCCTACAAGAAATTATGACATTTTTGAAGTTCTTTTCTCTCCAAGTTTTTTTGTTTTTTCCCACCCTGCTAAATATCCCATTTTAAAAATCAAGACATCTGTTAATGAGACATCATCTCTCATGATGAATTGTAATGATAGCATATTCCTCTCAACGTGTTAATTTTATTCTGTGAACTACAAATTGTCTCCAAATAAAGAGGTTAAAAGTTTAAAATACTGGGGTATGTCTTTGTTTTGTTTTTCCTGCATGGAATCTCCTGAATGAAGATTTCTGAGCTGGTTTTAGGACTGCTAGGCAGAGGGTTTTCTGAACCCTCTGAAGTTGGGTAGAGAAGCATTTCTCAGAAGCTGAGCACAAGCTGATTTAGTCCTATTGTGAGGTTTTGGGTCAAGCAAGAGTCCAGTGGGAATGAGATGTGGAACTGCTTCCTTACCAGTCTGATCAATTCTGTGCTCTTAGTAGTGTTCAGTAGAGCTGGCTGGGATATCTGCAGTCTCTCTGAATTCTTTCAATAATTTCTGCTGCTTCTCCTCTCAAATCACTCTCCTCACTAATTTATCAACAATATCCCTAGTCCTTCTATGTTCTATATAGGTTTTTGATGCATGTAATTTATTCAAGTAATATCTAGGAACAAAGGGACCCAAAACGAATCTGATTATGAAGTTAAAAAATACCCTGCCTTTCTCTTTGGCTTTTTATTACTGTCCATTCCAGCACTTCCCATCAGTTTCAAGCATCCTTTTATTCAAATTTGTATAGTTTTTAGGACTCAGGTACAAGCTCAAAGAATTCTCCTTTTATTTGTATCCAAACAGAACCCTCAATTAATTCCTATTTTAAGCAGGTGCTGTCAGATCTCCACCTTGTAAAAGAAAATGTGATTAATTCTCACAAGGATGTCAGTAATTAATAACAGTATTTTACTTTATAATATGTCTTTGTGTTATTAAGGGAAAGTCATTGTTAGAGTAGTTTTAGGTATAGCCAAAGGTTTTATGGAAAAACCCTGAAAACTTCTTTATGAGTGAAAAAAACATTTTCTTGTGCATTTAAACAACTGTTCCATTGTACCCAATTATATATGGACCCAACTGAGAATCAAAGATATTTTAGGTATCTCTTCTTTTTTACTGTTAACTAAAGGATCAACATTCATTCATTCATTCAAATAAATATTTAATGACCATTTATTATTCACAGAACGTAACATCAAAGAACAAATCCATGTATAAACAAGTCAGACCTTAAAGCAACTTTCAGGCCATCAGTGGCAGATAGTATTTCACTTAGTGAAGTTTTAGTGACACAGTAATACAAGACAACCATGAAAATTTAACTTTGGATTTGAGGCAACAAGTAGTCCATGCTTATTCTTCAGACAAATGTTCTCAATGATACTAGTAACTTTTCATTCCAATGCTCTAGGCACTTTTCTTTCTACTGTAGTTGCAAGTTTAAACTGTTACCAAAAGCTGAGTTAGTAAGGTACACTGCTCAGAGTGCACAGGTATGGTTTTGGAATAAGAAAAACCCCTCTGTGGCTAATGGGAGAAAAATTCACTGGAGAGAGAGAGAGTATCTTGCTGTGTATTTGCCAAGGGAAGACGGAGCAATCAGTGATAGGTCAGATTCATTTCTGCAGTCTTGATTTCCCTATTTCCCTCTTTTGTTCCTATCTTCCACTGTAGACGGCTTTAAGTCTCTGTAACAGCCTTTGGTAATCTCACTTCAGCTGCTCTTCTCTTATGATATTTTAAGTTCTAAAACTATTTCCTTTTTATTCTGTTTCTTTTGCAGTATATTGTTAGGCTAAACTGGTGAACTTAAACATAGTAACACTCAAATGCTTATTAATTTAATGTTTAATGTGTCTAATACAACAACCCGATAGAGTTCAGAAACTTTCTTGTGTTGTAATTCATGAAGCTCTCTTCTGGTTTTTGTTTGTTTGTTTGTACCAGAAATCAAACTCCTGACCTCATGCTTGCCAAGCAGATTCTGTGCTGCTAATCTATATCCCCAGTTGAAGTTTCTTAGATAAATGCAGGTAACAATGCTGTTAAGCCTGGTGGAAGATCATTTAAATGTAGCATTGCCTCATTTTTGACTTTTATCTACCAGCAACACCACCAATAGTCCATCCTACATTGGGAAATATTTCTGGGAGCCTCAGTGTTATTTATTTTTTGACTTTGGACCAATTAAAGTTTGAAACAATTTTATTAAACATATAATAAAATTTTCTCTCTTCCCCCTATAAGTAATACTTTCAGTTAATGTTAACTTGGTTACATAACCTATGCAAAACTACCTATCATCAATCATTTTGGTAGTTACAAGTAAGACTCAAGTTTTTTCTTCATAGACTCTTTTTTCTTCTTTTTTATTACATAAAGAATGCATTCATTATAGGTAGTTGGTATATTAGTAAATTGTTTATTTGTACCAGGGATCAAACTCATGACCATGTATTTGCCACACGGGTGCTTATACCCCCGAGCTGAATGCCTGGCCTGAATTTTAAGATATATTTCAGACCTTTTGATTTACTTTTTGGGCCAAAGCTGATTCACTCTTTTTTTGGGATAGAGACTACTCAATGACTGGATGGTTTAGGTTCAAGAAGAGATTAAAACTTGTATGTACCTAAAATTGGAAAAAAGATTTAAGTAATTTATTGATAATTTAAATTAAGTAATTTAATTTAAGTAATTTATTGGCTTTTGGTAAAGCCAAAACAGTAAATGCAGTAAAAGGACTTTGAAACAAGCCACTAATAAATCCAAAATGGCTACCATGATATGTCTTATTATCTTTCAAATAGCTGCTCCTGCCATCACATTTAACTAATCAAACAAAACAAAAGAGAATAAAACCCAATCTAACAAAACGATATGGTTTTCCGGCCAGGATGGCTTCCAGGTGAGGCCTGAATCTTTCCCCTAGTGCAGTCCTGGAATGGTGCTGACTCATTGAGAGAGGATTGTGTGTGGCTGTCCCCACCCCGGTGCACATGGCTTTGCTTTCTAGGTGAAGATCACCTCATGCCCACTACTTTCAGTTTTTGAAACAACAGAGTTTTGCATCCTTAAGAACTGAATAAAAAATTGCTTGGTCCCAGGATATGTTCCGGTTTTGCTTTGATTTATCCCAACTCAGTGAATGTGAGAATTGCTTTTTCTTTGACTGTCTCTGCGTCACTGATGAATATTTTACTTCCTGTTGCTCATGCGGATCCTGTCAAATGGTGGAGCAGCCACTAAGAGGTGTGATCCCATCATCTCCTCTGGGGCAGGTGTTTCTGGTATCCCTTTGCTCACATGTTGTCCTCGTCACGTCACTCAGTCTTGCTCTTCTGTTGTTTCTCAAACTGACTAGCTATGTTCTCACTCCTGTCACTCCCCAGTTGTCGACAGTGATTGAAAAGTGACTGTGGCAGAGGAGACAGACAGGATACAAAGGAAATGTCTCTCTATTAAGTAGAGTTTTGAAAAATATTTCTTACATGTTAAGACAGACTCCTAATTTCCTACCTTGCATTCTTTTAAAAATATTCGTAGTAACTGAATACTAGTTTTGTTGAGGATGGTGAAGTACTCAGATAAAATATTACTCAGGCTTCCTTATAGCAGGTGTGGCTGTCAGAGTAGGATTATGGACAATGACATACCACAAAGTTATTATTTAACTATAGTTTTATTGCAGTAAGTTAGATATCCAGAATTTATAATCTTGCTTAATCAAACTTTCTACCCCTTGACCAACATCTTCCCAGTTTTTAGACTTCACAGTCTCTGTTCTGTAACCCATTGCAATCTCTGTTTTAGTCTCTAGTCCCTTGAGTTTGTCTATTTTATATTCTACATATGTGAGATTAAGCAATGATCTTTTGCAGTGTCTAGTTCATTTAAGTTAGTGTAATTTCCTCCAGGTTCATTTATGTTGCAAAAAAAACCTGACAAGGTTTCTTTAATTTTTTAAGGAGAAATTTCCCTTTCTTCTTCCCTCCCTTTTTTCTCCTCCCTTTGTCTTTCTTTTCCTTCTTTTTGATTCTTCATTCATCCGTTCATCTATCCATCCATGAATCACCTTTTCTTTTTTCTATAATTCATTGACAGATATTTAGGTTGGATTGATATTGTGGTTATTATGAAAATGCTGAAATATGTGAATATGGGTGTGTAGAGTTTTTGATACTGACCTCCGTTTCTGTGAATATATCTAGAAATGTGGATTGCTGGAGAGTAGGATAGTTCTATTTTTAATCTTTTGACGAAACCAATCCAGTTTTCCATGAAGGTTGAGCCAATTTACGTTCCCAATAGTGTATAATGATTCTCTTTTATTCAAATGCTCTCCAAGACTTGTTATCACTGGTCTTTCAGAGAGTACCATCCGGGAAAGTATGGAGTGTTATATTATTGTAGTTTTGATTTTAATTTCCCAGGTACTCAGTAAAGTTGTACACCACTCCATGTATGTGTTGATCATTTGTATATCTTCTTTGAAAAAATTTATGTTGCTGGTATTTTGTCAAGCTATGTTCATTAAGACAAGTTTTTTTTTAAACATTGGGTTACATAAGATCCTTTTACATTTCAGATATTAACTTTTTCTTAGATTAATGTTTTGTAATTGTTTTCTCCCATTCCATAGGTCATCTTCTCCTTCTGTTGATTGCTTTCTTCACTGTGCAGAATATTTTTATTTTGATGCATTTCCATTTGTCCATTTTTGCATCTGTTGCCTGTACTTTTGCCATCATACCAGAAACTCTTTGTCAATGCCAATATTAAGGGACTTGTCTATATTTTCATCTAGGTGTTTTATGGTACAAGGACTTAATATTTAAGTGTTTAATCCATGTTTTAAAGTTTTAATGAATCCACGTGCCTTATTGCAATAACCTCTGTACAAAGCAGCAGCTGTAATCCTCAAGGTTAAAATATTTTCTTCTTTTTTTTTTGTCTTTTTCATTTTTATCGGTACCAGGGATCGAACTCAGGATCACACACTTGCAAGGAAGGTGCTTATGCCGCTGAGCTAAATCCCAGCCCCAAGGTTAAAACATTTTTAAAAAGCATTTTTGTGACAGTCATAGTAAAACATTATCAAAATACTACATTTTCAAACTTAGTAGATAATCTTCCACAAAAGCTCAAATCTTTAAATTATTTCCATAGACTTAAAAAATGTAATGTCAGAAAGCAATATAGAAGGAGGGTAACAGGAACCTTAAATACAAAGAAAATAATGTAACCAATAAATATTTGATTTAATTAACTGTAAATCATCTTACCGCTAATGTTCACATTTTTCACCTATAGGAATGATTAACTCAAATGCCATTATGTAATTATTTATTTCCAAGTTGTCACCAATGATTAGAATTAAAAACCTGGCATTAAAATAATAAAAATTTGGCATAAAGTTGAATTAATAGTTTTAATACTAGCTAGCATCTTTCAGCATTAAATTTTTGGACTACTAAAAATAATCTTGAAAATATTTGCTATGGTATCTAGTGCTAAGTGCAAGTAATGCATTTTTTAAAGTGAAAAGTTTCTTCCATTATTTCACAAACAATATCATGCTCCCTTCATTATGTATATTTAGATATATTTATGTACTTTTTGCACACATGTATGATTCATAACATTTGATTCCTGTAGTACATATCACAATGATGTTTTCCTGAATGGAAAAAAATTGTTAAATAACAATAAAAAAGGAAGTGTACCTGTGCACATTTCAAGATAGCAGCACTCAGTCCATTCCCTACTAACCATTTAAAAATTCACACAAGATACTCTTTACTGAATAACACACGTGATACTCTTTACTGAATAATTCTTTTCCCCTCAACACTTCAAAACCTGCAATTATAAATGGCACAATGTTGTGAGTTACAACGTAGGAAAAGATTTAGAAAAATCAGTTACTTCATTTCTTAATATTTTGAATTAAAATGAGATCTCCCATTATGCAGCAAAACTACTGCAATGCTGAAAAATAATTTTTATAGATTTCCATCAAGATGCATGAGAATCTATAAAATTCTCCATCAGTAAACTTATAAGTGAATTATTAACAATGATTTTAGATGAGATGCTTTTCATTTTGTAATGGGTGATAGTTGTAGAAATTACACTCTGGCCTTCAAAGGACTTTGATCTCCATGAAATCTGTAATCTCATGATCTGATTTTAAACATGTTTACAAAAATAAAATAAAAATTAATGAGCCATGTTCACTTTGAGCAAAATACCAGCAATATAAATTTCATTCTACAGACACTTCTGTATCTGTATCTGTATATATATATATATATATATATATATATATATATATATATACACACACACAGATATGTAGACAATAAATTCCTTGAAATGTTTTAAGGAAACTCTTAAATTAAAAACAAATGAAAAATTTCACATTAATAATTGCATATAAAGCTTTTAGACAGAACATATGCACTGTCAAAATTGTACTAGTAGACTATGATGTCAAAACAGATATTCCAAATACACAAACTGGCAGTTTTTAACACGAAAGTTTTAAAGCATTAAGAATGGATTGAACTTCAGTGTTCAGAATAATCTGATCAAATCTGAGTATACTGAGACTATGTACTTCAAAATTAAATTAATTAAACCTAAAAACATTTCACTAAGAAACCAGTGGTTCATTTAACTATTTGATGAAATATTTTTTAATGATTTATAAATAATTGTACAGTATAGTGAAATTCCATACAGTGTTTAACTATTCCATTAAACAACATTGCTTTGCCTAAATTTCCTCTAGAAAATCTGTTACTATTTCCTAAAAGTCCCTTGGATTTGAGGAAAATTTCAAGTTAGGATGAATATTTCTTAAAATAAATAAAAATGATCTTCATTTTAATTTAAAGAATGACATATGATTTTTAAGCATAGTAAATAGAAAAACCAGGTAAATTGTCAACCCTCCCTAGTCTTTAAAAAAAGTCAAAACAACAGCCAAATGGGAGTTTAAAAAGATAACTTGTACCTTTTCTTTTCTAGTTGTATATTTACATGTATTCATACAAACCTAACCTTGTGGTTTTCTTTTTTCATGTTTTAGTAGCCTTGATTCTCAGTTTTTATATGTTTTTACAGATTCTCATGCATCTTGATGGAAATCTATAAAAATTATTTTTCAGCATTGCAGTAGTTTTGCTGCATGATGGGAGATCTCATTTCTAAAATGTAGAAAATATATAGTGCTCAACAGTAATTTGTCAGTTGAAGATGAAAATCAGGGTCCATTTTAAGGTGAAAGAGACTACAAATAAAGTATCTGAAGGCAAAGTTTGACATTCTACAAATTTATAAAAACAGTATATATGGACGAAATTTGGTTAGTTTCAGAAGGTACCTCAAGGCTAACAGCTTTCATCAATCAAAAAAAAATGCCAAACTTTTATTGCTATTCAATAGCAAAGCAAAATTTTATTGTCTTGAACTTCGGTCTAATAAGAGAGAATCACAATTCATAAAAACTGAAATATGGAATTGATTAAAATTGAAGTCTCTCTCTCTCTCTCTCTCTCTCTCTCTCTCTCTCTCTATATATATATATATATATATATATATATATATAACACCTTTCAGTGTTCTTTCAAATTAATGAAATAGTGAAAGAAAAGTCACAGTTTGCAGTTGTTTGTTTATTTTAAAAAGCAAAACAGAAAGAAAAGGATAAAAATGATACAGAATTTCAAAAAAGAAAAAAGTAGAGGATTACCACTAGTTAACATGTTGCATATTGTTATCTCAGAACTAGTTGACAATAGTAATAGTGAAAGGGAAAGAAAGTGCTCAAAGGACAGAACTACTGGGATAGAGGAAAGGAAAAAAGGAAGAAAGAAAAGAAAAGATTATATGTATGTTGGTAAACATATATAAATTTCTGTATGTATATGTACACTAGATAGATAACTATACTACTAATCTGTCTTAATTCATCAAAAAGAACAGTTTATGCTGTCATTGACTGATCACAGTCTGCCACTATAATGTTAACATGTCGCTGAAGAGTTCAGTCACTTCATTAGGCTCTGACATACCGTTCTGGAGGGCAGTCTACTGTGTGGAACATTTAAGAATGGAAAGTAAGGACACTCTGATGTTTCCCATGAACCAGGAGGATTGGTGGCAAGTTCTTCTATGGGATTTCTAGCCACACTGTGTAGACAGCACTCTTTCGTGCAACTGGGAGACTCATGACAATAATATTTGCTGTACTTGAGTGTTCCTTTAATAACCTATTTAACCTAATCTGCTGGTATGTCATAGTCTTGTAAAGTTCAAGCTCATTATTTGTTATTTATCATGGTTCGTCTTTCATCTGCAATGTCTTGTTCTTTGTTGTATTCATAAAGTGTGTATGACTCAATCATTTTATCAAATGCTGCAATATTTTCTTTCTTTGGTTTGGTATTAATACCTCCTAGGACTATGATATCAAAGAAGTCTATTTGGAACTTGTTAAGCAAAGTAGCAATTGCTTTCCAGTCAGCGTTTATTCTGCTTATTTTTCCACCAATGAACATGCCGATCTTACATTCTCTCCATTTTTTCTTGGTAGTCAGAAGATAAGGCTTCAATAATGTCAAACATTCATCATCAAAAAACTACTAGACATCAATAGTATTCTTTGCTTGTTTTTTTTTTTCTGAAACTGTGTAAGTTTAAGAAGCTTTTGGTCAGTTGCATTTAAAGGTAAAATAGGGTCTTTGAATTCTTTTTTCAAAAGTGATTGAGATGCAGCCTTGCCATCCTCTTCCTTATCTTTATGTGTAACAGATTTTTCACTAGATGTTTTGGAAGTATCTAAGTCCGAGTTTTTACTATAGTCCACAGTTAGTACCACATCCTTGGTGCCAGGACATTTCACTTGTGAAATAACAATTCTTGTCTGTGAAGATGAGACATAACCAGACCTTTTAAGCAGATAACTCCTACTCCATATTACATGTCAAAGGCATTATGAAATAAATTTATGTACATATCCACAACCCTCATATCTGCTTGCAATCAATCTTTCTTAAATCCAAGGACAAGTGTGTTTGGTTCCATATGACCATGACCAGCAGCCCATATCAAGTACTGTGCACAGTCTCTTGAGTCATCTGCATGTACAGGGGAATAAAAAACTTTCATTTTGTTTTGAATAAGCCAGCGCAGATATTTGGCTTGATCCACAGACATCTCTTTTATCACCTGTCTTTCTCAACATTGGTCTGGTGACTGTGATCTTTTTTGGGTCCATAAAAATGTAGAATTATTTTTTCTATCTCTGTGAAAAATTTTATTGGAGTTTGATAGTAATTATAATGAATCTATTGATTGTTGAGTACTATGGATATTTGAAAAATATTAATTCTGATACACGAACATGGAATATCTATTTGTGTCTTAAGCTTTTTTCATCCTTGTCTTAAGTTTTCAGTATACAGATCACTGACTATGTTTAAGCTTATTTCTATTATATTAATTTTAATGATATTGAAAAGGAGATTGGTGTCTTAAATTCTTTTCAGATTGTTGGTTGTTAGTGTTTATAAAGGTAACTGATATTTCTATGCTGATTTTGTATGTGGCAGTTTTACTGGATTTATTCATTATTTTAAACAGTTCTTTATTATGACTGTGGATTTTAGTGTTTTTTATATGTGACAGATATATCATCTTCAGTCAGAGCTGAAGAAATTTAGTTTATTCCTTTGCAATTTGCATTCTTTTTACTTGTCTTACTGTGTTGGCTACAATGCTTAGCACTTTGTTTAAAGAAGTGGTAAGGATAAGAATCCCTTTCCTGTTCCTAAACTTAGAAGAATATCTTTCATATTTTCACCATTGAGATTCCTTTTTAGTTGTGGGCTTATGATATATTGCCTTTATCACTTAAATTACACTCCTCTTTTCATAGTTTATTTTAAAAATATGAATGGATTTTAAGTTTTGCTAACATCTTTCCTACATCTATTGAGATGAGCATGTGGTGTTTGTTCATCATTTTATTGATGTGGTGTAACACATTTATTGATTTACATATGATGAATCCTTCTTGTAGCCCATAGATAAATGCTACTTGATAGTGGTGGGTATAGCCTTTTTAATGTGCCTTTGAAATAAGTTTTCTAGCCCTGAGAAGATTTAGATGTGTGTTCGTCATGGACATTGGATTGTAATTTTCTTTCCTCAGGGTATCTTTTTCTGGTGTAGAACCCAGAGAAGTCAATAATACAATTTTGCCAATGATCTATCTTCTTTAATTATTTTGATTGAGAGAGGTTCATATCAATTCTTAAATAATGGAATTAATCACTGTACTGATCTGGTTTTCTTTTTCTTTAATTTGGAGAAGGCAGTTTTTTAAAATATTGATAAATATTTCACTCATTATTAATATTTTCATATTTTTTATTTCTGTATTTAAAATTTTTACTTTTATTAGTATGTGTTTGCAGTATATAATACACTTATTGTCGGCAGTTAGTATAAGTACTTAACAAATCTTAATTCTGTTTTTGTCTCATACATCTTTCTTCCCTCCTTTTTCTATCTTTTAGTTCCCTTACCATTTGTGAAAAATCTATCTCCAGTGTTCCATTTTTATAATTTTATTTTGGAGATGCAGACTGATTACATAGTTTGGGCTCACCTTGAACTCAGCATGTATCCCAGGCTGGCCTTGAACTTGTGGCAGTCTTCCTGCTTCAACCTCCCAAGTGCTGGAGTTACAGATGTGCACCAGCACACGTGGGTCAGGTTATTGTTTAAATCCCATTTCCCTTCTTATCCAATCCTATACATCTATCTCTTGTTTTACTTATTTGAAAACTTCTTCCTATTTTGTATTGTATGTCTTTAATGTTGCTTTTAATTTGTACTTTTGGTTTCTTATGTAAGAGGAAACATGTTATATTTAATCTTGCGTGTCTGATTCATTCTACTTAATATAAGGTCTCAAGTGCATCCATTTGTCTACATATGGCTCAAGTATATCTTTCATACTGACAATGTAATGATCTATTGTATATAAATACTACTTTTTTAATCCATTCATCTGTTGATTATATGGGCATATAGACCATTTCCAAGACTTAGCAATTATGAATTGTGGTGCTTTAAACATGGGTATGTGTGTGCCAGTATAATATGATATCTTCCTTTAGGAAAATACCCAATGTCAAATGAAATTTCTAGTTTTAGTTTTGAGGAATCTCTGCATTGGTTTCAATAGAGGGTGTATTAGTTTACACTCTCACCAACAACATAGAGTGGTTCCTTTTTTCCTGCAGCCTTGCTAGCATTTGTTATTATTATTTCTTGATGATAACCATTCTTTCTGTAATAAGAGGGAATCTTAATGTTACTTTAATTTGTATTTCTCTAATGGCTAGCAATGTTGAACATTTTTTCGTGTATATGTTGTCCTTTTATACTTCTTTTTTCTTCTTCTCTTCTTCTTTTTTTTTTTTTTTTTTGTCTTTTTCCTTTTTATCGGTACCAGGCATCGAACTCAGGACTGCCTGCTTGCAAGGCAGGCGCTTATGCTGCTGAGCTAAATTCCCAGCCCCCTTTTTTCTTCTTTTTAAAGAAGTACGTATTTATCTCAGTTGCCCATTTTATTTTGGTTCAACCTTTCACTTTGGGAAGTTTAATTTTTTGAATTCTTCATATATTCTAGGTATTAGTACTCTTTCAAGGAATACTTTCCAATTTCTACCCATTTTGTAGGTTGTTTGTTTACTCTTGTTTTCTTTGCTGTGCAGGAGCTTTTTAATTTGTGGTCATCCTATTTATGGATTCTTGGTACTATTTGTGGTGCCACTTGGGTATGTTCATAAAGTCACTGGTTATGCCTATGCCTTCAAGAGTTTGTCTTACAGAAGATTGTTCCTGTTTTAACATTTAAATCAACAGTCCATTTTGATTTTTGTTTAATACATGTTGAGATATATAGGTTTACACTCAATCTTGTGTATGTGGATTACCAGTTTTCCCAGCACCATTTATTAAAGAAGCCATCTTTCCCCTAGCATACATTTTGGCTTCTTTGTCAAAGATCATATAGCTGAACGTGCTTGGGGTTGTTTCTGTATTCTCTATTTTGTCCACTGACCCACATGTCTGCATTTGTGCCAATAATGTGCTGTTTTATCATACTTCTAAAATAACTTCAAATAAGATACTGTGATACTTTCTACCTTGCTTTTGTTACTTAAGATTGCTTTTGTTATTCTGGGCATCTTGCAGTTCCATTTGAATTTTAGGATTACTTTCTATAGATCCATGAGGAATGTTAGTATTTATTTTGGGATTGCATTAAAACTATATAACAGCTTTGAAAGTATGGACATTTTGACAATATTGATCCTGTCTATCCAAGAAAAGGGGATACATTTCTATTTTCTGATGTCCTCTTTGATTTTCTTTTTCAGAGTGATGTTTCATTGTAGAAGGCTTTCACTTCCTTAGGTTAATTTGTGTTTAATTTTTCTTGTTACTATTGGAATGGCATTGTTTTCCTAATTTTTTCTCAGTGAGTTCATAATTATTGCACAAGAACACGATTTTGTATTTTAAAAAGCAAAACAGAAAAAAGGAATAGAAATCAGACAGAATTTTAAAAAATTAGGAAATTAAAATTAGCTAATATATTGCATATTGTTATCTTAGAAGTAGTTGTTCAGGTTACAAGATCTAGGCACAAAAATAACCAAACAATGACAGCACAATCTGTTCTTTTTGATGAACTAACAAAGATTGATAGTATAGTTATTTATCTTGCATATATATATATATATATATATATATATACATTTATACATGTTTACCAAAATACATATAATTTTTTCCTCTCTTCCTTTTCTCCTTTTCATATCCCAACTGTTCTTTCTTTTTGAACACTTTGTTTCTCTTTCATTATTATAAGATCTATTGCATATTTGGATCTTATTATTTTTTAGCCTTTTATTTTTTATTATTTTTAAATTTGGGAGACAATACGATATTTACAAGTTGAATTTTATATAACTCACTTATAAGTATGGTCTCAAGTTGCTTCCATTTACCTATAAAAGCCTCAAGATTATCCCCTTTTATAGCTAAGTAATATTCCATTGTATAAAAATACCACATCTTTTTTATCCATTCTGTGGTTGATGGGAATTTGGGTTGTTTCCAAAGTTTAGCTATTACACGTGCTGCTACAAACATCGATACACATGTATTCTTGTGGTATGACATTTTCACTTTTTCTGGGAAAATACCCAAAGCAGAACAGCTGGATTAAATGGGACTTCCAATCTTAATGTTTTGAGGAATCTCTACACTGTTTTCCACAGTGGTTGTACAGTCTACATTCCCACCAGCCTTGGAAAAGTGTTCCTTTTTTCCCACAGCCCTACTAACATTTTTTATCAGTTGATATCTTGATGGTAGCCATTTTTTTTGGTGTGAGATGAAATCCCAATATTGTTTTAATTTGCATTTCTCAAATGATTACTGATGTCAAACATGTCTTCATGTATTTATTTGCCATTTGTATTTCTTCATCTGAGAAGTGCCTGTTCATCTCAGATACACATTTTTGGAGTGGGTCTTTGAATTTGGTGGGCCTGATGTTTTTCAGTTCTTTCTATGTTCTTGATATACATCCTTTGTCTGAGTGACAACTGGCTAAACTTCTTTCCCATTCTGTGGATTTTCTTTTCACTATGTTGGTGATTTCTTTTGAAGTAAAAACTTTTTAATAAGAAGAGATCTCAGTTGCTGATTCTTTAAAGTACTTCCCTTGCAGTTGGCATTTTGTTCATGAACTCTGCCTAACCCTGTATCTTCAAAATTTCTACCTACTTTATCCTCCAGTAGATTTAGTGTGTCTAGTTTAATATTTAGATATTAGATACATTTTGACTTTAATTTAGTGTGTTGTGATAAACATGGGTCTAGTTTCAGTATTTGGTATATTGAAAATAACTTTTTCCAGCACCATTTATTAAAGAGGCTATCTTTCTTCCAGTGAATGTGTTTAGGCCCTTTGTCAAATATAGGGTGGCTGAGTGTCTTTGTAGTTGTGTCTGCATCTTCTACTCTGTTCCGTTGATCCTCAGGTCTGTGTTTTTTTTTTTGCCAGTACCATGTTGATTTTATCACTGTATCTTTGTAGCATAATTTCAAGTCGGATTGTGATGCCTCCTGCCTTGGCCTAGGATTGCCTTTGCTATTGTAGGCCTCCTCTTTTTCCAAATGAATTTTAAGAATGGTTTTTCTAGATCTGTAAGATAAGTAAATGGTATTTTAATTGGGATTGTATTAAATCTGTATAGCAGTTTTGGAAGTTAGGCCATTTTCACAGGGTTTTTCTTCCTAACCAAGAGCAAGGGATATCTTTCCATTTTCTGATATCCTCTTCAATCCCTTTTTATAGTGTATCATAGTTTTCAACATATGGTGTTTAATATCCTTGTTATATTGATTCTTAAGTATTTCATTGTTTTGGATGCTATTGTGAAAAATGTCCTTTCCATAATTTCTCTCTCAGTGAGTTTATTGTTTGTGTACAGAAATACTGCTGACTTTGTATCCAGCTACACTGCTTTATTTGTTTATTAAGTCTAGTAGTCTTGTGATAGAGTTTTTAGGATCTTCTATGTAGAGTATCATGTCATCTGCAAATAGTGATAATTTAAATTTTTCCATTTCTATTCTTATTTCTTTTATTTCTCTCTCTTGTTTAATTTCTCTGGCTAGTATTTCCAGAACTATATTGAATAGGAGTGGTGATAGTGGACATTCTTGTCTTGTTCCTGATTTTAGAGTGAAAGATTTCAGATTTTGTCCATTTAGTATAACATTGGCTACCGGTTTGTCATAGATAGCTTTTATCAGATTCAGGTAGCTATTCTGAATTTCTATAAGGCTTTTTTTTATCATGAACACTTCTTGGACTTTATCAAAAGCTTTTTCTGCATCTATTGAGATGATCATGTGATTTTCATCTTTGGATCTGCTGATGTGGTGTATTACATTTATTGATTTGCTTATGTTAAACCATCCCTTCCTTCCTGGGTTAAATCCCACTTGGTCATGATGTATAATCTTCTTGATGATTTGCCACATTCTATTTGCCAGCATTTTAATGAGGATTTTGCATCGATGTTCATTAGTAAGGTTGGGCTGTAGTTCTCCTTTCTGATTGAGTCTTTCTCTGATTTTTGTATCAGAGTAATGCTTCCTCGCAGGAATGAATTAGGGAACATTGCTTCCCTTTCAATTACTTCAAACAGTTTGAGGAGTATTGGTATTAAATCTTCCCTAAAATTCTTATTGAATTTAGCTGTGAATCAAGTCCTTTATTGCATTCATTATTTCGTTTTTATTGATTGTATTCTGTTTTTGTTTTGTTTGATTTTTACTATGTCTAAAGGTATCTGCAACTATCTTGAAGACAAGAGGATTATGGTAACCACTGTGGATTTCATACTGTTTTGAAGTCCTGTGTCACTTACACTGATTCATTTTGATTGGTCTTATTCTGTTTTATCCTCTCTGGTTTTATTCTCTAAAGTAAAATAATAACAATAGTTTTTGGATTTCGTCAAAAACTTCTTCTGCATATATTGACATACTTTGTGATTTTGGTCCTTGTCTCTGTTTATGTGATGTATTACATTTGTTGTTTTATACATGGTAAATCATTTTTGAATGCTTGGTATGAATGTTTATTTGTGATGTATGATCTGTTTGATGATTTGTGCCTTTTTGTTTTCTGGTAGCATGTTGAAGATCTTTGTATCTATATCTATGTTCATTGAAGAGATTATTCTGTAGTTTTCAGTTTTGGTTGGATTCTGTTTTAAAGTAAAATAAATTTTTAGCATGTACTTGCAGTGCATAAGGATTCCATTCATTGTGGGGAATTAGTACATACACATATAGAATCAGCATAATGCTAACTCTTAGGAATGACTTTGGGAGTACACTTTCCTGTTTGTTTTCACGGGAGTTTGAGGGGTTTTTGCATTAGATCTTTCCAAAGGTTCTTGTAGAATTTGGCAGGGATTAGTTAGCACCTGAGGTTTCTTAGTTGTAGTTTTATTATTATTACTGCTTCAATTTCATTGTTTGTCATCGGATTATTCATGGTTTTCAAATATTTTTGGTTCCATTTTGATAATTAATGTGTTTTTTGGAGTCTATACATTTCTTCTGAATCCTTCAGTTTGTTGATGTGTAATGTTTGTGTTTTGTGTTGGGTTTTTGGGATTTTCGATATGATGTGTTAGGAGAGGTTCTTTTCTGATTATGGCTATTTAGGGTCCTAAATGCCTTACTTATCTACATGTTAAATTATTTTCCTATGTTTGTAATTTTTTGTTATTTCAGTGAACAGTTTTTTATGCCATTTGTTTTGTCTTTTGATTTTTCACTAATTCTAGTTAATCTTAGATTAGTCTTCTTTGTGTCATGTTTTTTTTTAAGATATTGTTTAGACAACTTCCCAGTCTTCTAGTTTTGAAGTCCTGTACTCACATCCATCAATTCTGCTGCCTCTAATTTAAAAAAAAATTATTTTTCTCATTTTATGTTTGGTGCATTGTTATGGATTCTTATTCTTTTCTACTCAGAAGCATAATGTAGTGTAAATCTGAATCATTTGTGGGGAAGTGCATTAACCAAGATACTGTAATGCTATAAGGCACAAAAAGTCAAATATCACATAGTTTCTCTTATATGAGAATACCAAAATATAAATAATTTAAGAGAAAAATAAAGATCATAGAAAGAGGAGGTAGACTTTTTCCAAATGGGGGGAAAAGGAAAGAAAGAGAAGAAAGTGGGAGGTAAGGGGAATTAAGATCTTACATGAATATACACTAACTTCCTAAGATGAATGTACTCAATATGTGTCATAAACATGTACCCAAAATTTCCAGAGAACAAATAAAGAAGGAAAACTCCCTACCAGGTGCCATAGAGCCCAGCAAAACATTAAGTTAGCTACTAAGCATCAAGTTTAAGTTAACAAAGAAAAATAATGAGCTAATATTTCTTTGGCCTTGATCTCAAACTAAAAAAGTACTAAAATTTAAACCCAATGATATATAAAATTGCTACTATTTAATGACCACTTTGAAATAATTCTAGAACTGTAAGTTTGATTTGGTACCAGAAAACAGTATTGTAATTCACTATATACACAGATAGAATCATGTTAATGTTTAGAAATTTAAACTAGCATTTGACTACTTTTAGTACTCATTTATCATAAAACTCTTGACAACCAGGTAGCTTTGATAACTTTATATTGATGAGAAAACTTATAAAATAATTGAAAATCCATGGAAGTATCATGTTAGTGAAAGATATTTTCCAGATAAAAAAATCAATATATCACTTGCATTCAGTATTGTATTCAGATTTTTGTTCAATTTATCTATTTATTTTCCTTTTTTAAAGTTAACTTTATTGATGCATTTTAGGTATACAGAATGATCACATTCATAATAGGGAATTTGTACCTGTACATAATATGTCTTCATTCTTCTTTTTTGTCTACTTTCCTCCCTTCTCTTTAACTCTTTTTCCCCTCTTTATTTACAAAAGTATGTTTCCATTTTTCTTTCTTTTCATCTTTTTTTCCTTTTTTCTTTTTTCCTTTCTCTCGCCTTTGTTTTTGTCCCATTTGAATCTTTTCTTCTTATTTCCATATTTATTATACACATTGGTCTTTATTTACCCTCTTAGTTTCTCACAACAGAGAACAAGGTGATATTTATATATGTGTCTAATTTATCTCACTGAAGGGTATGGTCTCAAGGTACATTCACTTACCAAGAAATGTCTCAAATTTATCCTTTATGGCAGAGTAATACTTCATTGTATAAAAAGACCACATCATTATCCATTCGTTCATTAATGGACATTTGGGCTATTTATAATATTTAACTATTACAAGTTGTGCTGCTGCAAATATGGGTGTGCATTTATTGCTGAGGCATGATATATTTTGTCCTTTTGAAATGTACAAAAAAGGGGATAACTGGGTCATATAGAACCTCTGTTTTGAATTTTCTGATGACTCTCTATCCTGAATTGCACAGTGGTTTGTTCAATTTTAAAAGGGTCAGAAATGGGAAGAAAAAGTAAACCAACTGAAAAAGAAAAGGCTAAGTATTATTAATCATAGATGTCAGGTTAGATATACGAAGGCCAAAAGAATTTGTAGAAAACATTAAAATTGAAAACAGTTTAACAGTCATACATGAATATAAATTGCACCTCTGTATTTGTGTGACAAAAGTAGGAAATGAAAAATAAAACAATGATTTACAGTGATATCAAAACATTAAATTCAAAGGAAAAAAATCTGTATAATGTATAAAACTGGTGCCCTGAAAACCATATATATTTATTACAATCAAGATGACTTAAATAAATGGAGGCCTATACCAGCCTCATGTACTAAAGCATTTAATGTTACCACAATCTATTTATGTTGTAGTCCTCAACAGTGAGATTTTATATGATCTCAAAGAAAGAGGGGCTGTTTTGCCTCGTAGGAAGAGCTGCCTGTGTGAAGTCAAGGAATTCACTGTAATCTGGAGTTCAAAGTTCTCAGGCACTAAATGCAAACTGATACAATGCTAAGATTCTGCCTTACTCTGGAAAGAAAGGCAATCATTAAGAAATCAAACAATAACAAGTGATTGCATGACTGTGATGGAAAAGAGCCTTCCTTCACTGTTGGTAGGAATGCAAACTAGTATAACCATTATTGAAATCAGTATGGTGATTTCTCAAAGAACTGAATTTAGAAAGTTCATATTATCAGGCCATCTCTCCACTAGGTGTCTTCCCAGAAGAGTTTAATACGTACTACAGTGACAATGCACACTAATGTTTATATTAGCACAATTCATGATAGCTAAATTCTGAAAGCAGCCTATATATCTATCAACAGATAATTGAATAAAGAAAATGTGCTATTTATATATAATGGAGTACTGCTAGACTGTAAAGAATGGCAAATTTGAAACATTTGTAGGGAAATGAATGCATCTGGAAAATACAATGTTGAGTGAAATAAGCTAAACACATGAGTTTAAGAGCCATATGGTATCTTATTTGAGTGAGATAAAATAGAGTACAGAGAAGACAACAATAAATGATGAATGGAAGGTGGTAAAGGATGAGTCTCTTGCAGTAGACATGTGGCCCAAAGAAACAAGGGTGAGAAGCTAGGAGGAGGTAAAGGTAGACTCTGTGGAATAAAGCTACTCTATGAAAAAGAGTTTAATAATCTCAAAGTAAATTGTATGCTACACTTATTAGTGGCCACTGAGTCTTTTATTGAAGATTTGACATAGATGAAGATGCAGATGCTGTGGGTGAGAGAAATCACAACTGTGTTGAAGAGCATGTAGAAAAGGCCTTTTTCCTTTGCTGGAAAGGAGGCAAATCTTATGATAGTCTTGACGATAGATATGTATGAGCTAAGTGTAATAATACCAACAAGAATGCAAAATGGGATGAGGAATTGGAGAAGAGAGGAAAGGGGATGGAAAAGGAAGTCGATTAAACAAAGGAAAAAAATTGTCATATGTACATGTAGCTACCCCTCAAGATGATCGTAAACTACATGTACTGCAAACATGTAGTAATACAATAAAAAAATTAGGTATTGCCACTCAGATACCAATCGCCATGCCATTGTGGACATTTGGAATGGGGTGTTACATATGCCTCAGTTTTTTTTTTTTTACTGGAGGGGAAAAAAAGAAGGAATACTGACATACTAATTCTCTCATTGGATAAGTGCTGCTTGAGGGCGTTTGATTTATTTTTATATTTATTCATAGTTAATTGCTTTTTGACAGCCTTTTAAATAAGTGTAGTGCTCTGATATTGAAATAATCCTGATTCCGAGCTCTATTCATTACTATGTCATAATAAATACTTTCATTTTGTTGCACTTCTGTATTTAAATATAATGTTTTATTTGATAACAAAAATTTTACTGTAATATCACGCACTATACTGGTTGGGGTTTATATGTCTTTTCTGGCTTGATTTAAATAATTTCTTTATGAATGCATTATATTCAATTTGCATTCACTGTCTGTCTGACTTAAACTTCAATTTAGTTTTAAAGCTTCAATATTTGGGTCAGGTTTTTGCATGCTTTTTGAGCTGACAATAATCAAACTCATTTCTCAAATACACATACTTTTGTCTTTTTATTTATAACTTTTATGACTTTTGGTAGTAGCCTTCAATCACCTTCATTTAGAAAAATTCCTTGTGATTTTAATAATTTCAACATTACAGAGAAATTCTACATAATCTATATTTTAATATGCATGAATTGACACTTTGGCTAACTTTCCTTTAAATTTCATTTCAGAATTCTTAGCAGTGGTGTTGTCTCTATTTTACATTTTAGCTATACATTTGTTCCTTGATGTATGGTGCATGAGAGGAAGATCACTGGTTTTTCTTTGTGTTTTATGTGAAATATTTAACATGAGAGAGACACTCAGTAAATGTGTATATATGTTGGTGAGCCAATCTCATATGAAACATTAGTTCATCAACTTCGGCATTCTTTTACTTCTTGTAAGATAAGGCAATTCTTTTGATAGAGTAGTTGAAAGCTTGTTTTACTTGCTTGTTTCTCAAGGTATAGATGAAAGGGTTCAGCATAGGAGCGATGGAAGTAGTCAGCACTATCACACCCTTATTAATAGAAACTGAATCCTTTGCTGAAGGTTTGACATAGATGAAGATGCAGCTGCCATAGGTGAGAGAAACCACAATCATGTGGGAAGAGCATGTAGAAAAAGCTTTTTTCCTTTGCTGAGCAGAGGGGAATCTTATGATAGTCTTGATTATATATATGTAGGAGAGAACTACACAAAAAAGTGTTGTGAGAAAGGTCAACACTGCACAAACTATAACCATCTGCTCAATGACCCACGTGTCTGAGCATGAAATCTTCAGGAAGGGAGACACATCACAGAGAAAGCTATCAATGACGTTAGAGTCACAGAATTCCAGAGACTGGCTCAGACTAAATGGTGGGAGTATGATTAATAAACCAGAAATCCAACAACAAAGAATGAATCTGCTGCAGGTTTTGCTGCCCATGATGATGCTATAGCGCAGGGGTTCACAGATGGCCACATAGCGGTCGTAGGACATGGTGGCAAGGAGAAAAAATTCAGTTACTCCAAAGAGATCAGTAAAAAATGCTTGTGTAGCACAAGCACAGTAGGTAATAGTCTTGTCACCTGTTGATAAGTTATACAAGTATCTAGGAATGCAAGCTGATGTGAATAAGATTTCTAAGAAGGAAAAATTTTGCAGGAAAAAATACATTGGTGTTTTAAGATGAGGATCCACTAACGTAAGTGAGATGATTGCCAAGTTCCCAGTTACACTCAATAAATAGGTAAGAAACAGAAAAATTAAAAGCAAACTCTGAATTTTTGGATCATCTGTTAGACCTAGGAGAATGAATGTTGTCATTGTACAGTTTTGCATAACTGACTCTTGATATTTTTGTCCCGTATTCAAAAAAATCAGATATTTTATTCGAATATAGGGAAGGTAAAATTCTATGATGATACACAATGAGAATTAAACAGATAACTGGCCCACATGAAATTTATTCAAGTTGGTAATTAATATTGTCAATATTCTCATGGAGTTAGTTGTAAGTTTCTGATTTTTTTTTTTTTTTTGTCTTTTTCTTTTTTATCGGTACTGGGGATCGAACTCATGACTGCCTGCTTTACAAGGCAGGCGCTTATGCCACTGAGCTAAATCCCCAGCCCCCAAGTTTCTGATTTTGTCGTAATTTTTGAAGATACAATTCTTATAAATCAAGTTAACTTTACCATAATTCAGTAATTTAAAGATTCCACCCCTCCATTGCATTTTTCTAAATTTATTTTAATTTTTTATATTCTGAGTTGTTTTTTATTGATAGTGCTTTGCTTCTAAGATTTTCTTTTATTCATACATTTTTCTCTATTTATAAGTTGAAGTCATACAGTTCTCTAGCAGTTTCATATCTTGTTTGTAGCTTGGTCCTCAATAACTCAACAATCACATGACAAGTAGTTTGGACTTGCTGTAGAGGTTCTCTAAAATCCACCATCCATCGTAGTTTACATCCATCGTCTATAACAAAATAATGTTTTTGTCATGTGTATAAAGTGCAAATATACTTTGGGGGGTAGTTATAAGCTATAAATCTTGTGACTTCAAATAGAATCTGTTTGTGGTAATCTTTCTATCTCTTTTTGAAATAGTAGTAGTGATCTCTTTTCTAAAATTCAGTTATATGGTCATATATATCTCATACTGTGCACAAAGTTGATTTAATGTATGTAGCCTTATCTTTTTTTCCATGTATTCACCCAGTAAAACTAATTGTTTATACAGTAGTAATTGAAAATGTCATACACTAAGTGTGTAATCATTTTATAGAAAGTACCTGTTAGAATCAATATGTCCTCAATGATATTCTCTCTCTCTCTTTCTTTTTCAGTTATTGAGTTCTTGCAGTTAAACTCAGAGCCTTTGTACTGAATTACACGCACTGTTTTTTTTTACATTTTTGACAGAGGTCTTGCTAAATTGCTCAAGCTGGGTTTGAGCCTGCAAACTTGTAATCCACCTGCCTCAGCCTCCAAGAGTGCTGGAATTAGAGGCACTTGCCACCACATTAAGCTGTCTTTCTTTAAAGGTCATTGAATTCAACTTGAGTGCAACAAATTCTCTTTGATTTTTAGCCTAAGAATGATTTCTCTTGGGAAGTCCTTTGAGAACTGGTGGGTGTTTTGGATTCCCTAAACTTCCATTTATGAACCACTGTCAAACAATTTTATTCCTGCCTTGGCATTTTCCCAGCATCATCTCTGTTTCTTTTTTTCAACTAAGACAATAAAAAAACTCAACCAAGCCATGTAGCCAACACCTAATGAAGGGTTATTGGAAGAATGGCAATACTGTTATTTTTCTACACACACACACACACACACACACACACACACACACAATTACCTTCTTTTTATTTGGATTTCTTGATATTACTCTATCAATGAATTTTCTACTTTTTAAACTAAGGCTCTTACATTTAAAAATTTTATCTGTGATCTTTTTGCACTAAAATGGCATTTGCTACTAAATTTCAAGGGTTACTACAGAATTGTCACATTCTTTGTAAATAACCATCAGCAATGATAACTGTCTTCTTCCCTTAACTTTTTCGTAGTGTAAATGAACAGTTGAATTTTCACTTCAAAGATGATAATACAATAAGTCACCTTTAAAATACTGAATCTGGGTTGATAACTTCCTTATAGTTTCTACTTTTGTTATAATACATTAATTATAATCACCACCAATAAAATGTTCCCAGTCAGTGTCTCTAGGTCTTGCTATTTTTTTCTCACATCAATGAGTGGATTTCCCTGAGATGCCAATATAATAGTTCCAAGAATGGACTCAATGCATTGATTAAAATTTTTGTTCTTACTAGAGTGGGGCAAGGTCAACCCTAATCATGATCCAATTTCCACACCTATGTCATCACCTCAGCAAAGTGTCATTGTGAACATCTTGATTTTTTAAAAAAGCTATAACTCTGAAATCAAGTTGGGTCACACAAGGAACAATCTCCAGAGATAAAATTGAGACTTAGTGACAACCCACCTTAGGAACATACTTACCTCCTTTGAATCCCATTGTCTTCAACTCAGTCATCAAGTCCTTTGCTGTGACATTAAATTCAGCTTTGCACACTTCAGAAAATATTAGAAAATCTAGGAATATCATTGCTGTACAACAATTATAGGTAACATTATTCCATGAAAGTTCTCCTTTTCTATATAGTCAGTGTCAACTGTTCTCAAAATAATTGACTCTGAAGCATAACTAACTGATCTCTTTCATCTTGATTTTTCAGATATGTGCGTTTACAGTGTATTTAGGGGTCTCTAATAAAATGATATCACATAAGATCTTACTTTTGAAGGTGTGGCACATTATACTACTCCATGACAAATTATGTCTTTTCGATGGTCTCTTAATTTTTGCTGTTAATGACCTCCTACATTCCTTCTACCAGTTACTATCATTCACATAGTGGTATTACTCTCATGATTTTAAATAGCTTCTATTCACTTTGCAACTATAAAAACTAAATGAGACAAAATTACAGGCATTGTGGAGACCTGTAGGCAAACTTGTGGTAACTATTTGTAAACATATTCATAGGCACCATGGGAACTCATGGAATTTTCTACTGGCAATTTTTCAGAATGTGTCATCAGTGGATTTTTCATTATTATACATGTAGGCAATGCTTTCCTTATTATTCTCCTTACTGAAATAGAAAATTTTTCAAAGTGAATAAAATTAGATGATCTTTTGGGTTGGAAAATCTTGTGTTTCAAAGTTTTTGGCTGACAAAGGTCAATATGCTATCAATATGACATTTATAATCAATAATGATCAAAATATTTTTACAACACAAGTTCAAAAGTTAGTAATGGATCACTGTATATTGAATTTTTAAAAAAAATTCTAAGAATTAAAAATCCAAAAATTTAAGGTATCAGCCTATTTTTGTTTTTATACATTTAAAAGTAATTGAAAATCATGAAACATTCTACTTTTTCCACTTGTTTTTGTCATATGAATAATTAATAAAGTTTAAAACCTTAAAGTGATATGTAAACATGGAAAAAGAATCTAAAATACCATAACAGAGTAATTAATGTTTTACAATGCTTTTGTGTTCTTCTTGAGCAAATATTCTTAGCCATATTTTAAATAATACAGTAATAATAATGTAAATATTAATACAGAATAATAATGTAAACATTAAATACAGAATTTGTGCAGTTGCATATATAATTTGTCACATATTTTTTACTTTAGAAGATCTCATGAATCTTTTTATAAAATCTATTTAATACCAGCTCACCTAAACCAAGAAATGTAGTTCTGTCTTCCTCTCACTGTTGCCACCTAAGGTCTTTCTGTCAGTCTTTCAGTGACATATTAATATTTACAGATTTTTTTTCTAAGCTTGTGCCTATACCTTTTCCATAATTTTTCTCACCAGTCGCCAATTAAAGCATTTTAAATTTGGAATCAGTGTTCTTGGGGTTGAGATTTGCTTATATAAATGAATGGAAAGACCATTCCCTAGGGGCTCCAATCACATTGTCATGTGAATAGTTTTTTTCTTTAAATCTTTGCTTCCTTTAGGATTGAGGCAAGGTTGTCACCAAATGTGTCTCATCTCTGGCAAACTCTGCAGGGTATGCAGTTACTATCATAAAGGATGATAGTTCCTGTGGTTTTTGGGTAGCCCCATGATGCCCTCAATAATTAAATAGTAAAATAGATCAAATTGAGTTGTACTGTTTATCCCAGATGACCTGATTATCCCTGCTAGTCAGCTGGCCTCCTGCCAAGCCCTGCACATCAGCCCTCTGGCACGCGCAAGCACACACACACACACACACACACACACACACACATACACACACACACACACAGAGTTCTGTCCACCCTGGGTGAAATTCTTTGTTCTAAAATGTTTTTATTTCTATAGTCCTATCCTTTTATACAAGATACTTGGAAACAATGTTTGAGAGAATTAGTAAAACTCAAGTATAACTGCTATTTCTATTTTCTCTATATTTCTTTGAAAGATTAAAAAATTTAAGACTGCAAAGGCCATTGATTCACAGATCAATTTTTAGTTACGAGTCAAATTTAGACACAATTTGTTATATTACCATGTATTGTTTTCACTTTAAAGTAAAAGCTGAGTTTAAGTCAGAGAACAATCTAGATAATATCATTATATATTATCTTGGCTAAGCTGTATATTCAGAGGTCTTACTGTCTACAAAAAAGTACATTTCATATATACACTTCTTTTACATATTTTGAATAGCTTTACACATCACTGATGTTGGTAACTTTGTAACACATCTGCTGATCTGAAGAAATCTTGATTGCAGCTTTCTTTTTTAAAAAATTTTATTTAAAAGGAAAAAGAGAAAAAACAAGACAAAACAAAGCAGTGTAAGGGTACAAGTAATACAGAACTACAGAAAAAAAAAAACAGTAAGAAATCACCAGTTAATAGATTACACATTATCATCTTAGAGATAGTTGCTCAAGTCACAGTATCAAAGCATACAAAGTGAACATTCAAACAGAGAGACTGCAAACAATTGTGTTTAGTGATCCAACCAAAAATATTAATATGGTCAGCTATTTAACACCCCTAAACACACTTCAAAAAGAAAAGTAAGTGAAATCACAGAAATGTTACTTAATCTTCTGAAAGTCAGCAGTCCCTTTCTTTGAACAACAGCGCTCCTGCAGAAACCTAGGAGGAGTGGCTCTTGTTAGTGAAGCTCCAGTTCCAACTTCGGGCCGCTCTGCTCATGAACTACCACTTCCCTGTGACACTGTAATGAGATTTTTATCTCCAATACATTGCCAACACCTTTTCATCAAGGATTCTACTCATTTTAAATAATTCCAATTTTGAAAGTAATAATTGCACTTTTCTGAATATTAAAGACTTCTTGGTTTTGAAAGTGTTGATACTCTGATTCCAGTAAATAGGGAGAGACTTTTTGTGAAATGAATAATTAGAGGTACCTTCGTGACTCAGTTCAAAAAATCATTAATGAATTTGTTTAATGCATTTGACAGAAACCCTGAAGAATGCAGTGAGGGGACCAGTGTCCTCAGAGAAAGGAAAATGAAACAATCACAAGCAATACAGCCCAACATACAGCTCTAAAGCCAGATGGTTAGGTACTGTATTGTCTGTCCTTCTTGTGTTTGTCCCATATCTCCTATGGTGGTTGTAAGATTGCTGGGACCTAGTTTTCATTATATTATTTATTACTAATAGTAAAAATAATACTAATGTTAATTACTAATTAGTTATTAGTAATTAGTACTAATATTAATATAGCATAGTATTAATATTAATATTATTTATTATTCATATTATTTATTAAAATAAGTAAAAATTCAAGTATTCAATAAGAAAAATATAAGCATAATTTCCAATTTACTGATATCTACTTTTACTATTTTTCCACTTATCTTTCCAACTTTTTCTACACTCAAGTGTATACCTTTTGCATACTATTTATTATTTCTAAATATTTCTTGCATATTTATAACCTGTTTTATCACACAAAAGAGTAACATGAGCTTATCAGGCCTTACTTTTACATACATAGTGTGATTATTGTTGATAACTTTGTAGCAGAATCTCTTCAGTTTTCTTCATGCCATTTCTCATTCTTGAACCTTTTTTGGACAACTGTTTATTACCAAATAAATGAGGCATATAAATAAGTCATATAGTTGTATAAGTTATTTTTCAGAAATTTAGGTTTTTCTGCAAGACATCCTTTTACAAATACTCTTGTGAACTTAGAATAATGACTAGACTTAAAGAATGTCAGAAATAAAAGTGCATTCTAAGTTTAAAGCTTTTGCATCAAATTATCAATATCCTCTCCAAAATGTCTTGTTCATTAATACACTCAATATCAGTTTATGAAACTGCTTCTGTGTTAGCACTGAGTTGAAACATTGTATATTCTTATTTTCAAGCCAATGAAAACTTCTATTCCCAAATTATGTTGAAAATATTTTTTCATTGTTATTAGTCTCTAAATTTGTTTTCATTATTTTATACTTTAAAGATAACTTTAAAGATAAAAAATAATGGAAAGAATAATGATATAAAATCTCAAAACAAGATAATAGGAGATTAACTGGTTAATATATTGTGAATGTAATCTTCAAAGTAGTTGCCCAAATTACAAGATATAGGCATGAAAAATTTGCTCAAAAATATAAGCACAAATTGTTCATTTCAATGAACTAACATAAATATATACAGGAATATATATTTATATATATGCATATTGTCTCTCCTATTACCTCTAGAGGAATATTTTTTCCTTCATTCCCTTTCCTTCCTTCCTTCCTTCCTTCGTCCCTCCCTACCCTCTTTCTCCAGGTCATTGAATTCAGAGCCTTGTGCATGCTAGGTTAGGTAAGTACCCTACCACTGAGCTACATCCAAAACTTTCTACATTTTTTTTTGAGGCATGGTTTCATTACAGTTCCTAAACTGTCTGATAACCAGTGATCCTCCTGCCTCAGCCAACTTAGTAGCTGGGATAGTAAGCTCCAATGAGCCTGGCATTTTTGTAGTTTTAATTTTTGTAGTGAATAAGAAACTACTAATTCATCTTCAATACCCTCCCTCTTGCTTTAAACACACCCATCCCCTTGTTATTTCCACCTTGCAAAGTGATTCCAGAAGTTGTCCGTCAAGAACACGCTTGTGAAGTGTGGTAAAAAAAAAATATGGTGAATGCTGTTCTTCACAGGATTGCAGGATCCTAAAAGCATTATAGAGTATGCGTGTCCACTTAATTCACCAGATCTGATACCATGTGACTTTTGACTCTTCTCCAAGCTTAAACTACTTATGCAAAGTAAATGTTTTGGATAGATTCAGGACATTGAGACAGCCCTGACAGTGTGACTAGAGATACTCAAATCGTGAAAGACCTCCAGAACGGTTTTTAAAAATAGTTTGTACTTATTTTAAAAAATTCATATTTTTAAGTGTTATTTATAAAGACTGAAATACGTACGTTAGATAATATATTAGTTTGCCAAGTTCTATTAGTGATACATCTTAAATTATATAAAACATTCTATATTCATTGGGATAATACAATTTTTGATCTCAATATTTTTCTTATTTTATTTTATGGTAGTATTTTTATTATTAATAAAATGGTTGTGAAATATATATTTTAAGTGTAAAACCAGTATCACATTCTTTGAACAAATTCTATATTCTTTGGGCAAATTATTATTTATATATTGCTATATTTAATTTGCTATTTGTTAATTTTCTAATATTTTACTTAGAATGTGATGTCTATGATCATGTGAGACTGCTCAGTAATTTTATTTTTTTATTCTTCATAGGTTTAGGTATTCTGATTATTCAAGACTATTCTGTACCTTTTAAATGAGTATGTTTTATCATTTTTTTTTGTTTTTTTAAAAGATTCTGTGAGAGAAAGATGACATTTGGGGTTGTTTATTTGGAATTATATTTAACTTCAGAGCCAATATTATAGAAATTTTGATTACATATGTATTTGTTTTTCACAAATACGGAAATTAAATTTGAATTAATATTGTGTCACCTTGCTGAGATGTTACTTTCTACAAGATTGTCAGGTAAATATCAAATTCATTTGTATAAACTTTTAGACTGTAATTTCACTTTTTAAAAATGGCTGCAGGACTTTGATGCAATCAAAATGTCTTGATTACTGTGCTTTTATGTCTTGAGATCATTTTTTGTCCCCAATATTGTTCTTTCTCACAGCTGTCTTAGATATTTTACATCCTTTGCAATTATATATAAATTTTTGAATCAGTTCATTAAATTGTTCAGAAAACTTGTTGGGAACTTAAGTAACATTATATTGAAACTATTGAAAAATTTGGGAAAAATTAACATTTTTACAGTATTGAAACTTTTAACTGATGAATGGGATGTGATTTATTTGTTAACTTAGGTGTTCTATAATTTCTCTCAATCATAATTTGTAGCTTTCTGTGTATAGATCTTTCACAGCTTTGGTCAGATTTATCCCTCAGTATTTTGTATTTCTGGAGCAATTGCCGATAATATTGTATTATAATTTCCATTTTTTGCTAATACATAGAAATGTTTTATTTTTGTATACTGATCCTGTGTTCCACACTTTCAGAATAGATTCATTGATTCTAGTAAGTTTTAAAGATTTCACATGATTTCTTTATTATTTCAGGTTTTTTTTTTTTTTTTTTTTTTTTTTTTTGTTTTTTTTTTTTTGTACTGGGAGTTAACTCAAGACCTTGCACCTGCCTGGCAGGCTGTTATTTCAGTTTTTACTTTTCCTTTGTACATGTTTATAGTATAAAGTGGTTACATTTAGCATGAGGAGTTGGTTAATATATGTAACACTTCTCAAGAAAATATATTGTAATGAGGGGTGCTAAACTTTGAGTTTGAGTTTTTTGGAAGCTTAAACAAGATCTTGACTTTTTCTTGGAATATAGTTTCTTGGAGTGCCAACTATATTACACAGTCTATAGTGTTTGAACTTTGGGAGGCAAGGCTTATTTTAACTAAAAGAAATAAAAACATTAGAGGTAGTATAAAAGAATTAAACTCCCGAGACCAAGGGAAATAATGGAGGTTGAGTAATTTCACTGTGATATTTTTCTGATGTGAAATAGTTAATATCATAAAGGCAGATTCCATGAATGGTTGGAATAGAATTTTCATGAATGTTCAGTGTTCATGATCATGGAGATTATTTAAGATTGAAGTATATTTGGTTTCTATATTGCTAAGATATTAATGTAAAAATAGATGTGAATTACTTGATATCAAGGATGCAAACATAGACAAAAATTACACAGGTATTGGTAATTCTTTGGCATATTGGAGAGCGTACCAGCAGAAAAGTGACAGAACATTATGCACAAGTTTTTTTTCTAACAAAAATTGTATTTACAAAACTATATCCAGTATTAAATAAAACTAGAAGGAGATGTTATAATAGCTCAGGTTTAACAACGTGGGGGCAATATCCCTGGCCTTGCAGAGAAACAGGAGAAGAAGCAGTTACTGGAGAGTTAGAGAAAGTAACTCTCTAGTTGCAGGTGAACTTCTCTACACACCAAAGTCTGAGCATTTGATTGGAGGTGATTTTCTGAGAAAGAAATGAGGAGATTAGGTACCCAATGGCATTTTCCTTTACCTGTGTTGTTTTTCAGAGTATAAAAAGCAAAATACTCAAAATATTCTAAAGAATCAGGGAATGTGTTTATTCTGGGGCAGTTACATGTGAAGCCAAACCCTCATCTTTTAAGATTTATTGGCAGGATATTATAGGGCATATTTCTATCCAACTATTCATAACCTAAAATATTAAATATGTGCATATGCTGGAAGTGGAACTGGTGGTCCTCTTTCTTCTCCTTTCCCTTTCTCTCCCTTCTATTCCAATTTTTTCTAGGGTTTTTACCATGAATGAATGTTGAACTTTATCAGAAGCTTTTTGTGCAGCTATTGAGATGATCATGTGATTTTTGTCTTTTGATCTGTTAATATGGTATGTTACATTTATTGATCTGCATATGTTGAACCATCCCTGTTTTCTTGAGATGACACCCACTTGGTCATCGTGTATAATCTTCTTGACTATTTGCTGCATTCAGTTTGCTAGTATTTTATTGAGGGTTTTTGCATCTACGTTCATTAGGGAAATTGGCTGGGTCTTTCTCTGGTTTTGGTAGCAGGGTAATTGCTGCCCAGAATGAGTTACGGAGAATTGTTTCCTTTTTACTTTCATTTATGAGTTTGAGGGGTATTGGTGTTAAATCATCTCCAAAATTGTGGTACAATTCAGCTGAGAATCTGTAAGGATCTGGGCTTTTTTTTGGTAAGTTTTTAATTATGTGTTCAATTACATTAAACAATACTTGGTCACTCAGAAATTTATTATTTGTTTGATCCAGCTTTGGTAATTCATGTATTTCTAGGAAAATGTCCATTTCTTCTGTATTTTTGATCCTATGAGAATAAAGATTTTCAAAATAGGTATACATGATCTGTGTTTCCACAAGATCTGTAGAGATTTCACCCTTTTCATTCATCATTGCAATGAATTTTTCTTTTTTTTTTTTTGGTTAAGGTTGGCTAGTTTATCAATTTTATTTATTATTTCAAAGAACCAATTTTTTGATTTATTAATTTTTTATATTGTTTTCTTAGTCACAATTGTGTTATTTCTGCTTTGATGTTTATAATTTCCTCATTTCTTTTGGCCTTCAGTTTGACTGATTGATTTTTTTTAGAAATTTGAGGTACAGCATTAAGTTTAATTGTGCTTGTTCTGTGTTTTTGATATGAGAATTTACCCTTTTATATTTCTGTCTGAGGACTGCTTTCATTGCATTCCATGAGTTCCATAAGTTGTATTTTCATTTTTGTTTGATCATACATATTTTTAATTTCTTCTTTAATTTCCTCTGTGACCCATTGGTTGTTCTGTAGGGTGCTATTTAATTTTCTTGTGTTTATGGAGCTTTTGTGGTTTCTTTTGTCATTAATTTCCAATTTCATTGCTCTATGGCTAGATTATATGCATGGGATAATTTTGATTCCTTTACATTTACTTAAGCATGTTCTCTGGGCTGGTATAAAGTCCATATTAAAGAGTTTCCCATGTACAACTGAGAAGAATGTGTATTTTGATGTTATTGTGTGAAACACTCTGTACACATTTACTAAGTCCATTTGTTCACAAGTTTGATTGAGTTCTGTTATTTTTGTTGATTTTTTTGTCATTTTCCTCATTAAAATTGTATTATTGCTTATTTGATTTTTGATGTCAACTAATATTTGTCTTACATAGTTATCTCTTTGTTTTCATTTTTTTTCTTTTCTTTTTCTTTTTTTTTTTTTTTTTTTTTTTTTTTTTTGGGTACTGGGGATTGAACTTGAAATCTTGTGCTTGCCAGACAGTGCTTAACGCCACTGAGCTAAATCCCCACTCCTTATCTTTTTCTTTTGAAGTTTTTCCCTCCCAAGTATGTAGTGACCTTCTTTATCTCTTTTGATGATTCTTGGTTTGAAGTTCACATTAACTGCAAACAGAGCAGCTACCCCTTCTTTTTTTCTGGCCTCCTGTTACATGGAGTATTGTTTTCCACCCTTTTTCTTTCGGTGTATGAATTTCCTTTTGAGTTAAATGTGTTAGTTGTATACAGCATGTTGTTGGATTTTGCTTCTTGATTCACTCTACCAGTCTGTTTCTTTTGATCTGTGAGTCCTGGCTTTTATGTCAATGGTTATAACTGATATGCACTGACTTATCTTGGTCATGCTATTTTTTTGCTGTTGGTTCACTACTTTTTCACTCTGTTTAATTGCTTGTCTTGCTTGTTACTTTCCTTCGGTTGTTGTTATTGGAACTGTGGTCATTTTATCATATTCTAGAATGTCTTTTAGTATGCTTTGTAGGGTTCATTGGATGGTCATGAAGTTCTTCAGCAGTTCTTTGTCATGGAAGTATCATGTTTCACCATTGATTTTAAATGATTGTTTTGCAGGGTACATCAAACTGGATTGGATGTGGTTTTCTTTCAGTACTTGAAATATTGCATTTCATGCTCTTCTTGAACTTATAGTTTTTGTTGAGAAGTTTGCCATTATTCTGATAGACTTTTCTTTGTAAGTTATAGGTTTGTTTTCTCTAACAGTTTTCAAAATTCTGTTCTTACGTTGAATTTTTGGGATATTGATTATATATTGAGGTGTAGATTTATTTTGATTATGGCTAATTGGAGTTGTATATGTCTCGCTAATCTGTATAACAGATTCTTTTCTCATTTTTGGGAAATTTTCCACTGTTAGTTCTGCAAATAGTCTTTTTTGTTGTTTTGGTCCTTTTTCATTGACACTTATCAATCTTATGTTGTTTTTCTTTGCATCATCTTGCAGCTGTTAAATTATTTCCTGATTACTTGTTATTTTTAAGAGATCTATCCTTTCATAATCACTATCTACAATGCTGTCTTCAAGTTCTGAGAGTCTGTCTTCAACTTCATTGATGCAGTTTTGCCAGCTTTCAATGGATTTTTTGATTTCCTGGATATCTTTTTGAATCTGTTTCATCTATTCTAATTGTTTTCTGTGTTGTGCATTCAGTTTCCATCATTTTCCTATGTTTCTTTATTTTTAAAATCTATGTCTTCTTTGGACATACTCATCAATTCTTTTATTATGTTTATCATTTCTGTTTTCACCTGGGAGTTTATTTATGATTTGATTTGCTTTACAACTTCCTGGAGTTGTTTCTGTAGTTTCGTTGCTATCATTTCAGAAATTTCAGGTGTATGTGTTCTAATTTCATCCATGTCTGCATCTCTTGTTCTGTATCTGGAATGGCTGGTGGTATGAGATTGCATTTTATTCTTTCATTTTGACATTTCCCTGTGTTCCTCCAATTCAGTCTGATGCCAAGTCCTACCTGCTGCCTGTGCTGACAGTGGGCCTCAGTGAGCATTGGTGATGGCTGTAGCAATAGACTAGATTATCTGTAAATATAACACTCCAAAACCATCTGAAATATTTTTGAAGGTTTTGTAATGATGTCATAATGAAGCAACTGCCTCTCCTTAAAAAAATGTTTAATCAAGACTAAATAACATGGAGTACTTACTATTTTCAAAGTTGCCTAATTGAAAAAGAAGAAATTATTCATAATATTAAGTTATCAAATATGTAAGTAACAAATTCTATAACATAGCAGCTTACTAGTGTATTGCAGCACTCTGTGCTATTACAAAAATAGAATAGTCATAAAGAGCATAACACACTCAGTATACTAATAATGAAAATGATTTATTTTTACAAGCCACATATCTTTCGGTTACATTCTTCCAGTTGATTACATTTCAAATAGCTTTAAGATAATCAGGTCAAAAATATTTTATACTGAAGGTAGTAAGCATGCTCCCACACATCAAGGTCATGCTTGATGGCTTCCAGTAATCCCTTTTGGGTTCTTCACCACCATTAGGGCTCAGGTTCACCCCAAAAATGCTGTGATTGTTATGACCTCCACTGTTGAACCTCAGTGCAGGCTGAAGTGCTACCTGTGTTGTAACATCTGCCTTGGCCAGTGCCTCCTGGTACTTATTCGTAGTGTTAAAATTGTTCATATAGGCTTCAGGGTGATTGCTGTGGTACAGTTTCATGAGTTGAGCATAACGTCAGGCTCTAGTGCCCCATAGTCATAGGGAAAGTTGGAGAGGTTGTGCTTCTGCCTGGTGCCCATGATCTCAAAGCCAGGGAAGATGTTGCTGGTTTTACAAGGCATGTAGAATGCAATAATTATTTGGGGAAGAAGACTTCTACCAAGATATAAGAAGACTTGGGAGGCCAGAGAGCATGCAGAGGCCTTCTCCACCTCTTAAAATTATTTTTACAAGTAAGACTTCAACATCTTATGTTGACATTTTATGACAGTGTGGCCTGTATTGCTATAGGGAATGTTTGTAATATGAAGCATGTTTTAATTGTGAAAGAAGTTTGTAAAAATAACATTTTAAGTATTCATTTGTGATTAGTTTTTAGATATTAAAGAGTTTTTATTATAATAAAGCATATTAATAAATGTTGAATAGAATTTTTTGTTATTAATTTTGGTGAACTACAATATAGTAAAGTATAGGATAGTGTAACTACAAGTACTATAGTACAATTGTCTGTAGATAGATATAAATACTTAAGATGCTCAAAAACGTTATATGAGTGCCATCAGTCTGTTATGTATGATTGACCACAGAGTATTTTATTTTAGAATATTATTTATATCTGTATATTAATTATTTAAGCAAAGTGAAAACATTAGAATTACATGGTAAGAATTACTATTGTCAACTTTTTATTATATAAATGATTTAGTATTTAATCTATGTATATATTATTTAGTTGAATTTTATAAGTCTTGTTTTTAATTGAAATAAGAATGAATATAACTTAATGGTATTGATATTGATATTGAAGTATTACTGACCAGCTATACCTGGACTTTGGGAAAGTCAAAGTAACCATTTTAAATAGGTTATTAATTAGTTTATATGTGTTAAAATAGTGTAACAGTTGCTCTCTGTATGAATTCACCTCTGACCAACTCTGTGCCTGTGCATTCAGAACTCTGCCAGCTACAATCCATCAACTCTAAGCTGGCTTTATGTTTTGTTTTCCCTTGGCAGAGGGCAGCAGAGGTGACAGTCAAATGAGCTGATTGTGAGTGAGGCTAATGCTTGGGGAAAGAAGGAAGGCCCAGGGAGTTATTACAGACCTGGCCAGCAGTGCTAGCTCTTGTAAATTATAAAAGCAATTATAAAAGCAATGTAGAGTTTTACTCTGGAAGTGACTCTTTTACGGCAGGCTACAAAACTCAATGCATAGACTGCCTTATTGCCTGAGCCTGTTTAACCAGGCATTATTTTTAGAAAAGGGTTGAATATTTAAAATAGCCACAGAGCCACTCCACTTCAGGGTTTCCAATATTTACCTAATGCAGGGACTGGGTGAGTGACAGTCTTGGAGTGGGGACTAGATATAGATTTTCTGAGTTTAAGCTCAGGTCAGAAATGACACAGTCTCTGCATTCCATACATAGTGAGAAACCAAGTCCAGTAAGTGTGGCTTTCAAAGTATTACCATTAGGTCCAACAGTCTGCTTGAATCCTTGTCCTGCAGACTCTAACCTGAAGAGAACAAAGAGCTAATTGCTTTGCCCATCTACCAACGCGAGCAAGGATATACCTTGGTTTGAAAGATTGCCATAGTCTGGGGTGCATGAACAAAGGGAGCTTTGAAATAGGGAAAGAACCTCAAAAAAAAAAAAAAAAAAAAACCACAAGCCATTAACATGGGGGGGTGGATTTTGACTTGATGAATTCCAGCACTGCGAATCCTGAAAATAAACCATTCATTCAAAAACACAGATGAAATGTTAAAAATTTTACAAATACATTTTCCCCTTGTTTTTTCCTCTTGGAATTTTGAGGTTTGTGAGTTTTACTCTTTTCTTTTTTCCCTCCTTTGAAGATCTTACTCTTCTTTTTTTTTCTTTTCCCCACTATTTTGATGTTTTTTTCTTCTCTCTTATTTTCTTGTTTGTTCTTTTCTGTTAATGTTACCTGATGCTATGAGGCATACCATGTTGTATAATATGTGTCTTGAAGTACCTGTTCATATTTTAAATCATTCTTATTAATTTTAAATAAATGTACAATTGTCAATATTAGAAAAATATTTATTGTTGTCAGTTGTATTATTGTATTACTCTGTTATATGTTTTGTTGGAATTTTCTTTTTACAACTAACACTTGCTAGAAAAAGCATACTTGAACGTCTACAGGTCAAATTTCTGAAAGGAAATACATTCACATGCTGAGTTTCTGCTTTTATATTGAGTAACTAACGTGCCCTATGCAAGTTTCTGTCAAATGATATAATCAAATATTTTTAATGGTATAGTTTAAGTTAATAGTTATGACTACCATTATTGATACATTTGGTGTGAAATTTTTTTTCTGAAGCATAATGATTTAAGCAAAATAGTGTTTCACCACAAGACATCCCAACATAAAAGTAGTTACCATAATGTCTCTTTCCTTGAAATCTTTGAGTATAACTTCATATACTGTAGCACCAAACATATCCAGACAATGTAAAATCACTCAAGAGAATGACAAAATTACAGGGTATTTAGAACTAACTATCAGAAAATGAACAATGGTTTCTGTATAATCTCCTTGTCTATAAAAGTTTTTGCTTATATTATCACATATAATAAAATCCAATAAGATAAACCTGTTAAGACTGATGGAGACAGAAGAATAAAAGCTTGATAGGACTTCAAAGCAAGATGATACTAAATCAGCACTAGCTATTATGATGTCTTGTTTTCTCCAAAATAGCTGTTCCTACCATCCAATCTTCTCTGCCTCATTTCTGTTGAGCTCTTTTTCTGTTGTTTGTTGTCTTCTTCATTTCCCTTACTGCTCCATTCATTGTGGTTTCTCTGCCACTGTTTCTGAAGTCTTGGTATTTTCCTTTTTTAGAATATCCTGCAGTATTTTCTGTAGAGTTGAATTGGTGGTTGCAAATGCCCCTAGTTCCTCTTTATCCTGGAAGTACCTTGTTTTTCCATCAATTTCTAGGGAAAGTTGTGCAGGATATATCAGTCTTGGCTGGAGGCTGTTATCTTTCAAAGCTTGAATTATTTCCCCCCACTCTCTTCATGATTTGATGGTTTGTGCCAAGAAGTCTGCTGTAATTCTGATGGGTGTTCCCTTGTAAGTAATCTGTTTCTTGTCTCTGATGGCTTTTAGTGTTCTGTTCTTATATTGGATTACTGGGATTTTGATTATTATATGCCTGGGTGTAGCTCTGTTTGGGTTGTAGGTGGCTGAGTCCTGTATGCCTCATATATCTGAGTATCTTTACCTTTTGCTAAATTAGGGAAATTCTCTTGGATTATTTCTGTGAATAGCTTTTGTAGTCAATTTGTTTGTATCCCTACTTCTTTTATGTTCTTAATTCTCAAGTTATAGATCCTCTTATCATCTTCTAGCCTTTGTATTATTGCTGTTTGTTTTCTTGTTATTTTTAAGAAGCTTTTCATTTCATGTTCCCATATTACAAATCTGCTCTCCAATTCAGGTAATCTACCCTTAGTTTCTTTCAAGCTGTTATGCCAGCTTTTGGTAGAGTTTTTAGTTTCCTGGTAATCTCTTTGAACCTGCTTCACATATTCTATGTTTTCCCTATTTTCTCCATCAAACAATTCTCCCCTTTTTTTCTGTTCTTCCATTCCACCATCTGTTTTTTCTTGGGCGGTGCTTAGCATTTCTCTAACTATTCTACTTATATCTTGCTTTATTTCATTAAATACTTCATTTTTAAACTCGTCTATGAGGCTCTGGAGATATTGCTTTATGTCTATTGGTGCCGTGTCTGATATTGCACGTTTCCTGTCTTCCTTTGCGTTTCCCTTTCCTGGATCAGTGTTCTAGGATTGGGGATTGAGGACCCTTTCTTGTTGCTTCCTCTTCCCATACTTTTTTGTTCCTTCCATACAAGCAAATGTAGGAGGCCCAATTTTTTTTTCCTCTTTTTTGGTTACAATTTGTTTGAATTGCACTGGCTAGGTGTTCCTGCCCACTGCAGTGTACTAGGGGACACAGACCTGGGCAGCCTTTGCTGGGCCCACCCCTCCAGGTCAACCTCCTGAAGGCTTCACCGCTAGGGTGCACCTCCAGGCGCTGGGACCTGGTTTGGCTAGCCTACTGAGTCTTAGTCAGCGGCATCACGCAGACCAGGCACTCCCCATTAATCCCGCTTGAGAGGGAAATAGATGACTGAAGTCACTGCAGCGCGCTGTTCTAGCAAGTCTGCCTGGTCCCAGCATGTTCTTTGCTGGAGCCTGCTACTCTATGAAAGGGTCCCCATTCCGCTCACTCACAGCAAGTCGATGTAGGGCTCCCTGCTAGTCCTGATCTCAACTCCGTTTACAGATTCCCACTCTCAGAGCTTTTGCATGTCTGTCTCCCTTCCCTGAACATTTGGACACAGTGGTGCCAGCAGGAAATTCTAATCGCAGCTTCCAGTGGCACGGGTTCTAGCTTCTGCACTGAGATTTTATCTGTTCCTGTTATAGCACCAGGATTGGATTTCCAGTTGGTTTCTCTTAGCTTAGTTCATTCCTGGGTTGGCAGGGTGTATTTCCCCTTGCTTAGGGCTTCTCGTGCTGCAGCATTCCTGGATTCTAAGTGGGGTATCTCAGAGAGCCTCCATAGCTGCTGCTATCTATCTGCCATGTTCTTCTGGAAGCCATTTGGTGCGAAATTTTGAATTAGCTTGGCAGATGTTTTAATTTTGTTATTTCATAAAAAATGATGTTGCAGAATATTTTCTGTAATATGCTAAATATGCCTCATTTTGTCATGCAATTCATATTGCTTATATTTTATGTTTAATTAATATGGTCTTACCTTTTTATTAACTATTTTTTATTAGTACATATTTGTCACATATATTGATGACATTCCTCATAAGGAAATTGTACTTTTACGTTCTGTATATTAGTTCTGCTTTTCACATAATCTCCTCCCCATCCTTCACCCCTTCCTCCCCTCCCCATTTATAAAAGCTTTGTTTGTATTTTGTTTTTCCATTCTCTTTTTTTAGTTTTCCTTCTTTCCCTTCCTCCCTCCCTTCTCCCTTTTTCCCCTTCCACTTTGAAAATGTTCTTAATATTTCCCAATATTTGATATCTAGTTTGGTTGTTAATTAGCTTTTCCATTTCTCACAAAAAGAAACAATGTGATATTTGAATATATGCATCTGATATTCCACTTACAAGTATGGTCTCAAGGTGCATGCATTTACCTAAATATGTCCCAAATTTATCTCTCTTTATGGCAGAGCAGTGTCTATAAATATAAAAACCACATTTTCTTGGTCTATTCATCTACTGATGGATATCTAGGCTGTTTTCAAAGATTAGTTATTATAAATTGTGCTGCTATAAACATGGATGCACAGATATCACTGAGGTATGATGATTTTAACTCCTTTGGGAAGATAGCAAGAAGGCGAATTGGTGGGTCAAATGGACTAGTTTTATTTTCTTGACGAGTCTCCATACTGACTTTCATATTGGTTGTAATAAGCTACACTCCCAGAAACAGTGAATTAGGCTTCTTTTTTCCACACAGTCTCACCGGCATTTGTTATTGGTTAATTTCTCAATGATAATCATTCTAGGTGGAGTGAGATGGAATTCCGTGTAGTTTTATTTCTGGAAGGACAAATAATGTTGGACATATTTTCCTTTTATTTTTTGCATTTCTTCACCTGAGAAGTGTCTATTTACTTCAGATACTCATTTCTGGATTGAATCTTTAAATTTTGGAAGTCTGAATTTTCTTTGAGTTCCTTATGTATTCTAGATATTAGTCCTTTGAGGAATGGCTGATAAAATTGTTTTCCTATTCTGTGAGTAGTCTCTTCACTCTGTTGGTGGTTTCTTTCACTGTGCAAAAGCTTTTTCATATGATGAGATTCCAGGTGTTAATTCTCTGCAACATTTCCTGTGTAATTGAGGTTTTGTTTGTAGTCTTTTTCTACATACATAACTTCAAGAGTTTACCTGTTTAATCTTTCCATCAGAGCAAGTATTTCTATTTTAATATTTGGATCGTTGATCCATTTAAATTTCAGTTTATTACATGGTGAGAGATACCTAGGTCTAATCTTTGTCATGTGGAAGACCAGTTTTCCCAGTACACTCATTAAAGAGGCTGTCTTTCTTCCTGTTTCTCCTTTGTCAAAGATAAAGTGGCTGAATGTGCTTGGAGTTGTTTCTGTGTCTTGTAATCCATTTCATTGGTCCTTGAATCTGTTTCTTTGCTAGTAAGATGCAGGTTATTTATATATTTATATATTTAATCATAGTAGCTTTGTGATATGACTTAAAATTGGGAATTGTGATGGCCCCTGCTTTCCCTTTGTTGCCCAGAATTGATTTTGCTATTTAGGCCACTTCTGTTTCCATATGTATTTTAGGATTGCTTTCTCTAATTTTGTGTGGTGTGCTGTTAGTATTTTGTTTGGTTTGCATTAAATCTATGTAACAGTTTTGGAAGAATAGCCATTTTTATTATATTGGTTTTGTCTATGCAAGAACAGGGGATATATTTCTACTTTCTGATAACCTCTTTGATTTCTTTTTTCAGATTTCCTTAATTTTCAGTGTATAGGTCATTTATTTCCCTTGAAACATTGATTCTTATGTATTTCATTTTTCTTGATGTTATGGTGAAAGCTGTGGTTATCATAATTTCTCTCTTAGTGAGTTTGTTATTAGTGTACAGGAATGTTCTTGATTTGTAATTGTTGACTTTCTATCCTATTATGCTGCAGAACTGAATTTAGTTATTCTAGAAATTTTTAGTTGAGTTTTTGGGGTCTTCTATGCATAGTTTCATGTCATCAGCAAATAATAATTTTACTTTTTCTTTTCCTATCCTTATTCCTTGCATTTATTTCTCTTGTTCAATTGCTGTGGCTAATCTTTCCAGAACTATATTGAACAAGAGTGGTGATAATGGGCATCCTTGTCTTCTTCCTGATTTTAGAGTGAAAGCTTTCTTTTTTTGATTATTTAATATAATATTGGCAGTTGGTTTGTTATACATGGCTTTTATCAGATTGAGATAAAGATTTCTTATTCCAGTTTTCTATAGGTTTTTTTTTTTTCATGAGTGGGTGTTAAACTTTGTCAAATGCTTTTTATGCATCATTGAAATGATCATGTGGTTTTTGTCTTTGGTCTGTTGATGCGGCATATTACATTTCTTGATTTGCATACGTTGAGCTATCTCTGTATGCGTAAGATGAATCCTACTTGGTCATGTTGTGTAAGATATCACTTAAAATTAATGATTGCATATTATTTTTAGGTAATTTGGACTTTTTAACCTATATGTAATTTTATAGTTTTGAAAGAAACTTTATTTTTATACTGCTATCCTTTAAAAATATTTAACTGAAATATTTAAGACTATCAGATAATGTATAAATGACAGGTTCAAAGGAAAAATCATGACATAAATTAGAATATATTTTGAACCTGCAATAAAATACAGTATATGAAATTTTTGCAATATAACTAAAGCAGTACGGAGAGGGCAACTGATACTTTGAATACATATTTTAGATACTGTATTAAAAACCAGTGATGCAAGTATTTAAGAGGGTACAAAGAACAAATTATAATAAAATAGGTGCAAGAATATAAAATATTAAGAGGAATAATCAGCTATACAAAAAACAAATGGAGGGTGGGTTATATTTCAGTAATAGAGTTTTTGTCTATTATGCAGAAGACCCTGGGTTTGGTTCCTGAAATCACTGAAAATGTTAAAAAATATAAAACTTTAAATAATATTAAAAAATATTACAGTGGTAAACATCTGCAAATGTGGTCTAGGAAAAAAGAATAAAATAGAAACTCTTCAAATCAAAGCTATTATAAGATAAAAATCATTGCATACCCCAAAATACTGAAGAAATATTAACAATATATCATGAAAACAATCAACACAGTGTAACTAGATTTTCAAATAACATATTTGAAAAATACAACTAAAAACTAAATCAAGTAGAAGTGGAAAATACGAATTTTATACATGTATTTGTCATTGATTTTGAATTTAAGAACATTCTTAGAGATAAAATTCAGCTTCCAATGCTTGACTTGAAAATTCTTCCTAGAATGAAAGAAGAGATAACATCAATTTTGCATAAACTTATCCAGAGAAAAGAAAAAAATAAGAATTCTGAATTTGTTTTAGAGGGCAATATTACTTGCCAACAAAAAGAAAAAAGATTTTGTAAGTTATGTCACAAATTGACTTGTTGCAATCATATAAAACTCTTTAAACATAAATTATTTAGTTAAATAGAATAATAGAAGCAGATCTACATAGTTAGAAAACTAGCTTTATGTTAAATATTCTCATTTGGCTTACCAGATGAAAATCAATTAATGTAATCTACCACATTAGTATCTAAAAGCAAAAGTGGATGACAGTATGGTAATCTCATTAACAGAGGCTAAGGATTTGCCAATATGCAATTTTTTCTTATTCAAAATTCTCAGATAATTTTGAATATAAAAATTTTATGCTGACTAGGCAAAATACAGAAAACCCCATGTTATTTTTTAGTGTATTTTTGCAAAGATAACAGTTATATTTATTTGGGGAATTTGGTAAATATATAAAAACATATTTTGATCATTTTTCATCCCTTCATTCTGCTGTACCTTACTTTCCTCCTCCCCACTCATCTTTCTCATTTCTAAAGGTTCTGATTGTTTTCTATCATTTTACTCTTTTTTTAAAAATATGGCGTGTTTCTTTCTTTCTTTCTTTTTTTTTTTTTTTCTGTGATACCGGGGATCCAGCTCATGACCTCGTGCTTATCAGGCAGGCCACTGAGCTAAATCCCAGGCCCAGTATGTTTCTTGTGTAAGAAAATCATGCCACACTTATTTTTCATGTCTGATTTATTTCAGTTAAAGTTATGGCATCAAATTTCATCATCTCCCTAAAATGGTAGGAATTCACTCTTCCTTATAGTTAAAATTCTATTGCATATACACATTATATTTTATTTATTCATTTATTCATAGATGGACAATTTCCAGGTTATAGTTGTTCTGAGTTAAGCTGCTGTAAACACAGGAACGTATAGTATATAATGTCTTTAGCATATTGAATATTATAATCAGGAAAAAGATACCTAGATAAAATAAAATTACTCCCTCTAGTTTTGTGAGGAATCTATGATTTCCATAGTGGTTGTATAGGTGTTCCATAGTTCCATTGTCACCAAAAATGTAGAAGGATTCTTTTTCCTTCGTTTCCTTGATAGTATTTGTTGCTTCTTGTGTTTTTGATGATATAGCAAAAGTATAAACTCAGCATCTTTTGATTTGTGTTGCACAGTGGCAAAAAACTATTGAAAATTTTTTCATGTGTTTAGGGACTATTCATATTTCTTCTTTTGAAAAATGCCTATTCAGTTTATTTGTCCATTTTTTGAATCACTTGTGATATTTAAATGTGTCAGGTTGGGTAAGAAATGCCCAACTGATTGGATTATCATAGTTCTAAATGTGGCTGAAGGTATTTACTGAAGACAAGAGGACCCACTCTTGGTGTAGTGAAAATAACCAATAGTCTTGTAATCTGTTTGGTATAAAAAGGAGAACTTGGAAGTAGTAGGACTGGAAAATGGTGAAAAACATACTTAGGGAAGAGGAACGTAGAAGAACATCTCCACATGGGTGAAGGATGTAAAAATATTTGTATCCCATATAAATGCTTATCAAAAGACAGGCAACAAGATTCCTCCACAACTCAATGATTCCCCAAGGCTGTTCCATTGGGGATTGAGGAGAAGGAAAGGTGTGAAAGGGAGTTATTCAATAGGATAACAGATGAGATAACAAAACAGGACAATAATGTGCATAGCAAGCTCAAAGAACATATATCTAAACAGAAAATGAAACCAGCAGACAAAACAATCAATGCATTTATAGTCATCACTAATAAAAATCTAGCTAAGTTGAACAAAATGTTACAAAACATGAATGTCCAGTATAGAAAAGAATTAGAATCTACAAGAAGGTACTAAACAAAAATTCTAGAAATTATAATTCTAAAGAAAGTATGAACAAAAGAAGCAATAATGTGAGGACAATATTCAGAGATTAAAACAAGAGAGCATTAGATATCAATTCAATAGCTTGTAGATGACAAAGACTAAATTAATTAAAATAGTGAAAAATTGGAAGACAGCCAAAGTCTCTTTTCAGATATAGTAGCATAAAACTTTCCAAACACGGAAAAAGTGTTTAAAATACAGATAAGTGAGGCATATAAAACCCTAACCTTTACAATCAGAAAACAATGTCTCCATGGCACCTCGTAGTCAAAATCCCAGAAGTCCTACTAAGGACCAATTCTTAAAAGCTGTTAGAGAAAAGTAACAAATTACTTATAAAGAAAAACCCATTAGTATTACAGTGAACTTCTCAATACAAACCTTAAAGGCCAGGAGAGGTTGGGGCTAGCCTCTAACAAACAAGAAAAATAATTAGATAAAACAAATAGAAAGCAAATAGCAAGATTATGGATTTATATTTAGATAAGAAATTACATTACTAAATGGTCAAAATAACCAAGTTTACAAAGATAAAGGTTGTTATACTGGATAAAAAAAAATCAAAAGTTAACTGCCTCCTCTGTATAAGAAATCCATTTTAACTGTAAAGCCCAAATAGATTAAAATAAAAAGATGGAGAATGATATAAACTTTCACCAAATTAGAAAAATAAGGGAATTTACTCAACCTGATAAAAGCATCTGTGAAGACAGTTACCATTGTATTTATGATGAAAGAATGTTGGCTCTTACCACATTTACTCATTAATAGTGTTGGCCATCTTTGCCAAAGCCTGGAGTGAGAAAAAGATAAAAGCCTTCCATATTGGAAAGGAGAAATAGAGTTGTCCTTACTTGCTGGCTACATGATTATTTAAATATAAAATCCCAATACAAAATTATTTGGATATACAATGTTGTAACACTAAAGACAGAAACTATTTGTGATTTTAGTGATTAGTGACTTTTGCAAGATTGCAGGATAGAAGGTTTATGAAATATGTAAAATTCAATTCAGTTCTACATACTGAAGAACAAAGGTATTGAAATTAAAGCATTTGTACAGGATCATAAAAATATAAATATAAGATAAAATCATACAAATGATACAGATTTTCCAATGAAAACTACAAAGTGTTGTGGAGAGAAATTAAAAAACATTAAAGTCTTTGGATACGAAGTAACATTTTTAAGTTTCACTTCTCAGTTGATGTATAGTTTAAGAGAAATCCAACAAAAATCCCAGAAGATTTTGTTATTTTTGATAGAATTTGCAAAGTGATTCTAAAATTCATAGGTAAATGCAAAGAAATAAGAATAGCCAGAATACCTTTGAAAAAGGAGAACAATTTTGGAGAAGTAACACTGATTTCATATTTAATATAAAGCAATAATAATGAAAAACAGTGTTTAGTATAAAGAGAGAATAATAAATCAAGAATGATAATTAAGAATGAGTGGAAAGAGATCAGTCATTATGTTAAAATAATTTAATCAAGACAGAAAAGCAACTTATTAGAAATAAAATATACTTTTGAACAAATGATGGCAAAAATGTTTGATGTCCCTGTGTATAAAAAGAACATTTATTAGTACCTCACACTGTATACAAAATTTAGATGAGATGAATCATACACTTAAATGCCAAACCTCAATTTATACAATTTCTAGAGTAGAGGAAAGAGAGAAATCTTTGTGGTGATTAGGTTAGGTTAAGATATCTTAGATACTGCTTTATAAGAATGGTACATAGGTTGAACAAACTGTTGAAAAGAATGCAATTAAAATTAAGAATTTCTATTTTTTAAAAATAATTGCTAAATGAAATTAATGACATAATACACTGAGGGAGAATCCTTACAAAGCATATATGTGATATAATATCATAATATATAAAGAATAAGCAAAGATGGCTTTTAAAGAAGAAGAAAGGGCTCACGAAGAGGATAGAGGAGAGAAAAATGAGTGAAAATGGGCAAAAATAAATTATATTATATGCATGTATAAATAGGTCAAAATGAAACTGAGAGTCTTGTATAACAAATATTTAGTAATAAAAACCTAAAAATACTTTTATGTATCAGTAAGGAGATTTATGCTAAGGACTATGCTAAGCAGATTTATGCTAAGGAGAGATATACCTCACTGGCCAGGTGGTTTCTTGCCACACATGAGATAATGGGGTTGAACTAGCACAGAAAAAAAAGGTAGATAAAATCTTTACTAAAATCACCCAAATATTTGAATAGACATTTCATGAAAAAAAGACATGTGAGTAATACTTAAGCACATGGAGAAGTGGTCAGAGTAATTAGCATTTATGGAAATTCAGATTAAAACAGTTATAGAAAACACATACTTGTTATAAAACTGAAAACATAATAAATGCAAAAATAATACAGCCATTTCACTCTTAGGTATTTATCTAACAAATAGAAAGCATATACTCACACAGAGAATTGTACACAAGTATTCTTAGAATATTTATTCATAAGAACAAAACTCTGAGAAAGAACAAAAATCTAGGCAATAAATCAATAAATCAATAAACAAACAAATATACAATGCATATTACTCATCAGTGAAAGTTAATAAACTAATCATGCATATAATAATGAGTGAACCTCAAAATAACTACACTGAGTAAAATAAGCCATATGACAAGCACTGTATGACAGACTTTCTATGCAATTGTGATAAATGCAAATTAATGTGTTGTGATGGAAGGCAGATTAGTGGCAGGGTGGCAACAGATGGATAGTGAAGATGGGGCAGAAAATATTACAAAGCACAAAAAGAAGCTTTTTGGGTAAAGAATAGGTTTACCCTTTGATTTTGGTGATGGTTTTATATGGTCTTAACATGTTAATATTTACTGAATTCTGTAATATGTACCAGAACATAGTCTGCCCATCAGGGATGAAAGAATATTTTTTGTTGAATTTTATTAGCTTTAATTTAGTTTATTTTCAATTTTATTAGCTAGATTGGAGGTAAATGTATGTATATATGAATCAAAAATCTACTATTTTTGAGGGGGAACTTATTTTTAAAGAAATTTTTACAAAGGATTGAAAGAGTGAATTTGTGTGAGAGACTACTTATTCTGGGAACAGGAAATGTTTGAGACGAGTTACTTAAGTTGAGATCAGGTCAAGAAGACAAATGTGGAGTTTAATGAGCTTTACTTAGTTGGTATTTTATTTTTTCCTTAGACAATCTCTTTCTTCTTTGAAACTAATGCAAGTTTTTTGAATGAGTCACTGAAGGCTTGTCTTACTTGTTTATTTCTCAGAGTATAAATGAACGGATTCAACATAGGAGCAACGGATGTCATTAACAATACCACACCTTTATTAATGGCCACAGATTCCTTTGCTGAAGGTTTGATATAGATGAAGATACAGCTCCCATAGGTGATGGAAACCACAATCATATGGGAAGAGCAGGTGGAAAAGGCCTTTTTTCTTTGCTGGGCAGAAGGGAATCTTACAATAGTCTTGATGATGTGTATGTAGGACAGAACAACACACACGAGAGTCAGAATGAAGGTGAGCACAGCACAGACAATCACCAGCTGCTCTATGAGCCACGTATCTGAGCAAGAAATCTTCAGGATAGGAGATGCATCACAGAAGAAATAATCAATAATATTGGAGCTACAGAATTTTAAGTTTACAAACAGGGTGAGTAGTGGGATTATGATCATGAAGCCTGCCAGCCAACAGCAGAGGACAAGGTTTCTGCAGACTTTTCTGTTCATGATGGTTACATAATGCAGGGGCTTGCAGATGGCCACATAGCGGTCATAAGACATTATGGCCAGAAGAAAGAATTCTATTACTCCAAAAATATCTGTGAAAAACGCTTGAATAATACAAAAACTGTATGTAATTGACCTATCACCTGTTGCTATGTTGTACAAATATCTAGGGATACAAGCAGAGGTAAATGAAATTTCTAATAAGGCAAAATTTTGTAGAAAGAAGTACATAGGTGTTTTAAGATGGACATCAAATATAGTGAGAAATATGATAGTCAGATTCCCAGTTAGACTTAACATGTATGTGAAAAATAGAAAAACAAAAATTGGAATCTGAAGTTGAGGGTCATTTGTTAGACCCAGCAGAATGAAGATTGTTATTGTGCAGTTTTTCATCACTGACAAGTGAATTTTATGAGTGTTTCTGTGTAAAATTTATTAATAATTTACTTAAATATAGAGTATGAAAACCAGAAAGCATATAAATGTTGACTACTAGACAACAAATGTACAGTTTCTTCTAGAAGTAGCTATGGATATAGTCAATACATTGGCTATACTGTTGTTTTGATGGTTTGTGATAACATTTTAAACATACTTAAATTATTTTACCATTGCAACTTGCCTTTTTACTTTACATTTTAATTATATCCTATTGAATTTGCAGTTTTTATTTGTGATATTTTTGAGATACCTCAAAATTCTGATATCTTTTACGTAAGATTTCTTCAGTAATTTGAAGATGAAAAATTGATGCAGTCATTTTTTTCTTATGTATCCTAGAAGAAATGGTCCTTTTTATACTGGAATTATGTCATAATTCATGTATATTTCACACTCAAACTGCTTTGAGCTAATCCTAATTTGCATTTTATGTTTTGTCACTATGATCAAGCATGTGTTTCTGTGGTTTGTTTTATGCTTAAAATGCAAGTTTTGTCTTGCTGTCTTATTCCTCAAATTCATCTCTGCTTACTTGCCTTCTGTGTGATTTATGCAGTGTCGACTTGGTTATACAGTTGGCTGCAGATGAAGAAATGTTTGATCCACCAATAAATGCTGGGGAAAAACCATATATATTTTTTACGACCTGTCTTAGGTGAGTATGAAAGGTACTCTAACACCTGGTTATCCCTATCAAGTTCAAAATAAAATTTAGAATACTTAGTATACTCTTGATGTACTACTTGTGTACAACTACTTTCTTGTGATTGTCAATGTAAGCATCATTTCTATTGGAAAGTCTTCTAAAACTCTGCTGCGTCTGACTGCTACTCTCTGTGCCTATGAATAATAATGGCTACTTCCACTCTACCAGTTCCTCTGAGAAAACAAATCAGTAGAGATCAGCGGCTACTGTCTCCTTTATTATTTTTTTTTTACCAAGGTAGCTAGCCAAATGAACATACCTCCAAATTTATAGCTGGTGTTTAAGAATTATTGGTGCATTAGAGTGTACATATTTAAGTGGGGCATGTAGTTACATACCTGTAATCCCAAGCACTGTGGAAGACTGAGAAACATGATAACAAGTTTCAGGCCATCCTGGGTGATTTAGAAAGACACTTTCTCAAAAGAATAATAAAACATGATTGAGATTTAATTTCTACTACCACAAAAAAACGTAAAAGACAAAATGACAACAAAAAAATCCATCCATATTTGAATTGTTGATGCTTGCTTTTGCAGCACATATACTAAAAAGGTGTTGTTGGCATGTACATATAAAAATTGGGTTTCATTTTCTCTTTACTTATTCATTATTTTTTATTGTAGTTTACTAGTACATGTTTGCCATACAAAATGTTTACATTCCTTGTGAGAAGTTGTACATGCAGATAACACAGCTCTATTCCTTTTTCTACCCTTCTCTTCCTCACCGTCCTACTGGGAGAGGAATGGAGAAATGGAGGGTGTGGGTTCCTTTTCCAAACTGCTTTGTTGTTGACTTTAATTATGAAAATTCTATATGTTCCTATATTTAATGTAAATAACTTTTTGGTCTGGAATAAGTTTGTCTAATGAGTAAATTCATATCATGAAAGCATTACCTTCTGTCTTTATGTTACTACATTCCAAACTGACTATCTGCTCCTTGGTTTATCCCTGGAGCAGATACATAGCTGTGTTTTTGCTGGTGATAATTTTTGCTTTCTTGAAGCATCCGTCCATAGTATGTGCAATTAAGAAGTCGAGAAATTTTCATATGTTAATATGCAATTCACACACCATTCATCTTAAAGTACACTGCAAATATTTTTACATATCTTTAAGTGCATTTAATACTTTCTATTTTTCTAAGAATTCACTTAGCATGTTAGTGAGTGGTTGCCATTTGTTCATTTAAAATAGCCACTTTCTCAAAAAATCAGAGCTGAATCACCTCTTAATTTTATAAGTGGTTAGAGAGCTAAATAAGGGTTTTTTTCATCATCATCATTGGGAAGGAGAACCAGGGACTTTTTTTGAAGGCTTACAACATTCCTAGGAGATATAGGGTCACACTGTAATAACTAAAGTGGATAATTTTAATTGAAGGGAAGGGTAATCTTTCTGGCCTCCCTACTGCTTCCAATCTGTATCTTCTGAACCAGTAGCTCCTAGAACTCTTGCCCGGTAATATGCTTGTTCCTGTTCCCTTGGCATGAGAGCCCTTGTTCCAAAATATTCTTCATTCATTTCATTCATTAATAATTCCTGGCTTTTAAGTTTACAGAAATTTTAACAGAATACTTGCAACTGTCAGATTTTTATGTTTGACAAACAACAGGGATCATGTAGGTTGTAAATGTCAAAAAAGTTATCAGAGAAAATCATTTTACACATTTACCAAATGTGACATAAAATGAAATAACCATCATACTTACTCTTGTGAGGGTTAGCAGCAGCTTCAGCTGATCTTAGACAAGAGTCACAAAGGTGAATTTCAGAAAGAGAACCTAACAGCAAGGATTTAATAAGGGATTATTTTTTGCCTTGGTACATGATCCTTCACTTCCCATTTATTCTGATTGCTTTCAGGGAAGGAAGCTTTTCATCTCCAATACACTGGAAATATTTTCTAGCCAGGAACTTAAGTCCATTTATTTTGCTAGAAAATATTTTTCAGGTATCCACAGGTTGAAGGAAAATATCTAAATCAAATCAAAAAATTTGAATCAAATATTGATTTAAATATTTTCTTTCATCAAAGTATCAATATTATGACTTCTTTGGACAGATTGAGGGCTTTTTACACTAATACAACTTATTTGCTAAACCTGAAACTAAATAAATAAATAAATGAGTGGGTCCTCTGTGACTCATGACTAAAGACTCACTAATGAGTGTTCTTTGTAATCAACTTCGGCAAAAATCCTGAAAGATACTCCAGGGAGGGCAATGTTCTTAGAGACCCAAGCACATAATCATAGCAACTTGGTTCAAGATAAAACAGGACATAATCAGCTAGTAACAACCACTATATCTTTTAAAACTTTTTTTATTTAAAAAAAAGATTAAGGTAAAAGAGGGCATAACAACACAGGTCAGAACAGAACAATTTAAGCAACATAGTGCTTCACCACAAGATAATCCAACATAATATTAGCTACCATAGTGTCTCTTTCCTTGAAATATTTGAGTATACCTTGATATACTATAGCATCAAACATAAAAAGACAGTGTAAAACCATTCAAGAGAATGAAAGAATAACAGGGTATTCAGAACCAACTAACAGAAAACGAGAAATGTTTACTATATTATCTCCTTGTCTATAAACAATTTTGTGTATACTATCACATATAATAAAATCCAGTAAGATACAACATGATAAAACCAGTGGAGAAAGAAGAACATAAGCTTGGTGGGACTTCAAAACAAGATGATATTAAATCAGCACCAGTTATTATAATGTATTGTTTTCTTTGAAATAGCTGTTCATACCATCACAGACAATAAAATCAAACAACCCAGAATAAAACCATTCCACTTAATGAATGAAAAATTATAAGGCTTCAAACAATATAATGGGGAATCATGATTATCACATATTTTTATGTATTCTTACCATTTCTTACACTAGGGAAATTATTCAATATTTATACATGTGAGTTTGATTTATTTTGCTTATGAGTATGGTCTCAAGCTGCATCCATTTATTCATAAATATCTCAATGTGATCATTCTTTATAGCTAAGTAGTACTCCATTGTACGAAAATACTAAAAATTTTTTTATCCATTCCTCAGTTGATGGACACTTAGGTTTCCAAGATCTAGCTATTACAAATTGTGCTTCTAGAAAAATGGGTGTACATTTATCACTGCAGTGTGTTTTCAGTTCTTCTGGAAGTACGTCTAGAAGTGGAAAAGCTGGAACAAATGGGACTTCCAATCTCAGCTTTTTGAGAAATCTACAGACTGATGTCCACAATGCTTGCACCAGTCTACACTCTCACCAACAGTGCAGGAGAGTTCCTTTTTCCCCACAGCCTCTCCAGCGTTTGTTGTTGGTAGTTTTCTTGATCCTGGCCATTCTTTCTGGAGTGAGATGAAATCTCAGTGTGGATTTAACTTGCATTTCTCTAATAAGTAATGATGATGAACATTTTTTCATGTATTTATTTGTCATTTGTATCTCTTCATCTGAGAATTGTGTATTCATCTCAGATGCCCAATTTAGATTGAATCCTTGAATTTTATGGCTCTGATTTTTAAAATTCTTTATATGTTTTAGACAGAAGTCCTTTGCCTGAGGGAGAGTTCACTAAGATTTCTTCCCATTTTGTAGGTTTTCTTTTCACTATGCTGGAGATTTCTTTTGATGTGCAGAAACTTTTTAATAAGAGGTGATCCCAGTTATTGATTCTGGGAAGTATTTCCCATGCAATTTGATTCCTGTTCACAAATTTCCTACCTACCTCTATGTCTTCAAGATTTATACCTACTTTGTATTCCAACAGATTTAATGTTTCTGTTTCAATATTTAGATCTTTGATCCATTTAGATTTAGTTTAGCACATAGTGATAGGCATGGGACAAGTTTTAGTTTTCGGCAAATGGATAGCCAGTTTTTCCATCACAATTTATTAAAGAGTGTGCCATTTTTCCAGTGAACTTGTTTGGCCCCTTTATCAAAGATAAGGTTGTTGAGTGTGTTTGTAGTTGTAGTTGTAGTTGTATCTTCTAATCTATTCCACTGATCTTTGGCTCTGTTTTGATTCCAGTACCATGTTGCTTTTACTATGGTTGTTTTGCAGTATAACTTCAAGACAGGGATTGTGATGCCTCCTGCCTTGTCTTTGCTGCTTAGAACTGTCTTAGCTATTCTAGGTCTCTTCCGGTTGCATATGAATTTTAGGAGTGATTTCTCGAGATTTATGAGGTATGTTGATGATATTTTTATTGGGGTTGCATTTAATTTGTATAAAAGTTTTGGGAGAATGGCCATTTTCACAATGTTTATTCTTTCTATCCATGAGCAAAGGATGTCTTTCCATTTTCTGAAATTGTCTTCAATTTCTTTTTTCAGTGTATTATAATTTTCCCTGTGTAGGTCTTTCACTTCTTTTGTGAGAGTGATTCCTAAATATTTCATTTTTTTTGGTTGCTAATGTGAAGGGTGTGTCTTCTCTGCTTTCTCTGTCAGTGATTTTGTTGTTGGTGTATAGGAATGCTATTGATTTTTGAATATTGATTTTTGTATCCAGCTATATTACTGAATTTATTTATTATATCTAATAGTCTTTCAATGGAGTTTTGGGGGGGTCTTCTATGTAGAGTATCATGTCATCTGCAAACAGTGATAGTTTAACTTCTTTTCCTATCCATCACCCCTTTTATTTCTCTCTTGTTTAATTGTTCTGGCTAGTATTTCCAATACTATATTAAATAGAAGTGGTGATAAAGGACATCCTTGTCTTGTGTCTGATTTTAAAGTAAAGGCCTTTAGTATGATACTGGCTGTTGGTCTGTCATAGATGTCCTTTATTATATTGAGGTAAAGACCATTATTTTCTGTAAAGTTCTTATCATAAATTAATGTTGGACCTTATCAAAGGCGTTTTCTGCATCCATAGAAATGATCATGTGATTCTTACTTTTGGCTTTATTGATATGGTGGATTATATTTATTGATTTATGTATGTTGAACCATCCCTGCATTCCTGGGATGAATCCCACTTGGTCATGGTGTATGATCTTCTTGATGATTTGCTGCATCCTATTTGCCAATATTTTATTGAGGATTTTTGCATCTGTGTTCATTATGGAGATTGGTCTATAGTTCTCTTTTTTATTTGCATCTTTCTCAGGTTTTGGTACTAGAGTAATATTTGCTTCCAGGAATGACTTAGGAAGGATTGCTTCCCTTTCAATTTTACTGAAGAGTTTGAGGAGTGTCGGCATTAAGTCTTCTTTGTATTTCTTGTAGAATTGTGCAGTGAATCGTCTGTGCCTGGGCTCTTCTTTGTAGGTAAGGACTTAATTACATTTCCAATTTTATTAATAGAAATTGGGTTGTTCAGCAGGTTTACATCTTCTTTACCATGTTTCTAGGAATCTGTCTATTTCTTCTGTGTTATCAAACCTTTGAGATTAGTGGTTTCCAAAATAGGTGTTGATGATCTTCTGTATTTTATTGAGTCTGTAGTGATTTTTGCCTTTTTCATTTCTTATTGCATGAATTTGAGCTTTTTCTTCCCTTTTTAAAATAAGGTTGGCTAGGGGCTTATTGATTTTATTTATTCTTTCAAAGAACTAACTCTATGATTCATTGATTCTCTGGATTGTTTTCTTAGTCTTTATTGCATTGATTTCTGCTCTGATGTTTATAATTTCCCCTCGTCTTTTGGCTTTGGCTTGACTTGCTCTTCTTTTGCTAGATATTTGAGGTATAACATCAGGTTATTTATTTGTATTTGTTCTGTTTTCCTGATGTGGGAACTCAGTGCAATAAATTTGCCTCTGCAGAAGGCTTTCATTTCATCCCACAGATTCTGGTAAGTTGTATTTGTATTTTCGTTTGCTTGTAGGTATTGTTTAATTTCTTCTTTAATTTCTGCTGTGACCCATTGATTACTCAAGATTGTGTTATTCAGTTTCCATGTATTTGTGCGATTTTTGCAGTATCTTTTATCATTAGTTTCTAATTTCATAGCGCTATGATCTGATAACATGCAAGGGATAATTTCAACTCTTTTGCATTTATTTAAATATGTTCTGTTAAGTAATATATGGTCTATTTTAGAGAACGTCCCATGTACTGCTGAGAAGAATGTGTATTCTGATGTTGTTAGGTGGGACACTCTGTATGTGTCTATGAAGTCTATTTGTTCACAGGTGTGATTCAGTTCTGCTATTTCTTTTCTGATTTTCTGTCTGGTTCATCTGTCCCTTGGTATCAAGGGTGTGGTAAGATCTCCGGTTATAATTGTTTTACTGATAATTTGGTTTTTCATTTCTGTTAATACTTATTTTATATAACTGGATGCTCTGGCATTTGATGCTTATATATTTAAGATAGTTATCTCTTCCTCTTGAAGTTTTCCCCTAACCAGTATGTAGTGACCTTCTTTACCTCTTGTGGTCATTATTAGTCTAAAGTTCACATTGTCTGCAAACAGAATAGCTACTCCCGCTTTTTTTGGACTGCGGGGCTGGGTGGGGGGCGGGTTCCTGTTGCATGAAGCATTTTTTCCATCCTTTGACTTTCAGTCTGTGAGTATCCTTTTGGGTTAAATGGGTTTTTTGTAAACAGCATATGTTGGGATTTTGTTTCTTGATCCATTCTGCCAGTCTGTTTCTTTTAATTGGTGCATTGAGACCATTTACATTAATGGTTATAACTGTTATATGTTAGTTTGTTGTTGACATGTTATGTTTCTGCTATTGCATCTTTATCTTTCTGTTCTGTTTAATTATTAAGATTCATAACTACTCACATTTCAGAAATTTTTCTAACTTTCTAAGTCTCCTATTTTCATGTTAATTTTATATTCTTTACATGTTATATTGTTTCAAGAGAGTGTTACCTTTTCTAAGGAAGATATTTTTAATCATTGAGTATTATTTTAAATATTTTGAATTTTATGACCTATTTATAATTTAGTGACAAAAAAGGAGAATTTATCTTTTTGCTGTATTTTTATATAGGCCATACTTTATAAAACTTAAGACTTTTATGTTTTCTATTCTCTTTTCTTTTTTTATTCTAAAGAGAATAAAACCTAACAAAACAAAATAGAACAAAGCCAATCAGAACATAATAGTGAAAGCTATATGGGACTTCAAGAAAATAGGGAATCAACAATGCCTCTTGTTATCTTCAAAAGTAGATGCCTATACCATCAGACATAATAAAGCCAATCAAAACAAAACAATGAAAGTGATACAGGGCTTATAAACAAGATAATAGGAAAGTAATAATGGTTACCACCTTTTTTTTTCCCTACCCTGTTACTTTAACAATGTCTATTGTTTCCTCCCCTTTAACTTTAACAATATCTATTGTACATTTTGGATCCCTTCAACTAATTCCTTCAGTTTTTTTAAACTAGGTAGAATCACAATGTGATCAATGTGAGTCTGAACCATTTCACTCATGAGCATGTTGCATCCATTTACCTATGATTACCTTTCTTTATAGCTGAGTAACTTCCCGTTGTATAAAAATGCCACAACTTTCTTATGCATTCTATAGTTGATGGGCAAGTTACCCCTGGTTTTTTTGTTCCCTGTTGCTCAGCAACCCTTTTATTATGTTTTATATTTCTTTGACTTATTATGTTTCTTATTTCTTCTATGAATTTCCTTTCAAGTTAAATGTTTCTCATATACCACATATTGATGGATCTCATTTCTTGATCCACTCTGTCTGTGTTTCTGTTTATTGGTGAATTGAGGCCATCTACATTAATGGTTATAGCCAACATGCATCACTCATCTCTTCCTTGATATTTCTTTGCTGTTGGCTCCCTACTTATCCTCTTCATTTAGTTGCCTACTTTACTCAGTTATCCTCCTCTGCTGCTATTCCTGGAACAATGATCATTTTTATCTCTAGAATGTCCTTTAGTATTCTTTGTGCGATTGTTTGGTGGCCATGAATTCCTTTAGTTGTTCTTAGTCATGGAAGTATCTTGTTTCTCCATTAATTTTGAAAGATAGATTTGCAGGGTTCATCAGTCTGGGTGGGAAGTTGTTTTCTTTCAGGACTTCAAAAACTTCACTCCCAGATCTTCTTGACTTGATGGTTTGGGTTGAAAAGGCTGCCATGATTCTGATGAGTTTTCATTTATGGGTGAGCTATTTCTTTTCTCTAACAGCTTTACAAATCTGTTCTTGTGTTGAATTTCTTAGATCTTGATTATTATATATTTCGGTGTAGATTTATTTTGGTTGCGGCTAGTTGGAGTTCTATATGCCTCAATTAACTATATGTCAGGTCTTTTTCCCATGCTTGGGAAGTTTTCTGTTATTCTGTAAACAGTTCTTTTTTTGTATCAGAGATCAAATTCATGACATTGCACTTGCCAAACAGGTGATTATGTTGCTGAGCTAAATTTCTGACTCTAAATAATCTTTTTATATCATTTGTGTTGACCCCTGACATCTATCACTCAATTATTTTTCTTTACATTGTCTTATAGCCACTGAATTGTTATTTCCTCGTTCCTTGTTATTTGTAAGAAGTCTTTCCTTTTACAATTGCTAGCTTTAATCTTGTTTTTAAAGTCTGTGAGTGTATCTTGAGTTTTTTTTCAAGTGGCTTTTCCAGCTTTCAATGGAGTTTTTAATTTCCTAGATATCTCTTTGAATCTGTTTCATGTATTCCAATTCTTCCCTATATTGCTCATTTAAAGTTTTCATTTCCCATGCTCCTTTTTAAAAAAAACAATCTATGTCTTCTTTAGATATTCTCAGCAATCCTTTATGTTTCTTATTTCTTCTTTTACCTGAGATATATTTCTGATTTCTTTTATAGCCTCATGAAGTCATTTTGTTACTTCAGTTGTCATCATCCCAGAAATTTCAGGTGAGTGACTTTCAATTTCTTCCATGTCTATGCTCCGGGATTTGTTCTATGTGGGCTAGAGGTCTGTGATTGCTGTTTGCTCTTTCATCATGACATTTTTCTGATTTCTGCCTGATGAGCTGGTTGTGGGGTCCTATGCAGTTTCTGCAATGGCTACTCATCCGTTGTGTAGAGGAATGGCTAGGCACCTGGGTTTCTACTGATCTAGGTTCCCAGGGAGCTTGTGTGGCTTGAGGTAGGCTTCTTCAGACATGTGTGGTTTCTCTGAGGCATGACTGGCTGGTTCTCCTAACCTGGACTGGCTATAGGTCCTCAGTGGTGGCCATCAGGCTCATGGGGGAAGAGTTGTCTGTTTCTTCTCCTGGCCCTTGATTACTACCCATGGAAGGGTCCCAATAGTGGCCTGGGTGGGTACAGGGTTGGGGTTCACTGTTTCTTGTCCCAGTAGGCACTGGCTGCCCATGGGAGTGTTGTGAGGATGGCCTACATGTATGTGGGAGCAATGCTGACTGCTTCTTCAGATGGCCTGTGATGTCTATGAGTCCTGATCAATTTCCATACTTCACTTACTGGCCTGTATTGTTACTTCTGCTTCCAATTTGTCCACACTCTGAGCCTCACTTGTCCATTGTGTGCACTTTAACCAAGATTCTACTGAGTCTCCAGCTTTCCTACTGTTCTCCAGTCCCATCAATAGAGAGGACAGGCATCTGATTTGAACCTCTCCCTGCTGATTGACAGCAGGAACAAGCACCTCTCTTGGATTCCTTCCTGTCAGTCACAACAGCTCCCAATCAATGGCAGGGAAAGGAATTCATCTTGGATCCCTTTCTCACCAGTCACAGCACATCGCAGTCAATGGCAGGGAGAGGAGGCAGTCTCAAATATCTTCCTCACAAGTTGCAGCAGCTCCAGGCCAATGACAGGGATAGGCATTCATCTTGGACCCTTTCCTGTCTGTCACAGCATGTCCAAATAAAACACCTAGATTCTAAATACCTAGATTGAAAGGAAAAAAAATCTTTAAAAAGGGGGGGGGGGCCCTGGGGATTTAGCTCAGCGGCATAAGTGCCTGCCTTGCAAGCAGGCAGTCGTGAGTTCGATCCCTGGTACTGATAAAAACGAAAAAGACAAAAAAAAAAAAAAAAAAAAAGGAAAAAATCTTGATGTAAATGAAAGTATCTCTCCAAATTAATGACAATAAAATATAACACATAAAATGTGTTGAATGTAACAAAGATAGCACTGAGAGAACAATTTATGTTTTAAACATAAATTTTAGAAAATATATTTAAGCCAGGAGCTCCCATGTGTAAGCTGAAGGCCTCCACAGTGAAGTCTACCTAGCTGTGCAGCCGCAAGACTTTGCTCAGAACCTGGTAGGGTCCCATACAGAGACGCCAAGAAGCCGGGGAGCTTTGCAGTGCCATGTGGCATGGGCTGAAGGCCTGCCTAGTTTACTCCACATACCATTCAGCCTTACTACATGATTCAAAATTTGGTAGGGCCCTGCCCTGTGACCTCAAGCATTCAGGGAGCTTCAGTAAGCCACATGGAGTATATTGAAGTCCAAACAGAATATCTCCATTTGGGGAGCCTTTGAGTGCCACTAGAGACCCAGTTAGACTACCTAATATCTCTTACTCAACTGGGGAAACTCCCTCAGTACAAACAGCTTTCCTCAACACAAGAAACAACTGAGACTGCATTCAACTGCCCTAAGACAAAATAGTAAAATGACAAAATGAAAGATCAAAATGAAATCACAAACCTCCAACTCATTTCAAACAAGCCTCGGAGACATGGACATATAAGAAAATGTAAGCAATACATTTGAAACTTCCGAAATGATAGCAACTGAAGTAAAGAAACAACTCCATGAAGTTGTAAAGAAACTCAGATCAGAAATGATAAATATAATGAAAAAATGCTGAAAACATATAAGAAGATTTAGTTAAAAAGATAAACAGCAAAACAATTGAAATTGTGAATGAACAATATAATAAAGAATTGGAATGCAAGAAACAGATTCGAAGAGATATCCAGGAAGTCAAAAATTCCATTGAAAACTGGCAAAACTGCCTGAATGAACGTGAAGATGGACTTTCAGACTTCGAAGATAAGATTAAAGCTAGTGAACAGGAAAGGAAAGATCTTTTAAAAATAAAGAATCAGGAAATAACAATTTAACAGTTGCAAGACGATGCAAAAAGGAAAGCATAAGATTGATAGGTGTAAATGAAAGAGAAGGTGACAACACAAGTGATATGAAAAGACTCTTTACAGAACTAATAGCCAAAAATTCCCAAACATGGGAAAGGAAACTGATATACAGATGAGTGAATTATATAGAACACTAATCAGCCATAACCCAAATAAATCTACACCAACACATATAATAATCAGCATCCCAAAAATTCAACATGCCAACAGAATATTAAAAGCTGTTAGAGAAAAGAAACAAATCACCTATAAAGGAAAGCCCATCAGAATCAGAGCAAGCTTCTCAGCACAATGAAATCAAGAGCGTGGAGTGAAGTACTTCAGATCCTAAAGGAAAATGACTTCCAACCCAGACTGATGTACTCTGTAAAACTATCCTGCAAAATCCTTCCATGACAAAGAACAGTTGAAGAACTTCATGACCACCAAACCAACCCTGCAAAAAATACTGAAAAATATTCTAGAAGACATAAAATAAGTATGACTTCAAGAACACCAACAGAAAGAAGCCACCAAACAGGGCAAACAATTAAACAGAGGAGAAAGGTAAAGAACCAAAAAAAGAAAGATAACATGACAAAAATAAACCAAAATATATCACTCATAACCATTAATGTTAATGCCCTCAATTTGTCAAATAAAAGAAACTGGCAGAATGGATCAAGAAACATCATCTAACTACACACTGTATACAAGAAACTCATGTAATCCAAAAGGAAACTCATAGATTGAAAGTCAAAGGATGGAAAACAATACTTCTTGCAATAGGACTACCCCCCAAAAAGGAGGGGTAGCTATTCTGTTTGTAGATAATGTGAACTTCAAACCAGGAATGATTAAAAGAGAGAAAGAAGGTCACCACATATTGAATAGAGGAAAACTTCAAGAGGAAGAGATAACAATCTTAAATATAAATGCAACAATTATGGGATCATGCAGCTATATAAAGCAAATATTAATAGATATCAAAAATCAAATAAGCAAAGACACAATTAAAATGGGATATGGGATACCTTAATACCCTATTGATGCAAAGAGACAGATCAGTGAGGCAGAAAATCTACAAAAAAATGAAAGAACTGAATCAAACTTATGAATAAAGGACTTAGTAGACAAGTAGAGGGTGATCCATCCAACAGCAACAGAATATACATTCTTCTCAGCTGCACATGGGACATTCTTTTTTTTTTTTTTTTTTTTTTGCTTTTTCGGTTTTTTATCGGTACCAGGGATTGAACTCACAACCGCCTGCTTGCAAGGCAGGAGCTTATGCCACTGAGCTAAATCCCCAGCCCCTTGGGACATTCTTTAAAATAGAATATATACTAACCCATAGAGCATGCTTAAGTAAATGCAAAAGAATTGAAATTATCCCATGCATGTTATCTGATCATAGTGCCATAAAATCAAATTAATGACCAAAGAAACTGCAAAAAGTCCATCAACACCTGGGAACTAAATAATACATTCCTGAGCAATCAATGGGTCACAGAAGAAATAAAGAAGAAACTAAACAATGTCTACAAGTAAATGAAAACACAAATACAATTTATAAGATCCAGTGGGATGGAACAAAAGCTGTCCTTAGAGGGACATTTTTGTGGTGAACTCTGACATCAAGAAAACAAAACAGAATGAACACATATAGAAAAGCTAATGTTAAATTTTATTATTAATTGTCTTATTGTGGATTTTTACATATGTGTTCATCAAGTAAGTGTCTTACTGTGCATTTTTGCATGTTCTGTGGGCTCATATATGGCCTGTAGTTTTTTTTCCCTTGAGGGCTTATCTGGTTTTATTAGCAATGTAAAGCCATATTCATGGAATGAGATTTTAATTATAGTAATTTTTGACTTACAAGTGAGTTGCTTTCTGGGAGAGTGTTTGTAAGTTGGATTTGTTTGTAAGTTCAACTCATTCATAAGACTGACAAAGTGAGTCTTATACACCTGTGACACAAATATACAATGTATGTGGTTTTGCACTTCCTAACAGTCCCCTCAACATCATTACTGTTTTTTCTCTTGCTTCTGGACATCCTGAACTGTGAGCAACGTACACTATCACAGTGTACAGTAATTACACAGCAGCACAACTATGACAATGTCCAGAAGATACGTAGGATACTTTGGTGAATTGTTTGTAACTACAAATGTTCATAGTGAGTGAACCATTTATATCTTTAATAGTTCATATTGCAAATGTTTGTAAGTTGGGGACTTCGTGTAAGTGGAAATTATAAGGAGTAATGATGTTAGTGTTTCAATTTTCTGGCAAAATTCATTGATGAATTAATCATATCCTGAATTTTTCTTTACTGGTTGAGTTTTGATTATTGCTTTGATTTAGTTGCCAGTTGTTGGTGTTTTTAGAGTTTTTATTTCTTTTTGGGTCAATTTTGATAAGAATATATGCCTAGCTATTGTCACCACCATCTGTCCCTCAATCCTGAGAAATACAAAGCTGGACAAAAGCTTAACTTCTGGAAATTAGGACAGGAATATAAATGCATAATTTTGTCTTGAAACTCAATGTTTCATGAGTGAAATCAAACTGGGCATAACTCAACATTTTTATGCTCAGGTCAGTGATCATAATTAGAGCTAGAGCTTTTGATAATACCTTTGTGCCAAGTAGAGATGCTCAGACCTGTTGAGACTTAGGTTCTGGTAGCATCATTTTCAGCTGGCTGTAACAAGTGAGGGTTATAGACAGTTTATAACAACAGCCAGGCCATAATTTTACTTCATACTTGAGGGCTAGAACATGTCCGAAATTGTTGACATCACAAGGAAAAATTGAAAAGGACACATATAGAAAGTAAAAACAGCATATGTTTATTTAAAGTAAATTACACCCCACAGAATGGGAGAAAGAGAGAGACAGAGAGAGAGAGAGAGAGAGAGAGAGAGAGAGAGAGAGAGAGAGAGAAAGAGCGAGCGCTAATGTTGCTAGTGGTGCCAGGTGCCAGTGCCTATATGAGTTTTTATTTTTATTTAAAGAGAAAAAAGAAAGGAAATAAAAAAAAAAAAACAAAGCAGGAACAGAGTACAAATAATAATACAGAATTTCAAGAAAAAAAATACAGTAAGAAATCACTAGTTAGTAGGTTATACGTTGTCATCTTAGAAACAGTTGTCCAAATTATAAAATTAATGCATATAAAGTGGACATTCATACAGTGAGATTGCAGACAGTTCCGGTCAATGATCCAACAAAAGCTCAGTATTATGGTTTTCATCCTACACTCTCAAACATACATGCAGTTATATCCCTTAGACCACCTTCCTTTCCTCTCTTTTTTACAATAACAATTACACTTTTTGGGGTTTTTTTTTACTCCCACAGTTCTTATTACTTTTTTTGAAGAGAATAAAACCTTACATGACTAAACAGAACAGAGTCGGTTAGAACAGAAGGATGGGCATAGTACATGATGTAAAAATAGAATACCAGGTGATCAAAAATGGTTACATTGTGCCTCTTGCTATTTTTAAAAAGAGTTGCCTATATCATCAGGTATAATAGAACTGATCAAAACAGTACAGTACAAGACCAATAAAACCTACACTGGAGACCTTACAGGACTTCAAAAGGAGATAATAGTTAAACCATAGGACATCATAGTAAATCTTATTGCCTTCAAAGTGGTTGCCTATACCCTCAAACTTGATATTATCAAACAAAATAGAATACAGTAGAATAAGAGAGAACAAGATGGGGTTCAAATCAGGTTAATATATGTTTTTACAGGGAGAAGGTAACTTAGAGACCTGATTCCCATAACGTATCTCAAGTAATTGGCATCTTTTTTCATGGAACTACTTCTTGCTGAACTTGAGTGTTCCCTGCTTATGTGGCAGTCTTAGCACTCTCACCCTCTCTGTTGTAAGAGTTGGTAGTAGACTTCTGAGGCATGGGTTTTGTCATCTTATGGAATATATCAGAAATCTTAAAGCAACTCTACATTGGCCTTGGTGTAGTGGATACTGGAAGAGACAACAAAGATGATGAAAGGTTTTGGCATGGTGGAGTTGGATGGTGTGCGAGAGTTTATTATGCTTAGAAGCATGTTAAATTTAAAACGTATGCATTTTTTATTTCTGTAATTTTTCTTTGGATATTTTTGGACCAACACTGGAAAGCAAAACTGTAGATAAGGGGAATTTCTATATTTCTATCTATATGATGGATACAAATAAACAAGCAAATCTCTGGAGTTATAAGTTGGAGAAAAATATCTCAAGCAGGATATTTAGGTGGGGGGGGCTGGAAGAGATTTCTGGGTATTGAAAATATGTTCTATCTGTATTTTAGTTCTGGTTACATGACCACTACATTAAAATACAAAGAATCAGTGAATTGAAGAGTTAATTCTTCAAAAGGCTGAACAAAATGGATGAATTCTTTGCAAAACTTACCCAAAAGAGGGAATGAAAGACATATAATGCAATTAGAAATAAAAATGGTGAATAACTGACAAGGAAGTTGAGGCAGTAACAAAAGCTTACCAACTCAGCAAAGTCCAAGAACTGACTGATTCACCAATAAGCTTTACAAGAACTTAAGGGAAGAACTAATGCCAATGCTTTTCAGACTCTTCAAAGAAATTAAAAGGGAAGAATCACTACAAAACTCTTTCCCCAAAGTGAGCATTATGCCTATATCAAAACGAGACACACTTAACAACAATGATGACAACCACAAAAATTACAAACTGATTTCATTAATAATTATGTATGAAAAAGTCTCCAACAAGGTACTTGCAAACAAAATACAGCAAGTTATTAAAAAGACAACATATCGTGACCAAGTTAGTTTTATCCTAGGTGTACAAGAATAATTTAAAATAAATTAATAAGCAATCACATAAACAGAAGTAAGGATAAAGACGGCATGATCTCCAAATGGATGCAGAAAAAGACTCTGGCAAAATTCAATATCACCCATGATTAGGAAAAAATATTTGAAGAAAATAGGTATAAAAGGTCTTAGCTTAAAGTGATAAAATATACTCGTGAGGAATTTCATACCAACATCGTGGAGAAAGATTGAAAGCATCCTCACAAAATCCAGGACAAGAGAATGTGTGGCCATTCTCACCACTACTGCTCAATATAGTAACTGAAACATTAGCTAGAGCAACGGGAAGAGAAAGACATAAAAGGCATAAAAAGGAAGGAGTCAAATTATTATTTATCTATGACATAATCCTTTAGATAGAGGATCCCAAAATTCCAACAAAAGACTCCTTAATAGAATTAATAAAATATTCAGAAATGAAGCAGGTACAAAAAACTCCAGCAAAAAGCCCTTAAAATTAAATCAACTAAGTAAAGTTATAGGATACAAAATAAACACACAAAAACCAGTAGTGTTCCAATACACCAGGAAGAAACATACTGAGAAAGTAATCAGTAAGAGTCCTCTTCACAATAGACACAAAAAAAATCAGACACCTCAATATTAACCTAACCACTAAACTGAAAGACTTTTTAATGAAAAATATATTGTTTTGAAAAAAGAAATTGAAGAGGACATTAGAGAATCGAAGCACATCCCTCAGTTTTTGATATACAGGCTGATGTTATGAAAATGGTCATATTTTCAAAAATGACGCATAGATGCAAAGCAATCCCCATTGTAATACCATCAGTTTTTGCACAGAACTAGAAAAAACAAAAACCAAAAAACTCTACTTTTATATGGGACAGAAAAGTTCTAGAATAACCAAAGCATTGTTGGGCAATAAGAGCAAGGCAGAAATCATTCCAATCCCAGATTTCAAGTTATATTATAAAAATACAGTAGTGAAAATAGCATGGGACTGGTACAGAAAAGACATATTGAGCAATGGGACAGAATAGAGGATACAGAGACAATCCAAAACACCCTCAGCCATCTGACTTTCAATCAAGGTGGCAATAACATACTGGATTAAAAATAGCCTCTTTAACAAATCATGCTGAGAAAACTAGTCATCCACACACAGAGGAATTAATCTTGATCCACATCTCTTACTCTGTAGTAAAATCAAACTAAAATGGACCGGAGCCCTCGATATGAATGTAGAAGAAAAAGATGGTAAAGCTCTTGAAGATATAGGCATAGGCAAAGACTTCCAGAACAGAATCCAAATTCACAAGAAATAATCCCAAATATCAACAAATGGGATTGCATTAAATTAAAAAGTTTCTTCACAGCAAAGGAAGTAACCAAAGTGAGAACATACAGAATGGGAAAAGGTTTTTTTTTTTTTTTTTTTTTTTTTTTTTTTTTTTTTTTTTTTTACCAGCTCCTTTTCAAATAAAGGACTAATATTCACACCATCTTTGGAACAACAGCACACAAATCAGACTACCTAAAGTAAAAATCCCAATAAAGAACAGCAGTTGAAATAAATATACACTACACAGACAATGAAATGTTCAATAAATACATGAAAATGTGAAGTATTTTTACTCATTAGGGAAATATAAATCCAAACAACACTGAGATTTCATCTTATTCTTCTAAGAATGTCCATTAGCAAGATTCAATAACATGCTAGCATGGTCTTGAGTAAAAAGGAATTTTATACATTGTTAATGATGATGTACACTAATACAACCACTTCTGAAATTAGTATGAAGATATCTGAAAACTCAAAAAAACTGAAATTTAACTTAACCTAGCTGTATCTTTCCCAAATGTTTTTCCTGTAGAAACTAAAGTGATACTATTACAGTGATATATGTATAACTTTGTTTATAGTAGCACAGTCACAATACTTAAATTATTAGCCTACAAACTCATTGATTAATGAATGAATAAAAATATGGCATATATATTCAATGGAATACTAATCAATCATAAAGGATGAATTTGGGTCATTGTAGAAAAATGGATGAATCTTGAGAACATAATATTGGGTAAAATAAGTAAATCACAAAAGAGTTAAATATTGCATTGTCTCTCTAATATGAGAAAGCCAAATAAAAACAATTTGAACAGTAAAATAAAGAACCATGTCAACAAGGAGATCGACTGTAGAAAGGGCATTTGAGGAAAGAGGGAGAGAGCAATGTGGGGGAATAAATATACTGAAGATACAACACTTGTATGTGTCAAAACTTCAAGGTGAAAGCAAACACTGTACTAAAACATATATTAATAAAAAGATAATACTGAACTATTAAAAACTGCCATGACCTATGTGGCTCCTGAGGTTCTTGGGGTTAAGGACTGTGAAAGGATGATTAAAAATAAAGAGACAAACTGGGGTCAATTAGGGCCCTCACGCTCCTGATGGCAGGAAAGGTACTGGCCCCTCATTTCACGGGCCTTTATTTACACCTTATAGCTACTTACTGTCACAATGTCACAGGACACCCTGTTGTCCTACAACCCACTATTCAGATTGTCATGGGGTGGGTGTTCCCTGGGCTAAAGCAAGTTCTTCAGGTGGGTTGTCCCACACACTCTTTGTTCTTGGAATGGTCATGCTCCAGACTTGCACATGTGGTCAATTGCCAGCTTCAATGTCTCCCAACAAAAAATGAAATATAGACGTATTTTAAAAATTTTAAATTAAACAAAATTTTTGTTACTGGGGCTCAAACTCAGTACCTTACTCTTTGCCAGGAAGGTGCTGTGCCACTGAGCTATATTTGCAACTATTTATTTTAAAGAGAAGAAGATGAAAAATAGGAATAAAATGGAACAGTTTCAAATCAGGCCGATAGGATATAATCAATACATTGTGCATTGTTATCTTCCTAGTGGTTACCTAGTGTATCAGACATAGACATAAATAATGTCCAGACAATGTAGCACAAATTTTTCTTTTTAATGAACTAAGAGAAACTAGCTGAATAACTATCTTAAATACCTTGTGTGTGTGTGTGTGTGTGTGTGTATATACATATATATATACATATACATATATATATATATATATATATATATATATATATATATATATTCCCCATCTCCTTTTCCTTTTTTACCATCAGTTTCTCTTTTCCTTTGAACAGTTTCTTCCAAATTCACAGTTTCTATTTTACCTTTTGGATCCTATTTATTTCTTCAGTTTCTCACTAACATGACAAAGTCTATTTTAAAAATAAAGTTGTTGGAATAAGCTATTTTGTAGAGAAAAGAAGATCCTATAAAATGATACCTGTTGACACCGTGATGGATACAAAAGTGTGCATTTATAATTTTCCTCCTTTTCTTTATGCTTAAAATTAATATAAATGAAGTGCTTAGTACATCAGTTGGCTTAGAGTAAGCTTTACAAATATTTGTTGTTAACAAGATGTCTCAAGCACTTATGGCAACCTAAAAGAATTGGGAAGACTAGCTGTAATCACCTCTGGGGCTGAAAAGGGCTGGTACCTCAGAGCAAGACTGTATTTGGTGACTTCTCACTGTGGGTCCTCAGGTCAGCCCTTAGTGAACCTGAAGTAACATGTGACTCTTATTGCTGCCGTACAGAGTTTCTCTTGAGACTTGATATCCACACAGATAGGTACAGGACATTATTGAGGTCTAAATTTGAAACAGTTTCTAATAACTCAGTAGCTACTAAGTTCACTGATTTCTGCTTGGAATCACTGAATGGTTGTCAGAATAAAGAGTCAGAACATGGAGAATGTAATTCATAGAATTATCAGTATGGGAATTAGGAAAAGGAAAGGACCAGTTAAGGAAATGGGAAAAACACTAGATATGATAAAGAGAAAAATACACCATCAGAGTCAAATCTGGAGAATAAACTGGAGTTGATACTATAAATAAATGGTACCATTAGTTGCCTAAAACTCTACTTGCTTTAGAAAGAGCGTGCCTGAGTCCTTAAGCTCTTTTCATTGCGTTGCCCTTTTGGTCTACTCAGTATTTATGAATATTGCTTTAAGGGGCAGCATGACTGATACACTCACATAATAACTGTTCATATTAATTTATATACATGTGAAAGTTCAATTCTGTTTTTTTTTTTTTTTTTTTTTTTTTTTTGGTATGCGGGATCAAACTCACAGCCTTTGGTTGCCAGGCAGTCATTTATGCCACTGAGCTAAACTCCCAGCCCCACAATTTCAATTCTTTTTCAAGATGAGAAGAGTTAGGTTGGTTGTTACATTTTTATTATTAAAATGAGGGTTAAAAAACATTAAAAATGTTTAAGGAATTGAAATATTAGCTATGTTGATTTGATCATTATACTTTACACATTTATTAGATTACCCAATAATATCCTATACATTTTTCAGTTAAAATAATGCTTAATAAAAATGATTTATTTTCTACTTGCTTATTTTAAACCTAGTGTAAACATATTTCACTATTAATTTGTTGCTTAGAATGATTTCAGTACACAAGTTTTTGAATTTTTTTTTTTTTTTTTTTTGCTATGTAATTCAGGCTGACCTGAACTCACTATGTAGATCAGCCTGACCTTGGATTCGTGGTGATCCTTGTACCTCAATTTCTTGAGTTCTGGGGTTAAAAGGCATGTGCCACCATGCCTGGTAAGGTTTGTATCTTGAAAATATCTTGTTACTGGAAAGTGTTTCTCTGGTTAGGCTTTCTCAATTCAAATACAGAATTTTGAAGCAAATAAGCAGTTTGAATTCCAATTCCTTTATCTTATTTGAATTTTTTATAGTTTTCAAGAGAATAAAACCAAATAAAATAAAACAGAATAAAGCCAATCAAAACAAACCAACGTCAGTGACACAGGACCTCAAAACAATAGGAAAACAACAGTGATTACCATAATGCCTCTTGTCTTCAAAATAGCTGCAGATACTTCAGACATATTAAAACTCAAAACAGAACAGAATAGAACAAAAAAACAAACAAACAAACAAACAAACAAAAAAACAATGAGTGCAACAAAGGACTTCAAAACAAGACAATAGTAAATCCAAAATGGCTACCATACTATGTCTTTCTGTCTTTGAAATAGCTGCCTATGCCATCTGATATAACAAAAGCAAACCAAACAAAATAATAAAACCCAATCCAACAAAACGATGAAAATGATACAGGACTCAAAACAAGATAATAGGGAATCAACAAAGACTACCACCTTCAGAAGGAGATCCCCCATAGATAAGACACTGCATAGCGTTATCCTCTGAATAGATGATCAGACCACCAGCCCTAGACCTGGAAAGTCAGTGAAACACCAAACACCACAAGCATCAAATTGAATTTCACCTAAATAGCTATTGTCACAGCTGTGTTTCTCTGAATCATTCTGTCACTTATGGGGAGGGGGTGGTGCTTTTTCCTGCCAGCCTGCACACCAGAAGGAGCTGAGGTCTGGCTGTACCCCAGCAGCAGTGAACTGTGCAGGGCACTGGTTTTCAGGGATGATTTACTCCTTGTTGACTTCTTTCTCTCTTCCCCTGCAGTCTGTGAATGGCACTGACTCATGGGAAAAATCTAGGGTCTGGGTGTCCCAAGCACAGGAATAGTGACATATTATCATCCACAAAACATGTACCATCACCATAGTAATAACCAGCACTTATTTTCTGGCAGGTCTTATTTTCAGAGAAACATGGATTATAGAGAAGTGACAAATTTACATGTCTCTTTTTTTAATTTTTGCTTTCAAAGGAGATGAATTCCAGGAACTCATTCCCATGAAGCATGCAGTTTACCAGTGAGATACATTCCTTGACCTCCTTCATGTGTTTTAGAGGCAATATATTAATAAAGAAGCACTCTTTTCAATGACCAATCAGAAAATATGTTTATAAATGTGCACAATTGGAAGATAATTTAAGGATTATTAAGTTTTTAAATTAAAAAAAATTTTGATTTAAATATATAACTATTCATTTAAGAAAACTTTTCAAGAAAAAGCAGTCAGTAATTAATGTAAGAAGAATCACACGTGGAAAAAATAACAAAGAGGGAACAACAGGCAGAAAGTGAAGATAGTAAAACACAGAATTAAAAGTAAGCAATATATCCAAAGATCATGACTAGATCTGCATAAATATCTACGGCCTTCTAAGGGTAATAAAACACGAATCCACATATGAACCTTAAAATTTTATAGGGGTCACATTATAAAATAAAAAAGTCAATGTACATTTTATTTAACTGTAGATATAATCATTTCAGCCTGTAACTAATATAAAACTGTTGAAATATGTATGCTTCTGCCCCTTGAACTGTCAGGGAAGACTTGTTTTTACTTCCTTGTGTCTCAGAGTGTAACTGAAGGGATTCAGAACAGAAGAAATGATAGCAGTCAGTATTTGACACCATCAACATCAGCCACACATTTTGCCAGATTAAATGATGTGAATAAAGCTTCTTTAAGCTTCGAGTTACAATGTTTTGTGTGCCTAACTTACATACATTCCATATTTTAAAATTTTCTGTATTTTTATGATTTTACTCACATTCTAATTTCAGCTAGTGGCTATAGTTATAGGTAAAGACAGGGAAAGAAATGCAAATGTAGACACATGACACTTTTCTTTAAAATTTTACTAGTATTTTAACATTTTATTCCACACAACTTCCATTCAAATTAATTTATTAGTCCTGAAATTTTTTAAATATCCAAAATAGCAGTGTTTCATATACTAAATAATTCAGAATATGTTCAGGTATAAAAACTCGAAGCTTTAACTCTAAAATGTTATCTTTTTTGTTGTGTACTGTGTTTATGATTCACTTTTGATGCAATAATATGCTTATGTAATTCATTTGTTTCATGTACTTTTATAATATAAAGTATGAAAAGGCACTAGTTTGTGACTTTCCTGTCCAATATTCTGTGCCTGAAAGAGTGCTTAGCTTTTAAAAAAGTCTTTGAAATCGTGGAAATGAAAAATGCAATAAGCAAAATTGATCAGGGCAAAATGTGTGATGCAATCATTGATTCTACAGTATTTGGTTTTATTTTACTTGTAGTTGTGTTAAGACTTGCTAATATGTAAAGTCATTCCTTTGTTTCCTAGAAATATGTTTTCTTATTGAGAAGAGTTATCTTAAAGCAGTTTCCTTGAAAGAAAAGTAATGATGTAAAAGCTCAGAGATAACAAACTTGGAAACCAATGAATTTATGAAAACTAAAAATTCTTTTACATTAGCAAATACTCTTATTTATTTAGGAACAATAAAATTCTTTTGATTGATTCCTTAAAGGCCTATTTTACTTGCTTGTTCCTCAGCATGTAAATGAAAGGGTTTAGCATAGAAGCAATGTAAGTAGTGAGGAACTGTCACAGCCTGGTTGATAGCCACTGAGTCTTTTGCTGAAGGCTTAACACAGACAAAGATACAGCTGCCATAGGTGATGGAAATCACAATCATGTAGGTAGAACAGGTAGAAAAATGCCCTTTTCCCTTACTAGGAAGAAGGAAAACATAAAATGGTCTTGGTGATATATATGTAAGATTGAACTATACACATAAAGGTCATGATAAAGGTTAGCACAGCACTGACGATGACCACCTGCTCAATGAGCCATGTTTCTGAGCATAAGATCTTTAGGAGGGGGGCTGCATCACAGATAAAAGGTCAATAACATTAGAGTCAAAGAATTTCAGATTTATGCCCAGGCTAAGTGGAGGGAGTATGATCACCAAGCCAGTAATCCAGCAACAAAGAATGAGTCTTTTGTAGAACCTGCTATTCACATAATGCAGGGGTTTGCAGATATCAGTCACAGGACATGGTGGCGAGGAGATAGAATTCTGTTACACCTAAAATATCAGTAAAAATATTTGAATGACGCAATTTTCTTATGTGATTGTCTTGTCACCCATTGATATGCTGTACAAATATCTGGGCACATAGGTAGATGTAAATGAGATTTTTAAGAAGGATAAACTTTGTAGGAAAAGGTACATGGCAGTTTTAAGGTGTGAATCTGTAAAGGTGAGTGAGATGATTGTGAGGTTTGCAGTTAAACTCAACATGTAGTTGAGAAACAGGAAGATGAAAATCATGACCTTCAGTTGTGGGTCATTAAGTCACAGCAGAATAAATATTGTAACTGTGTGGTTTCTCATAATTGTATTCTTACGCTATTCATTCTGTACTTATCATTCAGAAGCATTTGTGTAAAATGCCAACTGACAATAAGAAAAAGTATGAAAACAAGTATAAAGTATAAAAACAGTTAAATATTTGTTTAGAAAAATTTGATACAGAAGTTGCTTGGAGACTACAATTGTGTTATTTTAGTCATTCTAATGTAAATATTTAAAAACTCAAATTGCCTTTTCTGTATCACATTTCAAAGTATTTTGGCTCCTTATTTTACATTGTATTTTATTCCAAACCTATTTTATTGTATTTGTATTTCACATTTGATTTTCAAGAGCGGTAGTTTCTACTGCTACTTTTTTTTTTATGAGACTAAGGGTTCTGTATTACAAGGTATACTCTAAAGCTGAATATTAAACTTTCTTAATTATGTTCATTTATTACTTTGAAGTTTAAATATAGATAAAATAATTTGATTTTCCTTATACAGCTTTTGCATCTGGTGTCAGAATACTGAACTCCAGCAGTGTAATTTTTACCAGTTGTGCTTTCATTAACATTTTCCTTTCATACAACTTCTTTTATGTCTCATAACTTTTCACTTAAAATTATAATCTTTTCTTATTGCAATGAAGAAGAAAGGGAGCTTTTTGATGGCAAAGTTATTGCAACCAATGATAGTGTATAAAATTTTACCTAACAAAATCACAATAATTGTTTTTAGTCTTTAGATTCTTTAGTATGATTTGGAACACATTCAGAATATTGCAATTAATAGCAGTAAGTGAAAAATGTTATATTTGAACTATTGAATATTTCCTCACATATGTCTTGACTCTACTGTGTCTCAGTCATGTCACTTAGAATGGAAATAATATTTCCCTTTATATAGTTGTTGAAGAATTAAGTAAGTTAATACATGAAATATTTGTAAAAGTACCTTATCAGTAATGGCCAGTAAATACATTTAAATTATGTCAGTGTTCCAGGCCACAATGACCTTCCTTTTTTCCTTCCACCGTATATTACATTGTCAATATATTGAAATCATGTTTTGTCTGGCGATTTTAACTAAAAAAATTTTATCTAAGTATATCAGATACTTTTCCTTTTATGTTGGTATTTAGGAAATTGCTAAGTAGAATATACAGTTTTAACTAGCAATATTCACAGCATTCTCTCATGATTAAACTTCTTGTCACATATGTACTTTACCTGTCATCATTTTGCTTTGTAATTTCTAGAATTCATTTTCTTGCTGGTGTCTCTTTTTTGATACTTGCTTTGTTACTTCTTACTGTACACTGTTTTTGAGTGTTTTTTCAACCTCCTAATCTCTTCCCAGTCTCAGTCATATAATCAAATGTATCCTCAACATTATTCTGAAGTGAAACTCTTGCTTTTCCACATCCTATTTCTTCCCATTTTCTTTATAAACAAAATAGTATGTTAGAGTTATTTAACCTTTGCTTTACACAAAATGCTGAAATGAATACTATATATGCGTTGTTTATCAGGAGTAGCCTTTTCCTTATGCTGTTTCTCCACTCTATCCATGTCTCCAGTTTCCAGTTTCATTGGGAATACACATATTCAACAATTAATTTAGGTTTTAAGAACCTGGCGTATTTTCCTGTTTCTCAAGACCATATTGCCTCTGTTATTATGGTAGATTTGATTTTTATTCCCTCAAGTTCATTATATATAGAATTACAATTAATTTAGGTTATAGTTTGCAGAAATTTGTGTGCAAGTGATATGATTACTTCTCAGAGGACTGTTAGGTGACATTCATTGTTGTTAAACATAATTTCAGCCATCATCCTTACTCAAGATTAAAACTTTAACAATAATATTTAATTTATTAAAATTCTATTTTTAAATTTTCATTTGATCCATAGATATTGTTTTATTAGAGGCATACATGACATAATATCGAAAAAGAAAATGTAGCTGAAATGTCTGAATTTACTGTACTCACACTCTGGCTATCTGTTATAGCCCTTGCCCAGTTGTGTAACTACATTTATTGTGATAGATATATTACGAATGGACTTAATGTTGAAAACAAATATGGCTACTTCTGGTCATCTCTGATTGAATCTGATTATTTTCACCATAATGGTAGAATAGGAATGCATACTTTCCTTGAGGTTTCTATTCTGTAATTATTTGCACAAACTTTCCCACAATAGATGTAGTGCTCTATTAAGCTTAGGAAATAATCTTTTCTGGAAACTCTCTCTCACTGAAAAGAAAAATAGGTTCTCAGGATTTCCAGATGGCTTTCAAAGAGACAATGAACTCTTTCTCAGAGAGAAGTTTTTCCAATTTTAAAGTTTGTATTTATTTTATTTACCAGATTTGTGGCAAAGTTAAAAAACAGAAGAGTCCTTGGTGACCCATTTTCAAATATCATTAATGAATCTTCTATGTAATGAACTTGAGGGAATAAAAATCAAATCTTCCATAATAACAGAGGCAACATGGCTTTTAGAAACAGAAAAATATGACAGGTTCTTTAAAACAGACTGATACAAAGTCATTCAAAATCAAATTAGAAACAAGATCGAAGTCCAGTTTCTTTTAATTAACTCTTTCATATAAGCAGCTAAGAGATCCAACTTACCTTTTGGGCCTTAACAGTTTGTTATACAGTTATTAAATTGTATTTTAAAATAAAAAAAAAAACATTAGTTTTGTTTTTTCAGAATGCAAAGCATAGAACTTCTTGAGCCACAACCAATAATCAATTCAACAAAAATGCCTGGTTTCATTTGTAATCATTCTAAAAGAAATCAGAAATGTAAATTTCTTTTTGTTGTGTGCTAACATATCTGACATTTAAAATTACATTAAAAGGTAATAGCCTAAAATTTCTGTAACTTTAAATCTAATGCAAGTTCCACTCAGTCTCACATTTGTTCTTTCATAAATTTGACTTTACTTTAACTTCCTCTTAACATAGAAATCTTACAATTTATTGCTTGAAAAAAAAAAAAAAAGAGCAACAACATTTACAGTTCACTTTATACACATGTATTTTTATTGCTAATTATACGTTAATTGACTGGCAATAATTGTTTGTAATTGTGACATAAAATAAGGTGTTTTGATATATCTATATCATATGGAATAGCTAACTTTCCTTTCCAACAAAAATGCTTATTTCAAAGAATGTCAACCTCTTTATAACTATTGTTCATAAGCTTTAAACAAAATATAAGAATTTTACTTATTTATGGGACACTATGTGATGTTATGGCATACTATGATTTTAAAATTTTAAACCAATTATGTCTTTAAATATAAATCATTTATCATATAAAATTCAAAATCTTTTTTCTAATTTTTGAAACGTATAGTACATAATTATTTTCCATTGTCATTCCAATGTGTAATAGTACATCAAAAATTCTTACTCCTATCAAACTGTAAGTTAGTACCCACCAATTAACCTTTTCTCAGTTTTTATACCCTGTACCCTTAATATCTCTGAGATCAACTCTTATGTTAAACACTCAAGAGATGTTCCTGACTTTCTGAGTTTAGATTATTTCCCTTAAGTTAATGATTCTTAGTACTGACTATATTCTTGCAAATGATAGAATTTCATCTTATTTCATAACTGAATAATATTCTGTGCTATATATATATATATATGACATTTTCTGTACCTATTTATAAATTGAGACACACTTAGCTTGTTTATATTTTTCCCTTTTACCTCTGATAGTAAAATTTACCAGTTCTGTTTTTGTGCCTGAAACAGTATTTGGCTTAAAGAAATTCACTCAATGTACGTTTACTAACTGAATCAATGAATAAATCATTTAAAAGTTTTGCATTTAAAGAAATAATGGCAGATGTTGGGACTTAGGCAGCTGTACAAGAAAGCAATTTGCCCATCCTCTTGGTGAGCGGCCCTGCATCTGACTGGGAGGAGAAAAAGTTAGCTGTTCCCATGAGCCTACTGGTGCATGGGCTGAAAAATCACATCTCTCCCCTCATCAGCAACTGGGGACAGAGGTCTGAGCATCTCTTGGGAAGACGACCATATGCAATATAGCAAATAAGGGGGATTTTTTTCTATGATATGTTTGAAGGCAAAGGTTATTTTCACTGTTATGTTTTGTAATGATAGTTATGCTCTATTCAGTATTCTCCTTCAATTGGTTTTACAATGGTCTGTTATTGGTTTGATTTCACTATACCTAATTGACTGGACAACTACTGTGAAGATAATGAGCTTCACTAGAGTATCTATTACTACTATCCCAGTATCCTGCTTTGAAGTTCTATACCAGTGTCACTAAATTGTCTTGTCTTTTCCTTGTTTTATCTTTTTCTGTTGTATTTTATTACATTAAAAATAAAATTTTTAAAAATTAAAAAATAAAGAAATAATGGCAATCATATCTTGTTTTATTTTTGCATAGAAATGTAAAAATTTATTGGATACCTACTTGTATCTTATTTTATTGTATTTGATTGTTTTTTGGTATTCATTCAAAAATAAAATCAAAATCTAAGTTTTGAAGACTGTTGGCATTCATATGGAAAGATGTGATTTTAAAGAGGTTTATAGATGTCACTAGTCAAAGGTAAGAGAGAATGTTTTGAAAAATTTACCTGATTAAGATGTTTGAGATGTTCCTTGCCCATGTACATTTTCTTATTTCTTAAAAAATATTATGATTCTTTTGACTGAGTCTTTGAAGGCCTGTTTAACTTGCTTGTTCCTCAGTGTGTAAATGAAAGGGTTCAGCACAGGAGCGATGGAAGTAGTGAGGACTGTCACACCCTTGTTGATGGCCACCTCTTCCTTTGCGGAAGGTTTGATATAGATGAACATACAGCTTCCATAGGAGATGGAAACCACTATCATGTGGGATGAGCAGGTGGAAAACGCCTTTTTCTTTTGCTGGACAGAAGGGAATCCTAAAATTGTCTTAATAATGTAAATGTAAGACAGAACTACACATATGAGTGTCACAATGAACGTCAGTACAGCACAGGTGATAACCATCTGTTCCATGAACCAAGTATTAGAACAAGAGATTTTCAGGAGGGGCGATGCATCACAGGCAAAGTGGTCAATCACATTAGAATCACAAAATTCCAGAGTTAGGCCTAAACTGAGAGGGGGAATTATAATACACAAACCAGCTACCCAACAACAAAAGACAAGTCGTCTGCAGACTGTGTTACTCATGATGGTGGCATAATGCAAGGGCTTGCAGATGGCTATGTAACGATCATAGGCCATGGCAGCCAGAAGAAAAAACTCAGTTACACCAAAGAGGTCAGTAAAGAATACTTGGCTAGCACAGGCATTATAAGTAATCATCTTGTCGTCTGTTGCTATGTTATACAAGTATCTGGGAATACATGCAGTGGTGAATGATATTTCCAAGAAAGCAAAATGTTTTAGAAAATAGTACATGGCTGTTTTAAGGTGAGAATCCACGAAGATGAGGGTGATGATAGTCAGATTCCCAGTTGTACTCAGCATGTAGGTAAGAAAGAGAAATACGAAAATCAGAGCCTGAAGTTGTTGATCATCCGTCAATCCTAATAAAATGAAAATTGTCACTGTATTGTTCCTCATTGCTGATTTCTGACTTCTGTGAGACCTGCATATAAGATCCAGAGCCATTTTGTTATGGATTATCTTAACAATCTTGAATCTATCAAGATTTTCTTCATTAGGTTTTTTAAAACATGATTTTATCTTGCACACCCTCTAAGGATTGCTTTAGATTCCCATGGCCTAACATTTCATGGGACACAACGATATTCTGATGCTCAAGAATTATCTGATGTATTTGCTTAGATTGTTATTTCTTAAACTGATAATGTATTTTAGACAACTTGGACTCACCATGTACACCATAGTCACTTGAAGTCTTAGCTCTAGACTTATGATTCCATATTTTTGGTTACTGCACATCTATGAGTGCTCTCCTGATCTTCTTTGAACTCAAACACCTACCCCCACAACATGTAAAACTTTCCTAACTCCCCCCGTGCACTTTCTATTTCTTAGTTTTCTCTGTCCCTATTCCATTACTTACAGTTCATAATTGGGTATAATACTGAATATTTTAATGCACAATATACTTATGCACAATATACATTTATACCTTTATGAAATAAACTTCAAAGGTACTTTGTTTCTCTTATCTGTTTCTTATTCCTTTATCCCCACTCCCCAATAACCTTATTTTAATTAAATTTGGAATATACAGACCAATCTCAAACTACAAACAAAACTTAGAAACTATTTTGATTTAAAACAAAATGAAAATTATGATATCATTGAGGACATTTGCACAAGCAAACATCATTAATCACATTGGGAAGACTGTTGGGAATGCTGTTAGAAACAATAGATCACCTTCTGGTTACCAGGTAATTAGAGCCTCAGTTTGAAATTTTTTGTTTCACACCATTGAAAAATAGTTATCAAAATCTTTTAGTGTTCTCTGTATCTGTTTTGACCTTTCACGTACTCATATTTTTATATTTTAATAAGCATCTATGTTTAGAAATATCTTTCAGGTGATCAATAAATCTATATGTTATTTTGAAACATCCTTGATTCTCAAACACATACTAAAATATCTATTTGAACATTTCACATGTGTTTCAAGTATCCTGTGTCATAATGATAGACTCCTTTTAATAATTAGAGCACAGTACATATGTTGAGCATGCTCCATGTGATTGAGATTTTAATAAATGCTTCTCACAAGAACAAGAGCTTTTTGTGCTTAACAGATGTAAGCATCTTTTACTTTTCCATTGGATTCACTGGGTTTTGATACAGGTTTTAAGCCTTTTAAGGAAGTTTCTTGCAAGCCCAATGATGGGGCTTTCTGTAATCTCCATCACTACACTTCATTAAAAAACAATACAGGATGCTATATTGACACTTAACAGAGAGTGCTCACTTATTGAGATCATGCTAGATGTGTCTTCAACCTAATAGCTCACATAATTACTGAAATCTCAGACATTTTTGATTGTTCTCTAACTGGCGTTTTCTATTGCATATTTTCCCGTTGAATGTCTATAAAGCTATTTTTCTTTCTCTTTGGACTCTTAATTCAAAGTGTTTTGAAGTTAACTCTTTAAATTTGATCCTATTGCTAAATTTATTTTTTATGCTTGCTTTTAAGGAGATCTAATTTTCTTCTTTTTGCTACCTTTACATATTATAACAGAGAAACTGCCTTCCCTTTGTTAAATACTATGGAGGAATTCTTTACTTCAACCTTTCTCCTAATGTCTCACAAAACACAGAAATCACATCAGTGAGTAAACTTAATCAGCCCTATCACCACTGAATATTAGTAAATGCTGTAATTATGAATGGTTTTGGTTTATTTTACTTTCAAAATGTATGGTTTAAATGAAAATAGAATTCTCTAAGAAGGTAATAAAACTTGCACCAATTTTCCATGCTTTGGGTACCTAAGGGTGAAGTTTGCATAAGTATATATTATATAATGTATATTATATATGATATTTTGCATATATTTATGAAAATATAGTGTATAATGTTGGTGAATATGTGATTTAAATACATATTATAGAAGTTACCTTTAGGAAGTGAGGTTGACAATAGAGGTCATATATTTCTGGGTAATTACCAAATTTTAATATTCAAATGACTGTATAGTGTTGTGCATCAATGACTCCAAAATTAACATCTGTGTATCTTAAAAACATATTCTGTAAACAAAAAGTGAAACCTTACCAAACATAGAAATTGTCACTCATATTTGTTACATTTAGGAGGTAGTTAAAATATTTTTCTCTTTCAAAGCATAATAATTTCTATCAAACAAAAGTAAATATAATTATACTGATAAAATTAATTGTACTTACTATTATGACTGTCAATCATAGTTTCTACTGTTTGTGAAAACACCTGAAATCTTAAAATTCCTAAATTGGAAATGCCACTTGAGGTGAAGAGTTTCCTATGAACATCTGGTCATTTTAACTCATGAATCCTGTCAAATTCATGAAAAGTCTAGGATGCACAGACATCACAGAAATAGTCATTTTAAAGCCAGTTACTTGGACTTCCTTATTGCACCATTTTTACTTCCTAAAAGAAAGTGAATAAAAGGAAAACAAAACAGTATAATATAGCTCCTCCACTTTTGGAGAGTTGCTACTCTGACTTCTAACAGCAAGGAGCACTTTACTATACCTACCATAACATTTTCTTTATTCTATAAAAAGCAACCAAATGAATATTTAACAGATTCTCTAGCGATCTGTAGGCATTCACTAATGAATCATCTGGGTAACCAAATTTGAGGTTAAAAAGCCAAGCTAATTGACTTTTTGGATATAGTGTCTTTGGAGGAAAGAAGGTGCAGTAGTGGATAAGGTTGTAAGACAACACTAGAATTTGATTTTAGAATAAAACACTTGTTTAATTTCTTCTTACTCTCACATTAAATAACCTGAGATTAAACATACAAGAGGACCATATGGAAATCACATTTCTTACGTAAACTGTTCTATGAGTTAATATATAGTGATACGCTAATTTTTGTTATAGGAAATTTTAATGAGACCAGAGAAGCATACACAAAATTACATAACCCAGGCTGCTTACATTACAGCATATATAATTTTAGGTTTTGTTTTACATTTGTATCAAAATAATTTTATTTGATATTTAAAAGAAAACATCAATAACTGACATATATTTGAAAATATGCTGTCAAATGATAACTTTCAAATATAATACAAATATTCACATAATTACATGACTCACTTATTGCAAGTAATTTTTGATAAATTTTTTTCTGTTGACATATAATAATTTACATCTTTAAAGGGTACTGTATGTTATTTTGATGCATGTATATAATGTGTAAAGATCAAATCATTACCTATATTTTCCCATGTCATTGGTATAGAATTTATGTTGGGGATATTTTAAATTTTTCTTCTAGTGATTTTGTATATACAGTAGCATATTGCTAACTGTAGTCACCTTCCTATACTGGTGAACACTAAAACTTATTCCTTCTTGTGAGATACAGATATAGATATAGTTATAAATATTTCTTTTCATGGCACCAAAATTGAAGACCAGGGCTTTCTCTTTGAGCTACATCCCTAGATATTTAAATTGTTTTTAATTTTGAGAGAGGGTACCACTAAGTCTGACTTGTTAAAACTTTTTTGAGACCTGTCATAAGGTGGTACCTTTGACAATGTTCTCTGTGTTGAGAAAATGTGTTCCACAGTGATCAGATGCATTTGTTCTGTAAATGTTTTTTAGGTCTGTGGATCTATAGTGTTATTTAACATCCATGTTTATTTATTTTCAGTTTGGATCACTGTTGAAATGAGGTGTCAAAGTCTGCAATCATGACTGATTTGGAATCTATCTCTTCTTTCATACACACTAATGTATACTTTAAATGTTAGAGTACTTTGGCATTGTACATGTTTACAATTGTTATATCACCTTGCTGAATTACCTCCTTGTACTTTGGAATTAAATTTTATTTCATATGGTAGCAGTGTAGCTATTTCTGCACATGTTTGATTTTGGTTTTCATGGAATATAGTATTCCATTTCTTTACTTTTAGTCCATGTGTGTGTTTACTGGTAAAATGAATTCCTTTGTAAGCACCATTTGGTTGGGTCTTTTTAAAAAAGTTATTTCACACAGTATTTTCATTGACAAATTTAATCTGTTTCCATTCAAGTCTGTTATTGATGAGAAAGAAATTATTCTTGTCATTTTGTTAATTGTTTCTCTACAGCTTCATATATACTTTGTTCCATTATTCTTCACTCTGTGCTTATATTTATGGTTTTTAGTCTTTTAGCAATAAAATTTGATTGTATTCTGTTTTTCATTTTTGTAGTTTCTTTACCAGTGTGTTTTATATTTTTGTCTGCTTCCATTGTAGTCATTATCTTTCTTTTGCATCTGGATATTGGATTCTATAAATATTTCCCTCTTTTTTATTAAACATTTCTTATTAGGCTTGTCTAGTTGTGATACATTCCCTCAACCTTGGCTTGTACATAAAGGTCTTATTTCCTCTTCATTTCAGATAATTAGCTTTTGTGAGTTCAGGAAAATTAAATACCAGTTCTTTTCTCTATTTCCTCCCTAGCACTTTGAATATATCATCTCATTTCCTCCTGCCCTATGAGGTTTCTAATGAGAAATCCTATATTAGTCTAATGGGAGTTCCCATAAATGTGAATATCTTTTTCTCTTGCTGGTTTTTGAACTTGTGTCTGTTTTAACTTTTTATCAGTTTAACTCTAATATGCTTGAGTGAGGACCATTTTTGGGTTGACTGCTCTTGAGAAACTTTGGAGCATCATACATCTTCATGTCCACATCTCTCCTAAGACTTGAGAATTTTTTCAGGGACTATTTCATTTTTTGAAAAATAAAAATACTACGTATTTTTTTTTAACAGTTCTTACAACTCTAACCCACTTTAATTAACACAGGAATATATTCTAAAAAGCATCATTAAGCAGACAGGAATTACAAATCCAGCAGGCTGGGGAATCACTTTTGCAGGTAGTTCTTGAGTTATGTTACAATTTTAAAAACTTATTTTTAAATCACATTTATCATAGAGAATGGGCATCATTGCATGATATATTTTTATTTCTCTATTTTTCCCAATACTTCCTTTTCACTTCAACCCATCTTCTCCTATTTAAAAAGCTCTGCCTCCATTTTATTCTCTGTCTTTTTATTTTTTCCCTTTCCCCTTTCATATTCTCCTTCTCCCACCACCTTAGTTTCCAATTGCTTTTGAACAATTTCTTCCCATTTCACAATACTTAATGTATGCTTTGGTTCTCATTTATACTTTTAGTTTCTCACAGCGGGGAGACAATGTGTGAGTCTGATATTTCACTTAAGAGTATGATTTCAATTTGCACTCAGTTACCTAGAAATGCCTTAAGTTTATCTTTCTTTATGACTGATTAGTACTCCATTATATAAAAATATATCTTCTTTATCCATTCCTCAGTTGATGTGCATTTGTGTTGCATCCAACATTTAGCTATTACAATCTGTGCTGTTATAAACATGGGAGCACATATAATGCTGTGGAATGATGTTTTCAACTCTTCTGGGAAGATACACAGAAGAAATAGCTGGGTCAAATTGGACCTCTTATTCTAGAGCAGTTAGACAAGACAAAAAATAAAAGGAATAAGGATTGTAAAGCAAGATGTTAACATCATTATTTGCACATGATATGATAGCCTATATCGAAGACCCCAAAATTCCAGCAAAAGTTGATAGATTTAATAATCACAATCAGTTGTGTATCTGGATATAAAGTCAACACTCAGAAATCAAAAACATTCCTGTATGAAAACTACAAATTCCACTGAGAGAAAAATTAGGGAAACTACACCCTCCACAATAGTATCCAAAAAACTGAAATACTTAGGAATAAATCCAGCAAAGAAAATAAAAGATCTATTTATTGAAAATTATAATAATCTGCAAAAGGAGATCAAAGAAGTGCATAAAATGGAAAGATAGCCATTGCTCTTGTGTAGGAAAAACAAACATAGTAAAAATGGTACCACGTCCAAAATTGTTGTACAGATTTAAAGCAATCCCAATCAAAATGTCATTAACATACTTCACAGAACTGGAGAAAACATTCTTAAAATGCATTTGGAAACTGAAGAAATGTAGAATAGCATAAATAATTCTTGGAAACAAAAGGAAAGGCAGGGAGTATCACAATCCCTGAATTGAACTTATGCTACAAAAACACTGCGATAAAAGTATGGTACTGGCGATAACAAAAGAAATGAAGGAAGAGAAAGGAAAGCAAAGCAAAACAAAAGAAAACCAAAACCTGAGGATGAAAGGAACAGATTAGAAGAGGCAGCTGGAACAACTCCAGTCACACTCGGCCACCTTATCTTAGACAGAGGAACCAAACAGTCACTGACAGAAAGAGAGCCTCTTTAATACATAGTGCTAGAAAACTGGTTTTCCACATATCAAAGAATAAATCTAGACCCATTTGTATCATCATGCATTGAACTAAAATTGTAATGGATCAAAGACTTAAATATTGAACCAGAAACACTAAACTTAGTGGAGAAGAAAGTGGGTAGAACATTGAAGACAGGTGTAGGCAAAGACTTTATGAACAAAACCCTGTTTGCACAGGAAACAATACCAAGAATCAATCACTGGCATCTCAGCCTATTAACAATCCTTTGCACAATAAAAGAAATCACCAACAGGGTGAAAAGAAAACCCACAGAGTGGCAAAAATCTTAACAAGCTGTCCTCCAGTCAAAGGACTTATATCTAGAATACATAAAGCACTGCAAAAAAATAATAAATAAATAAATAAAACCCCTTCAATTTAAAGACTCAATCCAAAACTGGGCATCTGAGATGTATACATGCGTCTCACATGAAGAATACAAATGACAAATAAACATGAAAAAATATTCAACATTACTGTTTACTAGAGAGATGAAAATTAAAACAATTCTGATAGTTCATCTTGCTCCAGAAACAATGGCCATCATCAAGCAATCAAGCAATAACAAATGTTGGAGGTGCTGTAGGGAAAAAGGAGTCTTTCTCCACTGTTAGTGGGAGGGTAGACTGGTACAACAGAAACCAGTGTGGAGATTCCACAAAAAACTAGTGATTATTTCCTTAAAGAGTCTTTCCAAACCTTTTATTTCTGTTAATCTTATTGCGATGATTGATTGATTGTGTCCATTTGAGTAAGAAATGCCCATCTAAATTGGCGAAGCTTAGTTCTGGGCTTAGAAGATCTGCTCCAGGAAGAATTATTGTCCGGATGCTATAAAGAACGCTGTAAAGGGAAATGAAGAAGGAAGGAGGCTCTCCTGTCATTAGTTTTACCTTGTAGATCATCTTCTGGCTTTTTCTGGACTTTTCAGCCTCAAGTATCAATCCTTCAGCCTTCATGGGGCAGATTCTTCAGCTTTATGCCACAGACCCTGCAGCTCCTGATGCCAGCTCCCATAGGACACTACATGGAGCTGCAGGCCTTTGACTGGATCCTTCTGATCCCTGTGCACAGACTGAACTTTTGGACTCTTCCACACCTGACACTGGTTCTTGGTCGTCCAACCTGCCTAGGAGCCAGCTGACTATGGACTGAGACCTCTGTGAGCTAAAGAAACCTTTCCTACTTTAATCTGGGTGTCAGATATTTTGTCTCAGCGATGAGAAAAGTAACTAAGATGCTTATATTGTGAACATTTCTTTGTTTAATGGTGTCTCATAAATTTCATAAGCTTTCTTCATTGTTTTAAATTCCTTTTCTCTTATTTTGGTCTGTGGTATTTCAAAAAGTTTTAAAGCTCCAAAGTCCTTCATGTGAATTAGTCTGTTGAATCTTTCAATTATGTTTTATTGAATGTTTTTCATTAAATTCTCAAGCTCTAAGATATTAATTTTATTGTTTTTATATCTGCCTTTTGAACTTATCATTTATTCAAATCATTTTCTTTCCATGATTTGAACAAATTATTTATCTGTATTTTCTTATATATTAACTTTTCCTTTAAAACATGATTTTGAATTCCTTTTGAGATAATCAATTGCTTCCCTTTTTCTGATGCCTATTACTGAGGAATTATTTTGTTCTCTTGCAAGTGTCATGCTTCCTTACTTCTTCATGTTTCTGTGTATCCAGTGGAACTGCTGCCTCAAATTTTAGGAAGCTTTTTGTAGCTATTATTTTGCTTGTTGTTGTGTGTTAGGGTGTTAGTTGGTTTGTGTGATTTTACTGTTCCTGGGTGGATGTGGTGACATAGTCTGCACATAAATTCTTTTTTTATACTTAACATCAGTGGTGAACACATCACTCAAGTGTTTGTGGAAGCAGTAGCACAGCTTCACTGGAGGGCAGGGCTGTACATGGATTCATTCAAGGCCTAGTAAAGAGTGCTGAATGGCAGAAGTGGCCCCATTAGTTTTGGGAACTGCTTATTAGTCAAGTCCTGAGTTCTTAGCAGATATGCTCAGCCTTAGGAGAGTCATTAGTGTTGGACGAAAGGAGCATTTTTTTCCTGTTAACAACTTTTTTAAACTGAAATGAACTTCCATTAATTCAACCAAAGTGACTTCTATTTTATTTTGATACACTTTTTTCTCATGGTGATTTATAGGATCTTCAAGCCAATTTAAATATTTCATAAATATTTGGACATTTGGGTATATACTTACACAAAACCACAGCAATATATTTGAGCCAGAAAAACAGTGAGAGTAAAAGCCTGAAACAATTAACTAGGTAGAATGAAAACCTGCTCCAAATATTTGTTTCTGAGGTAAGGCACCACACCTGTTCAATTAAGAAAACCTCCTTACAACAACAGGATGATTTTTTACTTTTAAGTAGGGCCTAGAACACTTAGCCACCAATTAGTAACCTAATAGCAGAGCTCCATTCCCAGCTTATCCTGTGAATTCATAGGGAATAAGTCCCAACAACTCGGGTTCCTTCCCATTGGTTTTCACGAAGTGTGCTTCTCTGGGTGGGGCAGGCTGGCACTTTAATCGAACCCAGGTACCTTTTCTTTGTCTTCTTTCTTTTTCTGATCATTTTCCTTGACACATTTCGAAAAAGCTATTGTGACTCTTAGAGTGTTTAATATGTTTAACATGCACATTAATACTCTTGGCAAGCATCTTGCCCTTAACTTGCTTGTTCACAGCAATGCCAACACTATGCTAGGTAATGTAGATTCTTCTTATTTTGTCATGGCAACATGTGTGTGGCTTTCCTTTTTGCAGAGTACCCATTCTCTTGATGTCTACATTATGACTCTTTTTGTAGATTTGTATATAAGTAGCCAAAGGAACAATCCCATGTTTGCTAAAAGGCCTAAAGAACATATATTGCGTTCTCCTCCTGTTTCCTTTGTGTTTGTCACTATGGAGAATTAATGGAAGATGACAGTTCTGACAGAAAGGTTGGGGTAGTATTTCTAAGATTGGAGACTTTTGGACATGCTGCACCTTAGGGCTTGGTGGATGTCAGTTTCTCCAGTCACAGAGGTGGCCTTCGTTCTAGGTTAGGTGACTAATTCCTTGATATGAAGCTCTATATGTGAGTATAGGTGCTTTGCTCACTATTGTATCACAGGATCTTCCTGGGGTCACAGAGTTGCAGTCTTTTGCATGAGCACACTGGAGGGTGACAAGGATGTATTGACATCCTGCCCTGTCTCAAGGGCAGGATGCAGTTTAGCAGTATCTTTATTTTCAAGATGATGCTGTATGACTTGAATCCTAGGGAGAGGAGGAGAGAAATGAATTCCCCTTTTCTGCAGTAATGAAGCAGCATAAACTCTAGGTGAGTCCTTTATTTGATTGCAGGTGTTGATGCAAGTAAATAGGGTGGCTGGGAATCTCTTGACTGAAAGTCAATCCTCCCTGGGAGCCAAGATTACAGGTTTCAGGTGGTTTACTGACCAGTATATGTATCTGTGTTGCATTTGTTTGCCACACACAACTCTATCACAATACTCCTCTGCTGAACTCTAGTGTTTTCCCTCTGAAGCTTTTCTTGAATTGTAATTATTTATATATTGCTTTGATTGTTGTTTGTGGAAGTTATGAGTGTTAGGTACTTCTAGCCAACTGTCTTAATGGTGCGATTTTACGACTTATTTTAGTATCTTCACATGCTACTAGATTTAAAAATCAATTGATTGAATATATGTTTACTTTTAAATTTTCCACCCATATTAAAACTTCCTCTAGAATGTGACAGCAGTGTTTATAATATCTGAAACAAATTTAGATTTATGTCTACTTTTGACAATAAATTATTCAAAAAATGACATTCTAGTAAGAAAAAGTTTGGCATGTTATTGTGGTTACCAGAAGAGGCATATTCTTTGGGCCAAATTAGATTTTAATTATATTGTATTTTTGTATCAATGAATTAATTATAAAGTTACATAGCTTTATCCATTATAATTATAAATACATTTGCTCAGATAAATACTTTGTTTCATTGTTAATGCAAATATCTCTGTCATAGTTACTTTTTACTCCTTGCTGAGTCAAAATACCTGAAGCCCAAGTTGGGAAAGGAAAGGTTTATTTCTTACAGTTTTTGGAGGTTTTAGTCTACACTCAGTTGGCTCCAAGACAGGTGGGCATGGCTGGGCTGCAGTTCATGGCGGCCACAAACAGCAAACAGGAACTAGCAAAGAGCAAGAGACACCTTCTTCCTGCCATTACATCATATCCTGGCTCCACTCCTTTGTGGGCGGAGCACTGACACCATCAATCTAAACACTAGACACTGAACGAATAACAAATGCACAATTCAAACTCATGAGGCCTGGGAGACACAGACATAAACCATGACAATCCCTCTTTTTTCAAGTTTCATTTTACATTAAGGTAAAGTCCGTACTAAATGTGCAAATCCTATTTATTATTCTGTGAAGCTTTTTGACTAAGGTGCTGTTATAAATCGAGATATAAAACACTTTCAAAGTTTCAAAATTGTCACACTTCTCCTTTTATAAGTGCCATGCTCTGTAGAAAAAGCCATCAGTTTTACTTCCATTACAATGATTAATTTTGCCTTTAATTTAGCATCAATAGAATTTGGTTGTATATATACCTTCAAACAACTGAAATATTCAATTCACCATAATATCTTAAGATTTACATACAATATTGTGTTCTTCTAAATGTTTCATATTTTGTTTTCTTGAATCCTGTATAATTCTAAATTGCTTAAAGATTACTGTTATCCATTCTAATGATGATAGTATTTTCATTGTTTAAATTTTGGCTTGACTGCTAAACAGCATTTATGCAATTTCTGAACATGAGATTTTGTGAATATTTGCTTTTTGCGGGGGCAGGTTGGAATAAACTAAAGTAATGCAACTTTGGAGTCATGGGATAAGCATGTGTTTGTTATATAGAGAGCTTTCCAGAAGTTTACAAAAGCAATTGAATTAATTTGTCCTTTGATCAGCAGTTTAGCAGAGATGGAACTACTTAATTTCTTCAGAAATATAGGTTGCTCACTAAAAACAAGTAGTTGTTATTCTGTTGAGTATTTTTTTATTTTTATAGTTTTGATCCACTCCTCTTGATGAGCAGTGATGTACTGAACTTTTGACTATGCTTGTCAGCCACCTACGTGTCTGTTTTGGGAAGTGCTTATCCAAGTGCTTTGCACCTTTTTAAAATTTGCTGCCCTTTATTTTTCTTTATCTAGTTCTTATTGGATTGCACAGGTTCTTTCTACTCACTATCTATATATGCTGAAGTTTGCCTATCAACATTCTTAATGATCTCATTTATTATATGTTAATTTTAAGGAGTACATACGGTATCAAGTTTTTTCTGCAATTAATGTAGTTTTGCCTTATGAAATGTTTTTCTATAATTTGAAGATCATTAAATTATGTATATATATGCATGTATATGACAATGCATGAGTGAAATAATAGTCAAAATTCACTTTAAATAAAAATTTCTACATGTTCTGACATTCATAATTGACATTTTGCATAGAACACTGCACTTTCATGATTTTAAGGAAAATTTATAGAAAAACAGTGTCTTGGACTGAACTTCTGCAGTAAGTCTGAACAGACCAAAGTAAAATGAAGCCATTTTGACTAAGCACCATATGATGAAACTGAAGCTTTGAAGAAGCCGGAAAATCTTCCAAGAAAGGATTTACTAGGAACAGAATATTCACAGCAACCAATCAGAAGGGATATTGTACAGTCAGCTCAGTTAGCTTGATACTTCCTTCTACTTTAACTTTATAAGGAAAATAACCCGAAGCAACTCTTGTTCATCAATCCATGTTTTATATCACTGTTTCCCTACTCTTGCTAAAAGCACCTTACATATCCCAACTGTTCTGCAGGCCCAGTGGAGCCCCTTTTATTTTAGATTCCATGCTATTCCCTCCATGATTCACTGATAAAAGCCAATTATATTTTCAGACTATATGTCTCTTCATTCTGGTGGGTCTGGATCCTTAGGTTCTAATCTCATAAAATCATTTTATTTTTATTGGTGAACAAAATGATTGTAAAACTAAAGATGTAAAAGCAGCTAAAAATTCTGTGCAGATATCTTTTAATCTGCATAGAATTTTAAACTGTCTTTAAACATGTTCACTGGAAGAATGATAGCCTCTCTAATAAATGGTGCTGGGAAAATTGGCTTTCCACATGCTAAAGATTGAAACTAGACCCATGTCAACCACCGTGTACTAAACTAAAGTCAAAATGAATCAAATATCTAAATATTAAGATAGAAAAACTAAATCTTCTGAAGACAAAGTATGTGGAAATCTTGAAGACATAGTGGTAGGCAAAAAGTTCATGAACAAAATACAAACCACATGAGCAGTACTTCAAAGAATCAACAACAGAGATCTCAACATATTATAGTTTTTGTACTTTGAAAGAAATCTCCAACAAAGTGAAAAGAAGAGTCACAGATTGGGAAAGAATTTTAGCCAGTAGTCCCTCAAACAAAGGACTTATGTCCAGAACACATATTAATGGAAACCACAAAACGCCAGATACTAAATAATAGAAATCAATACTAGGATGAAAATCTTGTGGAATCTAAACAAAAATTCAAAGGAGACAGTAAAAAATGTAGAAGGACAATAATTAAGGTGTGAAGATGGGGTAAAGCAGAAGGAGATAGGAAAAGGAAAATGTTACGCGGTATATTGGTAAACACATATAAACTTTTCCTTCCTTCCTTTTTCCTTTCCTTTTACCTCAGTAGTTCTGTCTTTTTGAGCACTTTCTTTCCATTTCATCATTATAATAGATACTGTACATTTTGGATCTTATTACTCTTTTACTTTATTATTATTATTATTATTATTATTATTAATTTTTTACATAAGGGAGACAATACAATACTTACAAATCTGAATCCAATTTATTTCACTTATGAATATAGTCTCAAGTTGACTTCATTTACTTTTAAAAGCCTCAAGGACATCTTTTTAAAAATCGTGAGTGCTTTAGCTCTTTTTAAAAAAAATTATTTAAAGAGAAAAAAAATAAAACAAAAAGGGTAGAAATAATACCTAATTTCAAAAAAAAGCACTAAGAATTCACTAGTTGATAAATTACACTGTCCTCTTAGAAAAAGTTGTTCTAGTTACAAAAGTAAAGCATTCAAAGTGGACATTCAAACAGTGAGACTGCTATATCTCTAGCCCTTTTTTATCTTATTTAACTTTTATTTTCTATTTGTTATAAATTGATCATTCCTATATGTCATATGTCTGAGTTTTCCCTAAACATCATTAAAAAAGTAAAAGAATCACCATTAAAAGCAGAGTACACTGCATCTCAAACAGCACTAAAACCAAAATCCCAAACAGGGTTTACATATTCACACACAAACACACACATATAAGAATATGCATACATGTATATTTTTTTGAATATACACATCAATGGCTAAACAAATTCAATCTCTTATTATGCTAAAATATGAAGGGTGATTAACATTATTAACACATATTACCTTGAAATACATAACATATATAAAATGCATTGTAACAGATGAAAATGCATTAAATTATTCTATAATTTTGTGGATGAATTCACAAAAGATTTGTTAGACGTTAAGTAAATAGGAAATAGCATAACAATGATATTTTCTGAGAAAAGACAAAAATAAGAGACAAAGGAGAACTAAAAGAGTTTAATGTTTATTGGTTTTCTAGTTAAATTGTGTGCATGTTTCAGTTATAAATTGCATTCAGAATTATTATTGTCTTTTAAATTTTTTATTTTATTGGTGCATCTTTGTGATTCATAATGATTACACTTTCATGGGAAGTTGGTATACACCTTAGTTATTTCTTCATCCCCTTTCCCTTCTTCTCACTCTTCCCTCACTCTTACCTCCTTCCATCTGTAGTGGTCATATTTACCTTTAAAAGAATATTGTTGGTTAAAGTTAAATCATGTGCACAAATAATATGGTCAGCTCACTTAAAATTATGCAGTGGGTCAATATTACTTAGGGAAAGGGCTTCCTGAAATGCTGCAAATTCCATCACAAAGCCCATGGCATTTCGCTTCTGAATAGCGAAATATTTATTTCATGATTTTCCCTTACATTGTCCAACTTCTGGAGTGCTGATATTGATATATTCCACTCACTGTGCTAGCACTATATTTTCAAATGAAAATTTTGCTGTCATAAACAAAAATTTTTCTGTAATTACTTTGCTAGGTCATTTTGATATATCTCAGAGGGCCAATTATATTACTTTTCTTTAGGAAGAAAGTAAACGTCGTATCTTTAATGTGTTTTGTTATGAGTAACTTCAGAAATATTCTTCAAGGCACATAAATTCTTAATAACGTTTGAGATGAATAGCGTATGGTAGCAATGAATGCGTATGAAAGACCAGTTTTAGCAATCATACTTATGCTTGTTGATTTCAAAACCTCTGTGCCAGGAGAAGACTGAAGAAATTTTTCATCAAGACATTAGTTGAATGATGTTCTATATTACAGGAGTGGCCACGTTGTACAAAAATAAACCAATATTCTCTTACATCCATTTTCAGATGATGCATGTTCCATCCATAAAACAAGGGGGAAATTGTCTTAAAATATGAAAGGTAAAACTGTACAAAAGTCTTTTAGGGGAAAAGTACTTGATGAAGCAACTCTTGAAACTACTGAAGACTATTATTATACGCCATTTCAGCTAAAACATACACAGGGAAGGTCATTCTTCTCATTTAAGCTAATATTCATGTAAAATTGGAACTAACTCGAAGTTCACCTTTACATTTCTTATTATTTCCAAACAGATCAACATAAGAATTATGTGATTCGCATGCAGGATTAAGATAGAATGGTGCAGAAATGATGTTTGAGAAGATAGTGCCTGAAAACTTGCCAATTTTGATTGTATGACATAAATTACAACCCAAGAAACTAAACAAACTCTGTTTAGGTTAAACTCATAGAGAACCATATAAAAAACATAATTGAATCTTGAAATCCAGAAACAGATTATCTCGAGAGAAAATGACAGAAATGACTCATCTTCATCAAGGAATTCTCAATAAATCTACCTCATAATTACTCATTAGAAATGACAGAGAGTAGCTTCTCCTTTTTCCACACATTCACTAACACTTGTTATTATATCTTGTTTTTTTTTTCATGATAACAAACAGTTCAAGGTGACTTTCAATGGCATACTCTTAAGATCATAAATATTGAGAAACTTTTTATTTGCCAATTGAGAACTCGTACATCTTATTTAGAAAATGTAAGCTCAAGTACTTTGTCCATTTAAAAAAAATTTCCCCTTTTCTATTGAGTTATAGGAGTTCTTACATATTTTGAATATTAATTATTTATCATTGCCTTTTTATTCTGTTAAATATATTACTGTGCAGATTACTTTTAGGTTAGCCACTCACATCTACTTACTTGTTTATACACTTGTGCTTTACTTGTCAGATTAAAGAGTTCTTTAACAAAACCAATGTCAAGATTTTTCCCTGGTTAATTTTTCTAGGAGATTTGGGATTTCAAATTGCATAAACTTTTAGTTGATTTCAAGGTAAGATTTGTAAGGGTATGAAATAAGTATACAACTATTATTTTGAATTATGGATATGGATAGCCATTTCCTCAACATATTTATTAAAAAGTCTGTCCCTTCCACATTGCATATTGTTGATAGTTTTATTAAAAAGTTTAGTTAGCATATCTGTGTTTGTTTCTAGGCTTTCTATTGTGTTCTATGCTTCTTTGTGTCTTTCTACTTCCAACATCTACTGTTTTGATTAGTAGGGTTCAGTGATATAGTTTCAAATTGAGGAATAAGTTGCTTTCAGTTTTTCTTCTGTTTCATGAATGGTTTGACTATTGAAGACTTTTTGTAGTCTTATATTTTAGGGTAAAATAGGTGTTTTTTTGGTTTTTCTTAATACCACTATATTTTTGATAGGACTTTACTGAATTCATAGTTCTCATGTTATGTATAGACATATAGTAGTGTGAATTCTCCAAATCTATGATTACAACTTCTTTCTATTTATAAGCAACTTCACATTTTTTCATGAATGCTCTGTTAACTTCACTGAGTTTTTGAAATTATCAATGCATTCACAGGAAGCATCTGAAAAAAAATCAATATTTTCCTTCTCATTTTGAATATTTTTAAATTTTGCTTTTTTTTTTTTACACGGTTTAGCATTGGCTAAATGTATTTGGTGAAAAAGTCTCTGAAATAAATAATACCACTAGGCTAGTAATACTATTTGGTTCCCATTTATATTAAGGACAGTAGTTGCAAGATTGAGTAAAATTTTAATTTCTCATTTAATGTATATTTGCATTATGGATTGGACACAGTCACTTTCATACATGTACTAAGTACACGCTTTTGATGATTCAGTCACATTAATGTATTTTGAGTCATATAAAATAACATGAGATACTACATATCCAAATTTTCTAATAACTAGGTATCTTCATGTGTCTCATCTCATTCTAGTATTTTAAAAATAGCATTAACTAACTATAGAAGGACTTTTATTGCATATATGCAGATATCTTGAGATTTTGATAATGATATTATTAACTATGTATTTTCAGCAGGCTCCAAGTATTTAAAAATAAAAACCCTAAATGATTTTTATGTACCTAAATTTTTAAAAAATGGAGTACAAACTAGTGAATATTTTGAAGGCATAGTTCATAGAACTTGATATTATTAGCAGCTTATGTTAAGTTATTGGCTTCTTGACAAGTATTTACTGATTTATACTTTTCTCTCAAACACTGAAAATTACATAGTTACACTTAGTGCCATTACTACCTTAAAACCACATAATTGTATAATTGGTTGTGTTTTAGAAATACTAGGAATAAGACAGCCTATACATTTTATATTCTAGTGTCATTTTTGATAGTAGAATTGAGTAATTTCTAGTTTTAAAAACTATGAGCTTATCATTAGCAGTTTAACAATCAAATTTCTATTTTCTCTATTTAATATTAGTTTTGCTATATCCTTTTTAAATATACACTAATTTAATGTTTTTAGTTTCTAGGTTCTTAATTTCACATTTACTTTTATACCTGCTACTTAAGTAGTATGATTAATAATGACTCTTTGAAAACTGTCCAAGTGTATAGTTTATATTTGAACTGCTCTGATTTATTTGGGCACCAGTGGTTGTATTATTAATTATTATATGCATGTTAAATAAATACATATAAATCTTAACGGAGTAATTTCATGTAATTTATTTCTGTGATCTTTCATGTCACTAATTTTATAGTAATATTTTAACATAATCTGTCAAAATATAAAGTCACTGTATTTACTATAAAAGCAATCATTTCTTATAATTCTCCTTGAAGCACTTCACTGAAGACCATCTGTCCTAAATAATGTAACAGTTTGAAAAATACTTTCATTTTGTTAAGTTTTGCTGTTTTGTAAGCAGTAGATATGTAATCACTGGAGTTGTAGATACACATTTCTGATGTAGAATAGTTGTTGGAGCAGCAACCTGGACAGTGTGGAGGGATCCACTTTAAAAGAAGTTCATTGTTTTCACAAGAGTTTTCCCTATGCAGATTCCAGCTGTCCCATTCAGTACAGTAAGAGAATGAAAAACAGAAGAATAACGCTTTCTTCAAAGTTATCAGAAAGCACTGTTTTCTGAAATTTGAAGTTAGATCTCATTCTGCTCATTTAAGGCAGGCTGCTGTGAATTTTCTTTTGGATCACTTATTCTCAGGTAGAATCTGTATAGACTGTCTGAAGCTTACTATGCGTCTTCTAAAAGCAAATTATAATATTCGTTTTACAAATATATCTGGCAATTACAAAATGCTTGACATGCGATATGGAAGAAAATAAGGCAAGAAAATTACATGAAAAATAAAAATGTTAAGAATGTAGGAAAATATGTTAGAATGTAGAAAGAAATTTTAAAATGGAGCTTTAAAGTGACTATAAACTCTTTGACCAACTGATTTAATTTGAATTCTACATAAAACATCTCTTTAATATACTTATTGCCATTTTAAAAATAGAGTTTGTCACTTATTAAGTAGCTTACATTTCTGTACTGTTGGCTGTTTAATTTGTGTTAATTCAATAAAAACAAGTGTTTCAATATTGAGGATATGTACTTTATTCCTTTGTATATATCTACTATATAGAATGATACTTTGTATTTATTTGTGGTTTAAGCTACAGATTTTATTATGATTAGTGCTTGTTTGATGATAATAGTGCTTTGGTGAAATCCTTCAGGGCCTGTTTCACTTGCTGGTTCCTTAGAGTATAAATAAAAGGATTCAGCATGGGAGCAACAGAGGTATTAAGGACCGCTACACCTTTGCTTAGAGCTACACCATCTTTCACAGATGTTTTCACATACATAAAAATGCAGCTTCCATAAGAAATAGAAACCACAATCATATGGGAGGAACAGGTGGAAAAGGCCTTTTTCCTCTGCTGGGTTGAGGGGATTTTCAGAATGGTTCTAAGAATGAGTGTATAGGAAAGAATCACCAAGACCAAAGTCACCATGAGGGTGAACAGTGCCAAGAAAAATGCCATAAGCTCTAGCAACTCTGTGTTCGTGCAAGCAATCAGCAGCATAGGAGAAGAGTCACAGGTGAAGTGGTCAATAATGTTGGAGTCACAGAAATCCAGTTGGAGGCCCATAATCACTGGAGGGAAAATTATTAGGAAACCAGAAAACCAGGAGCTGATTACAAGACGGTTGCAGACTTTATTATTCATGATAGTTGTATAATGTAGAGGCTTACAGATGGCTACATAACGATCATAGGACATGACAGACAAAAGAAAAAACTCAGTTGATCCCAAAAAGATAAAAAAAAATACTTGTGCCATGCAAGCATTATAGGAAATGCTTGAGTCCCCTGTTACAATGCTGATCAGAAATCTAGGAATGCAGACTGTTGTAAATGAAATCTCTAACAAAGAGAAATTCCTGAGGAAGAAGTACATGGGAGTTTTCAAATGAGGATTTGACAGTGTTAACACAATGATGGTCAAGTTTCCACTTACGCTCAGTAAGTATGTGATCAACATAAAGACGAATATCACAACTTGTAACTCTGGGTCATCTGTAAGTCCCAGCAGAATGAATTTTGTAACTGTTGTCCTATTTGGCATAGCTAAGTGTTGAATTCTAACATTCTGTGGGTGAAGAAGAGAGGAAGAAGAAGAAGAAGAAGAAGAAGAAGAAGAAGAAGAAGAAGAAGAAGAAGAAGAAGAAGAAGAAGAAGAAAAAGAAGAAGAAGAAATGTCACCTTTTATTATGATTTCAAATACACTCTTAGAGGTCTTAATCTGCATAAAAATTTTTACTAGATAACAAAAAGTGACAAATTAAGTATCCATCAGAATTAAAAGCATTCACCTAAATTTGTTAAAAGATTAGTCTGTTTGATTACTTCTAAAAATTATTTTAATCCCAATTCTGTTTACTTATTTTTTTATTACTCAGTTAAAATAAAGAATTTTTTAACAGAATGATTAATAATAATGATATATGATTAGCTTCCTTATGCTTGAAAAAGATTATATTACCAGAATATATAACAATTTGAAAATATTATTACAATAAATAAAAATTATAATTTTTGTTTAGAAATCTGATTTCTGAGTCCTAGGTTAGCCTTTTTTATAAGTAATTCTTGATTTATATTTGTAGAAAAATAAAAACAATACTGTACATGAGAAATTCACTGAGATACATTCTTTCTTGCACTATGCAAAACTGATCCTACTAGCTATTCTCTAAAGAAATTCACACATATACTTTTGCCCTTATTAATGGCTGCCACAGAAAATTTGTAATAAAATTCTCAAGTAGTCAGTCATAAAATAAGAAAATAAGCCCCCTTAAATCAATTAGGAGTAAATATATTATTTCAGAAAGTTGTTGAAATTTATCAAGTTATACTTTGGAAGAAGAACAATCTGATGATTTTATTGATTTTGGAATATGTGATAAGGAAACAAATACATTAGAATGAAGACAGTAACAATAACATAACATAGAATATAATGAACTTTATTTCCTAATTTTTGTTCTCCTGATTAAGATGCATATAATATTTTCCTAATGTTCATGAAAAGACCAAGTCAATTAAAGTAGGAATTTCATTTCGCAGGTATGGAAATTGGAATAACGAGACATTAGGTCACTTTTTCTTACAGTTACATTAAGAGTATATGAAGTCATTATAGCACCCAGGGCTCTACTGCACCATTTCTGACTAAATTTCAACTTTACTTGTCAAATTAGAGAATGAGATAACATTTGAAAAATACTGATTAGTACTGACATTAAAATTCAAGGGTTTGTTTCAGTTGCATGACCTAAGCTCGGTCTTCATGCATCAATTATTTTGCGTTTCCCATCCTAAATCATAAGATACAAGCAGCAGTGCATAACAGCAAAATGGCAATTTTAGGTAATGAGAATCTTATATTCTCAATGAAACAGACACTCAATGTTTTGAAGATACTCTCCTAAGTTGCTGAGCATGATCTACAGCTACCATAGTAGAAAATAGAAACCAGAATGGTGACTTTTGAGTGAGCCACAGCGTAGTCTGATATTTCAAAAAAGAACAGACACATTGTGTGTTTTTGAAAATTCCTTTAGATGGGTTTGTTTTGAAAGGAAATATCCCTATAATATCCCTGAGGCAGTTTAAATGCAAGGCTTGAGGAAAGGTGCAGAAGACACTGAAATGAGGAAACATAATCCGGTTTCTGTTTTTCCTTCATGAAGTCACACCAGTGAAGTTTAGTTAAGAAAATGCTGCCTATCTCCTTCCTGAAACACGTGACACCAATTTTTGAACTTGGCAGGGATGAATTTTGGAAGAGCTGGGCAGAAATAATAATGGAAGAACTGACAAAATGTTTTCACCACACATTTCAAAGTGTCTGTTTACAGTTCTAAGATTTAGAAACAATGTAGATGTAGAATAAACACACTTACCTTTATATTGATCTGGTCATAGTTTAATTTTCTAATTGTAAGAAAAGAAACACATGTCTTAGATATATCTTTTATCAATTCATTCATTTGTGTCCAGTCATTATTTTTTAAAATATAAAATTTTGTCAGATTTTTCCTATTCATAAGCAATCTATTTATCAATGTGAAAAAAAAAGATGAAAAAAGCTAATCATTATACTTCTAAGAAAAATTATTTTTGGAAGTTAAAAGCTTTGTGTTCCATGATTCCTTTTACATTGTTTAGTCACGCCAATATTTGGATAAATCTTTTCTTCAAAAGAAAGAGTCACATTATATGTGTTTTGGAATATTCTTTTAAAGGAGTTTATTTTGAAGGGAAATATAATTGATGTATCCCTAGAGATGGAAAATAAGTGCTTCTACAATTAATTTTGGTAACATTTTAATCAGGTGCTCCTGGGAAACCTTATGTGTTGGAGGAAGGTAAGATTTTAACTTACTATGAGACTTTGCAGGCAGCAAAGGGAAAGACTGATGAAATAAAGAGTTTCCTGATTAGGTTGTTCAAATTATCTTTCTAGTTATTATTTTAATCATGGAAGTAATCATAAAAGAAACTCTAATCAGAGATTCTGTAGCACAAAGATGGAGAAATACTTCTCCAAGAAAAATTGTAGTTCTCTAGGAGAAACTATGTATTTTTGTTGGGTTAATCAGCAAAGTTTTGCAAATTCTTAAAATAAATACAAGGCATTTAAGGATTCAGAGAGGTTATATGAAACGTGTGAACAGAGATTGGGTATGTTGTGATTTAATTTAAGATGTTATCAGCATAATGGATGTAAGGAGTTGGAATGACTTTATGGGGAGCAGTGGTGACTTCTGAATGGCCTAAAGATATACCTGCTGTAGAGGGCTGAGTTGAAGAACAGTGCACTGAATAAGCAGAGAACATCCCCAAAAGGGAATTTCATGGGTTAAAACAACATAGTGAGATGGGTCCAAAATGTGAATGCACAAGGTGGGATAGAACTATGATCAACCAGTAAAATTAATTGCCCAGACAAATTTGATTAAGTAAGGGCCAAATGGGGAAGGAAGTCACATAGCAGGAGGGGATGCTTAAAGGGAAGTGACTCTTCCTGAAGGGATTGGGATGGTAGCTCCTGTTTTCTTCAGGGTGATTGAGAACTATTGGGACTATAAGTACTTTGGACCTGGTTGCATTTGCTTGATCTTTTGTTTGAGGTCAGGCCCACAGCTGGAGGTGTCTCTCTTCCCCTCAGTTGCAAAGTATCTGGTGTTCTGCACTGGCTCAAGGACCTAACCCTGTTTGACTGCCTATGCCAATTTTATCTAACTCAGTTGTCTGTAACTATACTATCCTAGATGTGTGCTTCTGGCTAATTTGTGAAAGCAGGAGATGAAGTTCATGGTTGCATGAATATTAAAGAAAAGTTTTCTGAGAGTAAATTAAATAATTTAATGTGTTCAAATCTTGTAGAAGAAACTAGTAGAGAAGAAAGTGAGTGAATATTAAAGTTGTGCTCCTGTTAGTTTGAGCTGTAATTAACAATCTCTTTCAGAACACATATATATCAAAGTGTGTTTTTTTTTTAAAGAGGAAAAAAAAGCAATAAAAGGGTACAAGTAGTACAGAATTTCAAGAAAAAAATACAGTAAGAAATCACTAGTTAATAGATTACATACTGTCATCTTAGAAACAGTTGTCCAAATTACAAAATTAAAGCATACAAAGTGGACATTCATATAGTGAGATTGCAGACAGTTCTGTTCAATGATCCAACAAAAACTCAGTAATAAGGTTTTCTATCCTACACACTTAAATATACGTGCAGATATATCCTTTTGGTCACTTTCTTTTCCTCTCTTTTTTACAATAACAATTACACTTTTTGGGTTTTATTACTCTCATAGTTCTTATTACTTTTTTTGAAGAGAATAAAACCAAATGTGACAAAACAAAACAGAGTCAGTTAGAACAGAAGGATGGACATAGTATATGATGCAAAAATAGAATATGAGGTGATCAAAAATGATTACCATGATGCCTCTTGCTATCTTGAAAAGAGTTGCCCATGTCATCAGGTATAATAGAATTGAACAAAACAGTACAGAACAAGACCAATAAAACCTACACTGGGGACCTTACAGGACTTCAAAAGAAGATAATAGTCAAACCATAATGAGTATCGTAGTAAATCTTATTGCTTTCAAAGTGGTTGCCTATAGCCTCAAACTTGATACTATCAAACAAAACAGAATATAGTAAAATCAGACAGAACAAGATGGGGAGAGCAATACTGGGGATCATATCAGGTTAATAGGAAAAAAAAAGTTACTGTAATATATCCCGCTATTTTTTAATTTAGTTTTCCCTTAATTAAAAAATAAGAAAAAGATAAATTAATGAAAAAATGGGAGATTGAAATAAAAGAGGACATAGTAAAAGAATGTCCTCTTTTATCTCAATAAAGGTCAGAACCAAACAATTTAAGCATCATTGTGTTTCACCACCAGATAACGTGACATAATAGTAGTCACCATAGTGTCTCTTTCCTTGAATTATTTGAGTATAACTTCATTTACTATAGCATCAAGCATATTAAGACAGTGTGCAGCCATTCAAGAGAATGTAAGAATTACAGGGTATTTAGAACCAGCTAACAGAAAATGAACAACAGTTTCTGTATTATCTCTTTGCCTAAAAAAACTTTTGTTTATACTATCACATATAGTAAAATATAATAAAATACAACTTGTTAAAACCCATGGAAACTGATGAACAACAGCTTGATGGAACTGCAAGACAAGATGATATTAAATCAGCAGTAGCTATTATGTGTTGTTTTCTTCAAAATTGTTATTTGTACTATCACAGACAATAAAATCGAACAACCCAGATTAAAACCATTCCAATTAATGAGTGAAAACATTAAATGGCTTCAAACCAATATGATTGGGAATCATGATTACCACATACTTTTATGTATTCTTATCATTTCTTACACTAGGGAAACTATTCGGTATTTATACATGTGAGTTTGATTTATCTGGCTTATGAGTATGGTTTCAATCTGCGTCCATTTATTTATAAATATCTCAGTGTGATCATTCTTTATAGCTGAGTAGTACTCCATTGTATAAAAATACCACAACTTTTTTTATCCATTCCTCAGTTGATGGACACTTAGGTTGTTTCCAAGATCTGGCTATTACAAATTGTGCTGCTATAATCATGGGTGCTCATATATCACTGTGGCATGATGCTTTCAGTTCTTCTTGGGAATATGCCTGGGAGTGGAATATCTGGGTCAAATGTGGCTTCCAGTCCCAGCTTTCTGAGAAATCTCCAGACTGATCTCCACAATGGTTGTAGCAGTCTACACTCCCTTCAGCAGTGCAGGAGAGTTCCTTTTTCTCCACAGCCTCTCCAGCATTTGTTGTTGGTGGATTTCTTGAGCTTGGCCATTCTTTCAAGAGTGAGATGATATCTCAGTGTGGTTTTAACTTGCATTTCTAGTGACTAATGATGATGAACATTTTTTCATGTATTTATTTGCCATTTGTATTTTTTTCATCTGAGAATTGTGTTTTCATCTCAGATTCCCATTTTTGGATTGGGTCTTTGAATTTTGGGAGTCTTATTTTTTTTAAATTCTTCATATGTTTTAGACAGAAGTTCTTTGACTGAGGGGCAGTTCACTAAGATTTTTCCCCCAGTTTGTGGGTTTTCTTTTCACTATGTTGGAGATTTCTTTTTATGTGCAGAAACTTTTTAATAAGAGATGATCCCAATTATTGACTGTGGGAAATATTTCCCACCCTTGCGGTTTGAGTCTTGTTCATGAATTCTCTCCCTACTCCTATGTCTTCAAGGTTTCTAACCCAATCTGCCTTCCAATAGATTTAGTGTTTCTGTTTTAATATCTAGATCTTTGATCCATTTAGATTTTATTTTAGTACATGGTGAAAGGCATGGCTCTAGTTTTAGTTTACAGCATGTGAAGAGCCAGTTTTTCCAACACCATTTATTAAAGAGACTATCTTTCTTCCAGTGAATATGTTTGGCCCCTTTATCAAAGATAAGGTCGTTGAGGATATTTGTAGTTGTGGTTGTATCTTCTATTCCACTGATCTTTGGCTCTGTTCTGGTTCTAGTACCATGTTGATTTTACTATAGTTGCTTTGTAGTTTAACTTCAAGTCAGGAATTGTGATGCCTCCTGCCTTGCCTTTGCTGCTTAGAACTTTCCTTGCTATTCTAGGTCTCTTCTCACTTCAGATGAATTTTAGGAGTGATTTCTCTAGATCTATGAGGTACATTGATGGCATTTTTGAAAATCAGGATTGCATTAAATCTGTATAACAGTTTTGGGAGAATGGCCATTTTCACAATTCTTCCTATCCATGAGCAAGGGATGTCTTTCCATTTTCTGAAATCATCTTCAATTTCATTTTTCAGTGTATTATAATTTTCCCTGTATAGGTCTTTCATTTCTTTCATGAGAGTAATTCCTAAATATTTCATTTTTTTTGGTTGCTACTGTGAAGGGTGTGGCTTCTTTCATTTCTCTCTCTGAGATTTTGTTGTTAGTGTGTAGGAATGCTATTGATTTTTGAGTATTGATTTTGTATCCAGCCACATTGCTAAATTTATTTATTATATCTAGGAGCTTTTCAATGGAGTTTTGGGGGTCTTCTATGTAGAGTATCATGTCATTTGCAAATAATGATAATTTAACTTCTTCCTTTCCTATCTTTACACCTTTTATTTCTCTCTCTCTTGTCTAATTGCTGTGGCTAGTATTTCCAGTACTATAATAAATAGGAGCGGTGGTAAGGGACATCCTTGCCTTGTGCCTGCTTTTAAAGTAAAGGCCTTCAATTTTTGGCCATTCAGTATGATATTGGCTGTTGGTTTGTCATGTATGGCCTTTATTATATTGAGGTAAAGACCATCTATTTCAATTTTCTGCAAGTTTCTTATCATAAATGAATGTTGAGCCTTATCAAAAGCTTTTTCTGCATCTATAGAAATCATCATGTGATTCTTACTTTTGTCTCTGTTGATATGGTGGATTACATTTATTGATTTACATATATTGAACCATCCCTGCATGCCTGGGATGAATCCCACTTGGTCATGGTGTATGATCTTCTGGATGATTTGCTGCATCCTAATTGCCAGTATTTTATTGAGGATTTTTGTAGCTGTGTTCAATAGGGAGATTTGTCTGTAATTCTCTTTTTCAGTTGGGTCCTTCTCAAGTTTTGATACTAGAGTATTATTTGCTTCCAGGAACAATGTAGGAAGGATTGCTTCCCTTTCATTTCACTGAAGAGTTTGAGCATTAAGTCTTCTTTGTATTTCTTGTAGAACTCTGCAGTGAATCCGTCTTGGGCTTTTCTTTGTAGGTAAGGACTTAATTACATTTTCAATTTCATTAATAGCAATTGGGTTATTCAGCAGTTTTACTTCTTCTTGACCTAGCTTTGGTACTTCATATGCTTCTAGGAATCTGTCTATTTCCTCTGTGTTACCAAACCTTTGAGAGCAGAGGTTTTCAAAATAGCTGCTGATGATCTTCTGTATTTCTACAGGGTCTGTAGTGATTTCACCTTTTTCATTCCTTATTGCATGAATTTGAGCTTTTTCTTCACTTTTTTAAAATAAGGTTGGCTAGGGGCTTATCTATTTTATTTATTCTTTCAAAGAACCAACTCTTTGATTCATTGGTTTTTTTGGATTGTTTTCTTAGTCTCTATTGCATTGATTTCTGCTCTGATTTTTATAATTTCCTCTCTTCTTTTGGCTTTGCGCTTGACTTGCTCTTCTTTTTCTAGATATTTGAGGTGTAACATCAGGTTATTTATTTGTATTTGTTCTGTTTTCCTGATGTGGGAACTCTGCAATAAATTTTCCTCTGAGGACAGCTTTCATTGCATCCCACAGATTCCAGTAAGCTGTATTTGTGTTTTCATTTGTTTGTAGGTATTCTTTAATTTCTTCTTTAATTTCCTCTGTGACCCACTGATTACTCAAGTGTGTTATTCAGTTTCCATGTGTTTGTGGGATTTTTGCAGTATCTTTTGCATTATTTTCTAATTTCATAGCGCTATTTTCTGATAGCATGCAAGGGATAATTTCAACCCTTTTGCATTTATTTAAATATGTTCTGTGAATTAGTATATGGTCTATTTAGAGAATGACTCATGTACTGCTTAGAAGCATGTTTATTCTGCTGTTGTTGAGTAGAATACTCTGTATATGTCTATCAAGTCCATTTGTTCACAGGTGTGATTCAGTTCTTTTATTTCTTTGCTGATTTTCTGTCTGATCTGTCCACTGGTGTCAATGGTGTGTTAAAATCTCCTGTTAGAATTGTGTTGCTGTTAATTTGTGTTTTCGTTTCTGTTACTACTTGTTTTATATAGCTGGGTGCTCTGGAATTTGGTGCATATATATTTAAGATAGTTATCTCTTCCTCTTGAAGTTTTCCCCTAACCAGTATGTAGTGACCTTCTTTATCCCTTCTGATCATTATTGGTTTGCAGTTCACATTGTCTGCAAACAGAATATCTATTGCTGCATTTTTGAGGGTTCATGCTGCATGAAGTATTGTTTTCCATCCTGTGACTTTTAATCTGTGAATATCCTTTTGGGTTAGATTGGTTTTTTGTAGACAGCATATGTTTGGATTTTGTTTCTTGATCCATTCTGCCAGTCTGTTTCTTTTAATTGTTGCATTGAGACCATTTACATTAATGGTCATAGCTGTTATATATGATTTAGAGTTGACATGTTATCTTTTTGCTGTTTCATCTTTATCTCTCTGTTCTGTTTAATTGTCTGCTTTGCTTAGTGGTTTTTTCCTAAATGTATCTAGGCTGTATTTCAGTATTCTTTGCTGGGTTGGCTTGGGGATCATGAAGTTCTTCAGCTGTTCTTTGTCATGGAAGTATCTTATTTCTCCATCAATTTTGAAGGACAGTTTTCAGGGTACATAAGTCTAGGTTGGAAATCATTTTATTTTAGGATCTAAAGTACTTCACTCCGTGCTCTTCTTGATTTTATTGTTTGTGCTGAGAAGTCTGCTGTCATTCTGATAGGTTTTCCTTTATAGTTGATGTGACTTTTCTCTCTGACAGCTTTTAATATTATATTCTTTTGTTTGATTTCTGGGATGGTGATTATTATATTTCTGGGTGTAGTTTTATTTTGGTTATTGCTATTTGGAGTTCTATTTGCTTCATTGATCTTGATATCAGCTTCCAATCTCATGTTTGGGAAATTTTTATCTATTACTTCTCTAAATATCCTCTTGACATCCTTTATGTTGTCCCCTTCTTTTTCATTTATCCCTATCAACCTTATGTTGTTTCTCTTTGTGTCATCTTGCAGGTGTTGATTTGTTATTTCCTGATTTCTTGTTATTTTTAAAAGATCTTTCCTTCCCTGTTTACTGGCTGCAATCTTGCCTTAAGGTCTGAAATTCTATCTTCACATTCATTGTGGCAGTTTTTACAACTTTCAGTGGAATTTTTGATTTCCTGTATATCTATTTGCATCTGCTTTATATATTCTGTTTGTTTCGTATATTGTTCATCCAGGGATTCTATCTTTTTGTTTAGTTCCTCCAATTTTTAAACTCTGTCTTCTTTAGATATGTTCAGCATCTGCTTCATTTCTTTCATCATTTCTTTTTTTACCTGAGAGATTATTTCTAGTTTGAATTCTCTTAAGGCTTCCCAGTTGCTTCTTTATTTTGGTTACTATTATTTCAGGCATTTCAGGTATGTGGCCTGTATTTTCTTCTATGTACATGGCTCTTAGGCTTTCTTGGGATGGGCTGGATGTTTCAGATTGCATTTTGATCTTTTGTTTTGTCATTTTCCTATATTTTCGAGCTTTAAGTGTTCCAAACTTCCCCTGGGTGTGTTGGAAATTTTCTCTTATGTCCTGGACTCCTGGGACTCCTCTGGTAGTATAGCTCCCTCATTGGGCAGCAAAGCCCCCAGATTAAAAGGTTTCCAGGATCCTCTCAGGTAGACCTAAAGCCTCCTCGAGCTATACACCTCCCCATTGTGGCAGCAAAGCTTCCCTCCTCAGCAGGGCTGCTTGTTCCTTCAGGTGGTTGCAATAGTGCTGGAGCTCTCCAGGCCAAAAGAAGGTTGCAGGTAAGGTTGGAGCAGTTTCCTGCAGCTTGGCCTAATTCCCTCCTTCAGGTGGGGCAGCTGTCAGGTGCCCTCTGGGTGAGAGAGGGTGGTTGGCAAGGCTGTAAGGGGGTCCTGTGGCTCATGCTGCCTCACTCTTTCAGGCAGGAAGCTGCGGCGCATTCCCTAAGAGAGAGAGAGGTCTGCCAGGCTGGAAACGGGGTCCCACGGCTAGGCCCATCTTCAAAGTGTGGTTTTTATAAACATTCTTAATCTTATACTCTTCCTGAAAGGGTTTTGGTCCAGGCTAGATACTGTAGCGGGTAAAGCCAAGGAGCTCCTATTTCCCCCCACCCTTAGGAATTGCCTCTGGTGCCATACTAAGATCAATGGGCTACCTATGCATCCCTAATGCCCCCTTAGCTTCCACCCCAGGCCAAGGCTACTTACTTGCCTCACTCCACGTATTCCATGGAGAGATCACCGGCCCAGGATGGAGATGCCATGCCCAAGGGGGTCGGGGGTGTCTCTCCCCACATTCCCAAAATAAAGGTTATTTATATTTTATACTTCTTATCTTTTCAGCTGCCGCCGGTCCTCCTCCTCCTCCACTTTCCCCCCACAGTTCTATCATCTCCAAAGTCTACAAAAATACAAAATTTTTTTAAAGATCAAATATTGGGAAACAGCTTAGGATATCATCAATGTACCAAGATTTTCGGAACTATTTGGGCAGACAGAGTTTTCCAAAACACTTGTCATGAACTCAGCATTAGCAAATTAAAGGAAAACAAAGGGCTCCTGACATCCACAGGTGCAGCTCATTAAGGATGAGTCACAATGGAGGCACTGGAGCCTGCAGGAAATAGCAGAGTAATCTTTGTATTAGCTTCTGGAATTTAAGCAAAAGCTCTTAAACATGCATTATAACAATAAATGATAGAATTCACAGTGAAGATATAAGATCAAATAACATGGGCTATAATAATAAATGACAGAATTCATAATGAAGATATAAGATCAAATAACATGGGCCAATGTTTAGGATGCAAAAATTACCAGGGAAAAAAAGAAAAAGAACTATAAATACATTAGAAGACATTGTCTCTCAGATGTGTTTATTTTACAGCACTGTGTTTAACAATGAGGAAAGTTATTTTTAGAGTTGCTTCTTGATGACATTTATTTAAATTTTGCTTGGTATTAAGAAGGAAAAATTATTGATGATTGTTTAAAATTAAATAATGAGGTTCTTTTTTAAGTATCGCCCTCATTTTGTGACATTAAATTACTCATGCTTAGAAAATCTTCAGATTGTGTACATGGAGAAATGTTATTGTAACAAATGAGATCATAATGAGAAAAATAGAAAACAGCACAAAACACTTGTTGAAAGAATATAGAATAAGATAGTAGATGGAGAAATAGAACAATGCTGATATTGCATTACATATAAGATTCCATTTAAAGTGCAGATATTGTATTTCTTTATCACTAAAATTTATTTGACAAGCATTTCTTGGACAAGTTCTTAAAGGACTGTTTTACTTGCTGGTTTTTAAGGGAATATATAAAAGGCCTTAGCATTGGGACAACAGAGATACTGAGCACTGCCATCCCTTGGTCAAAGTCATTGCTTCTTTTGCTGGAGTTCTTACATACATGAAAGTTCAGCTCCCACAAGAAACAAAGACAACAACCATGCAAGCAACAAGTTGAAAAGGCCTTTTACCTTAGCTCAGCAAAGGGGACTCTCAGAACTGTCTTAATGATGTATATATAGGAAAGTAACACTAATGTTAAGGTTCCCATGACAGTAAACACTGCCAGGAAAAATCTTAGGAACTCTAGGAAGGATATGACTGTGCAGGAGATCAACAGCACAGGAGAGGAGTCACAGGTGAGCTGATCAATGATCTTGGACTCACAGAAATCCAGCTCATAGAAGGCTGTGAAGCTAACTCTAAGTCTCTGAAGAAAGTTTCTCCACTCAAAAAAAAAAAAAAAAAAAAAAAAAAAAAATCCCACATTACTCCTTGTTGTGGTACAGATTTGGAAATAGCTTTTCTAAGAATCTACTTATATTGAAATGCTTAGCTTTGGATAAACTTATTTACTCTTCTATTAAATACATTGTTTTTAGCTGTGGGGGCAAATTTGTTCTTAGGGGACCATATTTTTATTACAATAAATGGCACTTAGAAGACTTTTTTTTCCTTTTTCTCATCAACCATCAAAATGGTAGAAAAGCATTCAATTATCCAGTGTACAGTGAGGACTATACAGTACTCTTTTGATTCTTATTTGAATAAAAACCAAAACCAAAATCAAAACTTTTACACACATGAAATTCTCAGAAGAATAATTTTAGGAGCAACATATCTCCTTCTCAACATATATTAACCCATATTGGTTGATTTTGCTCCATACCTTGTTTATCTGGGAGCCAGGTTAATATAATTAGAGTACCACCAATAATTGTCAAGAGAAAATACGGCAGAGAATAATGTAGATACTGTTACTCCTTTCATGGATATTATGTTATCTTACTGTAGCTCATGGCTCCAAGAGTTAGATAGAAATACTGTTACAGGCAGCTGAGCTAGTTAGAAATATCCTAGGCAGTCAGAGAGGGCTGGGTTTTCAAAGGAGCCAGTATAGAATAACAGATAACTTGCAACATTGGAAGAGAAAAACATCTCCCACTGTGGGCAGATTTCAAAATAAAAGGCAAAGCAAATGCACCCATGTCCTAAGGACTGAGAGTTTAAATACTCTCAGTCATGAAGAAGCCAGGAGTCATCATCTCAGCCCTATACCAAAAGAGTCACTGTTCTTTAAGCATACCCATTTGCTATGTGACTGGCTTCCCTATTTGTTCCTGATATAATCAATTTTATCTGAGCAGTTAATCTTATAGTTGACCACAGCTCTGTACCACCTTGTGCCCACCTTGCAAATTCCCATTTTTCCCATTTTGGACTCATCTCACCTGGTGGTTTTACTTTATAGAAGTCCCTAGAAAAGACAATGTGTTTGGCAACCCACTCAGGGGCAATTCTGTCTCCCTCTCAGACATAGGCTTTCTTTCTCTCAATAAATATATCTTGCTCTTAATCTTCAATGTTCCTAAAATTCATTTTTCTATTTTAGAGAAAATGAACTCATACTGGGACATCTATTAGGCAGGGAGTTTCATTCCCCTTATCAATACCTATAATCATGAATATAAAGAAATAAAATAACATTAATTATAACAAATTTATATTTTAGTACCTAGCCTAACGTTTACTTAGATTTGTGATCTTGGTGATCAGAGCCTGCATGTTGCATTGCCTAATCTTTACATTCATGTTCCTAATAGACCCTGATAGTAAGAAGCAGTACAGAAAAGTTAGAAAGTTGGAGAAAATAATGTTGCAGGTGGCTGAGCTAGTTAGAAATATTATAGGCAGTGAGATAGAGCTGGGTCCTCAATGGAGCCAGTGCAGACACCTGGCAGCTGCCAGGGATGCTGATGCCTCCTGCTGAGGGCCAGGCCTCAGGACAAAAGACCATTCAAATGCATCCATATTCTGAGAATTGATACCCTAAATAGTTCTGATTTCCCTAGGAAAGAGTCACTGCTCCTTAAGAATGCCTGCTTTCTATGTGACTTGCTTCTTTATTTGTCCCTTGTGTAATCAATTTTACCTGAACTATTGATCTTATTGGCTAACTACAGTTATGTCCCACCTTATGCCTATCTGCCTTTGAGCTCCCGATTTTTCCTCACCTTGAACCCATGGTTTTACTCTACTTGGGACCCCTTCTGTCTCTCTTCAGACCAAAGCTTTCTCTCAATAAATATATTTACTCTTCACCTCTGTTGTTCCTAAAATTCATTCTTCAATTTTAGAGAACATGAGTTAGCGGACATAGTAGATTGGGAGTTTCACTTCCTTATATTAATAAGGGGGTTTGAACATTCCATTTTTTTTGTTTCTGTTGGATCATCTTTTTTACAGCCCTAGAAGCAGCACATGATTCATAGAGGCAATTGGCCTCTCAGTTTATTTCTTCACCACTCCCACAGCTAGCTCTCTCCTGGTCCACAGATGTGTAAACTGCAGCAGCAAGTGAACCCCAAAAGAGTGCTAACTGTATGGGATCCTTTCACTGGGTTTCCAAGAGTTGAAAGTCTCCACAGTAATCCCTGAAAGTAAGAGCAGAATTGTCATCTAGCAACTACTCTGATCTCCTGTGTTCTGCGAATCTGTTTACTGAATAGAGCACCCAAGGGACCAAAGCAAACCTTTATTTGAAGAGACCAAGAAAGCTCGTTCCATCTGCTGCTTCCCCTCCCCTTCTCCCTTCAAATCCAACTAGGTTAAGTTTTAACTTCCTAAAGGCCATAAAACAAAGGCCTGAGGTAATAGCTCCTGACATCCTGGGTCTTCCCTATCCAGAAGCCCCATCACAAATTGTGTTAATTGCATCAGATTGTATTAGATTGTACATTCTTCACAAAAATAGCTTCATTTATATCATAGTAATACCTGTAACTGTAAATGTGTGTCTTCCTTTTCCTCTAGGCAAAGGATTGATATGTTATGAATCAATGCTCTCTGTAAAGAATTGTAAAATCTTACCCAATTGATATGCTAACCATTGTTGCCCTCTACAAATAGAACGGTTGTGGTGCTAAAGTAAGGTAATTAAGGTTGTTAATTGCTGTTAGACTTTTCTATTCAGGAGGCCTTGTGGTGCGAGTTTCGAAACTATGTGCAGCTCCACCCCCATAGGAACCAGTGTTCTTAAACAGTTAAGACAAACAGTCTTAACCTAAGACAGATCTCTCAGTCATGAGACAAACGCCCATTCCTAAGAAATGCCACCCCTTCTAGGGAGACACTCCCTTGCCCCACTAAAAAACCCAATCCCTTAAGGACAGCTCACCATCAGCTCTGCTCTAATCGCTATGATTGGCTTCTGTAACAATGCTTGCTTGCTTTGCGGTTTTAGGCCTTAAAAGGCACAGCCCTGCTCGAGTAAGGGGTTCTCCGTTTCCACCTGTTTGGAGGACCCCGTGTACACGGAATAATAAAAACCCCTTTGTTTTTTACATGAGAGCGAGGCCCTTGGAGTCTTCCTTGCGACACCGGTCTAACATATTGATCTACCCTCAGAAGTAATGGTTTGAGCTTTCTTTCTCCCAAACTATGTTCTTGAAGGGATAATCATTATCTCAGTGTTTCTTTCTTCCTTCTCCTTTTCCAACCTGAATAAAAAATGTGATATATGAAGTTTTCCCAGGAGCATTTCCCATTACGAGGCACGAAAGCAATGAAAATTGATGAATGTGGAAAATGTCTGTCATATATGGTATTTATGTATCATCTCTCCATTAGCTTCCTAGTTCTCTTTTACCCTTTATCCAGATTTGAGCAAAAGCATGTTATTAGCTGCAAAAGTATAGAATCTTATATTCAAGATTTTGAGCTATTTTTGCCTATTTTCCATTTTGGTGAACTTCATTGAAGAGATTGCATGGTTTTCACTTGTTCTATGATCTCCTTGAGTCTTTGGATTATGTACTTTAATAATTTAGAAAATTCTTTAAATCTTTTGATTAAGATTATATTAAAACAATATAACAATTGTGTGAGCATGGCTATTTTCTCTAGGTTGGCTATTTCATGCCAGTCATGTAGATTTGTTTCTCTTATTGAACCTTATCAAGTATTTCATTATTTTCTCATCTTTCATATTTGAAATTCATGAGAACAAATTAATACCTTAGAAGTAAATTTTTATTAGTTTAGTATGATATTTTAGATATTTTCTGAAATGTAATTAATATTTCACAAATAATATAGCATATAATAATTGAAAGGGTTTTGGCCCAGGCCGGACACTGTAGCTGGAAAAGCCTCAGCTGGAACCAAGGAGCCCCTATCTCCCCCACCCATAGGGATTTACCTATGGCTCTATCTTCCCCACCATTAGGAATTTACCTATGGCACCAAAAGAATGCCAATGGGCTGCCTGTACATCCTGAATGCCCCTCAGGCACTACCCCTAACCTAAGCTACCTGTATGCTTCCACTCCATGTGTTCCACAGAGAGATCGCCGACCGGGGGGAGATGCCGTGCCCAGGGGATCAGGGGTGTCTCTCCCCGCATTCTCAAAATAAAGGACATTTATATTTCATACTTCTTATCTTTTCAGCAGCTGCTCATCTCCCACACTTCTATCATATAGTTCCCTGACCAGGAATGGCAGATGAGAGACTCCTGGGGCTTTTTCCCAGTTTGAGTGCCCTGCCATTCAGAATCAGGACCGGACTGCATTCTGCATTAATTCCTCACTTCTACACTCGGGAGCTGTAAACTTGTGGCTGCCGGCTTGCAAACAACACCAACCCAATTTACCACAGGTGACCAACCCCCTGGAGATTGCCACTGGGCCAGGCCCCTGGCAGGTTTTCTCCCCTTTCCATGGGTTCAGGTAAAGCTCTCATGTCCTTAGATAGCCCAAGGCAAGGTCTTTCTGGGCAACCCATGTCCACAGTTGGAGACTTTCACATCTTTGGGGTTTGGATAGCCCAAAGCAGAGTTTTCCTGGGCCAGGCTATGTCCACAGTGAGAGACTCTCATGTCCTTCAGAGCTTTTTAAGTTCTCATGGGCAGAGTTGTTACTGAACCCATGTGAAATCCATTCGTATGAATTGGTGACGGCCAATTATTACGAAGCTTTGGAACCATACAATAACCGGTCTAGAGTAAAAAGTGACAACTTTAAACTTGACAGACCATGGTCCGTTGCCTCATCTGGCTATAACTCTGTGGGCTTAGACCCCACACTAGATTTTATCTTGGGGACCACTTCCTGTCCCCCCAAAAAGCCATACCTATCTATGGCTTATCACACTGACAACAAGTTTACAAAACTCTCTATCTTTAAGCCTTTGTTTCGGGAATGTGTCCTTTCCCACCAGTGTCCCCATCCTTTTTGTTTCCTTGCCACTTCCCCCCATCCCCACTGTGTGCGCTGACCCATTCCCCACCGAGATGAGAAATATAAGCCCAAACAATTTTGAGAGATACTGTGTGGGGCTGCTTTAAGCTGCTTAAGGCTTTCATGCTGTGCCCCAACTCCATGTGCAGTATCTCAGCCCTCATGCAGCAGACCCACATGGGGTTTGGCTTTAACACCATGCCCAATTCCGCGTGTCCCATGAGCAGTTCCAGCTCCATGTGGTGGCACAGCTCTGCATTGGTCCAGCTGCCTGCCACGCACTCCCCAAGCAATTCAAGCTTCGCACTGTGCCCGGCGGACAGGGTCCCAGCGTGTAAGATCCCAGCTTCACACAGCGTCCCAACTCTGTCTCCCAGCTCCTCCTCCTGTGTGCCACACGTCCATGCGCCACACACCCACCACCACTGCGAGCCTGCTGCCACCAGTGTCATGTGCCACCATCACTGTAGCGTTGGGCACATTTCTGCAGGCAATCCCAGCCCACCCTGCACACTAAGTCCCGACAATCACCCCGCCTCTCTCTGCGTGCCCTGCCCTCATCCTGGGCGTGTTTTGCTGGTGCACCAGAACACAAACACAGGTAAACAGCAGCCTGGCAGCTCAGCTCAGAGATGCTATGTTTTTTTTTGTTACAGATTTCAAACAATGTAATCAAAGTTAAATAAGCCAGGAATATATAAGACTTTGGCTGATAAATAGGGAAAGTGACCACCTGGTAATTTTATCAGTCCTGTTTATCAATCAAAGCCTTCAGTAATCTCCTAAATGTTTAACAACTAAAATTAAGAGGTATAAATTCCTTTTGCTGTAAAACACTAGTGATGTTCTATACATTTATTGAATTAATAATTATATCATTCAATTTTACAGTAATGAAATGTTAATTCATTTTCTGTGAGCAAATACTATGTTAATGGAGGTTATGTGCAGTGAGTCTGAACTCAGGACTGATTTATTTTTTTCAATAGAATTAAATTAAATCCACGACAAAATTTCCTATGATTCTTCTTACACACACACACACACACACATATATATATATATATATATATATATATATATATATATATTGCTACTTTATACTATTTGTATATTTATCTCTAAGCATATAATTTCTTTTAATCATTTGCTAGCAAGATACTAATTAATTTTTCTTTTCTTTTGTTTTTAATAGTATGTGTTTTCAATGTACTATATAATGAATTTATTCATTCTGGAGATTTGGTCCATATACTTATCCCATTTTACTACTTTTTCTTGTCCTTCTCTTTGTTAACTCAAAATGCCTTTACCGTGTCCAAAAGGTCTACCTTTTTTCTACTATTTGTCTCTTATTTCACCTTTTAAATTACTTATACTTTAGGTTTCTCATATTTTAAACATATATTTCTGATTTATGTTTCACTTAACATTATGGTCATAAAGAATAATTTTCCTACAAATGATTCAAATGTATCCTTCTTTATGACTAATACTCTACTGTGTAAACTTACCACACAACAAATAATTACTTTTAAATAGATGAAATGCTTCTGGAAATTGAAGACATTCACAATGTGTAATATTAATGTTTAGATGGAAAAAAAAAGAAGAACTTATTTTTGTCCTTCATTTTAATGATGGTATGTGCATATCTAAAATTTATGCATTCATCCTTCAGAAAGAGCATCTACCAAAATCGTTTATCATTAAATTCACGATTAGGGAATAATAATAATATTCTTGGCATGTCCTTGTAAATGAGGCACTTACATAATTTTACTTAAAAACAGAGCCTCTACAAACTAAACACATTCAGAAATAATGTAGACTTTGGCATTTAATGTAACACTGGTGGCTAAAATGAAGCCCAGAAATTATATTTTCTGCTTTTAAAGATAAAATTTGCTCTTACAGATTATGGCTAATTATTGAAAAAATTGATCATATGTGCTTTAGAGGAAGAAAAACATACTTATTAGAAGCTCACAGCAGAAAATCAAGTGGCAAATTAGAGTGTATCTTGCACTCCACATGTGATTAAATAAAATCTCTATTAAGGAAACAAATCTAGAATTTTGTATTCATGTCCCGCAAATCATAGAAGTTATTTATTCTTGTATTAAATGTAATGCAAAATTACAGGAAAATTAAGCTTTAACTATTTTACATTTACTCTTTTCTAAGAAAATTACATGAAGGCCAAAAATTGTTGAAAAATCTTCTAGAAATGGTTAGAGAAAAAGCCAAGGAATATTTTGCACAGATTGTTATTTATAGTTGATTATTATTATGAAAATGACCTCAGTCCCCAAAACAACCACACAAAAAAAACACCAGGAAGGAAAAGCAATTGAACAGGTGGGAAAAGCAGAAAGCAACAACTGGAACATAACATGGCAAAGTCGAGCCAGTACATATCAGTTATATCCATAAATGTAAATGGCCTCAATTCACCTGTCAAAAGAAGTAGGTAGAAGAATGGATCAAGAAACAGGATCTCACACTATGCTGTATAGAAGAAACTCATCTGATCCAAAAGGAAATTTAGAGATGAAATGTCAAAGCAGGGAAAAAAAAGCATTCCGTACAACAGGAACCCAGAAAAAAAGCAGGGGTGACTATTCTACTTGCAGACAATGTGAACTTCAAACCTAAAATGATTAAAAGAGATAAAGAAGGTCACTGCATACTTGTTAGTGGAAAAGTCAAAGAGGAAAAACTGACAATTGTAAATATATGCACCAAATACAGAAATATCCAAATGTATAAGATAAATACTAATGGACATGAAAAACCAAATACACAAGAACACAGTTATAATGTGAGACCTTAATCCCTCATTGTCACAAAGACATAGATCAACTAGACAAAAAGTCAGCAAAGAAATAATAGAACTCAATCATACCTGCAAGCAATTGGACTTAGTAGATGTTTATGGAATGTTCCATCTAACCACATAAGAATACACATTCTTCTCAGCTGCACCTGGGACATGCTCCAAACTAGACCATATATTACACCATAAAACATTCTTAAGTAACTACAAAGGCAATGAAATTTTCCCATGGATAATATCTGACCATAGTGCACTGAGATTGGAAATTAATGGCAAAAGAAATTGCAAAACCTGCATAAATACATGGAAGTTAAATAACAACCTTCTGAACAAGCAGTGGGTTACAGATGAAATTAAAGAGGAAATAAAGCAAAACCTACAACTCAATGAAAATACAGAAATAGCGTTCTGCAATCTGTGGGATGCAATGAAAACAGTCTTAAGTGGGAAATGCATAGCAATAAATTATCATATCAAGAACCAGGACAAGCACAAATAAACCACCTAATGTTTCATCTCAAGTTTCTAGTAAAAGAAGAGCAAGTTAAACCCAAAACTCATAGAAGAGAGTAAATTGTAAAGATTAAAGCAGAAATTAATGTCAATCAGACTAAAAAACCAATACAAAGAATTGTTGAGTTAAAAAGCTTGTTTTTGAGAGAATAAACTGTTATAACGTGGGCCCCGGTATAAAGTCCACGGAAACAAGAGTCCAAAACTTAAGTGGCAAAGGCTTTATTGAGCCAGTCCTGGCGGCACAGTCTCTCCTAGATCAAACCAAAGACTGCGCGCCCAAGACTGGGGAAAGGGGTTTTTAAAAGTAAGGGAAAGTGGGGAGGAAACCTGTAAGGCCATTAAACCTGTTGACCCGCATCTGGAAACTGTATTGCTGTCCACTTAGCTCTGACAGTCCCGGGAGTTCCTGGTGTTGCTCAAATTACTCCCATCCTGCAGACTGACATTATCTCAGAGTGGCACATCTGCAGCAATATTTGGGGAAGAAAGTGGAGAGTTAATTATCCTAGGACAGCTTGTCTTCGCCAGTGAGTGCGAAGGGGTCACGAGTTATGAGATGCTGGAACTTAAGTTTTACAAAGATCTGATATCTAACCCATTGGTACATACAGAACAAAAGGAAAGCACCGATCGGGGTTTGGGCCACAGTATTTCCCGGTAATTTCTTTGAAGCTAAACAGTTCTTAAAATTGGGGCAGGCTCATTTTATGACAGATCATCACCAGGTCGGGGAGAGGTCACCAGAAACCCAAATTCTTTATGGCCCAGATAGGTGGGTGGGGGGAGGCAATAAGGCGCGCTACAGAACAGGAAAACGGCGAGTATCTATCTTGTGGGAAGAGTAACTAAGGTTAGGTAAAAAGGTTAAACTCATGGGCAAATCTCCCTGCATATAAACACACTACTTCAAACAATGTGTAAATTAGTGGGCCTTCTTGTCTTCTTTAGTTCTTTAGCGAAGACTAGAGGCGCCTACCCGTGATTAACAGCCCTTGTTAGCTTGTTTTAGCACCACTCTTCTTGTTTGTAGAGGGCCGCTCCGTGATTAACATTTCAATTAAGTGAAATTCTTGCAATTCTTTACAGGGGAGAGTATTGCTCAACATATCAATTGGGTCACTTAACATATCAGTTAAGAAAAGAAAACATTTAGTAAGCCGCGGTACAGGTTTGCTATAATACACAAAATGATGAAGCTACTTTCTTAGAGTACAACATTCCCCTCTGATGTTGTGACTTCTGGGCCAAATCCTTGGCCGTACTTAAGGTCTGCTGGGGACAAGCTCATACGCTTGTTGCCTGACCATCATTAATTTTATACTTTGTACCTGACGCTTGACATATGCAGTCAGCCTATTTACTATGCAGGGGCCCAAAGTGGCTAGCACTAGAATCACAATGATAGGACCGGCTACGGTCGCTATTATGTTGGTTATCCACGGTGGGAAGGAGAACATTTGCTCCGCCCACCCTAGAGCTCCTTGTCTTAGTCTCTCTCTTTCTTGTATGCCTCTTTGGAGTTCCGCTAAGTTTTGTCTAACTACCCCAGACTTATTGGCGTACAAGCAGCATTGCTCTCCCAGGGCCAAGCACAGTCCTCCTTTTTCAGCAAGCAAGAGGTCTAGTCCTCTGCGATTTTGGAGAGCTACTTCAGCTAATGAGTCCATTGAACTCTCTAAGGCCTCAATAGCATTTTGGACTCTTTTTATTTCTTCATCTACCTGTTGAGATAGCATATTGTATTGGTGTATGCTAACTCCCATGGACGCAGCACTCATCCCGAGGGCTGAGAATACACTGATCCCAGCCATAATAGGGAGGGCTGGACTTCTCTTATTGATCTGGTGACTGGCTGAGATGAGAGCCCGGTTCCCTTCTTCCTCGGAGTGCCAGTAGATTCTAGGCAGAACCTGGGTTAGTACACACACCTCATCCTGGTCAACAACGAACTTTTTTGAAATCATACAAGGGAACCATCCTGAAGTACAAGCCCACCAATGGCTGGCCGGGGCTATTAGGGGAGTAGCGTCACCAGCTCCTGTGATGCGATAAGAGTGAGAAAGGTCGCAATACTCAGGGGCTGTGTGGCTAAAATGATATATGCAGGTACCAGTTATCCCCTCTAAACTGGTGCCTTTCCATAGCGATTGGGGAAGGAGCATTTTGCATCTAGAGGGATCGGAGGCTAGTTTATCAGTGACCGTGATGTAGCCCTCATAGAAGGGGGGCTCTGGGGACATGCACAGCCAGCATGGGATTTTTAAATCGCTATCAAGGGAACTGTTAAGTAGCTCAGCTGCTACTTCCAAAGGTTGGAATATTTCCGCTATCATTGAAGGTGGGGCGGAGGCTTTGGGCTCAGTCTGTGCCCGTCTAGACCTTCTCAAACCAGTTTTTGTAGCCCTCGTTGAAGGTTGCATCGAGGTTGGATCGAGGCTAGGCACTCTAATCTCTATCCAGTATGGGATGCCCCCTTCCCCCCTCCATTTACACAGCTTTATCTGGGGCTGGTCTGTGTGGTAAATGCTCCCATTGTATGTGGCCTCAGTCACTTTAGTCGTCGGAGTGTGCCTCCGGGGTCGACTGAGTGGGAAATTAATGGGTGCCTTCTGAGTGGGGGCTGTCACTGGGCGGCGTCCTCTCCTGTAAATGACTACAGGAGGCTTTCTAGGTGGCTTGTATAAGATATTGATACTAATTCCAGGATCATGTCCAGATTTATAAATTTTAACAGCGTAAGTAAGTCCCTGCCCCAGCCACCTAAAATCCGTTGGATTTAGAAAGGTCAGCTGGACTGGGTTACAAGTATAAACACCATAACAGTTTTTGTTTCCTATGTACTTGACAGCGAGATACTTTTCAGAGTTATAGTATCCATCTAGGCCTCCTGTGACACATGACCACGAATAACAATATTGATGTTTTGGATCGGAGGCACAGTACACATTATAATTGGGGTCAGGCTGGTTTTTAGGACATACATACAGGGATGCCTGCTTGAGTTGGAACATAACTTGCAGAGCTTTAGGCCCACGGCCCGAGCAGAGGTTACGGTGGACCGACCCACCTACCCTGCCAGTTGGGCTGTCATCATTAATTATTATCCCATTGAAAAGTATACATAGGTCAATGGTGACTTGATTTATCGTGCCTTTAGCTCTCCCTAGTTCCCTTTTAGTTTTCTCGTCTGAAACAATCCAGTCCCCATTCCCGGGGTTTACAATTATAATCGAGCACCAAGCCAAATACCATAGTACAGACATAATTTTATGGCTGAGAGTCCTTTACAAACTTTAACTTTAATGGGTTACCAGTCCGTTGTACTGTCCATCGGGGACCCTTTTCGTCGTCTGTAGCTTCCAGTGGTTTGACTTGTGTGTGGTGGATCCACGCAGTCTTTCCTGCTACCTTGACGGAGGTGGGAGTGCTGAGCACCACGGTGAACGGTCCCTCCCAGCGCGGCTCAAGCGAATCCCGGTGGTGTCGTCGCACCAGGACCGACGTTCCTGGCTCAATTGACGCTTGGGGCAGCGTTCCCAAGGGGGGGTTCGGATGTTTTTGTCTGAACAGCTGGTGAATTGAGGTCAGTACAGGCTGGAGACTCTGTAAGGACTTAATGAGATCTTGGTTAGTTACTTCGGCTAATTTGTCTTCTGACAACTTAGGAACTATAGGTGGGGGTCTCCCGAACATAGCCTCAAAGGGGGAGATCCCAGAAATATATGGGGTGCATCTGGCCCTCAGCAATGCAAAGGGAAGAAGGCTCACCCAATTGTCACCAGTTTCTAAAGACAGCTTAGTCAAAGCGTCCTTAATGGTCCGGTTCATGCGCTCTACTTGTCCCGAGCTTTGTGGCCGATAGGCACAATGGAGTTTCCAACTGATTTTCAATACTTGGGCTAACTTTTGAGTAACTTGGGCTATAAAAGCCGGGCCATTGTCGGACCCCATTGATAATGGGAGGCCAAATCGGGGTATAATCTCATGTAGTAGCTTTTTAACTATAACCAGGGCTGACTCAGACTTAGTGGGGAAGGCCTCTACCCAGCCAGTGAATGTGTCTACCATCACCAGGAGATAGCGGTGTCCCTGCAAGCCAGGTTTTACCATATCCGTGAAGTCCACTTCCCAGTGTTCTCCTGGGGAGGTTCCTCGATACCGGGTGGTTTCCAGTGGAGGTTTCCTGGTTGGGTTGACCAACAAACACTGTGGACATCTAGAGCTCAGAGAGGCAGTTAGTTTGGAGAGCTTTGGAATGAAAAATCGATCTCTGAACAATTCTGCTAGTTTAGTTCCTCCTAAATGAGTAGCCTGATGAGCTTGCTGCAAAAGCTCTCGTCCTAGTGCTTCGGGTAACAGCACTCGCTTGTCGGGCAGCTGATACCAGCCCCCTGGAGTGCGGGGTTTGGCTCCAAGTTGAGATGCTAGCTGTAAATCTGTCTTCGAATAAACAGGCTCTGACAAGGCTTGAGGGACTAGCATCAGGGCAGTCATTTCCTCTGCAGGCCCCTCTGATGTGGTTGCTATTTTTCGGGCAGCCTGATCGGCCAAATTGTTTCCTATGATGATGGGGTCATCTCCCACTTGGTGTGCCTTGCAATGAATAATAGCGACTTGCTGAGGTAGCCAGACAGCTGCTAGCAAGTCTAGGATCTGTGGGGCATTTTTAATCTTAGTCCCGGCCGAGGTCAAGAGACCGCGTTCATGGTAAATAGCTCCATGTACATGTACAGTAGCAAAAGCATATCTGCTGTCTGTGTAGATGTTTACCCTCTTTCCTGAGGCTAGCTTTAATGCCTCTGTCAGAGCAATGAGCTCTGCCTTTTGGGCAGAAGTGCCAGGCTCTAACTGCTTAGCCCAGAGTACCTCTTTCTCGGTGGTCACTGCTGCGCCGGCCACTCGCCTCCCGTCCTGAATGAAACTGCTTCCGTCGGTGAAATAATTGTAAGCGTCCTTAAAAGGCTGGTCGGTTAGATCAGCTCGCAAGTTCTGCTGTAACTCGAGAATGTCAGCACACTCATGGAGAGGCATCTGTTGGTTTTCTGGGTTATCGTCGGGCATGAGAGTGGCTGGGTTTAGAGCTGAGGAGGTCTTGAAAACTACTGATTCTGGGTCTAGAAGCAAGGCCTGATAGTGTAGAATTCTGGCATTTGAAAGCCATTTTTCTGGGGGGGTTTTAATAAGAGTCTCTAGGCTGTGGGAGGTTACCACAGAAATCTTTTGTCCAAAAGTGAGCTTCTTAGCCTCTTTGAGTAGCATTGCCACAGCGGCCAAAATTCTCAGGCACGGAGGCCACCCTCCTGCCACTGGGTCGAGTCTTTTAGAAAGATAGGCTATAGGTCTCTTCCAAGGGCCAATATCTTGAGTCAGAACCCCTTTTGCTATGCCTCTGAGTTCATCTACGAACAAGGTGAAGGGTTTAGTAACATCAGGGAGCCCCAGGGCTGGAGCCTCAGTCAGAGCTCGCTTGAGCTGTTGGAAAGCCTGCTCGCACTCATCTGTCCAGTCGAGCGACTTTTGAGTCTCTCCCTTTAAAGAGTCATACAATGGGCGAGCGATTTCAGTAAAGTTTAGAATTCATAGTCTGCAGTATCCGACAGCTCCCAGAAACTCCCGCACCTGTTTCTTAGTTTCTGGGGATGGGATTTGTAATATGGCCTGGATTCTTTCTTTTGATAAAGTCCTCTTTCCTTCTTGTAATTTATAGCCCAGGTAAGTCACGGCCTGGCGACACAGTTGAGCCTTTTTAGCCGAGACTTTATAGCCTAATCGCCCCAAAGTCTTTAACAACTCCTCAGTTGCCTCTTGACATGTTTCTAGGGACGTTGAGGCTATCAACAAATCATCTACATATTGAAGGAGCACTATCTCGGGGTGTTCCTCTCTAAATCCTAAGAGATCTCTTGCTAACGCCTCGTCAAAAAGGGTGGGAGAGTTCTTGTAGCCCTGAGGTAAACGTGTCCAGGTCAGCTGTTCCTTTACCCCTGTATCTGGGTCAGTCCACTCGAAGGCAAATAGGGGTTGACTCACCGGAGCAAGAGGCAGGGTGAAGAAGGCATCCTTCAAGTCCAGGACAGAGTACCAGGTGTTCTCCGGATTAAGGAGGCTGAGCAGGGTGTAAGGATTTGGCACTGTTGGGTGTAGAGTCAGCACTCGTCTATTAACCTCTCGGAGATCCTGTACAGGGCGATAGTCATTCGTCCCCGGTTTCTGAACTGGGAGCAAGGGCGAGTTCCAGGGAGAGACACAAGGAATGAGAATATCATTGTCTCTTAGTCTCTGTATGTGGACTTTAATTCCTTTCCGGGCTTGCAGGCTTATTGGGTATTGCCTTAAGCAGATGGGGCGTGCCTGAGGCAAGAGTTCTACCACATGGGGGACTTGGTTGACTGCTAGCCCTGGAGGGTTGTTTTCTGCCCAGACTTCTGGAATCTCCTGTTTCCATTTGTTCAGCAGTTCTAATTCTAAGTCAGTCCGTGACAACTCGGGTGCACCAGACAAACTTCCCAGCAGGCGGTAACTTTCTCCTTCTGGGACAAGAGCCAACACTCTAATACCCTCTGATTTTGAGGGGGTATCAGTCCCTAGCTTCAGTCTAGGTTCATTCGTAACAAAGTCAATTTGCACCTGTAATTTATGTAGAAGGTCCCGCCCTAAAAGGGGATCCGGGCACTCAGGGACCCAGAGAAAATCATGTTGGACCAGTCTATGTCCAGGTCGAGCCAGACTAGCTGTCACCTTTGGGTACGATTTTCGGCCCCCTGTAGCTCCTATCACATTGACAGATTGCTTGGTCAGTTTTCCTAATGGTTGAGTCAGCACAGAATAGGTAGCTCCTGTATCGACTAGGAAGTCCACCGGTTGCCCTCCCACTTGGAGAGTTATCCGGGGCTCGGGGGGTGGCGGCGAGCCCTGACCTCCTCATTTCTGAGACAACAGGGCCTTAGTCTCTCGTTCTGTCTTAGGCTTTAACTTTGGACAATCCTTACGCCAATGTCCCATCTCCTTACAGTACGCACATTGCTCTTTGTCTAGAGGAGGTCGCTTACCTCGAGCTTCCTTTTTCCTAGGGTTAGCTGACCTCTTGGCTTCTTTTTCGCAAAGTAATTCCAGTACTTTAGTCATCCTTTTGGTTGTTGTTTCTTGCAAGGTTTCCCTATTGTTGAAAACCTTTTGTGCGACCTCGACCAACTGGCTGAGAGGCATTCCCTCGAATCCCTCAAGCTTTTGTAACTTTCTCCTAATATCAGGGGCCGACTGGGACACGAAAGCAATATTAATTGCTCGTGCGTTCTCGGGTGCCATCGGATTGATTGGAGTATATAATCTATAGGTCTCTAAAAGGCGCTCTAAGAACACCGCTGGAGACTCATCGGCTAACTGCTGCACTGCACTCACTCGGGAAAGGTTGGTGGGCTTCTTAGCAGCCGCACGAAGTGCATCTAAGAGCCTCAGGCGATACTCATCGAGAGCCTTCTTACCTGCATCCGTGTTAGGGTCCCACTCGGGTCGGGAGGAGGGGAACAAGTGCTCAATTCGTTGCCGATCAGTGGATGGAGATCCATCCGGTTCTCGGACTCCCTTTTGCCCCAAAGCGCAGATTCGCATCCTTTCCTCAGCCGTGAAAAGGATGCGTAAGATCTGCTGGCAGTCATCCCAAGTGGGAAGGTGGGTGGAGAAAACAGACTCTATAAGGCTAATCAGAGATTCTGGGTCCTTCGAGAAAGGGGGGTTCTGACTTTTCCAGTTATAGAGGTCAGAGAAAGAAAAGGGGGTGTACACAAACATGGAGCCCCCACTCGGGGCTGGGACCTCCCGCAGAGGACACAGTGGCGCTGCCTCGTGGCCCTGTTCCAGAGGTCCCTCTGGTCGAGCGTGGCGGCGGGTTCGAATGGGCCGAGGCGGGGAGGGCGAGGTGGAGTCAGGTTGTGGCTCAGGGGCAGGATACGGGGGAGGGGGTAAGGGAAGGATGTCTAGCGGGTCGGAGAAGTCTTCGCTCGGAGGTAAGACTGGAGGTGCGTTGGGCTTGGAGGTCTCCTCTTCAGCCTTGGATTTCGGTTTGAGGGCTGCTAGGACTCCATTCGGAAGTGGCTCAATCCAAGGGGGAGCATCATAGATTGTATCTATCCAAGCCTGGATATAGACAATCTGATCGGGGTGAGCGGGGGGCCCAAATACATACTGGCGGACCGCTCGAGCTGTCTCCATATCAAAGGACCCAAAAGGGGGCCAGACTCCTTGGGTCCCCAGGGGCCACTCCTGTGTGACAAAGGTTGTTAGTCTGGCTTTGCGAACCCTTTCCCCATATCTCCCACCTCGCCTCTGGAATTCTTTAAAGTGGTCAATGACAAGGCTAAGGGGAGTGCTGGGAACAGATTCGTTCCGACCCATAATGGACTCGTTCTGACCCATAGCTGGTGGTGTCGCTGGTTTTGCTGGAAAAAAAAACTTAAAAGGCAAAGTTAGGGTTAAACAGAAAAACTACAGAGACTAGGCAAACGGTCGGAATCACCTTTGCCCACTCCGAATTCCAGGAAGGAGCTCCTAAGAAAGAAGGCTCTGTTAGAGTTAGGTGACCAAAAAGGGGAACAATTAGAACAAATGAACACACAGACCGACACACAAGACGAGACAGGACAAGACAAGCTGCAGCAGAATGGCCTTTGCTCAAAAATTAGTCAAATTTTGGGATCTGGAGGAATTAACAAATTTAACTAATGAAGTGGTTCCCCACCCAGGCGGAGTCACAAATGGCAAAAACCAATTGACTTCATCCTCGGGGGCTTCACTTCCCAAATTAAGGGCGTCCCCTTCCGAACGGAGTGGTTCCTCACCCGGGGCAGATTCACAGATGGACAGAATTTGTCCGACAAACCAACTGACTCTGTCCTCGGGTGGTTCCCACTCCCAAATTGAGGGCGTCCCCTCAAAATTACAAATTGACCGCGGCCCAAACAAAACCTCCAGAGCACTTACTTTCAGATGTTCGGAAATGAGTCTGGAGTCTTGCTTCCATCCAGGGCGAGCCCCCAAATGTTATAACGTGGGCCCCGGTATAAAGTCCACGGAAACAAGAGTCCAAAACTTAAGTGGCAAAGGCTTTATTGAGCCAGTCCTGGCGGCACAGTCTCTCCTAGATCAAACCAAAGACTGCGCGCCCAAGACTGGGGAAAGGGGTTTTTAAAAGTAAGGGAAAGTGGGGAGGAAACCTGTAAGGCCATTAAACCTGTTGACCCGCATCTGGAAACTGTATTGCTGTCCACTTAGCTCTGACAGTCCCGGGAGTTCCTGGTGTTGCTCAAATTACTCCCATCCTGCAGACTGACATTATCTCAGAGTGGCACATCTGCAGCAATATTTGGGGAAGAAAGTGGAGAGTTAATTATCCTAGGACAGCTTGTCTTCGCCAGTGAGTGCGAAGGGGTCACGAGTTATGAGATGCTGGAACTTAAGTTTTACAAAGATCTGATATCTAACCCATTGGTACATACAGAACAAAAGGAAAGCACCGATCGGGGTTTGGGCCACAGTATTTCCCGGTAATTTCTTTGAAGCTAAACAGTTCTTAAAATTGGGGCAGGCTCATTTTATGACAGATCATCACCAGGTCGGGGAGAGGTCACCAGAAACCCAAATTCTTTATGGCCCAGATAGGTGGGTGGGGGGAGGCAATAAGGCGCGCTACAGAACAGGAAAACGGCGAGTATCTATCTTGTGGGAAGAGTAACTAAGGTTAGGTAAAAAGGTTAAACTCATGGGCAAATCTCCCTGCATATAAACACACTACTTCAAACAATGTGTAAATTAGTGGGCCTTCTTGTCTTCTTTAGTTCTTTAGCGAAGACTAGAGGCGCCTACCCGTGATTAACAGCCCTTGTTAGCTTGTTTTAGCACCACTCTTCTTGTTTGTAGAGGGCCGCTCCGTGATTAACATTTCAATTAAGTGAAATTCTTGCAATTCTTTACAGGGGAGAGTATTGCTCAACATATCAATTGGGTCACTTAACATATCAGTTAAGAAAAGAAAACATTTAGTAAGCCGCGGTACAGGTTTGCTATAATACACAAAATGATGAAGCTACTTTCTTAGAGTACAACAAAACAAAATTAACAAATCTCTAGGTAACCTTATCAAGAAAAAGAAACAGAAAACTGAAATTCATGCAATAAGGACTAAAAAGGGGGAAATTTATACAGATCCCATGGAAATTCAAAAGATCATGAATACTTACTTTGAAAATCTCTAGTCACATAGAGTGGAAAACACAGAGGAAAGGGACAGATATGTAGAGACATATGAACTACCAAAGCTCAACCAAGGAGATATAGCAATTTTGAATAATCCAATATCAGCTATTGAAGTTGAAAACTTAATTAAAAACTTACCAACAAAGAAAAGCCCTGGTTCTGATAGATTCAATGCTGAATTCTACAAGAAATTTAGAGAAGATTTGACGCCAATACTCCTTAAACACTTCAATAAAATTGAAAAGGAAGTAATCATCCCTAAATCATTCCTGGAGACCAGTATTACTCTGATACCAAAACAAGAGAAAGACCCAACCAAAAGGAGAACTACAGGCCAATCTCACTAATGAACATTGATGCAAAGATTCTCAATAAAATACTGGCAAACAGAATGCAGCAAATCATCAAGAAGACATCATGACCAAGTGGGATTCATTCCAGGAGTGCAGGGAAGTTTTAACATACACAAATCAATAAATGTAATACACCACATCAACAGAGCCAAAAACAAAAACCACATGATCATCTCAATAGATGCAGAAAAAGCTTTCAGTAAAGTCCAACACATGTTCATACTAAAAACCCTTCAGAAACTCAGAATACCAGACGTCTACCTCAATCTCATAAAGGCCGTCTATGACAATCCAACATTATACTAAATGGACAAAAACTGAAAGCTTTCACTTTAAAATCAGGAACAAGACAAGGATGTTCACTATCACCACTCCTATTCAATGTAGTTCTGGAAACACTAGTCAGGGCAATCAGACAAGTGAGAGAAATAAAAGGAACAAAGATAGGAAGGGAAGAAGTTAAATTATCACTATATGCAGATGACATGATATTCTATGTAGAAGACCCAAAATACTCCATTAAAAGACTACTCGGGATAATAAACAGATTCAGCAATGTAGCTTGATACAAAGTCAACGCTCAAAAAGCAGTAGCATTTCTGTACACAAACAAAAAATTCACTGAGAGAGAAATTATGGAAATATCATCCTTCACAATAGCATCTATAAAAATAAAATACTTAGGAATCCACCTAAGAATGTAAAAGACTTATATACTGAAAATTATGTGATACTTAAAAAAGGAGATTGAAGAGGATATTAGAAAATGGAAGGATATTCCTTGCTCTTGGATAGGATGAACCAATATTGTGAAAATGGCCTTAATTCCAAAATTGTTATACAGATTTAATGCAGTCCCAATCAATACCATTAACATACCCCACAGATCTAGAGAAAGCACTCCTAAAATTCCTTTGTAAACCGAAGAAACCTAGAATAGCAAGGAAATTCTGGGTGATAAATGCAAAGCAGGAGGTATCTCAATTCCTGTATTGTAATTATACTGCAAAGCCACTGTGATAAAATTAGCATGGTACTGCCAAAGAAATAGACCTGAGGATCTATGGAACAGATTAGAAGACAATTACAAAAACACTCAGCCACCTGATATTTGACAAATGGGCTAAACATGTTCACTGAAAACAAAACAAAACAAAACAAAACAAAAAAAAACCAAAACAAACCTCTTTAATAAATGGTGTTAGAAAAAATTGGCTTTCCACATGCTGAAAATGAAACAAGACCCATGCCTAACACTGTGCACAAAAGTAAAGTGTAAACAGATCAAAGAGCTAAATATTAAAACAGAAACACTAAATCTACTGGAAGACAAGTTAGGTACAAGTCTTGGAGATGTAGGGGTGGACAGAGAATTCATGAACATAATGCAAACTGCAAGGGAAACACTTCAAAGAATCAACAACTGGGATATCATATGATTGAAAAGTTTCTGCACTTCAAAAGAAATCTCCAACAGAGTGAAAAGAAAACCCACAGAATGGGAAAGAATTTTAGCCAGCACCCCCACAGACAAAGGACTTATATCCAGAACATATAAAGAATTGAAAACATCAAATCCCCCACATTCAAAGACCCTCTCCAAAAATGGGCATCTGAGATGTACACACAGTTCTCAGATGAAGATATGCAAATGGCAAATAAATAAATGAAAGGTTCACCATCACTGGTCATTCAAAAAATGCAAATTAAAACAGCACTGAGATTTCATTTCACTCCAGAATGAAGGACTGAAATCAAGAAAACAATGATAAGAAATGTTGGCGAGGCTGCGGGGGAAAAAGGAACACTGCTCCACTGTTGGTGGAGTGTAGACTAGTGCAGTCACTATGAAAATCAGTATGGAGATTTCTCAGAAGACTAGGATTGGAAGTTCCATTCAACCCAGCTATTTCTCTCGTAGTTATTTTCCCAGAAAAACTGAAAGTATCATATCACAGCGATATATGTGTACCCATGATTATGGCAGCACAATTTGTAGTATCTAAATCTTGGAAACCACCAAAGTGCCCATCAACTGCAGAGCAGATGAAAAAGATGTGGTATTTTTATATAATGGAATATTAAACAGCTATAAAAAGGATGATATTGAGGCCTTCATAGGTAAATTTAGGCAATTTGGGACTATCCTCGTGACTGAAATAAGAAAGAATCTTATTTGTAAATATCCTGTTGTGTCTCTAGTGTAAAAGTAATAAGTACTGTAGATGTAATAAAACCACAAATGTGTAATTGCTATTATTAAAAAAAAGAGGAAAAGAAAGTGCTGTAAAGGATATTACTATATGTATGTTTAAGTGTGTAAGATAGGTTACCATATTACTAAGATTTTGCTAGATCATTGCACAGAATTCTTTGCAGTCTCACTGTTTTAATGTTCATTTTGTGTGCTTTAATTTTGTAACTTGAACAACTATTTCTAAGATGACATTATATAATTTATCAACTAGTGATTTCTTAGTGTTTATTTTGTTTGAAATTCTGTATTACTACCCTTTTTTCTGGTTTGCTTTTTTTTTCCTCTTTAAATAAAATTTTAAAAAATGGATACATACCATAAGTGGAAACTTACCTTTATTCTTTCAGTTTTTAAGCTATTTTACTCTTCTTTTATCTCAATTGCTTGTAATTGTGTAAAAAAAAATCTTTATTTTGGGTTTCCTTAAAGAAAATATTACTTGTGGAGGCATGTTTTTCTCCTTTTTATCAACTAAGTATCCTGACTATAGAAATCAATTATCAAACACCTGGTGAGGAGTACAGGCTCTTTCTACTTGGCACCTAACACTGATAAAAGGTAAAACCAAATCCTTTTCCCCTGTGAAAGCATAAGCTGAACAGCTGTGAAAATAACATACTATTGCCAAAACAAAGTCACCATCTCTGAGACAAGGAAATATAACCGTCTTTCCAGCAAAGGCATGGATATGTTGTCATCACTTATTTTTTGGCTAACATTAAGTAATCTCTTGAATTTCAATGAAAAGTTTTCTTTAATACCTGAGAAAATGGTGATATATTATAAAGGTGATCAAACCCACACATTTTTGTCTAAAATGTTTAGAAATATAGAAAGGTTTCAGTGGAGCAAAAACTGAAATTGTTACTTCTCATCCGATTCCTCACAATTTTTTTATGAAAGCATGATTGGTGTACAACTGAGGATTTTTTCATCTGCTTATGTAAAAACACCATCAACATTTCAATGGTTTAAAATCGTATTTTATATTAAAAAAGGAGTATACATTTTCTCCTTCTCAAAAACTATTGTCTGAAAACTCTGCTCCACAACTTGTTCCACTTTGGACCCAATCAACACAATTTAAATGTCACCAGTAAGTTTCGGGGGGAAAAAAACTAGAAACAATAGAGACATTATACTGCACTATTTTATGCCTCACAAGTCCAAATAGATATATCTGTAATCATCATTATAAAGAAATAAAATCATACCAAATTTTACAAAAGCAAATGCACTAGATTTTAGAGATTATAGTTTAGCACTAAATTTAGTATTTACTTAGCTTTGTGATGATAGCCATCAGACATTACAAACTGCATGACCTCATCTTCTTTGCGTTTATTTTCCCAGTACACATTGACAATGAGCAGCAGAACTATAAGAAAATTAGCAAGTGGAGAAAAATAAAGATTCTGTGTTTTTTATTTTTATTTTTTTTTCTGTCTGAGCATATGTGTGGTTGATGGTCTTAGATCAGCACTGGACTTTATAAATTGTTCTCCAGTTTCAGTTTATTTCTTTATATTTCTCATAGTTGACTCTATATTGACTGAGATTCCTGACCTGCAACAAAAAGTGCCTTCTCTTCAGAGATAGGAGTACTAAGGAGGCCACGGAGTGAGGCACCACACCACAAAGGTCCTAGGAACTGAAAGCCATGGATTTATCACAGTCTTCTGAGAAAACGCAGAAACAACTTCTGGCAACTATTCTAAACTCCTGCATTCTGAAAATCCATCTGTTTCCTCTGAATAGACAATTCAAGAGACAAAAGCAAAACCATCAATGTGTTTTGTGATTTATCTTCACAAGTCATGCACTTGTACTTTTTTTTTTTTTTTTTCCAAAACTAGTCCCTCAGGGGACAGCTATTATTTCAGGATGACCTTTCTTTTTCAACTAGTCTTGAATAGAAAATCCCTTTTGTGAAATTTGCTCCAATAATTTCCTTTTCCACCCTGAACCCTAACTAATAAAAGGAAAGAAAAATGTTTACAAGCACAACACATGATCACCAAATACAGTCTCCTACATCAGCTCTCCATTTGCTGCTCTAGCTCCCCTTTGCCCTTCATCCAGACTTAGGCAAAGTGTGCTGTTACTTAGGATAAAAGTTCATACTGAAGGTTCTGAATTAACTGTGAATTTGCCTATATTACATTACAGTGAATTTTATTTTACTGATTTATTTTCTCTTTGGTATCAGGGATTGCATTCACAACCTCACGCTTGTTAGGCAGGTGCTGTACCACTGAGCTATAAACCAAGCTACAGCATGTTTTGCGGAAATGAACACTGAGTAGTTTTCACTTGTGGTTCATTTCAGTTGATACTTTTAAATACATTAAAAAATTCTTGAGACTTTTTTGAATACTGTTTTCTTTTTTTATTCTCTCTCTTTTTTCTGAGATTCAATTAAACCTGCATCTTAGAACTTTTGACTGTTACACTTGAAAATGAGGAAAAAGTAGTTCACTTATGTATACATCAGTTTTGTAGTTTATATGATTAACATAACTATTTGTTCTAAACATTCTTTAAATCTTCATCAGTTATAATAGATTTGCTTAATGTATCAAACCTTATGATGAATTTCATTGTTCTCACATTATTTTATAGGTTTAAATTACATGTGAAGAGAGACTATGCTAACATGTGGAAAGTGGAACACTTGTCTTTATAGTATATTATTAAATTCTAGACATTTTCTAAAGTGTAAATAATTCTTCACTGAGAATATATGTCATATACAAATATATCTATATTACTGCTCTGACATACATTTGTAAACAAAAAAATCTCTCAAGCTTCTTTTACTGATTTACGCTTTTTCTATAAATTTTTTCACAATTTTCTTGAGATAGAATAAACACAAAGTGGTCATGTTTTTATTTTCCTATAATTTTAAATTGTAGTAAATGAGGAATAAAGTCATATACACATAAATATACACATTTTCCCCCAAAGATATTTATCTTATCACATTTTAATACAAATTCCTTTCATTTGATAATTGAAAGCAGTGTCTACTGGAAAGTTGTTAAATGTAGTATTCTTACCATAAAACAGTATTGTACCACAATATAATATATATTTTAATTAGCTTGGTTTAGGCATTCTATTATGTACACATATATCCAAATATCATATTGACTAATTTTAAATATATGCAATTTAAATGTCAACTAAAAACAATTAAAAAATTTATTTGGTATCAGGAAATGAAATCAGGCCCTTGCATTGACCAGGTAGATGCTGTGCCAAGGAGCTGTATCCCCAGCCACTAAATAATTATGTACAAAAAATTAGAATAATTTCTGATAGTCATGTTCTATCTGCACAGATCATGTTTTGCTTTTTCTGCCTGAACACATGCTTATGGATCTAACTCTTGTGGACCATCACACTCTATTTTTACCTTTTTTGGAGACAAGGTCTCAGTGTGTACTTCAGAGCACCTTGCATTCAGATTATCCTCCTGCATCAGCCTCCTGAGATAATAAGTGTGTACCACCAAACCTGCCCTCAAGATTAAATTTCAAGTGGTTTGTGACTTGGCTCAACTTACTGAAGGTTCTGTCAAGTGATTAGAGCTCAAATGGAAGGGAGAATATTCTTCCTCTCATTCCACCTGCAGTCATCCTTGCCATTGCGTTATCTGTAGTTTAACTAGATGGTCCAGCTTCCATTCTACCAAATTCCCCTGGTCTTCTTTATAGTGTGTCATTTCCCTTGTATTTTAGGCTGTAAAAATATTATACTTCTCTGCAATTGTTCCACTCTAGGTACCTCATTATACCTTGTTCATTTCTTTTGTCCTGATCAAATTTGCTAAGTAAGCCATTCCATAAAAAATGGTTCATCTATTTTTTAAGTGTTTCTTATATTTTAGTCCTTCTAACAAAGAATCCACTATTATTCCTAAATCAGAAGAAATGGAATTACTTGGTAGACAATGGACATTCTTTCTCTCAAATTGTTTCATGGACACTGGTCTTTAAGAAGAGTAACTACCAAGCACTGAGTCATGGCTAGCTGAGATGCTGGAACCACTTAAGTGCTTTAGATTGGCTCACTTCTTATACATTTTCAATTTACCCAGTTAAGCCATCTTTATGCACAGCCCCAAACCAAGGTGCTTTGATGCATTTTAATTCTGTCCCTCCAAATTTGCAGATGCTCTCCTATACTCCTGTTCTGTCAGGATGTCTAAGAGCATTGAATAACTATGGGAAAGGGATGTCCATGCTTAAATATTTGTAGGCTGAAAAATATCCTCTACTGCATACAACTATTATTTAAAAAAAGTATCTTCCTATTTCTGAGTGATAGTGACTCAAGATGTTGACACTGCTGAGCTAAGATAGTTACGTCCAGCTCCCTAAATGGCCTTCAAGAACCCTAACCATGCTTTTGATTGGAATGAGCACACCTTCTAGTTTATTATCTTTCTGTGGGAAGACTTTACCAAATCCACCTGCTGTGCTGCAGCAGACCTGTTTCTTCTGTGGTTATTTTTTCTTTATGAGTCCCCAGGATACTAGCTCTGTCAGCCTTCTTTCATCTGCTCCTAATCTTTGCTAACTCCAATTATTACCTCAAACAAATTTTCCCTCTTCCCTTTCTCACCATTCAGAAAATTTCCTTCTTTCAAATTTCTTCAAGGTTATCATTCCATCTATCACTGACTCAATCTCCTTCACAATAACATTTAGTGGAAGTAAACTTCACATACAACTAAGCTAGCACACACCCTTAAACTCACTGATTATTAAATATTTTTAAAACATTCCTAGAACAGTCACAACTACCCCATCACCAAGCTTTAATCAGCAAGCACTGAGAGGTCATAGGCTTTTTTGTTTTAGGAATTCTGTATGCCATCTCATTGCTATCTTATGAACCTACAAAAGGTAACACAGTATAGCACCTAGGAGCACTAGGTTATGCCCACAATCTTCCAGGGTTTAAATACAAAGTTCTACACTAAGTGTATCTTTGAAGCTGCTGAAGTTCCCTGTGTTTCAATTCTCACTGTAAAAAATGCTCTTCCTCATACCTGTGGTGAATATCAATCAAGCACGTATGTAAACCCCTAGACTAGTGCCTAGTAGTTACTTCTAAAATGGTTTCATTTATTATTGCCTATTTTACAGTTAAGGACAATTCTATGATCCCATAGCCAGTAGTAGTGCTGAATGTTGACATGTATTTTTATGTTTCTATCATGCATGCATCACACAGTAGGTCCATCTTCTTTCTTTTATGCTCACTTCCCTCTAACTCTCACAACACCCTTCTTAATGTCTAAAATCTCTTGTAATTTGTTTCTTCTTTCCTCCCTTCATACTTCCCTAAATAGAGACCACTATTGCCTTATGTCCTTCTAAAGTATTGATTTATTGGTATCCACAAATGTATGAGAACATGCTTTTGACTTCCTTAGAATTTCATTTTTGATGTCTGAATATGACTGTGCGATTTCTTTATCATTCATTCCCTGTAAAATATCTCTGTTGAGTCCATGTTTCAGTTTCCATGAAGAATTCTGTAACGAAAGCTGCCTTTCTGGAATAGAGTTGTTCTCTCCCTGAGCAATACCTGCAGCACTGGGCTTGCTGGAATGTTACAGTTAATTGTATGTTCATTTTTTAAAAGTGGCAGTCCATACCATTTTCCACTTTGGCTGTTCTAGTGTACATTCCCACCAAAAAAATAGTGCAAGTTCTCATTTTTCCTCATCTTTTCAGGCAATTACATTTTCTTGTCTTTTTTTTTTTTTTGATAATTATTGTGACTAGAGTGAATGAGCTCTCATGGTTTGGATTTGCATTTCTCTGATAAGCAATGAAATTTGGCAGTTTTTCAGTGCTGATTATTTTTATGAATTATTTTGAGAAGAGTTTTTATTTCTTTAGGTCATTTAAAAATTGAATTGTTACTTTCGTATTCAATCTTACGAAATCTTTATGCTTTGCTTGTTTGCTTCTTAGAAATATCATTTGAACGCATTTTCTTTTATTTTTTTGGTATGTCTTTATCTTGTTTATATTTTTTTTTTTTGCTTATGAACACTTTCTTGTCTTGATGTAATCTTTTTGTATATTTTTAATTTTTAGCAGTACTTTTCATGTTTAATCTAGTAAAAATCATCGCCTACACCAATGTTTTGAACTATTTTCCCAATATTTCCTTCTTTAAAGTTTTGGGTTTAAGTTTGAATTGGTGATTTTGTTTCATGTTCAAAATGTAGGCCTTTGATCCGGTGTGGGTCAGCTTTTGTATACAGTGAAAGAAGTGGACTTGCTTTCAGTCTTCTGCATGTACATATATAAATTTGCCAGAATGATTGTTTTTGAGAACTTTGATGTAAATTATAAAGTCAACAACTGTGATTCACCCAGCCTTCTATTTTGCTCAGAATTGCTTCAGTATTCTAGCCTTTTATACTTTCATGTGAATTTTAAGTTTAATGTTCTATATTTGTGAAGAAAGTTATTAGAATTTTGATGGGAAGTGCCTTGAATCTGTAAGGTCAATTTATATAGTATGTTAATTTTATCAATATTATTTCTTACAATCCATGAACATTAAATAGTTTTTCAAATTTATGCCCCCTAAAATTTATCTTGTTAATATTGTATAGGTATATTCCAAAGACCAATCACTTTCACAGTTAGGTGTATTCCTTAGTTTCCTTCCTAGTTTCTTTTTCAACAAGTCCCATCAGTTGTGCATAGGAAAGCTACTTTTTCCTTCTATGTTATTTTATATTGTGGTATTTTAGTGAAATTGTTATATTCTAAGAAAGTTTATGAATTATTCAGGTTTAATGAATACAATCATTGGGTGTTTAAACACAGATAATTTAAATTCATCTTTTAAAATGTCTTTATTATTATTTTAAAAGGTCTTTATTGTGTCTTTCATTTTGCTCATATTTCTAACATTTTTGATTGGATCTGTCTTATTTCAGTTTGGTAATATATACTGAATATATGCATGGCACTGTTATATACTGCATATATTTTTGTATTCTTTGTCTTATTTATTTATTCACATTATCTTATATTTCAGTATACTTAATACCATTGTTCTAAGTTGTTTTTAACTATCACAGAGATTTCCTTCAAGTGATTCATTTAGGAAAACTATTGTTCTCCTTGTAAAACTTTTCTTCATGTGTCTACATCCTTATGTCCATTTCTGCACAGAAATTCTGGTGAGACATTTACTTTCTCTTGTTTTAGGAATTGGAATCCTAGAGATAAGGCTAATAAGGCTTTTGTTGGTCCACAGAAACAAGCTTGAGTGATATCCAGATTTTTGTGCATATGGCTGCAGTTCCAAGGTTGTGGACTTCTCAGGGGGCCCTTACCTAGATACAGCTAGACTAGTTGCTTACACTGGTAGTGGTGCTGGTTGTTGCATTCACAGAATAATGGAACAGAGCAAGGAGTTCTCCCAGGTTCTTATGGACAGGGGCAACTGAAATAAGGAACTTGGTTACAGTGTCTACTACCTGCTGGCTGAGGACTGAGGAGGACAATTCTAACAGATCATACCAGGGCAATGTAGACACTCACAGTGTCTCAGAGACATTGACTTGCCCTGGAATCTTTTTAGCTCTAAGATATTTGATGCAGGCAAACCTTGGAACTTGTCACTGTTTATCTGACCATCACATTAGTATATAAATATTTGTAGACAGGATTGTGAAGAGAATTTGAAAGGACTATGACTTCCCCACAGGACATACTGTCAGCCTAAACGTGATTATTTAGTGAACTAAAGGTAAAGACAATGCCATTATTAAATAAATGTTAATGTTTTGATCTCAGTTCTTCTTTGGTAGTGAGAAATTGAAAGCACCAAGCGGCTCGGGTGCTTTTAAAATTCCAGAGAGTTTCAGAAAACATTTAACTCTCACTATAAGAATTCAACTTTCTTTTAATATAGTTTAGATTTACTTGTAGGTACTGTGACTAACTCTTAATTAACTTGGTCATTTATTTTTCAGAGCTAATGATGAAAATAGTCAATTAGTGTCTTTCTATCCCCAAGGTTCTTTTCCAAGTATGAGTAAATAAGTGCTTATTAAAGAACAAATATTATTTATGGTGAAGCAGAACTAAAAAGCTTTTATTGAAGAAAAAGAGAAATGCTCGTTAGTGACTATGATTTTTAAAAAGCAAACAAAAACAAACACTACAACTTGTTACTAAGAAGTCATTTAGCTCTCCTGACTAAATTAGATTGAATTCTGATAATCCACACCTAATATGTGGTGAAATTTTTAAAAATGAGTTTTAAAGTGCCACATTTATTCTGATTGGGAGGGGAGAGAGACTGAGACAGAGACAGAGACTGAGACACAGACAGAGACAGAGACAGAGACAGAGACAGAGACAGAGACCCAGAAGAGTGAGAAGGAGAGAAGAGGAAGAAGAAGGAGAAGAGAAAGTGAAAGTGAAGTAAACTAGAAATTTGCTAAGAGTGAGTTGGCTACAGCAGATGTATGGGTTAGAAAGAAATGCATATATATTGTTCAACAATCAGTCATGGGAAATTCATTAATTTTGCATATTTTTCTAGCAAATAAAAGTTTCAAAATGCAACAAAAAGCAACACCCCTGTGAAATGCAAAAAAGTAAGTATTTTTAGTATTTGATACTTCGATATTAAGATCTTGCAAATTAATAGGCTCAAACTTTAGAGAAAATAAATTGAGAATTGGACTAACAAAATATTTGTGGAACTCACATTGAAGATGCAATGTACATAGCTGCATTATACTTCTAGCATAGAAACATAAACAGTACCTCTTAATAGCTTTTATCAAAACTTGAAGGTGCATATGTCTTTATATTTATTAAAGGTTGGAATAATTTAATTTACCAAGGGTACATCATTTCTTACATTTGAAAAGCTGCTCATAAAGTTAAAGTAGATGAATAAGTGAGTAATGAATTCCAAATTCCATATAATAATTTAGACTTGATGTTTACATGCTGATTTTGAGATTTGAGAACTTTTGAAACCTAAAATGTATTTTGCTTTCTTTTGTGTTGAAAAAAAATCAAATTCCCTGGAATAAAGAACCCCTAAATAATCATAAATATTTAAACTAGAAATAGTAGAAATACATATAGCAAGAAATAACAAAGCCATTGTTTCTAAAGGTAGAAAAATTCAAAGGTAGCATTAGAAAAATGAGTACGCAAAAAACAAAAAAAACCTTAAGTGCCATTGAAGACTGGAGTTTCCACTGCTAGCTAAAGTGATAAAAGGGAAAAAATCTGAATTTTGTTTGCAATTCTTGGCTGCCCATAACAACCTCAAGTCTATGAAAAAAATTCTTTTAACACAGAGATAATTTAATTTATCCACAGGAATGATGAAATTTAAGAAAGAATTTGACCATGATAAACCATACAATGGTGACCACATTCATTCTTCTAGGACTCACAGAGGATCCAAACTGGCAAATTGTAATTTTTCTTTTTCTATTAATAACATATGTATTGAGTGTCACTGGGAATCTTATCATTATCCTTCTCACCTTGCTGGATCACAACCTCAAAACACCCATGTATTTCTTCCTTCAAAATTTTTCCTTCTTAGAACTCTCACTGACAACTACCTGTGTCCCTAGATATCTTGTCAGCATAGTCACTAAAGAAAAAACTATCTCCTATGATGCGTGTTTGACACAATTATTCTTTGCCCTTTTCTTTGCTATATCAGAGTTTTTCTTGTTAGCTGTCATGTCTTATGACCGCTATGTGGCCATCTGTAAGCCCCTTCATTATACCACCATTATGAGCCACAGAGTATGCTATGAGCTCTTGTTTGCCTGTTGTTTCATTGCTGTGTTAAGCATAACTCCTGCAGCTGTTGTGAGTCAGACTTTGGAATATTGTGATACAAATATTGATCACTTTTTCTGTGACTACCCTCCTCTTCTGAAAATCACCTCTACAGACACAAGGATCTTAGAATATGCAAATTTTATTTTAGCAATTTGCATACTTCTGATTAGTTTGACACTGGTAATATCATCTTATGCAAACATCATAAGAACAGTTCTAAAGATCCCTTCTACCCAGCAGCGGAAAAAAGCTTTTTCTACGTGTTCCTCACACATGATTGTTGTTTCCATCTCTTATGGAAGCTGTATCTTTATGTATATTAAACCTTCTGCTGAGGAAAGAGTGTCTTTAAACAAGGGTGTTGCAGTACTCACAATTTCAGTTGCACCTGTTTTGAATCCTTTTATATACACCCTAAGAAATAAGCAAGTGAAACAAGCAGTTGAAGACTTAATTAAAAAATGTGTCCTTAATACTTTGAAACAATAGCTTTGACTTTTATAATAGTATACTACTAAAAATTGAAAATTTCTATCAGCTACCTTTCAACATCTTTTATTTTTTATATTGTAATAATAAGAACTCATTCATAAATATCCATTCAGTGTCCTCCTCGAATTTTAGCCTTTTAACTATATTACCTGCATCTTTGGTTGTTTCTTATGCCTTCAACCATTATTAATTCTCTCAATGCAACTCTCTGATATTTTATTTGCTGACAATATTTCATTATGAATGCATTTTAGAAATCTCTTATATAGCTATAGTTTCTAGTGCAAATATACCCAGAATACACATCTTTCATTATCCTGAAAAAAATTAATTTATTTCAATTTATAAAGTTTGAGAAGTGATATTTTTCTTCCATCACATATTATTAATCTTTGACAAATATGGGTTATGTTTCTAGAGCCAACCTTTCTCCTTTCCGTTCTCTTTTTCATATTTTTGAGATTGCTGGGTGATAGCTGTTCTCCATATATTTTTTTCATTTTCCACATGCCATGTACTTTACTATGAATTTTCAGGATGATAAGTAAAATGAATGCATACATACTTGCTTTTTAGTTAAAATTTCCTATTATTATTTTTATAGACATTTTCCCTTTTTTTAAGCTGAGACTCTAATAAAACAAGTTGCATCATTAAAACTATAAGATACAGTTTTAGAGATTTATTTTTTTTTCTGATTACAATGGCCACTCTAAATGTCCAAGTTTAAATTACTTCTGCATAACTTCACATAGTAAATCTTCTGTTTAGATACTAGTACTATGTAAATGGGAATAAGGCACTGCCTCACTGATAAAAACATCATAAAGTTAGCTTTTATTCACTTGTGATAAATTGAAACACTATTTTAGGAGTTTTTTTTAAATGTTTTTACAGTGAAATCTATGAAGTTTAGAAATATGCACTTTCTTTGGCAATGAATGACCAAACTAAAATCTGAAGCAATAAAATAGCATTTTTGAAGTTATATTTTACCGCATAAATTGTTAAAAGGAATTGTAAAACATTTCAATTTGTATTTTCTTATACCTATTTGGAAATAATTAGTTTCTTGGTGCACTACAAAAAAGGAACACGATGGGGAATGTCATATGAAATTGTAAGTTCCAGGCTAATTTTAACGAGAGTAAAATAAATGAATACTGATATCAGATTCACTCCAATTAAACTCCACTAATAGAATATTTGTCTCCCCAAAATGCTTAACTTTTTGTCCCAATACATCTGAGTTATGGATATAGATTCTGTTCAAATGGAAAGTGGATCAAGAGTTAGAAGTGGGGAGGGAGTGAAGGGAAAGGAGAAAAGAAATTAAGATGTATTGTGTGCATGTACCAACTCCCCATTTGAATGTAATTATTATGTAACACAAACATGGACAGTGCTAATAAAAACATGTCCTGAACAAGTTCAAACTAAGTGTTCATTCTTGTTTTTTTGGACTAGGAATCTAACTCAGGACCTTGTGCTTGCCAGGCAGGCACTTGTGCCTCGAGCTATATCTTTGGCCCTTGTATTCATTCTTAAATAATGTATATTTATTTATTCATTCAGTAAATATTTATTAGTCATTTTTGAAGCTAGAAATACAATGTGAGTATGCTTAAAGAAAAATAATACTTTGTAATTTATCAAAATATTATGGCATATATAATGCCAGTATTTTTCTTATAAACACTTGTTCATGTGATTGAAACTTTTTGGTTTTTAGTATAATTACTTTAGTGAGATAAAATTATATAGCATCAGGTGAACTTTTCAATAAATATAAAGTGAAATAAATTTGTGAAATACCTATGTAGCTAGAAAGGGGAATAATCTGGTAATATATGCCTCAAGGATGATAAATTAATATATTTTATTATACTGCTACACTGTATGCATAGCTTAACTTTTGATAAACCAATGAAGAGAAGATTATCAGAAAACAACTGTATCTCATTTTCAATATTTTTCTGGAAAGAATCTTGATGAAACATTGCTTTATGTAATTACACTTAAATAATTTTAGATAATTTTGTGGATTTATTTCACCAAAAAATCACAGGAGAAAAGAACCACTAAACTCACAATGCCCTAAGGAATGCATGCCTCACTTGAAGCATTTTTTAATAATGTAACATGGGAGGTACACTTGAGAAAGGTAAGAATGACTGAAAAATAAAGGGCTCACTTTAGCTGAAAGATTTAGAAGACTAACAGACATGTCTCGCACTTTCATGAAAAAATAGATAATTAGTAAATTACAAATGAATAACTTTTCCTAACTTTCATGAAAGAATAGAAGCATCACCTTCACTAATTCTAAAGACAGTAGGTGCTGGCAAGAGGAAACAGGGTCAAATTAGTTGCCTATTTGACAAAAATTTCCTAACATTATAAAGGTCTAAAAAGAAAAGAAACATTTAGTTAGAAAGAATGTATCAAATGATTTTACATGATAAAAGAATAGAAACAGAAACACTAATCTGCTGGAAGACAAAGTAGGTAGAAATCCTGAAGACATAAGCATAGGTAGAGAATTCATCAACAAAAATCAAACTGCAAGGGAAATACTTCCTAAAGCAACAATTGGGATCTCATCTTACTAAAAAGTTTCAGTCTGTCAAGAGGTATCTCCACAGAGTGAAAAGAAAACCTATGAATTAGGATAAAATCTTAGTTAAGTGTCCCTCAGACTATGGCCTTCTATCTAGAAAAATAAAGAATTTTAAAAAGTTAGGTCCCAAAATTCAAAGACCCAATCCAATAATGGGCATCTGAGATGAATACACATGTCTCAGATAAAGAAAAATATATGACAAATAATTACGTGAAAAAGCATCCAACACCAGTGGTCATTAGGGAAAGGCAAATTAAAACAACACTGAAATTCCGTCTAATTCCAGAAAGACTAGCCAGGATCAAGAAAACCACTAATGACAAATGCTGGAGAGGCTATGGGGAAAAAGGTACACTTCTGCATTGTTGGTGGTGGTCTAGACTGGTGCAATCATTGTGTAAAACAGTGTGGAGATTTATGAAAACACTGGGATTGGTGGTTCTGTTTGACCCTCATACTCCATTTCTGGCATCATACCATTGTGATATATATGCAGTGATGTATATAACAGCACAATTTGTAATGGGTAAACCTTGGAAACAACCCAAATGTTCATCAACTGAGGAATAGATAAAAAAGATGTATTATTTTTATACAATGGACTGCTGCTCAGCTTTAAAGAAAGACCACACTGAGGTTTTTATAAGTAAATGGATGCTACTTGAGACCATCCTGAGAAGTGAAATAAACCAAACTTACATGTGTAAATACCATATTGTCTCCTCATGAAAGAAACTAAAAGAATAAATAAGATACCATATCTTCAATAAATAATGTGAAAGGATGAGAAACTGTCCGAAAAGAAAAAATAACTCAGACAAGGAAAAGGAGAAAGGAAGAGAGAAAAAAAAATGCAAATATTTATACAAACACTTAGATACTTATACCACTAATTCTATTAGTTCTTCGAACAAAACAGATATCCTAGGATTAAATCAATTTTGCATGACTATATCTGATAATTCAAATAAGAATTATGAAGATAACAATAAAAATTGTTATGTTCCTATCAACATTTTTGAAAGCCTACATTGTTATTGTTTTGGCCTCTTAGATATATTTATTTATTTGTTGTTTGTTTTTACTTCTAATACAGAAAGGGTAGATGTACATGTATAAGCTTATGTTTGCCTAGAACTTCACCTAAAGGGTTTATAAGAATTGACTTTAGTATGTGTGATAGTATGAACAACAACACTGAAAAAACAAGACATCATGGCAGTCATTGATGATTTTCCATCCCCTTTATTTCAAAAGCCAATAATGCTTTTATTCTTTGTTTTGATTGGATCTAGTCTGTTTTCAATAATTTGATTTCAGTATATATGAAGATGTGGGCAGCTATTTTGAAAAAAACAAGAGAAATTATGGTAGCCATTACCTACCTGATTTCCTAGTGTCTGGTCTTGAAAGCCCTTAAGGCTCTCATTCTTGTGTTTTGATTGCTTTTGTACTATTTTGATGTGCATGGATATTTGAAGGTATGGACAACTATTTTGAAGAAAACAAGAGTAGCCACTGTTGAATTCTTGCTTTCTTGATCTGAAATCCGGTATTATTTGCATTGTTTTACTCTGCTCTGCCTTGTTATGTTTTTTTTTTTTTTATTCTCTGTAAAATAAAAAAATTATATCAACATGTAACTATTAGAAAAAATTTTAATCTCAAACTCTGTAAAGTCTACAGAACACTAACATTTTTAAAAAAGAATAAAACCATACAAAAGCAGGAAACAGTTTAGGATATCATCAATGTATCAAGATTTTCAGAACTACTTGGGAAGACAGGCCCTTTCCAAAACACCTGGCATGAACTCAGAGCTCAACATTAGCAAATTAAAGGAAAAGAATTTGACTCCTGAGCAAGCATGGTGCAGTTCATAGAGGATGAGTCATGAAGGAGGCACTGGGGCCTGCAGGAAATAACAGAGTAATGCTTGCAGTAGCTTTGGAATGAAAGCCAAAAATCTTAAACATACATTATAATAATAAATTCTGAAATTCACAGTGAAGGTAAAAGACAGACACCAAATAAGATGCCAATGTTTATATTGCAAAAATTACAGGTGGGAAAAAAAACCCTACAAATACATTAGAAGACATTGCCTCACAGAAGTGTTAATATTAGTATACTGTGTTTAACAATTAGGAAAATTCTTTTTAGAGTTGCTTTATAATAACATTTATTTTGCTTGGTGCTAAAAGTGAAAACCTACTGATGATTGTTTAAAATTAAACTCTGAAGTTTGTTAAATGCCATCCTCATTTTCAGGCCATGTAAGTGGAAAAATGTTATTGTGACAAATGAGATCATAATGGAAAAATAAAAAACAAAACAAAACGCTCATGGAAAACATGTAGACTACAACTGTAGATGGAAAAACAGAACAATACTGATATTGCTTTACGTATAAAGTTCTATTTAAAGTTCAGATAATGAATTTCTCTAGCATTGAAATTTATCTGACAAGCACTTTTTGGCTAAGTTGTTAAAGTGCTGTTTTATCTGCTGATTTCTAAGGGAGTGTATAAAAGGCCTTAGCACTGGGGTAATGGAAATACTGAGCACTGCTATCCCTTGGTCAAAGTCACTGCTTCTTTTCTGGATTTCTTACATACATTACATTTCAGCTTCCGCAAAAAATGGAAACAACAATTATGTAAGGAGCAAGTGGAAATGGCCTTTTACCTTAGCTCAGCACAAGGGATTCTCAGAACCATCTTAAGGATGGACACATAGGAAAGTAATACTAATGATGAGATTCTCATGAGAGTAAATACTGCCATGAAAATTCCCAAGAACTACCTGAAGGTTGTCCCTGTGCAGAATATTAGGAGCATAAGAGAGGAGTTACAGATGAGCCGGTCAATGATCTTGGACTCACAAGCGTCCAGTTGAAGTCCCTTGACAACAGAGGGAAAGATAATTATAAATCCAGCCAGCCAAGAACCAATTACCAACTGAATGTAGATCCTGCTGTTCATTATTGTTGTGCAATGCTGTAGCTTGCAGATGTGTAGTGATCATAGGATATAGAAGTGAAAAGGACTTCTTCTGTTGAACCAAGGAGTATAAAGAAAAACACCTGGTCCATTGAAGAATTATAGGAAATGTTTGTACTTTCTGTTGCAAAGCTGACCAAGAATTTAGGAATACAGTTTGTGGTGAATGAGAATTTTATGAAAGAGAAATTCTTAAGGAATTAATAATTGTGTGTTTTGAAGTGTAACTTTATCAGAGTGAGAGCAATAATTGTCGTCTTTCCAGAAACACTCAAGACATAAGTAAAAATTAGAAATAGGAAAATCAAAATATTTAGCTTTGTGTCATGTGTGAGTCTGAGAAGAATGAACTCTTACAGATGTTTTTCTCACTCTTTATTGAATTCTTGCAGATCTGTAATTAAAGACTGCACCTTCTTGAATAGGAACCAGGTATGGTTTATAATAAATTATACAAGTTAGGCATCAAGTTTTGCTGAATTTTGAAAATATATTAACTATGACAAAATTGCTTGGAATCTGCATTATAAATCACTAATTATTTAATTTTGAATAGGTCATTTCATTGGTCCAAACACTGCATCTGTGTAGGAAGAAAAATCTAACACCAAAAGTGCTCTAATTTATTTTACAAATCAGGTCATATACATATAAGAATAAGGTAAAAAAAACTTAAAATGTGAGGTACTCTTTCATTATTAAAATAATACACCAATGTGCACATGATTTGATTCTGGAAATAAAATGTTTTGAAGTGTGTTTTGTAGTTGTTTATAGTTTTGAAAATATTTAACATCTATCTTTCCATATAGAGAATTAACAGTTTGTCAAACAAATCAGCACCTTCAAATATAATATTTATATAATCCTAAAGAAACAAACATAGAATCCTCTGTAGTTTTAAAAATACTTAAAATTTACTTTTTTGCATTAAATAACAATATATTAGTTTATGGTTATAACAGTCAAAGTAAAGTGGTCTAGGTTATACATTAATTAAAAAATGGAAAAATAAATGGGTAGGAAATAGAAAGTACACCTACAATGTTATAGTCTCATATGGTAGCAGTTCTACTACTTAAACTCAAATGTTCTCTTGCTTTTTAGAATCATGTCAAGTTCTAATGTTTTATTTTTAATGCATCTCATAGGTTTCCAAATATCTGTCTTTGATTTTTTATACTGTATCATACAGTATGTGAATGCTATTGACAATATGATCCTGGTTATATGTAGTAGATGGAGCATGTTTGTGCAGTGAGTCAGATTACATAAACTTCAGGTGGAAGAGAGCCGGATAGGAAGGTTGATACAGTCTCAGGCTCTGGTAGAGGGTGCTACAACCAGACTTTAAAAAGTTCCTAAAAACTCCTATAGCTTGAGATCCACAAAAGATTGTGACATTGTGAGAAATTGGGGTGTCCCTATTTATGTCTGAAACACTCTGGATCTCTCAAATATGAAGTTCATGCTAAATCTGAAAATACATAGTATTGCAAAAATTTTCTCTAAGTAAAAGTCTCTGACTCAAACTTTTGTTTAGAATAAAAGCAAAAGGTTGCAGAAATGGAGAGGCCAGTAACAAAACAATTACAACTGGTTACAGAGCAGGAATTTAGAAACAAAACCAAATTTGGGGGGAAAGTAAAAGAAAGAAAGAAAGGAAGACAAAGAAAGGAAGAAAGAAAGAAAAAGAAAGAAAGAAAGAAAGACAGAATAAAGGCAGGAGAGGAGAAAGAGTAAAAAAAGAGGAGAGAGACAGGAAGGATAGAGATAAAAAGGAAAAAGAGAAAGGAAGAAAGACAAAGTAAAATTCTTATTGGAATCAGGGAAATACTTATAATCAAACAGGAAAATAGCAAAATGCATATTTTGCTTTTTAAGTGACAGAGTTATTTCAAAAGAAGAAAAGTCTAATTTATAAGTGAAATTTAAGAAATGACAGTTATGGAAAAGAAGTGGGCTGTGTGGTATAAGAATAAAATTTATTGTGTCATTAAAACTGGTCGTAAAGTGTTAGGCGAATTTAATGATCAAATGCTCAGTATTAATCTCTTTTTTTTCTAAAATTTCCATCAAAAGGACAAATTCCTGACAAATCCAACTGGTTTAACAGTTTGCTAGACTCTTAGGAATCTTGTAAAAAAATGGGTGGAAATTTTTAAGAAGACAATTTTTACCTTATTCACTTTCAGAAAACATGGTTTTCTAAATATTCTTTACAAAACAAGTGGATCATTTAAATTTATTCTCCCCCTGCTGTGCTCCAGGAGAGACACAAGCACATTTTGTAGGAAAGTATAATTAAAATATCTCTGGAGAGAGACGGTACTAATGAGTTCTAGAATAATTTTAGCAATATTTCAAAAATGATTTTTAAAATGTTAGCCCTCAGAGAAGTATATTATGCAAGCAACATTGGGGGAAGTGCGATATTTTAAATTTAGTGTTGTCATTATTTAATTGTAACCAGAAGAATGTCTGCCAAAGCAATTTTACCTTTTTTCTTGCAAACATAAATGTGGGAAAAAAATAACAAGAGGCAAGTGCTATAGGACATGAAAAGTGTAATTCAAATGTCTTCTTGGTTAATGAAGGACATATCAAGTATCTATTTTAGACAAGACACAGTGAGTACATAAGCACATTATCAAGATAAAATAAAACTGAGAGTCTGTAATATAATTATAAAACTCATGAAATTGGTATTGGAAAAACTTACGTTAATTATGGATTCTTTTACATTATAGTAAAAGCAATGTTTATGTACTACAATTACTACATATGTCATTTTTCCACTGGACAAATTGGGATTTGGGACATTGCTTTAAGGGCTGAGTTGTTCAATTATTTTTATGTAAGAATGCTGATGTGAAGCTTTGTGATACTTAGAATTGTGTTTGAAGTTTACTTAAAGTTGCTACATGTGAACATGTGAATCCATGACAATGAGGGGTAAATCAGGTGAATTATGTGGATTACTTCACTGTACAAAAATTTTTAACAAAGGACAGTGTATTTAATCAAATAATAAGATAGTTTATTCTGTTTTTCTAATATTTGGTGAATGTTTTGTTTTTGTGTTTAGTATCAGGTGTATAGGAAAACATTTATACTTTAGGATGAAAGGACTTTAAGGTGGCTGCCACAATGCCCACTACTTCATGTTGAAACCATTTCATAATATCTTCTCTGTGAGTGTTACTAAGGCTTAGAAGCTTCTTCTAACACATACAACGTGGCTAAGTTGATGTGGCATCACTCAGATTATACTACTGTGGATGCTGAACAAGCAGAAAACAAGTGAATCTATGGTGACAAAACAGAGTTCACCTAGCTTTTCTCAATTGGCACACACCAAGCAACCATTCCAGTTTGCACAGGTTAAACTATTTTAAAAGGAAACAGAAGTATGCTCTTGGTGCGTAACACATGTCTTCCCAATAGGCTGTGACCCTTTGCTCAGAGTTGATCACACAAGTGTTCTTATTGTGAACCTCAGGGCCTTCTACAAAAACCAAAGTAGCAGTCCTTGTCTGTTCAAGGAGAAGCTGTCTGTAGCTCGGGTGTCTAGGACAAAGCCTTTACTTCTCATCAGTTTGGCTGGGCTTCATGAGACGTGTATAGCTCACAGTGCTGGTGCACATAGTGACTTGGCCATCATTTGTGATAACAGAATTAAGTTCCTCTTGTTCCCTGTGTAGCCACCAAAGCATGCTGTTCTACTGTTGATTAGATATTCTTCCTGTCTCAGACTCTACTCTTCCCTTAAACGCTTCCCAAACTTACTTGTATGATTATTGCATAAATAAATTTGCTGCAGGTGTTGGGTGGTTGCTTGCTCTCATGAGGAAAGTGGCGCCACCAGACCCCAGATTTTTTATATTGAATCTCATCTTCTTCATCCCTGCCATCCTCCTTCCAGAGTTTTAAGAGCTGTGCTGGGCATAAAACTTGTCACACTGGCTCCTTTAATGAATTAAAATAGAACAGGTACACAGAATGTAGGCTGTTCTAAAGAAAGCCTTCCTGACACTTGTTTCAATTATCCCTTCCCCCTTTCCTGTCCTCAAACTCTTATAAAATCCTCAGACTTTCACCCTTGCAATACAATCCTGTCTTGGACTTGTCCACTGCTCTTTTGCACTGTTTCAATAATTACTTTGACTTTTTCGTATTTCTTGACTACTGGAAAATTCCTTACTATCCACAGCACCAGCTTTTCTCATGCAATGGCTTACATGAGAGTTACATTATGTAACACTGTTGTGAGCTAACTGGCTTCAGTGTCCTGGTGCACTGCTGGTTCTGAAGAAATTTGTCAGAAATTCCACAGCCAGTTTTCCAAGTCACTTTGGAGGCTGAGACACAAGAATCACCATAAATCTGAGGACATCCTGGGCTACAAAGTGAGTTCAAATCTGACCAAAACTATACAGTGAGTTCCTGTCTCAAAAATCCAAAAAAACTTGACTTCTGGGAGAACATGGTGGACAAATAATAGCAACCACGGAGGCTCTCTGAGATTACCAGTTTAGAATCCAGGAGCAGTGCCGTGTGAGGAGTCCTAAGCGAGGGGAGATGTACCCTGCCGACTCAGGAATGAGAGAAACCAACTGGAAATGCAATCCTGATGCTATAACAGAAACAGATAAAATCTCAGTGCGGAAGCTGGATCCCGTGCCATTGGAAGCCGCGATTTGAATTTCCTGCTGTCGATACTGCGTCCCAATCCGCATAGCAGGGAGAGAGATGACCGAAAGCTCTGAGAGCTGGAATTGGCGAACCAAACAGTGTTGAGAGTGGGACTTGTAGGGAGCCCTGCATCGACCTGTGGTGAGTGAGAGAAATGGGGACCCTATCATAGACTAGGAGGCTCCAACAGAGGACATTCTGGGAATGAGCAGAGTAGCCAGAACAGGGCCCTGCAGTGACTTTAGTTGCATATTCCCCTCTCAAGCGGGAGTGGTGGGGAGCACTTGGTGTGGTGACACCATGAACTAAGACCCTGTAGGCTAGCCCAAATCAGTTCCCTGTGCGTGGCAGTGCACCCTAGCAGTGAAACATTCAGTTGACCTGGAGGGGCAGGCCCAGCAGAGGCTGCCCAGGTCTGTGTCTCCCTAGTACACTCCAGTGGGCGGATTCAAACAAACTGCAACAGACAAAGAGAAAAAAAAAAAAAAACTGGGCCTCCTACATATGCTTGTATGGAAGGAACAAAAAGTATGGGAAAAGGGAGCAACAAGAAAGGGTCCTCAGCCCCCAATCCTGAGAACACTGATCCAGGAATGGTAAATGCAAAAGAGAATGAAGACAGAAAACATGCAATATCAGACACGGCACCTATAGATATAAAGCAGTATCCCCGGAGCCTCATAGATGAGTTAAAAAATGAAGTATTTAATGAAATAAAGCAAGAAATAAGTAGAATAGTTAGAGAAATGCTAAGCACCACCCAAGAAAAAACAGATGGTGGAATGGAAGAACAGAAAAAAAGGGGAGAAGTGTTTGATGGAGAAAATAGAGAAAACATAGAATACATGAAGCAGGTTCACAGAGATTACCAGGAAACTAAAAACTCTATTGAAAGCTGGCATAACAGCTTGAAAGAAACTAAGGATAGATTATCAGAACTGGAGGACAGATTTGTAAGCATGAAATGAAAAACTTCTTAAAAATAACAAGAAAACAAACAGCAATAATACAAAGACTAGAAGATGACAAGAGAATCTACAACCTAAGAATTAAGAACATAGAAGAAGTAGGGACTCAAACAAATGAACTACAAAAGCTATTCACAGAAATAATCCAGGAGAATTTCCCTAATTTAGCAAAAGGTAAAGATACTCAGATGTATGAGGCATAGAGGACCCTAGCCACCTACAACCCAAACAGAGCTACACCCAGGTATATAATAATCAAAATTCCAGAAATCCAATATAAAAACAGAATATTAAAATCAGAGACAAGAAACAGATCACTTACAAGGGAACACCTATCAGAATTACAGCAGACTTCTCGGCACAAACCATCAAATCACGAAGAGTGTGGGGGGAAATAATTCAAGCTTTGAAAGATAATAACCTCCAGCCAAGATTGATATATCCTGCACAACTGTCCCTAGAAATTGATGGAAAAACAAGGTGCTTCCAGGATAAAGAGGAACTAGGGGAATTTGCAACCAAAAATTCAACTCTACAGAGATTACTGCAGGATATTCTAAAAATGAAAAAATACCAAGCTTCCAGAAATAGTGGCAGAGAGACCACAATGAATGGAGCAGAAAGTGAAATGAAGAGGACAAACTGACAACTAATGACAGAAAAAGAGCTCAACAGAAAAGAGGCAGAGAAGGTTGGATGGTAGGAACAGCCATTTTGGAGAAAACAAGACATCATAATAGGTAGTGCTGATTTAATATCCTCTTGTTTTGAAGTCCCATCAAGCTTTTGTTCTTCTGTCTCCATCGGTTTTAACATGTTGTATCTTATTGGATTTTACTATATGTGATAATATAAACAAACACTTTTATAGATGAGGAGATTATACAGAAACCATTGTTTGTTTTCTGTTAGTTGATTCTAAATACCCTGTAATACTGTCATTCTCTTGAATGGTTTTACAATGTCTTGATATGTTTGGTGCTACAGTATACAAAGTTATACCCAAAGATTTTAAGGGAGGAGACACTATGGTAACTACTGTTATGTCGAGATTATCTTGCGGTGAAACACTATTTTGCTTAAATGGCTATGTTTTGACCTGCACTGTTTTGTTGTTATGCTCTCTCTCTTTTTTTTTTTTATCTCAATCTCCTTTTTATTATCTAGTTTTTCATTTTTATCCTTTTAATTAAGGGAAAAATAAATAAAAAATAGCAGGATATATTATAGTGACCCACTTTGATTTCTTATTAACTTGATTTGAAACTCTGTATTGCTCTCACCATCTTGTTTTGACTGATTTTCCTCTATTCTGTTATGCTAGATAGTACCAAGTTTGAAAGTATAGGCAACAACTATGAAGACAATAAGATTCATTGTGACATCCATTCTGGTTGACTACTATCTTCTTTTGAAGTTCTCTAATGTCTCCAATGTTTTGGCTTTATTGGTCTTATTCTTTACTGTTTTGTTCAATTTTATTATAACTGATGATATAGGCAATTCTTTTTAAGATAACAAGAGGCATTATGGTAACCATTGTTGATCAGATTGTATTTTGTTTTTACATTATGTATTATGTTCATCCTTTTGATTTGACTGACTTTGTCCTGGTATGTCACATTTGGTTTTTACTTCCTTCAAAAAAAAGTAATAAGAACTGTGGGAATAATAAAACCCAAAATGTGTAATTGTCATTGTACAAAAGAAAGGAAAAGAAAGTTCTCTAAAAGATATAACTGCATATATATTTAAGTGTATAAGACAGATAACCATATTATTGAGTTTTGTTGGATCATTGAACAAAACTGTTTGCCATCTCACTGTTTGAAAGTCCCCTCTACATGCTTTAATTTTGTAATTTCAACAACTATTTTGAAGATGACAATATGTAATTAACTAGTGATTTTCTACTATTTTTTTCTGAAATTCTGTATAACTTGTACCCTTTTTCTGTTTTTTTCTTTTTTCTCATTAAATAAAATTTTTAAAAAATCCAAAAATAAATAAGTAAATCAACAAATTTCCCATCCATAAAAAATGTGAGTCCTAAAACTCTACGACTTATCTGGGAGGTAACCATATCACCTCCTGTTGTGGACCCAGCCCCAACGACACCTTGACTACAGCATGGCAGAGCTGATAGGTTGTGTGAGGCAAGGCACAATTGTCTTTCTAATGAACCACATTTCTGATAATTTTTTATGCAGTATAAAACACTAATACACAAGGTCCCCAAAGCTTCCTTAGAAATATCTTATTAAGAAAGCAAGATCAAATCTCTTAAATTTTACAATGAATTTAATTTATATATCTATAACCTGAAACACACATTCATTATTTTGCCTTTGATGCACATTTTTCTTTGGAGGTGAATATGGTGACAAAAAGTTAAAACATTTACCAGCAAAATTTCTCTGCAGATATAATCCTGCTGATTACATACCCAGTAGTCATGAGACACTGCAATAAAACTGACTGGAAACAGCCAATTAATTCCTCCAGTAAACCATTTTAAATCAAAGAACTAATGTGGATAGATATCTTTCTTTGACACTAAAGGAGCTTCTGTGAGAGTGAAATAAATGATTGTATACTTTAATATATAATTTTAGTACAATATAGGTGTTCCTAAAAAGATCGACAGGAAGCAGGCTTTCCACACAAAGCATTTCTGAGATATTTAGATTTGTTGCCTATGCTTTTCCCACATTTTCAGACTCTTACAAAAATTCAGATCTCTCTTGAAAACTTGTCTCCAGTATTCCCGATTGTATATTATTGAATAAACTCTATTTCTTAATCTTGGTAAATTCTCTTTACCACCCATGTAACCAGCCTCCATAGGGCATCTTATGTGGCAGTCAGTTCCCAATGATCTTACCAGTTTTTATTTATCTGTTGTTTTCAATTTTTTTTGTCACAAGTAAAACTCTGACTAAACTTCCTCCACTCAAAAAAAAAAAAAAAAATTCCACATTACTCCTTGCTGTGGTAGAAACTTGAAAATAGCTTCCAAGTGATCTATTTATGTTGACATCTTTAGCTCTGGGTACACTTATTTAATCTTCTTTTGAATATATTGCTTTTAGTTGTGTGGGGAGATTTGTTTTTAGGGTACCATTTTTTGCTCATAGAATAAATATCACTTAGAAGACATTGTTTCTTCTCTATCTCATTAACTATCAAAATGGTAGAAAAGAATTCAATTATCTAAAAAATGGTGAGCAGAATTTTCCTTTGATTCTTACATTTATAAAAACCAAAACCAAAATCAAACCCTTTACACATATGAAATTTTCAGAAGAATAATTCTAAGAGCAACATACATTTCCTTCTCAACATATATCAAATGCTTAATGGGTAAGTCTACCGCAACCTTGTTCATCCAGGACCCAGATTAATATAATTAGAATACAACCATTAATTGTCAACATATTATATGGTAGAGAATAATGTAGATACTGTTAAGGATTCAATTTGTACTGTACCATTCTATCATGATTCAGGACCATAAAAGTAATATAGAAATACATATAGTCATGAACATAAAGCAATAAAATGACACTAATTATTACAAATTGTACTGATGATTTTACAGTATCCAAACCCAGCATATTTATTTTTTCTGTCTGATTTTTTTTATTTTAAAAAGATTAAGATAAAAGAGAACATAACAAAACAAGTCAGAACAGAACAATTCAAGCAACTTAGTGTTTCACCACAAGACAACCCGACATAACAGTAGCCACCATAGTGTCTCGTTCCTTGAAATATTTGAGTATACCTTCATACACTATAGTATCAAACATAACAAAATAGTATAAAACCATTCAAGAGAATGAAAGTATTACAGGGTATTCAGAAACAACTAATAGAAAATGAACAATGGTTACTATATTATCTCTTTGTCCATAAAAATTTTTGTTTATAATATCACATTTAATAAAATCCAGTAAGATACAACATGATAAAACCAATGGAGACAGAAGAACCAAAGCATGGTAGGACTTCAAAAAAAGATGATATTAAATCATTACTAGCTATTATAATGTCTTGTTTTCTTCAAAATAGCTCTTCCAACCATCACAGACAATAAAATCAAATAACCCAGAATAAAACCATTCCAACTAATAAATGAAAAATTATAAAGCTTCAAAGCAATATAATGGGGAATCATTATTACCACATACTTTTATTTATTCTTATCATTTCTTACACTAGGGAAACTATTCAGTATTTATACATGTGAGTTTGATTTATTTCGCTTATGGGTATGGTCTCAAGCTGTGCCCATTTCTTTATAAATATCTCAATGTGATCCTTCTTTATAGCTGAGTAGTACTCCATTGTATAACAATACCACATCTTTTTTTTATCCATTCTTCAGTTGATGGACACTTAGGTTGTTTCCAAGATCTGGCTATTTCAAATTGTGCTACTATAAACACAGGTACACATATATCACTGTGGTATGATGCTTTCAGTTCTTTTGGGAATATGCCTAGAAGTAGAATAGCTATAACAAATGGGACTTCGAATTCCAGCTTTTTGAGAAATCTCCAGAATGATCTCCAAAATGGTTGCACCAGTCTACACTCCCACCAACAGTGCAGGTGAGTTCCTTTTTCCCCACAGTATCCAACATTTATTGTTGGTAGTTTTCTTGATTCTGGCCATTCTTTTTGGAGTGAGATGGAATCTCAGTGTGGTTTTAATTTGCATTTCCCTAATGGGTAATGATGATGAACACTTTTTCCATGTATTTATTTGGAATTTGTATTTCTTCATCTGAGAAGTATGTATTCATCTCACATAACTATTTTTGGATAGGGTCTTTGAACTTTGGGGGTCTGATTTTTTTTTACCTCTATATGTTTTAGACAGAAGTACTTTGTCTGAGGGACAGTACACTAAGATTTTTTTTCCCAATTTGTGTGTTTTCTTTTCACTATGGTAGAGATTTCTTTTGACATGCAGAAATTTTTTAATAAGATGTGATCCCAGTTATTGATTCTGGGAGGTATTTCTGTGCGATTTGATTCCTGTTCATGATTTCTTTCCTACACCTATGTCTTCAAGGATTTTCCCAATTTGCCTTCCAATAGATACAGCGTTTCTGTTTTAATATTCAGATCTCTGATCCGTTTAGATTTTATTTTAGTACGTGGTGATAGGCGTGGATCTAGTTTTAGTTTTCAGCAAATGGAGAGCCAGGTTTCCAAGACCATTTATTAAAGAGACTGTCATTCTTCCAGCGAATGCGTTTAGCCCCTTTATCAAAGAAAAAGTGGTTGACTGTGTTTCTTGTTGTGGGTGTATCTTCTATCTATTCCATTGGTCTTTGGCTCTGTTTTATTCCAGTATCATGTTTATTTTACTACTGTTTCTTTGTAGTATAAGTTCAAGTCAGGGATTGTGATGCCTCCTGCTTTGCCTTTGCTGCTTAGAACTGTCTTTGCTAGTCTAGGTCTCTTCTGGTTCTAGATGAATTTTAGGAGTGATTTCTCTAGATCTATGAGGTATGTTGATGGTATTTTTATCGGGATTACATTGAATCTGTATAAGAGTTTTGGGAGAATGGCCATTTTCACAATATTTATTCTTCCTATCCGTGAGCAAGGGATGTCTTTCCATTTTCTGAGATCCTCTCCAATTTCTTTTTAAGTATATTATAATTTTCTCTATATAGATCTTTCATTTATTTCTTGAGAATAATTCCTAAATATTTCATTTTTTGGTTGCTAGTGTGAAGGGTGTGGCTTCTCATTACTCTCTCAGTAATTTTGTTGTTAGTGTATGGGAATGCTATGGTTTTTGAGTACTGATTTTGTATCCAGCTACATTGCTAAATTTATTTGTTATATTTAAAAGTCTTTAATGGCGTTTTGGGGTGTTCTATGTAGAGTATCATGTCATCTGCAATTAATGATAATTTTACTTCTTCTTTTCCTATCTTTACCCCTTTTATTTCTCTCTCTTGTCTAATTGTTCTGGCTAGTATTTCCAGTAGTATATTAAATAGGAGCAGTGATAAGGGACATCCTTGTCTTGTGCCTCATTTTAAGGTAAAGGCCTTCCTTTTTTCGCCATTTAGTACGATACTGGCTGTTGGTTTGTCATAGATGGCCTTGATTATATTGAGGTAAAGACCATCTATTCCAATTTTCTGTAAAATTTTTATCATAATTGAATGTTGGACCTTATAAAAAGCTTTTTCTGCATCTATAGAAATGATCATGTGATTCTTACTTTTGGCTTTATTGCTATGGTGGATTACATTTATTGATTTACCTATGTTGAACTATCCCAGCATGCCTGGGATGAATCCCAGTTGGTCATGGTGTATAATCTCCTTGCTGATTTGCTGCATCCTATTTGCCAACATTTTATTGAAGAATTTTGCATCTGTGTTCATTAGGGAGATAGACCTGTAGTTCTCTTTATAGTTGGATCTTTCTCAGGTTTTGGTACTACAGTAATATTTTCTACCAGGGATGACTGAGGAAGTATTGTTTCCCTTTTGATTTCATTGAAGAGTTTAAGGAGTGTTGGCATTAAGTCTTCTTTGTATTCCTTTTAGAATTTTGCAGTGAATCCGTCTGGGCCTGGGCTCTTCTTTGTAGGTAAGGACTTAATTACATTTTCAATTTCATTAATAAAAATTGGGTTATTCTGTAGTTTTACATCTTATGACCTAGCTTTTATTTTTCATGTGTTTCTAAGAATCAATTTCTTCCATGTTATCAAATCTATGAGAGTAGAATTTTTCTAAACAGGTGTTGATGATCTTCTGTATTTCTTCAGAGTCTGTAGTGATTTTCCCTTTTTCATTCCTTATTGCATGAATTTGAGGTTTTATTCCCTTTTTAAAAATAAGGTTGGTGAGGGGCTTATCAATTTTATTTATTCTTTCAAAGAACCAACTCTTTGATTCATTGATTCTTTGGATTGCTTTCTTAGTCTCTATTGCATTAATTTCTGTTCTCATTTTTATTTCCTCCCTTATCTTGGCTTCGGGCTTGACTTGCTCTTCTTTTTCTAGATGTTTGAGGTGTAGCATTAGGTTATTTATTTGTATTTTTATGTTTTCCTGATGTGGGAACTCAGTGCAATAAACTTCCCTCTGAAGACAGCTTTCATTGCATCCCACAGATTCCATTAAGTAGTATTTGTATTTTTGTTTGCTTGTAAGTATTGTTTAAGCTCTTCTTTAATTTCCCCTGTGACCCATTGATTGCACAAGAGTGTGTTATTCAATTTCCTTGTGTTTGTGATATTTTTGCAGTTTCTTTCACCCTTAATTTTTGTTTCATGGCTCTATGATCCGATAACATGCATGGGATAATTTCAACTCTTTTGCATTTCTTTAAATGTGTTGTGTGGCCTAGTATATGGTCTATTTTAAGTAATGTCCCCCGTATTGCTGAGAAGAATGTGTATTCTGATGTTGTTGGATGGGACACTCTGTATATGTGTATCAAGTCCATTTGTTCACAGGTGTGATTCAGTTCTGTTATTTCTTTGCTGATTTTCTGTCTGGTTGATCTTTCCCTTGGTGTCAATGGTGTGTTAAGGTCTCCTGTTATAATTGTGTTATTGCTAATTTGGTTTTTCATTTCTATTAATACTAGCTTATATACCTGTGACCTCCAGAACTTGGTGCATATATATTTAAGATTGTTATCTCTTCCTCTTGAAGTTTTCCCCTAACCAGTTTGTAATGACCTTCTTTTTCTCTTTGGACCATTATTGCTTTGAAGTTCACATTGTCTGTAAACAGAATAGCTACCCCTGCCTTTTTTTTTTTTTTTTTTTTGGTTCCTGTTGCATGAAGTATTGTTTTCCATCATTTGACTTTCAGTCTGTGAGTGTCCTTTGGGTTAGATGGGTTTCTTGTAGGCAGCATATGGTTGGATGTTGTTTCTTGATGCATTCTGCCAGTCTGTTTCTTTTAATTGGTGCATTGAGACCATTTACATTAATTGTTATAACTGTTATATATTGGTTTATTGTTGACATGTTATCTTTCTGCTGTTGCATCTTTATCTTTCTATTCTGTTTAATTGCATTCTTTGCTTAGTGATTTTTTTCTAAGTGTATCTAAACTGTCTTTAAGTATTCTTTACATGGTTGCCTCGGTGATCATGACATTCTTTAGCTGTTCTTTGTCATGGAAGTGTCTTACTTCTCCATCCATTTTGAAGGACAATTTTTCAGGGTACAACAAACTAGGTTGGAAATCATTTTCCTTTAGGATCTGAAATACTTCACTCCATGCTCTTCTTGACTTTTTTGTTTGTGCTGAGAAGTCTGCTGTGATTCTGATAGATTTTCCTTTATAAGTGATGGGTCTTTTCTCTTTGACAGCTTTTAATATTGTTTTCTTATGTTTGATTTTTGGGATGTGATTATTATATGTCTGGGTATAGTTTTAGTTTGGTTATTTGTATTTGGTGTTCGATGTGCTTCACTGATCTTGATATCAGTTTCCATTCTCATGTTCAGGAAATTTTCAGCTATTTCTTCTCTAAGTACCCCTTTGACATCCTTTGTGTTGTCCCCTTGTTTTTCATTTATCTCTACCAATCTTATGTTGTTTTTCTTTGCATCATCTTGAAGCTGTTGAATTGTTATTTCCTGATTCCTTGTTATTTTTCTTTCCTACTTAATAGTTGAAATCTTGTCTTCGAGGTCTGAAATTCTATTTTCACTTCCGTTGAAGTGGTTTGGGCAACTTTCAGTGGTATTTTTGATTTCCTGTATGTCTCTTTAAATCTGCTTCATATATTCTGTTGTTTCTGATGTTGTTCATCCATGGATTCTGTCTTTTTGTTTGGTTCCTCTAATTTTTTAACTGGGTCTTCTTTAGATATGTTCAGCATCCCTTTCATTTCCTTTATCATTTCTTCTTTTACATGGGAGATGTTTTTCTTGTTTGAATTTTTTAAAAGCTTCCTGGAGTTGTTTCTTTATTTCAGTTATTATTATTTCAGATATTTCAGGAGTATCACTTATATTTTCTTCTATGTGCATGGTTTCTAACATTTCTTGGGGTTGGCTGGAAGTTTGAGATTGCATTTTGGTCTTTCATTATGTCATTTTCCTATATTTCTGTGTTTCAAATGTTATTTCAAGGGTTTCTCAGGGCCTGCTGGAAATCTTCTTCTATGCCCTCAGCTCCTAGGACTCTGGATGCCCCATTCCCTGGATTGAGAGAGGGTGACTGGGGGTGGAGCAGGGAGACCCAAGCCCTGCTGAGCCAGAAGCTGTGAAGTTCCTTGTCTGGTGGGAACAATGATCTTAAACTCCTGGGGCTTGGAATGGTGCGAGGACACCCATCTCTGGCCACCCAGTTTCCAGAACTGAGGGCACAGGAAGGCCCAAGATCTCCAGAGCTGTCCATGCATGGCAGGAAGCTGAAAGTTGGTGCAGGCAGGCTCAAGACCCTGTTTTTTAAAAATTTTTAAGAAAGAATAATTATAAGTGAATTGCTGGAGGGAGACCATGATACCTTTCAGATGTGTAAGTAAAAGAAATTCTTTCATTTAAGTTACATGCTTTTTGTAAGATTATGTTTATCTATGAGCTATAGATATTTTTCATGAATGTATAAATCTAAAATTTGTGCTTTAATATGTATATTAATGAAATGTCATTTAAGAAATACATTACTTTTAATTTTTATTCATTAATATGGTAATACTTACACAAAGATATGTAAACCATATGAGGACCATATAAAGATAAGTTGCCTATATAAAGGCATAATTGGAGAAATGTGAAGAATAACAACCATCACACCAAAAAAAATATCATTTCATAATGACTTTGACAACATATTACCTCAGCTATCAAAGTCTAAAATCTTCTAAATGAAATATAATCAGTGGATTTTTGATATAATTCAAGCAACTACTTAACATTTGTATTATAATATCAGACATCTCATAGAAGTGTAGATTTAATGACTACAAGATAAAGTGATTTCATAGCACTTGCTCAGTAGAGCACATTAGTAGCCACAGAAAGGTCTCTATATATTGTAAAAAAGCAGAGGCAGGCTGGGAGGTGGAATGCAGAAAAGCTCTTTCACTGCATCCTGATATGACCTGTTGCAAAGGTCAGGGTACACTTGTATTGCATGGTATCACCCGAATCCTCAAGCAAGTCATGACCAAGTTAATGCCATTTCTCTATGATACTATGATTTCTGGGACCTGACTGTAGAACTTTCACACATGATCTGAGCTAGCCTCCACTTCAGTAGGTAGGAAATATGTTAATCACACATATAGTGAGATTTTACAATACTAAAAATATTGGAATATCCAAACAAAATTTCTCTTTGAGAAACACTTACTCAAATTTCAAACTATTTAATGAATTTTTGTAACATATAATTTGTATTAGTTATTGAAAAACGATAGAGATGATTTCTCCACAAATTGAGAACTCCAAACTCCTGGCTTCCAGTTTTAATACTCCATGGAGCAAAGCATCAGTAAAACAAAAGCAATAGCAATGAATATTCAGCTATTCCTCTGACTACGAGTTGGTAAAGACAAAGCAAAGAGTGAGGGTAAGGGATATAAACAGAGTTTTGCTTTTTCATAATAAAATTTACTTCAGTAAATGAAAAACACACTGAAACAAAAACAGTCAAAATGTCTGCATATAACAAATTAACTAAGTAAATTAAACATTGTAGCAAATTTCAGTTAGATCCAAAATAAAAACAGTTCATATGGAAAACTTTTTGTAAAGTTCTTAGCATTGAACATGTATCTGCAACTGCATTATTTATTGATGATATTCTAATAAAATAACTGATTTAATTAAATGGTGTACATTCTTAGAATAGTGCTAAGATACAGGTAACAACTAGTTTCTCTGAATGACATCTTAAGCTATTCTAGAATTTTAATGGATCCCAGAAGAATAAATGATACTCTAAAAAAGCAGAGACCAAGCACTTTTATTTGTATGCCAAAGTCAAACAGGGCTTATAGAGCATAGATAGGAAAAATCCTCAGAAGGAAGCTTCATTCCTATAAATAATAAGTATGAAGTGATTAGCTCAACAGCTGTCCAAACTTGTCAGATTATAAACATTCAGGGAAAGACCTAGAAGGAAAATATGTATAACCTCATAGGTTTGATGACATTCCTGAGATTCTTAAGAAAAATTATTTTTGGAAATTAAGCAATTAGAAATTCAAAAAATATCTACCAACAATATATCTGCTCAGTTTAAAAGTATATAAGATGGGGGAATGAGACATACAAACATAAAAAGCACAAAAAGAAACAGTAGAAATTAGAAATTTAAAGACTAGGAGGGAAAATATCTGTAACATTAAGGCAACTCATGAGAAAATGTTATGAATCGTGTGTGGTCAAAATAAGTCATCTACTACTTCAAGGCAAAATGAGGTCTTAATAAATTAAGGCAAAGACTTTCACTAGAATGATGGGAACAAAAGTGTGGCTTGCAATATGGTAAAGAATTAATGAATGATCACTATTAAAAGAAAAGTCATATCACCAGCACACTGGAGTGGTAAGTGTATATTTTTCTAAAATAAATACAGAGATTTTTTAAAATACAGAGATTGAGATGTAGCATATAGATCATTAAATACACTGACTTAGTTTAAAAATTAGCATATAAAGAAACTATTTCATTTACATTGTTAGTAAAACTGAATCTTAACAAAAGCAAACAGTTTCACAATGTGGTAGTATTTTAAACTTGATTTTCTGTATAATTAATGATATTAGTACCAAGAAATAGAATATTTGTCAAAGATTTGTGATGATATCATATAGGTCGGCATATGCCACACCCAGCATATGTTAACATGCTAAACAGCAAAATTCTCATCAAAGCACTGTCTCTGTGATGCGTAGCACTAAGCAGTGAAGATAAATTCTGAAAAAAAATCAATCATGAGGAAGAGAAAGGAGAAAGAGAAAATGAGAAATCATTTAAAGAAAACAGAAGTTTAAAGATACTAATACTGCAAGAACTTAAAAATTTTTCTTTAATTTTGTAATTATTTTATTTTATCCTTAGTTAATATATATTAATTGTACACAACAATGAGTTCCACGTGGTATTTCTACTCATGTATACTGTGCACCAATCAAATCCAAATTCTGTTTGTCCACTCCTCCTCCTCCATGCTCCCCACACATATTTCCCAATCTGTAGTAAACATTATTCTACATTTAGGTCAATTCTTTCAACTTCCACAAATGAAAGAGAATATGCATCAATTTTCTGTCTGTGTTTGGTTGATTTCACTCAACATGAGCTCCTCCAGATCTATTATTTTATTCCAGACAATATTTCACTCTTCTTTACGGCTAACATTCCATTGTGCGTTTATAACACATATAGTTTTTCCATCACCTGTTGATGGACAACTAGGCAGATTCTATATCTTGGCGTCTGTGATTAGTGTGGTGTTTTTGGTTATGTGGATATCATTCCCTCTGAGTCTTTACCCAGTACTGGAATATATGGTACTCTTACTTTAAGTTTTTTTTTAAGGATCTCTATATTTCTCCCTCAGAATGGCTATTCTAATTTACATCCCATTAGTAGGATGCAAAATTCTTTTTTTTTCCATATCCTTTCCGGTATGAATTAGTTGAAGATTTTTCTTTTTACAGTAGGCATTCCAACTAGGGTGAGATGATATCTCATTATAGTTTTTACTAGCATTTTCCTGGTGGTTAATGATATTTAGTATTCATCATGTATTTGTTAGTCATTTGAATTTTTTCTTTTAATAAATTCCTAGTCAGTTACTTTGCCTTTTATTTAATTGAATTACTTTGATTTCATCATTAAGGTTTCTGAGTACCTCGTTCATTCTAGTTTTTAATCTTCAAATGGATTTAAAAAGCTAGTTACACTGGGACACACAACACTGGATTTTTTAACTTTTAAATTTTATTAGTACAGGTCCCAGAGAACTATGAAGGACCTGATGGAAGAATTGGAGCCTATGAGAATATTGGTTATTTTTGTAGTTTATCAGTACACAACTCGTACACATAAATATTAAAATATACTACAAGTAAAAATTGGGGCTGGAGAATTCACCCACACTTAAAGAAAAACATAAAAGATCCACTGGAAGTAAAAGTGGTGAAAAAGGAACTGATGATATGAACAAAATAGTTTGATTCTTAAATACCTCTTAAAATTACAAAAAAGAATGCCACTGTAGAAACTTGATTAAATGTAATACTATTATTTAAAAACAAAGAAAATGTTTGCACATATTTTTTATACATTGTTGAGCCATGGAATTTCCATGTGATGATAACACTACTCTCCCCACATCAAATATCAAATATCTCTTAATTATATATGCAGAAAGAATAGAAGCAAATATTCAATAATGAGAAATCACCCAATTACGACATTTATCCTCCTGGGGCTGACTGATGATCCACAACTGAAGGTCATGATTTTCATCTTCCTGTTTCTCACCTGCATGTTGAGTATGACTGGGAACCTCACAACCATCTCACTCACCTTCACAGATTCACACCTTAAAACTGCCATGTACTTTTTCCTAAAAAGTTTATCCTTCTTAGAAATCTCATTTACATCTGCCTGTGTTCCCAGATACTTATACAACATATCAACGGGTGATAGGACAATCACATATGAAAATTGTATCATTCAAATATTTTTTACTAATCTTTTAGGTGTAACAGAATACTATCTTCCTTTCACCAAGTCCTATGACTGATATGTGGCCATCTGTAAATCCCTGCATTATGTAACCATCATGAACAGCAAGGTCTACAGAAGATTCATCCTTTGTTGCTGGATTGCTGACTTGGTGATCATCCTCCCTCCACTTAGCCTGGGCATAAATCTGAAATTCTTTGACTCTAATGTTATTGACCATTTTATCTGTGATGCAACCCCCTCTCCTAAAGATCCCATGCTCAGAAACATGGTTCATCGAGCAAATGGTCATCATCAGTGCTGTGCTAACCTTTATCATGACCTTTGTGTGTGTAGTTCAATCCTACATATAAAATCATCAAGACTATTCTACAATTTCCTTTTGCCTAGAAAAGGAAAAAGGCATTTTCTACCTGCTCTTTCCACATGATTGTGATTTCCATCATCTATGGCAGCTGTATCTTCGTCTTTTAAGCCTTCAGCAAAAGACTCAGTGGCTATTAACCAGGGTGTGACAGTCCTCACTACTTCCATTGTTCCTATGCTGACCCCTTGCATTTACAAACTGAGAAACAAGCAAGTAAAGCAGGCCTTGAAGGACTCAATCAAAAGAATTCCATTGACCTTAAAAAAGTACAGGGTTTGCTAATATGGAGAAATCAAATTTTTAGTAAAAAATACTACCCTTCCATAAGCTAGATTTTTAAGACTTAAATCCTTTGTTTCCTAGCAATGAAAACTTATATCTGTCAACAGTGAAATATTGTACTCATACCCTTTTCAGAAAACAAGAACTGACTTCACATATAATCAAACCTCAGTGTAACTTTAATCAATAATAATGATAATAATAATAATAATGATGATGATGATGATAACTGAGATCTCTTCAATTCTTAGAATTGAGTAATTATGTGCATTTTCTATGCTACCTCAGTCTTGGGATGCTTTTTTACTCTCAGCATCATTCTAGGTTACAGTTTTTTCTTTGTATTCTCAAAGGATTGCAAACTTTTACCTCAGCTATTCAATAAATCATTTATATGTATAATTGGTTGAAATTATAATAAACACACTACAACAATTATCTCTTCTATAATTTTCAACATTCCTGGGAATTTGGTGGTTTTATCTCTATTAATTAAGCATCTTTTGAAATTTCTAAAAAGAGAAGAGTTTCATTTTGCAAACTGTTGATCTCCATACACACAATATAGTAACTAAAAGCAACTGAGGAAACTAATTTTTAATCTCCACCACAGAAATCTCATTTCACAATATACCAGTTATCACTGAGACATGGACCAGATATGAAATATTATAACATTTTCTTGACCTACAGACACATTTTTATAGTACACATGTACATTTTCCTATGCTATATGATTTTTATCTTTTTTTATTATTTAAAGAGAAAAAACCAAAACAAAACAATAAAAGGGTACAAGTAACACAGAATTTCAAAAAAATAAACTAAGAAATCACTAGTTAATAAATTACATATTGTCATCTTAGAAATATTTGATTAAGTTACAAAATTAAGCATACAATGTGTACATTCAAACAGTGAGACTGCAAATAGTTGTGTTCAATGATCCAACAAAAACTTAGTAATATGATCATCTATCTTACACATAAACACTCTTGGAGTTGTATTCGTTAGAGCACTTTCTTTTCCTCTCTTTTTTTACAATAACATTTAAACATTTTGGGTTTTATTACTCCCAGTTTATTACTACCACAGTTCTTTTAGCTGGTTCTAAATACCTTGTAATACTTTCATCCTCTTGAATGGTTTCACACTGTCTTGATATGTTTGATGCTATCACATATGAAGTTATACTCAAATATTTCAAGGAAAGAGACACTATGGTAACTACTATTAAATCAGGTTATCTTGTGGTGAAACACTATGTTACTTAAATTGTTCTGTTCTGACTTGTATTGTTATGCTGTTATGTCCTCTTTTATCTCAATCTTTCCCCTTTAAAATTTTTTTATTTTATTATTATTATTTTTAATTAAGGGAAAATTTTCTTTAAAAAAATTAGCAGGATATATTATAATAACTTTTTTGATTTCCTATTAACTCAATTTGAAGCCCCGTATTGCTCTCACCATCTTGTTTTGAGTGATTTCACTCAACACACTCTGTTCTGTTTGATATTATCAATTTTAAGGATATAGGCAACTACTTTGAAGGCAATAAGATTCACTATGATGTCCACCCTGGTTTGACTATTATCTTCTTTTGAAGTTCAGTAATGACTCCAATGTTTAGATTTTATCTTTTTTATTTGTACATGTTTATGGTTCAAAATGTTTTCTTTTCTTGTGTGAAATTGGCACATGTGCATAATGTATCTTAATTCCTTTTTTCATCCACCTTTCATTCATCTTCCCCCCAATTCTTTCTTGAGTCCTCCTCCCATGCCATTTTTTTGGTATATGTTTACCATATACAATATTTACATTCCTTGTGTATAGTGGGCATATATACATAACAAATCCCAGTTCCTTTCTTTATCCATTTTCCCTCTTATCCCTCTTTCCTCCCTTTATTTACATATAAAAAGACCTGCACAGCAGTTTTAGCTCCCTTTATATTTTAAATTTTGGAATCATTTTGTTCACCAATAAAAATACAATGCATTCATGAGATTAGATCCTAAGGAGTCCTGATCAGCCAGAATGAAGAGATACTCCTACATACCCAGATACTTCATCTCAAATTCTGGAAATATATACCAACTACAGCTATATACTAATACCACTTATTACATACAAAAAACACATAGTCACACAAGAATATTCCAAACAAAAGGTTTACAAATACCTACACTAAAGACTTCAAAACATTGCTGAGGGAAGTCAAAGTGAAGTTAACAGAGATTGCTCATATGTAAGATTAATTTTATAAAAATATACCAATATTATCAAATTTATTGAATTATCAATTAAATAAATTCCTAGGCCTTATATTACAACTTAAAAAACTTATTAAAATTTTATAAACATTCAGATGAACTGGAAAAACAAGAAAATATTAAAGAGAAATCATTACAAGTACTTATACTGTCAGATCTCTGATATAGCACTGAAACAAAGAAATATAGCATGGTATAGAAATAAACAAATTGGTTAATGAAACTGAAGATAGTCAACAACAAATTTATGCCTTCATAATTACTTGATATCAGTTATAAAACTAAATTTCGAGACATATAATCTGAAAATATAATTGGATTTTATCAGTAACTCATGGAGGAAGCAGTATGGCATTTAAAATAAAAGGGGCTCCACTGAGCCTGCAGGAACAGCTGGGTGTGGTACAGTGCTTTTAGCAAGAGTAGGGAATCAGGCTGATATAAAACATGGATTGATGAACAACAGGTTTCTTCCCTGTAAAGTTAAAGTAGAAGGAAATTCCTTTTCAAGCTAACTGAGCAGACTATACTACATCCCTTCTGATTGATTGCTGTGAATATTCTGTTTTTAGGAAAACCTTTTTTTCAAGATTTTCCTCCTTCTTTAAAGCTTCAGTTTCACTGTATGGTGTTAGCCAGAATTACTTCATTTTACTTTGGTCTGTTCAGACTTACTGCAGAAGCACAATCCAAGACACTGTTTTTTATAAATTTTCCTTGAAACCATCAAAGTGCAGTTTTCTATGTAAAATGTCAACAGTGAAAGCCAAAACATGTAGATCTTTTTATTTAAAGTGAATTTTGACTATTATTTCATTCATATATATGCTCATATATATGCATATAGATGCATATGTATATAATATAATTGACTTCAGATTAAACAAAAGCATTTCATAGGGCAAAATTACATTAATTCCAAAAAACATCTTGATACTATATGCACTCTTTAAAATTAACATATACTAACGATTCATTAAGAATGCTGATATGTAAACTTCAGCAACATATATAAACAGTGAATAGAAAGAACCCATGCAATTCAATAAAAATTAGATAAGGAAAAATAAAGGGCACCAAATTTTAAAAAGGCACAAAGAACTTTTGGATAAACACTTCCCAAAACAGACACCTTGGTGGCTGACAAGCATACCCAAAGTTCAACAACTCACCACTCATCAAGAAGAGTGGATCAAAACTATAACAATAAAAAATACTCAACAGAACAACAGATACTTATTTTTAGTGAACAACCTACATTTCTGATGAAATGAAGTAACTTCATCTCTGCTAAACTGCTTATCAAAAGACAAATTAGTTCAACTGTTTTCGCAAACTTCTGGAAAGATCTATACATAACAAACACACATTTATCCCATAACTTCAAAGTTGTGCTACATTAGTTTATCCTAGGCTCTCCAAAAAGAGCAAATATTTACAAAATCTCATGTACAAGAATTATATTAATGTTGTTTAACTGTCAAACCAAAATTAAAATGATGAAAATACTTTCATCATTACAATGGATGAGAGCACAATCAACCGGCTCCTGGGCGAGTTGGATGACCACCCACAGTAGTCAAGGGATGAAGAGTCTGAAAGTTGTCTGTGCACTGGGCTCAGAAGGATCCAGTCGAAGACCTGGAGCTGTGTGTAGTGTCCCGTACGAGCTGCTATCAGAGAGGCTGCAGGGTCTGTGGCAGAAGGCTGAAGACTGTGCCCCAGGAAGGCTGTGGATGGATGGAAAGGGGTTAACCTTATAAGATCCACTGAGAGTAAAAGACACTTACAGAAAAAATTCACCCAGCAACTTCAGAATACATATTTTCTCATCAACAGAGAGACTATTCTCAGAGATACACCATATAGTAGCCCTCAAATCTCAACAATGAACACCTAGTAATATCCTTTCTCAAAATTAAAAATAATTTAAAGGGCTGGAGATGCAGCTTGGTGAGAAGAGGATGATATTCAATTTCAGTACCACGGGGAGGGGGATTATACATATATATATATATATATATATATATATATATATATATATATATAGTCAGCTGGCTACAATATCCATCCCTGAGGAACTGGGCCGTGGGATCTCTTGTGACTGTATTGGAAGTCTTCACAGGGTTTCCCCCGAAGCCCAGGGACAGGGAACCCACTATGTGTTTAGCATTTAGCATCACTAATTGCAATATAGACACCAGAATGGCATCATCTTCTCCAGAATTTTTTCTAACAGATAAGAAATAGGGTTGGCATGATAACCCTGTTGTTGCCAGAGGCAGAGCATGCAGCTGGCAGGATCCTTTCCCTGTCCAGAGGTTTCCTGCCTTAAATACTAGGTCAGGATCAAGGAACTTGCAAAGTTGACAGTGGCAGCCTGTTCTGGGATCCGTATCTTTTGACACGCATTTTGTTTTGCCCCCCCCCCCCCGCCATTTTTTGGATGTCCTAGTATTGATTGATTGATTGTTTGCTTGATTGATTGATTGGCTTTTAACAATAGGAAATCATCACTAGTTGATAAATTCACCACACTGTGTTCCAAGACAGACCCTGCACATCTCATACTTCAAAATGGATTGCAGCAATAACTTCAAAACATAGAAATAGATGTATTTGGAGTTGATTCCAAGACTTGTTCATAAACTAGGATCAGTGCAGGTGCACACATACCTTTGGTGGACCAACCCTAATCAAAATCCAGGACTGCAGGGCTTTATTCCTGCGGGAGGCACACAGGCTTTTGGAGGGCAGAGTAATTACCAAAACCAGCAATGTGGAAGTGTCGGAAGCAGCAAGGAGAAGCCAGCAATGGACTCTGGAGAACTCTACCAACAAAACACCAGTCCCATCCCTCTCACCTAGAGGCCAACATGGACAGTATCATGGAACTGTAAACACCAGAGAGATATTTTATTACTTTTATTCTCCCTTGTTTGTATGATTGGCTATTCCTTTCCTGTATGATTGGATACCATCTTGTTTTCTTTTGTGCTTTGTGGTTATTTTGTTTTGGGGCTTTTTTCTCTTCTCTTTGCCTCATCTCCATTTTAATTTCTTTTCTTTTTTTTTCTTTATTATTTCCTTCTTGTTTTTCACTGTTTAGGTTCCTTCTTCTTCTTTTACATTTTCTACTATTGATTCTGTTTTTATCTTTACTCAACTACTTCTTAAATTTAAAATTTCAAGTGAGTAAATATTATCTCTTCTCTTTTTGATTACTCTTTTGCATTCTATTTCTTTCTCTTTCTCCTGTTTCCCCCAGTTTCCCAAAACTTGGGTTATCATTCTTTGACTTCCATTGTTGACTCTACTGTATTTGACCTCATTCATCACTTTATTCTGTCCCCTATTCATCCTACCCTCCACCAGAAGGGTAAAAATCACTTCCAGTAGGGAGAAAATCACTACATACAAGTCCATCATATATATTTGATTTTTAAAATATAACTCCAGAATTTTCTCCTGTAGTTCGGGGTGGCAGGTTACTGGCTACCGTAGTTTGTCATTAGTTAAGTTGTACTTGAAACTATTGCTATAACTAACTGTACTACTTTAACCAGGATGTCACACATGTTATAATCTGTTTTCTCCCCTGTATGATAACACTGTCATTGTATGGGGTCATAATCATGACCACAGCCAAGTACCATTGGATTGGGTGCTGAACCATATAATAATTTTGCATTGTTTACAAATTGGGAAGGGGGTTCCTTTGGATAGCTTACAAAGACGCATCTATAAGCCTCAATACTAGTGATAAAGTTATCATAAGAGGCACCCATATACAAGAGAAAATAAAATTAAAAATAGAAAACAACAAGACACACAAGGTAAATGCAACTTCAGACCCCCAACTCATGCAGGACAATCCCAGAACACAATGAGATAGATGAAATTGGAAGTCAGACACAGGAAATTTCTGAAATAAGAGAAACAGGTGAAAAAGTAAGTGGAAAAAGCTATAGAGAAAAAAATCTCTCTTGTATAAAAAAGAAATGGTCCTTAAAACCAAAGATATTGGAGAAGATACAGATAAAAGAATAGATGAACATAGAAAAATGATGGAAACAAAAAATGCTCAAATTAGGAAAGAAATGGAATCCATGAGACAGATCCAAACAGAAATCCGAGAGATTAAGAACTTATTAAAAGTGTATGCAACAGACTGACTACAGAAGAGGATAGAATTTCATACCTTGAAGACACAATTGCAGCTAGTGGTTATGAAAAGAAATATACCTTAAAAATAACAAGACACCATGAAAAATCAATCTAAAGGCTTTGACATGGAGCAAAGAATAATAACACAAGAATGACTGGGGTCAATGAGAAAGCAGGACACTGCACCAATGTCATAAAATATTATTCACAAAAACAATGGCAGAGAATTTCCCATGTGTGGATAAAAAACTCAACATATAAATGACTGAAGCATATAGAACTCTAAACAGCCATAAAAAACATTACTAAAATATATAATAATCAACATTTTAGAAGCTAAGCACAAGAACAGAATATTAAAAACATTTAGAGATAAAAAGCAGATCACTTATAAAGGAAAGCCCATCAGAATCATGGTAGATTATCAATACAAACCTTCAACTCAAGAAGAGATTAGAGTATTGCAAGTCTTGAAAGAAAACAACTTCCAGGCCATATTGATGTACCTTGCAATACTATATTTTAAAATTAATGGAAAGATAAGATATTTCCATCATAAAAAACTGAAGAAATTCATGACTACCAAACCAACCAAACAATGAATGATATTCTAGACAGAGATAAAATAACCACAATTCCAAGGACAACAACAGAAAGAAACCACCAGGTAGGGAAAGCTACTAAACAGAGGGGAAATGCAAGGTATGAACGACAAGAAAATGTCATGACAAAGATAAGCCAATACATATCATCAATGTTATATGTTATAACCATCCATGTAAATAGCCTCAATTCACTAATCAAAAGAAACAGACTGGCAGAATGGATCCAACAATATGCGGTACACAAGTAACACATTTCACTCAGAAGGAAATTCATAGATTGAAAGTCAAAGGATGGAAAACAATACTCCATGCAAAAGGAACCCAGAAAGAAAATCAGGAGTAGCTATCCCGTTAGCAAAAAATGTGAACTTCAAACTAAGCATGATCAAAAGAAAGAAAGAATGTCACTACATACTTGTTAGGAGAAAAATTCAAGAAGAGATAACAATCATAAATACATATGCACCAAATATGGGAGCATTCACTATATAAGATAATTACTAATAGACATAAAAATTCAAATAAACAATAACACAGTTGTAACTGGACAACTTAATATACCATTGTCAAAAAGAGATAGATCAACTAGACAAAAATCAACAACAAAAAATCAGAACTGAATCAAATCTGTGAATAAATGGACTTAGTAGATGTTTTCAGTGTTCCATCCACCATCATAATATACATTCTTCTCAGATGCATATATGTTCTCTAAAATAGATCATATAATAGCCCACAACACATGCTTAAGTAAGTGAAAAGGAATTGAAATTATCCCATAGGAGCTGGGGATTTAGCTCAGCGGCATAAGAGCCTGCCTTGCAAGCAGGCAGTCGTGAGTTTGATCCCTGGTACCGATAAAAAGGAAAAAGACAAAAAAAAAAAAAATTATCCCATATATATTTTCTGACCATAGCACAATAAAATTGGAAATTTATGGCAAAAGAAACTGCACAAACTCCCCAAACACATGGAAGTTAAATAACACACTCCTAAGCAATCAGTGGGTTACAGATGAAATTAAGGAAAATTTAAACAATATCTACAACTAAACGAGAACACAAATACAACATACCAGAACTTACGGTGCACACGAAAAGCAGTCATAAGTGAGACATTTATAATGGTAAGCTTAAATTTAAAAAAAGAATGAGCACAAGTAAATAACCTAATGCTCTCCTCAAGTTTCTTGAAAGAAAAGAGCAAGACAAGCCCAAAACCCATACAAGGGAAGAAACTGTAAAGACCAGGGCAGAAAGTAATACAGTGGAGACTAAGAAAACAATACAAAGAATTAATGAATTGAAGTTGTTTCTTTAAAAGCATAAATAAAATTGATAAACCCTTAGCAAAACCCTTAGCAAAACAAGGAAAAGACTCAAATTTGTGCATTCATAAGTGAAAAGGGTGAAATTTTTACAGATCCTGTGTAAATTCAAAAGACCACCAATACCTACTTCAAAAGTTTTTATTCTCATATGATGGAAAACATAGAAGACATGGTCCGGTTCCTAGATATGTAGGAATTACTAAAGCTAAATCAAGAAGTCATAACCATTCTGAATAACCCAGTATCAGTGAATGAAACGGAAATGTAATAAAAAAATACCAATAAGGTAAATTCCAGGTCCTGATGGAATCACAGCTGAATTCAACAAGAAATGTAAAGATTTAATGTCAATACTCCCTCACATTCCTGGAGGCAAGTATTACCCTGTTCCTATGACCTGAGAAAGACTTAACCAAAAAAATAGAATTATAGGCTAACCTGCCTAATGACCTTAGATACAAGAATCTTCAACAAGATGCTAGCAAACAGAATGCACCAAATCATCAAAAAGATTATACACCATGATCAAGTGGAATTCATCCCAGGAATTCAGAAATAATAAAATATACACAAGTCAGTAAACATAATACGCCATATCAACAGAGTCAAAGACAAAAATCACACGATCATCTCAGTACATTCGGAAAAAGCTTTTGACAAAGTCCAACACTAATTGATGATAACAAAAATACCTACAGAAAATTGGAATAGATGATATTTACTTTAATTTGATAAAAATCACCTATTAAAGACCAATATCAAACATCATACTAAATGGACAAATGTATATGCAAGAATACATAAATACTTTTATTTATGTTATTTACATATATATTTAAATACAAGAAACAAGTTCTAATGTTCACCAGTAGATTAGGGTGACTATAGTTAACATTAATCACTAGAAAAAGTTTTAGAGTGTTTCCAACACAAAGAAATGGTGAATGTTGAGAAAATGAGTATGTCAATGAGAGGAGTGAATACATATAATGATTTGATCTTTACACATTATATACATGCATCAAAACAGCACACTGTACCCTTTAAAAATGTAAATTATTATATGTCGATGGAAATAAAAATTTAGAAATCCAATTAATTGCAATAAATGAGTCATACAATTATTTAAATATTACATTTAAAAGTTCATGATATTTGAAATTATATATTCAAACATAAACATTATATCATCAGTTTTTCTTTCTTTCTTACTGTCTTCTTCTTCTTTTTTTTTTTTTTTTTTGTACCAGGAATCAAACTCATGATCTCACTCTTGCCAGGCAGGCACTTATGTCACTCAGATCAGATAAATCCCCAAGTCCAGTCTTTATTTATTAATAGTGAATAAAAGTATTTTGGCACAAATGTAGAACTAAACTGAGGACTATATACACTGTAATGTAAGCAGCCTGGATTATGTAATTTTGTATAGATATTTCTGGTTTCATTAAAATTTCCTAAAATTAAATTAGTATATCAACATATACTAATTCATATAATGGTTTGAGTAAGAAATGTGATTTCTATATGATCCTCCATATGTTTCATCTCAGGTTACATAATATGAGAATAAGTTACACTACCGTTGTATTTTAAAATCAGATTTTCCTGTTGTCCTATGATCTTATCCCCCTACTGCACCTTCTTTCTGCCAATGACCCTATATCCAAAAAAGCCAATTAACCTGCCTTTTAACCTCAAATTCGGTTACTCAGAAGATTCATTAGTGAATGCCTGTGGAATGTCACTAAGGGCTCTGTTTATTCATTTAGTTGCTTTTTATAGAATGAAGCAAATGTTGTGCTGGCATATTAAAGTGCTCCTTGCTCATAGAAGCGAATATGGCAGCTCTCCAAAAGACAACTTTTATAACATACTGTTTTCTTTTACTTTTTTCCACTTTCTTTTAGGAAGCAAAAATAGTGTAATAATGAAGTCCAACTAACTATTTAAAAATGACTATTTCTGTGATGTTTGTGCATCCTAGAATTGTCAATGAATTGGACAATGGATTCATATCAACTGGAATTTTCAATTTGAGAATTTTAGGATTTCATGTGTTTCCACAACCAATAGAAACTGTGATTGAGAGTCATAATAGTAAGTGGAATAAAGTTTAAGATTTTAATTAGATTAACTTTTCTTTGATAGAAATTTTATTATGATTTGAAAGGGAAAAAGTATTGTAACCTCCTCCTGAAAGTAACAAATATGAATGATAATTTCCATGTTTGGTAAAGATTCCTTTTTATTTTGAAGACTATTGATTTTAGATATGTAGATGTCACTTTTGGAGATGTTTATGCACAGGAATGTAATGATATTTGAATATTAAAATTTGATAGTTACCCAGAAATACATTACATATATTGTCAACTTCACATCTAAAACATAGCCTAAGTAATATATATTTCAATAATATATTCACAAAAATACACAATGTAACATATTTACATAAATATATGTGATATATTGTATATAATATGCATGATGTAATAGGTATTTATATAAAATTCTTCCCCAGTCCTGCAAAGCATGAAACATTTGTGCAAGCTGTGTTAATTTATTAGAGAACTCTATCTTCATTAACATATACATTTTGAGAGTGAAATAAGCCAAAAACACTTATAACTACAGCATTTACTAATATTCAGTGGTGATAGGGCTGATTAAGTTTACTTGGTAATGTGTTTTGTGAGACATTAAAAGAAAGGCTGGAGGAAAGAATTACTCCATAGTGTTTGACAGAAGAAATGCAGGTTCTCTGTTATGATATGTGAAGGTAGTAAAAGTAGAAAATTATATCTCTTCAAAAGCAATAATAAAAAATAAATTTGGCAATAGGCTCCAATTTATATAGAGTTAACATCAACTCACTTTGAATGAGGAGTTCAAAGAGAAAGAAAATTGGGTTATGCACAACCAATTAGAAAATATGCAATACTTAAGTCCATTTAGAGACATTCCTATGAAAATCAAAAAGAGTTATGTTTCTTATGTGAACTATTTGACTGAAGACACACGTTGCATGATCTCCACAAGTCAGCATTCTCTACTCAGTGTAAGTATAGTGGCCTGCGTTCTATGCTAAAGGAGTGCAGTGATGAAGATTACAGAAAACCTCATCACTGAACTTGCAGGAAACTTTCTTAAAATGCTTAAAACTTGTGTTGAAAAACAGTGAATCCAATGGAAAAGAAGAAGTTACATAGGTTAAGGACAGAAAATTATTCCTCTAATGATAAAAATTTTCTAAAATATCAATCACATGAAACATGCTCAATAAACTTAGTGCATTCCATTTATTAGAAGTAATCTATTGTTCTGATATACTATAATTGAAATACATCTTAAATGTTCAAATAGGTATGTCAGTTTGTATTTGGGAATCAAGGGAATTTTAAAATGAAAAATTTATTGAATATCTGAAAGATATTTCTAAACATTGATACTGATGGAAATAAAAATTTATGACCATGTGAAAAGTGAAGAGAGATAAAGAGGACACTAAAAGATTTGATAAGTATTTTTCAAGGGTACAAAACAAAAAATTTCAAACTGAAGCTCTAGTTACCTTTTAACTGTTAGATTATTCATTGTTTCTAATAGCATATACAACAGTCCTTCCAAATATAATTAATGATATTTGCTTGTGAAGATGTCCTTAGCCATGTCATATTTTCATAATTTTCATGATAGTCATTTTCAATGTTTTGTTTGCAGTTTAAGATTGGTCTATCTAAGCTAAAAATAAATTAAAATACGGTTGTTGGGGGGGATGGAAAGAAAGAAAAACAAACAGATAAGAGAAATAATGTACTTTTGAAGTTTATTTATCACAGCAATTTATAAAAGTACAAATGTATACTGTGCAGAAATGTGTTATGTATTAAATAATGAGTATTATACAACATCATGAGCTGTGAGTAATGAATTATGGACACAGAGAACTAAGAAGAGGAGAGGAGTTAGGGAAGTTGTATGCATGTGTGTGTGTGGTTGACAGTATTCAGGAAAGTAATCACACATGTACAATAACCAAAAACAAAACAAAACAAAACAAAACAAAACAAAAAAAACGAGTCATGAGTCTATAGCTGAGACTTCAAGTGCCTACAGTGTACATGGAGTCCAAGTTGGTTAAAATACATCAGCGCTTTAAGAAACAACATGCTAAGCAAATACATCAGTGAATTCCTGAGTATGAGAGCATCTTTGCTTTCCCTACAATAATAATCCCATGAAAATCTAAAGGAATCCTTACAGAGTAAAGGACATTTTAAAAAAATACAATAAGGTAAATCTTCATAGATTTAAGATTGTTAAGATAATCCATAGCAAACTGTCTTTGGATCTTATATGCAGGTCTCACAGAAGTTAGAAATCTGCAATGAGGAACAATACAGTGACAATTTTCATTTTACTAGGACTGACAGATGATCAACAACTTCAGGCTCTGATTTTTGTATTTCTCTTTCTTATCTACATGCTGAGTCAAACTGGGAATCTGACTATCATCATCCTCATCTTAGTGGATTCTCACCTTAAAACAGCCATATACTATTTTCTAAAACATTTTGCTTTCTTAGAGATATCATTTACCACTGCATGTATTCCCAGATACTTGTATAACATAGCAACAGATGACAAGATGATTACTTATAATGCCTGTGCTAGTCAAGTGGTGTTTACTGACCTCTTTGGTGTAACTGAATTTTTTTCTTCTGGCTGCCATGGCCTATGATAGTTACATAGCCATCTGCAAGCCTTTGCATTATGCTACCATCATGAGTAGCACAGTCTGCGGAAGACTTGTCTTTTGTTATTGGGTAGCTGGTGTGTGTATTATAATTCCCTCCCTCAGGTTAGGCCTAAATCTAGAATTTTGTGATTCTAATATTATTGACCATTTTATCTGTGATGCATCTCCCTCCTGAAAATCTCTTGTTCAAATACTTGGTTCATGGAACAGATGGTTATCACTTGTTCTGTACTAACACTCATTATGACACTCATATGTGTAGTTCTTTCTTAGGTTTACATCATTAAGACAATTTTAGGGTTCCCTTTTGTCCACCAAAAGAAAAAAGCCTTTTCTACCTGTTCATCCCACATGATAGTGGTTTCCATCTCCTAGGGAAGCTGTATCTTCATTTACATCAAACCCTCTGCAAAAGAAGAGGTTGCCATCAAAAAGGGTGTGACAATCCTCACAACTTCCATCGCACCTATGCTGAACCCTTTCATTTACACCCTGAGGAACAAGCAATAAAACAGGCCTTCAGAGACATAAGCAGGTGGAGATATGCTCTGCTGACTCAGGAACGAACTGGGCTGAGAGAAACCAACTTGGAATGCAGTCCTGGTGCTAAAACAGGAACAGAAAAGCCTCAGTGTGGAGGCTGGACCCCGCGCCATTGTAAGCCGCAATTTGGGTTTCTCGCCGCGCGGCGGCTGGCTGCCTCTACAGTGGCTCGGCAAGGAGAGAGACACACAGAAGCTCTGAGAACGGCAATCTGCGAATGGCAGGGAGGCGTGCACTGACTTGTGGTGAGGTGAGTGAGAGAAACTGACACTCTACCACAGTTTGACTCCAGCGGAGGACTTTCTGGGCCCGAGCAGTCCTGCGGGAGCAGGGCGCGGTGGCGACTCCAGCCACACATCCCCCTCTCGGGCGGGATTGGTGAAAAGTGCCTGGCCTGCATGACGCTGCCGGCGGACCTGGTAGGCTGTCCCAACCCAGATCCCAGAGCCTGACGGTGGCTGGGAGGGGAGACGCGTAGGCTGCCTGGTCCGTAACTCCCTGGTGCGCAGCGGTGAGCGGGAACACCTAACCGGAGCAATTCGATCAGGCTGTGGCTGACGGGGAGAGAAGCTGGGCCTCTTATATAAGCTTGCATATATAAGGAACAAAGAATATGGGAAGAGGCAGCAACAAGAAAGACTCCTCGGCCCCCAATTCTGAGAAACAGGCAATAGCAGACACCGCACCGATACACATAAGGCGCCATATTGAGAGCCTCATAGACCAATTCAGGAATGAAGTTATCAACGACCTGAAGCTAGAAGTATGCAGAATAGTTAGAGAAATGCTAAGTACCACCCAAGAAAAAACAGGCGGTGGAATGGAAGAACAGAAAAAAAGGGGAGAATTGTTTGATGGAGAAAACAGAGAAAGCATAGAATACGTGAAGCAGGTTCAAAGAGACTACCAAGATACTAAGAAGTCTATCGAAGACTGGCATAACAGCTTGAAAGAAACTAAGGACAGACTATCTGAACTGGAGGGCAGACTTGTAATATGGGAGAATGAAATGAAAAACTTCTTAAAAATAACAAAGAAACAAACAGCAATAATACAAAGACAAGAAGATGATAAGAGGATCCATAACTTAAGGATTAAGAACATAAAAGAAGAAGTAGGGACACAAACAAGTGAACTACAAAAGCTACTCACAGAAATAATCCAGGAGAATTTTCCTAATTTAGCAAAAGGTAAAGATACTCAGATGTATGAGGCATACAGGACCCCAGCTACCTACAACCCAAACAGAGCAACACCCAGGCATATAATAATAAAAATTCCAGAAATTCAATACAAGAGCAGAATATTAAAAGCTGTCAGAGACAAGAAACAGACCACTTACAAGGGAACACCCATCAGAATTACAGCAGATTTCTCTGCACAAACCATCAAATCACGAAGAGCGTGGGGGGAAATAATTCAAGCTTTGAAAGATAATAATCTCCAGCCAAGATTGAGATATCCTGCACAACTGTCCCTGGAAATTGATGGAAAAACAAGGTGCTTCCAGGATAAAGAGGAACTGGGGGAATTTGCAACCACCAATTCAACTCTACAGAGAGTATTGCAGGATATTCTAAAAAAAGAAAAATACAAAGAATCCAGAAATAATGGCAGAGAGGCCACAACGAATGGAGCAGAGAACAAAATGAAGAAGACAAACTGACAGCTACTGACAGAAAAAGAGCTCAACAGAAATGAGGCAGAGAAGATTGGATGATAGGAACAGCTATTTTGGAGAAAATGACATCTTAATAGGTAATACTGATTTAGTATCATCTTGTTTTGAAGTCTCATCTAGCTTTTGTCCTTCTGTCTCCAATGGTCTAAATAGGCTGTATCTTATTGGATTTTATTATGTACAATAGTATAAGCAAAAACCTTTTAAAGACAAGGAGATTATACAGAAACCATTGTTCATTTTCTGTTAGTCGATTCTAAATACTCTGTAATGCTGTCATTCTCTTGAATGGGTTTACATTGTTTTGATATACTTAATGCTACAGTATACGAAGTTGTACTCAAGGATTTCAAAGAAAGAGACAATATGGTAACTACTTTTAGGTTAGGATTATCTGGTGGTGAAACACTATTCTGCTTAAATGGTTATGTTTTGATCTGCGCTGTTTCGTTGTTATGCCCTCTTTTATCTCAATCTCCACTCCATTATTTACTTTTTTATCTTTATCCTTTTAATTAAAGGACATAAATAGGAAGATATATTATAGTAACCCACTTTGACTTTTCATTACCTTGATTTAAAGCCCTGTATTACTCTCACCATCTGGTTTTTAACTGATGTTCCCCTATTCTGTTTTGCTGGATAGTATCAGGTTCGAAAGTTTAGACATCAGCTGTGAAGATGAGATTCATTATGACACCCATTCTTGTTGACTTTTATCTACTTTTGAAGACCTACAATGTCTCCAGTGTTTTGGTTTTGTCGGTTTTATTCTTTACTGTTTTGTTCAATTGTATTATAACTAATGATATAGGCAATTCTATTAGAGATAGCGGGAGGCATTATGGTAACCATTGTTGATCACCTTGTATTATGTTTTTACATTATCTATTATGTCCACCCTTTTGACTTGACCGATTCTGTTCTGTTATGTCACATTTGGTTTTACTCTCTTCCAAAAAAGTAATAAGAACCGTGGGAGCAATGAAATCCAAAATGTGTAATAGTCATGGTACAAAAGAGAGGAAAAGAAAGTGCTCCAAACTATATAACTGCATGTATATTTAAGTGTATAAGATAGAAAATGATATCACAGAGTTTTATTGGATCAATGAACAGAACTGTTTGCAGTATCATTGATGGAATGTCCACTTTACAAGCTTTAATTTTGTGACTTGAACAATTATTTCTAAGATGACAATATGTAATCCATTAACTAGTGATTTCCTACTGTTCATTTTTTTTCTGTAAATCTGTATAACTTGTACCCTTTCCGTACTTTTTTTTTTCTTTTCTCCTTAAATAAAATTAAAAAAAAAAAAAAAAAAAAACAGGCCTTCAAAGACTCAGTCAAAAAAATCATAATATTTTGCAAGAAATAAGAAGATGCAGTGTCCAACATATTTTGTAAGTTAAAGCACAAACATCTTAGGTAAACTTTTCCAAAACACTGTCTCTTATCCTAGACTAGTGACATCATCTCTACAAACCTCTTTAAAATCACATCCTTCTGCAGGAATGCCAATATCCTTCAAAATTTAGATTCTGGTTTTATTTTTGAATGAAGAATAACAAAAAAAAAACCAGTCAAATACAATTAAATGAGATAAAAGCAAGTATCCAATAATTTTTTTACATTTCAATGAAGAAAAAAATGCAAAACCTTCATTTGATTCATTCATTGATTCAATTAATAAATGTGCATTGGCGATTTCTTTAGGCCAGAGGCTGTTTCAGTACCAAAACTGAAAGAAGAAACTAAATTATTTACTATGAGAGATAAAAGGGAAAATTCAAGAATAAGTGCTCAAATTACAGACAATGTTGTATATATACAGCCTGGACTATTATTCAGTTATAAAATAGATAAAATTCTATCATTTGCAAAAATATAGTTAGTACTGAGAATCATTAATTTAAGACAAATAATGTAGACAGAAAAGTCAAGTACGTCTCTTGAGTATGGAACATAAGAGTTGATCTTAGGGATATTAAGGATAGAGAGCAGAACCCTTTTGCCTGCAAAAAGGTTCATCAGTGGATACTAAGTTACAGTTTGAGACGAATAAGAATTTCTAATGTGCAATTTCACAATGGAAAATAATGACATAGGGTATACTACAAACATTAGAAGAAATGATTTTGAATTTTTGTATTCATATTTAAATGATTAATATTTGAGGACATAATTTTTTTACTCAAATTTGAACACTGCAGAACGTATACATGTATTGAAGCATCACCTAATATACCATAAATGAGAACAACTTTTATATTTTGTTAAAAATTTATAAATGAGAGGCTGAGGATTTAGCTCAGCGGCATAAGCACCTGCCTTGCAAGCAGGCGGTCGTGAGCTCAATCCCCGGTACCGGAAAAAAGCAAAAAAAAAAAAAAAAAAAAAAAAAAAAAGTTTATAAATGATAAAGTTATAAAAAGATTACCTAGCTGTGAAATAACTATTTTTTCTGTGAAAGTAAATTAGCCAGTTTATGTGATATACGTATATCAGAACACGATATTGCACATCACAATTATAAACAATTGTTTGCCAATTAAGCTATCAAAATAAATATGTATATATTTCAAAACAACTTTAATATACTTGTTCTTCATGGTTTATTTTCAAGCAATGGATTCTAAATGTTTATATGTCAAGAAGAATTATAAAGTCAAGTCATTAATATGAAAGAACAAACTTGAAGTTGAGTTGAATTAGCAGTGGATTTTAAGCTATAGAAATTTTGGACTATTACATTTTAATGCAGTTTTAAATATCAGATATGTTAGCACACAATAAAAAATTCACATTTCTGCTTCCTTTTAAAATGTTTAGAAATGAAACTAGGCATTTTTGTTGAATTTAGTTGTTAGCTTTCACTCACAAGATTTTATGGTTTGCGTTGTAAGATAACATTCTAAGAAACAAACCATCAATTTTTAAATCAATATACAACTTATTCACTGTACAACAAATTGCTAAGGCACAAATGGCATATAACTGTCTCATATGATATGAATTAATTAAAAGAAACTGGACTAGGACTTGTTTTTAACTTGAATTTTAATGATTTCCTTGAGTCTTTTTTAAAGAACCTGATGCTTTTTCCTGTCTCTAAAGGCCATGTTCCTGTTTTTACTATAGTAGATTTGATTTTTTCCCCTGAAGTTCATTACACAGAAGATTCATCAATGACTTTTGAAAATGGCCCATAAGGGACTCTTGTAGTTATTAACTGTGTTGCAAGTCTATCAAATGAAATAAATACAACTTGTAAAATTGATAAAACTCTCTTTGAAAAACAGTTCAACTCTTTGAAAGCCATCTGGAAATCCTATAAACCCATTTTTCTTTTCAGTGGCAGAAAATTTCCAGAAAGGCTATTTCTAGGCTTATGATAAAACCACATTTCCTATAAGAAAGTTTATGTATTTGATTAAAGATGGAAAACTCTTGGACATTACACATTCCCATGCTGCCATTACTGTGGAAATGAACAGATTCATTCAATAGTGAACAGAAATAATCATGCTTATTTTTGACATTATGTCCATTTTTATTGTATCTATGACAATAAAGTTAAACAACTATGAAAGATTATAATTAATTGCCAGAGTGTATCATAAATTCTGACATTTCAGTTACATTTTCTTTTTTATATTATATCATATATGCCTCTAATAAAAGGTTTACTGATTATATGAAAATTTAAAAACAGAATTTTTAATATATTAAACATAATTGTTGAAGTTTTAATATTGAGTAAGGTTGATGGGTAAAATTATACTTGGCAACAATGAATGTCTCCTAACAGAATACTTTGAGTGCTCTGAAAAGTAATAATATCACATGCACACAAATTTCTGCCAATTAAAACCTAGAATTTAATTGTTGTGTATGTGTATCCCCAATGAAATTGGAAACTGGAGACATAGATATAATGGAAAGACACTGTGGAGAGAAGATGACTCCTGGCAGAGAAAGTGTATGTAGTATTTATTCCAGTATTTTGTGCATGGCAAATTTTCAATCAATTTAACATATTATTTTGCTTATAAAGAAATCAAGGAGAAATAGAATAGGGTGTGGAAAAACAAGTTTCATTTCAGACTAATGTTCAGGATGCACGTGACTATGATTAAAGCTGGAAAAAGCAATGACTTTTGGAGATTAGGAGTTCAAGAAAATACTTAAAAGAGTCTATCAAGTGGTACATTAAGAAGTAAAGAAGCACTAAGAAGTATCAAAAAAAGAGACATCAACAAGAAAATGAATGCCTAGAAATTAGAAAGCAAAATGATAATACATAAATTAAACTTTTATCTGACAAGAAGGTAAGTTATGAGAAAATATTATGAATATTGCTAGTTAAAAATATATGTCGTACCTAGAAATTTCCTAAATTTCAACAGGATAGATACCTAATAAAATTTGGTGTAAATTGTTTAATTAAAATCATAGGACAAAATATGATTTCAATATATTCACAATGTAACATATGGTAGAAGGATAAAATGAAGGTCATTGTGGACTGGAACACTGAAATAATTTAAATGTATTTATTTATATAGTACACATTACTGATCAGGGTGCTTTTACAGCTACTTTATGTAATATTTAATTCTTCAACACAGTAGATAAATGGTGATATTACTTCTATTTTAAGTGACATGACTGAGGCATAGTAAAGTCAATAGGTAAGTGAAGAAATGTTTAATAGTTTAAATCTAACATTTTTCACTTACTGTTATTAATTGCACTATTTTTGAGTGTGTTCAAAGTCATGTTAAAGAATCTAAAGACTAAAAACTATCGTTGTGATTTTTGTTTGCTACAAATTTCATACTTATCATACCACATTATTGGTAACAATAAATTTATCAGCAAATTGCTCCTGTTATGAATTAAAAATTGGTGGTCAACACCAGCTGAATTAAATCAGTATGGTGCTGAACATAGGTGTTCCACCTAAGGAAAGTTGCCAGGATAAGTAGAGATGTGGAGAAGGAGAAGCTAAGCATTGTGGATTTCTCTAAGTGTTGCTGTTTGAGCCATTGGTTCTCCTTGTCATAAATTGTCTCCCCAGTGTGAGTTCAACCATTGTCATCAGAGGAGCTTGGGACCTTGCTGGTGAGAGTGGCTATGGTTCACTTTGGGAGAGCTTCTGTGGACCTTACATTGAGCATTGCTTCCTCGCTCCAGAGGAAAACATGTGTGCCGTTTTAATCTCCAGGAGCAACTTGTCATGCTGGATTTCTGGCATGTACTCTACTGTTCTTATCCTCAGATGAGCTTGGGACCTCTATGTCATGGAGGATGACTGTAGTACTTTTCAAGGGAGCCCTGGTCCTTGTTTTGAGTGTGACTTCTTGGCTCCCATGTAAAAACCTCAACCTACTAGCACAACTCCTTCACCCCACTGGCGTAGACTTTCTAGCTTCCACCACTGACCTTTGGGCCTTCCCATCATGGATCTGTAGAACAGACTGGTATGAGTCCTTCTCGTGGGTTCTATACCTCCAGTTTGGACTTGTGGAAGGCATTGTCATTGGCTCTAGGTTTTCATTTGGATTCATATGAGACATTGCTGTGAGATCCAGGCCCTTGGCTGAATATTCTATGTGTTTAGTGTCGTGGATAGATTTCTTGCAGTTTTTTATGTTAAACTCTGAGTAGCTATCATAAATAATATTATAAATTCTATGCCCTGATTCTAATTGTTCTCCTCACAATCCTGGACTACAACAGCACCTTTTCAACTTCATTAAAATAATAAAAGATTATAATTTTAAGTGAAAAATTATGAGAGACATAAAAAGAAGCTGTGTGAAAGAAAAATCTTAACGAAACCACAAATGGTAACAATTACACTGCTAGAGTTCAGAATTCTGGCACCAAATGGAGAATCTGTATGAGTAAAATCAAATTATTTTATTTATATCTAAACTTCAAAAGAAATGAATATACTAAAGTTTAAGATTCAGCCTTAGAGTTTACCTTGTAGGAAAGCACTCTTAGTCTTATAAAAACATAGCAGCAGAAACTACTGATTGGGAAAATTAAATGTGAAATACAAGCACAATAGGTTTGGAATAAAACAAAGTGTGAAATAAGGAGCCAAATACTTTGAAATGTGATATAGAAAAGGCAATTTGAGTTTTTAAATATTTACCTTAAAATGACCAAAATAACACGTTTGTAGACTCTAAGCCGCTTGTATATCAATAATTTTTGTAAACAAAACATTTAAATGCATATAAACTTGTTTTTATTCTTTTTTCACCGCCACTTGCCATTTTACAGAAACATTTCTGAATGCTAGACGCTGAGTGAACAGAATTATGAGAAACCACACAGCTGCAATATTTATCCTGCTGGGACTGACTGATGACCCACAATTGAAGCTCATGATTTTCTCTTCCTGTTTCTCTCCTACATGTTGAGTATGACTGCGAACCTCACAATTATCTCACTTACCTTCACAGATTCACACCTTAAAATTGCCACGTACTTTTCCTACAAGATTTATCCTTCTTAAAAATCTTATTTAATCTGCTTGTTTTCCCAGATACTTGTACAACATATCAATGGGCGACTTGGCAATCACATTTGAAAACTGTATTATTCAAATATTTTTAACTGATCTTTCAGGTGTAACAGAATTCTAACTTCTCACCCCATGTCCTATGACTGGTGTGTGGCCATCTGCTAATCTTGCATTATGTGACCATCATCAACAGTAGAGTCTGCAGAAGACTCGTCCTTTGTTAATGGGTTGCTGGCATGGCAATCATATTCCCTCCACTTAGCCTGGGCATAAATCTGAAATATTGTGACTCTAATGTTATTGACCATTTTATCTGTGATGCAACCCCCCTCCTAAAGATCTCATGCTCGGAAACATAACTCATTGAGCAGATGGTTATCGGCAGGGCTGTGCTAATCTTTATCATGACCCTTGTGTGCATAGTTTAATGCTACATATATATATCATCAGGACCATTTTATGATTTCCTGACCAGCAAAGAAAAAAGACACTTTCTACCTGCTCTTTCCACATGACTGTGATTTCCATCACCTATGCAGCTGTATCTTCATCTATGTTAAGCCTTCAGTAAAAGACTCAGTGGCTATTAACCAGGGTGTGACAGTCCTCATTACTTCCATTGCTCTTATGCTGACCCCTTTCATTTACAAACGGAGGAACAAGCAAGTAAAGCAGGCCTTAAGGACTCAATCAAAAGAATTCCATTGATCTTAAAAAAGTACAGGGTTTGCTAGTGTGAAGGAATCAAGTTTTTAGTAAAAAATACCTGCCCTCCATAAGCTAGATTTTCAAGATTTAAATCTTTTGTTTCCTAGCAAAGAAAATTTGTATTTATATACTCATATACTTATCAAAAAACAAGAACTGACTTTACGTATAATCAAACTTTTAACAAAACTTTAAACAACAACAACAACAACAACAACAATAATAATAATAATAATAATTGAGGTCGCACCTTACTCCATGGACTAAGGAACACTGGATTTGTTGGCCTTAAATCTCTGTTCACTTTATTAACATAGGGGCTGTAGAGATTATTAGACTCAGTCTCTTCCTCACTCCATGGACCAAGGGACTATCAAGAATGTCTGCCTAACTCCTTCCTTATTCCACAGACTTTGGAGCAGCTCGGATCATCAGCCACCCCCTCATCACTATACGTATCAATCTGGGAGCCGGTGGGATCATAGGCCTTGCCCCTGTCCCACTGGCTCCACCGACCTAGGAGGCAAGTGGGATTTTCAGTCACATCTCTTCTGCATCCCACTGATCTAGGGGGCCAGTAGGATTACTAGTCTACCATCCTCCTTGCACCACAACTTCAGAGACATGTGGGATCATCAGTCATGTCCCACCCAAAAGACCCCCATAGCTCACAAACAATTAGCAACCCCTTCTACCACTTGCAGAAACTTGGTGGGCTGGTGGGAGCCTCAGCAACTGCTCACTCACACAGAGGACCTCAGCAGACTTTCAACAGTGTGGTGCATTTCCCCTCAAACAGAGGCCCTTAATTGGTAAACAGGAGTAGCAGTGAAACTGCCCCCTCCCCCAACCAGCTATAGGACCTTGGTGAGTCAGGCAAGACTGTGTGTTAGTTCTTCTTCCGTAAAGAGGATACCAGGTGATTTAAGGAGGGTGCCAACAAGGCCTCCCCCAACCCAGAGAAAATCAAAAAGGCTGATGAGACACAGTGACGCAGTAGGGTCCCAGGTGAGGTGCATACGATAGCCCAGTAGATCTGGCTGCCTGGAACAGTCTAAAGCCATAGTAAAAATAGGAACTAATGGTTGACTTACATCACTATTCCTAGTCTAGGCAGCCTAGAAAGAATATAGAGCTCACCCAACAGGCTTTGTAGGACGGATTCAAGTGACTGGTCCCTCCCTTTCATTGTAGGACCCAGAAATTGGACAAATATCAATAGGACACTAAGACACACACCTCAGACAGTTGAGACTAATGGGATTGAAAACACTAAAATATTAACTCAAGAGGTTAATATGAGAAAATGAATAACTAAAATAAAATCTCAAACATCAAGTCTATTGGGGCCAACTACAGGAGATATATAAATAGAGAACATTAGAAAATATACACCTGAAATTTCTGAAAAGTGAAATAAACAAATCCCTGAGGTCATAGAGGAAATCAGATTAGAAACAATCTCTCACATAAATACATGTCAACCTGAAGAAGGAGTTGCTTAGCACATAGCTAAAGAAGATTTGGATAAAAAAGTACAGGGGCATGGGAAAATGATGGAAACCTTGAAAGAACAATATTGAAAAGAAGTAGAAGGCATGAAACAAATTCAAAGAGATACCCAGGAAATAAAAAAAAAAAATCTACTGATAGCTGTCAAAGCCATTTGAATGCAGCTGAGGATAGAATTTCAGACGTTGAGGACAGGATCACAGCTAGTGATCATGAAAGGAAAGAACTTTCAGAAATAACAAGGCAACATGAAATGACAATTAAACAGCTTCACAACAATGCAAAGAGATACATTATAAGACTAACAGGCATTGATGAAGATGTTAGAGAAAAGGCACAACTCAGTTATCAAGGAAAGCCTATTAGAATCACAGCAGACTTCTCAGCACAAACCCTCAAATCAAGACAAGCTTGGAGCTTAGTGTAAGCTTCGAGCATTTTGATGTACCCTGTAAAAGTTTTTTTTTGACAATTAAGGAGAAATAAAATACTTCCATGACAAAGAACAGCTGAAGACATTCATGCCTAGCAAAGCAACCCTAGAAAGAGTACTGAAAGACATATTAGATAGAGGTAAAAATGACTACACTTTCCAGAACAACAACAGAAAGAAACCACCAGACAGGGCAAGTGATTAAACAAGGGGGAAAAGCAAGAAACCAGCAACAGGAAAATAACATGACAAAGTAGAGTTGGAGGAAGAGCTAAAATCATAAATATACATGCACCAAATACAAGAGAACCCAACTATATAAGACAAATAGTAATAGACATGAAAAACCAGACACAAAATAACACAATTGTAGTCGGGGACCTTAGTACTACATTGTCACAGAGATAGATCAACAAAAGGTCAGCAAAGAAATAACAGAACTGAATCAAAACTGTGAACTAATAGACTTAGTAGACTTTTACAGAGTGTTCCACCCAATCACATCAGAATACACATTATTCTTAGTTGCAAATGGGACATTCCCTATATTAGCCCATATATTATCTCATAGAACATGCTTAAGTAAATACAAATGGATTGAAATTATCCCATGCATATTATCTGACCATAGTGCACTGAAATTGGAAATTAACGGCAAAAGAAACTGCGAAACCTACATAAACACATGGAAATTAAATAAAAACCTCTTGAACAACCAATGAATTACAGGTGAAATTAAATAATACTTACAATTCAATGAAAATACAGATACAACATAACTGAAACCTGTGATATGCAATGAAAGTGGTCTTAAGAAAGAAATATATAACAATTAATTGTCACATCAGTAAAAAAGGAGCACAAATCAATAACTTAATATTACACCTCAAGTTTCTAGAAAAACAAGGGCAAGTCAAACTCAAAGCTCATAGAAAAGAGGAAATTATAAAGATTAGAGCAAAACTTAACACAAATGAGACTAAGAAAACCACACAAAGATGAATCAAAGAGCTGGTTCTTTGAGAGAATAAACAAAATTGATAAACCTCTAGTCAAATGTATCAAAAAAAAAAAAACAAAGAAATAATTCAAATTCAGTAAGGGATGAAAAGAGGAAAATTACTATAGATCCCACAGAAATTCAAGAGATCATGAATATCTACTTTGAAAATCTTTACTCACTGGTTTTAGTCTGTTTTGTATTATTTAATTTCAATGAAGATATGGACAGCTACTTTGAAGAGAACAAGGGACCTTATGGTAACCATTGTTGATTTTCTTATTGTCTGGTTTTGAAGGGGAATAGTGCTTTTATTCTTCTGCTTTTGATCAGTTTTATACTGCTTGGTTTGAATTCATTGTGTGTGAAGATATAGAAAACTATTTCAAGGAAAACAAGAGACAATGCAGTAGCCACTGTTGATCTCCTGTTGTCTTGCTTTGAAATCCTGTGTCATAATCCTGTGAATTGTTTTCTTCGGACTTGTTTTGTTCTGGTTTGATATGTTTTGTTTGACCCCCCTTAAAATAAAAAATAAAATAAAGAAGAAAATCTGTATTCTCATGTGGTGGAAAACAGAGGATATGGATGGATTTCTAGAAACATATGAATTACCAAAACCGAATCAAGAAGATATAACAATTTTGAATAACTTAATATCAGCTATTAAAATTGAAAATGTGATTAAAAACTTACCAGCAAAGAAAACCCCAGGGCCTCTTGGATTTTCAGCTGAATTCTATAAGAAACTTAGAGAATATTTAATGCCAATAGTCCTTCAATAAAACTGAAAGGGAAGCAATTCTACCTAACATATTCCCTGAGGCAAATATTACTCTACTACCAAAACCAGAGAAAGACTCAATCAAAAAGAACTGTAAGCCAATATCACTAATGAACACTGATGAAAAAATTCTCAATAAAATGCTGGCTAATTGACTGCAGTAAACCATTGAAAAGAGTATACATCATGACCAAAGTGGGATTTAACCTAAGAGTACAGGAATTGTTTAACATATGCAAATCAATAAATGAAATACATCACATCAACAAAGACAAAAATCATGTGATCATCTCAATACTTGCAGAAATAGCTTATGATAAAGTTCGACACGTGTTCATGATAAACATTTTACAGAAACTTGGAATAGATGATATCTATATCAATCAGATAAAGGTCATATGATACAAACCAACAGCCAACATTACACTAAATGAACAAAAACTTAAACCTTTTGCTCTAAAATCAGGAACAAGACAAGGATGTCCACAACACCACTCCTATTCAATATAGTTCTGGAATCATTAGCCAGAGCAGTTAGACAAGACAGAAAAAAAAAGAAAGAATGATTGTAAAGCACAAAGTTAAGTTATCACTGTTTGCATATGACACGATACTCTACATAGAAGATCCCAAAAACTCCATCAAAAGACTGCTAAAGTTAATAAACAAGTTCAGCAGTGTAGCTGGATACAAAGTCAATACTCAAAAATCAATAGCATTCCTGTACACAAACAGCAAATTCACTGAGAGATAAATAATGGAAAGGACACCTACCATAATAGCATCCAAAATAGTGAAATACTTGGGAATCAAGCTAACTAAGGGTGTAAAAGACCTATACATTGAAAACTGTAGTACTCTAAAAAAGGCAATTGAAGAAGATACTAGAAAATGAAAATATATCCCTTGCTCTTGGTTAGGAAGAACCAATATTAGGAAAATGGCCATACTCCCAAAACTGTCATACAGATTTAAAGCAATCCCAATTAAAATATCATTAACATATCTTACAGATCTAGGGAAAACATCCCTAAAATTCATTTGGAAACAGAAGAGACATAGGATAGCAAAGGCAATTGTGGGCAACAAAAGCAAGGCCGGAAGCATCAAAATCTGTGATTCGAAATTATACTACAAAGCTACAGTGTTGAAATCAGCATGGTACTGGCAAAGAAATAGACCTGAGGATCAATGGAACAGATTGAAAAATGCAGACACAACTGCAAACACACTCAGCCACCTTTGACAAAGGATAAACATGTAAGAATGATAGCCTCTTTAATAAATGGTGCTGTAAAATTGCCTTTCACATGCTAAAGACTGAAACTAGACCCATGACTGTCACCATGCACTAAACTAAATTCAAAATGGATCAAATATCTAAGTATTGAAATAGAGACATTAAATCTGCTGGAAGACAAAGAATGTAGAAATCTTGAAGACATAAGGGTAGGCAAAGAGCTCACAAACAAAATGCAAACCACACAGGAAGTACTTTAAAGAATCAACACAGAGATCTCAACTTAGCAAAGATTTGCACTTCAAAAGAAGTCACCAACAAAGTGAAAAGAAAACCCAAGGAACGGGAAAGAATTTTAGGCAGTAGTCCCTCAGACAAAAGACTTATCTCCAGTACATATAAATAATTGAAAAATATCAAGCCCCCCAAATTCAAAGATCCGATGCAAAAATGGGCATCTGAGATGAATGTGCATTTCTCAGATGAAAATATACAAATGGCAAATACATACATGAAGAAATGTTCACCATCACTAGTCAGTCATTCAAGAAATGCTAATTAAAACAACACTGATATTCCATCTCACTCCAGAAAGAATGACTGCCATCAACTGATGACAAATATCAGCGGGACTGTGGGGAAAAAAGGAACACTTCTCCACTGCAGGTGGAAGTGTAGACTGGTACAACCACTGTGGAAAACAGTGTAGAAATTCCTCAAAAAACTATGACTGGAAGTCCATTTAATACAGCTTTCTGCTTCTGAGTATTTTCCCAGAAAAACTGAAAATGTCATGCCACAGCAATATATGTGCATCCATGTTTATAGCAGCACAATTTGTAACAGATATATCTTGGAAACATCCAAGATGCACATCAATTGCAGAATGGGTGGTATTTTTATGTAATAGGATATTACTCAGTTATGGATGATCTTGAGGCTTTTATAGGAAAATGGAGCAACTTGAGACTATACTCAAAAATAAAATAAATCAGACTCACGTTTTTATGTGCCATATTGTCTCCCTAATGCAAAAAATAACAATAATAATAAACAAACTGAAAGAGTAATAAGATCTAAAATGTACAATAGATATGGTAATAATGAAATGCAAAGAAAATGCTCAAAAGGACAGAACTACTGGGATAGGGGAAAGGAAAAAAGGAAGAAAGGAAAGTTTATATGTATATTGGTAAACATATATAAATGTATGTATGTATATGTATGATAGACAGCTATATTATTACTCTCTCTTAGTTCATCAAAAAGAACAGATTGTTCTGTCATTGTTTGATTGATAGGTTTTGTATCTAGATTTTGTATCCTGAACAACTAGTTCTAAGATAACAATGTGCAATATATCAACTAATGTTAATTCCCTAATTTCTATTCCTTTTTGGAAATTCTGTATCATTTCTATCCTTTTTTTCTCTTTTGCTTTTTAAAATAAAAATAAAATAATTAAAATAAAAAATAAATGAACAAATATAATTTACTTTTGCAAAGTAACACAAGAATAAAAACAATAAAAATCTCTAAACAATAATAAGAGATTACTACTGGTTAATATAAAATGATATAAAGACATTTAAAAATTCTATGCAGATTATAAAATATCTGCACAGAAGTTTTAGCTGTCTTAAATCTTTAATTTGAGAATCACTTTGTTCACCAACAAAAATAAAATGCTTCCATGAGATTAGAACCTAAGGAATTCTGACCTATCAGAATGAAGAGATTCTTCTAGGTATTCTGATACTTCACCTTAAATCTATGCAAAACACACTGTAGGAGAAGGGTTGGTATGAATTGAGATATAAAATAATATAACTTACTATAAAAATGCAGTCGCACAAAATAATCCAAACAAAGTATTTTCTAAAATCTACACTCAAAACTCTGAAACATTGATGAGAGAAGATCAAGCCAACAGAGACATTTCTCATATATAAAATTGAAAGATTTGATATAATTATACTAATGTTACCAAATTGAACTGCTAATTCAATAAATTCCTAGACAATATACCACAGCATGAAAAACTTATTCAAAAATTGTATTGAAATTCAGATGATTAGGCTGGGGATTTAGCTTAGTGAGCTAATTGCCTGTCTGGCAATTGAAAGGTTGTGAGTTTGATCTCCGATACAAAAAACAAAACAAAACAAAACAACAACAACAACAAAAAAAAACCCAAAAAACAAAACAAACAAAAAAAAAAAAAAAAGAAAAAAAATCAGATGAACTGAAAAAACTAGAGAATATTAAAGAGAAATCATTAAATCATTATAAATACAGTCAGAACTCTGATTTAAAATTGGAACAAATACATATAGCATGGTATAGAAATAGACAAATAGGTTAATCAAACTACAGATAGTTACATTTATGCTTTCATAATCACTTGATTTCAATTATTAAAAAACACTTTCAAAGCATGTAATCTGAAAATTGGCTTTTATAATGCTGCATGGAGGAGGCAGCGTGCCATCTAAAAGAAAAGGAGCTCCACTGGGCCTGCAGGAACAGTTGAGTGTGGTATGGTGCACTTAGCAAGAGCAGGAAAACAGAGAAATATAAAACATGGATTGATGAACAAAAGGTTGCTTTAGCTATCTTTTTATAAAGTTATAGTAGAAGGGACTTGCTTATCAAGCTAACTGAGCTGACTATACAGTATCCCTTCTGACTGGTTGCTGTGAATATTCTGTTCCTAGGAAATTCTTTCTTGCTTCTTTAAATCTCCAGTTTCACCATATGGTGTTTAGTCAAAATTTATTTTACGTTGGTCTGCTCAGACTTACTGCAGAAGCTCAGTCCAACACACTGTTTTTCTATAATTTTCCTTAAAACCATGAAAGTGCAGTTTTCTATGTAAAAGGTCAATAATGAATGCCACAACACATAGATATTTTTATCTAAAGTGAACTTTGATTCATTTAATTTGTATATATATATATATATATATATATATATATATATATAACTTAATGATCTTCAAGTTATAGAAAAACATTTCATAAGGAAAACTGTATCAATTGTAAAATAATCCAGTATCATATGTATTCCTTAAAATTAACATACACTCAATAGTACCATAAAAAATGTTGATAATTAAACATCAGCAACATATATAGGCTGTGAATAGAAAGAAAAAACCTGTGCAATTCAGTAAGAATTGGATAAGAAAAAATAAAGGGCACCAAATTTTAAAAAGGCACAAAGCACTTGGATAAGCATTTCCCAAAACAGACACCTCGGTGGCTGACAAGCATAGTCAAAAGTTCAACACATCAAGAACAGTGACTCTAAACTATAATAATAATAAAAAATACTCAACAGAATAACAACTACTCATTTTTAGTGAACAATCTATATTTCAGAAAAAAATGAAATAGCTCCATCTCTGCTAAACTGCTGATCAAACGACGGCTTAGTTCAACTGTTTTTGCAAACTTCTGGAAAGGTCTATACATATCATATACATTCTTATCCCATGACTCCAAATTTATGTTACTCTCCTTTACTCCAACCCTCTCCCAAAAGAGCAAACATTCAAAAATCTCATGTACAAGAATTGCATAAACACTGTTTAGCAGTCAAACTAAAATTAAAACAATGAAAATACTTTCATCATTAGAATGGATGACAGCAAATGTTTAGGCAGTTAAAAATTATGCAGGATTTAAAGGAACAAAGTAGGAAACATTTAGAACACTACATTGTAGGTAAATCTTAAGATATTATGGTCAATTAAATATTTCAGTTTGTCTGAAGGCATGTATATAATAAAATTCTACTGATGTTAAATTAAAGAAAGGCAAAATTAACCACTGTAATAGAAGTAAAACTGATGGCTATTTCTGCAGAGCATGCCCCTTAGAAAAGAAGAGTGAGAATACTGAAACTTTGAAACTTTTTATATCTTGATTTATAACAGCACATTAGTCAATAAGCATCACAGATAATAAGTAGGATTTGCACAGTTATTTTGGACTTTACCTTAATTTAAAATGAAACTTGAAAGAAAGAAAAATGGATATTTGCATTAATAACAAGAAACAAGGAATATTTTAAACAAAAATATTTGTAATTATAATGGGTAAAATTATGTAACATTATGATTAATTCACTAATACAAAAACACAATATAATTAAAGTCTAACTTGGCCCAAAGAATAGGCTTTTTCTTCTGGCAACCATGCTAACATGCAAAACTTTTTCTTACTATAATGCCATTCTTTGAATGACTTATTGTGCAAAGTAGAAATAAATCTAAATTTGTTTCAGATATTATAAACACTGGTGTCACATTCCAGAGGAAGTTTTAATATGGGTAGAAAATTTAAAAGTAAACACATATTCAGTCAATTGATTTTTAAATCTAGTAGCATGTGAAGATACTGAAAATAAGTCATAAAAATGGTACCATTAAGACAGTAGGCTAGAAGTACCTAACACTCACATCTTCCATAAAGAACAATCAGAACAATAAATAGCTACAATTCAAGAACATCATCAGATGGAAAACACTGGATTTCAGCAGAGGTGACAGGAGTCTTGTGTGGCAAAGAATTGTAACAGGGCTACATATAGTGGTGAATAAAACACCTGGAAACTGTAATCTTGGCTCCCAGGGAGAATTGGCTTTCAGGCAAGAAATTCCCAGCCACTCATTTACCTGCATGGACACTGGCAGTCAAATAAAGGACTTACCTAGGGTTCATGCTGCTTCATTATTGCAGAGAATGTGAACTTATTTGTCTCCTCCACTCCCTAGGATTCAAGCCATACGGCATCATCTTAAAAATAAAGATACTGCTAAAATGCATCCTGCGCTTGAGACCAGTAGTCAATATATCCTTGTTACCCTCTCACACAGAAGACTGCAACTCTGTGACCCCAGGAAGATCCTGTGTACAATAGTGAGCAAAGCAACTGCACCTACATAGAGCTTCATACCAAGGAATTACTGGCCTAACCTAGCAGTAAGACCACCTCTGTGACTGGAGAAACTGACATCCACCAAACCCTAAGATATAGCATGTCCAATTGCTCCAATCTTAGAATACTATCCTGGCCTTTCTGTCATCTTCCATTAATTTGCCAAAATGACGAACACAAAGGAAACAGGAGAACGATATATGTTCTCTAGGTCTCTTAGAAAACATGGGTTGTTCCTTTAGCTACATACAAGCAAATACACAAAAAGAGTTGTAATGTAGACATCAAGAGAATGGATACTCTGCAAAAAGGAAATCCACACACATTTTGCTATGACAAAATAAGTCTACAAAGTTACCCAGCTTAGAGTTGGCATTGTTGTAAACAAGCAAGTTAATGTGCATATTAAGCATATTAACACTCAAAATTTCACAATAGCTTTTTGAAATGTGTCAAGGAAAATGATCAGAAAAAGAAGCAAGCCAAAGAGAGTGCACTTAGGTTCAACTAAAGTGCCAGCCTGCCCTGCTCAGAGAAGCGTACTTTATGAGGACCAATGGGAAGAAGCCTGAGCTTTTGGAACTTATTCTCTATAAATTCATGACATAAGCTGTGGATGAAGCTCTGCCATTAGATACCTAATTGGTGGCTAAGTGTTCTAGACTCTACTTAAAAATAAAAAAAAAAAATCATCCTGTTGGTTTAAGGAGGTTTTCTTAATTGAACAGATGTGGTGCCTTACCTCAGAAACAAATATTTGGAGCAGATTTTCATTCTACCTAGTTAATTGTCTCAGGCTTTTTACTCTCAGTGTTTTTCTAGCTCAAATATATTGCAGTAGTTTTGTGTAAGTAAGCACCTTAATGGACAAATATTTATGAAATATTTAAATTGGCTTGAAAATCCTTTAAATCACCATGGGGGAAAAAGTATCAAAATAAAATGGAAGTCACTTTGGTTGAATTAATAGAAGTCCATTTCAGTTAAATAAATTGTTTAAAGTAAAAAAAAAAAAAAAATGCTACTCCTCCTCCTGCTTTCCAGTCAGCACATTTGCTAAGAACTCAAGACTTGCCTAATAATCAGTTCCCAAACCTAGTGGGGCAATTCTGCCACTCATTGGTGTATACTAATCTAGCTGGGCCTTGAATCAACACATTCTACAGCCCTGCCCTCTAGAGAAGCTGTGCTACTGCTTCCACAAACACTTGAGTGATGTGCTCACAGACACCACTGATGTTAAGTATAAAAGCAGAATTTATGCACAGACTATGTCTCCACATCCACCCAGGAACAGTCAAAGCACACAACCCAACTAAAACACACTAACACCCAACAATAAGAAAAATAATCTCTACAAAAGAGTTCCTAAAATTTGAGGAAGCAGTTCCACCAGATACGCAGGTATCAATGCAGTTACGCAGAAACATGAAGAAGTAAGAAAGCATGACACTTCCAAGTGAGCAAAATAATTCCTACATGACAGAAATCAGAAAAGCGAAAGCTACTGAGGGCCTCAAAGGAATTCAAAATCATGTTTTAAAAATAAAGTAAATATATAAGAAAATAAAGATAAATAATTTGGTCAAACCATGAAAAGAAAATAAGATTTAAATGAATAATAAATTCAAAAGATAGATATAAAAAAAGTCAAATTAATATTTTGGAGCTTGAGAAGTTAATGAAAACCATTTAATACAAATTAATTGAAAGATTCAACAGACTAACTCAAGTGAAAGATCTTGGAGCTTTAAAACTGACTTTTTAAAATACCACAGACCAAAAAGAAATTTAGAACAATGAAGAAAGCTTATGAAATTTGTGAGCCATCATTAAACAAAGAAATGTTAACATTATAAGCATCTTAGTTACTTTTCTCATTGCTGAATTAAAATATCTGACACCCAAATTAAAGTAGGAAAGGTTTCTTTAGCTCACAGTTCACAGAGGTCTTGGTCCACAGTCAAGTGGCTCCTAGGCAGGTTGGATGACTACCCACAGAGTCAGGTGTGGAAGAGTCCAAAAGTTCAGTGTGTGTACTGGGGTCAGAAGGATCCAGTCAAAGGCCTGCAGCTCCGTGTAGTGTCCTGTACAAGTTGGTATCAGGAGGGTGCAGGGTCTGTGGCATAAGTTTGAAGATTCTTTCCCAGGAAGGCTGAAGGATTGATGCCTGAGGTTGGAGAGTCCATGCTAAAGGCCCGAAGAGGACTTGCGAGGTGAAAATAATGACAGGAGAGCCTCCTTCCTTCTTCATTCCCTTTACAGCGTTCTTTATAGCGTTCTGACAATAATTCTCCCTGGGGCAGATCTTCCAAGCCAAGAACTATGCTTAGCCAATTTAGATGGGCATTTCTTACTCAAATGGACACAATCAACACACAGATTAACAGAAAGAAAAGAAAAAGTTTGGAAACGCCCTTTAAGGAAATAACTCTAGTTTTTTGTGGAATCTCCATACTGGTTTCTGTTGTACCAGTCTACACCCTTACTATCAGTGGAGAAAGACTCCTATGTCCTTATATCCCCTTCAGCATTTGTTATTGCTTGATTTCTTCATAATGGCCATTGTTTCTGGAGCAAGAGGAACTATCAGAATTGTTTTAATTTGCATCTCTCTAGTAAACAATCATGTTGAATATTTTTTTCATGTTTATTTGTGATTTGTATTCTTCATGTTTCTCACATGAAGCATGTATTCATGGCATATGTCCAGTTTTGGATTGAGTCTTTAAATTTGAGAAGATCTGATTTCTTTTCTGTTCTTTATGTATTCTAGATATAAGTCCTTTGACTGTAGGACAGCTTGCTAAGATTTTTTAACACTCTGTGGACTTCCTTTTCACCCTGTTGGTGATTTCTTTTGTTGTGCAAAGTATTGCTAATAGGCTGAGATTCCAGTGATTGATTCTTGGTATTATTTCCTGTGCAATGAGGGTTTTTTCATAAAGACTTTGCCTACACCTATGTCTTCACGTGTTCTGCCTATTTTTCCTCCAGCAGATTTAGTGTTTCTGGTTTAATATTTAAGCCTTTGATCCATTTCAATTTTAGTTTAGTGCATGATGATACAGATGGGTCTAGATTTATCCTTTGACATGTGGAAAACTAGTTTTCTAGCTCCATTTATTAAAGAGCACATTTTTCTTCCAGTGAATGTGTTTGGTTCCTTTGTCTAAGATAAAGTGGCTAAGTGCGACTGGAGTTGTTTCTTCCTCTTCTAAACTGTTCCTTTCATCCTCTGGTCTTTGTTTTGTTTTGTTTTGTTTTGCTTGCTTGCTTTCTCTTCTCTCCATTTCTTTTGTTATTGCCAGTACCATAGTCTTTGTATCACTTTATTTTTATAGTATAAATTCAGTTCAAGGATTATGATACTCCCTGTCTTTCCTTTGTTGCCAAGAATTATTTATGTTATTCTACATGTCTTCAGTTTCCAAATGAATTTTAAGAATGTTTTCTCTAGTTCTGTGAGGTATGTTAATGGTATTTTTTTTTTTTTTTGGCCTTAAATCTGCACAACAATTTTGGGAGTAGGACCAATTTTACTATGTTAGTTTTTCCTACACAAGAGCAAGGACTATCTTTTGATTATATGCTATATTCTTTTTCAGATTAGTATAATTTTCAATAGATAGATATTTTACTTCTTTGTTGGATTGATTCCTGAGTATTTCATTTGTTTGGATACTATAGTGTACGGTGTGGTCTCCTTAATTCCTCTCAGTGAATTTGCTGTTTTCATACAGGAATGTTATTGATTTTTGAATGTTGACTTTGTATCCAGGCACACAACTGATTTTGATTATTAAATCTATCAACTTGTGTGGAGTTTTGGTGTTTTCTATGTAGGGTATCATACCATGTGCAAATAATGACAGCATCTTGCTTTACAATCCTTATTCCCTTTTTTTTTTGTCTTGTCTAAGTACTCTAGAATAAGAGGTCGAATTTGACCCAGCTATTTCTTCTGTGTATCTTCTCAGAAGAGTTGAAAACATCATTCCACAGCAATATATGTGCTCCCATGTTTATAACAGAACAGATTGTATAATAGCTAAATGTTGGAAGCAACACAAATGCACATCAACAGAAGAATGGATAAAGAAGATGTATACTGTAAATTATGGAGTACTACTCAGCCATAAAAAAGACAAATTTAAGGCATTTCTAGGTAACTGGGAGCAAATTGAAATCGTACTTTTAAGGGAAATAAATCAGACTCATACATGTAAACATCATATTGTCTCCTTGCTGTGAAAACTGAAAGTATAAGTAAGATACAAAACATACAACAGATATTGTTAAATGAGAAGAGATTGTTCAAAAGAAATTGGAAACTAGGGTGGTGGAAGAAGAAAAGGATGGAACGGAAAAGGAACAAACTAAAAAGCAAATAAAGGATAAAACAGAGGCACAGCTTTGTAAAAAGAGAGGAGAAGATGGGTTGAAGTGAAGGAAGTAAAAAGGAGGGATTGGGTAAAATAGAGGAATAAAAATATATCATGCAATGATACAAATTCCCTATGATAAATGTGATTATTAAAGAAATCTAAAATGCACCAATAAACTTAATTTTTTAAAAAATAAGTTTTAAAAATTGTTACATAAGTCAAGAACTCCCTGTAGTAGCAATTCAGAAATCTGCTAGATTTTTAATTCCTCTGTCTGCTTAATAGTGCTTTTTATAATATACTCCTGTGTTAATTATAGTAGGTTAGAGTCATAACAACTTTTGGAAAAAATAAGTTGCATTTTAATTTTTCTAAAAAGGAAATTTCCCTGAAAATTTCTCAAATCTAGGAGAGATGTGGACATTAAGATATAGGATCCTTCAAAGTTTCTCAAGAACGGTCAGCTCAAAAATGGTCCTCACTAAAGTGTATTAGAGTTAAAAAGTTAAAGACAGACAGAAATTCAAAAAGCAGCAAAAGAAAAATGTTTTCATAGTTTAAGGGAACTCCCATTAGACTAATATACGATTTCTCATTAGAAACCTCAGAGGGCAGGAGAAAATGGTATGACATGCTCAAGGGCTAGGGAAAAAAAAAGAAAAGAACTGGTAGTCAAGAATACCAGACTCAACAAAGATAATTACCTGAAAGGAGGGAGAAATAAGGCCTTCTTGTTCAAGCCAAAGTTGAGGGAATTTATCACAACTAGACAAGCCTAACAAGACATGTTTAAAAAAAGAGGGAAAAATTTATAGAATCCAACATCCAGATGCAAAAGAAATAATGACCATGATGGAAGCAGACAAAAACATAAAATGTGTTGGTAAAGCAACTATAAAGATGAAAAACATAGTCAAATTTTATTATCAAATAATCTAAAAATCATAAACATAAGCACATAGTGTAGAATAATGGACAAAGTGTATTTAAAGCTATAGGACCACAATTGACAAAATGACAAGAATAATTTCTTTCACATCAATGACAATGGAAACAGGATAAATGTCCCAATGATAAATAGTGTCTGAAATAACTTTTTAAAAAAGACCCAAACAAATGGTGCTTATAAAGGAATTCATTTTATCAGTAAACATACACATGGCCTAAAAGTAAAGAAATGAAAAACTATTTTCCATGCAAACCAAAAATCAAACATATTCAGAAGTAGCTACACTGCTACCATATGAAATAAAATTTAATTCCAAAGTAAAAAAGACACAACACATAGCATTATACAGTGATAAAGGAGATAATTCAGCAAGCTGATATAGCAATTTTAAAAATGTACCAAGTACTCTAACATTTAAAGCGTATATTAGTATGTATAAAAGAAAAGATAGGTTCCAAATCAGGCATGGCTGGGACTTCAACACCTCATTTCAACAGTGATCCAAACTGAAAAATAAATAAACACGGGTATTAAAAAACACTATAGATCCACAGATCTAAAAAGCATTTACAGAATAAATTCATCCAATAACTGTGGAACATATATTTTCTCATTAGTGAACATTCTCAAAGATACACTTTAAGATAGGCCTCAAAAAAGTCTCAACGGGGCTGGGGATTTAGCTCAGCGGCATAAGCACTTGCCTTGCAAGCAGGCAGTCGTGAATTCGATCCTTGGTACCGATAAAAATGAAAAAAAGAAAAAAAGTTTCAACAATGTAGACTTAGTGATGCTCTCTCTAAACATTTAAAAACAACTTAAAGGTCTAGGATAAATCCCAAATAGAAAAAGCCCTGGTCCTCAATTTCAGAACCATGAAAACAAAGTATTTATATTTATAACTATATCTATATCTGTATCTAACAAGAAGGAATAAGTTTTACTGTTGACCAGTATAAGAAGATACTACAGTTAATAATAAACTATTTTATGTACAAAGTCACTAGAACAAAGATTTAAAATATTCTTAACACAAAGAAATTTCATGCTGATGACTTGGGAAGATATATATAATGATTTGATTTTTACACATTACAGGCATGCATCAAAATAGTATATAGTAATAGTAATTTAAAGATGTGAATTATGTCAACAGAAATAAATTTTCTTTTCTTTTTTAATTAAAAAAAAAGAGTAAGATAAAAGAGGACACAACAAAACAGGTCAGAACAGAACAATTTAAGCAACAGTGTTTCACCACAGACAAACTGATAAACAGTAGCTACCATCGTGTCTCTTTCTTTGAAATATTTTAGTATACCTTCATACACTATAGTATCAAACATAACAAAATAGTATAAAACCATTCAAGAGAATGAAAGTATTACAGGGTATTCAAAACCAACTAACAGAAAATGAACAATGGTTACTATATTATCTCCTTGTCCATAAAAGTTTTGTTTATAATATCACACAATAAAATCCAATAAGATGCAACATGATAAAACCGATGGAGACAGAAGAACCAAAGCATGGTAGGACTTCAAAAAAAGATGATATTAAATCAGTACTAGCTATTATAATATCTTGTTTTCTTCAAAATAGCTTTTCATACCATCACAGATAATAAAATCAAACAGCCCAGAATAAAAACATCCCAACTAATAAATGAAAATATTATAAGGCTTCAAAGCAATATAATGGGGAATTATGATTACCACATACTTTTATGTATTCTTATCATTTCTTATACTAGGGAAACTATTCAGTATTTATACATGTGAGTTTGATTTATTTCACTTATGAGTATGGTCTCAAGCTGCGCCCATTTATTGATAAATATCTCAATGTGATCCTTCTTTATAGCTAAGTAGTACTCCATTGTATAACAATACCACAACTTTTTATCCATTCCTCAGTTGATGGACACTTAGGTTGTTTCCAGGATCTGGCTATTACAATTTGTGCTGCGATAAACATGAGTGTACATATATCACTGTGATATGATGTTTTCAGTTCTTCTGGGAATATGCCTAGAAGTGTAATAGCTGTAACAAATGGGACTTCGAATTCCAGCTTTTTGAGAAATCTCCAGGATGATCTCCAAAATGGTTGCACCAATCTACACTCCCATCGACAGTGCAGGAAGAGTTCCTTTCTCCCCACAGCCTCTCCAGCATTTGTTGTTGGTAGTTTTCTTGATCCTGGCCATTCTTTTTGGAGTGAGATGGAATCTCAGTGTGGTTTTAATTTGCATTTCCCTAATGAGTAATGATGATGAACACTTTTTCATGTATTTATTTGCCATTTGTATTTCTTCATCTGAGAAGTGTGTATTCATCTCAGATGCCTATTTTTGGATTGGATCTTTGCATTTTGTAGGTCTGATTTTTAAAATTCTTTGTATGTTTTAGTCAGAAGTCCTTTGTCTGAGGGAGAGTTCACTAAGATTTTTCCCACTTTGTGCATTTTATTTTCACTATGCTGGAGTTTTTTTTTTTTTTTTGACATGCAGAAACTTTTTAATAAGATGTGATCCCAGTTATTGATTCCGGGAAGTAGTTCCGTGCAGTTTGATTCCCATTCGTGAATTCTTTATGTACCCCTAAGGCTTCAAGGGTTTACCCAATATACCTTCCAATAGATTTAGTGTTTCTGTTTTAATATTCAGATTTTTGATCCCTTTAGATTTTAATTTAGAACATGGTGATAGGCATGAGTCTAGTTTTAGTTTTTGGCATAAGGAGAGCCAGTTTTTCCAACACCATTTATTAAGGAGACTGTTGTTCTTCCAGTGAACACATTTGGCCCCTTTATCAAAGACAAGGTGGTTGAGTAAATTGGTAGTTGTGGGTGTATATTCCAATGTAGTCCACTGATCTTCAGCTCTGTTTTTATTCCAGTACCATGTTGATTTTGCTATCAACTTGCTTTGTAGTATAACATTAAATCAGGGATTGTGATGCCTCCTGCCTTGCCCTTGTGGCTTAGAACTGTCTTTGCTATTCTAGATCTCTTCTAGTTCCAGATGAATTTCAGGAGTGATTTCTCAAGATCTATGAGGTATGTTGATGGTATTTTTATTGGAATTTCACTGAATCTGTATAACAGTTTTGGGACAATGACCATTTTCACAATATTTATCTTCCTATCCATGAGCAAGGGATGTCTTACATTTTCTGAGATCCTCTTCAGTTTCTTTTCTGTGTATTATAATTTTCCCTATATAGATCTTCCACTTCATTTGTGAGAATAATTCCTAAATATTTCATATTTTTGATTGCTAGTGCTTCCCTATTTCCATCTCTGTGATTTAGTGTGCAGGAATGCTATTGATTTTTGAGTACAAATTTTGTATTCAGCTACATTGCTAAATTTATTTATTATATCTAGGAGTCTTTCAATAGAGTTTTGAGGGTCTTCTATGTAGAGTATCATGTCATCTGCAAATAATGATAATTTAATTTCCTCTTTTCCTATCTTAATCCCTTTTATTTCTCTTTCTTGTCTAATTGCTCTGCTAGTATTTCCAGTAGTATAATAATAGGAACAGTGATAAGGGACATCCTTGTCTTGTGCCTGATTTTAAAGTAAAGGCCTTCATTTTTTGGCCATTTAGTATGGTCTTGGCTGTTGCTTTGTCATAAATGGCCTTTATCATATTGAAGTAAAGACCATCTATTCCAATTTTCTGTAAGGTTCTTATCATGAATGAATGTTGGAACTTATCAAGAGCTTTTTCTGCATCTATATAAATGATCATGTGACTCTTACTTTTGGATTTATTGATATGGTGCATTATATTTATTGATTTACATATGTTGAACCATCCCTGAATGCCTTGGATGAATCCCACTTTCTCATGGCATATAATATTGATAATCTGCTGAATCCTGTTTGCCAATATTTTATTGAGGATTTTTGCATTTGTGTTGATTAGGGAGATTTACTTGTAGTTCTGTTTTTCAGTTGGGTCTTTCTCAGGTTTTGGTACTAGAGTAATAGTTGCTTCCAGGAATGACTAAGGAAGTATTGCTTCACTTTCAAATTCATTGAAGAATTTGAGGAGGGTCAGCATTAAGTCTTCTTTGTGTTTCTTGTAGAATTTTGCAGTGAATCCATCTGGGCCTGGGCTCCTCTTTGTAGGTAAGGATTTAATTATGCATTCAATTTCATTAATAAAAATTGTATTTTTCAGCAATTTTACATCTTTTGACCTAACTTTGGTACTTCGTATGTTCCTAGAAACCTATTTTTTCTGTTATCAAATCTATTAGAGTAGAGGTTTTCAAAATAGGTGTTGATGATCTTCTGTATTTCTACAGGGTCTATAGTGATTTTGCCTTTTTCATTCCTTATTGCATGAATTTGAGTTTTTCTTCCCTTATTTAAAAGAAGGGTGGCTAGGAGATTATCAATTTTATTTGTTCTTTCAAAGAACCAACTCTTTGATTCATTGATTCTTTGGATTGCTTTCTTAGTCTCTATTGCATTAATTTTGGCTCTGTTTTTTATAATTTCCTCCACATTTGGCTTTAGGCTTGACTTTCTCTTCTTTTTCTAGATGTTTGAGGTGTAGCATTAGGTTATTTATTTGTATTCATTCTGTTTTCCTGGTTTGTGAACTCAGTGCAATAAATTTTCCTCTGAGGACAGCTTCCATTGCATCCCACAGATTCTGGTAAGTTTTATTTGTATTTTTGTTTGCTTTTGACTATTGTTTAATTTCTTCTTTAATTTCCCCTGTGACCCATTGATTATTCAAGAATGTGTTATTCAATTTCCATGTGTTTCCATGGGATTTTTGCAGTTTCTTTTATCATTAATTTCTGGTTTCATGGCACTCTGTTCTGGTACATGCATAAGATAATTTGAACTCTTTTGCATTTATTTAAATATGCTTGTGGGCTAGTATATGGTCTATTTTTGATAATGCCCCATGTATTGCTGAGAAGAATGTGTATTCTGATGTTGTTGGATGGAACACTCTGTATATCTCTATTAAGTCCATTTGTTTACAGGTATGATTCAGTTCTGATATTTCTTTGCTGATTTTCTGTCTGGTTTATCTGTCTTAATTTGGTCTTTCATTTCTATTAATACTTGCTTTATATAACTGGGTCCTCTGGAATTTGGTGCATATATATTTAAGATTTTTATCTCTTCCTCTTGAAATTTTCCCCTAAACAGTATGTAATGACCAACTTATCTCTTCATATCATTCTTGGTTTGAAGATCACGTTTTCTGCAAAGAGAATAGCTACCCCTGCCTTTTTTTGTATTCCTGTTGCATGAAGTATTGTTTTCCATCCTTTGACTTTTAGTCTGTGAGTATTCTTTCGTGTTAGATGGGTTTCTTGTAGACAGCATATGGTTGGATGTTGTTTCTTGATCCATTCTGTCAGTCTGTTTCTTTTAATTGGTGCACTGAGACCATTTACATTAATGCTTATAACTGTTATAGATTGGTTTATTGTTGACATGTTGTCTTTCTGCTGTTCCATCATTATCTTTCTATTCTGTATGTCTGCTTTTCTTAGTGATTTTTTTCCTAAGTTATGTCTAAACTGTCTTGAAAAACAGTGCTCTTAAGTGTATCTAAACTGTCTTGAAAAATAATTTAGATACACTTAGGAAAAAATCACTGAAGTATTCTTCACAGAGTTGCCTTGGTGATCATGAAGTTCTTTAGCTGTTCTTTGTCATGGAAGTATCTTATTTCTCCATCCATTTTGAAGGACAATTTTTCAGGGTACATCAGTCTAGATTGGAAATCATTTTCCTTTAGGATCTGAAATACTTCACTCCATGCTCTTCTTGACTTTATTTTTTGGGCTGAGAAGTCTGCTGGATTCTGATATTTTGCCTTTATAAGATGATCTGTCTTTTCTCTTTGACAGCTTTAATATTCTATTCTTATGTTGGATTTCTGGGATTGCGATTATTGTATGTGTGTTTTTAGTTTTATTTTGGTTATTGGTATTTGGAGTTCTATATGCTTTACTGATCCTGATGTCAGTTTCTATTTTCATGCTTGGGAAATTTTCAACTATTACTTCTCTAAATATCCTCTTGATATCCTTTGTGTTGTCCTTTTCTTTTTCATTTATCCCTATTAATCTTATGTTGTTTGTCTTTGCATCATCTTGCAGATGTGGAATTGTTATTTCTGATTCCTTGTTAGTTTTTAAAGATATTTTCTTTCCTCTTCACTAGCTGCCATCTTGTCTTCGAGGTCCAAAATTTTATCTTCACTTTCATTGAGGCAGTTTTGATAACTTTCAATGGAGCATTTGATATTCTATATATCTCTTTGAATTTGCTTCATTTATTCTCTTTGTTTCTTATATGGTTCATCCAGGGATTCTATCCTTTTGTTCCTCTAATTTTTTAACTGTGTTCTTTAGATGTGTTCAGCATTGCTTTCATTTCTTTTATCATTTGTTCTTTTACCTGGGAGATTATTTCTAGTTTGAATTCCTTTAAAGCTTCCTGGAGTTGCTTCTTTATTTCAGTTGCTATTATTTCAGGTATTTCAGGTGCATCACATGTATTTTCTTTTATGTACATAGCTCCTAAGGTTTCTTGGGATAGGCTGGAGGTTTGAGATTGCATTTTGATCTGTTGTTTTGTCATTTTTCCTATATTTCTGTGTTTCAAGTGTTATTCCAAGGCTTCACCTGAGCCCGTTGGAAATCCTCTTCTATGCCCTCAGTTCCTGGGACTCTGGTTGCCCATTTCCTGTGGTTGAAAGAGGGTCATAGGGGTAGGGCAGGCAGATCCTTGACCTTCTGAGCTTGTTGATTGTGGCAGGAAGCTGGGAATTCCATTGGCTGGTGGGAGCTATGATCTTAAATTCCTGGGGTTCAGAATGGTGCAGGGACTCCCATCTCTGGCCACCTGGTTTCCAGAATTGGGAGCACAGGCTGACCCAAGACCCGCAGAGCTGGCCAAGCATGGTAGGAAGCTGGGAAGTTGGTGCAGGCAGGTCCAACACCAGCAGACTGGTCCAATGTGGCAGGAAGCTGGGAATTTCCTTGACTGGCAGGAGCAAAGATCCCAAACTCCCTGGGCTCGGGATGGTGCATGGACACTCACCTCTGCCCTGTTCCCAGGATTGAGAGAGGGTCAGTGAGGGTGGGGGGCTCCAAGACCTGTGGATCCAGTAGAGTGTGGCAGGAAGCTGGGAAGTTCCTTGACTAGTGGGAGCAATAATCTCAAATTCCTGTGGCTCCAGACAGTGCAGACACATTCACCTCCAGTTGCCCAGTTTCCAGATTTGAGGGCACAGGCAGGCCCAAGATTCCTGGAGCCCTGGGAAGTTGGCACAGGCAGGCCCAACACCTACAGGGCCAGTCAAGTGTGCAGGAAGCTGGGAAGTTCCTTGACTGGCAGGAGCAATGATACCAAACTCCCAGTGTTTGGGGATGGTGTGCAGACACTCACCTCTGGCCACACTGTTCCCAGGATTCCAGAAATGAATTTTCCTAAAAAATTAATTGCAATAAGTAAGCCAGGTAATTATGTGCATATTTTTATTATATTTAAAATTCATGACACTTGATATCGTATATTCAAATGTAAGTCAGTCATTGATGTTTACTTTTAAATAATCAATAAATTTATTTTGATACAAATGTAGAGCAACATCTAGAATTGGACACACTGGTCTCATTAAAATTTCCTAAACAAAATTAGTATGTCATTGTATATTAATTCATATAACAGTTTAAGTAAGAAATGTGATTTCCATATGATCTTCCTATATGTTTAATCTCATTATATAATGTGAGAATAAGAAGTTAAACTAGTGTTTTATTTCCAAATCACACTTTCCTGTTGTCCCATGATCTTATCCACTACTGCAACTTCTTGATTCCAAGACACTATGTCCAAAAAATCAGTTAGCATGCCTTTTTAACCTCAAATTTGGTTACTCAGAAGATTCATTAGTGAATGCCTATAGGTCACTAGGGACTTTGTTTATTCATTTGGTTGCTTTTTATAGAATAAAGCACATGTTATGGTAGGTATAATAAGTGTTCCTTGCTGTTAGAAGTCAGAGTAGCAATTCTCCAAAAGTGGAGGAGCTTTTATACTATACTCTTTTATTTTCTTTTTTTTCCACTTTCTTTTAGGAAGTAAGAATAGTGCAACAAGGAAGTCCAAGTAATTTTTTTAAGTCATTATTTCTGTGATGTCTGTGCATCCTAGAGTTTTCATTAATTTGACAGAGAATTCATGAGTTAAAATGACAGAAAATCTTCACCTCAAGTGGTATTTCCAATTTAGGAATTTTAAGATTTCAGATGTTTTTGCAACCAATAGAAACTATGATTGACAGTCATAATAGTAAGTACAATAAGGTTTATCAGTTTAATTATATTTACTTTGTTCAATAGAAATTGTTTATGCTTTGAAAAAAATATTTCAACTACTTCCTAAATGTGACAAATATTAGTGATAATTTCTGTGTTTTGTAGGGATTCACTTTTTGTTTACAAAATATGTTTTTAAGAAATACAGATGTCAATTTTGGAGACACTGATGCACAAGACTATAATGTTGTTTGAATATTAAAATTCATAGTTGCCCAGAAATATCTTACCTATATTGTCAACCTCACATCCTGAAGGTAACCTATGTAACATATATTTAAATCACATATTCACATACATTATACACTATATTTACATAAATATATGCAAAATATCATATAAAATATACATTATAAATATATATTTATGCAAAATTTACTTTATGTACCCAAAGCACAAAAAAGGTGCAAGGTTTATTTCCTTCTTAGAGAACTCTATCTTCATTTAAATCACACATTTTTAAAGTGAAATAAATCATCATTTTAAAAGTGAAAAACAATCACCATTTCAGCATTTACTAATATCGAGTGGTGATAGGGCTGAGTAAGTTTACTCACTCATATGATTTTTGTGTTTTGTGAGACATTAGGAGAAAGGCTGAAGTAAAGAATTACTCCATAGAATTTCACAAAGGGAAAGCAGATTTTTTGTTATTGTATGTGAAGATAATAAAAGCAGAATATTAGATCTCTTTAAAAGCAAGCATAAACATAAATTTAATAATAGCCTTAAATTTAAAGAGTTAATATTGAAACATTTTGAATTAGGAGTTCAAAGAGAAAGAAAAATAGCTATAAAGATATTCATCTGGAGACTATGCAATAGATAAATCCATTTAGAGAACAATCAAAAATGTCTCTGAGGTTGTATTAATTATGTGAACTATTTGTCTGAAGACAAACATAGCATGTGTGTCTAAACAAGTGAGCATTCTCTGTTAAGTGTCAATATAGCATCCTGTATTGTTTTCTAATGAAATGCAGTTATGGAGATTACAGAAAGCCCCATCATTGGGCTTGCAAGAAACTTCCTTAAAAGACTTAAAACTTGCATCAAAACCCAGTGAATCCAATGGAAAATTAAAAGTTGCTCACATTTGTTAAGCACAAAAAGCTCTTGTTCTTTGAGAAGCATTTACTAAAATATCAATCATGTGGAACATGCTCAACAAACGTAATGCACTCTGCCTATTGAAAGGAACATATCACTGTGACGTAGTGTACTTGAAACTCATGTGAAGTGTTCAAATAGATATGCTGGTATGTATTTGGAAATCAAGAATGTTTCAAAATAATGTATAGATTTATTGATCATCTGAAAGATATTTCTAAACAGAAAAATACGAGTATGTGAAAAGTTGATACAATATTAAATATGAGTATGTAGAAAGGGAAGAGAGATAAAGAGAACATTAAAAGATTTTGATAAGTATTTTTCAATGGTATAAAACAAAAAATTTCAAACTGAGGCTCTAATTACCTGGTAACTAGAAGGTGATCCATTTTCTAACAGAATTCCCAACAGTCTTCCCAATGTGATTAATGTGTTTGCTTGTGCAAATGTCCTCAACGACGTCATAATTTTCCTTTTGTTTTAAATCAAAATAATCATTTTCTATGTTTTGCTTATAGTTTAAGATTGGTTTATATATTCCAAAATTAATTAAAATAAGGTTTTTGAGGGCTGGGGAGAAAAGAATAACAGATAAGAGAAACCAAGTACCTTTGAAGTTTATTTATCACAGAATTTCATAATGGTACAAATGTATACTACTGCATAAGTATATTGTACATTAAAATATTCATTATTATACACCATCATGAACTGTAAGAAGTGACATAAGCATAGAGAAAACTAAGAAGAAGGAAGTGCATTGCGGGGAGTTAGGAAAGTTTTACGTGTTGAGGGGGTAGGTGTTTGAGTTTAAAGATGATCAGGAGAGCACTCATAGATGTGCAATAATCAAAAAATGGAACCATAAGTCTAGAGCAGAGAATCCAAGTGACTATGATGTACATAGTGAGTCCAAGTTGTCTAAAATACATCATCAGTTTAAGAAAAAACAAGCTAAACAAATACATCAGTGAATTCTTGTTTATCAGAGTATCCCTGCTTCCCCTGAAATACTAGGCCATGGGAATCTAAAGCAATCTTTACAGGTAAAGGTAAAATCATTAAAAAAAAACTAATGAAAATCTTGATAGATTTAAGATTGCTAAGATAATTCATAACACAATGTCTCTGGATCATATATGCAGGTCTCACAGAAGTCAGAAATCTGAAATGAGGAACGATACAGTGACAATTTTCATTTTATTAGGATTGACGGATGATCAACAACTTAACGCTCTGATTTTTGTATTTCTCTTTCTTACCTACACATTGAGTGCAACTGGGAATCTGACTATCATCACCCTCATCTTTGTGGATTCTCACCTTAAAACAGCCATGTACTATTTTCTAAAACATTTTGCTTTCTTAGAGATATCATTCACCACTGCATGTGTTCCCAGATACTTGTATAACATAGCAACAGATGACAAGATGATTACTTATAATGCCTGTTTCAGTCAGCTGTTCTTTACTGACCTCTTTGGTGTAACTGAATTTTTTCTCCTGGCTGCCATGTCCTATGATCGTTACATAGCCATCTGCAAGCCCTTGCATTATGCCACCATCATGAGTAGCACAGTCTGCAGAAGACTTGTCTTTTGTTGTTGGGTAGCTGGTTTGTGTATTATAATTCCCCCTCTCAGTTTAGGCCTAAATCTGGAATTTTGCAATTCTAATATTATTGACCACTTTGCTTGTGATGCTTCTCCTCTCCTGAAAATCTCTTGTTCAAATACTTGGTTCATGGAACAGATGGTTATCACCTGTGCTGTACTGACATTTATTGTGACACTCATATGTGTAGTTCTGTCTTACATTTACATCATTAAGACAATTTTAGGTTTCCCTTCTGTCCATCAAAAGAAAAAAGCCTTTTCTACCTGTTCATCCCACATGATAGTGGTTTCCATCTCCTATGGAAGTTGTATCTTCATTTACATCAAACCTTCCGCAAAGGAAGAGGTAGCCATCAACAAGGGTGTGACAGTCCTCACTACTTCCATTGCTCCTCTGCTGAACCCTTTCATTTACACCCTGAGGAACAAGCAAGTAAAACAGGCTTTCAAGGACTCAGTCAAAAGAATCATAATACTTTTCAAGAAATAAAAAATGTGCACGGACAAGGAACATCTCAAATATCTTAATCAGGTAAACTTTTCAAAATATTCTCTCTTATCTTTGACTAATTACATGTTTTCTACAAACCTTTTTAAGGTCATATCTTTCCATAGGAATCCCAACATCCTTCAAACTTTAGAATGTGATTTTATTTTTAAATGAAGAATATCCTAAAATAGTCCAATACAATAAAATAAGATACAAGTAAGTGTCCAATAAATTTTTACATTTATATGCATATAGAAAACAAGATATGGTCACCATTGTTTCTTTAAATGTTAGTCTTTCAAATAATTTATTCATTGATTCAATTAATAAGTGTGCACTGGGTGATTTCTTTAGGCTCAATACTGTTTTTAGCACAAAAACAGCACTGGTAACTTTTACTATCAGAGATAAAAGGGAAAACTGAAAACTTGCTAAGTGCTCCTCAATTTATAACTGGGTATAGAAAATGTTGTGTATATACAGCATGGAATATTATTCAGTTATAAAATGAGACACAATTCTATCATTTGCAAGAATATAGTTAGTACTAGAAATCATTGTTAAGGAAATAATCTAGACTCAGAAAGTATTGAACATAAGGGCTGATCTCAGATATATTGAGGTAGAGTAGAAGAGACTGGGAAAAGGTATATTGGTGAATACTACGTTCCAGTTTGATAAGAGTAAGAATTTTTCATGTACTATTGCACAGTATAATAACAATGGAAAATAATGACGCACTGCATGATTCAAAAATTAGAAAAAGGATTTTAAATTTTTGTATGATAAATGATTAATATTTGAAGACACAATTTTTTAAAAATTTTAACACTGTAGAACATAGTATGCCATAACATCACATAGTATACCATAAGTAAGTAAAATTCTTATATTTTGTTAAAAGCTTAACAAGAATAGCTATAAAGAGGTCGACATGCTCTGAAATAACCATTCTTTTTATGAAATAAAAATGGCCTTTCTATATGATATACATATCAACACACAACACACAATCAATCAACACACAATAAGATTAACAGAAAGAAAAGAAAAGGTTTGGAAAAGCTCTTTAAGGAAATAACTCTAGTTTTTTGTGGAATCTCCACACTGGTTTCTGTTGTACCAGTCTACACCCTTACTAACAGTGGAGAAAGACTCCTATTTCCTTATATCCCCTCTATCATTTGTTATTGCTTGATTTCTTCATAATGGCCATTGTTTCTGGAGCAAGAGGAACTATCAGAATTGTTTTAATTTGCATCTTTCTAGTAAACAGTCATGTTGAATGTTTTTTTCATGTTTATTTGTCACTTGTATTCTTCATGTTTCTCACATGAAGCATGTATTCATGTCATGTGCATCAGAGGGAGAAGCTATGTATTACAGTAACCAGACATACACCATAGTTCCCAGCCATTTCTGGAAAACAGAAGCAACAGAAACTGAAGTAAAGTGGATGTTGCTTGGGTAATAGAAACAAACAGAAACTGAAATATACTGGTTGTGTACACTGCCAGGGAACCAACATCACATCACTGGGGGGGGGGCATTTTCTGTGGTATTAGAGTAACTAATACATAATTACATAACTGGAGTAATACAGTATGTTACATTTTCCGATATGCTTATTTGACTTAGTAATATGTATTCTTAGTCCATATATGTATTTTTGAAACATGGCAGCTTAATTTTTTCAGTAAGAAACAGCTGTTTTATGTAATTATTTTTTAAATACATTTACTTGTTGATGAGCTCTTTGAATGTTTCCAATTTGGGGTAATTACATATAAAACTGTCTGAACATTCATATTCAGATTTCATATGGATATGATGGTCTGGTTAGATGAGTAAAAATATGTAACTGCAATTACACAGCAAAAATTAATCAAATTTTAAAAGTTACTGCTACTTTGCATTTGTTAACAAGAAATGGAAATAGTGTAGTTCTTATTACTTTGAATTCTCAGTAGCAATTTGTATTTTCAATGGCCATTTGCCATGCCATGTTACATGATTTTGATTTGCAATTAGTTAATTCAAATGTTTTGACCAGCTTTTCATATAAATATTTGTTATTTCTGTATCATATATTTTGAGTTATCTTTTCACATCTTTAAATTTGGTTTTTTATTTTCTTGTTTAATTCTACTAAGGTTTTCTTGCACAATTTGGGTAATACTCATTTATCAGATATGTTTTAGAAATATTTTCTCCTGGTATATTGTTTTATTATCTTAATAGTGTCTTTTGCCAAGGTGTTTTAATTTCGATAAAGTCTAGCTTTTCAATCATTTTTTTCATTAATTACATCTTTGCTATTGCATGTAAAACATCATTGTCATATTCCAGATATGTAGATAACTGTGTATGTTTGATAAGGTATTCAGATATATTACAGTATTTTTAAAACTACATTGTTTGTTTGTTTTTCAAGTTGAGAGTTTGTTATACATTTTGGATAAATGTACTTTATGAGACACATGCTTGTAGGTATTTTCTCCCAGGAATGACTTATCCTTCAAGAGTATCTTTTGCAAAGTCATAACTTATTCCATGTAATTTTTTGGTCAATTCTCTAGGATTTTTACATAAGAAAATTGTATTATACTCAAAATGGTAGTTTTGTTTCTTTCTTTCCAATATATAAGTTATTTCTTTTCTTTTTAAATTTCATTTTGATTAAATTATCTTCCAATTTGATGTTAAGTTGAAGGTGTGAAAGAAAAAATAGTTCTCTTGCCCAGGATTTGTAGGAAGTGCAATTTTCTACACATTAAGACCAATAATAGCTTTATATTTTAACAACTTGGTATGGGGTTGGAGGTTAGAGAAATACTAACACTGGCTGGAAAAGTAAGTGTGACATGTTAATTGCAAAATGCCAGGACACATGTGCAGAACAGTTCCCAAAACCCTGCATGTGGAGTCCTGAGAGTTCCAGCAAGCTTCAGATCAGATTTCCCATCCTACCTCAAGAGTGGGAGCTGTAAGAAAGGATAGTGGCCTTAAGCTCTTGCTGTCTTGTGTTTTCACATAGCCCACTCTTCTCCTATACAGTGTAAGTACTTATTTGCTCCCTCTACTTTTACTTGGCCCAAACTCACTCTGCAGAGCCCATCTTTAATCTTATTTTAATAGATATAAAACATTGAATCCATTTTCAAAGTCTAAAACAGATTGTTTTCTTCAAGATATAAAGAACCTAGAAACCACCTTTAGAAAAAGTCACCAGCATCCAAAACTTGGTAACAGATATTCTTATTAATTTGAGGAAAATTTACCAATTTTTGTTACTGAGATTTTTTTTAATGTTCTGTTCATTTTTTGTTTTGTTTTGGTAACAATGCTTGTTCTACATCACTGAATAAACAATTATCACATAATTTTTGGGTTTCTTTAGCCTTATGCAATGGATTACTTTGGGTAAATTTCAAATACTAAAGTTGATTTGAATATCTAAAATAAATCTCATTCATTTATAGTAGTTAATTAATTTTGTGTATGATTTACTTATGCCATTGAGAAATTTTGTCTATGTGTTTGTAAGACAATTTTGTTAGTGAATTAGTTTGCTTGTAATGAATTTATATATTTTTGGGGGGCTAATATTGACAACATTGAGGAATTGATACGTTGGCTCTACTTTTATTTTCTGAAAAAAATGCTGTTAATAATTGATATAGTTTTCCCTATGCAGAGTAAAATTCATTAATAAACTATTTTCCTGATTCTTCTCTCTTTTTTGAAGTCTCATAATGGATTCAATTTCATAATGCATATAATTTGTTGAGATTATCCTATTTTTCTTATCTGAAATTTGATGTCTTGTTTGTTTAAAGAAATCAGTCATGGCTTATCTTTATTATTGTTCATTTCTACATGATCAGTAGAGATGGCTAGTGAATTCTTAATGATATGTATGAATCATCTTTCTTTGAATCTTTTGTTCACTTTCAATAAATAGTTGTCAATATTGTAACATCTATCATTTTCCTGATTAGATTTTCATTCAATTTTATTGTTATTCATTTATTTATTATTTTGCTACTTTATAAATACTATGTCATCTGAAGTTAATATTACTAGTTCAAATTTTTAAAATTAGTGTGACTTCTGGGAAGATGCTGGAATAGTCAGTAGCAAAGAAAACAGTGTCTCTGAGAGAAACAGTCTGGATACTGGAATACAGCATCTTGGGGAAGAAAATAAGAAATAAGTGGATCCCCTTGACCCAGGAAGAACATAAAGTGAAAATTGAAACCCACAGAGAAAGTTAAAAAAAAAGAAAAACTTAAATTAAGAAGAAGGCAGTAGCATCTTCACTTGGAGCCAGACACACCATGCAAGAAGAGCTGCTGAAACCCAGGGATGGCTGCACAGTCACAGTGAAGGTGGTGGCTGGCAAGTCCAAAGGCCTTTCCAAAGAGTCAAGGTGGTAGAGGGGAGCAGCAAACTGCAGAACTACACTGGCTGGATGTGAGTGTAGAGGACTCAGTCCCCCCATGGGAGAAGTTGATTGGTCAGGAGGCATATTGATATTGTGTAGAATAAGCCTGGAACCAGCAAAATAGCCAGGAGCCACTCCTAGCTTGGAGTAGACTGGTGGAAATTATTTGGACTGAGTCTTGCCCCTGTGTACATTCCAACAAGCATGGCTGAGGTTTCCCTTAATCTATCCCCAATCAGCGCCACCCACTGCACATACTTTGTGTGATGGGGCTCCCTGCTGATAACCAGCTTGGGAGGGAGGGAGCTGTTTGCTCCACCGAGGCTTGCCTTCTACTACTCACTGGTGAGCCAAGGCAGGGTGGAAAAAGCAGCAAACAGCCCTATACCAATGCATCCAACAGTCTCCATCAGATGTCCCTAGCCAGCACTACTAGCTAGAAACATCAAACAGTCTCATTTCAGAGAAATTGTAGCCAATTCAAGAAGTTCCTGGGACCCACTACCCACTTGTCCAGAAGAACCTGGGAATATGTCAAGATGAAAAAGCAAAAGGAGGACTCTGGCCTACAAGCCAAGCAGAGCTGGTCAAGGAGATGCAAACACAGAGAAGAGCAGGAGCCGCACAACTGAAATTTCTGAAGTGAAGATGAATGAAGTAAAGTAACCACTTCATGAGGCTATAAAAGAAATTAGAGGATTATCTGGTGGTGAAACACTATTCTGCTTAAAGGGTTATGTTTTAATCTGCGCTGTTTCGTTGTTATGCCCTCTTTTATCTCAATCTCCACTCCATTATTTACTTTTTTATCTTTATCCTTTTAATTAAAGGAAAAAAAAATAGCAGGATATATTATAGTAACCCACTTTGACTTTTCATTACCTTGATTTAAAGCCCTGTATTATTCTCACCATCTGGTTTTCAACTGATGTTCCCTATTCTGTTTTGCTGGATAGTATCAGGTTCAAAAGTTTAGGCATCAGCTGTGAAGATAATGAGATTCATTATGACGCCCATTCTTGTTGACTTTTATCTACTTTTGAAGACCTACAATGTCTCCAATGTTTTGGTTTTGTCGGTTTTATTCTTTACTGTTTTGTTCAATTGTATTATAACTAACGATATAGGCAATTCTATTAGAGATAGCGGGAGGCATTATGGTAACCATTGTTGATCACCTTGTATTATGTTTTTACATTATCTATTATGTCCACCCTTTTGACTTGACCGATTCTGTTCTGTTATGTCACATTTGGTTTTACTCTCTTCCAAAAAAGTAATAAGAACCGTGGGAGCAATGAAACCCAAAATGTGTAATAGTCATGGTACAAAAGAGAGGAAAAGAAAGTGCTCCAAACTATATAACTGCATGTATATTTAAGTGTATAAGATAGAAAATGATATCACAGAGTTTTATTGGATCAATGAACAGAACTGTTTGCAGTATCATTGATGGAATGTCCACTTTACAAGCTTTAATTTTGTGACTTGAACAATTATTTCTAAGATGACAATATGTAATCCATTAACTAGTGATTTCCTACTGTTCATTTTTTTTCTGTAAATCTGTATAACTTGTACCCTTTCCGTACTTTTTTTTTTCTTTTCTCCTTAAATAAAATTAAAAAAAAAAAAGAAATTAGAATAGGAATACTATCTCAGGTGAAAGAAGAAATAAGAAACCTAATGAAAGAATAGCTAAGCAGCTCTAAAGAAGACATAAATGGAAAAATAGAGCATAGGAAAATGAGAGAAACTTTGAATGAAAAATATAAAAAAGACTTAGAACACAGATTCAAACAGATTACCAGGAAATTGAAAACTCCATTGTAAGCTGCCAAAACCACTTGAAAAAAAGCTAAAGATAGACTTTCAACCCTTAAAGCCAGGTTTGCAGCTTGTGATTGTGAAAGGAAAGATTAAAATTAACAAGGAAGCAGGAAGTAATGATTCAAAGGCTACATGAAGCACAGAAGAATAATTTAAGAATAATAAATGTGTGTGAAAAAACACAAATGAAGTATATGGCTACTTACAGAAATAATTACAGAAAACATTCCAAGCATAGGAAAAGGAAATGATATTCAGGTAAATGAGGCACACAGAACTCAGCCAACCATAACCAAAATGAATCTGCATCCAGATATATCATAATCAACATCCCAGAAATTCAAAACAAGAACAGAATATTAAAAGCTGTTTGAGAAAAAAAACAGGTCATCTATAAAGTAAAACCCATCAGAGTCACAACAGACTTTAAAACTGTCTTTGAAAATTAGTGGAGAAACAAGATACTTCCATGACAAAGAGGAACTGAAGGAATTCATGACCATCAAATCAACCTACAAAAATTACTGAAGCACATTCTAGAGAGAGAGAAAAAAGACCATGGTTTCAGTAGCATTGGGAGAGGGGGCTCACTGAGTGGGGTAGACAATGGAATGAAGGAGAAAAGTTGGCAATCAGTGTCAGGAAAACAGCACAGCAGAGACAAGGCAGAGAATGTTGATCATAATCACTAATGTAGATGGCCTCAATTCACCAATAAAAATAAACACAGGCAGAGTGGATCAGGAGACAGGATCGATCAATATGCTTTATACAAGAAACACATTTAACCCAAAAGTGGGTTTATAGATTGAAAGTCAAAGATGACAAAAGAGTGCTCTATGTGACAGGGAAGAAAAAAGTGGGTTAGCTTGCCCATCAGCTGCAGACTGGTTAGAAAGCTATGACACTCTTATACAATGGAAAACTATTCAGCTGTAAAGAAAGATAACCTTGAGGCTTTTGTAGGTAAATGGATACAATTTGAGATTATGCTCAGGGATAAAAAGATTGAGTCACATAGGTGAACAATGGGTCGCCTCCCTAGTATAAAAATGAATGGAGTTAGTGGATCCAAAATATTCAATACTTCTTGTGAAAAGGGAAGAATTATCTAAGAATGGAAGATAGTAGTCATTGTTAGTTTATTATCATGATTTTAAGTCAATATTGTTTTAACTGTTCTGTTTAATTTGGTTGTATTCTGTTTCAGTTTATCTAATCATATTATATTTGATGTTATGAAAAGCTATTTCAAAGATTATAAAATATATTGTTAACCATTTTTGATTTCCTTTTAACTTGATTTGAAGCCCTATATTGCTTTCATTGCTTTGTTTTGACTGATTTTATTCTATTTTGTTTTGTTTGATGGTATCATGTCTGATCTCCTTGTACTTTGTTTTTAAGTCATGTACTGGGTTCATCCTTTTGTTTTTATTGACTCTATTCTGTTTTGTTTCATTCTCTTCAAAATAAAAAATAAAATAAAATTAGTGTTAGCATAATCTTGTTGCTCCATCCATTTATTTTCAGTCATATTGAATCTTTAAATTTGATTTCTTGTGAATAATACATATGGAGATTACTTTTCTACTTTCTCTGACATTCTTCATCCTTTATGATATGTTATGCTTTCAAATGGTAATGTTCATATTTTCTCTATGGTTTATTATATATATTTAAAATTAATCTTTGTCAATCTTTGTAAACTCCTCTACTCTATAGCATTTATAGAGTGATCTCTTCTGTGTTGGTTACTTTTGTCTCATTGCTGAGAAAACCTACCCAACTTCCAAACTTAAGGAAGGAACAGTTTATTTAGCTCAGAGTTTGTGGAGGTTTAAGTGCATACTCAGGAGCCTCCAGGGCAGATAGACATATAGCAGAGGGCAACAGATCAAGGTGCTAGAAAACTGAAAAACAACAATAGCAAAAAGGTAAAAATAGAGAGACTGTGCCCCTTGTGTGTTGGTCACACTCATTTTATCATCTAAATGCACAATCCCAGTATTGGACCATAAATCATTCATAAACTCTATAATACTGCCCCATGACTGCTTGAAGCTTTGAGGGGTCATCTAGACACAAATCAATACCTAGCCACCTCATACAAAGTTTCTGAGGTTTAAGGAATTTTAAAAACCCTGAGCTTCCTTAGGTAGCAGAAACAGTCCAATAAAGATGTGTCTAATATTTTAATTACTTTTCTCATTGCTCACATGACCACTAAAAAGTTAAAAGAGGGAATGTTTACTGTGGCTCACAGTTTATAGAGATCTTAGGTCATAGTTGACTAACTGGAACCTCTGGGGACAAGATTAAAGACTGCAGGGCAAATCATGAATGGAACAGCATTACTTCTCTTGCCCTACAACCTGTGGCTAGAGGGATATGGAATTTTAAACAGCCTTTCACCACAGGACTAAGCAACCCAGGTTTGTCCTCATGTTGTGGCAGGAGCAGAATCATCCTGTGTCACTCCATCCCATCTTGCCTGGCAAGAAGATGTTACAGGCTACACCTGAGATGGGTGGTGGTAGTGGCAGATGCATCAGTGAGAGCAGGAGTGGAACAGTGTGAGTCCTTTCACTCTTCCACCAGTATGTTGAGGAACACAGGACTTTAAGCAGCACTGACCATACACAACAACAAGTAGGAAGTTAGCAGTCTTCCCTTGGGAAAAAGGAGACAGAATTGGTACTGAGTAGCCTTGGGCAGCACCTGCAAGAGCAACGAATCCTCTCATAGACCAACATACTAATCCATCCTGCAACAAGTGACCTGAGAGTGCTATAGGGTAAGAAACTCAGAACCTACTAGAAGTCTAATAAGAGATTACGTTCTCTAAAATTGAAGAATGAATTTTAGGAACAATGGAGGTTAAGAGCAGAGTATATTTGTTGAGAGAAAGAAAACTTTCCAGAAGTCAGACAGAAGGGATCCTGAGTGGATTGCCAAACATTATCTTTTCTAGTTAGTTTTAGGGCAAAACTATGACATGAGTCAAGTCCAAGATGGGGAAAAATGTGAACTTGAAAGGCTAGTGGGCATGAGGTGGATCAAAAGTATGGTCAACAAGTAAGATTATTAGTGTAATTCCTCAGGTAAAATTGATTGAATTGGTATTAAATGGGGAGGCAAGTCAGGTGGTAAGAGGACCTGAATATAGAACAGGGTCTTTGCCTGCATGGATGTTGGGTTAGTGACTCCTGACTTCCTCAGGATGATTGATACCTATTTAGAATATCAACCCCTGATATTCATATTGAGGGTGTGGTGGCATTTAGTTTTTCTTTTTTCTTGAGATCTAGCCCACAGCAGAGGTATCTGTCTCCTCCAAGATTGCAAGATATCTGGTCTTCTGCATGGGCTCTTTCAAGGGCTTAATGCTGTCTGACTGCCTATAATATTTCTATCTAATTCTGTTGCCTGTAACAACAGGATATAGGCTTCCCAGTGGAAGAGGAACACAGTCAGCTGAGGAAAGACCAGGAGGCATAAGTTATACATGAGGTGAGGAGCAGGCTCCTATCTCTGAGGGTGGCACAGCAACTAGGGGAGAGACATAAGAGACAAACCTAATAAGGAGTGGGCAGACCACCAAGGGACATACAGAAAGTACTAGCTGAAAGTCTGTGGTCACAGTTCCCACATCTAGAGGCTAGGATCAGTTCCACATGTATCACTACCTCTGGGCTCAGCAGGTTTACTCAGCTCAAAAATATTGAGCTCTCTGTGGAGACCAAAGGAAATTTATCTCTCATATTTTTTCTTCTTTCTTGACTGGTTTTTTCACCTTACTTTTTTTTTTGTTGTTGTTGTTTTTTACTTATTTTTTTTCTAATTTATACATCTTCTTTTTCCCTTTCTTCAATTATCTTCTATGATTTAATAATTCTTATATAAGTTAATAGTCTCTCTTGTCTTTCTTAGCTAAACCTTTGCTTACTTCTTTACGCTTTCTCTTCTGCCATTTTTTGTAGTTTCCCAAAGCTTGTATGATCCACATTTGTTCTCCAGGCTTGCTCCAGAAACACAGGGATGATTCAACATATGTAAATCAATAAATGTAACAAACTGATGGAGTCCACTATGAAGCTGCTCCAAACAGGATTTAAAATTAATCAATTGGTATTGTACATTTACTTGTGAATCTGTCCAATGCCTAGGCCCCCTGTCTAGAGACAGGCAATGGATCCATAATAAGTGAAACTCACTGGTCCAGGTTTAGGCCTGTATGGCCTGTGATGCCAGTAATACCTCAAAGGAGAGGATAAATACACAACTGAGAATGCCTGACTCCTACCCCAATTAACTAATAAAGACTGTAGCTGCAGGCAACCCTAACTCCTGTTGTAAAAGTCAATTTGGAGATTTTCTGCTAAAATGCTTCTCCTAAATTAGCATAAATTACTTCTTCTAAATTAACATAGTTAGTTACTTGGAGAAGTCCTTGATCCACTCCCAAGGTCCTCTTCCATTTCCCATGTTTTCTACTCTAAACCCTTTCCTTGTTAGAAAAGCAAATAAATACAGGCCACCCAAAGAAGGTTTTTTTCTCAGCCCACAGAGGATCTTGAATTCCACTAAAGAGTTTTCATTGTCCAGGAACTCTAAAATCACACCATTTGTCTCTTTTATTTAAGCCTTCACTGTCCACTCCTTTCGGAGTTTGTGGGCTTGATCAGTTTGTGATAATACATCACATCAACAGAGCCAAAGACAAAAATCACATAATTGTCTCAATAGATGCAGAAACATCTTTTGACAGAGCCCAATACCATTTCATGACAAAATCATTGGGATAGTCTTTATCCCAATGTGACAAGCCATACATGACAAATCAAAAGCCAAGATTATATTAAATGGTCAAATACTGAAAGTTTTCACTCTAAAATCAGGAGCAATATATGGATGAACACTATCACCACTGCTATTTAGTCCAGTTCTGGAAAAGTTAATCAGAGAAATTAAGTGCAAAATAGAAATAAAATAAAAAATGGAAGGAAGATTTTACATTATTACTATTTGCAGACAACATGAAACTGCATAGAAAAGCCCCAAAACTCCACAAAAGACAGCACACAATGTAAGAAAAAGTCTTAACCAGTTGTTCTTCAGACAAGGGACTAGTATCTGGAACACAGAAAGAACTAAAAAAAATCGGATCTGCTAAATTCAAAGACCCAATCCAAAACTAGGCATACAAGATGAGTATATTCTCAGCTTAAGTACAAATGGAAAATAAAAACATAAAGAAATGTTCAATATTATTAGTTATTTAAGAGATACAAATTAAAACAACATTGAGATTCCATCACACTATGTGAAGACTCCTCAAAACTGTATGACCAGAGGTTCTATTTTGATCCAGATCTTCCCATTCTTGGTATCTTCCTGATAGAATTAGAAGCATCATATCACAGCAATATATGCTCATCCATGTTTACAGTGGCATAGTTTCTAATAGTTAAATTTTAGAATCAACCCAAATGCCCATCAGCTGATGAAGACAGATTTATTCCTAAATGGATGCACCTTGAGACCAGACTTTTATGTGAAATAAATTGAACACACATGTAAATATCACATTGTCTCCTAAGCATGAGAAACTTAAAGTATATACAAGACCAAAATTGTGCAAGAGATATGGTGAAATGGGAAGAAATTGTTCAAAAGAAAAGTGGGAGGGAGACACAATCCTTTCATTCCAAGAACTACTTTGGGAGCTCCTCCATAATCCCCAGAAGAGGTAGTGGATGTGTACACTTTACTTTCACTTTGTGACTTTCTACTCAGAATAATATTGGGATCCTGTTGGTCAGTTAAAATCACTTAATGCAATTTCTGATTTTTGAAAACATGAGGGACAGTTTTCCTTTGACACCCCCCTCAAGACCATGATAAAGCACCATCTGACCTTCTTTTGTACCTGTGTGAGAACTTTGAACCTTCTGGGGGATAGAGTCAGAGGAGAGCCTCAGTCTTAATTTCCCAATTGAAAAACAAACTCCTTCAGGACAAAAATTATCATATTACAGAGAAGATTATATCTGTACTTGTTAAACATTTCTATTGTTACTCTAGTGTTAATGATACAGGACCTTTACCAGGTTCTTTAGAATCTCCCACTCTGTCTCCTTCCAATATATGTGGGGTATGCTAACAAAAGACTTCACTGGGAAAATGAAAGAGAACAGAGATATGGGTACTATGTGTGCCTCAACTTCTCTCATCTTTCCTTTAAATGAGAAGAGGACAGCCACAAATACAGTAAGAGATCATCTCTCCCAACATTTGGGCCTTGTGTTAAACAAGGCAGCATATTATGGTTGCTGTGAATTCACCAGGAGGAGCAGCTCATGGCCATGAGTCCCCTGTTTTCCAGGCTCCATGGCTGACATGTTATAGACATTGAGGAGTGGGAAAGCAGCAGCAGTGTCTAGCAGGATCCAGATAAACAATAGTGGTTGTTTCAGTTTGGCTTTAGGCTTGGGCCTTACCCTGATGATAGTAATTCAGATGAGGAATCTATTGTGGGAAGTAATCAGCAAGCTGATGCATTTTTTTCTTTCCTAGGAGAAATTGAGGAGCTGCAGCAACTCCCACCCCAACTGTTATGAATTAAAACCTTGTGGTCAGTTCACATCAGCTGAATAAGTCAGTAAGGTTCTGAGTGTAGATGACCTAACTGAGAAAAGTTGCCAGCATAAATAGAGATGTGGAGAAGAAGAGCTAGGTACTGTGAGTTCCCTAAGTGTTGCTGTTTTGAGCCATTGGTAATCCTGCAGGAATTTGTAATGGCTAACTTCCCCAATGAGAATTCAGCCATTATCATCAGAGGAGCTCAGGACCTTGTCATTGAGAGTGGCTATGGTCCACTTTGGAAAGCCCTGGTCCTTACAGTGGGTATCACTTCTTGATTCTAGAAGGGAAGATATGTACTGTTCAATCTCCAGGAGTTTGTCTCACTGGCTTACTGACATGTATAAGCTGTTTTCAACCAGGCATGGTGGCTCATGCCTGTAATCCCAGCACTCAGGAGGCTGAGGCAGGAGAATCATGTGAGTTCAAGACCAGGCTTGGCTACAAGATGAGCGCAAGGCCAGCCTGAAATGCATAGGGAGACTCCGTCTCAAAAAGACAAAAAATCAAAAACAGAAAGAAAGGAAGAAAGAAAGAAAGAAAGAAAGAAAGAAAGAAAGAAAGAAAGAAGGAAAACTTGAGTGTTCTCATCATCAAAGGAGCTTGAGACTTCATTGTCACTAAGTCTGTGGTACTTTTGAGGGGAGCCCTGGTCCTTATTTTTTAGTGTGACTTCTTGGCTCCAGTGTAGAACCTTCAACCTACTGGCACAGCTCCTTCACCTTGCTGGCACAGACTTTCTAGATTCCACCACTGACTTTTGGGCCTTCCCAGTACAGATCCTTAAAACAGACTGGTGTAAACACTTGTCCTGGGATCTAGACCTCCAGCTGGGCTCACAGGAGCCATTGTCATGGGCTCTGGGTCTTCAGCTGTAATCAGGCAGTACAGTGTAAGAGAAAGAAAGAGAGAAGAAAAAAAATGAAAGAAAGAAAATGAATGAGAAAAGAGAAAGACCCAGGCAAGTGAGACAAAAAGTCTAGGAAAAAGATGAGAGAGAGAGAGAGAGAGAGAGAGAGAGAGAGAGAGAGAGAGAGAGAGAGAGACTAACATGAACGAAAAGGAGCAAGACAACAAAACATTAAAGGAATAGGACAAAGGAAAGGAACAAGAAAAGGGCAGATACAGAGAGACAGATTAAAAAAAGAGGTGTAAAAAGCCCAAAAGATCACCCAGATGTTACAATGTATCAAGAAGATCTGGGAATTCCCACAGGAATAGGTGCAGGAGGAGAAGCAAGAGTTCTTCCAGGTCACTAAGAGCATCAAAAACCATAAATAGGAAATCTTTTAGGTCTCTATCACCTGGAAGCAAAAATAAGCAGGATAAAAAGAGGGAAAAAGAAAGAGACCATCTCATAGAAAGAATAGAAGGAGAATGTTCAACTTCCACACAAAAGAATTTTAATGATAGAGATGGGAAGGAGAACTTGGAAAATAGCACTTCAGTCAAAAAGAAGGAGTACAATAAAGAACCATATTCAGGCAGGGGCAAAGAATTAGATGATAAAGATATGCCAATGACTGAACAAAATAAAGTACTACAAAATAGAAATCATCAGTCAAATGAAGAAAACCTCTCTACCAAAACTGAAATAACTAATGTACCTCTACACTCAACACTGGAATAAAATTCAAAGTTTTTAATTTTCTCAACAAGATGTAAACAGGAATGCAATCTAGTTCACCATGAAGTTAAGTGCACCAGTAGTCGGGTGATGTTGTGTATATCTTGTGACTGAGTAAAGATATAAAGCACAGATATTGTGAAAATACCAGAAGGTACCCAAATTCTTCCACTTCTAAAATGTGTGCCTTTTCTTGGGGGCTGACACATTTGTCATGTGGTTTGTTAGTGTTCACAAAGAATCAATGCAAAAAAAAAAATCAGACATCAGTCATTCAAATATGTACCATCCCTAAAGACTAAAGATAAGCAGTGGTGGCTCTTTTAAAAAATGCTAGTACTGAATTTTGTATTGTTTTAAATTTAAAAAGAAAAATTTCATTATATATAATTTGACATTTTATTGAAAATTGGTACAAATATGCACACAGCATTGTAATTGCCAATTAATTAACAAGTTCTGGTATTAACTCACAGAATTTACAGTGATTGTGTTAAATTCTCACTTTTGTGTTTTCTTCTTGCTCATGGTAGGACAGCAGTTTTTTTAAAAATAATTTTACATATTAAAATCATTTTAAAGTGGAATACAAAGCAACTAACAATATATGCTACTGTTCTCTCTTTTAAATTTTCAAAATTTTTTATTTTAAAGAGATTAAGACAAAAGAGGACATAACAAATCAGATCAGAACAATTTAAGCAATACAATATTTCACCAAAAGACAACCCAATATAACAGTATCTACCATAATGTGTCTTTCTTTGAAATAGTTGAGAATACTTTCAAATACAATAGTGTGAAACATAACAAAATAGTATAAAACCATTCAAGAAAATGAAAGTATTACAGAGTATTCAGACCCAAATAACAGAAAATGAAGAATAGCTACTATATTATCTCATTATCCATAAAATATTTGTTTTGTTTATACTATCACATGTAATAAAAATCCAATAAAATACAACATGATAGAATCAATGGAAACAGCAAAACAAAAGCATGTTAGGACTTCAAAGCAAGATGATATTAAATCAGCACTGACTATTACAGTGTCTTGTTTTCTTTAAAACAGCTGTTCATAACATAACAGATAATAAAATAAAAAAAACCAGGATAAAATCATTTCAACTAAGGAATGAAAACTTTATAAGGCTTCAAAGCAATGTAATGGGGAATCATTAGTACCATAAACTCTTATGTACTCTTATCATTTCTTACGCTAGGGTGTCTATACGGTATTTACACATGTGAGTTTGATTTATTTTGCTTATGAGGATGGTGTTGCATCCATTTATTTATAAATATCTCAATGTGATCATTCTTTATAGCTCAGTAGTACTCTATTGTATAAAATTACCACTTCATTTTATCCATTCCTCAGTTGATGGACACTTAAGTTGTTTCCAAGATCTGGCTATTACAAATTGTGCTGCTACAAACATGGGTGCACATGTATCACTGTGGTATGATGTTTTCAGTTCTTCTGGGAATATGCCTAGAAGCAGCATAGCTGGATCAATAGTACTTCCAATCCCAACCTTTTGAGAAATCTCCAGACTGACCTCCATAATGGTTGCACCAGTCTATACTCCTACCAACAGTGCAAAAGAGTTCCTTTTACCCATAGCCTCTCCAGCATTTGTCATTGGTGGTTTTCTTGATCCTGGCCAATTCTTTCAGGAGTGAGATGGAATCTCAGTGTGGTTTTAATTTGCATTTCTCTAATTACTAATGATGATGATCATTTTTTCATATATTTATTTGCCATTTGTATTTGTTCATCTGAGAATGGTGTGTTCATCTCAGTTGCCCATTTTTGGATTGGGTCTTTGAATTTTGGGGGTCTGATGTTTTTTAATTCTTTATATGTTTTTGACAGAAGTCCTTTGTCTGAGGGACAGTTCACTAAGATGTTTTCTCAGTTTGTGGGTTTTCTTTTCACTATTCTGGAGATTTCTTTTCCATGCAGAAACTTTTTAATAATACATATCAGTTATTGATTCTGGGATGTATTTCCCATGTAGTTTGATTGCTATTCATGAATTCTATACCTACTGCTATGTCTTCAAGACTTTTATCTAATTTGTATTCCAATAAATTTAGTATTTGTATTTTAATATGCAGATTTTTGATCCATTTAGATTTTAGTTTAGTACAGGGTTATAGGCATGGGTCTAGTTTTAGTTTTCAGCATATGGAGAGCCAATATTTGCAATGCCATTTATTAAAGACTGTTGTTCTTCCAGTGAACATGTTTGGCACCTTTATCAAAGATAAGGTGGTTGAGTGTCTTTGTAGTTGTGGTTGTATCTTCTAATCTATGCCATTGGTCTTCAGATCTATTTACAATCCAGTACCATGCAGATTTTATTACAGTAGTTTTGTAGTATAACTTCAAGTCTGGATTGTAATGCCTCTTGCCTTGCCTTTGCTGCTTAGAATTGTCTTTGCTATTCTAGGTCTCTTCTGGTTTCACATGAGTTTTAGGAGTGAATTCACTAGATCTATGAGGCATGTTGATGCATTTTCACTGGGATTGCTTTGAATCTGTATAGCAGTTTTGGGAGAATGGTCATTTTCACAATATTTATTCTTCCTATTCATGAACAAGAGATGTCTTTCCAATTTCTGGTATCCTCTCTGATTTGTTTTTCAGGGTATCATAATTTTCCCTGTATAAATCTTTTATTTCTTTTGTGAGATTAATTCCTAAGTATTTCATTTTTCTGGATGCTAATTTGAAGGGTGTGGTTTCTCTTTTTTCTCTCTCAGTGATTTTGTTGTTAATGCATAGGAATGCTATTGATATTTGAGTACTGACTTTGTATCCAGCTATTGCTGAATTTATTTGTTATATCTAGGAGTCTTTCAATGGAGTTTTGGGGGTCTTCTATGTAGAGTATCATGTCATCTGCTAACAATGATAATTTAAATTCCTCTTTTCCTATCTTTACCCCTCTATTTCTCTCTCTTGTCTAATTGCTCTAATAGTATTTCCAGTACTATGTTGAATAGGAGCACTGATAAGGGACATTCTTGTCTTGTGCCTGATTTTAAGGTAAAGGCCTTCAGTTTTTGGCTATTTAATATGATGCTGGCTGTTACTTTGTCATAGATGGTCTTTATCATATTGAGGTAAAAACCATCTATTCCAATTTTCTGTAAACTTCTTATCATGAATGAGTGCTGGGCCTTATCAAAAGCTTTTTCTTTCTCTATAGAAATGATCATGTGATTCTTATTTTTGGCTTTATTTATATGGTAGATTACATTTATTGATTTACCTATGTGGAACCATCCCTGCATTCCTGGGATGAATCCCACTTGGTTGTGGTGTATAATATTGATGATCTGCTGAATCCTGTTTGCCAATATTTTACTGAGGAGTTTTGCATCTGTGTTTATTAGAGAAATTGGCCTGTAGTTCTATTTTACAGCTGGGTCTTTCTCAGGTTTTGGTACTGGAGTAATAATTGCTTCCAGGAATTACTTAGGATGAATTTCTTCACTTTAGATTTCATTGAAAAGTTTAAAGAGTGTCAGCATTAAGTCTTCTTTGTATTTCTTGTAGATTTTTGCAGTGAATCCATCTGGGCCTGGGCTCTTCTTTGTAGGTAAGGACTTAATTACATTGTCAATTTCATTAATAGAAATTGGGTTATTCAGAAGTTTTACATCTTCTTGACCTAGCTTTGGTGTTTCATATGTTTCTAGGAATCTGTAAATTTCTTCTGTTGTATTGAATCTATGAGAGTAGAGGTTTTTGAAATAGGTGTTAATGATCTTCTTTTTTTTTTCTATATTTCCAGAGTCTGTAGTGATTTTACCTTTTTCATTCCTTATTGCATGGATTTTAACTTTTTCTTTCCTATTTAAAGTATGGTTGCCTAGGGGCTTATCAATTTTTTTTTTTATTTTTCAAAGAACCAACTCTTTGGTTCATTGATTCATTGGACTGTTTTCTCAGTCTCTAATTTATTAATTTCTGTTCTGATTTTTATAATTTCCTCCCTTCTTTTGGTTTGGGCTTGACTTCTTCTATATATTTCTGGTGTAGCATCAGGTTGTTTATTTACATTCTTTCTCTTTTACTGATGTGGGAACTCAGTGCAATAAATTTTCCTCTGAGGACCACTTTCATTGCATCCTACAGATTCTGATAATTTGTATTTGTATTTTTGTTTGCTTGTAGGTATTGATTTATTTCTTCTTTAATTTCCACTGTGACTCACTGATTGCTCAAGAGTGGACTGTTCAATTTCCATGTGTTTTCGAGTTTTTGGAATTTCTTTTATCATTAACTTTTAGTTTCACTGCGCTATGATCTGATAACATGCACGGGATAGTTTCAACTCTTTTGCATTTACTTAAATATGTTCTGTGGGCTAGTATACGGTCTATTTTAGAATGTCCCATGTACTACTGAGAAGAATGTATATTCTGATGTTGTTGGATGGAACACTCTGTATATGTTCAAGTCCACTTGTTCACAGGTGTGATTCAGTTCTGTTATTTCTTTGCTGATTTTCATTCTTGTTGATCTGTCCCTTGGTGTCAATGGTGTGTTAAGGTCTCCTGTTATAATTGTGTTATTACTTATTTGATTTTTCATTTCTGTTACTACTTGCTTTGTATAGCTAGCTGCTCTGGAATATGGTGCATATATTTCAGATTATCTCTTCCTCCTAAAGTTTTCACCTAACTATTATGTAGTGACATTCCTTATCTCTTAGGATAATTCTTGGTTTGAAGTTCGTATTTTCTGCAAACAGTATAGCTCCCCTTGCTTTGTTTTGGGTTCCTATTCCAGGAAGTATTGTTTTCCATCCTTTGACTTTCAGTCTGTGAGTTTCCTTTTGGGTTAGATGGATTTCTTGTAGATAGCATGTGGTTAGATGCTGTTCCTTGTTCCATTCTGCCAGTCTGTTTCTTTTAATTTGTGAAGTGAGATCATTTTAATTAATGGTTATAACAGTTATATATTGGTTTACTGTTGACATGTTATCTTTCTGCTGTTGCATCTTTATCTTTCTGTTCTGTTTAATTGTCTGCCTTACCTAGTGGTTTTATTTCTATGTGTATCTAGATTGTGTTTCAGTATTCTTTGTAGGGTTGGTTTGGTGATCATGAAGTTCTTCAGCTATTCTTTATCATGGAAGTATCTTAAGTCTCCATCTATTTTGAAGGAATGTTTTGAGAGGTACATCAGTCTAGGTTGGAAATAATTTTCCTTTAGGATCTGAAAAATTTCACTCCATGCTCTTCTTGACTTCATTGTTTGTGTTGAGAAGTCTGCTGTGATTCTGATAGGTTTTCCTTTATAGATAATCTGTCTTTTCTCTCTGATAGCTTTTAATATTCTTTTCTTTTGTTGGATTTCTGGGATGGTGATTATTATATGTCTGTGTGTAGTTTTACTTTGGTTATGGCTATTTGAAGTTCTATATGCTTCACTAATCCACATGTCAGTTTCCATTCTCATGTTTGGGAAATTTTCAGCTATTACTTCTGTAAATTGCCTCTTGATATCATTTGTGTTGTCCCCTCTTTTTAATTTTTCCCTATCAAGATTATGTTATTTTTCTTTGCATCATCATGCAGTTGTTGAATTGTTATTTCCTGATTCCTTGTTATTTTTAAAAGTTCACTAGCTGCAATCTTGTCTTCAAGGCCTGGAAACTTATCTTCACTTTCGTTGAGGTAGTTTTGATAACTTTCAATGATATTTTTAATTTCCTGTATATCTCTTTAAATCTGCTTCATGTATTCTGTTTGTTTCTTACATTGTTCATCCAGGCATTCTATCTTTTTGCTTTATTCCTCTAATTTTTAAACTCTGTCTTCTTTAGGTGTGTTCAGCATCTCTTTCTTCTTTTAGTTGGGAGATTTCTTTTTACCTGGGAGATTATTTCTAATTTGAATTCCTTTAAAGCTTCTCAAAGTTGCTTGTCTATTTCAGTTGGTATATTTCAGGTATTTCAGGTGTATGGTATAGATTGTCTTCTATGTAGATTGCTTCTAGGCTTTCTTGGGATGGGCTGCAGTTTTGAGATTGCACTTTGGTCTGTTCCCTTGTCATTTTGCTATATTTCAATGTTTCAAGTGATGTTCCAAAGCTTTCCCTGGGCATGTTGGAAATATTCTCTTATGCTCTTAGCTCCTGGGACTGAATGGAGATTGCTAAGCATGGTCCAGTCAGGCTCACAGGACCTCCCGTGCCACCTCCAGTGTTCCAGGAAGCTGGGCGGGCAGCTAACTACTGTGGATGAAGTTCCAATGGTCTCCCTGGGAAAGCACCAATCCCCTAGAACTCACTTCACGTGCCCTCAGCTCCCCTGATTGTAGAGGGTTTCTGGGCATGGTCTAGTGGGGCCACAAAACCTCCCAAGCTTAGTCTAGTGTGGCTGGAATCTGGCTGGGTTCTTGACCTCTGGGAACATTGATCTTAAACTCTCCCTGGAACCTCACCGGTGTGCAGGAATTCAAATCTGGCAGCCCAGTTCCCTAGATTGAAAGAAGGTAACTGCGCATAGCCCAGCCAGTCCTAAAACCTGCAGAGCCCAGTCTAATGTGGTTGGAAGCTGGGCAGGTCCTTGACCACTGTGAATGATGATTGTAAACTCTCTGGGATCTGAGCTGGAGTGCAGGAACTCACCTCAGGCAGCCCAGTTTCCCAGATTGAAATAGGGTCACTGGGCATGACCCAGCAATGCCAAGAAAACTGCAGAGCCCAGTCTAGTGTGTCTGGAAGCTGGATTGGTCCTTAACCACTGGAAATGATGATCTTAAACTCTCCCAGGACCTGAGATAGTGTGCCATGCTACTGTTCTCTTTCAAAAGGAAGAGCAAGTGTGCTGAATACTAGTAGTTATATACTAGCATTATAGAATTATTGGTTTTACTCAAAAAGTAAGCATTTTTTACAACTTTCTTGACATTTCCAACCTTACAATGGTATTGCGTTTTTTTTTTTTTTTTAGCTGTGAGTGGCAAAAATGCCCTTATGAAAAAGAAGTTGTGTTTCAAAATGGGCAATGGGAGAACAAGCTAAAGCTTTAGTATCTTCTGCAATGTGGTATACAGTTTTCTAGAAGTTTATATGTACTAGTCATTTTAAATTCATATGGATCTAAATGGATATTCAAACACAGAGAAGTGTGTAAATGATAGGTCAGAAGAGCTTTTTACTTCATTCAGGTATGAAATCCTATTTTCAAGACTTACTTCAGAATTTAAAGCAATGCAGTTTTGGGACCATCCATTTTATACTGTGATAATTGAAAATAAAAACTTTTTTTTTGTTGGTACCAGGGATCACATTCATGACTTCATGCTTGCCAAGCAGGCTCTTATACCATTGAGCTAACTCCCCAGCCCCTAATATGTTCTATTTTTTTCAAACTAAAGAAAACTTTTTAGTTGATTACATTGGATAGCCTTAATTATTGCCTCTCAGTCAATTTCTCATAAACATTGTCTTGTATATAATTTCTCATAAACATTAAGGAAAGACAAAGAGTATAAAGGAGGTTGTTTATGTTTAAAGATATGTTTACTTGCATCTAAGAAATAGGTCATCCATACTCAAGCTTATATTTTGCAGAAAATATGCAAGGAGTAAAATGAAAGCATTGCTAATATTTTCCCCCAATGTTACAATCTGAAATTTCTGAACTTTTTCATCATTATTTCCAAAAAAGTAATACTTAAATTATTATTATTAAAAATCAGTTATATTATTAAAATCAGGTTAAATGTATTTCTTGTATAAAGAATATTGATGGACCCTATCTCTTGATCCACTCTCTGCTTGTGTTTCTTTTTATTGGTAAATCAAAGCCATCTATATTAGTGGTTATGGCCAACACACTCTGCCTTGTCTCTGCCATGCTATTTTCCTGCCATTGGTTGCCCTCCCATTTCATTATCTGCCCTACTCAATGACTCTCTCTGCTGCTGTTCCTGAAAATGTGATCTTTTTAAAAATCTCTTTGTAGAATGTCTTTCAGTATTTTTTTGTAGAGTTAGTTTGGTTGTCCTGAATTTCTTTAGTTGTTCTTTGGCATGGAGGTATCTTTTTTCTCCATTAATTCTGAAATAATTTTTCAGAGTACGTCAGTCTGGGTTGGAAGTTGTTTTCCTTCAGGACTTGAAACACTTTGTTAAAGTTCTTGACTTGATGGTTTTTGTCAAGAAGTCTGTCATGATTTTGATGAATTTTCCTTTGTAAATGATCTATTTCTTTTCTCTAACAGCTTTTAATATTCTGTTCTGGTGTTGAATATCTGGGGTCTTGATTATTATATGTCTGGATGTAGATTTATTTTGGTTACGGCTAGCTAGAGTTCTATATGCCTCACTTATCTGAACATGACTTTTTAAAAAGTTTTCTGAAATTATTTCTGTACACAGACTTTTAATGTCATTTGTGTTGACCACTGCTTTTTCACTCACACCTATTTTTCTTAAGTTATGTTTCTTTTGATTGTCTTGAATCTGTTGAATTGTTAATTTCTTGTTCCTTGTTATTACTAAGAGATATTTCCTTCTATGATTACAAGCTGCAATCCTGCTTTAGGTTTTAAAGCATCTTTAGTTTCTTTCAAACAGTTTTGCCAACTTTCAATGAAATTTTCAATTTCTAGGACATCTCTTTGAATCTGTTTCATGTATTCTAAATCTTTTCTATATTGTTCATTCAAGGTTTCCCTTATTTTCCTATGCGCTTCTATTCTTCCATCTTCTTTAGAGGTGCTTAAAATTCTTTTATTATGTCTTTCATTTCTTCTTTTATCTGAGATAATATTTGTTTTCTGATTTCTTTTATAGCCTCATGAAGTTGTTTCTTTGCTTCAGTTGCCATCACTTCATAAACTTCAAGTGTGCTACTCACGCTGTCTTCCTTCTTTACATCTCCTGGACCAGCTCTGCTTGGGTGAGAGGCCAGAGACTGCTTTTTTCTTCCCCATCTTGACATATTCCTGGATTCTTCTGGACAAGTTGGTAGTGGGTCCCAGGCATTCCCACATTGGTTACAATTTCTCTGAAACAATTCTCTGGTTCTTCTAGCCAGTACTGTTTTCCGGTATCTGATGGTGGCCATTGGATGTGCCGGTACAAGGCTTTTTTCTACTCTTCCAAGCCTGCATTGGCTCACTGAAGGCTGGTGGAGTGCACACTGGGTGGCTGGCCATTGAATCCTAGTTGGTTACCAGTGGGGATATTTGATGATGTCTGCCAGATTGTGTAAGAGGGTGGGGCTGGCATGAGCCTCCAGGATTAGCTGGTTATTAGCAGATAAACTTGGTGATAGTTGCTGGAATGTTTGTGGGAAGGGGGCATAGTGAAAGCAGTTTCTACTGGCCTGCTCTCAGCTAGGAGTTGCTGGAGGGAGCAGGCCACAGTTGTGGTTCTGGGCTTATCTGGGCTGACTCCAAAATGGCTCCTGGATAATTGCCCTTTCCTGTGGGAGAACTGAGCCCTCTACACTCATCATCAGCCAGTGCAGACCTCTGAAACTACTGCTTTCTTCCACCACTACACCTGTTTGCTGAGGCCGGCAGGCTTGCCAGCCACTAGTCACTGTGACTGCATGTCCCCAGTTCCAACAGCTCCTATCACACAGTGGGTCCAGCTCCAGGCAAAGGCACCACTAGCTACTGCCTCCTTCTCCATGTAAGTTTTTCTACTTTACTCATTGTATTACTCTGTGGGCTTCAATTCTCACTTTAGATTTTTTCCTGCATCCAGAAGACCTGCTTCCTTTCTTCTTGTCTTCCCCACAATACCAGCATCTGGACTATTTCAGAGAAGCTGTTTACTCTGCTGCTTACTGTTACACCATCTTCCTGGAAGCCCTATGAATAATTTGCATGAGTATCATTATTTATATGCAAATATTTACAAATGTACATAAATTTATGGATCAGTGTACTTGTTTATAACTATACTATGCCTTCATCTGGGAATCTCTGAAAAACTTGATCTTTTCTTTCTTCATTTATAGTGTAGTGAAATATTGATATATTTTGAATTTTGACAGGAAATAACTGTTTCTGCTTTTAGATATTGAAGACTGCAGAAGTGAAAAGAAAGTTGCACCTCTGAAAATTGTTACCACTCTTGAGGATCTGTATGTTCTGGAAAATGAAAACGAACAGAGCAAATGTCCCCGTAAAATATTCTGTGGGTAACTGGAAAAAAAAAAAAAACATGGTGCAAATATGGCCTCTATTTGTTATTTTCAACCCTACTATCTATCTGAGCCTTCATCCACCTATTCATTCATTATTCAATAGCACCCCAGTACACTGGATTACAGGGTTAATGCTATAAAGTTTTGTTGTATTCAGACTTCAGATGACTCTCATCTCAGAGTAGTGAACACTGATTAAACTCAGCAAATCATCAATTCATTATATTCACTATGATCTATTAATGCATTTAATGCTTTTTGTAATCTCCTTAGTAAAAGGAACAAAAGAAATATTTCGTTAATTGAATGTTCTATAAAGTTTATTCACAGTTTCTAACTAATACATAGATCCTAGTAGTGATCTTCCTGTGTGCACCATGGCCTGACAGTGTTATTGTCATAAAGTTTGGAAAATAGGCAATGGTTTGTTCATTATTCTCTAAATATTATCTCAAATATAATTAATTTCATTGAGATGCCAGAACAAAAGTTACATTCATAGCAAAATTATTTTCTTTATATTCTCTCTGGCAATTCCTCCCCTGTCTTTATCAGCATTTCTACTTCTTTCCTCACAGAGTGAACTCTATTAATGATTTAAAATCAATAAAAAATTGAATTTAACATTATTAAATGATTATATTTAAAGAATTTCTTTTGATGTTTGCGATTTAGAGCTAAAAAAAATTGAGGAGATAATACAGAACATAGTTAATGGAACACTAGAAAATATACTCCTTCTTCTGAGTTACAAAATTACATCTAACTGAAAGACAAATATTTACCACACAAGTATTGGAGGAATGTCTGACATGTACTTCAGGCTGGCTGTGAATTAGTGATTCTCTCCCTCAGTCTCTTGACCACAGGGATCGTTAAAAAATTTGCCTTTTATAGGAACACAGATAAAATATCTTACAAAATATTAAAATATTTATTATTACATAGAGGAATGTAAATAAGAGCAGTCATTGGGTAAAAATCAAGTGAATATATAAAGCAAGGTAAGAATACACTGATATTCTTTTTCCGCTCATTTATTTGGTTCACTTTTCCTTCTGACTACATATATTAGCGATGTGATAAAAATATATAGTGAATGTTATTTGAAATTTTTGTTTTAGTAAAACACACATTGCCATTAATCCAACATAAAATGACAATAATCCCACTTGATTTGAACACACTTATTACATTGCTCTTGCCATTTTCTGAAGCCTTTCTGGAAATGCTATTTCATGAGTGTGTTTATGAGGTATGATTATGAGGTATGTTTATGAGGTGTGCTGAATGCTATTGCCAAGTGTCGTCGATTGGAAAGACAGGCTCATAGCATTACCTGTGTCCTCATCCACCTTGTTCACAGGGTATGACACTGTGTAACTTATTGCTTCCCCAAAGGCAAAATGGCCATGAAAGATAAATACTTTGAATAGAATCAAGATTTTGAGGCAGACATAACAATGCAACTAAAGACTCTAGTGAAAGAAAATTTATAGAACTGCTTTTAAAAAATGGCAGGAACAATGGGGTAGATGTATTCAGAGAAGAACAGTATCATAATGGGGATTAATGACAATGTGTTTTTTCCTGTAATAAATTTAAGTATTCAATATATTTTACCTTTAAATCAAGAAATATATTTATTTTATTATGAGTGCTGAGTATATTCATCATGGTGAATTTATACACATATAGAGCACATCTTGATGCTTTTTACATGCTGTGTTTTTTTTAAAGAGGGAAAAAAACAAAAGAAACAAACAACAACAAAAATCCAAAACTATAAAATTTCAAAACACGATGACAGGAGTATAACAATGTTTTTCTATTACATATTGTTATTAAAAGGGTTGCTCAAATTCCCAGATATCAGGGTGTGAAATTATGAACAATACGGACACTAATTGTTCTTTTCCATGAACTAATAGAATTAGTAGTACAGTTACCTTACCTATCTTGTGTATGTTTACAAATTGTATTTTTATCTCATCCTGTGTGTGTACATATACCTATACAGACTTCCAAAATTAGTCAGTTGTATAATACTTACTTAGAATTCATGATTAATAAAGTCTTAATGATTAAATTTTCTTAGGCCAGTGATCTCTTATTATTATCTTAAGGGTTTTAGTGTTTCATGAGTGATTATTGCTTTGTTGGGAGTGTTTTTCAACATTTAGGGCTTAAGAATATGGATAAGTAATACTTACATTCACTTACTTAACTTGTGTTTGTTATTTTCCCATACTAGTGATTTTCACTCTTAGATGTTACCTTCCTTTTCAAAATCTTACAAAAGCAGATTGATATTCTCCTATTTCTTTACAGCATTCCTGAATAAAGAATTAATAATTAAATACAATTTCTTTAAATGTTTGTGTTATGAAAAATGACATTAAAATGTAGGCTATTTCATGGAAGAATAATGATAAGAAATAGTTGAGTGTTTATAGACACTTAATCTGTGAGAAAATGTATTTCTGCTATATACTTTGACAATTTACCTGTATTTTCTTTACATTAGCATATATCAGAGACCAGGCTTAACAGTCAAGGAAACAAAATCAATTCACTTATCCTGTGTTTAGTCAGACTCAGACATTGTCCTAAGACTACCAGATTCCTTTAATGATACATCTGAGTTTGGAGACTCATTAACCAAAAGACCTATGCCTGGACACTGTTTTATAATTCTCAACTACTTCCAAAGTGATTTTCTTGAATATTAGTAAGGAGAATAGATACTTCTGTGAAGAAGATTATTGCAAGATAAAGATATTATTACAGATTTCTAATAGAGAGCTATTAGTAATTCAAATATCAAAATGTCCAATATATTCTATAGAAGCAAAATCACACTATTCTATACACTGTCAATTTACTTTAGCACTTCAGTAGGAAAATATTTTTCTAACAGTTGAAAGAATCTGAATACAAATTCAATATAAAAGTTTGCCCAGACTGATTCTGACTTCTCCTTTAAAGTAAAATTGGCAGAATTAGGGAAAATTTCATTCAGTTAATCTACTTTTAAGAAATATTATCAGAAGAAAAACTATAAGATGCATAGTTTATTAATTTACTTAAAATATAGTTACAAATGAGATCAATCACTGTGACTATAACTTAAGATAGCTAAGCCGTGGTTTTAGCCAACTACAAAAAGACATTAGTCACAGCAGTTACATCTAACTGGAGAAATGAAATGGGTTATTTAGAATGAATTTTCATGAAGAAAGGTGGATAGCAGTTCATTCAGCCTTGTATGGAGCCATCATGTTCACATAATTACAGCCATTTATTTGAGGAGGAGACCAACCTTTGGGTCATGCTCTTGAAGGCTTGTTTCACTTGCTGATTCCTTAGTGTATACATGAAGAGGTTCAAGAGAGGTGCCACCGAGGTGTTGAGCACAGCTACTCCTTTTCTTAAAGTTACCCTTTCTCTAGCAGAAGGCTTAATGTACATGAAGGTGCAGCTGCCATAGGAAAGGGAGACAACTATCATATGGGAAGAACAAGTAGAAAAGGCTTTTTTCCTTTGATTTGCAGAAGGAATTTTCAAAATTGTCCAGATGATATTTGTGTAGGAGAGAGTAACTAAAGTCAAAGTGATCATGAGTGTTACTACAGCTAAAATAAATGCCATAAGTTCTAGAAAGTGAGTGTTTGTTCAAGAAAGCTGCAAAATTGGGGAAGAGTCACAGATAAAATGATCAATTATATTAGAGGCACAGAAATTCAACTGCAGCAAAAGGATGATTGGTGGAAAGATGATCATGAATCCTGCAAGCCATGAGCTAAAGACAAGAAGGATACAGACTGTGCTACTCATGATGGTCATATAATGAGGAGGTTTGCAGATGGCCACATTCGATCGTAGGACATGGCAGCCAGAAGGTGAAATTGTGGAACTCCCAAAAAAATGGAAAAAAAAAATGGCTGAGCTACACATCCATTATATGAAATGTCACAACAGTGACAAGGAATCTGGGGATGCAGACAGATGTGAATGATATTTCAAGGACTGAGAAGTTCTGAAGGAAAAAAATACATGGTAGTCTGCAGATTATGATCTGCAAGAGTGAGAGTGATAATGAGGTGTCCAGACATACTTAGCAGATAGATGACAAGAAGAAATATGAAAAGTACAATCTGCCACTGGAGATCATCTGTCAATTCAAGAAGAACAAATTCTGTTACTGCAGTCATATTTTTCATATTCTTTGCATGTTATAAAGATGTGTTCTATTTTACTGTAAAAGAAGAAATGCTTTAAGCCAATAAAGAAATGTAGTTACAATTTTTTCTATGTCTGGCTTATAGAATTTAGTATGGTGTAAGTTAGGTTCATCCATAATGCCCCAAATAGCGTTATGGCTGTATCTTTTGTTTGATAAACCTGTATAATTTTCTATTATGTGCATATATAAACATATTGCTTATATATTAAGTTTATAATATTCTATAAATATTCCAATTTTTAAAAGAATATAAAGTTTCAGTTATATAGGATAAATAAGTCTAGAGGTCGAATGTATAACATAAACATTACAGTTAATGATATACTGCATTCAGAAAATTTGTTTTGATGGATTTTTTAGATATTCTTACCACATCCCAAAATAGAATACAAAGCTAGCTAGGTATTTGAAAGAATAATTTGGTGGACTGTAATAATCCTTACATAATATACATATATATCAAACTGTAATTATATACTTTAAATATGTAAAGTAAAAAAAAAACAAGTAAAGAGACATTTTGAAAATCACATGTTGATATATCAAAATAAAATATTTTTAAAAACTATTTTGCATTTAATACATTAATTAGATACTTCTTTTTCTTCATTGTATTTTTAAATATAAATACTTGTATTTGAAATGTTTCAGTATATTTTCCAAAAATAAGAAAAATGGTTGAAACCTCTGCAAATAAAATGCTCAAGAACTCATTCTAAGTGTAGTCCATTATTTTATAAAGAATTTTGGATATTGTTTACATCTTTATTTTGAAAATGTTTTCTCTGAAAGCATTTCTTGCTCTGTATTCAAACTTTTACAATTTATTAAACAAAGCATTTAGTGGTGAACAAAAATATTATGATGGTTTTAAAAAGATTGTATGTATTATTTTGAGACATTTTTATTGATTGCTTAGTTATCATTGAGTCTACACTGAAATATAAAGCAGTCCCTACATTAATGAATTTTACTTTTATTTTTGTAAATTTCAAGCGCTACTACATACAGAAGACCTTTTCAAAATGAAGAAGTACTTGTTCAGAAAATGTTTCTATTTTTGTGGATGATGAAGAGAAGTAGTTTAAAACTCAAAGTAAGATTTTTAAAGTTACCTCTCAGAAAAAAATTTTAAAACTTCTTATGTATGGTGACTACTAACCTCAGTCAACAATGTTTCATTTTTTTTGTATGTTTTTCATGGGTGCCAGTGTTATTTGACAGAATATTTCATCAGTATTAAGCAGGCAAATGGATGAATCTGAAAATTTTCACATAAAATACGTAGGCAAGCTACAACCCCACTTTCTATTATCTGCTCTTTTTGTGTTCATATGATATGCAGCTTTCTGACTTTTGCTTTTACATGATGGACACAAATATTTCCTATAAATAACATTCTCATTTCATAAAACTAAAAAACCTTAACCATTTAAACTGTATCATATAAATTGCTTTAAATCTTGTGCAAATTTCATCCCATGGCTTCTTGTTATTGGTCATAGCACAAATGATTGAAACTTGATACCTAAATGGGAACAAAAATGTTACATAATCCTCCATTGACAAAATATTTAGAGTATATGGACAAATGTGTTGCATAAAGATATTGAGATATAATATTTAAAATATTTTTCTTTTGCTTTTATAGTTAATAGAAATGTGCGATTTAATTTTTTATATGTACTGTGCATAACTGAAATTACTTGGATAAATTCTATATATGTTATCAAAACTTTTCTGTTCCAAAAAACATATATTTACTTTCATGATTAATATGACTGGTCAAGTAGATGTCATTTTTAGTGACTAATTAATTTATTTAAATGTAAGTGTTTTGAGATTTTTCAAAAGATTTGCAATAAGTTTCTCTTTTGTCATCTTATACATGAAACCAAATATACAAAATACTGATAATAAAATACTGGATAATAAATAATAAATAAATAATAAAATACTTGGATAAGAAATCTAAGATTTCTTATACAGTATTTATAACACCATATGAACCTATCTGGAAACATCAGCCAAAATATATAGAGGAATCTAAAGTCCCAGGTTGTCATACCTATGCTTTGAAAGGTACGATTATTTTACTACAAAATGAAATAAACTATAATTGAAACAAAGGCTGATACAGTGTTTTCTCAAATTTACTGGTCAATAGAAATAATGTTTTGCAGAGAAGTAAGGTTATTAAGGTAGTCCTAATTTTATCTGTTCCCTTTACAATGGACTCAAGGGGATTAGTTAAATGATAAACAAGAGATACCACAGAGGTTGGTGTTCTCAAGATAGTTAGTTCTATACTGTAGTGTAAATTAGTGTATATTGTGTTTTATTTAACTTTATTTTATTTTATTTTATTTTCACAAGGAGATTACATTTATTGGACAAACATCATTGAAATTTCCAAGAAGACAACATTGTTTTTAGGCCTACACTAATGAAGAGAACTTTTAAATTGAAAAAGTTAGTGAAGGAAGAAAATGCATTACAAACTCTACTAGTATAGAAAGATAGGCTTTGAAAGAATAGGACCAGATTAATCTCAAAGACCATTAAATATCACACAAAATCCTTGTATTTCAAACATCTATAATATCACCTTCTTTTAGATGTTATTGGCCTGAAATCAAGCAGAAGATATAGAAAATTTACATTTGCATAATTTATAAGTGTGCAAGAGAAAAACTAAAGAAGTGAGTAAAAGAATTAGTAGTCTCTAAATGGAAAAAGACTAAGCAATCAACGAGTGAGTTTTTCACCTTTAGAGAAAAACAAAAATTAATGGCAGAGTGAGGATGAACTCTCCATTATCTCATGTCACAAAAAAATACCAGAATTATGTTTAGGATTTTGTATTGTTCCACTGATAACTTACAAAGTGTTGGCATGATTATATAACAGTACTATTACAATTAATAATTATTTTTGGGTACTTATTATATGTTATACTCAGGTTCTAAGACATATTTCTTTGTGTGTGGCTTATTCTTCAGAGAAGACTGAAAATTTTACATTATTTTGAATTTCAGAGTCCTTTTCCAAATTCCAATGCATTTGATATTCTCCTACACTTATCATTTTACTCCTACTGATTTTTATCCATAAAGACATCTGTAACAGCCCCATAATATTATTATTTAGAGTCTTTTGTTTAGCTGACATTTAATTCCAGGAATCCATATGCCATATAAATATTTTGAACTAAGTAGAAGTTGAGATGGCTCAGAAATAGTAGACACTGAAAAAAAGTTCAAGATTAGTTTTACTAATTCTTTGGAATGCATAAAATTATTCAGGGCACAAGATTATTACAATAAAAGAGTTAAGAAATATGACTGCCCCATGAATAAATTACTATCAAGATTGAGATAAAAGAGGGCATAACAACGAAACAGCACAGATCAAAACATAACCATTTAAGCAGAATAGTGTTTCACCACCAGATAATCCTGACCTAAAAGTAGTTACCATATTGTCAATCTCCACTTCATTATTTACTTTTTTAATACTTTTTAAAAAATTTTTATCCTTTTAATTAAAGGAAAAAAATAGCAGGATATATTATAGTAACCCACTTTGACTTTCCATTACCTCGATTTAAAGCCCTGTATTACTCTCACCATCTGGTTTTTAACTGATGTTCCCCTATTCTGTTTTGCTGGATAGTATCAGGTTTGAAAATTTAGGCATCAGCTGTGAAGATAATGAGATTCATTATAACGCCCATTCTCGTTGACTTTTATCTACTTTTGAAGACCTACAATGTCTCCAATGGTTTGGTTTTGTCGGTTTTGTTCTTTACTGTTTTGTTCAATTGTATTATAACTAAGGATATAGGCAATTCTATTAGAGATATCAGGAGGCATTATGGTAACCATTGTTGATCACCTTGTATTATGTTTTTACATTATCTATTATGTCCACCCTTTTGACTTGACCGATTCTGTTCTGTTATGTCTCATTTGGTTTTACTCTCTTCCAAAAAAGCAATAAGAACCGTGGGAGCAATGAAACCCAAAATGTGTAATAGTCATTGTACAAAAGAGAGGAAAAGAAAGTACTCTAAACTATATAACTGCATGTATATTTAAGTGTATAAGATAGAATATGATATCACAGAGTTTTATTGGATCATTGAACAGAACTGTTTGCAGTATCATTGATGGAATGTCCACTTTACAAGCTTTAATTTGTGACTTGAACAATTATTTCTAAGATGACAATATGTAATCCATTAACTAGTGATTTCCTACTGTTCATTTTTTTTCTGCAAATCTGTATAACTTGTACCCTTTCTCTGCTTTTTTTTCTTTTCTCCTTAAATAAAATTAAAAAAAAAAGAAAAAATGAAAAAAAAAATTACTATCAAGTATGCTGTGTTAAACTCAATCAATATATGGTCTATTAATGATCAAAGTCAATAACTTCAGTAATACGACAACAGCTCACACAAGTTTAATTATAAGCACTGTTGCAAGAGCATTTATATATTACTCATACTCAAAATTATTTAAAACAATACCTTACAGAAAACCTATTTTTAAATACAGAGAAGAGGAAAACTGCTTTAATGTTTATAACCAACACCATACTAACTTGATCATATCTGCAAAGTCCCTATTTTCAGTGACATTCATTTCCAATTTCCAGATAAAATTAATTTTTGAAGAGCATCATCAAACCTATAGAGTACCCCAAATAAATACATCTAATGACAATTTAAAATAATAATGTTTCTTTTAGACAGTGAAATTTATATGCTTACCCAAATTCAGCAGAATCTGCTTTTATAACAAAATTTTAAAGAATAAATTGTTTAAGCTATTTTTTAAATTTTTCCCCTTAATTAAAACAAACATAAGAAATAACTAAATAATTTTTTTAAAGAATAAGGGAGAGATTGAGATAAAACAGGACATAACAATATAACAATACAGGTCAAAGCATGACTGTTTCAGCAACCTAGTGCTTCACCACCAAATAACCTGACTTAATAGTAGTGGGGGGGGTGGAGAGAATAAAGTCAAATATGGCAAAACAAAGCTGTCAGTCAAAACCAAGGATAGACATAGCACATGATGTAAAACAGAGTACAAGGTTATCAACAATGGTTATCAACAATGTCTCTTGTTTCCTTAAAAAGAATTGTCTATCTCATTAGATATTATAAAGTTGAACAAAACAGTAGAGAACAAGACCAATAAAACTTAGGCATTGTAAATATTACAGGACTTCCAAAGGAGACAATAGTCAAACCAGAATGGGCATTTTAGTGAATCTCATTGCCTTCAAAGTAGTTGCCTATACCCTCAAACTTGATACTATCATACAGAATGGAACAAATGTTTTTGGATCATTAAACACAGCTGTTTGCAGTCTCACTGTTTGAATGTCCACTTTGTATTCTTTGATAGTGTGATTTGAGCAACTATTTCTAAGATGATAATATGTAATCTATTAACAGGTGATTTCTTACTGTTTTTTTTTTTTTTGTAGTTCTGTATTACGTGTACCCTTACACTGCTTTGTTTTGTTTTGTGTTTTTCTCTTTTTCCTTTTAAATAAAATTAAAAAAATAAATTGTTTAAGCATGCCTATGCAATAATAAAATTCATGGGGGTACCTTGGCTCATAAGCTTAATCATTCCACTGTGATTCCAGTACTGCAGAAAAGATTCTATTACCAGACTCATAGAAAGGATTAAACTTGTAATCTGAGGTACCTGTGCATTAAATTGAGATAAAATACATAATTTTTGAATTAATACTTTAACTTTAAAAATTAGTCTTGACAAAGATGAAGATAGCCTTAAGTCTATTATGTAAGACTTTATTGATATCAAAACCCTAACCTTAGGATTATATTTATTCTCAAGTCACTGAGTGGAACTATTTATCAGTTGCCAATATGTACAGTAAAAGGCATAAAATATATGAATATTTAGAATTGGGGTTGTTTTATAAAATTCAGTATAAACTAAATAAGTATATATAACTATATATATAAATAAACAGCAAAAAGTGGGAAAATATACGTACAATTTATCTAACACATTTTAATTCTTTATGCTTTTCACAAATCTATTTAACTTACTACACTAAACAAACAATGCTCCTCAGCACAGGTTTTCTCACTATACACATGTAATGTCTCATAAAATACTTTCTCTTAGATGAAGGTGGGCATGGTGGTGAATGCCTGTAATCCCAGCATTTAGGAAGCTGAGGCAGGAGAATTTCTATGAGTTCAAGACCACCCTGAACTGCATAATAAGGCCCTATCTCAAAAATTAAAAAAAAAAACACTTAAAATTATCTTTTTTCCTCTTTAAAATACAAAATTCTCAAGGTAGTTGTATTTCTCTCATACTTCTACTTTGAAGGATGCCAATAAGATAAGCTAATAATATGGAAGAAGCAGAAAATTTTCAAGAAATGTGACAGGAATCTTTTTCAATGATAAGGTGGCTTAGTGTGCTTGAAGTTATTTTTGCCACTATCAATCTGTTCCATTGATGTTGTGCTTTGTGGGGTGTTTGTTTGCCAGTACCATGCTGTTTTTAATCACAGTAGCTTTGTTGTATGTTGTGAACAATTGAAGCTGAAAATTCAAAACATTCAGGGCTGTGGCATGACCAGGGCATGGCCAATCTGAGAACAAAGAGATGCCTCAAAAGGCAGCATAAGGCCACAGCTGAGGACACCTGGCTCCAAACCCAGCTGACAAGATAGAGATTGTAGCTGCAAGCATTTCATTCCTGCAGTGAAAGTCAACCTGGTGACTTTCTCCTAAGATACTTCTCCTAAATTAATACAAGATAGTTCTCCTAAATTAACTGTCTGTTACTTGGAAAAAGTCCTCAAAGCGCTCTATTCAACAGGACCTCAAAGATCCTGTTCAATGTCCTGCATTTTCCACTGTAACCCTTTCCTTGTTTGAAAACTAAATGAATATGGGCTGTCCGGAGAGATTTCTTGTCTTAGCCTCCAGAGTTTTGACACTGCTAAGTGGTTTTCATCCTCCTGGAGCCCTAAAATCATACCACTTGTCTCATTTATTTAAGCCTTTGCTGTACAGTCATTTGGAAGATTGGGGATCTAGGCCAGGTCCTCAGTAGTTGTATAAATTCAAATCAGGGATTGTGATGCCTCTGCTTTGTCTTTTTAGCCCAGAATTATTACTACAATTCTAGGTCTTTTTTTGGTTCCAAATTAATTTTAGGAATGTTTTGTCTAGTTCTGTGAAGTATACTAATGCTATTTTGATTGGCATTGCATGAAATATGTATAGAAATTTTGAAAGTATGGCTATTTTTACTATATTGGTTTTTCCTACCCAAAAGCAAAAGATATCTTTTCATTTTCTAATATCCTGTTTGATCTCCTTTTTCAGAGATCAACTATAGTTTTCAATGTATAGATCTTTTACTTCTGGAAGAAAAAGCTCTTTAATCAATGGTGCTAAAAACTGGCTTTGCACATGCCAAAAATTAAAGCTAGACCTATGTATATCATCATACACTAACCTAAAACAAAAGGTACAAAAGAGCTAACTATTAAAACAGAAACACTAAACTGCTGGTAAAGAAACTTGGTAAAATTATTGAAGACTAAATTTAAGCAAAGACTTTATGAACAAATCCCTAACTGCACGAAAATACTACAAATAATCAACAAATGTGATTTTATCTTATTAAAAAAACTTGCATAGCAAAGGAAATCACCAGAGCTAAAAAGACAAGCCACAGAGTGGCAAAAAATCGTAGCCAGTTGTTTTTTCAGATAATGGACTGCCTAATAATTAAAACATACAAAGAACTGAAAACATCAAACCCTCAAATTTAAAGACTCAGTCCAAAAATGAACATCTGAAATGAATAGACACTTCTTAGAAGTACAAATGGCAAAGAAATACATGAAAAAATGTTCAACATTACCTATAAATCTCAGTAAAGAAAGAACGGCTATTACTAACAAATCCAGCAGTAATAAATACTGTCAGGCCCGTGGGGGAAAAGGAACACTTCTTTCTTGTTGAGAGTATAGACTGCTAAAACCACCGTGGAAATCAATGTGGTGATTTCTCAAAAAAATTAGAACTTCTGGTTCCATTTGACCAGCTATTGCCCTTCTTGGTATCTTCCCAAAAGAATTAAAAATATCATACCACAGTGATTTGTGCACACTGTTGTTTAAAGCAGCACAATGTATAATAGCTAAATCTTGGAAACAGCCCAAACAGTCTACCGATAAAATGAAAGAGAAAATGTAAGATTTTTATATAATAGTGTTCCATCCTGCAATATAGAAGGATAAACTTGAGACATTTCTAGATAAATGGATGCATCTTTCAGATCACGTTCTTAAATGAAACAAGTCAGACACATATTTCAAAATACCGCATTGTTTCTCTGATGTGACACTAAAAATATAAATAAAGCCAAAAATATATAATAAACATTGTGAAAGAGGTAGAAAATGTTCAAATGGAGAGATGAGGTTGAGAGGAGTTGGCAAGGACAGAAGGGAAAAGAAAAATGAAAAAACAATAACAAAAAAAGATAAAATGAAAACCAAGCTACATAACCCTTTTTCTTAACATATAGTGGGTATTTTTTTTTTTAAAAATTAGATTTTTGATGTGCCATTTACTTCAGGTTTAACATTTTTCAAACTTTGTCAACCTCTGAAACATGTACAAACAGCAAGTGCTAGCCACACTAACATTTCCTTAACTCTGGATAGTCTCACCATAAGTTTCCTTCATTTGCAGCCTCAAAACAGTGCTATTGTCATACTGTTTTCAAAAATTCAGTTTTTATCTCATGAATTCACAATTTAGCTACTTCTGTTTTGTCTGTAGCTTCATTATGCATTGAAAATGCAAACAGCTCTTTAGGGAGAAGTTTCACATACAATTGTGTGAATTTCTTCTTCCATTATCTGGATGAATGGTGACATTCATTCATTAAGTTAAATTCATAGCCAACAGTTCTAAATCTCAAGAATGAACTAAGCTTACATAAAACATGTATCTGTTACATAAGTCATATCACCACCTATTGTTCTTGGTAATTTTGGTAATTGCTGTGTTTGCAGGCCATTTTAAGAAACAAAATCACACATAAAAATGTACATGATGTGACACTAAAAAGATCCTGAAAAAGGTCTTTGTTTACAGTGTGAGAATGAAAGAAAGAATTTTGTGTTGTTCAATTTGAACGTTGGAAGGGATGATGAGTCACTTTTTTTGGTGTTCATTTGCTGCTCTGTGTATAACCTTCAATGACTGGGAAAATAACCCAAATATTGACAGTCTTTGGGAAAATTTAAAAATATGAAATTCTTGATAATTAGCATTGACAATATATGAAATAAACATAAGTTCATAATAATACATGTGTCTTTAAGTCTAGTTTAATTTCATACACTTACAATTTCTTTCCTTGGTTGATAGAAATCTTAATCTAGTTATAAAAATATATATGCCTATTAATTCAAATTGATTAAATATAGAGTAATTTAGAATAATTCAAACATATGACTATAAGAAATACTTTTTCTACCCAGATATACCCATTATAGTACTCCTGATTTTTCTCCTTCCGTCTTCATCTCCAGCCTGTCATATTGCCTCTCTGTAGAGACAACTCCTACTTCCCCTTAACCCTTGCAACTATTTATTGGTTTTCTATGTCTATTGTTTTACATTTTCCAGAATGTCATATAAATGGAAAACTAAAACACAGTCCATCGGTCTGTGTTCATCCATTTAGTGAAACTAAATTATGTTTGACTCATGTTGATTGGTGCAGAGGAAGGATAATCTTTCTTTTGAAAAGGGAGATCGATGTTCTTTCAAACTCAAATATACAAAGTTATCACAATCCTTAGAGATGCCTATCTCTTTCCCACTCTGTACTATTCAGCACTCCAACATTCACATAAGTAGAGGTGTTTTAAATTAAATCAACAATGTTTAAGAAATTGTAGTATCAGGATCTATTATTGGCAGTGTATTTCCATACTTAAGAAAGAGTTACAATAACAATATTGCATTTCCTTTTTTTGACTCTGTATATATTTGTAAGCAACCAATCCAAGGAAAAAAAATGCAGTATTGTTTGTTCAACCTTTCATTCAATGTTATTTAAATCTCAGTATACTCTGTCCCATTGGAATTTGACTGTGGTCATACTCTGGTGTGAATGCAAAACTCAAATGATGCCTGCCTAGAAGTATCATTGGCAATTTGACACCAATTTAATTAACTGGTAGTATATTTTGTTTCATGGTTGTACTTTTTGTGTATAATAACAATGCAGAAACTAAAACTCACTCAATGTAGTTAAATATAAAATTATACAATGTATAATAATTAATGGTTTAAGGTAATATTAAAAGTTAAAGTAAAATTATAAATATAGACTTTAAGATGACCTGTCTTAACTGATCTCAAATCCATTTTATAAAACTGAGTCTCCATGAAAGATGCTCCAGACAAAGTCTTGAGTTTAATTCTCACAACCAAAATAAAAAGAGAAAGAAAAGAACAAAGGTGTTCTAAGATCTCATTTATCTACCAGACACAGAGAGGCCTAACTGTGACTGAGTTAGAATTCACATCAAGTTATATGTTTTATATTTATTTTTTTTTTAGTCTCTATATTTAAGCAGGCATATTTGAAGGATTTTGGAAGATAAGAAATGAGGACATACATAAAATGCTTTTAATTTTATTCCTCAAAAGAGAAATATAATTTATGTCAAGTACTATAAGCCTTATTTAGAAATAAAAAAACCTGAGATGCTTCAATTGTAATTAGGGACAATGGTATGAAGCACTATACCAAGAGATTTGTCTTATGAACAAGATTGAGCTGCATACAGTGGAATTATTTTTGACCAAATTTTACATGAATTTTTTGTGAATGTCATTAAATTAAAACTGGCATTTTCTAACATGATGAGTACACATTACTAAGCACTTGAAAGGTAATATAATATTTGTAAGCAATATTTTAGCTTCATCTGAAAAAATACATTTAAACACTGAAAAAATTACTTCTAAATTTTATATGAGGAAACTGACTCATTGAGAGTGTAGCAGCTTAGCAAAGGTCCTACAAGCTGCGCTTTTTACATCTACATAGTGACGAAAGGAGTATGAAACCTAGAACTCAGACTTGAAAACCCTCCCGTGGGAAAGTCAATAATATATGAGTGAGTCAAAGCTTCACTTAAGTTAATCATAACATTGAGAATCACAATGAGAGTCCATTGTCATTTATTTGAAAACATTTCAACTTAAAACATTGAAAGTTACTGTCCATGGAAATCTGACCATAGAGAGTCACCTGGTAGCTTAATGAGTATAAAGGGTAGAAATTTACTCTACATATAGCCATTGTGAAAATTCTGAGAAATAGATGAAAAAAGAAGAGAGAAGTTCAAATTTTTGAATAAATGTTTTAATCACTGGAATAGTTTAAAATATAATATACACATAAACACAGCATTGGCTTTATAGCATTGTTTTGCTTCACCTAGTAAATTGAATCAGTAAATTAGCTGTTTCATAGAAAGCATAAAAAGTCATTGTGTATGTTTTTACTACATATTTAATTTCTTATTTTTTCAATTGTGCTTTTTGTAATCATGCTACTCTTTTTCAAAAATATCAATTTATTGGGGTAGGGATTTAGCTCTGTGGCATAAGTGCCTGTCTGGCCATTGTGAGGTCATAAGGTTGATCACCAGTACCGCCAAAAAACAAAAAAAAATAATAATCAGTTCAATTATATTTACTGAAAGTCCTTCCTGGATAGTGTAGATGTGATCCACCCCATCTTTTACATTGATAGTAATATTTGGTATACATTTTTGTAAAATTTAGATATATATTTAAATGTCAAACTTTTTAAGTGCTTCCTTCAATCCTATAGCGTGGAGATGGTATAATACAACAATCTCAAATAGTGTATACACTTCAAATCCAATTGCTTTAAATGTATTGTTAGTATACTGTCTGAATAAACTTCCATAAACATATGTTAGGAAGGACTTATATGTGGAAGATTATTATTTTGCTTATAGGAACTGTTAATATCCACATGTAGATACTGGGTAAAGAAAAATAGTGTGCATTTAGCTTATTTATAAGAGATTATTTTAGACAGTTTGTTATATATTGTTCATTATATATTGTAAAAGGATTTCACATTTGGTATTGTACTGGAAAATAAACATATTTGTTTCCTGGATTTAAACTGGGAAATGCTTCTACAACTGTTTTGTCTTTCCTTGAATTCTGTTAAGGTACCTGTAAACTTCTGGATGATATAGGTGTTGATGAAACATTTTCAAACAGGTCTGGGAAAATAATATGTATGAAATAGTTTGCAAGTCAAATGGATTAAATCAATTCATGATTCATAATACAGATTGGAGCCAGAGCCATTCAATAAAGATTTTTGTCACCATTTGGAAACATAATAATCTTATTTCCGGTAATTTTTTAAATCTAGAAATAATGTGATTCCTTATGGCATGTGAGTAAATTAAAATGATAATAAGAGTGAAAGCTAAATTGATAGCTAAAGTAGACAAGATTTATCATGTTCTTATGATTTTAGGGCTAAGATGAATCTATATTTAACAATTTAACTCAGATTAAAAGTCAGTTATTCAGAAATTTAAACTCAATTTATGACTTTGTCATAAATTTATGAATTTTCTTGATATGTTGCATGTTTTGTATTCTCTGTTTTCTATATGCATAATTTCGGAGCTACATAATCTACCTTAAAAAATCTCTGATAACTGAAAAATATTATGTAGATACTTCAAAACCTTGAGTGAATTGAATGAGCTAACATGTAGAAAACAATGAAAATAAATCTGAAATATAATAATCACTTAAAACTTTATTTCACTTTTGATCTCTTATTATTACTACTCAATGCCATAATTATTGTTTGTATACCTCTACAAAGAATGAGACTGCATAAGGAATTATAGTGTTTTCAAATATTTAAGAGGATATTTATATATTTTTCCCAATTCCTCAATGGTTGTAGTTAGCTGATCACACAAATATACAAACTTGAAACAAATTTTAACAGTCACTCTGTTACCTAGCAAGTAAAACTTTCCAAAATCCATATTTGCTTTGACTGCCTTTTTATAAAGCTAAATATCCTGTGCCTCATCCAGAGAAAAATACTCCTATTAAAAGTTATTATATTTAGAGTACATCTTCTACTTCATCCAAATAATTTTAAATAAAATATTGATATAGTTCTTAAGCAGTATTCAGCTTTACCAATTTTATTAAGGATATGAAGAAATAGAGTGAGGGAGTGAATAAGTGTATGAAGACAGTGTTGAGAAGGTATGCCTAATAAACAACATTTACAAGGACTTTATTTAGTTAATGCTACTCATATTTTCATTTACCAAAGAAAAGTGTTACCTTTTTATGCGTAAGAGCTTGTTTTACTTGTTGGTTCCTCAGGGTGTATATAAATGGATTCATCATTGGAGCAGCAGAAGTATTAAAGATAGCTAAACCTTTGGTAAAGATGCTTTTTCTTTTGCAGAGGGATTAGCATACATGAATATACAGCTTCCATATGAAATAGAAATGACAATCATGTGAGAGGAGCATGTAGAAAATGCCTTTTTTCTTTGACTGGCAGAAGGGAGTTCAAAATTGATCTAACAATGAACATTAGGATAGAATTATTAATGCCAAAGTGAAAAGCAGAATTACTATAGCAGAATAAAAGCCAATCACTTCCAGAAGTTATGTGTCTGAACAGGATAATTGCAATAAGGGAAAATAGTCACAGGCAAAGTGATCAATGACATTGGAGCCACAGTAATCTAAGTGGAGAAAAAGAATAACTGGTGGAGACATGCTTAGAAATCCTGCCAGCCAAGCACAAAAAACAAGCAATATGCAAACTTTCTTGTTTATGATTGTTGTATAATGCAGGGGTTTGCATATGGCTACATAGCGATCATAGGACATAGCAGTCAGAAGGTAAAATTCAGTGATGCCCAAGGAAATGAAGAAAAATAACCTAGCTGTGCAACTACTGTAGGAAATAATCTTGTCTCTGGTAACAATTGTGCTTAGAATTCTAGGAATACTCACAGTTGTAAAGGTTATTTCTAAATACAGAGAAGTTCCTGAGGAAGAAATACATAGGTGTTTCAAGATGGGAGTCCACTAAAGTGAGAGTGATGATGGTCACATTTCCAGCAATGTTTAATATGTATGTGATAATTAAAAAGAGAAAAATCATGATCTGAAGTTCTGGGTCACCTGATAGCCCTAGTAGAATGAATTCTAAGGGTGCTGTGTGGTTTTTCATTGCTTATCTTTTTCTTTTATTTAAAGCATAAAATATCTCTTCACTCTATAACGTAAAAAGAAGTATCAGAATGAAGTTAAGGACAGGGTATAATATGCTTAAAATATTTAAAAAGATCAATTACCTATAAAATAAAATTAAAATGCACTTTCTTAATCAATAACCTTCTTAAATTTCCATGTTACATTTGCATTTCTACATCTGAATTTAAATACTGCTCTCTCTTCATTGACATCATGCTATTATAACCTGTAAAATAGAACCTTTTTCTTCTGATGTCTCTTTAAAATTAAGCATCTAATTATTTGTAAAATTTTCAGAATTTAATTAAAACATGAAAATACCATTATTGGGTTTTAATTCTTTACTCAATATTATAAAAAGTAATAAGAATATAGCATAGCCTAAATACCAAATTGGAAAGCTTACATAATTTATTACATCCTAGTATTGTATTTTGTCAAAAACTCATTGCCACTTATTTTAGGAAACTGTCATATTTTAAATAATCAGTCATCGCAATAATCATCTCAATTTAGGAGCTTCATGCTTATTTGTTCATGGGAATATTATCCTGTCATTCTCTCCTAAATTTCCTACATGAGTGTTTGGTAAATGCTGTAGTCTCCTAGCTTCATGAATTTTCTCTACTTTTCTACTAAAGCCCCAGATGCAAAAGAAACAAAAACATCTTTTGCTAAAATCAATAACTGCCTACAAACATTTAAATTCATTTTTAAATGTACAATTCATTTTTCTGAAACATTTCTACAGTATATGACCCAGAAGAAGGTAAAGATAACATGAACTTGGAAGCAGATATTCTTTCTTATATGTATGTCTATTTACAGTCTTAACTTCTATCAAAGTATAACATTTAAATTTAAGCAGGAAAAGGAAAAATTTGTCTTATTACTGTATTCTGGCATTGAGTTTCATTAATTTTTTTTAGTAATAAACATTATTTTTCAATAATCAAAGAGTGGAAAATCCATAGTTTGTGTAAAAATAATATTTCAAAGTCTTTAAAGAAAGTGAAAGGCATTATATTAAAGAACAAGACACTACATACTTTTAATGATTAACTCTTGAATCCTACCATCTGGCTTTCTTAAATATTCAAGTAATTTCACCACTGGAAATTCGTTTTTGTTTTACCAATTTGTTTTTGTTTTGTACTCTGAAAACAAATGCAGTGACTGAACTTTTTTGCAGAAGTATATTTCTTTCCATAGAGACTAATAATATTTGACTTATCATATTCTTAATTCTTGTTACTATAAAATAGTTGGAAAATTTTATAATTTTATAATTCTTGTTTGCTTTTCCTTTTTCACAGGAAGTAGCATTTTGCATTTCTCTGTTTATGAAACCATAAAATCTAAGTAATGTTTTCCTTGGCATAAGAACATGTTGCATTTTACCGCAAATGTCTATTTGAACAATAGAAATAAGGAATATTTAATCTTCATGTATGTTATATTATATCAATGAACCTGGACTTACTTAATCTGTGTCTTATTAACTCAGAGGAATTAATTAAATAAAAAAGCACCAAAAACAGCCATCATTAAGAGATAGAGATAAATCATCATATCAATATTTACAGGACAATATTATCATTAATAATGTAAATTAGGCAAATATATAATCAAATGACATGGGTACATAATGTTTGACTTAGAATTTCTTTCTTTTGTGGTTAAATGAGTCCAGGATTTTTTCCCAGAAAATCAGAACAAAAAATTTCTTCAGTACCATTAGTTTACTTATATATACTGGATTTTGGCAATCCAAGAAAATATACAACAATGTACCATATTTTTTAATATACCATAATGAAATGGTAAAAAATGTACTTCTGGTTTTCCAGTATGATTTACAGTGTTTTCTGAAATGGATAGTATTAAAAAATATGAGGAATTTTATCCCTTTAGTCTTTTACACTTCAGAAAATTTTTTTTTGTGCCTGATGTTGAATGTCATAGTAATATTTGCATTTACTGCCTTTGACTGCTTTCATTTATCACTTACTTTTACAAATTTGTTGCTTATAGCTGTACATATGACATTGGAAGTGTAGTTATAAACTAAATAAATGTTTGAAAATCTGGTCTTATATAACTTAACTAATGTGTGTCTAAACTTTCAACATTAGCAGTTATAAATTTTATACTAGAAAAAAATAATTTTCTCAAATTTTTAAAAATTTTAGTTTTTTTTATTTCAAAGAGGTTAAGATTAAACATAACAAAACAGAACAGAACAGATCATAAGGAAACAATTTTAAGAAACACAGATTTCAAGTCCACTGGAGATCTGCACTGTCTATTATATGGTCTCCCAGTTTTCTTCCAAATAGTTGTCCCCATCTTCACCCACATAGATTACATACTGAACATTAGAGAACTAATCGAATCATAACAGGATGATGAAGGCTTTTTAGGTCTTTGAGACCTGACATTGGGGAAGTCAGTAATGACTGCCATAATGTCTCTCACTCTCTTCAGAGTAGCTGTCCTATGCTACTTTACATATGCTGAAATTGAATATAAGAGACTAGATTAATATCACTCTGAACAGAGAATAATAGCATTGTTAGATTTTATATCACAATGCTGCAGAATTAGCACTGGATTTCTTAGTGTCTCTTCTTCAAAGTATCTGGTCATTACCTCGTGCATGATATAATCTGTTCCCATAAACTATTTAGAAATTCTCCCTATGCATGAATCTCTACATGTATATCTATCCTTTATGTACTATAGGGAAAAACAGATCATAACAAGACAATGAAACAAATTGCTAGAAAAACATGAAATGAAAAAGACATATAAAACCACAATATGAGGTACAAAACATGAAATGAAAAAGACATATAAAACCACAATATGAGGTAATCTACAGTAGTCACTATGCTTTCTCTTGTTATTTTCAATAGAATTATCCACATCATCAGACATAATATAATTGAACATAGCATTACATAGCTATTTTAATAAGAACATACTTTGTAGACATTGTAGGACTTCAAAATCAGTTAATAATCAAACTGGCATGGGTATTTTATTACATCTTGTCAACTTCAGAGTAGTTGTCTCTACTCTTAGACTTGATACTACCAAGTATACCAAATTGAAATAAAATCAGTCAATGCAAAACAGCGGTCTAACAAACCAGCTTCAAATAAAATCAGTCATAGTAAGACAATGTAAGTAACACAGGGCTTCAGTTTAAGTTAATAGGAAATTAAGGATAATTACCATGGTATAGCCTGCTATTTTTGGGATAGCTGTCTATGCCCTCAAATCTAGCATGAGTAGACAGACCAGAACAAAATAAAATCAAACTAAACAGAACAATAAGACTACTGTGGCTTTTAAATCTTGATACACTACTAACAATGTCCTCTGCCTTCCTTTTTAAGGTAATTCCTCATCTTTCTCCTTCTCAGGATGCTTTGTATGTTTTGGATCCCACTAGCTCCTTTAGTTTTTAGATTAGGGGGTCAACCCATTATCTAACTGAGTGGTACTGGACCTTTTTACCCTGAGCTTGATCTTGAGCTGTACTCTTTTACTTACTAAAGTCACAAGGTTTTCTCTCCTTCTAGCTTTGTTGTTCTATACTGCACAAAAGTGTCATAACTTTCCAACCTATCTGCGGCTGTTGGATGAGTTGTCCCTATTTCTCTCTGGCTCGCTGTCGGCTAGACCATCATTTTTTCTTCTTTGACTTTCAGTTTATTAACCTTCTTTCAGGTTGATTATATTTCTTATTCAGAACATCTCGATGGATCCTGCCTGCTAATCTACTCTGCCTGTATTACTTTTTCTTAGTGTATCAAGGCTATCTATATTAAAGATTATAGCCTACCTTCTCTGCCTCATCTCTGCTATTCTATTTTTCTGCTATTATTTCTCTACTTTTCTCCTTCATTCCACTGTCTGCACCATTCACTGGGGCCTCTCTGCCACCGTTGCTGGAATTCTGGTATTTTTATTTTTCTCTCTATTGAACGTTCTTCAATATTTTTTGTAGGGTTGGATTGGTGGCCATGAACTACCAGAGTTTCTCCTTGTCTTGGAAACATCTTACTTCTCCATTAATTTTGAGAGAGAGTTTTTCAGGGTACATCAATCTGGTTTGAGGTTATTTTCTTTCAGGACTTGGACTATTTCCACCCAGGTTCTTCTCAATTTGATAGTTTATGTTGATAAGTCTGTCATTATTTTGATGATTTTTCCTTTGTAGGTGATCTGCTTCTTTTCTCTGGCTGCTCTTAATATTCTGTTCTTGTGGTGGATTTCTGGGATCTTGATTATTATATTTCTGGGTGTGTATCTGTTTTGGTCATAGTTGGTTGGAGTTCTGTATGCCTCATTTACCTGGATATCATTTACTTTTCCTATGCTTGGGTAGTTTTCCTTAATTATTTCTGTGAATAGCCTTTGTAATTCATTTGTGGTTACTCCTGCTTCTTTGGTCACATTTTTTATTGTTATGTTATAGATCCTCCAGTTGTCTTCTAGCCTTTGAATTGTTATTTCCTGATTCCTTGTTATTTTTAATAGGTCTTTTCTTTCATGATCACATATTTTAAATATATCTGCAAGTTTTGAAAGGCTAACTTTAGTTTCTGTCAAGGCCATTAAGCAGCTTTTAATGGAATTTTTAGTTTCCTGGTAATCTCTTTGGATCTGTTTCATATATTCTAGATTTTGTTTTTATTCTTCACCAAATGTTTCTCTTCCTTTTCTGGATTCTTCTATTCTTCCATCTGTGTCTTCTTGAGAGGGGTTTTAGCATTTCTTTTATTAATATTTTTATATCTTGCCTCACTTGGAATGTAATTTCAGTTTTAAGTTCATCTAGGTCATGAAGATATTTCTTTGTGTCTGCTGATGTTGTGGCTAATAGTCCATGATTGTTGCAGTGGTTCTCTTCTGTATTTACCTCTCCTGGGCTTATTTTCCCAGGTTCATTGATGGAGGTTTTCTCTTAGTTTTTTCTCTTGTCATGTTTCTGGTTTATTTCAGATAGGTGTGTGGTGGAGGTCTCAGGGTCTCTCTGTATTGCTTAGGGTTTTTCCAAAGTGTGCTGGCTGGGGATTTGCTGTCCTCTCCAGTTTTCTGTTATCTGAGGTGCATGCAGGGACTGTGGGCTGGCTCTTCTCCTCTGAGCCAATCAACTGGCAAGTGCCTTTAGCAACTTAGGCTGTGCTGTGGCAGACGTCACATGGTTGGGACAGTTTCATCCCTGGCTATTGGGTCCCAATCAGGGTTTGAACTCTGCCCAAGCTGATCCCGCCAGTCCTTTCTGGGCCAGAGGCGGCTGACTGATGCCACCACAGTGCTGGGCTCTGCCCCACTACAAGATGCCTTCCAGCCAGCCACACCCACCACGAGACCGAATTTCCAGCACTCACCAAGAATTAATGCAGCTCTCCTCCTTGGCTCCACTCCACACTGTGCCGCATCCTCCCACCAAGGGCCCAGGACTCCCCAGCTCCCGTTATTGGTGGCTATGGCTTCAGTGCAACCTTGCGTCATTCTACTCCACAGTGAGCCCAGCATGGACAAGGACGGGTCTCTATGACCATCTCCGGCTCCAGCCCTCCACCTGCGTTTTTCCTTCCTTTTCCTATTTTTTTTTCCTTCAGTTTCCTCCTGGGGTCATGAGAATCCCTCTCCACTCATCTGGCCCTCTCCATGTTGTCAAATTCCAGCATCTGAGCTGTTTTTCCCAGAGAGGCTCTCTATACAGAGAGGTATAGCCCTTAGCAATCTGCCATCTTCTTCTCTACCCCAACTTATTTTTTATTTTTTAACAGTACATGTCTGGCATACAAAATGATCACATTCTTCTTAAGTAATTTGCACCTCTACATAATATGTCTTAATTTTCATCTCATCCACCTCTCCTCCCTTCAACACTTTCCCTCTTCTTTTACAAAAGCTTTATTTCCATTTTTTCTTTCCATTTACTCATTTTAAAAATCCCTTTTCCTTACTCTCCTTCCTAACACACTCTCCCTTGTTTCCCTTTCCATTTCAACAGTTTCTTCCTACATATACTCTCTGTGTTCCTCCTTAATATGCTTTAAGTTACTCACATGACAGAAGCAATGTAGAATTTAAACTAAAAATAAAATACAGTCCTGTACACAAGCTCACTGAGAAATTAGCAATAGCATCCAAAGAAAATGAAAATATTAATAATCCATGTAACAAAGGGAGTAAAGAATCTGTACATTGAAAACAACATTACTCAGAACAGGTGAGATCTAAGGATATCAGAAAGTGGAAATATATCCTTTGCTTTTGGTTGGGAAGAACCAACATAGTTAAGATAGTGATACTCCCAAAATTTTTATGCAGATTTAATGCAATCTCAATTAAAATACAATTAGCGTACCTAACAGAATTAGGGAAAACATTCCTGAAATTCATTTGGAACCTAAAGAGACCTAGAATAGCAAACGTAATTCTTACCAACAAAAGACAAAACATGGGCATCAAAATTCCTGACTTGACTTTGCACTATGAAGCTACTATGATTAAAAACACCTTGGAACTGGAAAAAAAAAAAAAAAAAAAAAAAAAAAAAAAAAAAAAAAAAAAAAAAAAAAAAAAGAAGTAGGCCTGAGCATCAGTGAAACAGATTACAAGAAAGACAAAAAACTTCAAATACACTCAGTTACCTTATCTTTGTTGTCACTTTGTAGTGGCCAAATGCTCCCTGGAGAAACATAGCTTCTGTAATAAATGGTGCTGGAAAGACAGGTTGTCCACATGGCAAACACTAGAGCTAGACCCAAGTATGTAACCATGCACTGATCTAAAATCAAATGGATTAAAGATCTAAATATTAAAACTGAAACACTAAACCTGCTATAAGGAAGAGTAGGTAGAGCTCTTGAAGACATGGGTATAGGCAAAGACTATGAACTCCAATTCCATAGAAAATAGTACAAAAAGTAAGCAAGGAGAATCTCAACTTCTTAGAAAGGATTTACACAGCAAAAAAAATCACCAACAGAATGGAAAAATAATCCCCAAAGTAGAAAAAAAATCTTAACAAGTTGTTTTTCAGACAAAGGACTAATATCTAGAACACATAAAGAAGTGAAAAAGAATTGGGCTACCCAAATTTAAAGACCCAATTAAAAAATTGGCACCTGAAATGAAAATGACACTTCTCTAAAGTAGTACAAAGGGCAAAGAAACACATGAGAAAAATGTTTAACATCAGTAGTCGTTCAAGACATGCAAACTAAAACACAGAAAGAACAGCTATCATCTTCAAATAACAAATGCTGAAGGGGTTGCCAAGAAAACAGAACCTGTCTTCACTCTTGGTGAGAACACAGACAGGTGAAATCACTGTGGAAGTTAAGTGTGGAGATTCCTCAAAACCCTAGGACTGGAGATCCCATTCAACCCATCTATTCCCCTACTTGTTATTTTCCCAAAAGACTTAAAAACAGCATACCACAGTGATTTATGTCCAGACATTTTTAAAGCAGCAATGTGTAGTACCTAAATCTTGGAAACAACTCAAATACACAACAACAGATAAGTGGATTAAAAGTATGTTTTTAATACAATGGATTACTACTCAGCTATAAAGAAGGACACATTTGAGACAATAGCTAAATGGATATAGGGACCATATTCTTAAGTGAAATAAATCAGACTTGTATGTGATAATATCACATTGTCTATCTGATCTGAGAAACTGAAAGTATAAATAAGAACCAAAATGTTTAATAGATACTGTAAACTAGGAAGATTTTTTTTTCAAAAGGAAAGGAGAATGGGAGGGATCAGAAAAATAGAAGCAAATATAAATAAATTTTTGTAAACAAGGAAAGGAAGAGCAGTCAAAGGGAGAGGAAGACATGGGGAAAAAAGAAAGAACTAAAATATATCATGTACAGGTACAAGTTCCCTATGATGAATATAATATTTATGTATATCTAAATTGTACCGATAAAATTAATTTTTTTAAAAAATAAGGCCTTGAGTTACATCATACATTTGTTTTCTCTTTGTACTTCATCATCTGAGAAATGTCTATTTATTTCAGATGCCTACTTTTGGGTTGGATCTTTAAATTTGGGGAGAGGTTGATATTTTTAAGTTCTTTATGTAATGTAGCTGTTGGTTTTCTGAATTAAGAATGTTTCCCATTCTGTTCCTTTTCTCTTCACTGTGTTGATTTTTTTGTGCAAAAGTTTTTAAATTTGATGATTCTAGTTGTCGATTCATTGTAGCACTTCCTGCGTGATCAGGGTTTTGTTCATAGTGTTTGCCTATGGCTATGTCTTCAAGAGATTTACTTATTCTATCTTCCATCAGATCAGCGTTTCTGTTGTTGTATTTAAATTTTTGATCAATTTACATTTTAGTTTAGTTCATGGTAATAAATAATGGGCTAGAGTTAATATTTAGAGTGTGGAAAGCCAGTTCTTCATGCACCATTTATTAAAGACACTATCTTTCTTCCAGTGAAGCTGTTTGGACTCTCTGTCAAATACAAGATAGCTGAATGTGCTCAGTTGTGACTGCATGTCCTATTTTGTTTCATTGATCCTTGGGTCTATTTCTTTAAAATCCACGCTGTTTTTATTATGGTACCTTTGTAGTATAACTTCAGATAGGAGATTTTGATGCCCTTGACTTACCCTTATTGTACATAATTGATTCTGATATTCTAGGTTTTTTTTCTGATTCCAACTGAATGTTAGTATTATTTTACTACTTTAGTGAGGTATACTATATGATACTGGCAAGCAGATGAAGCTAAGCTTATACATTGTAACCAAGTAGGATTCATCTCAGAGATGCAGTGATGGTTCAATATACACAAATCAACAAATGTACTATACCACATTAACACAAGCAAGAACAAAAATCACATAATCACCTCAATAGATTTTTTAAAAATCATTTGACCAAATTCAACACCCATACACGATTTTAAAAACCTACAGAAAAGTAAGATTTTATCTCAATCTGCTAAAAGCCATCTATGACAAAATAACATCCAACATCATACTAAAACATTAAAAACTGAAAAATTTCACTCTAAAATCAGAAACAAGACAGGGGTGCCCTTAGTCACCACTTCTTATGTGACCAAATTTATTTATTAAATCTAAAAGTCTTTTGGTAGAGGAACACAAAAAAGGTTGTCCATTTTTACCTCTCTTACTCAATATAATTCTGGAAACATTAGCCAGAGGAATTAGAGAAAGAGATGAAAGAAATATGGACAGGAAAGTAAGAATTTAAATTATTATTATTTGCTGATGGCACCATTCTCTAGAAGACTCCAAAAACTCCATCAGAAGACTTTTAGAATAACCAAATTCAGTAGCAGAGCAGGCTACAAAAATCAACACTTAAAAATTGATAGCATTATGTTATATGAGTAACTATCACTAAGAAAAATTAGAGAAGCAAGATTTTCACAATAACATCATGAAAATAAAATATTCAGGAACTGATCCAGTGAAATAAGTAAAAAATCTTTATAATGAAAATTACAGTGTCCTGAAAAAGGAAATCAAAGAGGATACCAAAAAATGGGAAGACATTCCTGCTCTTATATAGGTAGAGCCAGTACAGCGAAGATGACCATACTTCCAAAACTTTTAGACAGAATTAGTGCAATTCCAATCAAAATACTAATAGTACATATCACAGAATTATAATTTTCATCTAACATATTTATAATTAATAATATAAATTTCATATTCACATGACTTCATGTTTATAAAAACATGTACATATTTAATTCTAGATGTGATAATCTTTAACTTGATTGAAGGACGAGAGAACATGAAAGAAAGGCATGAAAAATAGAGAAAAATGGAGAAGCACAACTTAATTCACAGGACAATAGTATGGAATTGAACTTGTTGAGTTTATAATTGATGCACATCAACAGAGGCATTGAAATTGATTTAATATACTTATGCACAAAAGTGGAAATTTTTGCTGCATATAAAAATTTTTTTCATTTGTCTTTTTTTATCCAAAGTGAGTAATTTCTTGCTTGCTCAAAAGCTCTTTAATCATTATATATATAATGATCATTTTTTGAGATGTATTGATTACTGGGAATTAACTAAATATTTTATTAACCCCTTTTTAAAAACAGGCTTGAAAAATGTGTGAGACAACATATTCATATGAAAACTTTAAGAATTTGCTCGAAGTATTTTATCTCTATATGTTTGTGAAGGCAATCTTTACTGATTTTTTATGAAAAGCAAAAAATTGCATATCTGTCAGATAAGGAAAAGTATTTTGTTTGAAAAATTCTTGTTACACATCTTTATTCTCACTAATAATTTGTCTGATTCTCAGTGAATTGACTCTCTTGTCCTCAACCTCTCCCTGTCTGCTTATTTTCTACCTTTATTTCTGTGTTCATATTTTTGTTGTATCTCTTTTCTCTGATCTTCATTACAAGCAATAGTTTACTTGTAATTAAGTCAATTTATTCATGTTACACTCCTATGCACAAGGTAATAGAACATTCTCTTTTTAACAATGTATCCAATTTTCCTGAAGAAACTCTGAAAATGATTATTATGTCTAAAGCCAGTGAAACATAGTTCCGTTCCAGTTTTCACACTAATTTGAAAGTAAAGAATGAGCATGTGGATGACAGCATAAAGTGATGGAATTATATTACTATGCAATTGCCTTATATTTCAACTATTATCCACACTTGAAACTAAAACACCCAGATGAAAGGCCACAAAACCTGATGATACTGTGACAATAAGAAAAAGACACATTGAAGACAGTAAGAAGAAAAGCTTTACGTTTCCCATTTCAACCCTCTTCCAAGCCTAGAGAGACATTCCATCTGCCAAGGAAAGGAGGGAGCTGATTGTGAGACATGTCTTTAACCCCAGTTGCAAGCCCATTACAACCAGCTCCCGGAAGACCCTTGTAGGCTTATCTCCAAAATATATCTAGGATCTGAGCCTCAAAGCATGGCGGCACAGTAAACTCATAATTTTTTCAAGTAGGACTCACATTCTGGTTAACAAAGCCACTGACGTAGTACAACAACCTTGGATTTTGGACAAACACATTGAATGAAGACTACAAATAATGTATTAGTATTATTATGTCCTTGTACATTTTATGTATTGGCATTGAACTAGACATGGAAACAATAAGATTCCAGTGTAGGCTGCATCACTTGATGCAATCCTCTGGTTGGGTTACACATTCATGCTACTGTAGTTGTAGTGTTTATGGGACTAAGAATCACACCATAGGGTCTACCTAGTACCTGGACAAGCTTACTGTTATATATGTTTCCAGACAAACCAGGTGACAAATCCTGGAATAAATATCTTTTTATTTTACAAGTGGCCATACATCCACGAGAATTAAGAACAACCAGGGAATCATAATATTATCAGAAAGATAAAATGTAATGTCAATGACAGGCTTTGAATAGATGTGATTATATGAACAGCTTGACAAAGAATTAAAAATATCACTTTTAATGAGTGTCAGAGACTCAAATGTTATAGACAACCAGTTCAGATATTTATTTGAGAAATTTAGCAGAGAGATTGAAATAATTAAAAATAAATTGAAATGAATTAGAAAATTCAATGGACAAAATGAAAATGCAGTAGAAAATATCAAGAGCTGCACTGATTAAGCAGAAGAAATATCTCTCCAAATTGAATGAAAGTTACTTAAAAATAAAGGAGAAAAGAAAAAAAGAAAAAATAAAATCAGCTCATAAAATTTATGGAACAGCATTACAAGAAGACCTAAATAGGTCATCAGTATTCATTAAGAAGCACAGAGAGAGAATTTTTTAGATAGATTGAAATGATTTTTTAGATAGATTGATATGATAGGTTAAAACTTTAAAACCATAATTATGATGTAAAAATCCAGGAACAGGAAGGCACAGTTCTCCAGCTGGGATCACCAAATGTATGTTATAATCAAAGTATCAAAGATGAAAGACAGAGAAGATCCTGAATGTAAGAAAAAGAGTTAAACAACATGAAAGGAAGAACCAAGCCACTTTGTCATAGAATTAGCAAAAATATTGCAAGCATGATAACATGGAATTATTCAAAGTTTGACAAAAACAAACCAAAATTGCCAATCAAGAATACTATACCCAGAAGCCATGCTGGGTCTGGGAGGAGTACAACATTAAGCCAACTCACTCTTGGCTTAAGCCACAAAAACCATGTGGATCCCAAGAAGACAGAAGCCAGTTGATCCTTCCCATGAGTTGGCAGAAGCTATGCTGCATCTGGGAGGAGTACTACAAGAAGCCAATTTGCCTTTCCCAAAAGCTGCACAAGCAATGTGGGACTCAGGAAAAGAGAAGCCAGTTTTACCTTTCCATGAGTTGGCAGAAACCTGTTGGGTTTGGAAAGAGTACAACAAGAAGCCATTCGCCCTTCCCATTGCCATGCAGATTCATGCAGGGTCCAAAAAGAGAGAACCGAGTTCATCCCTCCCATGATTTGGCAGATGCCATGCTGGGTCTGGGAGGAGTACAACAAAAACCCTCTCCATGAGCCACACAAACCACACAGGTCCCAGGAAGAGAAAAACCATATCCTCCCTTCCAGTGAGCTGAGAGGCACGTGGGCTCAGAATTGAGAAATGACATCCCTGCCACAGGCTGAGTTGATAGAAACTGAGATATAAAAAACAGGTAAATACTTGTATTATTTGATTGATTTTGCAGACTTAAGGTCAATAGTGTGAGCATCTTTTAGGAGGATAACAGTACGCAACATAGCAAATATGGGGTATTTCCTTCTGTATTGTTTTTGAAATTCAATACTGTTTTCACTGTTTTGCTCTGTTCTGATTTAATGTTCTGTTTTGATTGATTTTATTCCATTTTGTTTTATTTGATGTTACTATGTCTGGTGGTATGGACAACTATTGTGAAGATAATAAGATATATTATGGTAGCCATTGCTGACTTCCTATTATCCTGTTTTGAACCATGAGATTATATATTGTTTGGCTTTATTTTCTTTAAATAAAAAAAAATAACATACCAGAAAATCTATCTTTCAGAAATGGAGAGATAAATTTCCCAAAGGAAATAGTTTTCATGTACTATTTTTATAAAATTAACTTATTCTTAACTGATACATGGAAACAAAAATTATGCATATTTATATAGTAAATATTATGTGACACGATGTTCTGATACATGTATACACTGTGTGATACTTAAATATATTCTCCCCTTAAACAATTATCATATTCTGAGATAAGATTTAAAATTACTTCTGCTCATTTTTAAAAACATGTGGTGTGTTATTAACATCTATAGTTAATGCTGCCATAGCCATAACCGTAATAGCACATCAGAAATTCTTGCTTCTATTTAATTATAGTTTAATATCCACTGGACAACATTTTCCCAATTTCCCTTTCTTATTGTCTAGTCTTACCTCTTTGGCCATCATCCTGCGCCCAAATTCTGTAAAGACTGCTTTTTAATATCCCACTTTTGAGTAAGATAATGCAGTACTTATCTTTCTGTTCCTGCCTTATTTTATGTGACACAATGATTTGCATTTCCATCCATGTTAGTGAGCGTAATGGAAGACTATGTTGACTAATAGTAATGGAGACTATGTTGACTAATATAATACATATCATATATCAAATATATGTCATATTTTCTTTATCCATTTGTTGATTGACACATAGATTTTTTTTGCATTTCTTAGCTATTGGGAATAGTGCTGTAATAACCATGAGATTTTAAAAATCTCATGGTTATTACAGCACTAAAGAAAGCCAGTTCAAAGAGTATATATATATATATACTCTTTGAACTGGCTTTCTTTTCCCTGAATATATCCTTAGTAGTGAGATTGATCAATTATGTGATGGTTATAATTTTAATATTTTGAGGAGTCTATATTGTTTTCCATAATGAATGCACTAATTTCCATTCCAGTGAAGGAATGTGAAAGGATTTCTTTTTCCCCAAACCCACACCAGCACTTGTTATCTTTTCCATAATATCATTCATACAGAGTGGTATCGCACTGTGGTTTGAGTTACATTTTCCTAAATTAATCACACAATAAAGAAATAAAGTCACAAATGTAATACAAACTTTGAAAAGTTACTATATCTAGTTTCCTAAATATTTTTTGAGGATAAGCTGAAGATTAAACAACATAACCCAACAATTCAAAATAGCTCTCCAAGTCCTTTTCCTAGACAAACATGTATCATATTGCTTTTAATCTGTTAGTAACAGATATGAACTTATTAAATTGAAACAACATTTGAATCAACACAAATAAACATACACAATCAATACATGTTTTCAAAACTGAAAAAAACTGGATGTTATACTTCAAAATAAGTCTTTTAATGACTAGGTTTGATCAAAATTAAAACTTTTGTCATGCTAGTTCAGTTTAAAAGCATAAAATCTGCCATATTATTTGTGTGTCATCAACAACAGGTCATTTGGCAACTGAAAATATTATTACTGTTTCTTTAATAAGATTGCTGAAACAAATATGTAATTAAATCTGTGGCTTGGTAAATGCTTCATAGATTGGGAAAGTATTAGCTATTAGAAGTACTCTGTGCCTATTTACCTTGGGCTTTGTGATACTATTTTTACCTATTTTTTTCTATCATGCCAGTTACTCTCCTGATAAAAACAACTATTTTTTTTAGTGTGAGCAAGTTTATTATCTGTATCTCAATAAATGTAGGTATTTATTTATTTTAATTATATTTTATTTATATTTATTTATAAATTTAGATAAATATTAACTATGCATAGAGATATAGCACATCATCACATTGTGATGATTCAGTTTTTTTTTTCTGTCTCTCCCTTTGTTATATCTGTGTGAGGATAAGAACAAATTTTTTTCCAGCACTAAAGCATTTCTTTACTAGATTTTTGACTTTCTAAGCAAATAAACAAAAGGTAACAAAATGAACAGTATTTGAAAACATTATATGTGTTACTTTTTAGTTTTTAAAAAATCCTGAAAATTAAATTACTTAGAGAGATGTTATGATATTTATTCTTTAGGCTGGAATGCTTTGCCTTCCAGATCACAGCAGATTGTTGAGATATAAAGAGTAAAAATTCTTTAAACTAAATTAAATCTGTGTAGAAAGACTTTTATAAATATTTGAAACATTTTTGTATCTTTTTGTAAATTATAGTAATCTAAAAATTTAGGAATAAAATAATATAGTTTTATAATAATATTTCTTCAGAGAACATGAAAGAAAATACAAGCCAAAAATTAATTGTTGAATTGTTATGTTTAAACTTAAAATATTTATAGCACATTCAAACTTTATTTTTGTGTATAGAAAAAAATAAAAGTTGCACATTTTAAATTTTCCCAAGTACAAAATTCTAACTTTAAGGTGAAATATCCTATCTATATTACCAGTAGAGATTATATTTTATAAGCCAACATAAACCGAAGAGGGTGTTTTAAGAGTGTTAACATATTGTCAATAATCATCTTGAAAATACAACAGAAGTTTCACAAAGTTTGAAATGTTACATATGAAATACAAGATAACGTATATGCCTTTTTATGTGCTGATTCTGTTAAACTTATTTTATTGTAACATAACATGCAGTGTGTCTTAAATAAATATATCTCATTTCCAGAAAATTTTGTTTCGGGAATAGTTTACTATATTATTAATTAACTCGACAATAAACAACACACTAGATATATTTGTGTGTGAAGGTGGAAGAAATTGACTGTGAATATATAAAACTATATACAACATACCATATAAAGAAATTATAAGACAGTTGTGTATTTAATACAGATATTTAAGACTTTCAAATTTATTTAACTGATTTTTATATCAGTTTTTATTCTTACAAAAGTTTATTTCATTTATTTGTAGAAAGTACTACTCTGTGAACCACATCCTTGAAGGCTTTCTTTACTTGCTGGTTCCTCAGAGTGTAAATTAAGGGATTCAAGTGGGAGCAACAGAGGATTTGAGAATGGCTACCCCTTTAGTCAATGAGGCCTTCTCTTTGGCAGAAGGATTAGCATACATAAATATGCAGCTTCCATAAGAGATGGAGATGACAGTCATGTGAGAGGAACAGGTGGAAAAAGTCTTTTTTCTCTGATGGGCAGATGGAATTTTGAGAATAGTTCTGATAATGTACATGTAAGACAAAATGACTAATGCCAAAGTGAATAGCAGAGTAACTAAAGCGAAGTAGAAACCAATCACCTCTAGGAGCTGTGTGTCTGAGCAAGACAGCTGTAGGAGGGGAAAGTAGTCACAAGCAAAATGATCAATGATATTGGACGCACAGTAATCCAGCTGGAGAAGAAGCATAAGAGGCGGGAAAATGGTCAGAAATCCACCCAGCCAAGCACACAGTACAAGCAGTACACAGAGCTTCCTGCTCATGATGGTGGCATAATGCAGGGGCTTGCAGATGGCCACATAACGATCGTAGGACATAGCGGTTAAGATATAAAATTCAGTCACCCCCATGAAGATAAAGAAAAATAGTTGGGCTGCACAGTTGTTATAAGAAATAGTCTTATCCCTGGTGATCATTGCCACAAGAAACCTAGGGATACACACAGTTGTAAATGATATTTCCAAAAAGGAGAAGTTCCGGAGAAAGAAATACATAGGTGTTTGTAGAAGAGGGTGCACCAAGGTTAGAGTAATGATAGTCAAGTTTCCAGTAACACTTAATATATATGTGATTAATAAAAAGAGGAAAATTGCAATCTGAAGGTCAGGATCGTCAGAAAGGCCTAGGAGGACAAAGTCTGTAATCACTGTGTGATTCATCTCTCTCTCTCTCTGTCCCTCTATATCTTCCCTTTTTTTCTTTTTAAAAAGGTATTTTAGGGAAATGACAATTAAGATAGAAGAGGAATAATATAATGCAATATAAACCACTATAAATCTTTGATTCAGTTGGAAAATATCTTCCACAAACTGACATTTTTATTTTGAATATTTTCTTTGCATTATGTATTAATACATAACTGTTAATTCAAATTATTTACAACTTCTCTTGTTTTAAATCTAACTGAGGAAATTAAGAAACTTTTATGTGACAAGTCACATTTCAGAGAAAATAAAATCGATAATTCTTGTTCTATGTGAAATTTATGCAAATATTTTTGCTGAAACAATTATATGGAACATTCACTTTTATTTTCTTTTCCATGTTGTATATTGCATATATCAGATAATTTTACACCTAAAAACAAAAATAGATATTAATTCGATCAATAGCTGATGAAAATTAGAAGACTAAGATAATAAACCATAACATTTTATGACATAAGAAATCTACTAATGATGTTTTTATTGAATAAAATAAGAATTTATATTGATAATTTAATTACTAATCTATTTTTATTACTAATATTTTGACTATCCAAATACCATTCTATATACATTATCTATATTTAATACAACATAAAAATTTGGATGGAATCTATCTGTATTTTATATATATATATATATTTAGAATAAGATGCAGAATATATATATATATATATATATATATATATATATTTAAAATAAGATGAAGTAAATATTTTATGCAATGTGTTCACTTCCTGGCTTACAACTTCATCACTGTTTAAGTTTTATATCTTCTATTATATGCTAGAAAGGCATATAGTGTATTCAGAAATTTTTATTTTTGAGCTGAAATGAACATGTAGTATATTTTTCTTTTTCTTTTTGCTAAGCAGAATAAATTGGAAAAAAAAATACTTGCCTTAAAATTCAGCAACTCCGTCAATGGGAATATAGTTCAGATATGTTTTCAGCTCGAACATTATCCTTCCTTATCAACCAGGCTTTATGGAAAATGTTTTATTTCCTCCTAATTTTGTTTTATATAATGCCATTCATCCTATGAATCCACTTATTCATAGGGCACTCACAAATACATAGTGGGACAGCTCCTTTTCTTCTTAATGTATTCAATTAATTTCCAGCTACTCAAGTGCACTACAGGGAAAACCAGTCTGTATATATACTGTGCTAAATTTTGACATGTATCACCTATATATTTTAGATTGTCAAATCTACAATGAAGGACAGAACACAAAGTCATTGGTTCTCCATCAGACACTAGCAAAGTTCACATTAATCAAATTTGATTTTGTTTTTTATCTATTTTATGATGGTTGGAGGGAACAACTTAAGGAAATAAAAATAGAAGCTGGAAACCTTCAAAAGATGTACTAACACACTATTTCCCTATTTTATATTCCTAGAAGGCTAAGAAGTAATATTCAAAGAAAGGACAGAAAGATATGGCAACATAGGGTTTTCTGACTATAGATACTTAAATTAGAATCCTTCTCTGTGGGGTTGTATTTGTATCTCAAATATTCCAGGTCTTCTTGTTTTGACTCATAATGCTTTGGTCTCCTGAGGACAACAGAAAGTCCAAGTTGTGTCTCTGCTGTCCTGTAGACCAAGAGGGATTTCTTGAAGCCATCCTTTAGTATCTCAGCAGAATCTTAAATTTTTTTCTACTGTGATTGTCCTTTGAGAATGGACAAAATCATCTTTGTTGTAATCCACAGAGACCCTACAATGTTGTCTTGTGCAAAATATTATTTCCATCGATAGCAATTTCTGAATATTTTATTCTTAATATTTCACAGAAAAATAATCATGAAACCACTTTGTCTAAGAACAATGCCATTCATCCTATGAATCCACTCACTCAAAAGGGTACTCAGAAATACAAAGTGGGACAATTCCTTTTTATCCTAATGTATTCAGTTAATCCCCAGCTATTCAAACACACAGCCCTGGGAGTAAGAGTTTATATATATATATAGTATGATAAATCTTGACAGGTGTCACATATTTTAGATTGTCAAATCTACAATGAAGGAAAGAACACAAAGTTATTGGTTCTCCATCAGACACTAGCAAAGTTCACATTAATCAAATATGATTTTATTTTTTCTCTATTTTATGATGGTTGGAGGGAACAACTTAAGGAAATAAAAACAGAATGCTGGAAACCTTCAAAAGATGAAGTAACACACTATTTCTGTATTTTGTATGCCTAGAAGACTAAGAAAGTAAGATTCAAAGAAAAGACAGAAAGGTATGGCAACATAGGGTCTTCTGAATATAGATGCTTAAATTAGGATCCTTCTCTGTGGGGTTGCATTTGTATTTCAAATATTCCAGGTCTTGTTGTTTTCACTCATAATGATTTGGTCTCCTGACGACAACACAAAGTCCAAGTCATATCTCTGCTGTCCTGTAGACCAAGAGGGATTTCTTGAAGCCATCCTTTAGTATCTCAGCAGAATCCTAAATCTTTTCTATTGTGATTGTCCTTTGAGATTGGATAAAATCGTCTTTGTTATAATTCACAGAGAACCTAAAATGTTGTCTTGTGCAAAATATTTATTTACACCAACAGCAAATTATGAATATTTCATTCTTAATATTTCACAAAAAGTAATTATGAAACCACTTTTCCTCACAACTGAAACTCAGCCTAATTGACATTGATGTATAACTTTGAAATATAAAAATTTTCAACAAAATACTTTTTAAAAGTTCTTCTGTAGTATGTTTGGTTTTATGGCATTGGGAAACAAAACTTTATTCTACAATGTTATGGAATAATTACTACAATGCACACATTTTGTTCATAGTTTTAAATAATGTTTTTATAGCACTCATCATTTCATTTGCATTTAAAATTTCAATATTTATTGGTCTGTCATTTTGGCCCTTTATGTTACCCATCTTGACCTTTATATTTATTTATCCTTTTTAACTGTCAAACAAAAAATGTCATAAAATGATTTTCATTTATGTGGCATTCTAACTAGTGAATTATAACTTATTAATCTTCAATGCCTTTTTACATACATTTTGCCAATAAAATATATGTAATTTGATTATAAAATATTTTCAGATAAAATTATATAAGCCAATAATACATATTATCTTAAAAGAATTTTAAATACAAAGGAGTCATATAGTTTGCAAAATCAAACATATCTGTTACATAAAATACAGTAACAAATTTACATAATCAAATCATTTTATTTTTCCAATATTATTAAATTATGATTTAAGAAGTACATATGTTTAAGTCATACTACATGTTCTGATAATACATCTTGTGCAAGAAATGGTAACAGTCACCCTTACAGAACTGCATTCATGGTTGGAGTACATTTTTTTAAAGAACTATTTTACTGCTCAAAAGAGTTCTGAGCAAGGTATTTTGGAAGATGTGACACTGTAACATAGGGAATGATATACTTGTACACTCTTTATTGGAAAATTTTGTGGAAATAGTAAAAGTGACACTATATTTCTATCACAAAATCCCAGCTAATATGAAAGTGTATCATTCAGGAAGGCAAATGTGTAGCAGTGCCTCCTTTGATGGACTCTTCTCGTCTCCTTGCCCTAATGAGTTTCTCCAATTGCTATACTTAGATTTAGAGGTTTAAATCAGGTTTAGATTTAGGGTTAGGTGTAAGTTGTTTTTAGTTGTTTGCTTTTATTTTTAACTTGCAAGACCATGCAAGAAATGGAATTTTATTCTTTCAACAGAGAAATATTTTTAAATAATTTTTAAAAATCTTATTAGATGTCGATTAGAGGTTGAATTTACTCATCATTATGTGCTACAAAATGGCAGGAATTTGACTATATCTTTTACCATTTGCTTATGAATTATCATAACTTCTATAGAAAACCTTAACAGAATGTTTACTCTGAGCTTTATTCATTATTTCAAGTTGGTCTCTAGTAATTTTCATTTATAACTTTGTGAACACATGGATTATAAATGTTTAATTTTAGATCACATTAGTGTTTGATAAATATTTCAAGAAAAATTTGAATTGACATCTTTAACCTTTTGGCCACAAGCAAAGAAGAAAATCTTCATGTTGTTTTGTAATTCTTTTGAGCCTTTCACTTTTAGTTATGATTGTGACCTTCTTATTCTTTGTCAGCTTTTTCAAACTCATGAAACATTTTCCTGCATTAAAGCTGGAATCCACGGTTTATCCCATCTTATGCCTTATGTTGATTCTGAAATAATAAATCTGGCCAAGAATTCTGTCACAAATTGTTACACTTATTATAAGGTTGCTCATCTTTCCTAAGTATTTCAAGTGGACAAGGTGCACATACATTAAAAAACTACTTTATGAACACATAATAAATCACATTTGAATTTAGGATTACAGGTTTTTGTCTGTCATACACCAGAATCCCCTTTATGTAATAAAGAGATTATAAAAAAGATTAAGTAAAAGTATACTATCATGCTAATCTTCACACATTTACTTTCCACACACTGTAGATCTAAATGTCTTAGGAGATTAAATCAGTATGGTTGTGTGTGTAGAAGGCCCACTGAGTACTGCTGCCAACACTGTAAACAGTAGAACTAAGGAGAAAATGGTATACTGTTGATTCTCCTGGAGGAGCCTGTTACACTGTTTTTCTTGATATAAACTCAGTTATTCTCATTGTTAGAGGGATTTGGGTCCTTGCTGTCATTGAAGATAGCTCCAATTCTTTTCCAGAGAGTTCTGGTTCTTGAGTGCCATTTCTATTGACAAAATCTGTGAAGAAAATGAGGCATATATTTACAGAGGAATATCATGCATTCTTACAAAAGAAGGAACTTCTGCCATATATGACAATATGGATGAATTTTCATGACATAATTCTAAGTGAAATAAATCAATCACAGAAGGACAAATACTATACAACATTTTAAGCTAAAAGAATCAACCTTATAAAATTGGAGAGTATAAATCTGATCATTAAATATTGAGGTAAGGATCAAATGAAGAATTGTGAATGAATAGGCATAAAATTTCAGTTACATGAAATAAATTCTGGACACCTGCTCTACAATGACATTGCATCGTCATCAAGGTTGCCAAGCCTCTGTGTGCTTACACTTTGTGTTTGCAGAAACAGTTTCTCTTTCCTGGGAGTGGGGGTGAACATTTCGTACTGCTATACTCTTTTCTCTGCATTGTCTTCAGTTGCTGTGCTTTCTCTGTAATTTCTACTTTTCCTGTCAGCAATTCATTGATTCCTGGAACTTGAGTTCTTTATCTCTCTCTTTTTTTTCTCCAGGTATTTCCATTCTGCTTAATGGACACTTGTGATTTTCTGGTGTTTTGCTCTACAATCTTTCCTCATTGTCAAAGTACAAGTATTGACATGGTAGTCACAAACAGGGGGAGTATAGTGGTGAAATGACATAGCTTATCCACCTGCATTGAGCCAAATTAATGAGAAGAAATTCTCAAAAATAATTAAAAAATGTCTTTCATGTCTGGGAGTTGGCTGAATAAGAAAATAATATAGTATTCTTTTTTAACTATGCTTCTTTCACTTATTTCAAGACTCATCCATACTATTGGTTGCATAGATAGTTTATTTTATTACTTATTGGTATTGCAATTTATATATTCATTAACTTCTTGATGTAATCTCAGGGTTATTTTAATTTGTGTTACTTTAATGCCAGAGACATTGAATTTTTAATGTACTATTTAGCCATTTTTATTTCTTAGAAGTGTCCATTTCAGTTGCAGATCTTTTGATTGTTTTTTTTTTAGTTTAGGGGGTCTATTTTTGTTGTTTGTGTTGTGGTAAATTTACTAGTTGTTAAACTGAGTCAATATGATTCTGGGCATGGGAAGAGAACTTAAGCAGGCTAACTGTCAAAACAGTTATAAAAAGAGAACATGGCGGACAGATAGCAGATACTACGGAGACTCTCTGAAAGGCTTGGTTCAGAAGTCAGGAATGGTGCGGACTAAGGAGACATAAGCCGGTAGAGATATGCTCTGCTGACTCAGGAACAAACTGGGCTGAGAGAAACCAACCTGGAATGCAGTCCTGGCACTAAAACAGGAACAGAAAAGCCTTGGTGTGGAGGCTGGACCCCGCGCCATTGGAAGCCGTGATTTGGGTTTCCCGCTGCACGGCGGCTGGCTGCCTCTACATTGGCTCAGCAAGGAGAGAGACGCACGGAAGCTCTGAGAACGGGAGTCTGTGAACGGAGTCGAAAACAGGATGGGCAGGGAGGCGTACACTGACTTGTGGTGAGGTGAGTGAGAGAAACTGACACTCTACCACAGTTTGACTCCAGCGGAGGACTTTCTGGGCCGGGGCAGTCCTGCGGGAGCAGGGCGCAGTGGTGACTCCAGCCACACATCCCCCTCTCAGACGGGATTGGTGAAAAGTGCCTGGCCTGTGTGATGCTGCTGGTGGACCCGGTAGGCTAGCCCAACCCAGATCCCAGAGCCTGATGGTGACCGGGAGGGGCGGGCCCCGCATAGGCTGCCTGATCCGCAACTTCCTGGTGTGCTGCGGTGGATGGGAGCACCTAACCGGAGCAATTCGATCAGGCTGTGGCTGACAGGGAGAGAAGCTGGGTCTCCTATGTAAGCTTGCATATACAAGGAATGGAGAATATGGAAAGAGGCAGCAACAAGAAGGGCTCCTTGGCCCCCAATTCTGAGAAACAGGCAATAGCAGACACCGCACCAATAGACATAAAGCGCCATATAGAGAGCCTCATAGACCAATTCAGGAATGAAGTTATCAACGACCTGAAGCTAGAAGTATGCAGAATAGTTAGAGAAATGCTAAGCACCACCCAGGAAAAAATAGATGGTGGAATGGAAGAACAGAAAAAGAGGGGAGAATTGTTTGATGGAGAAAACAGAGAAAGCATAGAGTACATGAAGCACGTTCAAAGGGACTACCAAGAAACTAAGAAGTCTATCCAAGACTGGCATAACAGCTTGAAAGAAACTAAGGACAGACTATCTGAACTGGAGGGCAGACTTGTAATATGGGAGAATGAAATGAAAAACTTCTTAAAAATAACAAAGAAACAAACAGCAATAATACAAAGACAAGAAGATGATAAGAGGATCCATAACTTAAGGATTAAGAACATAAAAGAAGAAGTAGGGACACAAACAAGTGAACTACTAAAGCTACTCACAGAAATAATCCAGGAGAATTTTCCTAATTTAGCAAAAGGTAAAGATACTCAGATGTATGAGGCATACAGGACCCCAGCTACCTACAGCCCAAACAGAGCAACACCCAGGCATATAATAATAAAAATTCCAGAAATTCAATACAATAACAGAATATTAAAAGCTGTCAGAGACAAGAAACAGACCACTTACAAGGGAACACCCATCAGAATTATAGCAGATTTCTCTGCACAAACCATCAAATCACGAAGAGCGTGGGGGGAAATAATTCAAGCTTTGAAAGATAATAATCTCCAGCCAAGATTGAGATATCCTGCACAACTGTCCCTGGAAATTGATGGAAAAACAAGGTGCTTCCAGGATAAAGAGGAACTGGGGGAATTTGCAACCACCAACTCAACTCTACAGAAAGTATTGCAGGATATTCTTAAAAAAGAAAAATACAAAGAACCCAGAAATAGTGGCGGGGAGGCCACAACGAATGGAGCAGAGAACAAAATAAAGAAGACAAACTGACAGCTACTGACAGAGAAAAGAGCTCAACAGAAATGAGACAGAGAAGATTGGATGATAGGAACAGTTATTTTGGAGAAAATGACATCTTAATAGGTAATACTGATTTAGTATCATCTTGTTTTGAAGTCTCATCTAGCTCTTGTTCTTCTGTCTCCAATGGTCTAAATAGGTTGTATCTTATTGGATTTTATTATGTACGATAGTATAAGCAAAAACCTTTTAAAGACAAGGTGATTATCCAGAAACTATTGTTCATTTTCTGTTAGTCGATTCTAAATACTCTGTAATGCTGTCATTCTCTTAAATGGTTTTACATTGTTTTGATATACTTAATGCTACAGTATACGAAGTTGTACTCAAGGATTTCAAGGAAAGAGTCAATATGGTAACTACTTTTGGGTCGGGATTATCTGGTGGTGAAACACTATTCTGCTTAAATGGGTATGTTTTGATCTGCGCTGTTTCGCTGTTATGCCCTCTTTTATCTCAATCTCCACTCCATTATTTACTTTTTTATTTTTATCCGTTTAATTAAAGGGAAAAAATAGCAGGATATATTATAGTAACCCACTTTGACTTTCTATTATCTCGATTTGAAGCCCTGTATTACTCTCACCATCTTGTTTTTGACTGATGTTTCCCTATTCTGTTTTGCTGGATAGAATCAGGTTCGAAAGTTTAGGCATCAGCTGTGAAGATAATGAGATTAATTATAACGCCCATTCTTGTTGACTTTTATCTACTTTTGAAGACCTACAATGTCTCCAATGTTTTGGTTTTGTCAGTTTTGTTCTTTACTGTTTTGTTCAATTGTATTATAACTAATGATATAGGCAATTCTATTAGAGATAGCGGGAGGCATTATGGTAACCATTGATCACCTTCTATTATGTTTTCACATTATCTATTATGTCCACCCTTTTGACTTGACTGATTCTGTTCTGTTATGTTACATTTAGTTTTACTATCTTCCAAAAAAGCAGTAAGAACCGTGGGAGCAATGAAACCCAAAATGTGTAATAGTCATTGTACAAAAGAGAGGAAAGGAAAGTGCTCTAAACTATATAACTGCATTTATATTTAAGTGTATAAGATAGAAAATGATATCACAGAGTTTTATTGGATCATTGAACAGAACTGTTTGCAGTATCATTGTTGGAATGTCCACTCTACAAGCTTTAATTTTGTGACTTGAACAATTATTTCTAAGATGGCAATATGTAATCCATTAACTAGTGATTTCCTACTGTTCATTTTTTTTTTCTGTAAATCTGTATAACTTGTACCCTTTCACTGTTTTTTTTTCTTTTCTCCTTGAATAAAATTTAAAAAAGAGAGAGAGAACAGAGAATGGGAATTGAAGGATTTAGTTGGTTTTCCCTAGAAGAGCTTCATTCCAGCTGCTTTTCTTTGGAGGAACTTTGTTCTTTTTGGCTGATCTCCAATCTTTGCTTTCACCAAGTATGGCTGCTGCTTTCTTTGGAGGAGTGTTGGTGTTTACCTTCACCGTGGACATTATCTCTTGGCTTTTGGTAGAGATTCTTCAGTTCCAAGCACCAGCCTTTCAGCCTGCTGTCACTGACTCTCCAGCCTCAAATGCCAGTCCTTGATTGCCTGGTGCACATCCTTCAGTCTTCTGTTAAAGATTCCTTGGACTCCTGATATTGAGTCTTACAGGACACTGTCATGGATTCCAGTTCTTTGGTTAGATTCTTTGGATCTCTAGTGTGGACAGAACTCCTGCATTTTCTGTTGAGTCTGTGGGTGGTTATTGTCAGCTAATTTTGTAAATATCTGGGTCCTGAATTAAGTGTTTCTCTTACAAATACTGAACATAACTGTATTCTAGATACCAATCCTCTACCCAAGGAAAGTTCTTTTCTATGTCAGTGTCTTCAAGAGATTTTCCTATTTGTTCATTCACTATGTTGGGTTTGTTTTAATATTTAGATTTTGATTCATTCTGATTGTGGTGGTTCGATATGGAGCCTACACTTAATCTTCTGCATGTGAATAGCCAGTGTTCCCAGCAGTATTTGTTAAAGAGGGTATCTTTCCTCCAGTGTAGTTTGCCCCTTTTTCAAAGATCAGATGACCAAATATGTCTAATGTTTCTGGATCCTCTGTTCTGCCCATTCATTCACATAATTTGTTTAGTGACAATACCATAATATTTTTAATCAATGTAACTTTGCAATACAACTTTAAATCTGAGATTGTGACATTTCTTGTTTTGCTCTTGAAATCATTTTTAACCCTACATCACATATTCCATACATCCCCAAAATTCTTTGGCGTCTTCTGACTAGTCAGTTCCATCTAACCATGTGCTAGTAAGTGTGATTTAAACCAAATACCACAGAAGACAGAAAAAGAAAACTAGACTTGATATTCTCTTGTTACCACCAAATGATTTCTAGAAAGATTACTCTTTCTCAAGACCAATAATTGTTTACAAAAATTATCACTGGGATTATTGGGAAGATTGCAATTGAATTCTATTTGCTTATTTATTTATTTAATTTTCAAGGTAAATATTTGATCAAATAATTGAAATTTTTCATAAGAATTCTAAACTATTTCATTTAACAAGTGTAATATATATGGTTCTTATAAATATTACTTCATACTTTCCTATAGTGTGGCACAAAAACTGAGTAGGAAAGAAATAGAATGTACAGAGCAACTTCAATATTGTGGGAGATACAATTTTTCTGCTTCTGTATATAATGCATGAAATTAAGGAATGAATAAGGAGAGATAATAATACATGTCAATAAAAATTCAAATTGGTTTTTATACAATGCAATATCTTCAAATATAATGTGATAATGAAGAAAATAAAGTTGATAAAAATGGAGATATATTATTGTTGAAAGTCTTATATTGCCATGAAAAGTTATGAAAATATATTTTCACACTGAAAATAAATTGACGCTACAATTTTAAATAATGAAGAGTCAAGCCAGGCTTTCATAAAGTAGAGAAGAGTTTTATATAAAGAATCATAAAGAATTAACACAAACATTAAAATCACACTTTTCAGACACTGAAAATAATTTAATTGCAGCTAATCAGGTACCAATACACTCTCTCTCTCTCTCTCTCTCTCTCTCTCTCTCTCTCTCTCTCTCTCTCTCTCTCTCTTTATGCTCAACCCCCTTCATTGGTCCTTGTATTCCGACACCTAAATATCACATTATAGTAATATTAAATTTGGAAGTAAATTGTTCTCTACAGGATAAGAAAGAAGTTTCTCAGTTCAAATACTAGGAATTTTCACAATTTCTATATACTATAAAATAAAATGATTGAGGTAAAAAGAATTGTTGATCTGAGAAAGCAATCACTGTCACTTTCATACTTGAAATGTATTCCTGGAAGGTCCATTTGAAAATGTACGGTGGGGCATAATTTGCAAAAAGTGACATACTGTCAATTCTAAGAGAATTTGGTGAAGTTCTTTGGTTCTTCTATGTAAAGTATTGTTGTATTTGTGAATAATAATTTGAGCTCTTCCTTTTCTAGATATATCCCTTTTATTTCTTTCTCTTGCTTTATTGTTTTAGCTAATGTTTCCAGTACTGTGTGGTATAGAGGTAGTGATAATGAGCATACCTGTACTTGCCTAGTTTCTGATTTTAGAAGAAATGGTATTATTTTTTCCCCACTTATTATGAGGATGGCATTTGGTTTGTTGTAAATATTCTTTATCAAATTCAGGTGTGGTTCTTTTATACCTATTTTCTTTAGGGTTCTTATCATGAAGAGTATAGGATTACAGCAGAAAAGTTCCCCAGCCACGCTGTTAGTTGCCCTGGTAACAGTTCCCACTACAAGTTCCTGTTACTTCTGTTTCTTAGAAACAGCTGGTCACTGTGACACATATTATAAGAACCAATCAAAGGCACACAAGGACTCTATCTCTGTACTTCTGTTTTTCAATTCCATAAAAACCTCTCTCCCTGGGATTTGGAGAGCTGACATTTATACTTTGAGGTCAGTGTCCATCAATGTAAAAATATCTGCCTCCAAATTCTGGATGTCATTTTAGTGTTTCTTCCTGCTGTTGCAGGATTTTGTTGAAAGATTTATCTGTTTCTATTGATCTAATCAAGTGTTTGTTTATTTGTTTATCTTGCTTCTGTTTATGTGGTGTATTACATTACTTTACTTACATATGTTAATTTATGCTTGCATTTTGAAATAAAACCTACTTGATCGTGATGTAGGATCATCTTGATTATATATTTCACACTGTTTGCTAATATCTTATTGAGGATTTTTTGTATCTATATACATTATGGAGATTGTCATACATGCAGTTTTCATTTCTAGTTTGATTTTTATCCAGTGGGAAAGTGAAATGAAGGACATCGCACAGAGAAAGAAATATGAATGACTATAAAATAGATGACAAACTGTTTAACATGTCTGGATATTATAGAAATCCAAATGAAGACCATGTTAAGATTCCATCTTACTCTAGAACAAATAACAATTGTCAAGAAATAAAAAAAAGTGTTTGCATCCTTGGTGAGATTGTTAACTAGAATAGCACAGTGTAAATCAGTATAAGATCTCCCAAAGAACTGAAATTAAATATTCTGTATGATCCAGCTATGCTCCTTCTAGGGGTCTTCCCCCAAAAGCTACAGTTATCATAATATAGTGATGCATGCATACTATTATTATTATTCATTGCAGTGCAATTAAGAATAGTTAATTTTTAGGATCAGTCTGTACCCATCAACAAATGGCTGGATAAAGAAATGTAGTATCTATGTATAGTGGGATACTTACTAGAAAGAATGGCAAATTTGAGACATTTGTAGGAAATTGATTCACTTGATAAATATAATGTTGAGTGGAATAAAACAGACATACAACTGTAAATACCATAGGATATATCTCATTTGAATAATGTAAAGTACAAGCAAAGATAATGGTAAAGGATGGCTAGACGGACACAGGGAATGGATCTCTTACTGATAGGGAAGAGGTTCAAGAGACAAAGGGTGAGGAAGGAGAGGGAGAGGAAGAGAAAATAAGTAGAATAAAGATATGCTATGTTCAGAAACCTAATAACCAAATGAATTTAATCATTAAATGCCATAAACTTGAACTAAGATGAGTAATATCAGCTGGGATGAAACTGGAGAAAACAATATTTGAGTAGAAGACAAAGTGGGAGGCCAGGAGGGGAGAGAAGGGAAAAGAGATTTTAAAAAAGACACAAGTTGTATTATTTATATGTACACATTCTCCAGAACGGTTGTAAATTGCGTATACTGCAAATATATACAAATATTACAAACTAAAATTTAAAAAGACAGACTATAACTATATATTTTAATCAATGTAACTAGGGAATATTACTTTAGAGATTTGATATGACAATGAGCAGATTAAGAACCAGACCCTGAGATGTAACAATGTTCATTCAGGTGTCGCACAGAGTGAGATTTGTGTTTTGTGGAGAGAAATGTCAATATCTGAAAGTTTATGTGCTGATGACTGCATTATATTATATGACATTAGTAAATCAAATATACCAAAACTGAAAGGGAAATAAGATCCAAAATGTATAATAGCTAATGTAATAATGAAATGGAAAGAAAGTGCTCTAAAGGAGTTAACTATATGTATGTTCCAGTATGAAAGATAGATAACCATACTACTAATTTCTTGTCAGATAATCAAACAGAATAGTTTGTACTATCATTGTTTGATTGTGAATTTTTTATACTTTCATTTTGTAACTGGGACAATTACTTCAAGCTAACAATATGTAATTTATTAACCAGTGATTTCTAACTTTTTGACTAGTCATTTCTTATTTTTGAAATTCTGTATTATTTCTACCTTTTTGTCTGTTTTGCTTTTTTTCTAAATAAAATTTTAAATAAAAAACAAAAAATAAAATATTCCAAATCAATAAACTCGGGCATTAGTAATTATTAATGATTAAAAATTTAGAGCATAGTTCCATAAAATCAACTTAGTTAAAATGAAATAGATTTTACTTGGTTTGGTTTCATGAGAAGTTCATTAGAGGTGAAAATTGGCATCCAGGAATGGAAATCTGAAGCAAATATTTCTAATGTTGAATTCATAGGAGTTTACTACAATAAAATAGGACCCCAGGAAACCTTGATTGCTAAAAGGAGGAAGGTGATCCTCTAGGAAAGAGAGGATGTAAGAAGTTGAGAGCAAAAAAACAAGATGTTACATTACAGTGGACATGTGGATAACCTAGGGGACTGAAGAAAGAAATGACTCGCATACCAGTATCTATCAAACCAGAACTGAAGAAAAAATAAGTACAATATAAGTAAAATGTTCCTAAATAACTGTATCTGTTTTCCTCTTGGTTTGTGTGAAATTGCTATTTCATTGAGAAATCTTGTTCTTTGGATGACTATTCATTTAGATAATTTCTCTGTGCTTGAAAAGATTTCAGATAATTGTAAACAATTTCCTTAAAATCATTTAGTGTACCATGTTTATAGAAGCACAGTCCATATTAGCTAAACCCAGCCCAATGCAAACAACTAAAATGCCCATAAATGAAATAAGCCAAATGCTCATCAACTAAGGAATGGATAACAAATCATGTAGTTTTCTTTATACACTAGAGTACTACTCAGTCACAAAGAAGGACAAACTGGAGACATTTGTACATAAATAGATGCAAATTGAGATCATGCTCTTACGTGAAATAAATTGGACTTAAACTTTATAAATATTGCATTGTGTCCCTGGTATAAGGAGCTGAAAGAGTAATTAAGGACCAAAATATGCAACAGATGTGAAATAGGAAGAAATCATTCAAAATGAAATGGAAACTAGAGAAGAGGAAGGAGGAAAAGAAAGAAGAGGAAAGGTAAAAAAAATTTTAAAAAGATAAAATGGAAACAAATCTTTGCAAATAGGGAGGAGAAGAGGCATTAAAAGAACAAGAGGGTATTTGAGAAAAAAAGAAGTATCAAAATATGTCATTTACAGATTAAATTCCCCAGGCTGAGTAAGATCATTGTATGTATCTAAAATGTGCCAATAAATTTAATTTTTAAAAAGTCTTTAAATGTCCATGTCCAGGGAATGTAAATAGTGATTTATAACCAATTAATCCCATTTAAAATCTTTAACTTTAAAAGTCTAAATAAACTAAATTCCATTTCTTTCTCCTATCTCACTCTATTATCTGTAATATAAGCTTGCTGTCAAGTTGGTATACTAATCTCCAAATTTTTAAAAATTTTATTTAAAAGGAAAAACAGAAAAAAACAAAACAAAGTGGTGTAAGGGTACAAGTAATACAGAACTACAAAAAAAAGTAAGAAATCACCAGTTAATAGATTACACATTATCATCTTAGAGACAGTTGCTCAAATCACAGTATCAAAGCATACAAAGTATACATTCAAACAGTGAGACTGCAAACAGTTGTGTTCAATGATTAAACCAAAAACATTAATATGGTCAGCTATTTAATACCCATAAACACACTTGCAATTGTATCCTTTAGAGCACTTTTTTCCCTCTCTTTTTTACAACAAAATTTACACATTTTGGGTTTTACTACTCCTTAGTTCTTATTACTTTTTTTTGGAAGATAATAAGGTTAAATATGGCAAAACTAAGCTGTCAGTCAAACAAAGGATAGACATAGTACATGATGTAAAAACAGAGTACAAGGTTATCAACAATGGTTACCATATGCTTCTTGCTTCCTTAGAAAGAATTGTGTGTCTCATTAGGTATTATAAAGTGGAACAAAACAGTAGAGAACAAGACCAATAAAACTTAAACATTGTAAACATTACAGGACTTCCAAAGGAGATAATAATCAAACCAGAATGGGGATCTTAGTGAATCTTATTGCCTTCAAAGTAGTTGCCTATACCCTCAAACTTGACACTATCATACAGAACAGAACACAGTCTAATCAGTCAAAACATGATAGTGGGAGTATTGCAGGACTTCAAATCAAGTTAATAGGAAATCAAAAAAAGTTACTATAATATATCCTGCTAATTTTTAAAATTTTTCCCCTTAATTAAAAAACCATAAAAAATAACTAAATAATTTTTTTAATGAATAAGGGAGAGATAGAGATAAAAGAGGACATAACAACATAACAATACAGGTCAAAGCATGACTGTTTCAGCAACCTAGTGCTTTACCATCAAATAACCCGACTTAATAGTAGTTACCATAGTGTCTGTCTTTTTCCTTGAAATATTTGAATATAACTTCATATACCATAGTTTCAAATATTTCCATATCAAGAAAGCCAGAATAAAGCCATTCAAATTAGTAAGTGAAAACTTTATAAGTGTTAAAGGCCACATAATGGGGAATCATGATTAGGACATACTTTTATATATTTGAATTATTACTTACATTAGGGAAACTATTCGATATTCACACATGCAAGATTGATTTATTTCACTTATGAGTATGGTCTCAAGCTGTGCCTATTTATTGATAAATATCTCAATGTGATCCTTCTTTAGAGCTGAGTAATACTCCATTGTATAGAAATACCATAACTTTTTTATCCATTCCTCAGTTGATGGACACTTGGGTTGTTTCCAGGATTGGGTGATTACAAATTGTGCTGCTATAAACATAGGTGCACATATATCACTGTGGTATGATGCTTTCAGTTCTTCTGGGAATATGCCTAGAAGTGGAATAGCTGGAACAAATGGGACTTCCAATCCCAGCTTTTTGAGAAATCTCCAGACAGACCTCCACAAAGTTTGTACCAGTCTACACTCTCACCAACAGTGTAGGAGAGTTCCTTTTTCCCCACAGCCTCTCCAGCACTTGTTGTTGTTGGTTTTCTTGAGTCTGGCCATTCTTTCAGGAGTGAGATGGAATCTCAGTGTGGTTTTAATTTGCACTTCTCTAATGACCAATGATGATGAACATTTTTTCATGTGTTTATTTGCCATTTGTGTTTCTTCATCTGAGAAGTGCTTATTCATGTCAGATGCCCATTTTTGGATTGGATCTTTGAATTTTGGGGGTCTGAGTTTTTTTTAATTCTTTATATGTTATAGACAAGAGTCCCTTGTCTGAGAGGGAGTTCACTAAAATCTTTTCCCAGTTTGTGGGTTTTCTTTTCACTATGCTGGAGATTTCTTTTGACATGCAGAAACTTTTTAATAAGAAGTGCTCCCAGTTATTGATTCTGGGAAGTATTTCCCGTGCAGTTTGAGTCCTGTTCATGAATTCTCTACCTACCCCTTATGTCTTCAAGGTGTCTACCCCATTTGTCTTCCAATAGATTTAGTTTCTCTTTTTAAATATTCAGATATTTGATCCATTTAGGTTTTACTTTAGGACATGGTGATAGACATGTGTCTAGCTTTAGTTTTCGGCAAATGGAGAGCCAGGTTTTCCAGCACCATTTATTAAAGAGACTGTTGTTGTTCCAGTGATCTTGCTTGGCTCCTTTATCAAAGATAAGGTGGTTGAGTGTGTTTGTAGTTTTGGTTGTATCTTCTAATCTATTCCATTGATCTTCGTGTCTTTTTTTATTCCAGTACCATGTTGATTTTACTACTGTTGCTTTGTAGTGTAATTTCAAGTCAGGGATTGTGATGCCTCCTGCCTTGCCTTTGCTGCTTAGAATTGCCTTTGCTATTCTAGGTCTCTTCTGGTTCCAGATTAATTTTAAGAGTGATTTCTCTAGATTTATAGGGTATGTTGATGGTATTTTTTATTGGGATTGCATGGAATCTGTATAACAGTTTTGGGAGAATAGCCATTTTCACAAGGTTTGTTATTCCTATCCATGAGCAAGGGATGTCTTTCCATTTTCTGACATCATCTTCAATTTCTTTTTTCAGTGTATTATAATTTTCCCTGTATAGGTCTTTCACTTCTTTCATAAGAGCAATTCTTAAATATTTCATTTTTTTGCTTGATAGTGTGAAGAGTGTGGTTTCTCTTATTTCCCTCTCTGTGATTTTGTGGTTAGTGTATAGGAATGCTATTGATTTTTGAGTATTGATTTTGTATCCAGCTACATTACTGAATTTATTTATTATATCTAAGTGTCTTTCAATGGAGTTTTGGGGATCTTCCATATAGAGTATCATGTCTTCTGCAAACAATGATAATTTAACTTCTTCTTTTCCTATCTTTACCCCTTTTATTTCTCTCTCTTGTCTAATTGCTCTGGCTAGTACTTCCAGGACTATATTAAATAAGAGTGGTGATAAAGGACATCCTGATTTTAAAGTAAAGGCTTTCAATTTTTGGCCATTTAGTATGATGCTGGCTGTTGGTTTTTCATAAATGGCCTTTTTATATTGAGGTAAAGACCATCGATTCCAATTTTCTGTAAGGTTCTTATCATGAATGAATGTTGGACCTTATCGAAGGCTTTTTCTGCATCTATGGAAATGATCATGTGATTCTTACTTTTGGTTTTATTGATATGGTCGATTATATTTATTGATTTACATATATTGAAACATCCCTGCATTCCTTGGTCGTGGTGTATAATCTTCTTGATGATTTGCTGCATCCTATTTGCCAATATTTTATTGAGGATTTTTGCATCTGTGTTCATTAGGGAGATCGGTCTATAGTTCTCTTTTTTAGTTGGGTCTTTCTCAGGTTTTGATACTAGAGTAGTATTTGCTTCCAGGAATGACTTAGGAAGGATTGCTTCGCTTTCAATTTCATTGAATAGTTTGAGGAGTGTCTTCATTAGGTCTCCTTTGTATTTCTTGTAGAATTTTGCAGTGAATCCATCTGGGCCTGGGCTCTTCTTTGTAGGTAAGGACTTAATTACATTTTCAATTTCATTAACAGAGATTTGGTTATTCAGCAGTTTTACATCCTCTTGATCTAGCTTTGGTACTTCATATGTTTCTAAGAATCTATCTATTTCTTCTGTGTTATCAAACCTTTGAGAGTAGATGTTTTTGAAATGGGTGTTGATGATCTTCTGTATTTCTGTAGAGTCTGTAGGGATTTCACCTTTTTCATTTCTTATTGCATGAATTTGAGCTTTTTCTTCCCTTTTTTTAATAAGGTTGGCTAGAGGCTTATCGATTTTATTTATTCTTTCAAAGAACCAGCTCTTTGATTCATTGATTTTTTGGATTGTTTTCTTAGTCTCTATTGCATTGATTTCTGCTCTGATTTTTATAATTTTCTCTCTTCTTTTGGCTTTTGGCTTGACTTGCTCTTCTTTTTCTAGCTGTTTGAGGTGTAGCATCAGGTTATTTATTTGTATTCGTTCTGTTTTCCTGATGTGGGAACTCAGTGCAATAAATTTTCCTCTGAGGACGGCTTTCATTGCATCCCACCGATTCAGGTAAGTTGTATCTGCATTTTCAGTTTCTTGTAGGTATTGTTTAATTTCTTCTTTAATTTCTTCTGTGACCCACTGATTACTCAAGAGTGTGTTATTCAGTTTCCATGTGTTGGTGGGATTTTTGCAGTATCTTTTATCATTAATTTCTAATATCAAGGTGCTATGATCCGATAAAATGCAAGGGATGCTTTCAACTCTTTTGCATTTGTTTAAATATGTTCTGTGAGCTAATATATGGTCTATTTTAGAGAATGACCCATATACTTCTGAGAAGAAGGTGTGTTCTGATGTTGTTGGGTGGAACATTCTGCATAGGTCTATCAAATCCATTTGTTCGCAGGTGTGATTCAGTTCTGTTATTTCTTTGCTCATTTTCTGTCTGTTTAATCTGTTCCTTGGTGTCAATGGCATATTAAGGTCTCCTGTTACAATTGTGTTACTGATAATTTTAGTTTTCATTTCTGTTAATAGTTGTTTTATATAGTTGGGTACTCTGGAGTTTTGTGCATATATATTTAAGATAGTTATCTCTTCCTCTTGGAGTTTTCCCCTAACGAATATAGTGACCTTCTTTATCCTTTATGGTCATTGTTGGTTTAAAGTTCACGTTGTCTGCAAACAGAATGGCTACTCCTGCTTTTTTTTTTTTTTTTTTTATTCTTGCTGCATGAAGTACTGTTTTCTGTCCTTTGGCTTTCAGTATGTGAGTATCCTTCAGTGTTAGATGGGTTTTCTGTAAACAACTTATGGTTGGATTTTGTTTCTTGATCCATTCTGCTTGTCTGTTTTTTTTATATTGGTGCATTGAGACCATTTACATTAATGGTTATAACTGTTAAATGCTGGTTTATTGTTGACATGTTGTCTCTCTGCTGTTGCATCTTTATCTTTCTGTTCTCTTTAATTATCTGCTTTGCTTAGTGGTTTTTTCCTTTGTGTATCTAAACTGTCTTTCAATATTTTTTGCAGGGTTGGCTTGGTGATCATGAAGTTCTTCAGCTGTTCTTTGTCATGGAATTATCATATTTCACCATCAATTTTGAATGATAGTTTTTCAGGGTACATCAGTCTAGGTTGGAAATCATTTTGCTTTAGGATCTGGAATACTTCACTCCATACTCTTCTTGACTTTATTGTTTATGCTGAGAAGTCTGCTGTGATTCTGATAGGTTTTCCTATATAAGTGATCTGTCTTTTCTCTGTGACAGCTTTTAATAATCTATTCTTGTGTTGGATTTCTGGGATGGTGATTATTATATGTCTGGGTGTAGTTTTATTTTGGTTATGACTATTTGGAGTTCTGTATGCTTCACTGATCCTGATGTCGGTTTCTGATCTCATGCTTGGGGAATTTCCAGCTATTACTTCTCTAAATATCCTCCTGATATCCTTTATGTTGTCCCCTTCTGTTTCCTTTATCTCTACCAATGTTATGTTATTTTTCTTTGCATTGTCTTGCAGTTGTTGAATTGTTGTTTCCTGATTCCTTGTTATTTTTAAAAGATCTTTCCTTTCCTGTTCACTAGCTGCAATCCTTTCTTGAAGGTCTGCAATTCTATCTTCACTTTCACTGAGGCGGTTTTTACAACTTTCAGTGGAGTTTTTTATTTCCTGTATATCTTTGTGCATCTGCATTATGTATTCTGTTTGTTTCTTGTATTGCTCATCTAGGGATTCTATCTTTTTGTTTAGTTCTCCAACTTTTTAACTGTGTTTTCTTTAGATATATTCATAATCTCTTTCATTTCTTTTATCACTTCTTCTTTTACCTGGGAGATTATTCCAAGTTTGAATTCCTTTAAAGCTTGTTGGAGTTGCTTGTTTATTCAGTAGGTATTATGTCCCATATTTGAGGTGAATGTCATATATTTTCTTCTATATACATCACGCCTAGGGTTTCTTGAGATGGGCTGAAGGTTTGAGGTTATAATTCGGTCTTTCGTTTTGTCATTTTCCTATATTTCTGTGTGTCAAGTGTTATTTGAAAGCTTCCTTATGGTCTGTTGGAAATCCACTTCTATGTTTGCAGCTCCTGGGATCTCTGGCACCCAGTTCCCCCAAGCCACTTGCCTCTAGAACCAGTGGCTCTCTTCTGCCTGTTTAGAACTCCGTAGTTCCAGATAAACTGGGCTCCAGGGATACTGTGTGCCTACCTGCTTGCTGGAAGTTCCACAGTTCTCTAAGCACAGCCAGAATGGAGAGGCAGATGTAGATGCCTCAAACCCACTTATGCACTTCACTGCACCCAGAAGCCTGGAGGGTCCCAAACAGTCTGGGCTTGGGGCAGAGTGCACTGAGCACTTACCGCAGGCCGTGGGGCCTCTGGAACTGGTGATGATCGCCTGCTTGCTGAGATATCCACAGTCCTCCAGACACATGGGGAAGCGGATGCAGGCACCCCAGATTTGCCCAACCCTTCCTCTGCACCCAGACAGTGCAGGAGTCCCAAATAGGCTGGGCTCTGTGGATAGTGTGTGCCCGCCTGCTTGTTGGAAACTCCACAGTTCTCCAAGAGCAGCTGGAATGGGGAGGCGGATATAGATGCCTCAAACCCACTTACCCACTTCACTGTGGTGGGAAGCCTGGAGGGTCCCGAACAGTTTGAGCTTGCGGCAGAGTGCACTGAGCACTTACCGCAGGCTGCGGGGCCTCTGGAACATGCGATGCTCACCTGCTTGCTGAGATATCCACAGTTCTCCAGACACATGGGGAGGTGGATGCAGGCACCCCAGATCCACCCAGCCCTTCCTCTGCACCCAGACAGTGCAGGAGTCCAAAATAGGCTGGGCTCCGTGGATAGTGTGCACCGACCTGCTTGCTGGAAACCACAGTTCTCTAAGCACCGCCGGAATGGGGAGGCAGATGTAGATGCCTCAAACCCACTTATCCACTTCACTGCACCCAGAAGCCTGGAGGTTTTGAACAGTCTGGGCTTGGGGCAGAGTGCTCTGAGCACTTACCACAGGCCATGGGGCCTCTGGAACTAGTGATGCTTGCCTGCTTGCTGAGATATCCACAGTCCTCCAGACACACGGGGAGGCGGAGGCAGGTGCCCCAGATCCGCCCAGCCCTTCCTCTCTAATCTCCAAATTTTATAAAAAGTTAAAATAATGGCTCATCACTTGTTGCCCCAATTCTAATGCAGTATATGCTCAATATTATCTTCAAGAGTAATCTCCCTGAAATGAAAGAGATGAATAAGAATTTTCCACTTTTAATGACTGCTATAGTAGGAAGTATCCAAAATTTTTACAGACTATAACATCAAAATAAACTGAGGTATATTTGGATTTTTCTTTAGATAGTATAACTCTTTTGCCTTTTCCAAAACAACCTGGGGTACATATCTAACATAGACTGTATGAATCATGTCTCACACACTTTGAATCAGGAATCCCAGAAATAATAACTTGTTACAGCTTTTAAAATTGACAAGATTGTAGATATACTGAATAATTTGATTCACAATGTGCACACAGATTGAATACAGTTCTGCACACTATAAATATGTACAATTATGTGCAAATTGAAAAGAAGTTAATAAAGTGACCAGGCCTGCAGGTAAGTCCATGAAGACTCTAGAGGGGGAGTGGTGATGAAGAGGGGACAAGAGACACAAAGGATGGAGACAAGATGAAGAAGTCCAATCAAGTCTTGTTTATTCAAGGAAGGAGTATCAAATATATAGGGTATTGAGGAGGGGGGAGTTGGGTTCTGAGATGTCAGCAGGTAACTTAGCCACGGTGGCAAGACTGAGGGTTATAGGTCAATTCAAATTTCCTGGGCCTAGGCTAATAAGGTGGGCTGATTAACATAATTCCTGAATAGGCCAAACAACCTATATAGGCAAGGTGCTGCTTAACTACCAAACTTAACTCCTAGAGGAAGTTAATGTGGTGCAGCCTGCAGATATAAGGTGGCAGCCAATTACAGGGCTTCCCACAATAAAGAAATTGCATTTTACAGTATTTTTATTTTGATTTCTGTTTTGAGACAGGGTCTCACTATGTAGTTACGGCTGCCTTGAACTTCACTATGCAGCTGAAGCTGAAGCTGGCCTCAGTCTCCTAGCAATCCTCCCTCAGCCTGCTAAGTTCTGAGATTATGCTACTACTTAAAAATTACATTTTAAAGTTACCCAGGGAGTTCTTAAAAATTGTTGGAAATGACATGTGTGAGAATTTAATTCAAAATACTACTTGGATTCATAGGTCTCTCTATGATTTGAATTCTTATTAAAAACATAATTCAGACTTATTTTTACCTCTGTCCACATCAGCACACCAAGTATTAGTTGAACCACATTTCTGAATTCTTCAAAAATTTATTGTGTAATAAATAATTCCCAATGACTGTATTTACTGAACAAGAAAAATGGATTACATCTCTCCAATGTTATTGAGAAATTAAGGCATGATAAGTTCACATTAATCTGTATAACATCTTAGAGATTATGGTGAAAGCTTTTAATGAACTCATTTAAGTATCTCAAAATAGCTTTCTCATCACTAGCACATTCATTCTCCAAACTAATGATCCCCTTCCACTGTTATGTAAATACACAATACATGCATATTCTATTAATTAATGCACTGCATTCAGCAAACTATACTTACATAAAGAGTGTTTTATGAAAATTTGTGGTTTATGTAATCTCATGTGCCAGAAGATCTTAATGAAGGAAACATTTCATGAAAAAATAGTAAAACATAGAGTGTGCCTGAGTTACAAGATTCTTCAAAAGTATCTTCTATATTTGGTAACTAATATTAAAATATGATTTTCAATTTTAAAGTGAGATTGTTTTTCATAACACATTTTAATTTTTTACAATATTTTGTGGTACATCTCAGAAGGCCCCTTTTACCTATTCATTTCTTAAAATATAAATAAAGGAATTTAGTAGAGGGGCAAATGAAGAATCCAGCAATGCTACTTTTTTGGATATGGTCATTCTTGAAGATGGTTTTATGCACCTAAAGATATAACTACAATATGTCATAATGACAGCAATATTGCCTTTGATATACAGAAGGTAGTTTTACAATAATGTAATGATCCAACTGTAAGAGGGAATCACTAATACCATCGTGACTGTATTACCATAGCCAAGACATAAAACATAATTTCAAGAAAAAATGTTTCTGTGCAAGAGATCTGCAGAATAAAAGTTTGCATATAAAATAATAAGTTGTGTTGGAAGAACAGAAATGCATCTTGAGTGTTATGTCCAAAAGGACAAAGATGGTAAAGAATCCAGTTGCCCAGGACCTGAGCACCAATGGTAGTGTACTTTGAAGTTCACAATGATTTGGTGATGCAGTGGTTTGCAAATGATCAGACGGCTGTCATATGATATAGCAACCAGAGCACAAAACTACATAACTCCTACTAAAATGACTAAAATAATTGAGCTGCATAACTGATACAAGAAGTAATTTTGTCTCCAGTTCAATGGCTACTAAGAATATTTGGAATGCATATTGTTGTTGTTATAATTTTCAAAAGGAGAAATTTGAAAGAAGAAATATATTGGAGTTTTTAGGTAAGGATTAGTAGAATTAGGCAGAAAATGATCAAGTTCTTTATTGGGCTCAGTGTATAGTTTAGAAATAGAAATAGAAAATTCAGGAATAGTAATTGTGGGTTATCTGTTAACCCTAAAAGAATAAACATTATATACATTTACAATGTGACAAAATAAAACTCACTTTTGGTATATTGGTATAATTAACATGTACTTATAAAAATGTTTAAAGATGCTGATATGGTCTGAAAAGATGTTACAGAAGTGATTAATATATATGAATATATCCTACTCACAATGCACTAAAGACAACAGAAAATGAATATTTAATAGGCATTTCATTGCCAACAAATATAAATATTAAAAATATTCCATCTCTTTTATTTGAAAAATATAAAATTGTTACAATATATGCTAAGAATTTATTATATGCTAACTACCCAGCTAAGCAATTTCATATGTTATCTCATTAAATGATTACAATATCCTTTAAATAAGTACTATTAGCCTTCTCATTTTATGGATAGACAAATTAATACTGGGAAATTTCAGATGTATTTTGTAAGTTCACAAAGAAATTAGATCTCAAGAACAGCCACTGTAGCCCAGTGTTTACAATACTTTGTTTATCACTAGAAGAATTGGAATGTTATTTTTTTATTACAGCTTGAAAACTTTAAATTATAATAGTTAGTGTTCTTTGGGATGCAATGAAAAGGGTTTACTTTTATCTGTAAGAGGGAAATGGTGATTTATTAAAATATAACTCCTACACATGTAATCTGAATACATATATATGCAAATGCATGCACAAGAATGTGTTATAACATTATAATTAAGTATATTTGTTGGCTGAAACATAATTTATGTAGTGCTATTGTTACAAAATTTGAGTTCTGTCTCAACAAATTGACATGCAGAGATATCCATTATATATGATTAATTGTAAAATCAAACAGGAAAGTTGCCAAATATCTTGTGTAGTCCAGTTACATTCATGTACAAAGAAATGTTCTTTCTAATTGTGTAAATATGATTGTGGATGAATATACAGAAAGTAAATACCTTATAGAACTACCAAAAATATTTTATATTGAGTAACTTGAAAAATTGAGTGAAAATAGAAGAAAAGAAAGAAATATCTAACTCCATAGGCTATTATGTACCATGACAATGAATTCTCATTACATAAACAATATGCTGTATTAATTTTAAAAATTAAAAAATAAATCTTAAATTATTCTTAGTTTAATTTTGCTTTTTGTTTTGTTTCATCTTGTTTCTGGATGGATTTGGTTTGTTTTGGTTTGGTTGAAGTTGAATTGGCTTGGTTGGGTTTTTGGTACTAAGAACTAAAGCAGGGCTTTCACACCAAGCCACACCAAAAGCTCTTTTTAATTTTTTTTTTTTCACTTTTAGACAGTGTCTCACTAAATTGGGAGTTTCCATGCTCAGTTCAAAATCATGATCTCTCCTTTTCAGTCTCCTAGTCTGGGAATACAAATATGGACCACTTTGCCCAGCTTACTCTTCTGGTGTTTAGACATTAATTTTGTTTTAGGCATTCATTCTGCTCTGTGCTACAGAGATATATAAATGAATAAAATGTAGATACTATTCTGGAAGTCCACGGTGGGGTAGATCGGTCTAGTATATAACCAACACCTCCTTGTAAGGAATTGAAAATAAACTATCTCCTAACTATATACAGAGTTCAAATGTGTATTAGGAAAATTAAGTACAAACAAAAGGAAATGGGTCAGTTTTATCAGCTGATTGTTACAATGTTGTACTTTTACTTTTATCCTACTAGACAGTCTCTCTTTCCAGAAAGATACATCCTGACCTTGCTATATCTCCTGAATTTATCTCTGCTTTTAGTTTTCCTTTCTTCAATCTAGTATCTTAGACATTTATACCAGAAGATTAAGTTGTGATATCTCTATATATTATTCAATTCTTTATCTTACTTAGAGAGCTTTGAGATATTTTACCTTACAGTAAGTTAAAGTAGTATACTTGGAAAATTAGCTTACAGAACTCTAAAGGTTTGTAATAGTAGGCTTTGAATTTCAGATCAGAGAAACAATTTTTTGAAAGATATAAGATAGAAACAACAAATTTATTTTTCTACAAAGGCAAGCCTGCTAGAAATCTTAATTCATAATATGTTTTTTTCTGCATAAGAGTATTTTATAAAAAAAAAAAAGACATGACAAAGTTTCCCAAAGAACTTCATATTTCATAGCGCTTAAGAAAATTTGAATTACTTGATTGATATCATTAAGATATACCAAAAAACATTTCCACATTAGTAAGTAAATATTTGTGCTTTAGCGGAAAATTTTTTAGAAAAAAAACGCAAGGATACACCAATTACCATGCTGGTATTTGATACCTACTAATTTTACATTTTAATGTATTTTGACCATGGTTCAAGCAATTTTCTACCTTTTAATCTGCCAGTTTTTGAGATATATTGTCAAAAATATTTATATTTCTAAAGAAGTACTGATTTAAAAAATAAGCAAAGAATAAAAAAAAAAAAAAACACTGTATGACTTAATATTTATCACCTACTGAGTTGTCCAGTTCATTCCATAGGAAGTAATGCTAGAATGCAACTGAAAGTTTATACCATGAACATAATGTTGAAAGATAACGTCTAAAAGAGAACAAGAGAGATAATGACATATAGATTAACTTTTACAGCTTTATGGTTTCTGTAGTGAATCTGACAAAATATTTTATTTATTCTGATGAGTGCTTTGGAAAATAGTTAATATACCTGGGAATGAAAAAACTCCTTTATGAATTCCTTCTTGTCTTTAGGAAAACATTTAGTAAAACACAAATTATACATAATAAAGAAAAGTCAGATGTTAAATAATGGACATAAAACAACAAAAATGAATGTTTAAAAACTATTATTGAACTCTGGTTCTGTGAATTTTAATGAATTTTTCTGACCTCCCTTTTTCATAAATTTATATTTTTCATTTTATAACCAAGTTGATTTAAGTTCCATACTTCTGCAGTAGCACTCTCACTTACTTTCATGATTATATTATAAAATACATGTAAAAAGAATAAAAAATTAACCACTATTAAACATAGTATTAGTGATTAGTTCATTGATTCCCACAAATAGATTTTGTAAATTTTTAATAATGTCAGAATTAAAGCTAAAAATTAGATACAGTTCTTCATTCCTAAAAGAATACAGTATCAGAAATGACTGATCAGTATGCAAATTGAAGATGTAGTTAATAAATACTGTTGTAGAAATCTCTAATCCAAAGATATATTTCATGTGTAGAAAATGTGACTAAATATAAGTCTGATGTTTAGTTATTGATGGGGGGGCCTTTAGACATAAATCTGTGAATAAAAGATTCTTCTTCAATTTATGTATACATATGTTTTGCTCTACTATGAATGAATGAATATCACCTTTTTTACATGAAATATGTCCATTGCTTCATTTTATTGGTGATAGTTCATATAATATTCTCAATTATTTCACATTCAGCTTTTTCCTTGTTTTTTGTTTTTACAGCAATAGATATTTTTTGAAAGAAAAAATGAGTATGAGAAGCCACATGGTGATTACACAATTTGTTCTCTTAGGTGTATCTGACAGTCAGAAACTTAGGCTGTGATTTTTATCTTTTTATTTATAACATATATTAATTGTTAATAACATATTAAGTAGCACTGGAGACCTCACCATCATCATTCTCACCTTGTTAGACCCACAGGAGAAACTTCTCCTTCTCGGAAATTACATTCACCAGTGTTTCCATCCCAAGATTTTTGTGCTCAATAATTACTAAATTCAGGACCATTTCTTATAATGACTGTTTAGCTCAATTATTTTTGTTCATCTCCTTGGGTGTGTCTGAATTTTTTCTTTTGACAGCTATGTCCTGTGATCACTATGTAGCCATCTATCTCCAAGCCTCTGCACTACACCACCAAGAATAAGAAAATCTGTAACTTCTGGTCTTCATGTCTTGCCTGGAAGCATTTCAGACCATTTTCCCAGTACTTATGCTTATTCTCAAGTTGGACTTCTGTGCGTCCAATGTCACTGATCACTTCTTTTGTGACTATTTCCCCGTCTTACAAATCTCATGCTCAGATACATGGTTTTTAGAGACAATTGGTCTTTACTTTGCTTTTGTTACCCTGTTCATCACATTGGCTTTGGTAATTCCTTCCTACATATGCACTGTTAACACCATTCTGAGAATTCCGTCTGCCAGTCAGAGGAAAAAAAGGCTTTTTGTACTTGCTCATCTCACATGATTGTCACCTCCATCTCTTATGGAAGCTGTATCTTCATGTATGCTAAGCCCTCAGCAAATGAAAGAGCATCGTTGACCAAAGGAGTAGCTATTCTCAATACTTCAGTTGCTCCAATGCTAAATCCTTTTATTTACACCTTAAGGAACCAGCAAGTAAAACAAGCTTTCAAAAATTTGGTTTATAAAGGAGTGTTTTGCAGAAACAAATGAAGATCATTATTAACAAAGAGAATTTCTTTAACTGAATAATGGAACAAAGGAACTAAACTTTGCACTGCTCTCTAATATCTCTCTCAATTATGTGCTTTGCTGAGATCATTGACTTCAGCTTTTTTTGTAACTTGCAAGTGACTGTGAAGTGTCTTCCTTTAAAATTATCTGTAGGACTCATGTAATCATTCATTTTAAATTATGTATAGATAATCAGTAGGACATGAATCACTGCCATTATTAATATTACAAAATAGTTTACCTTAGTGAACTACAGGAGTAAGCACCATTTTAAGAAGCTGATTCAAATTTTCTATTTTCTTTTACAATTTCCTTTTTAAACTTATATGAAATATGAAGTATATTAATTACATATAATATACATTTCTTGCATATTCTCTGCATGGAAGCATTTCCGTCCAGTTCTTCTTAGTCATTTGATTAAATTAGGTATTTTTTTCTACTTGAATGCAATTCGAAGTTTATAGTATTCTCTGTTACCTGGCTATGCTGAAAGCACATTTTATAACTATTTTTGTATATTCTACATATATATATATATATATATATATATATATATATACTTTCAAAAATATTTAAAAGATGAATACTATGGTAACCACCAATACTTCATATAACCTAGAAATTGGATAAAATTTTCCTAAATGATAATAGTTCTTCTAGGGAACATTTTGTTCTCTGCCAAGTTTGGATCAGGTATATTTATAATTAGAGACCAAAATAAACATGGTTATGTTTTTCCATGAATAGGCAAATTTATGCTCAGAAAAACTGCATAAACTCACTACCATCATAGAATAATACTAATCAAATGATAGCCTGATTTTAAAAGAAAACAAAAAATAGTCTTCCCCATCTATATTTTGCTAGATTTTACTAAGGATGCACAAAACATTTTATTGGCTTTTCTCAGTTACATTACCACTTGCCAGGGAGAGAGCTAGCTCTGAACTTGTATTTGGCCTATAAATTATAGCATTAGTCAAAACAAGAAAATTCTCGTTTACCATTGTTGTTGAAGTATTCTTCAATAGAGTGAACAGTAAAAAATTGTACAATAATAAAAATTCTTAATGGAAGGATGATTAAATAACAGATATAATGGATGTACTTATTATATTTTGGTTTTTTTTTTTTTTTTTTTTTGGTTTTGCCTTGTTTTGTTTTTGGTACTTGGGATCAAACTCATGACCTAGAGCTTGCCAGGCTTGTGCCGCTGAGCTTAATCCCAGATCCTGCTTAGTATAATTTAAAAGATTCTCAGTTTCAAAATATCACTGGGTATTGGGTATGAATCCACATTAGTAGTTAAGCTTCTGAATTTGGTTGCCATGTCTTCACCAAAAAGCGATGCCATGGGAGATAGAAATCTTCACATGTAGTACTGCTGATTGTTACTACTTTTTTTGTCTTATTGCCATTGTCCCTCAAGATGCTCTTCCGAATTCCATACTAACATGCATTGTAATTTACTTCCCTTTGTGTTTTGTGTGTGTTCCTTTTGTGGCAATTTTGATTTAATGAATGAATCCCTTTAGTTTGGTAGAAGACAAAATCAGTAAAATTTTAAGTATCTCAGATTACATTAATATCTACATAAAAATGGTGTCGAACAAATTTCAAATATCTTGTGTTATTATTTCTGTTTTATACCTTTGCTTTTTCCTCATTCTATATTCACATTGAATTTCTAAGCAATTAACTTTTCATCTAATTTCTGAAAGTGAACTCTGGATAAAATGGGAAATGTAAGACAAAATCTTTGACAGTATAAAACAAACTAAAACAGTGGAAGAGGAAGAAAATATTTTTAGAAATAATGGATTCCTTTTATTACAATAACACTGACTAATATTATTACTATATTGGTCATTCTTAGGGAAAATTAAACTATACAGTAAAGCAGAGTAAGTAAGACATACAAAAGGCAATTGAAAACTGTTAAATTTCACCATTGATGCAATATTAAACACTTCAACTTTGGAGCACATTAAATAGACTATATTGTGATAATGTTTGGATGTTTGATGTATGAGATCATGAGATGGCTACTATCTTCTCTTTCATTGTATCATTTTATTTTCTGCTGATTAAGAACAGGAATGCACTATATCTATATATCTGTGTCTCTGTATTTTTAATCAAATACAGGGTATGTAGTACTGTATGTGAGAGAAACTAGTTTTTGGAGGCCTGAGACTGTTGATTATTTGCTATCTGTATAAATGAATAAAAGTTATGTAATATTTGAAAGTTTTAGTGATTTATTTGGAAGTAGGATAAAACTTTCTTAAATGTGTTTTAAGAGGTGAGGCAATATACAAAAGGTTTCACACTAGACTAGATAGTACCTTTAAATAAAACACAATTTATAAACATCCTTCTCAGGGTTAAGAAATAATTTCAACTAAAAGAAAAATAATTTGATACAGCTGTTCTTAGAGCTTAAGTGCCACATCATTCTGAGAGTACACTACTTCTAATTTTATTTAATTCTCATGAACACTTGAAATTTCAAAGATGTTTCAAACACACTGAAGCTAAATGACTTAAGTTTTCTGCAGTCAAATTCATTACAAGATCAATTTGTATTTTAAATCTATGTGTCTCTACTGCCAAAATTCAAATAATTTGTGTGGTAATAAATTTAACTTACAATGTCACAAATTAGAAATTAGTAGTTTTGAGATAACTACCTTTATCACATCATTTTGTTATTAAATTATATATGGCTAATTAATAAACTGAAAGTATTAGATTCTACTAGACAGTTACAAAAACCTTTACAGATATGTTATTATAAATAAAATTATTATTAAACATGGTTTGATGTCTTCTGTTTTCCATTTCCTTATTTATATACAACAGGATGAATGCTGAGGATGGAGACTGCCAATCAAATTAATAATGAAAAATATTCATTTCTTTCTAAGTAGTGTCATGTAAAATAATGGTAAAACACAATGAGGAGATATTTCAGTAAAAGAACTATGGTAGCCTCTCCATAGATTTTCCCACTGGGTCCTTGCTTCATGCAGACTGACAGAAGGAATGTTTGAGTCCTGACCCATGATCTGGAATGCTTGCCATAAGTACTAGAATTGTATTTGAGTGTAATTATGAAGCTTAGACAGATGTTGTTCATATTGCACTAAATTTCCTTTTTTATAATATATTATTTCAAAGACAAAAAAGCTCTTTGTATTCATAAGGTAAAAAGAAAAATGTGACATGATCAATAAAATACATTTTTGCAGGTATACATTATGAAATTTTTCTGATCTTTTATGAAGCTTAATAGAAAAAAGAATTAAGTAAATGTTGAATAAGTGGAAATCATACTTTCAAGGTTGTTGAATTACTCAAAACATTCACAAGATACATATACATGCACACAATGCATCCTAGAAATAAAAATGGAAGGAAATTCTCTTATCAGTCTTTCAAAGGAACAAGCTTTTATCCTAAAACTTAATATGTCTTTTAACGTGCCTTTTATTTTTCACATTGAATAAACTGTATCTTATCTAGTTTATTTGGAAGGTCTGTGATAATATTTAGATGATGCTGGATATTTGAGACCAGCCATATAGGATGTTTCAGAATGAAAGCCCTAAAATGTTTTACAAGCATCTTATTTAATAAATATTAAATATCATGGTTATATTTTAGTAGCTCAAAGAATCTGTATCATTGGAAGTAAAAAATGAAGTAACTGATAAAATGAGTGGGAAGTGAAGCCTTAATAACTTAATCCATGTTCTTCCAGAGAAAATATGGTCCTACATGCAGAAATTAGATGAAATGATGAGCTAATTACTTAGAAATGTTATTCATCTTCTACACCAGTGCATCTTTGAGATAGTTTAAGGCTTTTGGAATCTTATAATTTTTAAACATTAAAATTTAAGTCCTCTAAAGAGCTATAATGCTCATAAGTTATATACACCTTATTTTATGTTAGAACATGAACAGAGTCCCTCGAACTTTTATAAAAGTTTTACATAAAAGCTTAATATAACACACTCTCCAAAATCCTGCACCTGTTCCTATTGGATCGCCAACTGATAGAGTGTCATTAAGCCTCTTTCTCTGGCCATGAAAAACTGCTTAATAGAAGAAAATGCTTGGATTTTTGTGATGATCTCATGAACCGTATATATATATATATATATATATATATATATATATATATATATTAGAACTGGGGATTGAACCCAGGGCCTTCACACAGAGCTGCATTCTCCACCTGCATTTTCCTTTCTATATCATCTATATCTATCCATACACATATGTGTGTATATATATATATATTGTATATATATATATTTTTTTTAAATTTTTTGACAAGGTCTCACTTGGTTGCCCTGACTGGCTTTAAATTTGTGATACTTTCAGTGCTGTATCCCAGAACATTGAGATTAAAACCTATCCCATCATGCCTTCTCAGTATTCATGTACCATCTCTTAGAGTTCTTGCTATATTCCTTCACCACCTCTAATTAGTGGCAAAAGAGAGTGAGTCATAGCATTTAACATGTTTTCAAAGAATTCATAATAAAAACATTTAATAAAATTCAAAAAAGTTTTTAATGCAACTCTTTCATGCATTTTAGTATGAGAAAAACAGAAACATAATATACGTATTTCCAAATGTGAGTGTCTATCATCAGGAAGTTATTGCAGGAATTTCAGTCTTGAAATCAAATCTTGCCTATTTAGTGAGAAGGTACTTTTCACTGCAAGATGTTGCCAAATTCTGTAGGCTTTTTTTTTAGATACTTGGTATCCTGCACAAAGTATTTGACAAGACACGAAAATGGTAGCAAGGCTTTACATTTATTAAAGGTAGCAAAACAAGTATACTCTGCAGAATAACATCAGGCTCCTGAGAGAGCTCACAGTGGTTACAAGGTTAATGACAATGTCTATCTCTTTTTCTTCAGGCTGATATTAGATCTAGGCTTTCCTGTCAAAAGCCTGCTTAATTTTAGTTCACAAGAAGTGAATATAGCACTTTCTAATTGATCGGAGGTTCAGGGCTTGTAACTGTATTCTCATGCATGTGTTCTAGATCTACATGATCAATAGGTCATGCTCATTTGCTTAGCCAGTAGGACATGACATAATATCCTGCCTCAAAGGTGTTATGAAATCTCGTGCTTTTAAGAAGATAAAGGACTTTTAAGAGTCCAGCAGGGTACATATTAAGATTCTTTGCATCTTGGGCTTCACACTGACAGGTTCATATGCTGCTCTCTCAGGGGCACACTGCCTGGCCTTCCAGGACTTTTTCTGAAATCTGTGTGGAAGCCATCCTAACAGCACAACTCTTGCATTCTGCATCAACCTGAAACTAATGCCACATAAACGATGTTAGAATCTACTGCCAGATGGAGCTGTATACAGGCTTCCTTTTTCCCTGGCTGAAGATATTGTGTTCCTGAATCACTGAGTATTCTGAATATTAGGAACAAATTCTCTATACTGTTGCCATTCTGGAATATAGTTTTCTGTGACTTTCTTGTTAAAGTCTTGGGCTTTAGCAATTTGAGACAGAAAAGATGGAGTCTTGCTGCTTCTTGTGGTGCACTTGGGACACCTTTCCTATTCTCCTGTTCTTTCTCAACAATCATAATTACCTCTGCTCTGTCTTTGCAGTCCACAGCTTTACTGGATATTTGGCCAAACTCAAAATATTTTAAATTATTCTGCTGGATTCTCTGCTCTTGATTCACATCAGTCTGGCTAAAATCCTCCAATAATAGCCATGCCACCACCTCAATATTAGACAGTTTCCTTCTACAAGATTAGTTAGTCCACTGTCCTTGACCTCAGTTACAGGTATAGCCTCTGAACAAAAGCAAAATGCAGATAAACTTTTTGCAAAGCCTTAGCACATACTATCTGGACTCCAACAGCCAGTACAATCCTTCTTCCGAGCATCAACCTCTGGAGTCTGATCTTTAACAGTAGAATTTCTGTCAGTCTTCTGGTCTTCTGATCTCTAACCAGAATCTCCCATACAGAACAACCCAAGATATTCCTGATCACTCACCCCTTCAGACAACATCTCTGAATCTTTCTAAACTCTTCCCACAAGAAATTGCCCAAGGATCCTGCACCACATAGTCAGATGTAGTCACAGTGACAATCTCTCTTCTCTGGTAACAAATTAGGTGTTAGTTATTTTTCTCTTGTTACTGAGACAAAATACTCAACAGTCAAAGTTAAGGAAGAAAAGGTTTATTTAACTCACAATTTACAGGAGTTTCAGTCCATAGTAGGCTGGCTCCAAGGCAGAGTGGCACATGGCAAAGGGCAACAGTTTATGGCACAGGAAACAGCAAATGTAACAACAGCAAAAAGAGAAGAATATGCGTGTATGCCTCATTCCCTCATGTATATGGTATGCAAGTATCTGACACAGGGTGTGTGTAGTAGTCATAATCCCAGGATTGGACCATGAATCAATCACAAATTCTGAAGACTTGCCCCATGAAGCATGAGACTTTTGGGGACATTCAAACACATATCATAACTGAGAACTTTCCTTATTACATCTGGATTTGTTGCTGCATCTTTTAAACTGTTCCTTTGATCTTCAGGCTGTCTTTTTCTGTCAGTAACACACTTTTTTTTAAAAAAAAATCACAATATCTTTATAGTATAATTTCAAGTCAGGGATTGTGATGCTCCCTGTCTTGCCTTTGTTGCCAAGAAAAGTCTTTGTTATTCTATATATCTTCTGGTTCCAGATGAATTTTAGAATTGTTTTCTCTAATTCTGTTGATATGCTATTGAAATTTGATCAGAATTGCACTAAATCTGTATAACAGCTTTGGAAAAGTATGGAAATTTGCACAATTTTAATGTCTTTCCATTTTCTAACATTCTCTTCAGTCCCCTTTTTAAGAGTACTGTAGTTTTCAATGTAAAGGTCTTTTACATCCTTCATTAGATTGATTCCTAGGTTTTTCATTATTTTTTGTATGCTCTTGTAAAAAGGGTTGTTTCCCTGGTTTCTCTCTTAGTAAGTTTATTATACTTGTATAGGAAAGCTATTATTTTTGAGTGTTGATTTTTATATCCAACTATCTGCTGAATTTGCTTATTGTAAATTTACCAGGTTTTTAGTGACACTTTTGTGGTCTTTTATATAGAGTATCATGCTATCTTCATGATAGTTTCACTTCTTTCTTTCTAAATTTATTTCTTTACTTCTTTCTGTTGTCTAAATGTTCAAGCTAAAGTTTTCAAGATTACACTGAATAAGAGTGAAAACAGTGCACATTCATGTCTTGTTTCTGACTTTAGAAAGTGCTGTATTTGTCCATTTAGTATCATGCTGATGATGGTTATTTTGTCATAGATGGCTTTTCTGAGAGAGAGAGAGAGAGAGAGAGAGAGAGAGAGAGAGAGAGAGAGAGAAACCATCTATTACAATTTTCTGGAGGGTTTTATTATGAATGATTTTTGTACTTTGTCAAAAGATTTTCTGCATCTGTTGAGATGGTCATATGAGTTTTGGCATTGGCTCTGTTAATATGGTATATTATGTTTTTTGATTTATGTATGTTAAACCATTCTTGTACCAATTGGATAAATAGCATATTGTGGTTTCATGTTTCTTGATCCATTCTGTCAACCTATTCCTTTTGAGAGGTGAATTGAGGCCATTTACATTTATGAATATAACTGATATGTAGTGGCTCGACTTTGCCATGTTATGTTCCGGTTTGTTTGTTTTCTGTTTTTCCCCTACATTTAACTGCTTCTCCTGCCTGGTGGTTTCTTTCCATTGTTGTTCTGGAGTTTGTGGTCTTTCTAGGGTTGGTTTGGTGAACCTGAATTTCTTTAGTAATTCTTTGTCATGGAAGTATCTTGTTTCTCCATTAAATTTGAAAGAAATTTTTGTTGGGTACATCAATCTGGGTTGTAAGTTGTTTTTTTTCAGGAATTGAAACACATCTCTCCAAGTTCCTTGACTTGAGGGTTTGCGCTGGAAAGTCTGCCATGATTCTAATGGGCTTTCCTTGATAGATGAGTTGTGTCTTTTCTCTTACAGATTTTAGTATTCTGTTTTTATGTTGTATGTCTGGGTTCTTAATTATTATATGTCTGGGTATAGATTTAAGATTGCTGTGACAGTTTGGCATTCTATATGCTTCACTTATCTGCATATCAGGTTTTCTCCCAATGTTTGGGAAATTTTCTACTCTTACTTCTATGAATATTTTACTTATGTCATTTGTGTTGAGTCCTGTATCTTCACTGATTCCTATTAGTCTTACATTTTTTCTCTTGGCATCATCTTAAAGCTGCTGGATTGTAATTTCTTGCTGCATTGTTATTTTTAAAAGTTCTAGCCTTTTATGAGTGCTAATTGTGATCCTGCCCTTAAGGTCCAAAATTCTATCCTCAGCTTCATTTAAATGGTTTTGCCAACTTTCAATAGAAATTTTTATTCTTGGATATCTCTTTGAGTTCTTTTCATGGATTCTGCTTGTCTTCTCTATTGTTCATTTAAGGTTTCAATTAGTTTCTCATGCTCTTGTACTGTTTTATCTATTTCTTCTCTATGTGTGCTGAGCAACTCCTTTACTAAGATTGCTATTTCTGGCTTTACATGAGAGATTACTTCTAATTTGATATTCTCTATAGTCTCATGGATTTGTCTTTTTATTTCACTTCCTATCTTTTCAAAGACTTCTGGTGTATGACTTTTAAAGTCCTCTATTTCAATGTGTCCTTTACTTGTTCCTGATGGACTAGATGTTTGAGATAGGATTTCATTTTTTTGTTTTGTCATTTTCACCTTTCGGACTAATATTTGGTCTTTCAGTGCCACTAGTCTCACCTATTGGTAGTGTGTATCTTTGGGTCCTACTGTGTGATTGATGTTTGTCCAACTGCTTGGTGCCATAATGAAGAGATGGGCCAGTCACCTGAATTCCTCCTGCAGGACCTGTTTCTTGAGTCCTATATTCTTCCTAGGCTGACAAACCTAGGAGTACTATCTATATCAACCCTTAGTTCCTGATGTTACTATGTCTTCAGGTTATTCAGAGTCACCTGTCTATTCTGTTTATCTAGCTAGATCCCTACTGAGTCACTAGGGTCTCATCAGCCCTTTTAATTTTTTCCAGTTAGGGAAAGGCCTTTTTGGCACCCTCCTCTACTTACCTAATATTCTCTGTGTGGAGGAAGAACTCATCCATACTCTTGCCAAGCTTGCCAAGGTCCTACTTCTGGAGAGGTTTGGGTATAGCTTCTGTTTATCCACTGATGGTGGCAAACTCCATTCTTATTTTAGGGGCAAACTCACCACACTGATCGAAGCTTGCTGACATCTTCTGTTTGGATGAGGGGTTACTGAGTCCCCCAACACAGCATGGTTAATACACTGCACTCCAAATTTCTGGAGGGAGGAGTGGATCAGGAGGGAGAAGCCAAAGATCAACAGCAATATGAGGTTCAGGAGGTGGGGGGTTCCAGAGAGCAATGGAGGGGTCCACGGGGACTTTAAAGAAGCCAGCTTGGCCTGGCCTTGAGAGCCACTGATGGTCCTGTGTCCCATGGTAGGCAATGAGAAAGTGGGGGCATGAAGGGGAAGGCTTGGGGGTCTTGCCTTGCACACCTCTGATGGTCCTGTGTCCCGCAGTGGATGGTGGGATGGAAGGGGCGTGGCTTAAATAATAAGTATTTTTAGTCACTTCAGAACTTTGAATTTTTATGTCGAACATACTTACAAAAAATACTGTTTCAGTTTAAAAGAAAGTGTAACATAACATACTACTCCAATTTTTTCATATAAGCCAAATATCTGATTAACTATTTGAATGTTTTACATTATACTTCACTTACACAGCTACCTTACTAAATATTTTAATACTTTACAATATTATAAATGTCATATTTATTTGACATAACAGTTTCCATTACTATTCAATTAATGTGCAACTTTATTAAGTGAAGTTTCAGATGTATGCCACAAGAAGATGATAGTCTGAAAAGTAAAAACTGAAATATAACTATGTGTGTGTGTGAGTGTGTGTATGAACCAATTTAATAACATATAATGTAATTTACTGTAAATGGCTGCAGTTAATTGATAATACAACTGTATTATCCCTCATTTCTGGTACTTGCTTTGGAAATACTTTTTTTTATTTAAAGAGAAAACAAAACAAAACAAAACAGTAAAAGGGTACAAGTAATATCAAATTTCAAAAAAAAAATAAACAGTAAGAAATCACTAGTTAATAAATTACATATTGTCATCTTAGAAATAGTTGATCAAGTTACAAAATTAAGCATACAAAGTGGACATTCAAACAGTGAAAGTGCAAACAGTTGCATTCAATGATCCAACAAAAACTTAGTAATATGGTCATCTATCTTACACACCTAAACACATGTGCAGTTGTATCCATTAGAGCACTTTCTTTTCCTCTCCTTTTTCAATAACATTTAAACATTTTGGGTTATATTACTCCCAGAATTCTTGTTACTTTTTTTGGAAGAGAATAAAACCAAATGTGACAACAGAAAGCAGAGTCGGTCAAGACAAAGGATGGACATAGTACATCGTGTAAAAACAGAATACCAGGTAATGAACAATGGTTACTGTAATGTCCCTTGCTACCTTAAAAAATTGCCTATATCATCAGGTATAATAAAATTGAACATAACAGTACAGAACAAAACCAATAAAACCTAAACACTGGAGACATTACTGAACTTCAAAAGAAGATAATAGTCAAACCAGGGTGGGCATAATAGTGAATCTTATTGCCTTCAAAGTAGTTGCCTATACCCTTAAACTTGATACTTTCAAACAGAACAAAATAGAGTAAAAAAACTTAAAACAAAACAAGATGGTGAGAGCAAAACGGGGATTCAAATCGAGTTAATAGGAGATCAAAAAATTACTATAATATATCCTGCTAATTTTAAAAATTGTTTCCCTTAATTAAAAAAATAATAAAAAATTTAAAAAGGGGGGATATTGAGATATAAGAGAAAATAATAGCATAACAATACAAGTTAGAACAGAACAATTTAAGCAACATAGTGTTTAACCACCAGATAAACTGACTAAATAGAAGTTACCATAGTGTCTCTTTCCTTGAAATATTTGAGTATAACTTCATATACTGTAGCATCAAACATATCAAGATAGTGTGAAACCATTGGAGAAGATGAAAGCATTACAAGGTTTTTTTTTTTTTTTTTTTTCCTTTTTGTCAGTACCGGGGATCGAACTCACGACTGCCTGCTTGTAAGGCAGATGCTTATGCCGCTGAGCTAAACTTCCAGCCCCATATTACAAGGTTTTTAGAACCAGCTAACAGAAAATGAACACCGACTTCTATATTATCTCTTTGCCTATAAAAATTTTTGTTTATACTATCACATATAATAATTCAATAAGATACAACATGATAAAAGCAATGGAGACAGAAGAACAACAGTGTGATGGTACTTCAAAACAAGATGATATTAAATCAGCATTCTCTATAGTGATGTCATGTTTTCTTCAAAATAGCTGTTCATATCATCACAGACAATAATATCAAGCAGCGCAGAATAAAACCGTTCCAATTAATGAGTGAAAACCTTATAAGGTTTCAAAGCCATATAATGGGGAATAATGATTACCACATATATTTATGTATTTGTATCATTTCTTACACTAGGGAAACTATTCGGTGTTCATAAATGTGAGTTTGATTTATTTCACTTATCAGTATGATCTCAAGCTTCACCCATTTATTTATAAATATCTCAATGTGATCTTTCTTTATAGCTGAGTAGTATTACATTGTATAAAAATACCACAATTTTTTTATTTAAAGAGAAAAAAGAAAGGAAATAAAAAAACATAGCATTAAAAGGTACAAGTAATACAGAAATTCAAGAAAAAAATACAGTAAGATATCACTAGTTAATAGGTTGCATATTGTCATCTTAGAAACAGTTGTCCAAATTATAAAATTAAAGCATATACATTCATACAATGAGACTGCAGACAGTGCCGTTCAGTGATCCAACAAAGGCTCAGTAATATGGATTTCCATCCTACACACTCAAACATACATGCAGTATATCCCTTAGACCACCTTCCTTTCCTCTCTTTTTAATAACAATTACACTTTTTGGGGTTTTTTTTACTTCCATAGTTCTTATTATTTTTTTTGAAAAGAATAAAACCTAACATGACTAAACAAAACAGAGTTGGTTAGAACAGAAGGATGAGCATAGTACATGATGCACAAATAGAATATCAAGTGATCAAAAATGGGTACCATTGTGCCTCTTGCTATTTTTAAAAAGAGTTTCCTATATCATCAGGTATAATAGAATTGATCAAAACAGTACAGAAGAAGACCAATAAAAGCTACACTGGACACCTTACAGGATTTCAAAAGAAGATAATAGTCAAACCATAATGGGCATCATAGTGAATCTTACTGCCTTCAAAGTGGTTGCCTATACCCTCAAACTTGATACTATCAAACAAAATAGAATATAGTAAAATCTGACAGAAGAAGATGGGGAGAGCAATACTGGGGTTCATATCAGGCTGATAGGAAAACAAAAAGTTACTATAATATATCTCACTATTTTTTAATTTAGTTTTCCTTTAATTGAAAAAAATGTAAGAAAAAATAGGTTAATTTTAAAAAGGGTAGAGATTGAGATAAAAGAGGACACTGTATTAGAACAACGCAAGTCAGAACCGAACAATTTAAGCATCATTGTGTTTCACCCCCAGATAGTCTAACATAATAGTAGTCACCATACTGCCTCCTTCCTTCCATTATTTGAGTATAACTTCATATACTATAGCATCAAGCATATCAAGACAGTTTGAAGCTATTCAAGAGAATGAAGAAGTTACAGGTATTTAGAACCAGTTAACAGAAAATGAACAACGGTTTCTATATTAACTCTTTGCCTATAAAATTTTTTTATATAGTAAAATATAGAAATATAGTCATATATAGTAAAATATAGAAAGATACCACATGTTAAAACTAGTGGAAACAGATGTACAACAGCTTGATGGGGCTTCAAAATGAGATGATATTAAATCAGCACTAGCTTTTATGATGTATTGTTTTCTTCAGAATAGCTATTCATACTGTCACCGATACTAAGATCGAGCAACCCAGGTTAAAACCATTGCAATTAATGAGTGATAACATTATATGGATTCAAAGCAATGTGATTGAGAATCATGATTACTACATACTTTTATGTATTCTTATCATTTCTTACACTAGGGAAACTATTTGATATTTATACATGTGAGTTTGATTTATTTCACTTGTGAGTATGGTCTCAAGCTGCGTTCATTTATTTATAAATATCTTAATGTGATCATTGTTTATAGCTAAGTAGTACTTAGCTTATAGCTAAGTAGTACTTTATTGCATAAAAATACCACATCTTTTTTATCCATTCTTCAGTTGGTGGACACTTACGCTGTTTCCAAGATCTGGCTATTACAAATCGTGCTGTTATAAACATGAGTGCACATATATCAGTGTGGTATAATGCTTTCAGTACTTCTGGGAATATGCCTAGAAGTGAAATAGCTGGGTCAAATGCTGTTTTCACTCCCAGTTTTCTGAGAAATCTCCAGACTGACCTCCACAATGGTTGCATTAGTCTACACTCCCACCAACAGTGCAGGAGAATTCCTTTTTCCCCACAGCCTCTCCAGCATTTGTTGTTGTTGGTTTTCTTGATCTTGGCCATTCTTTCAGGAATGAGATGAAATCTCAGTGTGGTTTTAATATGCATTTCTCTAATGACCAGTGATGGCGAACATTTTTTTCATGTATTTATTTGCCTTTTGTATTTCTTCATCTGAGAAGTGCGTATTCATCTCAGATGCCCATTTTTGGATGGGATCTTTGAATTTTGGGGGTCTGAGTTTTTTAAATTCTTTATATGTTTTAGACAGAAGTCCTTTGAGGGGCAGTTCAATAAGATTTTTTCCCAGTTTTTGGGTTTTCTTTTCACTATGCTGGACATTTCTTTTGACATGCAGAAACTTTTTAATAAGAGGCGATCCCAGTTATTGACTCTGGGAAATATTTCCTGTGTGGGTTGAGTCCTGTTCATGAATTCTTTACCTACCCCTATGTCTTCAAGGTTTTTACCCAATTTGTCTTCCAATAGATTTAATGTTTTTGTTTTAATATTTAGATCTTTGATCCATTTTGATTTTATTTTAGTACTAATGTGATAGGCATGGGTCTAGTTTTAGTTTTGAGCATATGGATAGCCAGTTTTTCCAAGACCATTTATTAAAGAGCCTGTTGTTGTTCCAGTGAACATATTTGGCCTCTTTATCAAAGATAAAGTAGTTGAGTATGTTTGTAATTGTGGTTGTATCTTCTAATCTATTCCAGTGATCTTTGGCTCTGTTTTGGTTCCAGTACCATGCTGATTTTACTACAGTTGCCTTGTAGTGTAACTTCAAGTCAGGGATTGTGATACCTCCTGCCTTGTCGTTGCTGCTTAGAACTTTCCTTGCTATTCTAGGTCTCTTCTCGCTCCAGATGAATGTTAGGAGTGATTTCTCGACTTCTCTGAGGTATGTTGATGATATTTTTATTGGTATTGCATTGAATCTGTATGAAGGTTTTGGGAGAATGACCATTTTCACAATATTTTTCTTTCTATCCACGAGCAAGGGATGTCTTTCCATTTTCTGAGATCATCTTCAATTTCATTTTTCTGTGTGTTTTAATTTTCCCTGTATAGCTCTTTCACTTCTTTTGTGAGAATAATTCCTAAATATTTCATTTTTTTGGTTGCTAGTGTAAAGGATGTGGCCTCCCTTATTTCTCTCTCTGTGATTTTGTTGTTAATGTATAGGAGTGCTATTGATTTTTGAGTATTGATTCTGCATCCAGCTACATTACTGAATTTATTTATTATATCTAGGAGTCTTTAAATTAATTTTGGGGATCTTCAATATAGAGTATCATGTTATCTGCAAATAAGAATAATTTAACTTCTTCTTTTCCTGTCTTTATGCCTTTTATTTCTCTCCCTTGTCTAATTGTTCCGGCCAGTATTTCCAGTACTATATAAAGTAGTAGCGGTGATAAGGGACATCCTTGTCTTGTGCCTGCTTTTAAAATAAAGGCCTTCAATTTTTGGCCATTTAGGACGATATTGGCTGTTGGTTTGTCATAGATGGCCTTAATTATATTGAGGTAAAGACCATCTATTCCAATTTTCTGTAAGGTTCTTATCATGAATGCATGTTGGACCTTATCAAAGGCTTTTTCTGCATCTATAGAAATGATCATGTGATTCTTACTTTTGTCTTTATTGATATAGTGGATTACATTTATTGATTTACATATGTTGAACCATCCCTGCATGTCTGGGATGAATCCCACTTGGTCGTGGTGTATGATCTTCTTGATGATTTGCTACATCCTATTTGCCAGTATTTTATTGAGGATTTTTGCATTTGTGTTCATTAGGGAGATTGGTCTGTCGTTCTCTTTTTCAGTTGGGTCCTTCTCTGGTTTTGGCACTAGATTAATGTTGCTTCTAGAAATGATTTAGAAAGGATTGCTTCCCTTTCAATTTCATTGAAGAGTTTGAGGAGTGTTGGCATTAGGTCTTCTTTGTATTTCCTGTAGAATTCTGCCATGAATCGGTCTGGGCCTGGGCCCTTCTTTGTAGGTAAAGATTTAATTACGTTTTCAATTTCACTAATAGAAGTTGGGTTATTTAGTAGTTTCACATCTTCATGATCTAGCTTTGGTACTTCGTATGCTTCTAGGAATCTGTCTATTTCCTCTGTGTTATCAAACCTTGGAGAGTAAAGGTTTTCAAAATAGGTGTTGATGATCTTCTGTATTTCTATAGGGTCTGTAGTAATTTTGCTCTTTAAATCCTTCTTGCATGAATTTGAGCTTTTTCTTCCCTTTTTAAAATAAGATTGTCTAGAGACTTGTCGATTTTATTCATTCTTTCAAAGAAACAGTTCTTTGATTCATTGATTTTTTGGATTTTTTTTTTTTTTTTGGTTTCCATTGCATTGATTTCTGCTGATTTTTATAGTTTCTATTCTTCTTTTGGCTTTGGGCATGACCTGCTCTTCTTTTTCTAGATGTTTGAGGTGTAACATCACGTTATTTATTTGTATTCATTCTGTTTTCCTAATGTGGGGACTCAGTGCAATAAATTTTCCTCTGAGGACAGCTTTTACTGCATCCCACAGATTCCGGTAAGTTGTATTTGTGTTTTGAGTTGTTTGTAGGTATTGTTTAATTTCTTCTTTGATTTCCTCTGTGGCCCACTGATTACTCAAGTGTATCTTATTCAGTTTCTATGTGTTTGTGGGATTTTTGCAGTATATTTTATCATTAATTTCTAATTTCATAGCGCTAGGGTCCGATAGCATGCAAGGGATAATTTCGACCCTTTTGCAATTGTTTAAGTATATTCTGTGAACTAATATATGGTCTCCTTTAGAGAATGACCCATATACTGCTGAGAAGAATTTGTATTCTGTTTTTGTTGTGTGGTATACTCTGTATATGTCCATTAAGTCCATTTGTTCACAGGTGTGATTCAGTTCTTTTATTTCTTTACTGACTTTCTTTTTTTTTGTTTTTAATTTTATTTAAAAGGAAAAAGAGAAAAAACAAAACAAAACGAAGCAGTGTAAGGGTACAAGTAATACAGAACTACAAAAAAAAAAGTAAGAAATCACCAGTTAATAGATTACACATTATCGTCTTAGGGATAGTTGCTCAAGTCACAGTATCAAACATACAAAGTGAACATTCAAACTGAGAGACTGCAAACAGTTGTGTTCAATAATTCAACCAAAAACATTAATATGTTCAGCTATTTAACACCCCTAAACACACCTGCAATTGTATCCTTTAGAGCACCTTTTTTTCCCTCTCTTTTTTACAACAAAATTTACACATTTTGGGTTTTATTACTCCTTAGTTATTATTACTTTTTTTTGAAAGTGAATAAAGTCAAATATGGCAAAACAAAGATGTTAGTCAAAACTAAGGATAGACATAGTACATGATGTAAGAACAGAGTACAAGGTTATCAACAATGTTTACCATAATGTCTCTTGTTTCCTTAAAAAGAATTGTCTATCTCATTAGGTATTATAAAGTTGGACAAAACAGTAGAGAACAAGACCAATAAAACTTAAACATTGTAAACATTACAGGACTTCCAAAGGAGATAATAGTCAAACCAGAATGGGCATATTAGTGAATTTTATTGCCTTCAAATTAGTTGCCTATACCCCCAACTTGATACTATCGTACAGAACGGAACAGAGTCTATTCATTCAAAACAAGATAGTGGGAGTATTAGAGACTTCAAAACAAGTTAATAGGAAATCAAAAAAGTTACTATAATATATCCTGCTATTTTTTAAAAATTTTTCTCCTTAATTAAAAAAACATAAAAAATAACTAAATAATTTTTTAATGAATAAGGGAGAGACTGAGATAAAAGAGGACATAACATAACAACAATACAGGTCAAAGCATGACTGTTTCAGCAACCTAGTGCTTCACCACCAAATAACCCGACATAATAGTAGTTACCATAGTGCCTGTCTTTTTCCTTGAAATATTTGAATATAACTTCATATATTATAGCTTCAAATATTGCCATATCAAGAAGCCCAGATTAAAGCCTTTCCAATTAATAAGTGAAAACTTTATAAGGCTTCAAGGCCACATAATGGGGAATCATGATTAGGACATACTTTTATATATTTGAATCATTACTTACATTAGGAAAACTATTCGGTATTCACACATGTGAGATTGATTTATTTCACTTATGAGTATGGTCTCAAGCTGTGCCTATTTATTGATAAATATCTCAATGTGATCCTTCTTTATAGCTGAGTAATACTCCATTGTATAGAAATACCACAACTTTTTTATCCATTCCTCAGTTGATGGACACTTGGGTTGTTTCCAAGATTGGGTGATTACAAATTGTGCTGCTATAAACATAGGTGCACATATATCACTGTGGTATGATGCTTTCAGTTCTTCTGGGAATATGCCTAGAAGTGAAATAGCTGGAATAAATGGGACTTCCAATCCCAGCTTTTTGAGAAATCTCCAGACTGACATCCACAAAGTTTGTACCAGTCTACACTCTCACCAACAGTGCAGGAGAGTTCCTTTTTCCCCACAGCCTCTCCAGCATTTGTTGTTGTTGGTTTTCTTGATCCTGGCCATTCTTTCAGGAGTGAGATGGTATCTCAGTGTGGTTTTAATTTGCATTTCTGTAATGACCAATGATGATGAACACTTTTTTCATGTATTTATTTGCCATTTGTATTTCTTCATCTGAGAAGTGTGTATTCATCTCAGATGCCCATATTTGGATTGGATGTTTGAATTTTGGGGGTCTAAGTTTTTTTAATTCTTTATATGTTTTAGACAAGAGTCTCTTGTCTGAGAGAGAGTTCACTAAAATCTTTTCCCAGTTTATGGGTTTTCTTTTCACTATGCTGGAGATTTCTTTTGACATGCAAAAACTTTTTAATAAGAAGTGGTCTCAGTTATTGATTCTGGGACCTGTTTCCCATGCGGTTTGTGTCCTGTTCATGAATTCTCTACCTACTCCTATGTCTTCAAGGTTTCCACCCAATTTGTCTTCCAATAGATTTAGTGTTTCTATTTTAATATTAAGATCTTTGACCCATTTAGATTTTAATTTAGTACATGGTGATGGGCATGGGTCTAGCTTTAGTTTTTGGCAAATGAACAGCCAGTTTTTCCATGGTTTCTTGTAGACAACATATGGTTGGATTTTGTTTCTTGATCCATTCTGTCAGTCTGTTTCTTTTAATTGGTGCATTGAGACCATTTACATTAATGGTTATAACTGTTATATACTGGTTTATTGTTGACATGTTATCTTTCTGCTGTTGCATCTTTATCTTTCTGTTCTGTTTAATTATCTGCTTTGTTTAGTGGTTTTTTCCTAAATGTATCTAGGCTTTCTTTCAGTATTCTTTGGAGGGTTGGCTTGGTGATCATGTAGTTTTTCAGTTGTTCTTTGTCATGAAAGTATCTTATTTCTCCATCAATTTTGAAGGACAGTTTTGCAGGGTACATCAGCCTAGGTTTGAATTTATTTTCCTTTAGGATCTGAAACACTTCACTCCATGCTCTTCTTGATTTTATTGTTTGTCCTGAGAAATCTGCTGTGATTCTGATAGATTTTCCTTTATAGGTGATCTATCTTTTTTCTCTTACAGCTTTTAATATTCTATTCTTTTGTTCGATTTCTGGGATGGTCATTGTTATATGTCTGGGTGTAGATTTATTTTGGTTATGGCTATTTGGAGTTCTATATGCTTCATTGATCTTGATATCAGTTTCCAAACTCGTGTTTGGGAAATTTTCAGCTATTACTTCTTTAAATATCCTCTTGATATCCTTTATGTTGTCCCCTTCTTTTTCATTTATCCCTATCAACCTTGTGTTGTTCCATTTTGTGTCATCTTGCAGGTGTTGAATTGTTATTTCCTGATTTCTTGTTATTTTTAAAAGATCTTTCCTTTCCTGTTCACTGGCTGCAATCTTGTCATCCAGGTCTGAGATTCTATCTTCACATTCATTGAGGTGGTTTTTACAACTTTCAATGGAGTTTTTGATTTCCTGTATATCTATTTGCATCTGCTTTATGTATTCTGTTTGTTTCTTATATTGTTCATGCAGGGATTCTATCTTTTTGTTTAGGTCCTCCAATGTTTTAACTGTGTCTTCTTTAGATATGTTCAGCATCTCCTTCATTTATTTTATCATTTCTTCTTTTACCTGAGAAATTATTTCTAGTTTGATTTCCTTTAAGGCTTCCCAGAATTGTTTCTTTATTTCAGTTACTATTATTTCAGGTATGTGGCATTGTGTTTTCTTCTATGTACTTGGTTCCTAGGCTTTTTTGGGATAGGCTGGATGTTTGATGTTGTATTTTGGTCTTTTCGTTTTGTCATTTTCCTATATTTTTGACCTCCAAGTGTTGTTCCAAGTGAGGGAGAAGAGAGTTTCCCCAGATTGGGACAGGGTTCTGCTCTGCAGCCTCACTTGCTTGGCCCGACAGGAAACCGTGCACTGGTTCCCAGGCGAGGAAGAGAGTTTCCCTAGATTGCAGTGGGATTCCTTGCTTAGACCCCACTTGCTAGTCCTGATGGGAAACCGTGTGCTGCTCCCCAGGCAACAAAGAGTTCCTGCAGACTGGGGCGGGATTCTGAGCCTACCTGACTCACTAGTCCAGGCAGAAAACAGTGGGCTGGTCCCCAGGTGACAAAGAGAGTTCATCCAGATTGGGGTGGGATTCCGTGCCTAGGCCCCATTTGCTGGTCCTGGCTGGAAACCGAACGCTGGTCCCAGGCAAGGAAGAGAGTTCCCCCAATTTGGGGTGGGATTTCGTGTACCACAACTTTTTTATCCGCTCCTCAGTTGATCGACACTTAGATCCAAGATCTGACTATTACAAATTGTACTGCTATAAACATGGGTGCACATAAATCACTGTGGTATGATGTTTTCAAGTTCTTCTGGGAATATGCCTAGAAGTGGAATACCTGCCACAAATGGGACTTCCAATACCAGCATTTTGAGAAATCTCCAGACTGACCTCCACAATGGTTGCACCAGTCTACACTCCCACCAACAGTGCAGTAGAGTTCCTTTTTCCCCACAGCCTCTTCAGCATTTGTTGTTCGTGGTATTCTTAACACTGGCCATAATTTCAGGAGGGAGATGGAATCTTGGTTTGGTGTTAATTTGCATTTGTCTAATGAGTAATGATGAACATTTTTTTCATGCATTTATTTGCCATTTGTATTTTTTCATCTGAAAAATGTGTGTTCATCTCAGATGCCCGTTTTTGGATTGGATCTTTGAATTTTGGGGTCTGATTTTTAAAAAATTCTTTATGTGTTTTAGACAGAAGACCTTGTCTGAGGGAGAGATCACTAAGATTTTATCTCAGTTTGTGGGTTTTCTTTTCACTATGCTGGAGATTTCTTTTGAGATGCAGAAACTTTTTAATATGATCCCAGTTATTGATTCTAGGAATTATTTCCCATGCGGTTTGAGCCCTGTTCATGAATTCTCTACCTACCCCTATTTCTTCAAGGTTTTTACCCAGTTTGTCTTATAATAGATTTAGTGTTCCTGTTTTAATATTCAGATCTTTGAATCCATTTACATTTTAAATTAGTACATGGTGATATGCATGGGTCTATTTGCAGTTTCTGGCATATGGAGAGCCAGTTTTTCCAACACAATTTATTAAAGAGACTGTCATCCTTCCAGTCAACATGTTTGGCCTCTTTATCAAAGATAAATTTGTTGCATGTGTTTGTTGTTGTGTTTGTATCCTCTAATCATTCCATGGTATTCGGCTCTGTTTTGATTCCAGTACCATGTTGATTTTACTACGGATGCTTTGTAGTATAACTTCAAGTCAGGGATTGTGATGCCTCCTGCTTTGCCTTTGCTGCTTAGAATTGACTTGCTATTCTAGGTCTCTTCTGGTTACAGATGAACTTTAGGATTGATTTCCAGAGATCTATGAGGTTGGAATTGCATTGAGTCTGTATAACAGTTTTGGGAGAATGGCCATTTTCACAATATTTATTCTTCCTATCCATGAGCAAGGGATGTCTTTCCATTTTATGAGATTGTCTTCAATTTCCTTTTTCAGTGTATTATAATTCTCCCATTATAGGTCTTTCCCTTCTTTTGTGAGACTAATTCCTAAATATTTCATTTTTTTGGTTGCTAGTGTGAAGGGTGTGGCTTTTCCTATTTCTCGGTCAGTGATTTTGTTGTTAGTGTATAGGAATGCTATTGATATTTTAGTATTGATTTTGTATCCAGCTACATTATGAATTTATTTATTATATCTAAGAGTCTTTCAATGGAGTTTTAGGGGTCTTCTATGTAAAGAATCATGTCATCTGCAAAAATGATAATTTAACTTTTTCTTTTCCTGTCTTTATCCCTTTTATTTCCTCTCTCTTGTCTAATTGCTCCGTCTAGTATTTCCAGTACTACATTAAATAAGAGTGATCATATGAAACATCCTTGTATTGTACCTGATTTTAAAGTAAAGGCCTTCAATTTTTGTCCATTTAGGATGATACTGGCTGTTGGTTTTATGGCCTTTATTATACTGAGGTAAAGACAATCTATTCCAATTTTCTGTAAAGTTCGTATCATAAATGAATGTTGGACCTTATCAAAAGGCCTTTTCTGCATCTATAGAAATTATCATGTGATTCTTACTTCAGGTCTTATTGATATGGTGGATTGCATTTATTGATTTACTTATGTTGAGCCATCCTTGCATGCCTGGGATGAATCCCACTTTGTCGTAGTGTATAGTCTTCTTGATGATTTGCTGCATCTTGTTTGCCAACATTTTATGGGGATTTTTGCATCTGTGGTCATGAGCGAGATTGATCTCTAGTTCTCTGTTTTAGTTGGGTCTTTCTCAGGTTTTGGTACTACTGTAATATTTGTTTCCAGGAATGACTTAGGAAGGATTGCTTCCCTTTCAATTTCATTGAAGAATTTGAGGAGTTTCAGCCTTAAGTTTTCTTTGTATTTCCTGTAATTCTGCAGTGAATCCGTCTGGGCCTGGGCTCTTCTTTTTAGATAAAGACTTAATGACATTTTCAATTTCATTAATAGAAATTTGGCTATTCAGCAGTTTTACATTTTCTTGCCTGAGCTTTGGTACTTCATATGTTTCTAGGAATCTGTCTGTTTCTTCTGTGTTATCAAACCATTGAGAGTTGAGGTTTTCAAATAGGTGTTAATGATCTTTTTTATTTCTATAGAGTCTGTAGTAAATTCATCTTATTCATTTCTTATTGCATGAATTTGGGCTTTTTCTTCCCTTTTTAAAATAAGGTTTGATAAGGGCTTACCAATTATATTTATTCTTTCAAAGAACCAACTCTTTGATTCATTGATTCTTTGGATTGTTTTCTTAGTCTCTATTGCACTGATTTCTGCTCTGATATTTACAATTTCCTCCCTTCTTTTGGCTTTGGGCTTGACTTGCTCTTCTTTTTCTAGGTGTTTGAGGTGTAACATCAGGTTATTTATTTGTATTCATTCTGTTTTCCTGATGTGGGTGCTCAGTGCAATAAATTTTCCTCTGAGGATGGCTTTCATTGCCTCCCACAGATTCCAGTAAGTTGTATTTTTGTTTGCTTGTAGGTATTGTTTAATTTCTTCTTTAATTTTCCCTGTGACCCACTGATTACTCAAGAGTGTGTTATTCATTTTCCATGTGTTTTGTGGGATTTTTGCAGTATCTTTTATCACTAATTTCTAATTTCAAAGCACTATGATCTGATAACATGCAAGGGATAATTTCAACTCTTTTGCATTCATTTAAATAAGTTCTGTGAGCTAATATATGATCTTTTGTAGAGAATGACCAATGTACTGCTGAGAAGAATGTGTTTTCTGATGTTGTTGGTTGGAACACTCAGTATACGTCTCTCAAGTCCATTTGTTCACAGGTGTGATTCAGTACTGTTATTTCTTTGTTGATTTTCTGTCTGGTTGATCTGTTCCTTGGTGTCAATGATGTGTTAATGGTGGTACTGATATTTGTTTTCGCATTTCTGTTAATACTTGTATTATATAACTGCATGCTCTGGAATTTTATATATATATGTATATATGTATATTTTTTTTCAGATAGTTATCTCTTCCTCTTGAAGTTTTCCCATAACCCGTATGTAGTAACCTTCTTCATCTCTTCTGATCATTATTGGTTTAAAGTTCACTTTGTCTGCAAACAGAATGGCTACTCCTGCTTTTTTGTGTGTGTTCCTGTTGTGTGAAGTATTGTTTTCCATCCTTTCACTTTCAGTCCGTGAGTATCCTTTTGGATTAGATGGGTTTCTTGTAGACAGCATAAGGTTGTATTTTGTTTCTTGATCCATTCTGTTTCTTTAATGAGTACATTGAGACCATTTACATTAATGATTATAACTGTTATATGTTGGTTTATTGTTGATGCTATCTTTCTGCTGTTGCATCTTTATCTTTCTGTTCTGTTTAATTGTCTGCTTTGCTAGGTGGTTTTTTCCTAAGTGTATCTAAGCTGTCTTTCAATATTCTTTGCATGGTTGGCTTGGTGATCATGAAATTCTTCAGCTGTTCTTTGTCGTCAAAGTACTTTATTTTTCCATCAGTTTTGAAAAACAGTTTTTGAGGGTACATGAGTATAGGTTGGAAATCATTTTCCTTTAGGATCTGGAATACTCCACTCTAGTTCTTGATTTTAATGTTTGTGGTGAGAAGTCTGCAGTGATTCTGACAGGTTTTCCTTTATGAGTGATCTGTCTTTTCTCTCTGACAGCTTTTAATATTCTATTCTTATTTTGGATTTCTGGGATGGTGATTATTATATGTCTCGTGTAGTTTTATTTTGGTTATGACCATTTGGAGTTCTACATGCTTCACTGATCCTGATGTTGGTTTTTGATCTCATGTTTGGGAAATTGTCAGCTATTACTTCTCTGAATATCCTCTTGACATCCTTTATGTTGTCCCTTTCTTTTTCAGTAATCCCTATCAATCTTATGTTGTTTTCCTTTGAATCATCTTACAGTTTTTGAATTGTTATTTCCTAATTCCTTATTATTTTTAAAAAATCTTTCCTTTCCTGTTCACAAGCTGCAATCTTGTCTTCTAGGTCTGAAATTCTATCTTCACTTTCATTGAGGCAGTTTTTACAGGTTTCAATTGAATTTTTGATTTCTTATATATATCTCTTTTCATCTGCTTTATGTATTCTGTTTGTTTCTTATATTGCTCATCCAGGGGTTATATTTTTTCATTTAGGTCTTGAATTTTTTAACTGTATCTTCTTTAGATATGTTCAGCATCTCCTTCATTTCTTTTTTCATTTCTTCTTTTACCTTGGGAGATTATTTCTAGTTTGAATTCCTTTAAAGCTTCCTGGAGTTGCTTTTTTATTTCAGTTAGCATTATGTCTGATACTCCAGGTGTATGGCATAGATTTTTTTCTATGTACATCACTCCTAAGGTTTCTTTGGATGGGTTGGAGGTTTGAGATTGTAATTTGGTCTTTTGTTTTGTCATTTTCTATATTTTTGTGTTTCAAGTGTTTCAAGTGTTATTCCAAGGCTTCCCAAGTGTCCACTGGAAAATCTCTTCTATGACCTCAGCTCTTGGAACTCTGGCCACCCTGTTCCCTGCATTGAGAGATTGTCACTGGGGTTGGGGCAGGCTGGCTCAAGCCCAGCCTCTGGAATTCTTGGTGCTTGCTTGCTTGCTTAGAACTCCAGAGTCCGCCAAGCATGACTGAGTGCGGGGAGGCCATTGCAGGCCCACTCCAGACCCACCCACTGCAATGGTACACTGCACCCAGAAGCCACAAATTTCCCTGTCTGGGGATGAGCAAGGGTCTCAAACTAACTGGGTTTGGGGGGAAAGTGCGTCCGGCACTTACCCCCGTCCACTCAGCCTTTGGAATCCGTGATGCCCATTAGCTTGCTTAGAACTCCAGAGTCCGCCAAGCATGGCCGGGAGCAGGGAGGTCATTTCAGGCCCACTCAGGACCCACCACGCTCTTCCAGTGCACCCGGAAGCCGCGAAGTTCCCTGTCTGGGGCTGAGGGAGGGTTCCAAACTACCTGGATTCAGGGGAAAGAGTAGGGGGGTATGCGGGGACAACTTAACCCAAGTCACTCAGCCTCTGGAACCAAGGGAACCCCTTGCTTGCTTAGAACTCCAGAATCCACTAAGCACAGTCAGGAGTGGGGAGGACATTGTGGGCTGCTCAGAACCTAACACACTCTTTGATTTATTTTGAATTTAGTATTTTATTTTTGTCATTATACAAAAATCAATTACATTTCATTAACAATTTTATTTCAATTTTTACACACTAATATTGTAAATAGGGTTGTTTTTTAAGTTTCACTTTGAAGTAGTTAATTGTTAATGTGTAGAAACATAGTTGATATTTTAATATATATTTTTGTCTAGCATTTTTACTAAACTTACTAGTTCTAACAATTTTTTGGTGGCCCTTCAGGTGTTTTAAATGTAAGATTATACTCTAATATAATTCTTAATATTAACAGAACCTTTTGAAATAATTGTAAATTATACAGTGCTTTATAACATTGTGGTACCTTGGTTCATGAGCACTTCGTTTAGTGAACAACTCAATGTGCAAACAGAAGCATTTGGCAAACTTTGTTTTCTGTTTTGGAACTGAGTATCAGGTTACAATCTTCCCTACTCTGAAACACAGACAGGGCTTTATCTAGCTGAGCTCTCAGTCACAGAGACTTACTTACATTTGCTGTGAAGACTTTTTCTGTGCTTTTTAGCACATGCAGTACTATGTAGTATCATTAATATCCAGCATGGGTTGAAAGAAATTGCTGAGCAGTAATGAAGGTAACAAGACGGTGCAGAGTAACGAGTTAAGTAAGATTACCATTCTTACTTCACAGTGCACTGTACTGTACTTTGTTAAATATATTTGAGGTTAAAAAATACATATAATGGTGCTAGAGATTTGGCTCAGTGGCATAGCACTTGCCTGGCAAGTACAAGATTGTGAGATCGATTTTTTGGTATCAAAACAACAACAACAACAACAAAACAAAACTCAACTGGCCAGCCAACCAAACAAAGGACAAAGCACGCACACACACACACACACACACACACACACACACACAAATATGGCTGAGAACAGATTAACTTTATTTACATTGAATCTTATGGGAAAATTTTATTTGGTTATTGGCCAATTAGGCTCATTAACAGAATTGTGGAATGAATTAAGTTTGTGAAACAAGGTACCACTGTATGTTTCCTATCTGGCTTTATGTCATTCTTATTAATATATATTGTAGTTCAGTTTTATGAACTTTGTAATATGATACAATATTTTGTTTTAGATATTTAATTTCTTTAAAGTGTCTAAAGGGTAATGTCCTTGTCAACTGTAGTCCACTCTCCTCCAGTATGTGCTTTTTTCCTTGCTTTTGGTCCAGACATGCTCTGCAGAGCCTTTTTTTCCTCCGTTTTTTTTTTTTTACTAAATACAAAACATTGCCTCTGCTTGTGTTTTTGACCAGTTCTTCATTCAGAAACCACCTCTAGATGGAGACTCTGGCACCCCAAAGCCTAGTAACAGGAGTGAAGGAAGGTGTTGTAACCTTTGTCCAAGTGGTTGCAACTGTTGTGCCAGAGACTTTCTCTGAGGTGCCTAAACTAGCAGCAAAGGGAAGGGAGAGAATCAAAGCAATGATGTGTTTGTCTTTCTAAAAGTCTGGCCAACAATAACAGCTAGTGAACTGAAAGCATCAGAAAACATTTCTTGGGCATTTTATCATGAGGATGTTATAACTTCTAAGAGTAAAGAAAAATAGAAAATGTCTGCAATATCTATTGTGCATTTTGAATCTTATTTACTCTTTTAGCTTTTTTACATGAGGGAGCCAATAAGGTATTTACACATGCAAGTCCAATTTATTACACTGGTTAATATATTGCACATTAATAAATAAATAATAAAGTTTATTATTATTATCATTCCCAAATGGTATAATATTTATAAATATTGATGTACAATGTGTTTTGATTTTTGTATACATTGGGTAATGATCAACTTGGGGAACTGGTGTATTTATCACTTTAAACTTTTATCCTCTCTATGTGGTAAAAACCTTCAATATTTTTTTCTGTAATTATTTTGAGATGCTGCTGCATTGCCATGAACTATATTCACCCTGCTGTGTCACAGAATGTCAGAACTTGCTCTTCCTGCCAAATGCTAACTGTAACATTGTGTCTATTGCACAGATACTCCCTATCCTCACTGTCTACAGTCCCCAGGCTCTTGTACTCACTACCTCACTCTCAGCTTCTTGAGATCACTTTTTATAAACAAATTCCAGGTGAGAGTGTGCATTCATAATTTTGGATTTGGTCTTTGAATTTGGGAATTTTGATTTTTTTCAATTCTTTAAATATTCTATATTTAAGTCCTTTGAGGAACAAATAGATATAATTTTCCTCACTACATGAGGTATCGTTTCACTTTGTAGATGATTTATTTTGTGGTGCTAAAGTTTTTAATAAAGTCAGGTCCTATGTGTTGATACTTTGTTGTATTTTCTTGCAGTGTGGATTTTGCTCATGAAGTATCTACCTATACCTATGTCTTCTGAGATTCCTACCGATTTTCTCTTCCAGTGAATTTAGTGTTTTTATTTTTTTTTAGATCTGCATGATGATAGACATAAGTCTAGTTTAGTCTTCAGCATGTGGAAAGACAGTGTTTTCAGCACCATTTACCTAACAGCCTAACTTTCTTCCAATGAACATGTTTGGCTCTTTTGTTAAAGATAAGGTGGCTGGGTGTGTTTGGGTTCAGTCAATCATATTTACATTCTGCTTTTTGACTTTTCATAGAACTCAAGTGAGCCAGTTTTCCAGGCCATGTTATGCTTATATAACAGCAATGGGAACACAGACCATTTTCAATGCAACCTCCGTGCCTTACAATGCAATTTATATGCTGAGATAGCAGTCCACATGGAAATTATACAACTATTTATCTTTCAATATACTTAAAAGATGAAGTAAAAAGGAATTATTTACAGAAAAATTTATGATACAAGTGAAATCATGTGTTTTTTGAAAATTCTGTGCTTGACATATTTCACTTAATATGTTTCAGGTTTACCTATGCTTTCGAAAATGACAAAACCTTTTTGCCTAGTTATGAAATGTGAATATATCAGATTTTACTCATTCATCCATTCATTTATAGACACTTGTTTTCATTCCATATTCTGTATCCTGAATGCTATGATAGTTCTGAAAGAAACATAGGAGTACATGTGTTTTTTTTTTTTTTTTCATATAATTTCAGTTTCTTTTTGTGTGTCCCAGTAGTGGAACTATTAGAGCATATATCAATTTCATTCTGAATTGTGCAAGAAACTTCACCTTTCTGAATCTCATTTCCTGTTTTGTAAAGTGGTTATCATAGTGTCCATTAAATAGAATTAGAATCATTAATGTGTTAGCTTGTACCTGATACCTAGTATATGTCTCATGAATATTTCCTTTTTATCTTTTCTAGTGAGGAAACTACCATAAAACCATATTTTGCAATAATACTTTTGTTTCCTTCAAATATGTTTGTATGGAAGAAAGTAAAAAAACAAAACAACAACAACAACAACAAAAAAAACAAACTACTGGAAACCATTTGATTCTGACTGATTGTAAATTATCTCTGCTTTTTTAAAGAAATGTCTTTCCTTAGGGTTTAATTCTTTGTAGGAAAAGAAGAGACAGCTAAAGAAGAAAATTGAGTCTTCTTATTTGAATTGATGCCTTGATTTTTTTTTTTTTTTGGTCTTTTTTTATCGGTACCAGGGATCGAACTCACGACTGCCTGCTTGCAAGGCAGACGCTTATGCTGCTGAGCTAAATCCCCAGCCCCAAATTGATGCCTTGAAGTAGTGCATGAATCACTAGCTATATCTCTTCTGTAATAGAATGCCCATATGGAGAGTCCTCTGCCGTTGAACCTAGTTTGGGAGAGATGAGGGTGGATGATGTCACAAGTTTTACTTCTACACCTGTAGTGTAAGTCTGTTAGCATTATTAACTTCATGATCTTAAATTCTTAAATAATCGTTGTATCATTCTTGGGGTAAAATGGACTAGTAAAGGCTGTTTCCCTCTGACCTTTGGTTGACACAGGATACACTGAAACTCTAATCAGTCCTTAAGAGAAGTGAATGGAAGTATTTGTTACTATTTATTTAGCATTGCTCCTAAGTAATGAGATATACTACTTCAAATAGGTGTTTGTGCTGTACTGTGTAGGAAATGCTAGTACATAGCTGTTGGGGACCACAAATTCACAGTGACTGGTTTTGCACATTTTCCAGTGGGATGAAAGTAAGGATTGGGATTGTTTTTACTACCCATCTGGGATTTCCTATTGACTCTTCTAAGCATACGATCAACACCCTCCCCACTTCTCCTTTCCACTGTTTCATAGAAGAACTTTTAGAAGTTCACCATGCTTTCACTATCCACTTCATATACCTTATTAAGCCCACTCCAAGCAGGTTTCTACTACATTAAACTCCATGTCCTGATTCTAATTGTTCTCTGTTCATCCCATGACTACAACATAAAGTTTAAAGTTGTGAATGTCCATATTGAAAAATAGAATGATCTCAAATAAATAATGTAATGATCCACCTCAAGGTCCTAGGACAACAAAAACAATCCAAATCCAAAATTTGTACAAAAGTCTATTGAAATATCAGTGACATCTAGCAAATCTGTCTGCTTAAGTGGGATTTTTTTAACCATAATTTTTTAGGGTTTTAAAAACTGACACATTCTAAAATGCAAGATTTATAAAAATAATTATCATTAGGGTACTTTTCTTGTCTTTTCTTTTCTTTTCTTTTCTTTTCTTTTCTTTTCTTTTCTCAGTACAGAGTCTCACTCTGCAGTCTGACTTTGAACTGACTGACTTTGAACTCACTATGTAGCCCAGGCTGACCTCAAATTTATGGAAATTCTCCTGCTTCAGCCTCCCAAATGCTAGAATTGCAGGCGTGCACTATCATGTCTGGCTTCACTAGGGCACTTTTTACCTAGGCTTGAGCTATTAATGTCCTTTTCCCAAACATGTTTAACATCAGAGAAAAAAATTTTTCATACTAGGGCCAGGAGTATAGCTTAGTGGTGTAAGCGTCTGCCTGGGAAGTGTGAGGTCGTGATTTAGATGCCCTGCAAAAGAAGTCATTGCTTTAGATTATATTTGGGGAACGAAATTTACTAGTAAAAAAAAGAAAAATGAAACAAAACAAAAATAGAAACATACATTAAAGGAAAGATGATCCCATTAAGTGTAAATGAGGAAAATATATTTTTATAATGAAAAATTCATTATAGATAACTTGTCAGCCCAAATATTGTACTTTGCAATTTTCTGTGCACTGGGGATGAAATACAGTAAGATGAATACAAGGCCAAGATATCGGATAAAGTGCATAAAAAATCAAAGCAATATGGGATGCCTCTAAGAACACAGTATATAGTGCTTGACTTTAGTATCTCCTGAGTTCTGTCATTTCTCTAACCACAATTAAATACATAACAATGCAGATCAGACAAAACAATTTAAGCAACACAGTATTTCATCACTAGACAACCCAATATATCAGCATTTAATTTAGTGTCAATCTCCTCAAATACTTATATACTACCATATGATTATTTGGGTCATACACTGATATTCATTACAATTAGTTATTTCTTCTTTTAAAAGGTAGTCATATGCTTAGAAATTAAAGCATAGTCAAACCAAATATAACCCAGTAATTAATCCATTTTTAATTTGGAAATTAATTTAGTTTTACCTTGACACAATACTTATAAATATAGATGAGTTTTGATTTATGTATACATTGGGTAATGATCAATTTAGGGAAACTGGTGTATTTATCTCTTTAAACTTTCGTCCTTTCTATGTGGTAACCTTATTTATATTTTTTTCTGTACTTATTTTGAGATGCTGCTGCATTGCCATGAACTATATTCACCCTGCTGTGTCACAGAATATCAGAACTTGCTCTTCCTGTCAAGTGCTAACTGTAACATTGTGTCTATTGCACAGATACTCCCTATCCTCACTTTGCCTACAGTCTCCAGGCTCTTGTACTCACTACCTCATACTCAGCTTCTTTAGATCACTTTTTATAAACAAATTCATCTGAGAGCGTGCGCTCATAATTTTGGACTGGGTCTTTGAATTTTGGGAGTTTAATATTTTCAATTCTTTAAATGTTCTATATTTAAGTCCTTTGAGGGACAACTGGATATAATTTCCCCCCACTATGTGAGGTGTCTTTTCATGGGGTTGATGATTTATTTTGTTGTGCTAAAGCTTTTTAATGAAGTGAGATCCCATGTGTTGATACTCTGCAGTCTGGATTTTGCTCATGAAGTATCTGCCTATACCTACATCTTCAAGATTTCTACCTATTTTCTTTCAGTAAATTTAGTGTTTCTATTTTTTTAAATGTTTGATTTATTTTGTCTTTACTTTAGTGCATGGTGATAGACATAGGTCTAGTTTTAGTCTTCAACATGTGGGAATCAAGCACCATTTATCTAAGAGCCTAAATTTCTTCCAGTGGACATGTTTGGCTCTTTTATCAAAGATAAGGTGGCTGAGTGTGTTGGGGTTGAGTCATTAACGTCTGAATTTGGCATTTTGACTTCATAGAACACTGTGGGCCAATTTCCCAGGCCATGTTATCCTTATATAGCAGCAATAGCAACACTGTCCATTTTCAGTGCAACCCCCCTTCCTTACAATGCAATTTATATGCTGGGCATATAAGTTCACATTGAAATTATGCAACTGCTTTTCCTTCAATATACTTAAAAGATAAAGTAAAAAGGAATTATTTACAGAAAAATTCCTGACACAAGTGAAATTATGTGTTTTTTAAAAATTCTGTGCTTGACATATTTCACTTAATATGTTTGAGGTTCACTCGTGCTTTCAAAAATGATAAAACCTTATGCCTACCTAAAAATGTAAAAGACCTATATGATGAAAATTATGCTACCCTAAAAAAGAGATTGAAGAGGATATTAGAAATTGAAGGATATTCCTTGCTTTTGGCTAGGAAGAACCAACACTGTGAAAATAGCCACACTTTCAAAATTTTTATACAAATTTAACACAATCCCAATCAAAATACCATTAAAATACCTCACAGATCTAGAGAAAACACTCCTAAAATTCATTTGTAAACAGAAGAAACATAGAATAGCAAAGGTATTCTGGGTAACAAAGGCAAAGCAGGAGACTTCTCAATTCCTGACTTGAAACTTACTACAAAGGCACAGTGATAAACTCAGCATAATTGATAGTGGCCTATCAAGACAAGTAAGGAGGGGCAAGGAGATGTTGGAAAGTAAAAGGTGGGAGTATCAGATTGACTCCTTTTGGGTTGGGGAAGTTTTGAGAAAAGGACTGGAAGTGATTATTGGAAAGACAGAATGAATGTTGCAGTCATAGCAAGATGTGCAGAATTGCAATTTTGAAGGAAGAGTAGTTATTGTAAATGACAAGTTCTAGAGTATGATGGGGAGTGGGAGATTGAAAAAGTGTCTAGAAGTGAGGATGTTAAGAGATAAGGGGACAATGTTTGTGTCATCTATGTAGTTATCCAGGTCACTAAGAAAGACAATAGGGGTAGATGGAACAGGGAAAGATAGAAACACAAAAGCTAAATTCTCTGGTGAGATAAGAAGAACTTTAGAGTAATTGAACAAGCAATGATATGATTCAATCACATATTTATGAAAGAAATTGATTTTTTGTATTAATGAGAAGTGAGTCTCAGACCTCTGCACTGAGTTAATCTCTAGTTTCCTTTGACTTATTTTTGAGACAGGTTATTCTTTACCCAAGATGGGGTTGAACTTGTGATCCTCTCACTTCCTCCTCACAGAAAGGAATCAGAGGCCAAAGAACCGAAAAAGACAATGAGGAGTAAAAGGGAATCTTCCCTACTTTCAGGACCACAGAAACTTGGAGTGTTGAGAGACTCTGCTTAAGAGAACAATATGAGAAGGACATTCTCAAAAAATACAAAGTTTCATTATGTCTTTGATCCATTTTGGCTGTAGTTTTGTGCACAGTGATATGCATGGACCTAGTTTCAGTCTTCAGGATATGGAGAGCCAATTTTTCCAACACCAATTATTAAAGAGGCTATCTTTCTTCCAGTGAACATGTTTAACCCTTTTGTCAGATACCAGGTGGCTGAGTGTCTTTGTAGTAGTGCTTGCATCTTCTAACCTGTTCCATAGATCCTCAGGTCTATTTATGTTTCAGGAAATTAGAGAATCCATATGAGTCAGTAGATTCCCAGACATATTTGAATTATAAAAACTGAACCAAAAATGTATTTTATATAACACAAAAAAATCTAGGCAGTAATAAAGATTCCCCAAAACTAAGAAATGTCCATGTGTTAATGGATTCACTGGTACATTTTACCAGAACTTTATGACAGAATTAATGGCAATATCCCTAAAAAAATGCCAATAATTCTCAAAATTTTCCATAAATTGGAAAGAGAAAGAATACTGCCAAACTGATTCCTGCAAGCTAGCATTGCCCTCCAAACAAAACCAGACAAGGACTTAACCAAAAAAAGAAAATAACAGACCAATTTCCTTAATGAAGATAGATACCAAAATCCCAACAAGATACTTACAAACAGAATGCAATAAAGCATTAAGAGAATCGTATATCACAACCAAGTTGATTTCATCTCTGGGACCCAGTAATTGTCCAATATATATAAATCAATCAATGTAGTACACCACATAAACAAAATGTAAGGGTAAAAAATTACACAATTATCTCACATTTATGCAGAAAAAGGAGTTGACAAAATCCTATCTCCAATCGTGAGCAAAAATATGTTGACAAATTCATATAAAGAGCCTTAACTTAAAATGGTAAAAGTCATCCAACAACAAACCTCCTACCAATGTTATACCAAAATTGGAAAAACTGAAAACATTTCAACTAAAACCAAAAACAGAACGAAAGTGTCCACTCTCACCATTCCTGTGCAATGTGGTACCCATAACTTTAGAACAATTAGGCAGACCAAAAAAATAAAATAGATTAGAATAGAAAAGTAAGAAGTCAAATATTTTTATCACAGATGACATGATCCTTTACATGAAAAACCCAAAAAGTTCCACTAAAAGAGACCTACAACTAATAAATTCAGCAAAATAGCAGTATATAAAATCAATAGTGTTAATGTACACCCACAAAGAAATCAGAAAAACACTCCATTCACAATAAATTAAAAAAGTGAAACTCTTTTCTCATATGCTATATAAAAAAATTAACTCAAAATGAATAAAGAGCTTAATGTAAGACCTGAAACTACAAAAGGAATGCCTACAGAAGATACAGAAAAATATTGGCACAGGCAATGATTTTTTTAGTTAGGACTTCAGAAGTACAGGCAATAAACACAAAATCAAGAATACATTAAACTTAACAGTGTCTGTACAGTAAGAGAAATAAATAGATGGAAAAATGGGAGAAAAGTTATCCCAGTTATTCATCTGTCAGATGGTTAATGTAAATCTATAAAAGTACTCAAAATGCTTAGTAACAACAAAAACCCAATTTTAAAATAGGCAACATTCCTCCAAAGAAATATAAAATTTCAATAAATATATGAAAATGCTCAATATAGTTAACTGCAAGTCAAAATATAATGAGAGATATCCTTTATGGAAGAACTGTCTAGAAGACAGTGAGTTCATGCTCCAGACCCCTTCAATATATCCTGGACAGCAGGAAGACAGTGAGTTTGTACTCCTAGCCTCCTCAACTACCCTCCCCAGAGAGCAGGGCCATCTGGAAGAGGGTAAGACTAATAAGAACCCAAGACCCAGAACAAAAGCCTAGCACACAGACACACACACAATTTGGAGGGCAAAGTAATCAGTGAGGTCAGTAATGTGGAAGCATCTAAAGCAGCAGTGAGGAGACAGCAGCTGCACACTGGAAAACTCCACCAATAGAAGACCAGTCCCAGGCCCCAGGTCCAGAGGCCAAGATTGGCTCTAGACCCAGCACATCTCTGGAGTGTAACATGGACATTATCACAGAAACACCAGAAGAAGGTAGGTCCTTGGAATAGCTACAAAGAACCAGCTACATCTGGAGGACATCCCTCAGGAAAGGACACCCACTTTCATCCTTGAAAGAGTCCTCCTGATAGTGGTAGTGCTGTATATCATGGGAGATTGGCACATACAGAAGACAAAATAATGGAGAATATGGAAAGTGGCATTATGCAGAGATAGAGTATGGCTCTAGACTCCCAGCCCACCTAAGACAAGCCGAAACTCAACAAGATGGATGAATTTGAAAGTCAAACACTGGAACTTTCTGAGATAATAATAACAGAAATGAAAAAAAAATCAGAAAGGGCTACATTTCAAAAAGATGTTAGAGAAGACAGAAATAAAAGAATAGATGAGCTTAGGAAAAAATGGAAACAAAAAATGCCCAACCTAGGAAGGAAATGCAATCCATGAGACAGAAAAAAAAGAGATCCAAGAGATTAAATCCTCCATTCAAAATATATGCCACAGATTGAACAAAGGGAAGGATAGAATTTCAGATTCTGAAGACAGAATTGCAACTAGTGATCATGAAAAAATATCTTCAAGTTAGCAAGAGACAATGAGAAATCAATCTAACAATTACAAGATGAAGTAAAGAAGAATAACACAAGATAGACTGGGCTTGATGAGAAAGCTAGAGAGCACAAATGCCATAACAATCATAAATACATATGCACCTAACATAGCGGCATTCAACCGTATAACATAGTTATTGGTAGACATGAAATATCAAATAAGCAATAATGCAATTCTAATGGGAAACCTCAATATCCACTCTCACAGAGATAGATAAAGTAGACAAAATATCAGCAATAAAATATTAGAACTGAACCACATCCATGAAGAAATGGACTTAATAGGGAGAATCCATCCCCTGAGGCCCCACACCAACAGCCCAGAGAGATCCTGTGAGCCCAGCACAAGACTGGAGAAGTCATGCCTTGAGGCCCCGCTGCCACCAGGGGAGCATTGGTGAGCCACTGCCCCATGCCTGGCCACACTGCTTTGGGAACCCTAAATTTAAGGAACCCAGGTACTGGGAATGAGCCAGAAAAAAAAAAAAAGAGGAATGAGGGGAGGGTAGAAAAAAGCTGATGAATATTATCAGTGCACAATGTAAGCCTTTATGCAAATACCAGAGTTGATCTAATGAATTTGTATAACTAATATGTGGTAATAATTATAATAATAAAAATAAAATTTTCCAAGAAAAAAATATGACCAAATAGCATTGTTAGTCTGTATAAGAAAGGAGCTTTACATAACATTACTAACATTTTCACAAGCCTGAAATCCCTAGGAGTGCAGGTAATTACTGACTTTACAAAAGGTCTCTGAAGCACATTACACCTTTAAAAAAGTCATCCAAACATTTATCAAAAAATACTAGCTAGACACTTCTCGGTCACTGTTCTCAGTACTCTACACATCGGACACACTTAGTGCACGTAGGTACTGTTATTGCCCCCATTATAACATAGGAGGAAAGCAAGCCACAGATAATTTACTCAAGTCACACACTTAACACCCAGGTGAGCTAAGAGTTTAAAAATAACTACCTCAAGTGTATAAGCGTAAAATAACAAAATGAATGAAAACTGGTGAAAACTGCTCAGTTCAAGTGAACTGTTCAAGAAAATGATGTCGTTGTTGTTGTCATTGTTGTTGTTGTTGTTGTACTATTGTTACCGTGTCAGTTGCACAAGGACTTTATCCTGCTACTGTCGTTCCATGGCAGCTTTCTCATGGGTCTATTTGGAATATGTTCCCTAGCCACCAGTTAAAAACTAATTGCCAATATATTTTTAAAGAGACCCATTTCCATTTTTTTTTTTGCACCTAGGTCCCATGGCAATAATTTACTCTTCAATTTCTCTACAGAATAAACTAGATACAAGGTGTGTCACTGAAATGGATATAAAACTGCAATAAACTCTGACCAACTTGCAGACAAAATGGAGATCATATTTTAAGTAGTACAATGTTCCTTTACTCATTGATTAGTTTTTAAAAAGAGTATCTTACATCTTTTTTAAATCTCTTCATCCATATCTGACTTCTCATTTCTGACTCACCCTTCACAGTATCCAGAAGTGAACACTCTGATCACTTTTCCTGTATCAAAAAGTGAGTATATCCACAGTTCACCATTATTACCTTTTCATGAAGATGTACTAATAGCTCTATCTAATGTGAATTTCTAATATTCTTTGTGGAACATTTTGGATCCTAAAAGATCATTTAGGATTGCTTGTAAATTTTTAAGTGACCAAACAGCCATCAAATAAAAAGGATACTCTTATTCCCTTTGCAGAGTTAAATTCCATAAATAACTATCCCTGACCATTTGATTTTCTTCCAGATATTTGTGAAAAAACACATAGATAAAATTACACTATAGATAATAGACTTCAAGCTCTCTACGTCTAGCAAAAGATTATCATCATGCCCAAGTGAGTACATATAAACTTCCAATTTTATTCCACAAAAGAAAGCCTCTTAATTTATTTAGTTGACTATACATTTGGATTTTTTAAATTACTTCAAGTGCTTCATTTTTATAGGCAATGATAAAGTTAACATCTTTGAATAATTATATACATATACTTGTGCTGGTAGTTCCATAAAATAATAATGTGAAATTTTGAATGGTGAAACAGAGAAATTCTCCAAAAACAAAGGTTAGGGAATGAGAAGGGCTTGAGAAGCCTGAGCCTCCCAGATATTGGGTGACATGGCCTTGGGCCTTCAACCCTAGTGATTATGATGGTAGAAAGGTATGAATGAACCTGTTTGAGAATTTTCTCCAGGAAAACACATATCTTAAAAAGGACTTTGAGCCTCCTTAGTTTCAAGGATTCTCAGAAACACGAACACAAGATAAATGGCCAAAAGGATCCTTGATTCCTGAAAGTACTTTTCATTAAGAAACCCTATAAGCTGAATCCTCCCATAATTTCCTATAACACAGTAATATCTTTGTCCTGCAGCCTAGAGAAGCGTAAACATCCAAGTTCAGATAATGTGTCTCACCATATTTTTAGAGCTACTTAAAAAATCACTTTAAGAATTCTTGGATATAGTTATAGATTGTGCCTGGATGTCCCCCCAAAGCCTCATGCACTCATGGGGGGTTGGCTTTTCAAAGGAGGCTGAATCTAAAGCTTGTGAATGATTCATGGTCTAATGCTTAGATTAAGCCTGTGTTATACCCACCATAGGATGGGAGCCTGCACACAATTTAAGAGACAGAAAGAGCTCTCTCTCTCTCTTTCTCTTTCTCTATCTCTCTCTCTGTCTCTCTCTGTCTGTCTCTCTGTCTGTCTCTCTCTCTCTCTCTCTCTCTTTCTCTCTCTCTCTCTCTCTCTCTCTCTCTCTCTCTCTCCCTATCCCTCCCTCCCTCTTTGTTTGTTGCTTTTGCCATCTTCCACTGCCATGAACAGTTACCTCTCTGCCACATGCCACTGTGTTTCGGAGTCAATGGTTTATGGACTAAAACTTTTGTAAACAGTGAATTAAATAAATCTTTATCCCGCAACTTTGGGTGTCAGGTATTTTGTCTCACCAATGAGAGAGATTAACTAAGAAAACCATCCGTTATTTCTCTCCCAGTAGATAAAATTACAGAAAGGGCCAAGCATACTTACTCATGCTGGTAATCTCAGCTACCCAAGAAGATTCCAAGTTTAGGGCCAACCTGGACAACTTAGTTAAACCCTGTATCAAACTATAAGATGAATAAAGTTGAAGATATAGCTCACTGGCAGAATACTTGCCTAGTACAAACAATAGAACACAGTATTTTGAAACTTTCCCAAGGTCTGATTCCTGGCACAAAGCCTAAAAACACTGAATGAAAACAGTGATTTATTTCTGCACAGGCAGAGGGTTGTTATTGGACAAAGAAAAGAAGTTAGATATTGTTACTGGGCAAAGAAAAAACTATGGAGCAGATATCCAATATGTTAAGAGGGCTACTGGAAAGCAAATCACAAAGTCATTAGGATTAGAAAAGAGGTTCTTACTACAATCATAGAAAGGTTTAATGGATACAAAGAAGAATACAAACAGAGAATAAAGGAATAAATTTTGAAATTGTTAAAGTCAAATTGTCATTGTACTGTTCTGAGAAGAGGGCACCGGAAGCAAAAGTCTCCTTCCTAGTAGAGAATTTACAAACATATTTTGTGAAGAATCAGACTGAGACCAACAGACATTCTGTTTGGGTCAGATTGGACAGAAGACTTTACCATAAAGAAAGGAGATTTGAAGGGAAATCTACATCCTCTACCCAGTATTCTGGAATGCCACTCTCCCATTCTCATGATGTATGTTTCTCTTTCACAGCTTCACAGGCATAAGAATTCAGCAATGAAAAATCAAACTTTAACTGAATTCATCCTATTGGGACTAACAGATATCCCAGAACTTCAAACTGTCATTTTCCTTTTTCTCTTCTTCACGTACTTGTTAAGTATTTTAGGTAATCTGACCATCATTGTCCTCACATTACTGGACTCTCACCTCCAGACTCCCATGTATTTCTTCCTTCGTAATTTCTCCTTCTTGGAAATTTTTTTTACGTCCACTTTTACTCCTAGAATGCTGTTCAGCATTTTAACTGGGAATAAAACTATCAGCTTTGCTGGATGCTTCACTCAGTATTTCTTTGCCATCTTCTTTGGGGCCACTGAGTTTTACCTTCTGACTGCTATGTCCTATGACCGCTATGTGGCAATATGCAAACCATTGTATTATGCAACCATCATGAACCACAAGGCTTGTATACAGCTGGTGCTCTGGTCTTGGCTATGTGGATTCTTGATCATCTTGTTTCCAATCATCCCAACAACTCAGCTAAAGTTCTGTGCATCCAATGTGCTAAATAATTATTATTGTGACTATGGACCCCTAATGGAAATATCTTGTTCAGACACAAGTCTACTGGAACTGTTTGATTTTATCTTAGCAGTTTTAATCTTAGTGACCACACTAGTGCTGGTTATTCTTTCCTACACAAGCATAATCAAAACTATTCTGAAGATTCCTTCTGCTCAGAAAAGGAAGAGGGCCTTTTCTACATGTTCTTCTCACATGATTGTCATCTCCCTCTCTTATGGAAGCTGCATCTTCATGTACATAAAGCCTTCAGCTAAAGAAGAAGTTGCTTTCAATAAGGGAGTAGCTGTGCTCAATACCTCAGTTGCCCCTTTACTGAATCCATTCATTTATACTCTAAGGAACAAACAAGTAAAACAAGCCTTCAAGGAAATGACTAGGAAAATGTTGCATCTGTATTCATGTTAGTGACCTCAAAAGGAACAAAAACCTTGAAAGATGCTTGTGATATTTTGTTCAGGTGACATTTAATATAAACTGAATATGTGCACATATCAAAAAGGTATTTCAAATTTCCTGGCAAGGAGTTGAAAACAGCTCCTAAGAGAAGCATCTAGTGCAGTGATGATGAACCTTTTAGAGACCAAATACCCAAATTGCAAACCAAAACCCATTTATTTACCACAAAGTGTCAGCAGTATAATTAAACCAGAATACTGAGGTTTTAGACAATTAATGCATTCATTAATGTCTTTTGTCTTAAAAGAAAAACAATAATGTGTAAGTTCACTACCCTTGATCTAGTGCCTTGTGAAGTAAATACATCTGATACATCTTCCAGATAGTAGTCATATCTGCAGATCCAACACTGTTTTCCATTACAAGAGATAAATCTTTTTATAATACTTATAGGTTCTCTGGCTCTCACAACTGGATTTTAACTGCCTGTTACATATCTTCAAACTCTTATTCTCCCTGTTTATGTCATTACTTCACTTTATAAGTAACTATTCAATCATATTATCTTTGTAAGCATTCATTCTGATATATTTTGCAAAGGCCAACTTCATTATATTTGCCACTACATTCTCCTACATTAAGATATTGTCCTTTTAAACAACAGTGAAATCTTTAACTGTTGAGACACCACACCACACACAAGCTAGTACCAATAGACCGTTAAAGGGTTTTTAAGACTTTGAATCAATGAAATTAATGATAGAATAATCAAAAACTAAATTAAACTCAACTAGATGAAATCTTAATTCACTGAATACAAAGTGAAATATATCCCTATTTTAGGATGTATATTCTGTTTATCTGAGTCCTAAATATTTTTCTACACTTGGTGTTCTACATCAAATTTTAAAAACTGCAAGATTCACAAAACACAGTAGTGGTAGCCAATTGGCAAAACGAAAGACAATAAATATAACTAGCTTGGATATGACACAAATACTGGAATTATCAGACAGGAACTATAAAACAATTGTAACTAGTATGCCCATAATAATATCCTTGCTCATAATAATATCCTTGATAATACCCATGAAAGTTCAAGAAAACCCATAGAAAGACAAAGTGTCTTTTAAAAAATATATTGGAATGCTAGAAGTAGAATACTCAGCAACAGAAATTTAAAATTTCTGCAATAGAGTCATAAGTTTACTGGACACAACTGAAAAAGAATTAATGTATAATAAGATGGGTAATCCGAAATTATCCAAATTAAGTGCACATTTAAAAAGAGAAGTTAGAAAAAGCAGAACCATTCCAGACTAATGAGACACCAAACACTCAAAAATAAACACTATGCAAGGCCCATAAAAAGAGAGCAAGCATGAGAGGAAAAGAGATATTTGAAATAATTTAGCTGAACAACAAATGGCAGGTCCAAAGAACTCATAAAACTCAAAACAAGGTAGGAGGAAAAACATCACACACACACACACACACACACACACACACACACACACACACTCAGACCTATCATATAGTAAAGATGATGACAGCTAAGAATACAGATAACATGTTAAAGTCATTTGAAGAGAGAAAAAGAATTTACAAAGGAACAAATACAAGCATCTCAACAGATTTCTCAAAAGAAACTATATAAGCCAGAACACAGTAGATTAGCAATTTTAAAATTACGGGAAGGAATTATTCTGCTTGAGGGAAGACATGGAATTGATTGATAATTCTAGAACCAGAGAAACATCTTTCAAAATCAAGGCAAAATAAAGACTTTCAAAGCAAACAAAAACTGAGAGAGTATGCTCACTACAAATCTATGCTATAAGAAATTGTAAAGGAAAGCCTTCAGTAGAAGAAACAAGACACATGACACCAGAGAAAATGGTAAAAGTGAAAATGAATATAAAGACAATATCTTATTTTTAATCATCTTTTTTGCCTAGAGAAATAAATGCATTGGTATATTAGAGAAGAAAAGTGCTTTTTATTTTCTCATTTAAGAGCGTGTATCCATTTCATGACGGGCAAAAACTGATGAACTGATGGCAAGCCTCTTCTTATTTTAGGAATCACTGAGGGCTTCTACAGTAAAACTGCAGGACCTGGAAGTGCCAAGGTCAAGAATTCTGAGCATTGCCTTTTGGGCATATTTGTATGGGAGCTGAAGAAGTCCCGTGAACTTTTTGTACCTTTCAGTTCTTACTTTCTTAAAGGACATAACTCTACTAGCAGGCAGCAGGAATACATGAGCAGAACTTACTAGAAGGTGAGCTTTTTGGTTTTGGGGCTTTCTTCTTTATCTACTTGTCTCACTGATGTGAAAAAATAGTATGAGAGAATATGAGGAAAGAGCTTATATTTTCTCTTGGGTCATATTATGTTATAACCTGAACAATTATTCTGCTTGGAAATGCCATGATTTCAGATTTCCTTGTCAGGCTATTCTCTATCCTGACTCAAAGAGAATTTTCTTTCTCCTTTGAATTAGTGAGCCATCATGATGAGCTCAGTTCTTTTGTGCTTCAGCCACTTCTGGGATGGACTCCAGCACAATGACTGTCCCTGGAAGTTCAGGCACTGATGAGCTTATGGTTGGCAAAGAAGTCTCTTCTAGAACTTCTTGCAATGAAATATCTTCCCTTTTGGTGCACCACAGTTTCATTCCAAAGTCCTCAAGTCTATTTCTTCAAAGTATTTTCTCTTAGCAGCCACAGCTTCCCTTATTTCCTCTCTTTCTCTCTGTCTCTCTCTGTCTCTCTGTCTCTCTCTGTCTCTCTCTCTCTCTCTCTCTCTCTCTCTCTCTCTCTCTTCCTCTATCTGTCTCTCTCTCTTTCTCCCAAAACCTACAACTTCAATAGGAATCAGTAGAACTCCACTTCCTTTAAGGTAGCTTCTTGCACCACATTTGCACAAGGTTTCAAACATGGTTGATATGAGAATCCCCACAGGATCTCCCCTAGTTGTGAAGTATCCCACATGGTACAGCTCTCAACAAAAGTATGTTCTTCATGTTCCTCTGATTCCAAATCCATGTTACTTCACGGTTTTTTTATCTTTCTTAATTTAAAAACAAAAAAAGAATAAAAACCATAATATAGAACTTCAAAATAAAAGAAAATGAAGGGGAAACAAAGTGCTCAACTGTGCACAACTGTGATAGGAGAAAGCAGAAAAGAAAGAAGGGAACTATACTACTAATCTCTGTTCATTTAAAAGAACAGTTTGTGCTTTAATTGTTTATTTTCTTCATATGCCTAAATCTTATAATCAGAATAACTACTTTGAAGATAACAGTGTGCAACATATTAACCAGTGTAATACATTGGACTTGCATGTGTAAATACCTTATTGTCTCCCTCATGTAAAAAAGCTGAAAGAGTAAATAAGACTCAAAATGCACAATACATATTGCAGACATTTTTCTATCTTTCTTTACTCTTACAACTTATAACTTCCTCATGATAGCATGCCCAAGAAATGTTTTCTGATGCCTTCAATTTACTAGCTGTCATTGTTGGCCACACTTTTAGAAAGGTAAATACATCATTGCTTTGATTCTCTCCCTTTCCATCACAGCTAGTTTAGGCACCACAGAGAAAGTCTCTGACACAACAGTTGCAACCACTTGGACAAAGGTTACAAAACCTTCCTTCACTTCTATTACCAGCCTTTAGGGTGCCAGAGTCTCCATCTATAGGTGGTTTGTAAATTCTTTCCGTCCTGAATGAAGAATTGGTTAAAAGCACAAGCAGAGGCAATGTTTTGTGTTTAATAAAAAAAAGGAGGAAAAAAAAAAAGGCTCTGCAGAGCATGTCTGGACCAAAAGCAAGAAAAAAAGCACACAATACAGGAGAGTGGACTACAGTTGACAAGGACATTACCCTTTAGATACTTCAAAGAAATTAAATATCTAAAACAAAATATTATATCATATTACAAAGTTCATTAAACTGAACTACAATATATATTAATAAGAATTGCATAAGGCCAGATAGGAAACATACAGTGGTACCTTGTTTCACAAACTTAATTCTTTTCACAGTTCTGTTAATGAGCCTAATTGGTCACTAAACAAATAAAATTTTCCCATAAGATTCAATGTAAATAAAGTTAATCTGTTCTCAGCCATATTGTGTGTGTGTGTGTGTGTGTTTTGTTTTTTGTTTGGTTGGCTTACTGATTTTGTTTTGTTTTGTTGTTGTTGTTGCTCTTGTTGTGTTGGTACCAGAAATTGAACTCACAATCTTGTACTTGCCAGGCAAGTGCTATGCCACTGAGCCAAATCTCTAGCACCATTGTATGTATTTTTTAACCTCAAATATATTTAACAAAGTACAGTACAGTGCACTGTGATGTGAGAATGGTAATCCTACTTAACTCATTACTCTGCACTTTCTTGTTACCTTTGTTACTGCTCTGCACTTTCTTTCAACCCATGCTGGATATTAGTGGTACTGCATAGTACTGCATGTACTAAAAAGCACAGAAAAAGTCTTCACAGCAAGTGGAAGTTAGTCTCTGTGACTGAGATCTCAGCTAGAGAAAGCCATGACTTTTTCAGAGTAGGGAAGATTGTAACTTGATACTCAATTCAAAAACAGAAAACAAAGTTTGCCAAATGCTTCTGTTTGCACTTTGATTTGTTCACTAACAGAAGTGTTCATTAACCAAGTTACTACAGTATTATAAAGCACTGTGTAATTTACAATTATTTAAAACAGGTTCTGTTAATATTAAGAATTATATTAGGGCATAATCTTACATTTAAAAAATGTTAAGGTCCACCACAAATTGTTAGAACTACTAAGTTTAGTAAAAATGCTAGACAAAGTGTATATGTCTATCAACTGCATTTGTTCACAAGTTTGATTCAGTTCTGTTATTTCTTTGTTGATTTTCTGTCTGGTTGATCTGTTCCTTGGTGTCAATGGTGTGTTAAGGTTTCTTGTTATAACTATGTTACTGATAATTTGTTTTTTTTTCATTTCCATTAATACTTGTTTTATATAACTCCATGTTCTGGAATGTGATACATATATATTTCAATTAGTTATCACTTCCTCTTGAACTTTTTCCCTAACCAGTATGTAGTGACCTTCTTTATCTATTCTGATCATTATTGGTTTAAGGTTCACATTGTTTGCAAACAGAATGGCTACTCCTACTTTTTTTGTGTGTGTTCCTGTTGCATGCAGTATTATTTTCCATCCTTTGACTTTCAGTCAAAGAATTATTTCTCTAGATGCAGATAAAACTTTTGATAAGGTCCAACATTCATTTATGATAAGAACTTTACAGAAAATTGAAATGTATGGTCTTTACCTCAATATACTAAAGGCCATCTAGAAAAACCAACAGCCAGTATCATACTAAATGGCCAAGAATTGAAGGCTTTAATTTTAAAATCAGTCACTAGATAATGATGTTCCTTATCTCTGCTCCAATGTAATATAGTAATGGAAATGCTAGCCACAGCAATTAGACAAGAGAGTGAAATAAAAAGGGTGAGGATAGGAAAAGAAAAAGTTAAATTATCATTGTTTGCGGATGACATAATACTGTACATAGAAGACCCGTAAAACTCCATTGAAAGACTCTTAGATATAATATAAAAATTCAGTAATGTAGCTAGATACAAAATCAATACTCAAAAATCAATAGCATTCCTATACACTAACAACAAGATCACTGACAGAGAAATAAGAGAAGCCACACCCTTCACACTAACAACCAAAAAAAAAAAAAAAAAAAAAAAAGAAAAAAAAAGAAATATACAGGAATTACTCTCACTTTTGAAGGAAAACACCTATATATGTAAAATTATAATACACTGAAATTGAAGAGGATCTCAGAAAATGGAAAGACATCCCTTGCTCATGGATAGGAAGAATAAATATTGTGACAGTGTTCATTCTCCCAAACCTGTTATGCAGATTCAATGCAAGTCCAATAAAAATACCATCAACATACCTTATAGATTTTGAGAAATCACTCCTAATAATCATCTGGAGTGAGAAGAGACCTAGAATAACAAAGACAGTTCTAAGCAGCAAAGACAAGGCAGGAGGCATCACTATCCCTGACTTGAAGTTATACTACCAAGCAACTGTAGTAAAATCAACATGGTACTGGATTCAAAATGAGCCAAAATTCAGTGAAATAGATTAGAAGATACAACCACAACTACAAACAAACTCAACCACCTTATGTTTGATAAAGGGGCCAAACATGTTCACTGGAAGAATGACAGTCTCTTTAATAAATAGTGTTGGAAAAACTGGCTCTCCATTTCCGGAAAACTAAAACTAGACCCATGCCTATCACCATGTACTAAATTAAAATCTAAACGGATCAAAGATCTGAATATTAAAACGGAAACACTAAATATATTGGAAAACAAATTGGGTAAAAACCTTGAATACATAGGGGTAGGTAGAGAATTTATGAACAGGACTCAAACTGCACAGGAAATACTTCCCAGAATCAGATAACTGGGATCACTTCTTATTAAAAAGTTTCTGAATGTCAAAAGAAATCTCCACTATAGTGAAAAGAAAACCCACAAACTGGGAAAAATCTTAGTGCACTCTCCCTCAGACAAAGGACTTCTGTCTAAAATATATAAAGAATTAAAGAAATAAGACCCCAAAATTCAAAGATCCAATCCAAAAATGAATGTCTCAGATGAATATACACTTCTTAGATGAAGAAATACAAATGGTAAATAAATACATGGAAAAATGTTCATCATCATTATTCATTAGAGAAATGTAAATTAAAACCACACTGAGATTCCCTCTCACTCCTGAAAGAATAGCCAGGATCAAGAAAACTACCAACAATAAATGCTGGAGAGGCTATCAAGAAAAAGGAACTCTCCCGCACTGTTGGTGGGAGTGTAGACTGGTTCAACCATTGTGGAGGTCAGTCTGGAGATTTCTCAAAAAGCTAGGATCGGAAGTCCCATTTGTTCCAGCTATTCCACTTCTAGGCATATTCCCAGAAGAACTGAAAACATCATACACTGTGATATATATGTACCCATGTTTATAGCAGCACAATTTGTAATAGCCAGATCTTGGAAACAACCATAAACTGAGGAATGGATATAAAAGTTGTTGTATTTTTTATCAGTACCAGGGGTTGAACTCATGACTGCCTGCTTGCAAGGCAGGCACTTATGCCACTGAGCTAAATCCCCAGCCCCAAAGTTGTGGTATTTTTATACAATGGAGTACTATTCTGGTATAAATGATAATCACATTGAAATATTTATAAATAAACTGGCACAGATTGAGGCCATACTCATAAGGGAAATAGATCAAACTCACATGTATGAATCCCGAATAGTTTCCCTAGTTTAAGAAATGATACAAATACATAAAAGTATGTGGTAATCATGATTCCCCATTATATGGCTTGAAGCCTTATAAAGTTTTCACTCATTAATTGGAACAGTTTTATTCTGTGCTGTTTCATATATCTGTCTGTGATGATATGAACAGCTATTTTGAAGAAAACAGCGTGAGTTTGATCCCTGGTACCGGTAAAATATAAAGAAAAAAGACATCATAATAGCTAGTGCTGATTTAATATCATCTTGTTTTGAAGTTCCATCAAATGGTTGTTCTTCTGTCTCCATTGCTTTTATCATGTTGTATCTTATTGGATATTATTATATGTGATAGTATAAACAAAATTTTTATAGGCAAAGAGATAATATAGAAATCATTGTTCATTTGTGTTACCTGGTTCTAAATGCCCCATAATACTTTCATCCTATTGAATGTTCTCACATTGTCTTGTTACATTTGATGCTATAGTATACGAAGTTATACTCAAATATTTCAAGGAAAGAGACACTGTGGTAACTACTATTAAGTCGGGATATCTTGTGGTGAAACACCATGTTGCTTAAATTGTTCTGTTCTGACCTGCATTGTTATCTAGTTATGTCCCCTTTCATCTCAATCTTCCCCTTTTTAAAAAATATTTATTTATTATTATTTTTTTAATTAAGTGAAAAAATAAAAAAATCTCAGGATATATTATAGTAACATTTTTGATTTCCTATTAAATCAATTTGAAGCCTGTATTGCTTTCACCATCTTTTTTTGACTGATTTTACTCTATTCTGTTCTGTTTGAAAGTATCAAATTTTAGGGTATAGGCAACTACATTTTGGCAATAAGATTCACTATGATGCCCATTCTGGTTTGACTATTATCTTATTTTGAAGTCCTGTAATGTCTCCAATGTTTAGGTTTTATTGGTTTTGTTCTGTACTGTTTTGTTCAATTTTATTATACCTGATGATATAGGCAATTCTTTTTAAGGTAGCAATAGGCATTATGGTAACCATTGTTGATTATCTTGTATTCTGTTTTTACATCATGTACTATGTCCATCTTTGGTTTTGACTGACTGCTTTGTTCTGTCACATTTGGTTTTATTCTCTTCTAAAAAATGTAACAAGAACTGTGGGAATAATAAAACCTAAAATGTGAAATGTTATTGTAAAAAAAGAGAGGAAAAGAAAGTGCTCTAAAGGATACAACTGCAAGTGTGTTTATGTGTGAAAGATAGATGTCCATATTACTAAGTTTTTGTTGGATTATTGAACACAACTGTTTGCAGTCTCACCATTTGAATTTCCACTTTGTATGCTTTAATTTTGTAACTTGATCAACTATTTCTAAGATGACAATATGTAATCTATTGATTTATTACTGTTTATTTTTTTGAAATTCTGTATTACTTGTACCCTTTTACTGTTTTATTTGTTTATAAATAAAATTTTAAAAAACCAAAATGAATCAAAAATCTAAATATTAAATCAGAAACACTAAGACTTCAGGAAGACAGAATGGATAGAATTTTTCAAGACATAGATGCAGACAAAGACTTTAAAAACATGAAATATTAGAAAGACTCTACTGTGGTCTCTTCTTACTAAAAAGCTTTCACACAGCAACAGAAATCATCAACAGAGTAAAGAGATAACTAACTGGAAAAATCTTTGCTAACTGTTTCTCAGAACCATATCTAGCATATATAAAGACCCAAAAAAATCATAATTCCAAATTTTAAAACCCAATTCAAAAATTGCCATTGAAATGGACTCTTCTTAGATGGAATAGAAATGTTAAGTACATGAAAAAAAGCTCAACATACTGGTCATTTGACAGATGCAAATTAAAACAACTCTGAGATTTCATATTCCCCCCAGAAAGAATGATTATGGTCAAGAAATCAAGCAATAACAAATGCTGGCAGAGCTGTGGGGAAAAACAAACCCTTCTCTACCATTAGTGGGAGTATACATTTTTGCAACCATTGTGTTAATCAGTGAGGAGGTTTCTCAAAAAACTAAAACTAGATATTCTATTTCACTCATGTATTTCCCTCATTGGTATCTTCCTGACAGAATTAAAAGCATCATATCATAGTGATATATACACACCCATGTTTATAGCAGCACAATTTGTAATAGTTAGATCTTAGAAGGCACTCAAATGCTCATCAGTGGATGAATGGATAAAGATGATGGAGTTTTTTATACAATCAAGTATTACTCTGCCATAAAAAAGGATAAATTTGAGACATTTCTAGGTAAATTGATGCAGTTTGAGATCACACTCAAGTAACATAAATTAGCTAGACATGTAAATATCACATTGTTTTTCTGATGTGAGCACCAAAAGGGTAAATAAGGGCCAAAATATATAACAAATAATGTGAAATAGGAAGAAAATGATCAAATGGGAAAGGAACAAATGAGAGTGGGGGGAAAAGGAAAGAAAGGAAAAGAAAATGGAACAGAAGGAAAAAGTGGAAACAAATCTTTTGTAAATATGGGGGAAGAGAGATTGAGTGGTGGTGAAGGTATGGGGGAAAAAAGAATCCAGATATATTACATACAAGTACAAATTCTCTGTGATAAATGTGATCGTTCTGTATATCTAAAATTTACCAACTGCTGCTACTGACCAATGGAAGGTATCGTGCTGAGGAGCCCTCCAAACTCCACCCTGGCTCTTGCTGCTGGGCGTGCCTGAGGGCCTCAGCATCCCTATCCACCACTGGTGGCCCTGTTAGGGGAGGCAGAATACCAAGCTCCACCCATGGTCTGCTGCTGGGCTTGCCAGCACCCTTTGTTGCATTCCCACTGCCACTGCTGCATGGTGGAAGGCACCACACTGAGGATGCTGCCAAGCTCTGCCCAAGATCATGCTGCTGGGCGTGCCTGAGTGCCTCAGCATCCCCGGACACCACCAGCTGCCCTGCCACATGGAGGAAAAATACCAAGCTCTGCCCCAGCCCAAAAAGCTATGCCAGACTTGCCCACATGAGGGCCCTCCCACTGCCACTGCACAGAGGACAACCACCATGCTTTTTCCTGGCTCAGGCTGCTGAGCCATGCCATTGACCCAGCATGCTCCTCCCATATCCTGACCTACAGAACCACCACACTGACCCTGGCTCAATGCACTGCCCTTGGCTACCCTCCTCATTTCTTAGGCCCAGCACTGCTGTGAACGTTGGCTCCCACTCTTCCTCCCAGAACCTTGAACTGCAGTGGACTGGCAGTGTTGGTTTTATGGGAGACTCTGTAGTCCCTTGCCTAGACAGAGGATCCTGGTAGGTACTGATCAATATATACCCAACAATTGGGCTGACATCAACCACACAGCAGAACCCTGGGTCATATATGGTTCACAGTTATGACTACTGGGATTAAATAAACAGATATTGGCCTGGAAGGTGAATATGACAAAATGAAAAACCAAAATGCAATGTCAAGCATTTAGTCCATCAGGTGCAAGAACAGGCAACAGTGGAATGGAGGACTGTAAAAGCCATACACCAGAAATCTCTGAAAAGATAGTAAATGAAGTAAAGAAACAAAACAATGAGGCTACAGAGGAAGCCAAATTAGAAGTTATGTCTTATGTAAAGACAGAAATAACAACCTTAGTACAGGATTTGCTCAACATACTGGGGAAGAAATAGATTTAAAAAACCCCAGCAATATGGTAAGTTGACTCAAAATTTGAATGAATAATGTAGAAAATAAGCAGAATCCATGAAACAAATTCAGAGAGATATACAAGAAGCAAAAAAATTCTATTGAAAGCAGGCAAAACCATTTAAATGAAGCTGAGCATAGAATTTCAGACCTTGTGATCAGGGTTACAGATAGCAACCATGAAAAGATAAAACTTCTAAAAACAACAAAGCAACATGAAATGACAATCTAGCAGCTCCAAGATGATGACAAGAGAATCAATATAGGATTAATATGCATCAGTGAAGATGCAGGAGACAGCACAAAGAACATGACCAAGCTGTTCACAGTAGTAATATAAGAAAATTTCCCAAACATGGGGAAGAAATCTAATATATAAATAAGGGAGGCATATAAAATGTCAAATCCATAACCAACATAGATGTACACCCAAACATATAATAATTAAGATTCCAGACATATAGCATAAAAAGAGAATACAAAAGCTGTCAAAGAAAAGACACAACTCACTTATCAAGGAAAGCCTATCAGAATCACAGGAGACTTCTCAGCACAAACATTCAGATTAAGATGAGCTTGGAGTGAAATATTCCAAGCCCTAAAACAAAACAAATTTCAACCCAGAGTGATGTATCCAGAAAAACTATCTTTCAAATTTAACGGAGAAACAAGATACTTCCATGACAAAGCACAACTGAAGAAATTCATATCTATCAAACCTACCATTGAAAGAATATTGAAAGACATACTAGAAAGAAATAAAAATGATCACAATCTTCAGAACAACAACAGAAAGAAACCACCAGGCTGTACAAGATAGTAAAAAAGGGAGGAAAACAGGAAACCAACAACAGGAACATAACATGGCAAAGTCAAGCCAGTACATACCAGTGATATCCATAAATGTAAATGGGCTCCACTCACCTGTTGAAAGAACCAAGTTGACAGAATGTATCAAGAAACATAACCCCACTATATGCTGTATACAAGAAGCATATCTGACTCAAAAAGAACTCATATACTAAAACTCATAGACTAAAACAGTATTCCATGCAACAAGACCCCAAAATAAAGCAGGAGTGCTACTCTGTTTGCAGACAAAGTGAACTTCAAACCTAAAATGATTAAAAGACACAGAGAAGGCCACTACATATTTGTAAATGGAAAACTTGAAGAGGAAGAACTAACAATTATAAATATATATGCACCAAATTCAGGAGCACCAAACTATGTAAGACAAACACTAATCAACATGAAAAACCAAATATACAAAAATGCATTTGTACTAGGAGACTTTAACACTCCAGTGTCACAAAGAGATAGATCAACTATAAAAAAGTCAACAAAGAAATAACAGAAGTGAATCACACCTGTGAATGAATGGACTTGGTGGATGTTTACAGAGTATTCCACCCAACCCCATCAGAATATGCATTTTTCTTAGCTGCACATGGGACATTCTTCAAAATAGACCATATATTAACTCAAAACATATTGTTAAGTAAATGTAAAGTGAGTGAAATTATCCCATGCATAATATCAGATTGTAGTGAAATAAAATTGGAAATCAACAGCAGAAAACCCTGCAAAACCTGCATGAATACATGGAAATTAAGTAAAAACCTGAACAACTAGTGGGTTACAGATGAAATTAAAGAAATAAAACAATACCTTCAATACAACCAAAATGCAGATACAACATACACCTATGGGATGCAATGAAAGCAGTTCTAAAATGAAAATATATAGCAATAAATAGTCACATCAAGAAAATGGAATTAGCACAATTAAATAACCTTATGCTATATTTCAAGCTCCTAGAAATGCAAGATCAAATCAAACCCAAAGCTCATAGAAGAGAGGAAATTGTAAAACTTAGAGTGGAAATTAATGCAATTGAAACAAAAAAAAAATACAAAGAATTAATGCATCAAAGAGCTGGTTTTTTGAGACAATAAACAAAATTGATAAATCTCTAGCCAACCTTATCAAGAAAAATAAAGAAAAAACTCAAATCCATGCAATAATGACTGAAATGAAGGAAATTACTACAGATTCCTTGGAAATTCAAAAAATCATCAACACCTACTTTGAAAGATTCTACTCACATAGGGTGGAAAACACAGAGTAAATGGGCAGATTCCTAGAAACATATGAACTACCAAAGCTCAATCAAGAAGATATAATAATCTTGAATAACCCAATATCAGCTACTGAAATTGAAAACATGATTAAAAACTTACCAACAAAGAAAAACCCAGGTCCTGATGAATTCACAGCTGAATTCTACAAGAAATTTACAGAAAATTTAATGCCAACACTCCTTAAACTCTTCAATGAAATTGAAATAAAAACAGTACTCCCTAAGTCATTCTTGAAGGCAAGTATTACCCTGAATCTAAAACCAGAGAAAGACCCAACAAAAAAAGGAGAACTACAGGCCAATCTCACTAATGAACATTGATGCAAAGATTCTCACTAAAATACTGGCAAATAGAATGCAGCAAATCATCAAGAAGATAATACACCATGATCAAGTGGGACTTATTCCAGGAATGCAGGGAGGGTTCAACATATGCAAATCAATAAATGTAATACATTACATCAACAGAGCCAAGAATAAATTCACATAACCATCTCAATAGTTGCAGAAAATGCTTTTGATAAAGTACAACTCCTGTTCATGATTGACAAAAAAAAATCCTACAGAAACTCAAAATGGATAGTATGTACCTCAACTTCATAAAGCCATTTATGACAATTGAACAGTCAATATCATACTAAATGGACAAAAACTGAAAGCCTTCTTTCTAAAATCAGGAGCAAGATAAGGATGTCCACTATCACCACTCCTATTCAATGTAGTTCTAGAAATATTAGCCAGAGCAATCAGAAAAGAAAAAGAAAAAAAAAAGAATAAGAATAGGAAAAGAAGAAGTTAAATTATCACTATTTGCAGATGAAACAATACTCTATATAGAAGACCCAAAAAACTCCATTAAAAGACTGCAGGAGGCAATAAACAAATTCAGCAGTGTAGCTGGATACAAAGTAAACACTCACAAATCAATAGCATTCCTATACACAAACAAAAAACTCACCAAAAGAGAAATTATGGAAATATCACCTTTCACAATAGCATCTAAAAAAATTAACCTAACCTAGAACGTAAAAGATCTATCTGCTGAAAATTATGCTAGGTTAAAAAAGGAGATTGAAGAGGATACAAGAATAGGATATTCCATGCTCTTGGTTAGGAAGAGCCAAAATGTAAAAATGGCCATAGTCCAAAAACTGTTACACAGCTTTAATGCAATCCTAATCAAAATACCATTAACAATACCTTACAGACCTAGAAAAAATACTCCTAAAATTCTTCTGGAAACAGAAGATATATAAAATAGCAAAGGCAATTCTAGGCAACAAAGGCAAGACAGGAGGCATCTCAATTCCTAACTTGAAGCTAAACTACAAAGCCACAGTACTAAAATCAACATGGTACTGGCAAAGAAATAGATCTGAGGTTCAGTGGAACAGATTAGAAGATGCAAACACTACTACAAAGACATTCAGCCACTTTATATTTGAGAAAGCAGCTAAACATGTTCACTGGAAAAAAAAGATAGCCTCTTTAATAAATGATGTTGGAAAAATTAGCTCTCCACATGCCAAAGACTGAAAATAGACCTATCCCTACCACCATACACTAAGCTAAGTAAAAATGGAACAAGGATCTAAATATTAAAACAGAAACACTAAATCTCCTGAAAGACAAAGTTGATAAAAACCTTGAAGATGTAGGAATAGGGAAGGAATTCATGAATAAAATGCAAACTGCATGGGAAATACTTCAGAGACTATGCCACTGGGATCTCATATTATTAAAATGTTTTTGAACTTCAAATGAAATCAACAACAAAGTGAAAAGAAAACCCACAGAATTGGAAAACATTTTAGTCAACAATTCCTCAGACAAAGGACTTATATCCATAACATAAAAAGAACTGAAAAACATCAAGCCCCCCCAATTCAAAGACCCCTGTAAAAATGAGCATCAGAGATGAAAACACATTTCTCAGAGGAAGATATACAAATGGAAAATAAATATAAGAAGAAATGTTCGCAATCACTGGTCATTCAAGAAATGCAAATTAAAACAGTATTGACATTTCATCTCACCCCAGAAAGAATGTCTGCCATCAAGAAATCAACAAATAGCAAATTTTGGCAAGCATATGGGATAAAGGAACTCTTCTCCACTTTTGAGGGGGTACAGACTGGTGCAACCCCTAGGACATCAGTATGGAAATTCCTCAAAAAGTTAGGATTGGCAGAGCCATTCCATTCAACCCAGCTATTCCCCTCCTGTGTATTTTTCCAGAAAAATTTAAAAGGTCATGTCACAGAGATATATGTGCACCCATGTTCATAGCAGCACAAATTGTGATAGCTAAATCTTGGAAACAATCAAAATGCCTATCAACTGCAGAGTGGATGAAAAAAATGTAGTACTTTTATACAGTGGAATACTAATCAGTTATAAAAAGGGATGATCTTGAGGCCTTTATAGGTAAATGGAGGCAAATTGAAAATATCTTAATTAGCAAAATAAACAAGAAGCACATGAATAAATATCACATTATCTTTTAGTGTAAGAAACAATAAAAACTGACAGAATAATGGGATCCAAGAATTATAATACATACTGTGAAATCAAAAGGGAAGGAAAGTACTCTAAAGAGTATAACGTTATGTATAGTGTGTAAGACAGATGACCATAATCTCTGTTGGAATATTGAACAGAAGGATTTGTACTATCAATGTTTGCACATCTAGCCACTATTTATGCTTTGATTTTGTGACTTTGGCAACTATTTTTTAAGATGACAATGAGAAATGTAACAACTAGTGATTCTACAATGATGTTTTTAATTTGCTATTATTCTACACTTTTCTGTTTTTGGACTTTCTTTAATATTCTTCTCTATATTCGAAAAAAGTGAACAATCTGCAATATAACAACCGTTGTTAAGTTTCTTGCTTTCTGTTTTGAAGACCTGTACTGTTACAGTTTTGAATCTGCTGTTGTTTACACCTTTTGCTTTTTGTTTTTCTTGGCTGACTTTTCTCTTTTTAATAAACAATGAAATTTACCAATAAAATTAATTTTAAAAATAATAAAATATTTGGAAGTAAATTAAGGAGAGAAAAAAACCATACATTAAAACCTGTAAGAAATCAACAAAAGAAATTGAAAAAGATGCACAAAAAATGGGAAAGATCCTGTATTTGACAAGTAGAATTAATAGTGTTATAATTGCCATACAAATTTAACATATTTATAAATATTCCAGTGACATATTCCCAGAAATTTTTTAAAAGTCTATGAATACTGAATCATAGAAAACTTCAGCTACCCTAAGAAGCAAAGGTTAAGATCAAAGATTGTTTTCTGAAGATGAGCTGAAGCTGCTTTGCTCAAACCAAGGAAGAGAACCTATTTTCTTCTAATGTATGATTATAAGCAACAGAAAGACACCATAGAAATAGATTCTACATAGGAAGCATCCCAAAACAATCTTTTACTCTTCTGAGACATTCAATATTCTCCTTACTGGATATTAGATCACTGAAATGAGATTCACATAGAGAAATTGGCAGGTTTTGAAAGTCTTGACCTAACTAGCTCAATTTAAATGTATTTTTCTGTGTGAAATAATGTGAGATCTGGGATATGGAGATTGTTTTCGGGTTGTTTTTTCATTTCTGTGTTGCTGGGAATTGAACACGAGTCTTCTCAGTGAAATGCATCCCAGGCCCCCTTCTTTTTTTTGAGACAGGGTCTTGCAATATTTCTAAATAACCCAGGGTGAACTCAAATTTTGTGATTCTCCTGCCCTATGCAGGCAAGCTTCATGATTATTAGCTCTAAAATAAGGTTTTAAAGTCACCCACATGTTCAGGAGCCACCTGTACCCCAAAGACCCTACACTCTTATCAGGAACTCTCTAGAACACCCTTATCAGGAACTCTCTAGAACACCCTGCTAGACATCTAGCAGAAGGCAATAAACTGCCCATGATAATAAAATTCTCAGATGACCATAGGCTCTGTAAGATGATCATAGCTGCTCCATTTGGATGTGTGCTCCTCAGAAAGCATAAAAATCAAGAAAGAGGACAGTGTACTGATCGGCTTCCTTCCCAGCCTGAATGAGCCTTGACTAAATTTTTATTTCCTTTCCCCAAACCCTGTAAGAGATAATTTCTGTGCCAGGCAAAGGTAAGCAAATGTCATATTACCAACAATGTACAGGTTCATCCTCAGCACTCCTACACTGCATTAATAGCTACCACATTCATCCCATCTTCCATTCCAAAACTAATGTGTTGTAAGTGTAGGTTTTGTGTGATGCCTTTCCAGAGCTAAGGCATCTGGTCTGAGGACTAAGGACCTCAGACTCAGCTTTTAGCATATTTATCTATGGAAGAGACCATTATCTCAAGGCATAGAATCAGTAGATACTATGGGTATATGCCTCCCTCTAGTGGAATATCTTTTTCTTTCAATATCACACACTCCACATGTTAAAAATTTTAAAAGAATTTAAATTCATCTGCAATGGAATTTTTGTCATAGGAATAATCTACCTCAAAGAGGAGTATTTTATATTTTAGAAAATATAGAAGTGTTTTTGGCTGTTTGTTTTTGAGACAGGGTCTCACTGCGCAGTTCAAGCTACTTTTGAAGTCACTATGTAGCCCAGGATGGCCTCAAAGGCTACCTCCTGCCTTAGTCTCTCAAGTGCCGGGATTACAAGCATGCATTACCACACCTGCCTTCAAACATATATTAAGAAACTTCTTAAATTGAATTGCCAAAAAGGAGACTTAGGGGCAATCAATAAAAATTTTAAAATCTAAGTAATATCATTAAATAGTCATGGATCAGAAGATATAGCTCAGTAGTAGAATGCATACTTAGTTTTAGCGTGGATGAAGAGCCTGGGTTCAAACTCAACATGAAAGAAAAACGTCATGCTTTTCTATATATCTACACTATCTACATCTGTAAGTATGGACAATATTAACTTGAAATACACCTTTCTTCTTTTTACAGCAAGTGTCAAAGCTTTCTGTGAAGGTGAACATGAGAGTAATGTTCAGAATTTCTCTATCTTGTAAATATGTTTAAATATTTATAAACTAGTCTTTGTTTTTATCCTAGTCAAGCAACATCTTCTAAATGAAGGGAGTAGAGAATGGAAAGGAAAATAGTGGTAGGGGTAGAAAAGAAAAGAAGGGAACTGGGAATGGTGGTGCACACTCAAATGCCTAGTTTTCTGGGGGCTCAAGCAAGAGAATCACAAGTTTGAACCCAGACTGGGGAACTTATTAACCTAATAAAAATCTGGCTTTAAAATTTTTTCAGTTATTTAAAGAGCTGAAAACATAGTTTACTACAAATGCCCTGTGTTCCACTAGACAAAAAAGCAGCAAAGAAATATAAGAATTGAACCAACCCTTTGAACAAGTGAATTTATTGTATATCTAAATAGTGTTCCACTGACAACCAAAGAATTCTTCTTAGCAGCAGATAGGATTTTCTCCAAAATAAACCACATACTAACACATACAACATACTTAAGTAAATGTAAAAGAATTTATATATACCATGCACGCTAACAAATCACAGTGCAATGAAACTAGAAATTAATGGAAAAAGAAAACACAGAAACTATATGAGTGCCCTATTTGTGATCATACCCTATCGCATAATTAGTCAGTCACAGAAAAAATCCACAAAGCAATTAGACAAATCCTAAAATTAAAATGTATTGCCAGTATAGCATATCATAATTGATGGGACACAATAAAAGCATTCCCGAGGGACATTTATAACTGTGAATGCCCAAATAAAATTGAGTTAAGCCTAACAATGCACCTCAATATTCTATAAAATAAGAATAATCCAAATTCAAAGCTAGTATAGGTGGAATATAAAAATCAAACAAGTAATTAGTAAAAAGGAGACAAAAGTAATACAAAGAATCAATGGATCAAAACTCTGGTTCCTTAAAAAAATAAACAAAATAGACAAATCCACAGCCATTATTACCACAAAAGGTAACAACAAGATCCAAACCAAAGCAATTGGAAATGAAAAATATTAAATGACAAGAGATATCATCAAGATAAAGAAAGCTATTAGTAACTGTTTTAATGACCTGTACTCTGATAAATTGGAGATTCAGGAGAAATGAATAAATTCTTAGCTACACGTATACTACCAAAAGCTAAAATAAGATTAAAAGAGATTAAGCCATGGAAGGGAAAAGCCAGCATCTCTTGAGAATCCACCATGCTGGATCTTGGAGGAGCAACCAAGAATCAGTGATCTTGCCTTCCTGGTAAGTAGAACAAGCTGCATGCATGCAAGAAAGAGAAAAGCTAGTACCTTCCGAGAATCCTTCATGGTGGGCCTTGGGGACCAACCAAGAAATGAACAATCCAGCCTTCCTGTAAGTGGTGCAAACCTACCAGATTGCGGGCTGAGGACCAAACACACCTCCATACACACCTTAGCAACCAGACTGCTCAGAGGACAGCCTGAGTTGATAGCAACTAAGGTACTTAAAGCAACTAAATGCTTGTATTGTTTGGTTGATTACACAGGTCTGGGGCCAAAAGTCTGAGCATCTCTCCAGAGGATGACAGTATGCAATATAATAAATGTGGGGGATTTCCTTCTATCTTGTCTTTGAAGGCCAGTACTGTTTTCACTGTTTTGCTTTGTTCTGATTAATTGTTTTTGCTCTATTAAACATTCTGTTCTGATTGGTTTTATTGTGTTTTGGTTTTGGTTTGATTTTGCTATATATCTGATGGAATGGACAACTATTGTGAAGAAAACAAGATATACTATGGTAGCTAGTACTGTTTTCCTGGTGTCCTGCTCTGAAGTTCGGTACCAATTTCGTTACATTGTCTTAATTGGTTTTGTTGTATCTTGCTTTGTTGTATTTTACTATCTTTAAAATAAAAAGATTAATCCAACAACAAGTAATGATACTGAAATAGTAATTTTAAAAACCTAAGGAAAACCCAGATTCTGATAAATTCACCATTGATTTCTACAAGAATTTTTAGGAAGATTTAATACAATACTCCGCAATACTTCTTTTAATGAAATTGAAAGAGAGTAAGTATTTTCAAAGTTATTCCTGGAACTAACTTTACTCTAATTCTAAGATCAGAAAAGCACACAATCAGAAAATGGAAATATATGCCAATCCCTAATAAAAATAGATGCAAGAATCCTTAGAAAACCTGACAAACAGTATGCAGCAAATCATCAAAAAGTCATATACCACATCAGATATGCAGTGATGGGAGGACAGATTCAAATTGATAAATGTAATATATCACATAAACAGAAGTAAGTACAAAAATCACATAATCAGCTCAATTGATGGTTTTTTATTACTTTATTAATATTAAGAAGAAAACGTAAAACAAATTTTCACAACAAAATAATGAAAAAGTAACAATTGTTGATAAATTACACAACATTATCTTTAGTCACTCAAGTACAAAATATGGGCATAAAAATTTCTTCAATCAATATTAGCACAACCTTTCCTATTCAGTGAACTAAGTGACACTAATGGTATAACTAACTTGCATTTTTTTTCTTTTCCCTTCTATCCTTTCTCTTTTCCCCTATCTTAGTTTCTTCTTTTTATTGAACAGTTTCCTTCCATTTCACAGTGACTATTGTATATTTTAAACCTTATGGTTTCACATATGTCACTGTGGTGTGATGTTTTTCAATCCTTCTGGGAAGATACACAGAAGGGGAATACCTGGGTTGAATGGGACCTCTAATCCTAATGTTTTGAGGAATCTCCACACTGATTTCCACAGTGTTTGTACTAATCTACTCTCTAACCAACAGTTGTAAAGGGTTTCTTTTTCCCTACAGAACCAGGAGCATTTTTTATTGGTTGATATATATTTTTTAAAATTAAATGATTTTTTAATGAATAAGGGAGAGGATGAGATAAAAGGGGGCATAACAACATAACAATACAGGTTAAAGCATAACACTTTCAGCAACCTAGTGCTTCACCATCAAATAACCCGACTTAATAGTAGTTACCATAGTGTCTTTTCCTTTGAAATATTTGAATATAACTTCATATGCTATAGCATCAAACATATCAAGACTGTGTAACACCATTCAAGTGGATGAAAGCATTGTAGAGTATTTAGAACCAGCTAACAGAAAAAAATGATCCATGGTTTCAATATTATTTCTTTGCCTATAACAATTTTTGTTTATACCACCACATACGATAAAATCCAGCAAGTTACAACATGATAAAATCAATAGAGACAGAAGAACCATAGTTTGGTGCAGCTTTAAGACAAGACATTATTAAATCGGCACTAGCTGTTATTATGTCTTATTTTCTTCAAAGTGGCTGTTCATTGCATCACCAGCCATGATATCAAACAGCCCAGAATAAAGCCATTCCAATTAATGAGTGAAAATTTTATAAGGCTTCAAGGCCATATAATGGGGAATCAAGGTTATCATGTACTTTTATATATTTGATTCATTTCCTACACTAGGGAAACTATTCGGAGTTCACAGATGTGAGTTTGGTTTAGTTCACTTATGAGTATGGTTTCAAGCTGCGCCCATTTATTGATAAATACCTCAATGTGATCCTTCTTTATAGCTGAGTAGTACTCCATTGTATAGAAGTACCAATGCTTTTTTATCCATTCCTCAGTTGATGGACATTTGGGTTGTTTCCATGATCTGGCAATTACAAATTGTGCTGCTATAAACATAGGTGTGTATATATCACTTTGGTATGATGCTTTCAGTTCTTCTGGGAAGACACCTAGTAGTGGAATAGCTGGAACAAATGGGACTACCAATCCCAGCTTTTTGAGAAATCTCCAGACTGACTTCCACAAAGGTTGTACCAGTCTACACTCCCACCAACAGTGTAGGAGAGTTTCTTTTTCCCCAAAGCCTCTCCAGAACTTGTTGTTGTTGGTCTTCTTGATCCTGGCCATCCTTTCAGGAGTAAGATGGAATCTCAGTGTGGTTTTAATTTGCATTTCCCTAATAACCAATGATGATGAACATTTTTTCATGTATTTATTTACCATTTGTATTTCTTCCTCTGAGAAGTGTGTATTCATCTCAGATGCCCATTTTTGGATTGGGTCTTTGAATTTTGGGGGTCTGATTTTTTTTAATTCTTTATATATTTTAGACAAAAGTCCTTTGTCTGAGGGGGAGTTCACTAAGATCTTTTCCCAATTTGTGGGTTTTCTTTTCACTATGCTGGAGATTTTTTTTGACTTACAGAAACTTTTTAATAAGAGGTAGTCCCAGTTATTGATTCTGGGAAGTATTTCCTGTGCAGTTTGAGTACTGTTCATGAATTCTCTACCTACCCCTATGTCTTCAAGGTTTCTACCTAATTTGTCTTCCAATAGATTTAGTGTTTCTGTTTTAATATTCAGATCTTTAATCCATTTAGATTTTAATTTAGTACATGGTGATAGGCTTGGGTCGAGTTTTAGTTTTCGGCAAATGTAGAGCCATTTTTTCCAACACCATTTATTAAAAAGACTATTGTTCTTCCAGTGAACCTGCTTGAATCCTTTATCGAAGATAAGGTAGTTGAGTGTGTCTGTAGTTGTGGTTGTATCTTCTAATCTATTCCATTGATCCTCTGCTCTGTTTTGATTCCAGTACCATGTTGATTTTATACTGTTGCTTTGTAGTATAACTTCAAGTCAGGGATTGTGATGCCTCCTGACTTGCCTTTGTTGCTTAAAATTGCCTTTGATATTCTAGGTCTCTTCTGGTTCCAGATGAACCTTAGGAGTGATTTCTCTAGATCTATAAGGTATGTTGATGGTATTTTAATTGGGATTGCATTGAATCTGTATAACAGTTTTTGGAGAATGGCCACTTTCACAATGTTTGTTCTTCCTATCCATGAACATGGGATGTCTTTCCATTTTCTGAGATCATCTTCAATTTCTTCCTTCAGTGTATTATAATTTTCCCTGTATAGGTATTTCACTTCTTTTGTAAAAATTATTCCTAAATATTTCATTTTTTTAGTTTCTAGTGTGAAGAGTGTGGCTTTTCTTATTTCTCTCTCTGTGATTTTGTTGTTAGTGTATAAGAATGCTATTGATTTCTGAGTATTGATTTTGTACCCAGCTACATTACTGAATTTATTTATTATATCTAAGAGTCTTTCAATGTAGTTTAGGGGGTCTTCTGTGTAGAGTATCATGTCATCTGCAGATAATGACAATTTAACTTCCTCTTTTCCTATCTTTACCCCTCTATTTCTCTCTCTTGTCTAATTGCTCTGGCTAGTACTTCTAGTACTATATTAAAAGGAGAGGTGATAAAGGACAACCTTGTCTTGTGCCTGATTTTAAAGTAAAGGCTTTCAATTTTTGGCCATTTAGTATGATACTGGCTGTTGGTTTGTCGTAGACAGCCTTTATTATATTGAGGTAAAGACCATCTATTCCAATTTTCCGTAAAGTTCTTATCATGAATGAATGTTGGACCTTATCAAAAGTTTTTTCTGTATCTATGGAAATGATCATGTGATTCTTACTTTTGACTTCATTGATATGGTGGATTACATTTATTGATTTACGTATGTTGAACCATCCCTGCATGCCTGGGATGAATCCCACTTGGTCATGGTATATAATCTTCTTGATGATTTGCTGCATCCTATTTGCCAATATTTTATTGATGATTTTTACATCTGTGTTCATTAGGGAGATTGGTCTGTAGTTCTCTTTTTCAGTTGGGTCTTTCCCGGGTTTTGGTACTAGAGTAATATTTGCTTCCAAGAATGACTTGGGAAGAATTGCTTCCTTTCAATTTCATTGAAGTGTTTAAGGAGTGACGATATTAGGTCTTGTTTGTATTTCTTGTAGAATTCTGCAGTAAATCCATCTGGGCCTGGGCTCTTCTTTGTAGGTAAGGAATTAATTACATGTTCAATTTCATTGATAGAGATTGCGTTATTCAGCAGTTTTATATCCTCTTGATCTAGCTTGGGTACTTCATATGTTTCTAAGAATCTGTCTATTTCTTCTGTGTTATCAAACCTTTGAGAGTAGAGGTTTTTGAAATAGGTGTTGATGATCTTCTGTGTTTCTATTGAATCTGTAGGGACTTCACCTTTTTCATTTCTTATTGCATGGATTTGAGCTCTTTCTTCCCTTCATAAGGTTGACTAGAGGCTTATCGATTTTATTTATTCTTTCAAAGAACCAACTTTTTGATTCGTTGATTCTTTGGATTGTTTTCTTAGTCTCTATTGCATTGATTTCTGCTCTGGTTTTTATAATTTCCTCTCTTCTTTTGGCTTTGGGCTTGACTTGCTCTTCTTTTTCTAGCTCTTTGATGTGTAGCATCAGGTTATTTATTTGTATTTGTTCTGTTTTCCTGATGTGGGAGCTCAGTGCAATAAATTTTCCTCTGAGGACGGCTTTCATTGCATCCCATATATTCTGGTAAGTTGTATCTGTATTTTCGTTTGTTTGTAGGTATTGCTTAATTTCTTTTTTAATTTTCTCTGTGACCCACTGATTACTCAGGAGTGTGTTATTCAGTTTCCATGTGTTTGTGGGATTTTTGCAATATCTTTTATCGTTGATTACTAATTTCATGGTGCTATGGTCTGATAGCATGAAAGGGATAATTTCAACCCTTTTGCATTTATTTAAATATGTTCTGTGAATTAATATATGGTCTATTTTAGAGAATGACCCATGTACTGCTGAAAAGAATGTGTATTCTGTTGTTGTTGGGTGGAATATTCTGTATATATCTATTAAGTCCATTTGTTCATAGGTGCAATTCAGTTCTTTTATTTTTTTGTTGATTTTCTTTTTGGTTGATCTGTCCATTGGTGTCAATGGTGTGTTAAGATCTCCTGTCAGAATTGTATTACTACTGATTTGGTTTATCATTTCTGTTAGTACTTGTTTTATATAACTGGGTGCTCTGAAGTTTGGTGCATATATATTTAAGATAGTTATATCTTACTCTTGGAGTTTTCCCCTAACCAGTATATAGTGACCTTCCTTATCCTTTCTAATCACTATTGGCTTGAAGTTGACTTTGTCTGCAAACAGAATAGCTACCCTAGCTTTTTTTTTTTTTTTTTTTTTTGGGTTCCTGTTGCATGGAATGTTGGTTTCCATCCTTTGACTTTGAGTCTGTGAGTATCCTTTTGAGTTAAGTGGGTTTCTTGTAAACAGCATATGGTTGGGTTTTGTTTCTTGATCCATTCTGCCAGTCTGTTTCTTTTAATTGGTGTATTGAGACCATTTACATTAATAGTAAGAACTGTTATAAATTGGTTTATTGTTGACATATTATCTTTCTGGCTTTGCATGTTTATCTTTCTGCTCTGTTCAACTGTCTGCTTTGTTTAGTGTTTTTTCCTAAATGTATCTAGGCTGTCTTTCAGTATTCTTTGCAGGGTTGGCTTGGTGATCATGAAGTTTTTCAGCTGATCTTTGTCATGGAAGTATCGTATTTCTCCATCAAATTTGGAGGACAGTTTTGCAGGGTACATCAGCCTAGGTTGAAAATCATTTTCTTTTAGGATCTGAAATACGTCACTCCATGCTCTTCTTGACTTTATTGTTTGTGCTGAGAAGTCTGCTGTAATTCTGATAGGTTTTCCTTTATAGGTGATCTGTCTTTTCTCTCTGACAGTCTTCAATATTCTATTCTTTTGTTCAATTTCTGAGATGGTCATTATTATGCATCTGGGTGTAGATTTATTTTGGTTGTGACTACTTGGAGATCTATATGCTTCATTGATCTTGATATCAGTTTCCAATTTCATGTTTGGGAAATTTTCAGCTATTACTTCTCTAAATATCCTCTTGACATCCTTTATGTTGTCCCTTTCTTTTTCATTTATCCCTATCAATCTTATGTTGTTTCTCTTTGCGTCGTCCTGTAGGTGTTGAATTGTTATTTTCTGATTTCTTGTTATTCTTAAAAGATCTTTTCTTTCCTGTTCACTTGTTGCAATCTTTGCTTTGAGGTCTGAGATTCTATCTTCACATTCATTGAGGCAGTTTTTACAACTTTCAATGGAGTTTTTGATTTCCTGTAAATCTCTTTGCATCTGTTTTATGTATTCTGTTTGCTTCCTATACTGTTCATCCAGGGATTCTATCCTTCCATTTAGTTCCTCTAATTATTTAAGTGCCTCTTCTTTAGCTATGTTTAGCATCTGCTTCATTTTTTTTATTAATTCTTCTTTCATCTGAGAGAATATTTCTGGTTTGAATTTCTTCAAGGCTTCCCATACTTGCTTCTTTATTTCGGTTACCATTATTTTAGGTATTTCAATTGATGGTTAAAAGGCTTTGACAAAATGAAAAACTGAAATGTTCATTTGTAATAAAAACCCTGAATAAATTAAGTATAGAAATCTGACATGGTAATGCATGCCTGTAGTCTCAGCACTTGGGAGACTGCAGCAAGAGGATTATCATGAGCCTGAAACCAGCCTGGTATACCTAGTCAGTTTGAAGCCAGCCTGAACCACAAAGCAAGACCTTGTCTCAAAGAAAGAAAGAGAAAAGGAGAAAGAAAGAAGAAAGGAAAGAAAGAAAGAAAGAAAGAAAGAAAGAAAGAAAGAAAGAAAAAAAGAGGTAAATTTATAAATCACAGTCTACTAAAAGTCATTCATGATAAACTACAACCAACATCAGATTAAATGGAAAAAGCTTCCTACCAAAGCTTTCTCCAAAATCAGGAACAACACAAGGATGTCTGCTATCATCATTGCTGTTCAATGCATTTCTTGATATATTAATCAGAGACATCGGAAAGAGAAAAAATAAAGTGAATATATATAAGAAAGAAGGAAGTCAAATTTTCATTATTTTCAGATGAAAAGTTCCTCTATATAGAAGAACCAAAATATTATACCAAAAGACTCTTAGAATTAATAACCAAATCTAGATATATAGCAGAATACAAAATCAACACACAAAGGTCAATAAAATTTCTTTACACCAAAAATTAATGCATCAAAAGTAAATTTAGAAAACAAAACCATTTACAAAACATCAAGAAAAATTGTATACAGGGAATTAGCATAACAAAACAAAGACCTCTACAATGAAATTTAAAATACTCTGAAAAAAAGAAGTTCAATCAGGACAATAGATATATAAAGATATTTTCTGTTCTTAATAGGCAAAAACAATAATGACCATACTTCCAAAACTGATATGCATATTTAATGCAATTTCAATCAAAATACTAAGATTCCTCACAAAACTAGAGAAAATAGTCTTAAAATTTACATGGAAATGAAGTGAACCAGAATATGAAAAGCAATCCTGGACAATAGCAAAGCAGGAGGCATTAAAATACTGGATTTCAAATTATGTTGCAAAGCTACAGTGATAAAAAGAGCAAGCTCCTAGCAGAAACAAGACAAATAAATAAATAAAGCAGAACAGACAAATCCAGAGACAATCTCAGGTACATTCAGCTGTATGATCTTTGACTAAGGGCCAAAAACACATACTCTGATTGACAGCACCTTAACAAGCGGCACTGAGAAAAATGGCCTATTCTTGTACAGAAGATTGAATCTTGTCACCTATTTCTCACCATGTGCTAAACTGAATCAAAGTGGAACAAAGATCAAAATGATTGGGAAAAAAACAACTTAAGCTGCCTGAATAGAAAATAGGTAAAACACTTGAAGACATAGGCCTAGGCAAGTACTTTCTGAACAGAACTCTGCATGTACAAGAATTAATACCAAGAATTAACAAAAGGAATGAGAAATTAAAAGACTGTACAGCAAAAGGGAAAAAAAGTGAAGAGATAATCTATGGAAAAAATTATGCCAGCTATTTCAGACAGAGAACTAATGTCTAGAATACATAAGAAACTTTTAAAACTTAGATCACAAAAATAGAAGGCTTATCAGAAAATGGGCAACTGAAACGAACAGACACTTCTCAGAGGGAAGGTACAAATGGCCATTAAATACATGCAAAAATGTTAAGCATCTCTGGCTATTACAGAAATGCAATTAAAACAATGAGATTCCATCTTACCCCAGAAAGAATGGCTATCACAGAGAAATTAAATGCTGACAAATGCTAGCAAAGCCTCAGGAAAAAAGGAAACCTTCTACTTTGTTGATGGAAGTATGAACAATGTAACCACTATGCAAATCCATGAGGACATTCCTCAAAAAACTAAAAATAGAAGCAGGATTGAACCCAATCATTCCCCCTTCTAGGGATCTTCCCAAAAGAGATAGACATCATATCACAGTGATATATACACAACTATGTTTATAACAACACAATAATAGCTAAATCTTGAAAATGATCTATATGCCCATCTACAAATGAATGGATAAAGAGAATATGGTATGTATACAATGGAGTAATAACATGCCATCAAGAAAGATAAATTTGAATCAGTTTTAGGACATGGATTCCACTTAAAACCATAATATAAGTGAAATGAACTGCACATTAAATCTTAAATATTGCATGGTTTCTCTTATATGAGAAAAATAAAATGTAAGTAAAGAACAAAATAAAAGATAATATGAAATAGGGAGAAATCTTTTGCTTATAAGAAAGGGACAAACAGATGATGAGCGATTTCTAAAAGGGGAGGACAGGGGATGATGAAAAACTTAGATGTAGATTGTTCCTGGATTGGTGGGGCATGCAAACAGAGTCTGAGTCTGTACCCTGGGTTTTCTTCAGTATCCATGCCAGTGCCTGTGAGAAGAGTATGAGTCCACATTGCACATTTTCCATTGCCTCTGGGACAGTTTGGCCTGTGAGAATAATGTAAGAACACATCCCTTTGGTGGGTAGGCTGACCAGAACTCAGAGACAAAGGACTACAATCTGAACCTAGGTGCATGGGAGCATACATGCTTTTGGGGGTTGAGTAAACTATAAGGCCAGCAATGTGGAAGTGTTTGAAGCAACAGCAGGGTACCAGAAGTTGAACACTGGAGAACTCCATGAACAGAATTCTAGTCCCAGACCTGACATCCAGAGGCCATGGTCAGCTCCAAACCCAGCTGATTTCTGGAATCTAACATGGACACTATCACAGAACTGTACGTACCACTACTTTTACTCTCCCTTGTTTGTCTGGTTGACTATTCCTTTGCTGTCTGGTTTGATGTCATCTTGTTTTATTTTGTATCCTGTGGTTATTTTTGTATTTGGGACTTCCTTTTTCTTCTCTCTTTCTCTAGTCTTTTTCTTTATTTCTTCTTTTTTTCTTTTTTGTTCTTGAGCTCTTCATTTTTTTTTTTTTTACTGTTTAGGTTTTTTATCTTTCATTTTCTTCTATTGATCCTTTCTCTTTTTTCCTCAACTATTTCTTGAATTTAAACTTTCAAATGAGTAATTATTATCTCTGCCCCTTCTGAGTACTCTTTTGTGTTCTATTTAACTCTTTCCCTCTTGCATTCTCCAGCTTCCCAAAATTTGGGTGATCATCCTTTGACATTCATCATTAACTGTACTATATCTGATCTCATTCATCACTTTAGCTTTTCCACTATCCATCTTAACATCCCCTGAACCCCAACAGAAGAGTAAGATCTCTCTACTATGGGTAAATACACTGCATATAGGTGTGAGTGATGTGTTTGACTTTGTTATGCAAACTTAAAGTTTGTCCCTATAAACAGATAACATGTTAAGGATTGCCATTGTTTGCCAGTAGACAAATTGTATTTGAAACTATTATTATTACTAACTGTACTTATTAGTCAAGATGTCATAAATGTTGTAAACAGTTTTTATCCCCTGTATGATAACACTATGATTCTTTGGGATCATAATCAACATCACAGCCTAGTACCAAAGAATTGGGAGCTAAGCCAAATAGTAATTTTGTATCTTTTAGATGAACTTAGAAAAATGGTGGCAACAAAAATTGTACAACATAGGAAAGCAATAGAATTCATTAAACTGTTCTAAACAGAAATCCAAGTGATTAAAACCTCTATTAAAAGTAATGAGGAGCTGGGGATTTAGCTCAGCGGCATAAGTGCCTGCCTTGCAAGCAGGCAGTCGTGAGTTCGATCCCTGGTACCGATAAAAAGGAAAAAGACAAAAAAAAAAAAGTAATGAAACAGATTGGATGGAGAGGATAGGATTTCAGATCTTGATGACAGAATTTCAACTAGTGATCATGGAAAGAAAGATATCTTAAAAATAGCAAGAGACATGAAAAACCCATCCATCAGCTACAAGATGAAGCACAGAAGAGTAACAGAAGATTAACCAGAGTCAATGGGAAAGCTAGAGACAGCAAAAATGCCATAAAAAACTCTTCACAGAAATAATGGCAGAAAACTTCCCAAGCATGAATAAAGAATTTGGTATACAAATACATGACGTATGTAGAACTCCAAACAGTCATGACAAGGAACTTAGATGTGTTATATGCATGTATCAATGTCCCTATGAGGAATGTGATCATTATATTACTGCCATGTGCTAATAAAAAACAAAATTTAATAGAAAAAGAATAGCTAGAATATGCAAGTGTCCTTGATTTGATGCCCTGCCCCCAGTCCAGGTCCTATGGCAAGCCGCAAGGACCTCTCACAGGCAAGTCAATGGCCAAGGGCAGAGCAGTGTGATGATGTCAGCATGTGGTGGATGGCCCCACAGTGGGTGGCTGCACCATAATAGCTACACTCTGGTTGGCTATGGACCACAGCAGGTTGAGCTGAAGTCAGAGCTTCAGCACAGGCCAGGCTTGCACAGCACTTAACTATTCTCCCCACTCTGGGTGGCGAGAAGGTCATGGCCACACAGCAGAGGGCAGTGAGGGGAGGTGGTGGTACTGAAGGGAGAAGAATGGCCCATGGACCCATGGGACCCAGCACCCCAGATTCTGCAATGCTGAGACAGACCTCAAAATGTAATCCTAGACCAAGATGTAATGCAGACTTCTGGGACTCACTGTCATCAGGTGGCCAAGGGCTGGTGTTGGTGACCAGGCAGCAATCAGGGGCTGGCATGAGGCAGACAGGGGCCTAGCCACACGATGTTGGACTAGGTGCAACTCAAGAAGCTGGTGCAGCTGCTCCTGGACAAGCCATGGAACAATGAGAGTGCCTGGAGTGTGGAAACATTGCTTGATATGATCATATGTCTCTACATTGAGTGCAACCAGTTGGCATTGTGCCACCACAAGTATGTGTCCAGGTTCCTTGAGTGGGATAAACTATTTTTACATCTTGTAAAGGAAATGTAACTTCATTGAGAGGACTTTCAATAATCAAATTAATTGAAAGAGGTGGTTTTGGAGAGGTTGCTGTTATCAAAATGAAGAGCACTGAGCAAGTTTATGCAATAAAAATTCTCAACAAGTAAGAGATGCTTAAGAGAGCAGAGATTGTGTGTTTCCACAAAGAGTGCAACATGCCAGTGGTTTATGGTCTTCACTACACATTCTAGGATGAGAACCACCTGTATTTGGGTGATTTGCTGTGCCTGCTCAGTAAATTTGAAGACAAGCTTCCAGAAGTCATGGTGAGGTTCTACACTGATTAGATGCTTTGGCCATTGGCTCAATTCACCAGCTTCATTACGTGCACAGAGAGTCTTGGCCTGCACTGCCACATGCTTCTTGCATGACCCCTGCCAGCTCTGAGGAACATGCACTACCCTCAGACCTTGCATCTGTGACACTGGGCTTCCTGTGCGACCCTCAACAACCTGGAGGAATGCCACACCAACAGCCGCTGCCCTCTGTGACCCTCCTCATCTCCTAGACCAAGTACTTGATCTTTGCCTCCCACCCCTCTTCCTAGAACTTTGAACTGCAGTGAATTAACCATGTTGAGTTGAAGGGAGACTCAGTGACCTCTAACCCAAACAGAAGATCTCAGAAGTCTACAATCTCTATGATCCTGTGCTTCTCCTGGCATTTGTCCTGCAACTTCAAAAACCAGTTGAAGTTACAGTTGCACTAAGTAGAAGAGGACCAAACAGGATAAAACAGAATGAACCCACTAAGAACAAATCATGAAAGTGATATAGGACTTCAAAACAACATAGCACCTTGTGGATGCTCAGACTGACACTATTGCCTTCCCTGCTTCCCCGCTCTGCACAGACCAGGACCACGTATGTCACTGCACAGTGCTTCCTGTAGACCAAGAAGGTCCCTGGACTGACACCACCAGCCCGCCCCTCAGACCAGCACTGCGTATGTCACACAGGCCAGACCAAGCTGTTTCCCACAGGCCCCACAGAGGCCTGAACTGATGCCACCAGCCCAAGCCTGGGCCCAGGACCACCTATGCTGCTGCTTCATGCTTTCAGGGTTCATAGTTTATGCCCAGACCCAGGACACCTGCTGGCCCCTCTGGGACACTCACTATCTTCAGGACCTAATACTGTTGATCTTCAGCTCCCACCCATTCTCCCAGAACATTGGACTACAGTGGATTAACTGTGCTAGCTTGATGGGAGATTCAGTAACTGCCTCACCAAACAGAGCATGTCAGCAGGTTCCAGTCAGTGTGGTGAGTATGCCTTTAATATAGAGGTGTACAGTGGGTAAATAAAGCCAGTAGTAAAGCTCCCTACAACTAACTGTAAGACCTTGGTGAGTCTGGTAAGAGTGTGGGTGACTCCTTCCTACACACAGAGAACATCAGGCAGGGTGAAGAGTGTGCCAATAAGGACTCCACCAACTTGGAGAAAATCAAAGGGTTTATGAGACACACAGGCACACAATAGAAACACAGTAGGGCCTCAGCTGACACAAACACTATAGATAAGGAGATTTGGTGGTCTGGAATAACCTGAACATAAAGTAACAGCAGGAACTAAAAGTTGACCTACATCAATACTACTAGGCTTTTCAATCCAGGAAGAACATAGGACTCACCCAAAAGGCCCTGCAGGAGGAGTTCAGGTGACTGGCTCACCTCTTCATTGTGGGACCCAGCAATAGGGTCCCTTACAATAGGACTCCAAGATACACACCCAACAGTTGACACTAGTGGGGGTTGAAGGACCAAATATTAACTCAAAAGAGGAAAATGGAAAAGCAAAAAACCAAAATGCAATCTCAAACATCTAGTCCACCAGGAGCTAGTACAGGAGACATTCAAATAGAGGACTCAAGCATAATGCACCAGAAATCTCTGAAAAGATAGCAAGTGAAATTAAAAAAAAAAAAAAAAAAAACCTCCATGAAGCTATAGAAGAAATCAAATTAAAAGTAATCTCTCATGTAAAGACAAATAACAACCTTATTAAAGGAGTTGCTTAATGCAGATTAAGAAGAAATATATAAATATAGGAGCATGGGAAACTCATTCAAACCTTGAATTGACCAATATAGAAAACAAGCAGAATTAATGAAACAAACTCAAAGAGACTTCCAAGAAACAAACAAACAAAAAATACTACTGAAATCTGGCAAAACCACTTAAGTAAAACTGGGGGTAGGATTTTGGGCCTTGAAGACAAGATCCCTATTAGTGGTAATGAAAGGATAGAACTTATAAAATAATAAAGCAGCATGAAATGACAATCCAGCAGCTTCAAGATGATGCCAAAAGAGACAATATAAGATTAATAGGCATCAGTAAAGATGCACGAATCATTGCAAATGGCATAACTAAAATATTCACAAAAGTAATAACAGGATATTTCCCAAACACAGGGAAAAATCTGATAAGCAGATAAGTGAGGCATATAGATTACCAAACAATCACAACCAATATAAATCTACACCCATACATATAATAATTAAGATCCCATATATGCAGCATAAAAACGGAATACTAAAAGTTGTTAGAGCAAACACACAACTCACTTATCAAGGAAAGTCCATTAGAATCACAGCAGACTCTTCAGCACAAACTCTCATGTCAAGATGAGCTTGGAATGAGGTATTTCAACCCTGAAAGAAAACAATTTTCAACCCAGACTGGTGTAAGCAGAAAAACTTTCATTCAAATTTAATGCAGAAACAAGATACCTCCATGACAAAGAACAACTGAAGAAATTCATGTCTACAAAACCAACCCTAGAAATAGTATTGAAAGACATATTAGATAGAGATAAATCATTACCACAATCTCCAGAACAACACAAAGGACCGCCAGGTAGGACAAGCAATTAAACAAGAGGAAAAAGCAGAAAGCAAACAACTGAAACATAACATGGCAAAGTTGAACGAGTATATTTTACTGATACCCATAAATGTAAATGGCCTCAATTCACCTATCAAAAGAAATAGATTTACAGAATGGATCAAGAAACAGGATCCTACAATATGCTGAATACCAGAAACACATCTGACCCAAAAAGAAACTCATAGATTAAAAACCAAAGGGTCAAAAATAGGATACTATGCAATAGGAAACCAGAAAAAAGAAGGAGTAATTGTTCTACCTGTAGACAATGTGAAATTCAAACCTAAAATGATTAAAAGAGATGATATATACTCATTAGTGGAAACATACTCATTAGTGGAAAAATTCAAGCAGAAAACTTTGGTGCAATTATCAATATGTATGCACTAACTACAGGAGCACCAACTATCTGAGACAAATACTAATAGACATGAAAAGCCAAATACACAAGAACAAAATTATAGCAGGGGACTTTAACATTCCATTGTCACAAGAGATTATCTAGAAAAATTCAGCAAAGAAATAATAGAACTAAAGTATAACTGTGAGCAATTGGACATAGTAGGTGTTTACAGAGTGTTCCACCTAACCACATCAGAATACATATTGTTCTCAGATATGCATGGGATATTCTTCCAAATAGACTATATATTATCCCACAAAACATTCTTAAATAAATGCAAAGGTATTGAAATTATCCCATGCATAATATCTGACCATAGTACACTGAAGTTGGAAATTAGTGGTAAAAGAAATTTCAAAACCTGCATAAATACATGGAACTTAAATAGCAACATTCTGAACAACCAGTGTGCTACAGATGAAATTAAATAAATAAAGCAATACCTATAATTCAATGAGAATGTGGAAACAACATACTGTAATCATGGGATGCAATGAAAGCAATGTTAAAAGGGAATATATAGCAATAAATTGTCATACCAAGAAAACAATGAGAACAATTAAACAATTTAGTTAATGCTTCTTATAAGCTTCTAGAAAAAGAAGAGCAAGTTAAACCAAATTCTCATAGAAGAGAGGAAATTGTAAAGATGAGAGCAGAAAGCAAAGCAATTGAAACTAAAAAGAACAATACAAAGAATTAATGAATCAAAACCTGGTTGTTTTGAGAGAATAAATAAATGCTAGCTGACATTATCAAGAAAAAGAAAGTAAAAACCCAAATTCACACAATAAAGGACTGAAAAGGTGAAATTGCTACAGGTCCCATGAAAATTCAAAACATCATGAATACCTACTTTAAAAATCTCTACTCACATAGAGTGGAAAACACAGAGGAAATGGGCAGATTTCTAGAAACATACGAACTACCAAAGTTCAACAAGAAGATATAACAATTTTGAATAACCCAATATCAGCTATTGAAGTTAAAAATGTACCAATAAAGAAAAGCCCAGATACTGATGGACTCACAGCTGAATTCTGCAAGAAATTTAGAGAAGATTTGATGCCAATACTCCCTAAACTCTTCAATGAAATAGAAAATGAAGCAATCCTCCCTAAGTCATTCCTGGAAGCAAGTATTACTCTGTTACCAAAACCACAGAAAGACCCAACCAAAAAGGAGAACTATAGGCCAATCTCACTAATGAACATTGATACAAAGATTCTCAATAAAATACTGGCAAATAAAGTGCAGCAAATCACCAAGAAGATTGTACATCAGGAGCAAGTGAGATTCATTCCAGGAATGCAGGGGTGACTTAATATATGTGAATCAATAAATGTATTACACCACATCAACAGAGCTAAAAACAAGATCCAGATCCAGAAAAAGCTTTTGATAAAGTCCAACGTATGTTCATGACAAAAGCTCTTCAAAAACTCAGAGTACACAATGTCTACCTCAATCTCATAGTGGCCATCTATGACAAACCAATAGCCAATATTATACTAAATGGACAAAAATCAAAAGCTTTCACTTTAAAAATCAGGAATAAGATAAGCATGTCCACTATCACCACTTCTACTCAAGATAGTTCTCAAAACACTAGCCAGGGTAATCAGACAAGAGAGAGAAAAAATGTAATAAAGATAAGAAAGGATAAAGTTAAATTATCACTATTTACAGATGAAATGATACTCTATATAGAAGATAAAATGCTCCACTAAAAGACTACTACAGATAATAAACAAATTCAGCAGTGTAGCTGGATACAAAGTCAATGTTCAAAAATCAATAGCATTCTTGTACAAACAAAAAACTCACCAAGAGAGAAATTATGGAAATATCAATATTTCCATTCCTTTACAATATTTCCATTCCTTTACAATAGCATCTACAAAACTGAAATACTTAGAAATCAAACTAAGAGTGTAAAAAGAATGCTGAAATTTATGTTATGCCAAAAAGCAAGATTGAAGAGGGTATTAGAAAATGGAATAATATTTCTTGCTCCTAGCTAGGAAGAACCAACATCATGAAAATGGCCATACTCCAAAACTGTTATACACTTTTAATGCAATCCCAATCAAAATACCATTAACACCCCTTACGGATCTATAGTAAACACTTTAAATATTCCTTTTGAAACAGAATAAACCTAGAATAGCAAAGGCATTTCTAGGCAACAAAAGCAAGGCAGGAGGCATCTCAGAGTTCCTGACTTGAAATTATACTACAAATTCACAGTGAGAAAATCAGCATAGTGGCCGGGGTTTTAGCTCAGTGGTGTGCCTGCCTGTTTGGAAAATTCGATAGCCAGCCCCCCCCCCCCCAAAAAAAAAACTTGCAAATAATAGACCTGAGGATCAATGGCACAGATTAGAAGATGCAAGAACAAGTACAAAGTCAATGAGGCACCTGATATCAGGGGCTAAACATGGAAAAAAGATAGTTTCTTTAACAAATGGTGTTGGAAAAATTGGCTCATCACATGTCAAAGACTGAAACTAGATCCATGCCTATCACCATGCATTAAACTGATGTCTAAATGGATCAAAGACCTAAATATTAAAACAGAAACACTAAATCTACTGGAATACAATGTAGGTAGAAGTCTTGGAGACATAGGAATAGGCAAAGAATTCCTGAACAAAATGCAAATTGCACAGGAAACACTTCAAAGAATCAACAACTGGGATCTCATATTATTGAAAAGACTTTGCATTTCAAAAGAAATCACCAACAGAGTGAAAAGAAAACCCATAGAATAGGAAAGAATTTTAGCCAGCAACCCCTTCAGACAAAGAACTTATACCCATAACATATAAAGAATTAAAAAAAAAATCAAGCCCCCCAAATTCAAAGACTTCCTGTAAAAATGAGCATCAGAGATGAAAACACATTTCTCAGAGGAAGATATACAAATGGAAAATAAATACATGAAGAAATGTTTACCATCACTGGTCATTTGAGAAATGCAAATTAAAACATCACTGAGATTTCATCTCACTCCAGAAAGAATAGCTGCCATCAAGACATCAACTGATAACAAATGTTAGTGAAGGAAAAAGGAACAATGCTCCACGGTTTTTAGTAGAGTAAACTGGTGCAGACCCTGTGGAAGTCACTATGGAGATTTCTCAGAAGACTAGATTGGTAGTTTCATTCAATCCAGCTTTTCCCCGCCTGGATATTTTCCGAGAAAAATTGAAAAGGTCATCTCACAGTGATATATGTGCATCCATGTTCATAGCAGCACAATTTGCAATAACTAAATCTTGGAAACAACCAAAATGCCCATCAACCACAGAATGGATTAAAAAGAGGTAGTATTTTTATACATTGGAGTATTACTCAGCTATAAAAAGGATGATCTTGAGGGCCTTCATAGGCAAATGGAGGCAACTTGAGACTATCCTCAGAAGTGAAATAAATATGAATCATATTTATAAATATCACAGTGTCTCTAGTGTTAAAAATAATAGTGTACACATAATAAAACCCAAAATGTGTAATTGCTGTTATAAAAAGGAGAGGAAAAGAAAGTACTCTAAAGGATGTAAGTATGTTTAAGTGTGTAGGACTGATAACCATATTACTAAGTTTTTGTTGGATTGCTCAACAGAACTGTTTGTAGTCTCACTGTTTGAATGTCTACTTTGTATGCTTTAATTTTGTAACTTGAACAACTATTTCTATGAGGGCAATATATATTTGATCAACTAGTGATTTCTTACTGTTTATTTTTCTTAAATTATGTATTGTTTTTACCCTTTTTCTGTTTTTCTTTCTTTTTATCTTTAAATAAAATTAAAAAGAAAAAGAAGCCAGAGACCTCATTCAGAGGTTGATATGCAGCAGAGAGCACCATCTAGGGAAGAATGGAATACAAAACTTCAAAAACATGCATTTTTTAAGGCCTAAATTGGGGAAATACATGAAACCTGCAAGTATTTTATATTCCAGAACTGAGTGGTCCTTCTGACACATTCAGCTTTGATGTGGATAATGACATGCTGAGAAATACGAAAATATTACCTCATGCCTCTCACATGGGCTTCTCTGAATTGCATTTGCCTTTAATTGCCTTCACATTTACAACAGAAAGATGTTTTTGGACTGAAGCTCTCTGAAGAGTATGATGCAGTTGAACATGCTCACCAGAGATGAAGGTGTGCAGCAGGATTTGGAGAACAGCTTACAGATCAAGGCCTATGAAAAGAGAAACCACAGGATGGAGCAAGAGAAGCTGGAGCTGAGCCATAAGCTACAGAAGTCCACCCAGATGGTTCAGTCCATCCATGACTCAACACAAGGCCTGGGCAATTCAAACTGAGACAAGGAGATAAAAAAACTGGATGAACAAATTGAGCACTCAAATAACAAGATAGCAGATTTGAATTAGATTGAATAGCAGTTGGAGGGTACCATGATGTTGCACCAGGAACACAAAGACTCCATACACAACTTGAAGGGCCTAGAGAAGTAGTATCACCTGGGTTGACAGGAGAAGGAGGACTTCCACAAGCAATTGATATCCTGGACTAAAGAACTCAAAGATGCTCATCAACAGTGGAAATGGGGTCTTCAGGAGTATTTGAAGCTAAATGAGCACATGGTAGAGCTCCTCTCCCAAAAGCATAAGGTGTTAAGGAATTTGTGTGACAAAGAGGAGAAGGAGGAAGAGGCAGAGGGAATGACCAAGCAGAAGGTTGACTCTATGCAGCAGGGCATGTGCAAATCGAAGAAGCTCAGGAAAGAGCTGGAAACTCAGCTTTAGGATGCTTTTGCTAAGACCTCAAAGTGCAGGCTGCACAAGCACAGTAAGAGCTTCTGCAAGCAGATGGAGAGTGAACTTGAGGCTCTCAAATGAAGCAAGGAGGTTAGGGGCCAGGAAGCTGTTTTGAAACACCAGCAGAATATCTCAAAAATCAAATCAGAAAGATAATTTTCCTGAAAAAAGAAGGAATTTAAGGGTCATTCTTCTAAAAGAAGGCAATGAAATACAGGCTAAAAAATATATTCAATATTATTATAACAGAAAATTCCCCAAAACTCAGGAATAGGATGAATACCCAATTACAAGAGTCATGTAGAAACTCAAAGAGACACGACTAGAAAAGAATGTCCCCAAAATACATCAAAATTCAGAACAAAGTTGAGCCTGGGAGGAGTAACAAGAAGCCAATTAACTCTTTCTGAGCCAGGTGGTAGGTGGGCTTGAAGACAAGAACATCTCAACACTGGTAAGCAACTGGCTGATTCAGAGGACAGGCAGAGTAGATAGCAACTGAGGTACAAAAGCAACTTAATGCTTGTACTTTTTGATTGACTTTCCAGGCCTAAAGCCAGTAATCTGAGCACGTTTTAAGAGGATAACAATATGCAATATAGCAAATGTGGAGAATTTCCTTCTGTCTTGTTTTTGAAATCCAATATTGTTCTTACTGTTTTGTTTGTTTTATTCAGTGTTTGATTTTTATTGGTTTTATTCTGATTTTTTTTGTTTAATGTTATTATGTTTGATGGTATGGGCAGCAATTTTGAAGATAACAAGAGACATTATGGTAGCCATTGTGATATCCTAATATCTTGTTTTGAAATCCTGTATCAACTTCACTGTTTTTTGTTAACTTATTTGTATTCGTTATCTCTTAAAGCATAATGTGACCTGGGCATTCCATTTCCATTCACAGGCCTTGTTCTGAATTATTTTTCAAACAGCAATGCAGTATACCTGGTTTGTTCCTCTAAACAATACTTTTCTTTGGAAAACAAGACCCATTCAGTTTCTGCCATCACGTTGTTTCACGTACTTATATCTAGAAGCTTAGGACATACAGATTTGAAACTACAGGCAAAAGTTTTTAAGAAAGTGAATCCACAAGATGAAAACTCAAGCTATTGTAACAAATACTACCTTAAATATCACTATATCTCAACCCTTCAGAGACAAAAGATTTGATCTACTGAGGAATCTGGCTTGATAACTAAATACTTTAGATTTCATAAAGTTAACAAGTTATGTCTTACCACAAACACCTCAACCAGTTAAAATGAGCCAAGGTGAAACTAGAAAAAAAATCATTGCTATTTCTGCTTTAGTGCCTCAAGTCTCATAGTGTCACTTAAAAGTAGGAAAGAATCTTATCTTCCCCTTAAACAGTTATCATACCATACAGTCTGATATGTTAACAATAAATACTCAAATATATATATATATATATATATATATATATATATATATATATTTGAGGGAATGAAAGTAAAGTACTGAGCATGCATCCCAGTCATTCTTCCAGCAGAGCTTGGTCAAGATCTTCCATGTGTGATGTGTCAGCATCTCCTTCAAGGTGTGGCATCTTTTCATCAGCAGTGGGATAATCTTCATCAATACCTAGCCCCAGATTGATCATCCTGTAGATCCCGATCATGCTTGCTTATGGGTCTTTCAGAACTGAAGCCAGAGGACAGCAGAGCAGTTTCTTACAGCAAGATGATCAGATCCTTCATGGACTTGTCATTCTTGTCAACCTCAGACATCTGCCTCAAGGTTTCAATGACAGAGTGGTCAGGGTTTATCTCCAGGTGCCTCTTGGTTGCCATATACCCCATCGCTGAGTTGTCTCTTGGGGTTTGGGCTTTCATGATTCTCTCCATGTTCACCTTCCAGTCATATGTACTCATGACAATACAGCATGGGGATGTCACCAATCAGTTTGACACAATCACCTTTTCAAAATGTCTTTCATGAGGTTTGCAGAGGTTTTCAAACTTTGTCTTTTTCACTTTCTGTTTCTTTTTTTTCCTCTTAATTTTCTGGAAGTTCCAAGCCCTCTTTGGTAACTAACACTAAAGTTTTCCCCTCCAGCTGCTGGATGCAGTACTCGTGGATGGGCTTGATCACACAGATCATTTCGAATGCATTATTCCAAAGATGTTCCACAAAGGCTGAGTTAGCTACCTGATCTTTGGTTTCATCTGTCATGTAATAAATGTGCTTCTGGTTCTCTTTCATCCTGGTGCACTAGTCCTTGAGAGAAACCATCTCATCCCCAGAAGCAGATGTGTAGTAGCATAATAGTTCTGAGAGCTTCTTCCAATTCTGAGAGTCTTTGTGTATTCCAACCTTCATATTCTTAGAAAACTGCTCATAGAACTTTTTGTAGTTCTCCTTATCATCTACCAGTTCAATGAATTAATTCTAAGCATTTTTTTTTACCAAATTTTTTCTAATGACTTTTGATGATGTTGCTTTGCTTCAACATTTCCTGGGAAATATTTAGAGGGAGGTCCTTGGATTCCACCGCCCCTCTAATAAAATTCAGGTACTCAGGGATCAGCTTCTCACAGTTATCCATGATGAAAACTCTGTAGACATACAATGTAATGTTCTTCTTCTTCTTACTGTTTTCAAATAGGTCAAAAGGAGCTTACCATGGAACAAAAGGAAGAGTCCTGAATTACAACTGTCCTTCAATGGAAAAATACTTCAGTGCCAAGTGATTCCTCCAACCACTGGTCAAGCTTTTGTAGAACTCCCCATACTCCTCAGTTAGTAATATCATCGGGGTTTCAGGTCCAAATTGGCTTCACTTTGTTCAGTTCTTCTTGATAAATATACTTCTCCTTAATCTTTTTCTTCTTTTTTTATCACCATCTTTCTTTTCTTTCACTTCTTCATCAGAACCAAGGCTGACTTGATCGATGAACTTCAATTTCAGGTTTGTCTTCTATTTCAGATACGTCATCAGACTGCTTTTCTTTTCTTTGTCTTCCTCTTTATCTTCCTTTTATTCAGTGTCATCATCATTCACTTCTTTATCTCATTCCTTCTCCACAAAAAGAGCAATGGGATAACCAATAAACTGAGAATGGTTCTTTGCAATCTCTTTTACTCATCTTTCTTCCAAGTACTCAGTTTGGTTTTCTTGCAGATGCAATATAACCTTTGTTCCTCAACCTGTAGATTCACTTGTGTCAGTCCTCACTGTGAAAGACCCTCCAGCTGAAAATTTCCAGGCATACTGCTCATTGTCATTATGCTTAGTGATCACAGTCACTTTTTTAGCCACCAAGTACACAGAGTAGAAGCCCACAGCAAATTATCCAGTCATGGAGATGTTGGTGCCAGCCTGCAAACCCTCCATGAAGGCCTTGGTCCCCAACTTGGCTATGGTGCTGAGTTTATTGGTCAAGTCAGGCTGGGTCATTCTGAAACCAGTATCCATGATGGTGAGAGTGTGATATTGCTTGTTGGGAGTAATATTTATGTGCAGCTCCTTACCTGAGTCAAATTAACTGTGGTCTGTCAGGCTTCATACCTGATTTTGTCCTGGGTGTCTGATGAATTGGGAATCAGCTCCCTCAGGAAGATCTCTTTGTCCAATTAGAAAGTGTTGATGACCAGTGACATCAACTGTACAATCTCTGCTTGGGAGGCAAAGATCTCTACCTCTTCCTCCTCCATGGGTTGATCCTAGGTCTGGGTCTACTCCAGAATCTTGACTAAGCAATATACATGGCCCACAATGCAGCAGCTTCTGAACACTGAAGCAATTCTCACCATTTTGTTTTGATTGGCTTTATTCTGTTTTATTTTGTTGGTTTTATTCTTTTTAAAATATGATTTCTTCTTTTGGTTTTATTTTGTTTTACTTTGTTTAATTTTATTATGTCTGGTGGTATGGACAGCTATTTTGAAGAAAACAAGAGACATTATGGTAGCCACTGTTGACTTGCAATTATCTTATTTTGAATGCTTGTATCACTTTCATTGCTTTATTCTATTTAGCTTTATTCTGTTTCATTTTGTCTAATTTTAATCTCTTTAAAATAAAAAAAATTAAGAACAAAGAAACAATATTCATATCTCCAGGAAGATGGCAGAGTGGTAAGCAGCAGAGAAAGAGCCTCTCTAAGATTTCATGTCCAGACACCGCAATATAGCAATATAAGGAAGAGAAGAAGTATGGAAGGATCTGAAGTGTGAATTAAAGCCCACAGAGAGAGTAAATAGAAAGTTCAGTGAAGAAGAAGGAGGTGATGGATGGCACTTTCCCTGTGAGTCAGGACTCACTGCTTGGGAAAAGCAATTCAAACCTACAGACACGTACTGACTGCTGACAACCCCCAGACACTTCAACAGAGAAGTGCAGCAGTGCAGCTTGGCAGTGCATACTGTAGATTGCATTAGCTGGTGAGTGGCACAACTTTGTATAGGAGCCATTTTGGAATGGACCAATTGAGTTTGGAACTTAAAACAACTGCTGGGTGCATCAGACAGCTCCCAGGTGAAATCAAGTCCACAAGGTGTGCTCATTACTGGAGGCTGTACAGGTCTGGTTCCGCCCTCACAGCCAGAAGCCACCCTGAACTGCAGGGGAAATAAAGGGTGCAAACTCAGTGAAATTATCCACTAACATGCCATAAAGATATTGCTGACTTTCTGGAGAAAATCAGCATGGATAATTTTGCTCTTTTTTTTTTGTTGTTGTTATTGTTTTGTTTTGTTTTTCTGTCTTCTACTGCCATCAACTGTTCCCTCTGTGCCATACTACTCTGCCTTGGAGCCAGCTGATTACAGGCTGAAATCTCCACAAATTCTGAGCTAAATATACCTTTCTTTCCTTAATTTTTGGAGTTGGGTGTTTTGCCTCAGCAATGAGAGAAAAGTAACCAAGACAGTATTTGTTTCCAGAAAAGCAGGGTTGTTGCCATGATTAAACTTGACTATGTAATTCAAGAACCTTTGGAAATCTTTATGGGAATAATTTGGAAAGTTTCAGAGGTGTCACTTTAAAGAGTACGAGTGGAGTACCATAGATTGTTCTGTATGGAACATTCAGGCTAAAGCTCAGGTGACCAGAATGCTGATAGAAATCCTGCTGGTAAAAACAGGCTATGAATGTATTGAGTGCTGGCTCCAGATGTATTTTGTTATGGTTTGGCAAAACATTTGTCTGCATTTTGCTCATGTGCAGAGACTGCCTGAGACTAAAGTTAAGGGCAACAGACTAACTAATATGGCAGAGGAAATTTCAACACAGTCTAATGTTGAGATGTTGGCATGGCTATTGTTGGGGGCTTTTAGGCAGATTTATGTTGAGAATCAAGATCAAAGAGCCCAGAAGGATGATTTAAAATGTGAGTTTGGCGCAAAAGCAAGAACCATGAAAGTTATGGACTGACAGAATGCAAGAGTTGTGGGGTTCAGGGATTTCAGAAGGTGTCATGGTTTGTGTGGGTGGTCCCCAGGCCTCATGCATTTACATTATGCATTTGTGATTGGTTCATTGCCTAGTGCTTGGATTGGGGGTGCAAGTGCTACACCAGCCTAAGGGTGGAGCCAGGATGTGATGTAATAGCAGGAAGAAGGCATGTCTTGCTCTCTCTTTTACCAGTTTCTACCTTGTTGTTTGCAGCTGCCATGAACTGTGGCCCTGCCATGCCACCCTGACTTGGAGCCAACTGAGTATGGACTGAAACCTCCCCAAAATGCAAGAAATAAACCTTTCTTTTCCCAACTTTGAGCTGCAGGTATTTTGTCTCAGCAACAAGTAAAAAGTAACTAAGACAGAAGGCTAAAGAAGCCATGCAGTGTGGACATGAGAGGGCCATGTGTAAAGCTATAAGGATAAAACCAAATGTGCCATGGAGACACCAGAATTTTGGAAAAGCCAGTAATGTGATGTGGTTTGTGATTCTGTGGGCCCCACTCCAAGTTCCATACAATCATAGATGCAACCAAATCTATCTTCTGTGATTGGTTCATTGTGTAGTTCTCAGACTGGTGGTGTGAGTGTTTTGTCCACTCAGGAGAAGAACCAGGATATGATGTAATGGTGGGAAGAAGTTGTATGTGTGTTGCTCTCTCTTGCTGATTTGAGCTTGATGTTTGCAGCTGCTTTGCAATGAGCTGAGAATGGACTGAAACCCCCAAAATTGTAAGAAATAAATCTTTTCTTCCTTCATTTTGGGTGTCAGGTATTTTGTCTCATCAAGGAGTAATAAGTAACTAAGATAAAATTTGGTACCCGAGAAGTGGGGTCATTGCTGTGGAATATACCTAACCATCTGATTCAAAAGCCTTTGGAAATGTATTATGAGAAAAGTTTGGAAAAGTTCAGAAATGTAACCTGAAAGAGTGGTTTTGAAACAACTTAGGCTGTTCTGTAGGGGAGGTTCTGGTTAGAGCTCAGGAGACCAGAAGGGTGTTAGCAAGTCTGCTGGTAAAGACCAGGCTCAGGAGGTTTCTGCTGGACAGAAGGACTTCTTTGGTTGTTGGACTCCATATAATGTGTGTTATGGCTTGGCAGAAAGTTTGTCTGCATTTTGCTCTTGCCAAAGACTTTTGCTAAGACTGAGATTAAGAGCAATGCACTGATTTATCTGGTAAAAGAAATTTCAAGGCTCTCAAATGTTGAAGCAGAGGCATGGTCATTGATGGTGGCTTTTAGCCAGATTTACATTGTGAATCAAGAGCAGAGTCCAGCAGAATTATTTAAAACATTATGAAGCTGGCTAGAAAATAAGCTCCACTAAAATTGTAGACTGTAAAGATAGAGCTGAGGTCTCAATTGCTGAGCAGGAACACAGAAATAAAGATATTTGGTTCATTGTGTAGTGCTCAGATTGGTGGTTCATGTTTCACGTGCTCAGGAGTGGAACCAGGATATGGTGTAATGGTGGGAAGAAGGTTTATCTATCTTTATGCTGGCCCAAGCTTGGTATTTGCAGCCACCATGCCACTCTGCCTTGAGGCCAGCTGAATATGGACCAAAACTTCCAAAATTGTAAGAAATAAATCTTTCCTTCCTTCATTTTGGGTGTCAGGTATTTTGTCTCAACAAAGAGTAAAAAGTAACTAAGACATGTAGATATTTAAGGAAAGCTACAAGGAGGGAGCAAAGCCAGTTCAAGAAAGAAGCCATTGTAGTTAGAACTCCCAGAAGTGCCATAGGAGTAGAGTCACTGAAGCCCTTTGAAGCTCACAATTTGCCACAATTTGTATAGATGCTGCATATAAAACTTCATGACTTATTGTTTTTCCTGCTGGATTTTGGATCTTGGTCTCATTCCTTATATCCACCTGTTTGTGACTTTTGTAATGAAAATGTTTATCTTGTGGCACTGGATGTTGTAAGTGTTTAACTTTTCATTTGTACAGGGACTTGGAGCTAAAAGTTTGCCTTACATCTCAGTGACTCAGGACTCAGACTTTTTTTTAGCATTGTTGATACTGTTAGGACTTTTGCAATTCTTAGAGAGAGACTAAGTGCCTTTTGCGTAAAAGAATGTGCATGCATCTTTGGGGGCCAGGGACAAAATGTTACAGCTCTAGGGTAATATAGTGTTAATAGACTTAATATTGGTTCTTAAGGATTGTTAAACCTGTGCTATTCAAGTTGCAAAATGATAAGAATAAGCTTGTCTTTATATCTGGAGACAATTTAAAGAAGTATAACTTGTTGCAACATTGACAAGGTATGGATTGTAATGGTTGATACACTGTGTCAACTTAAGGACTGAGAAGTTTAGAGCTTAACTAAGTGACTCAGTAGAGTGCCAGGAACCTCACTTTGTAAACACACTGTACAAGGACAGGCCATAGAGAAGGTGTGGGTGAGTAGCCTGCTTACATATAAGGGAAGAAAAGAGGCTTGCTCCCTCTTTCTGTTGCTTTGGCTGACTTCAGCCACCTTGAACTGTTGCTCCTGTGCCATACCACCCTGCCTTGGAGCCAGATGATTACTGACAGAAACCTCCACAAACTCTGAGCTAAATAAATCTTTCCTCCTTCAACTTTGGGTGTCAAATATTTTGTTTCAGTTATGGGAAAATCAGACCTCCCAGATTTAAAGAACCAATGTAAAAATGAACATCTGAGATGAATACATACTTCTCAGATGAAGAAATACAAGCAGCAAATAAATATATTTAAAAATGTTCAGGCACCTCCCCCATACCTGGAGAACCTCAGCAGCTTATGAGTCATTGGCCACCCATTCTCCACTACCAGATGGCCTCACCAACAAAGTAGAGCCTCAGCAACCCCTCTCCCACACCTGGATAACTTCAACAGCTGAGGGCAACAAATCAATAAATGTACTACATCACATCAACACATCCAAAGACCAAAGTCATAGGATCACCTCAATAGATGCATAAAATCTTTTGATAAAGTACAACACTCATTCATGATAAAAATCCTACAGAAAGTCAGAATAGATGGTTACTACCTCAGTCTGATAAAAGCCTTCTATGGCAGTCCAACAGCCAACATCATTTTAATAACAAAAACTGAATGCTTTCCCACTAAAATCAGGAACAAAACAAGGATGTCCTTAACCACTACCCCTATTAAATATATTCTGGAATTGTTAGCCAGAATAATTAGACAAGAGAAAGAAATAAAAGAAATAAGGACAGGAAAGGAGAAGTTAAATTATCATTATTTGCAAATGACATGATATTCTGTATAGAAGACCCCAAAAACTCCATCAAAAGACTTCTATAATTAATAAGCAAATTCATCAGCATAGCTTGATACAAAGTAAACACTCAAAACTCAGTAACATTCCTATATATAAACATTAACTTACTGAAAAAGAAATTATAGAAATAAAGCCTTTCACAGTGGCCTCCAAATAAAAGAAATTGTTAGAAATCAATCTCACAAAGGATGTAAAATATCTATACATTGAAAATTACAATACTCTTTAAAAGGAGATTTCAGAGAATATCAGAAAATGGAAAGGTATGCCTCAGTCTTGGATAGGAAGAACCAAAATAGTGAAAATGACCATAATTCCAATACTGTTATACAGATTTACTACAATACCAATCAAGCTACCATTAACACACCTCACAGAGTTAGAGAAAAATTCCTAAAATTCATTTGGAAACATAAGACATCTAGAATAGCAAATCAATCCTGAGCAACAAGGAAAAGGCAGGAGGCATTAAAATCCCTGACTTGAAATTATACTACATATCTGCTGTGGTCAAATAAGCATGGCACTGTCAAAAATCCAAACTTGAGTATCAGTGGAACACATTAGAACATGCAGACACAATTAGAAAAACATTCAGCCACCTTATCTTCAACAAAGGGGCCAGACATGTTCACTGGAAGAAAGCCTCTTTGAAAAATGGTGCTGGAGAACTTGATTTTCTACTTGCTAAAGACTAACACTAGGCTTGTGTCTATCACAATGCATTAAATTAAAGTCAAAATGGATCAAAGATCTAAATATTAAACTAGACACTAAATCTACTGGAGGATAAGTTAGGTAAAAAGCTTGAAGACACAGATGTAGGCAGAGTTCATGAGCAAAACTAAACCACACAGGAAATACTTCAAAGAATTGAGATCTCATCTTACTAAAAAAGTGTTTGCACTTCAAAACAAATCACCAGCAGAGTGAAAAGAAAACCCATGGAATGCGAAAAACAATTTAGCCAACTATCTCTCAGACAAAGGACTTATATCTAGAATGTAGGAAGAATGTAACAGCATCAGGCCCTTGAAATTCAAGGACTCAATCCAAAAATGGGCATCTGAGATAAACATGCACTTCTCAGATAAAGAAACACAAATGGCAAATAAATACATGAAGAAATGTTCAGCATCACTGGTTATTCAAGAAATGCAAATTAAAACAACACTGAGATTCCTTCTCACTCTGGAAAGAATAGCTAATGTCAAGAACTCAACCAATGAAAAAATGTTGGCTGGGCTGTGGGATAAAAGGAATGCTTCTAACTTAGGATGCTGGGAAACCAAGCAACCAGCTAGCCTCCCTGGTAAGTGGCTGTGGTATCACAGGCTGTGACTGCCCCAGGGGAGAATCACCAGTGTCTCCTGAGATCTGTGCCATGTTGGAACTTAAGACACTGAGAAACCAAGCAACCAGCTCGCCTCCCCAGTAAGTGGCTGTGGTGCGGCATATGAAAGCCATTGCTGATTTAATATCATCTTGCTTCAAAGTCCTACCGTGTTTCTGTTCTTCTGTTTCCATTGTTTCTATCATGTTGTATCTTATTGGATTTTAATGTATGTGATAGTATAAACAAATTTTTTTACGGAAAATGAGATAATATAGTAGCTATTTTTAGTTTTCTGTTATTTTGTTCTGAATGCCCTATAATACTTTCCTTCTCTTGAATGGTTTTATACTATTTCTTTATGTTTGATACTATTGTATGTAAAGTATGCTCAACTATTTCAAAGAAATTATCCTTTATGGTAGCTACTTTTCATATCAATTTGGCTTGTGGTGAAGTACTGTGTTGCTTACATCTTACATTGTTCTATTCTGATCTGCTTTGTTCTGTCCTCTTTTGTCTTATTCTCTTGTAAATAAAGAAACAAACAAAAAAGAGAATGTTTTGTATTCAACGATAATATCGAAACTACATGCCAAATCTATGTGCAACAAAGTCTTCATTAGATTTTTTTTCACTGTTTAAATTTTAAAAATTGAAATAAAAAAAATCACTGATAGAAGCATCCTTGTAAATAATATGAAAATTCAAATAAAACAAAAAAAAAACTGGATGAGAGGGAACAATAAGCACTAAGGGCAGAAAATAAATACATAAAGACAAATTTCTTTTCTTTCTTTTTTTTTTTTTTTAATCGGTACCAGGGATCAAACCCATGACTGCCTGCTTGCAAGGCAGGCACTTATGCCGCTGAGCTAAATTCCCAGACCCCAATAAAGACAAATTTTTGATTAAAAGAACCACTAAAACCAAAAGTTATTTCTTAGTAAACTATTACATAATTGATCAAATGTGGAGCAAATATAAAAAGAGTAATGTGAAGAATACTTGAAATAAAATTTGATGCATCACTCTATATCCAATTTTCAGTTTTACACATAATGTGCACAGAAGTCACTCACCATCACATTCTACAACATAAAAAGATAAGTTTAAAATGGAAAACTTGTTTATAATTGTTTAAAAATTAAACTCTGAGATTCTTGTTAAATATCCTCATTTTGTGACATCAAATTACTCATGCTTAGAAAATCTTGAGGTCATATACACTCAGAAATGTTATTTTAACAAATGAGATCATAATGAGAAAAACAGAAAACAGAACACAACACTCATGGAAAGGATATAGAATAAGATAGTAGATGGAGAAATGGAACAATGTTGATACTGCATTACATATAAGGTTCCATTTAAAGTTCAGATAGTGAATTTCCTTATCATTAAAATTTATTTGACAAGCACTTCTTGGACAAATTCTTAAAGGACTGTTTTACCCCCTGGTTTCTAAGGGAATATATGAAAGGCTTTAGCACTGGGGCAAGGGAGAAAGTCTGAACTGCTATCCCTTGGTCAAAGTTATTGCTTTTTTGCTGGAGTTCTCACATACATGAAAGTTCAGCTCCCACAAGAAATGGAGACAACAACCATGTAAGGAACAATGGAAAAGGCCTTTTACCTTAGCTCAGCAGAGGAGACTGTCAGAACCTTTTTTTTTTTTTTTTTTTTTTTTATTGGTACCAGGTATCGAACTCATGACTGCTTGCTTGCAAGGCAGGCGTTTATACTGCTGAGCTAAATGCCCAGCCCTGTGAACCATCTTAATGATGTATACATAAAGTAACACGAATGTTAAGGTTCCCATGAGAGTAAATGCTACCTGGAAAAATCTCAAGAACTCTAGGAATAATATGTCTTCACAGGAGAGCATGAGCATAGGAGAGGAATCACAGGTGAGCTGATCAATGATCTTGAACTCACAGAAATCCATAGAAGGCCCTGAAGCCCCTAAGTCTCTGAAGAATATTTCTCCACTCAACAACAAAAAAAAAATCCCACATTACTCCTTGTTGTGGTATATATTTGGAAATAGCTCTTCTAAGAATCTACTTATGTTGACATCTTTAACTATTGATAAACTTATTTACTCTTCTATCAAATAAATTGCTTTTAGCTGTGTGGACAAATTTGCTCTTAGGGGACCATACAATAAACAGCACTTAGAAGACATTCTTTTGTCCTCTATATCATTAACTATCAAAAAGGTAGAAAAGAATTCAATTATCCAATGTACAGTGAAGAGTATACACCAAATCAAAATCAGAATCTTTACACATATAAAACTCTCAGAAGAACAATTTTAGGAGCAACATATCTCCTTCTCAACATATATAAAATCGTATTGGGTGATTTTGCTCCATACCTTGTTTATCTGGGATCCAGGTTAATATAATTAGAGTACCACCAATAATTGTCAAGAGAAAATATGGTAGAGAATAATGTAGATACTATTAATTCTTTCATTGTTACTATGTCTTCCTACCCTATTTCATGGCCCAGAGTTAGGTGGAAATACTGTTACAGGCAGCTGAGTGAGAAATATTGTAGTCAGTCAGAAGAGGCCTGGGTCCTCAAAGGAGCCAGTGTAGAAGAACAGATAACTTGCAACCTTGGAGGAGACAAACATCTCCCACTGTGGGCAGATCTCAAGACGAAAGGCAAAGCAAATGTACCCATGTCCTAAGGATTGATATTCTAAATAGTTCTCTGTCACCATGAGGAAGCCAGGAGTCATCCTCTCAGCCCTATACTGAAAGAGTCACTGTGCTTTAAGCATGCCCATTTGCTATGTTACTGGCTTCCCTATTTGTTCCTGATTTTATCAATTTTACCTGAACAGTTAATCTTATGGTTGACCACAGCTCTGTACCACCTCATGCCCATCTTGCGAGTTCCCATTTTCCCCCATCTTCGACTTGTCTTACCTCATGGTTTTACTCTATAAAAGTCCCTAGAAAAGACAGAGTCTTTGGCAATCCACTCTGGGACCCTTCTGTCTCTTTCCCAGACAGCAGCTTTCTTTCTCTCAATAAATATATTTTGCTCAACACCTGCATTGTTCCTAAAATTCATTCTTCAATTTTAGAGAACAGGAACTCACACTGGGACATCTAGTAAGCTGAGAGTTTCATTCCCCTTATCAATACCTATAATCATGAATATAAAGAAATAAAATACCACTAATTATAGTAAACTTTAGTAATTATATTTTAATGCCAATCCCATCATTTACTTAGATTTGTGATCTTGGAGATCAAACCCTGCATGCTGCATTACCTAACCTTTACTTTCACGTTCCTAATAGACCCTGATAGTAAGAAGCAGTACAGAAAAGTGAGAGACTTGGAGAAAATAAGGGGATTTGTACGTTCTATTATTTGGGGGTTTTGCTTCTGTTGAATCATCTGTTTTAGAGCCCTAGAAGCATCACCCGAGTTCATAGAGGCAATTGGCCTTTGGTTTATTTCTTCACCACTCCCACAGCTAGCTCTCTCCTTGTCCTCAGATGTGTAAACCACAGCAGGAAATGACCCCCAGAAGAGTACTAAGCTGTGTGGAATCCTTTCTGGAAACTGTGGGTTTCCAGGAGTTGAAAGTCTCCACAGGCTCATCAGGTCCCTGAAAGTAAGAGCAGGAAGTCATCTAGCAACTACTCTGATCTCCTGTGTTATGAGAACTTGTCTTATTTAATAGAGCCCCCAAGGGACCAAAGCAAACCCTTGGTGATGCACCCTCAGAGGTCATGCATTTGAGCTTTCTTTTTCCCAAACTATAATCCTGAGGGGATAATCATTATCTCTGTGTTTCTTTCTTCCTTCTCCTTTTCCAATCTGAATAAAAAAATATGGTATATGAAATTTTCCCAGTAGCATTTTCCTTTTCCTAATCAAGGCACAAAAACAATAAATACTGATGAATAAAGGAAATGTTTCTCATATACAGTATTTATGTATCATCTTTCCATTAGCTTTCTAGTTTCCTTTTACCCTTTACCCAAACTTAAACACAGCATGTTATTAGCTGCAAAAGTACAGAATCTTATATTCAAAATTTTGAACTACTTTAGCCTATTTTGCATTTTGGTGAACTTCATTGAATAGACTGAATAGTTTTCACTTGGGATACTATGATCTTCGTGAGTCTTTAGATTATATGCTTTATTAATTTAGAATATTCTTTGAATCGTATATTGGGATTGTATTCAATCTATATAAAAATTGTGTGAAAATGGCTATTTTCTCTATGTTGATTATTTCATGCCAGTCATATAGATTTTTTTCCTTTATCAAACCTTATCAAGTTTCATTATTTTCTCATCTTCCATATTCAAAATTCATGGGTACTGATTAATACATTAGAAGTGAATTTTTTGTTAGTTTAGCATGACATTTTAGACATTTCTTAAAATGTAATTAATATTTCACAAATAATATAGCATGTAATAATATAGTTGATTAGCATAATGTGCATATTATCCTAAACAACTATTAATAACAACCTGTGCAAGAAATTCCTTGGCTTTTTGTCTATTTCTAACAGATTTTTCAACTATTTTTGGACTTCATGTAATTTTCTTAGTAAAGAGCAAATGCAAAATAGTTATTGCTTAATTTTCCTGCAAATTACATTTAATGAAAGAATAAATAACCTCTGTGATTTTCAAGACACAAATACAAAATTCTAAACTTTTTTCCTTAATAGAGATTTTATTTAATCTCATGTGGAATGCAAGTTATACTCTAAGTTGCCAATTATGTGGCAAATTTTCTGTTGTGAGCTTCTAATACATATTTTTTGCCTCCTCTGAAGCACATATGATCAATGTTTTTAATAATTAATAATAATATACAAGAGCAAGCTTTATCTTTAAAAGCAGAATATATAATTTCTGGATTTTTTTCGTTACCCGTGTTACTTTAAATGTCCAACTCTACATTATTTCTGAATGTGTTTAGATTGTAAAGTCTCTGTTTTTAAGTAAAATTATACAAGTGGAATTAATATACTGCCTCATTTACAAGGACATGCCAAAAGTATTATGCTATTCACTGACGATGAATTTAATGATAAACCATTTTGGTAGGCGTTTTGCTCTTTCTGAAGGTTGAATGTATAAATTTTAGGTATGCACATATTATCATTAAAATGAAAGACAAAAGTAAGTTCTTTTTCCTTTTAAACACTAATATTACACAATTGTGAAATTCTTCAATTTCCAGAGGTTCTTTCATCTATTTAAAAGTAATTATTTGTTGTGTGGTAAATTTACACAGTAGAGTGTTAGTCATAAAGTAGGATACATTTGAATCATTTGTAAGAAAATTGTATTTATGATCATAATGTTAAGTGAAATAAATCAGAAACATATGTTTAAAATATGAGAAACCTAAAGTATAAATAATGTAAAAATCAAAATAAGAGATAGATAATAGAAAAAAAGACTTTTTTTGGACATAGGAAAGGCATTTTGGGATGGAGAAAGAGAAGGGTAAGTAAAAAGTAGTAAGGTGGAATATGTACATGGATCAAATCTCTCGAATAAATGAATTCATTATATAGTACATTGAAAACATGTGCTATTAAAAAAAGAAAAATTAATTAGTATCTTGCTAGTAAATGATTAAAATAAATTGTATGATTAGAGGAAAATATACAAATAGTACAAAATAGGATTATGTATGTGAGAAGAATCATTGATCTTAATTTAATTCTTTTGAAAATATATACCAGTCCTGAGTTCAGACTCAATGTCTATAGCCTTCATTAACACAGCATTTGTCCACAGAAAATGAATTAACCTTTCATTACTATAAAATTGAATAATTATTAAATAAATGTATAGGAATTTATTTTATCAATGAGTATTTTAGTCATCTTTGAATTTTGAATTTTTATGTGAAACATGAATACAAAAATATTGTATAAATTTAAAAGAAAGTGTAACATACTATTTCCTTAATATTTTTTCTTATAAGTCAAATACTTGATTAAATATTTGAACACATTATAACATTAATGTTGTAGTTATTTTACATGATATTTTTCACTGCGCACTATAAGATGCAATTTTTAAAGTGAAATTTTATGTGTATACCACAAGATGATATTCTGAAAACTAAAAACTAAAGAGTAATTGTATATGTATATATATGAATCAATTAATAGCATATAATGCATTTCCTATCAATCACTACAATTAAGAGATTATACAACTGTCTTTCATTTCTGGTACTTGTTTGGGAAGTATTTTGATTTAAAAATCAAGTCAGATATAGTTCACTGGATAATTATAGATAACCTGAGAAACTTTGTCATAGAATTCAAGATTAAAAAATCTGGGAACCAAGAAAACACTAAAAAATGCATATGTAGGTGGAAACGTCACTATTCTTTCAATTTTTAAACTATTTTACTCTTCTTTTCTATAAATTGTTTTTAATTGTATAAAAAAAAGCTGTATTTTGTGTTTCCTTAAACAAAATATTACTTGTGGAGGCATTTTTTCCTTCTTCTTCCTATGAACAAAATATGATGACTATAGAAATCAATTATCAAATATCTGATGAGGAGCAGAGGTTTATTCTTTTGACATCTAACACTGATAAAAGTCAAAACTAGACCCTTTTACCCAAGTGAAAGCTTAAGATGAATAGCTTTGAAAACAACATACTATTGCCTTAAACAAAGTCGCCATCTCTGAGAAAAAGAAATATAACCTCCATCTTTCCAGCAAAGGCATCAGTTTGTTGTCATCACTTATTTTTTGGCTAACATTCTTTTCTCTTCATTTCAATGAAAAGTTATTTTTAATATCTGAGAAAATGGTGATTATTTTATAAAGGTGATAACACCCACACATTTTTGTCTAAAATATTTGGAAATACGGAAAGGTTTCAGTGGAAGAAAAACTGGAATTGTTACTTCTCATCTGGTTCTGTGCAATTTTTTTAATGAAATTATCATTGGTGTACTGTTGAGGATTTTTTCATTTGCTTATTTACAAACACCATCACCATTTCAAATAAATAAAGAGTATAAATTTTTCCTTCTCAACAATTATTGTGTGAAAACTCTGATGCACATTTTGTTCCACTTGAGACCCAAATAATGCAATTTACATGTCATCAGTAACTTTCAGGGGAAATAAAAAGCTACAAACAATAGAGAAATTACACTGCATTATTTCATGCTTCATAAGTTCAAGTAGACATATCTGTAGTCTTCACTGTAAAGAAAGAAAATCATACCAAATTTTACAAAAGCAAATGCACTAAATTTTAGACATTATAGTTTAGCACTAAATTCAGTATTTACTTAGCTTTGTGATGATGGCAATCAAACATTAAAAACTGCATGATCTCATCTCCTTTGCATTTCTGTGCCTAGTCCACATTGACAATGAGAAGCAGAACTATAGCAAAATTAGCAAGTGGAGGAAATTATAGACATTGTGTTTTTTATTATTATTTTTCTGTCTGAGCATATGTGTGACTGATGGTCCTAGAATCAGCACTGGACTTTATAAACTGCCCTTCAGTCTCAATTTGTTTCTTTACATTTCTCACAGTTGACTATATACTGGCTCTCAGATTTGTGAACTGCAACAAAAAGTGCTTTCTCTTCAGATATAAGAATACTAACTGGGGTGCGGAGTGAGGTGACATACCACAAAGTTCCCAGGTACTGAAAGTCTGATAGATTTATCACACTTCTGAGTAAACGCAGAAACCTCTGGCAACTATTCTGAACTGCATTCTAAAAATCCATCTATTTCCTCTGAATAGACAATTCAAGAGAGCAAAGCAAAAGCATCAATGTGCTTTGTGATTTATCCTCAGAAGCCATGCACCTGTACTTTCTTTTCCCCAAAACTAGACCCTCAGGGACAGCTATTATTTCAGGATGACCTTTTTTGCTCTTTCAAATGGTCTTGAACAGAAAATCCCTTTTTTGAAATTTCCCCTCACAATTCCCTTTTCCTTCCTGAACCCTAATTAATAAAAGGAAAAACCAAACATTGACAAGCACTACAAATGGTCACCAAATACAGGCTCACACATCAGCTCTTCATCTGCTTTTCTGGTTCCCCTTTGCCATTCATCCAGACTGAGGCAAAGTGTGTTATTATTTAGGATAAAAATTCAAACTGAAGGTTTTGAATTAATTGTGAATTTGCATATATTACATTACAGTGAGTTTTTAAAATTGATTTAGTATTTGTTTGGTATCAGGGATTGAACTCACAACCTCACATTTGATGAAGATTCTTTCAATCTTTATCAGTTATAATAATGTTGCTTAACGTATCAAGACTTATGAGGTATTTCATTCTTCTCACATGTTTTATACTGTTTTAAAGTCCATGTGGAGGAAGACTATCTTAATATATGTAACATGGAACATTTTTCTTTATATTATTAAATTTTAGACCTTTTCTAAAATGTCTTCATTGAGAACATATGCAATATATGTATATGTATATTACTGTTCTGGCATCAGTCTGTAAGCAAAAAAACCTCTCTAGCTTTCTTTGCTGATTTTTCCTTTTTTCCATAAATTTTTGCACAATTTTCTTGAGATAGAATATAGTGTTATGTTTCTTATTTTCCTATAGTTTTGAATTTTAGTAAATTAGAAATAAATAAAATGATATAACATACATGTTTTTCCTTGAAAGATGTTTATTTTATTACATTTTAATAGAAATTTCTTCATATATATATATATATATATATATATATATATATATATATAAACACTTAGATTTTTTTAGGTACCAGAAATTGAAAACAGGACCTTGCATTGGCCAGAATGTGCCAATGTGCTATATCCCCAGCCAAAAAATAATTAATTATGCAAAAACTCCAATAATTTCTACTAGTCATGTTCTATCTGCATAAATCATATTTTGCTCTTTCTGCCTGATCATTTTTCTTATCGGTCTGACTCTTGTGGATCATTACACTCCATTTTTGCCTTTTTTTGAGACAAGGTCTCAGTGTGTGCTTTAGGGGACTTGCATTCAGAGTGAGCCTCCTGTCTCAGTCTCCTGAGTGCTGAGATAACAAGTGTGTATCACCACACCTCAAGCCTCCACTTCCAGTGCTTGTGACTTGAATCGACTTACTGAAGGTTCTATCAGTTGATTAGAGCTCAAATAGATGGGAGAATATTCTTCCTCTCATTCCACCTGCAGTCCTCCTTGCCATTGCATTATCTGTAGTTTAACTAGATGGTCCAGCTTCCATTCTTCCAAATGTCCCTGTTCATCTTTACAGTGTGCATTTTCACTTGTACCTTATGCTATAAAAATATTTTAGGTTTCTACAGTTGTTCCTCTCTTGGCAGCTCACCTTGTTTATTTCTTTTGTGCTGACCAAATTTTCTAAGTAAGCCATTCCTTAAATATTAGCTCATTTATTTTTTAAGTGTTTCTGCTATTTTATTCCACTTAATAAACAATCCACTACTATTCCTAAAGCAGAGGAAATGGCGTTTCCTGTTACATAATGGTAGACATTAAATGGAGTTTCCTGGTAGACATTCTTTCCCTCGAATTGTTTCATTTACACTGGTCTTTATCAGGACAAGGAGAGTAACTACCAAGCACTGAGTGATGGCTACCTGAGATACTGAAACAGTTTAAGTGCTTTAGTGTGCGCATTTCTTGCACATTTTCAGCTTTACCCAATATGTCATCTATATGCACAGCCCCAAACCAAGGTGCTTTGACTCACTTTAGTTCTGTCCCTCCAAATTAGCGGATGCTCTCCTATACTCCTTTTCTATTAGGATGTCTAAGAGCATTGAATATATATGGGAAATGGATGTCCATGCTCAAATATTTGTAGGATGAAAATAATCCTCTACCGCATACCAGTATTCCTTAAAAAAAATCTTATTCCTGAATGATAGTGACGTCGGATGTTGAGACTGTCAAGCTAAGCTAGTTATATCCAGCTCCTCAAATGACCTTAAAGACCTCTAACTGTGCATACCTGTGATGAGCATACCTTCTACTTTATTATCTTTCTGTGGGAAGACTTTGCCAAATCCACCTGCTGTGCTGCAGCAGACCTCTTTCTTTTGTGGTAATTTTTTCTTTACTAGTGACCTGGATCCTAGGTCTGTCAGCCTTATTTCATCCACTCCTGACATTTGCTAACCCCAAATATTGCCTCAAATTTAATTTTTCTTTCCTTCCTCACCACTCAGAAAATTTTCTTCTTTCAAATTTATTCAAGATTATCATTCCATCTATCCCTGGCTCAGCCTCCTTCACAAGAACATTTAGTGGAAGCCAACTTGCACATATGAGTAGCTAGCACACACCCTTAAACCCACTGGTCATTAAATATTTTTAAAGCATTCCTAGAACAGTCTCAACCACCCTATCAGCAAGCTTTAATCAGCAAGCACTGAGTAGTCATGATTCTTTCTCTTTTAGGAAATCTGTATGCCATTGCTATCTTATGAACCTACAAAAGGCATCACAGTGTAGCACCTGGGAGCACAAGGTTCTACCAGGGTTTAAATCCAAGTTTCAACACTAAGTAATCTTTGAAGCTGCTGAAGCTCCCCGTGTTTCAATTCTCACTGTAAAATATACTTTTCCTCATACCTGTGGTGAATATTAATCAAGAGCATGTGTAGAGCACCTAGATTAGTGCCTAGTAATCACTTTTATAATGCTCTCATATATTATTACCTATTTTACAGTTAAAGATAATTCTATGATCACATAGTTAGCAGTGATGCTGAATACTGACATGTATTTTTATATTTCTATCATGCATGCATCACACATTAAGTCTGTCTTGTTTCTGCCATTCACACTTTCCTCTCACTCCCCCAGCACATTTTCTAGTATTTAAAATCTCTTATAATTTCTTTCTTCTTTTCTCCCTTGATATTTTCCTAAGTTCTAGTGACCAATATTGACTTATGTCCTTCTAAAGTATTGATTTATCTATAAATGAATTAGAACATGTTTTTTTACTTCCTGCATGTACCTTGTTTCATTCAGTGTAATGTTTTACATTTTAATTGTGATATTGCGAATGATAGAATTTCTTTTTTGATGGTTGAATATGACACTATGATTTATCATTAATTTCCTGAAAAACATCTCAGTTGAGTACACATTTCAGCTTTTGTGAAGAATTCTGTAATGAAAGCTATATTTCTGCTAGAGAGCTGTTTCCTCCCTGAGAAATAGATCCAGCAGTGGACCTGCTGGAAAGTACAGTAAGTTGTATGTTCATTTTTTAAAAAATGGCAGTCTATATTGCTTTCCACATTGGCTGTTCTAATGTACATTCCCACCAGAAAAAGGATACAAGTTTTTATTTCTCCTTATCTTTTCAGGCAATTATATTTTCTTGTCTTTTTTTGATAGCCATTGTGACTACGGTGAATGACATCTCATAATTTTGATTTGCATTTGTCTGATGAGCAATGAAATTTGGCAGTTTTTCAGGGCTGGTTATTTTTAAGAATTATTTTGAGAAGAATTTTTATTTGTTTAGGTCATTTAAAAATTGAATTGTTACTTTCATATTGATTCTTATGAGTTCTTTTTGCTTTGCTTGTTTGCTTCTTAGAAGTACCATTTGAAAGCATTTCCTTTTATCCTTTTGGTGTGTCTTTATCTTTTTTATGATTTCCTTTGTTTATGAGAACCTTCTTATCTTGATGTAATCTTTTTGTGTATTTTTAATTTTTAGCAGTAATTTTCATGTTTAAAAAATCATTGCATATATTAATGTTTTAAACTATTTTTGCAATATTTTCTTCTTTAAGTTTCAGGCTTACATTTGAATTAATGGTTTTGTTTCAAGTTCTAAATGTAGACTTTTATCCAGTGTGAGCCAACTTTTGCATGCAGTGAAACAAGTGGACCTGCTTTCACCCTTGTACGTATGTACATATGTAAATTTGCCAGCAGCATTGCTTTTGAACAGTTTATCTTTTCTTTGATATACATTATCAAGTCAACAACTTTGATTCACCCAGCCTTATTTTGCTCAGAATTGCTTTGGTATTCTAGCCTTTTCTACTTTTATGTGAATTTTAAAACTCATATTTCTATATCTGTGAAGAAAGTTATTACAATTTTGATGGGAAGTGCCTTGAATCTGTAAATTAGGCAGTGTATTCGTTATATCAATGGTGTTTCTTCCCATCCGTGAACATTAAATAGTTTTCCAAATTTATGTCCTCTAAAATATCTTTCGTTAATGTTTCATAGGTATATTCCAAAGATCTATGGATGCCACAGTTTGGTTTATTTTTAAATTTCTCTCCTGGTTTCTTTTTCAACAAGTCCCATCATTTGTGCTGGGAAAGCTACTTTTTTCTTCTAAGTTGGTTCTATATTGTGGTATTATTATATTGTGCTATTTTATATTGTGATTTTTATATTGTGGTATTGTGGTATTATTTATATTGTGGTATTTTTATTGCTATGTTCTAACAATTTTTGATAAATTATTCATGTTTTTAATGAATGTAATCATTTGTATATATTTTAAATTCATCTTTTAAAATTTGGATGACCTTTTATCTCTTACTTCATTGCTTTTACTACAAATTTCAATACTATTTTAAATGAGTGGTGAAAGTATATATAATTTTTCTTATTTCCCATCTTAGAGACAATATATTCTGTTTCTTTTCTTTCAATATGATATTGACCATGATTTCAGTTACACATTCAAAACAAAACAGTTTCATAGATCTTTTATATTCTTTTATTCTTTTTGGTTTTGTTTCTTTGTCCTCTAATATTTACTATTTCTTTTCCTCTACTAAATTTTGGTATGGTGTGTTTTGGTTTTCTAAGCTTAAAGCTGTAGTGTTAGATCATTTATTTGAACTTTTTCTAGTCTTTTTAACCTAGGCATATATTGCTAGATCACAATACTGCTATTGTTGTGTCCCACAGATATTGATATGCAGTGCATTGATTTTCATTAGTTCCCTCAGCAAACATCTTTTTTGATTGTATTTGAGATTCTTGGATCTGACTCTCTCTCTCTCTCTCTCTCTCTCTATATATATATATATATATAGAGAGAGAGAGAGATTTGAAGATTTGAGAAGTTTTCAGCGAATATCTCATGAAATAAATTTTCTATTCACTCATGCTTTTTTTAGTTTCTGGAATTCCCACAAGTTGTATATTTGGTGATTTGTGTGTCATATAAGTCTAGTAGGCTTTCTCACTTCATTAAATTTTTCTTTTGTTTTCTTTTTGCTGTTGTTGTTTTGACTTTTATTGTCTGTTGCAGTTAACTTGTTGAACTGGTTCTAAAGTTCCTAAATTCTAACTTCTTCTTGTTTTCCTCTATTGTCAAAGCTCTTCATAGTGTTTTTCATTTTGTTCATATTTCCAATATTTCTGACTGGATCTGTCTTATTTCTGTTTGGTAATATATAAGGAATGTATGTATGTCGCTGATATATCTTGCATATGTATTTTATTGTATGTTATTTTATTTTATTTAAGAGATTAAGACAAAAGAGGACAGAACAAAGTAGATCAGAACAGAAAAATGTAAGCAGCACAGCACTTCACAACAAGACAACCAGATTTTAACCGTAGTTACCATAATGTCTCTTTCTTTGAAATAGTTGAGCATAGCTTCACAAAATAGTATAAAACCAGTAAAAAAAAAATAGATAGTATTACAGGGCATTCAGAACAAAATAACAGAAATGAACAATGGCTACTATATCATCTCATTTTCCATAAAAAATTTGTTTATACTATGACACATATTAAAATTCAATAAGATACAACATGATAGAACCAAAGGAAACAGAAGAACAAAGGCATAGTAGGACTTCAAAGCAAGATGATATTAAATCAGCAATGGTGGTCATAATGTCTTGTTTTCTTCAAAGTATCTGTTCATATAATCACAAATAAGAAAATCAAACAAAACAGAATGAAACCATTCCAACTAATGAATGAACACATTAAAAGACTTCAAAGCAATGTAATGGGGAATCATGATTACCATGAAATCTTGTGTACTCTTACCATTTCTTACACTAGGGAGACTATACGCTGTTTATACATGTGAATTTTATTTATTTCACTTATAAGTATGGTTTGAAGTTGCATCACATTAGGTATAAATATCTCAATGTGATCATTCTCTATAGCTGAGTAGTACTCCATTGTATAAAAATACCACATCCTTTTCATCTATTCCTCAGTTAATAGACACTTAGGTTGTTTCCAAGATCTGGCTATTACAAATTGTGCTGCTATAAACATGGGTGCGCACATACCACTGTGGTATGATGTTTTCGGTGTTAGTGGGAATATGCCTAAAAGTGGAATAGCTGGGTCAAATGGGATTCCAATTCCAGCTTTTTGAGGAATCTCAAGACAATCTCCACAGTGGTTGCACCAGTCTACATTCTCACCAACAGTGAAGGAGCATTTCTTTTTCCCCACAATCTCTCTAGCATTTGTTTTTGGTAGTTTTCTTGATCCTGGCCTTTATGTATAGAGTGAGGTGGAATCTCAGTGTTATTTTAATATACATTTCTCTAATGATTAATGATGATGAACATTTTTCATGTATTTGTTTTCCATTTATATTTTTAATCTGAGAACTTTGTATTCATCTCTGACACCCATTTTGGATTGGGTCTCTGAATTACAGGGGTCTGATATTTTTAAGTTCTTTATATGGTTTAGACAGAAGTCCTTTGTCTGAGGGGTAGTTCACTAAAATTTTTCCCAAGTTTGTGGGTTTTATTTTTCACTATGCTGGAGATTTCTTTTGACCCGAAGAAACCCTTTAATAAGACATCATCTCAGCTATTGATTCTGGGAAGTTCTTTCCATGTGGTTTGATTCCTGTTCATGATTTCTCTACCTAACCCTATGTCTTCAATATCTTTACCTAATTTGTTTCCAACAAACTTAGTGTTTCTGTTCTAATATTTAGATCTTTGATCCACTTAGATTTTAGTTTAGCAAATGGTGAAATACATGGACCTAGATTTAGTTTTTGACATATGCACAGCCAGTTTTTCCAGCACCATTTATTAAAGAGACTATCATTCTTCCAGAGAACATGTTTGGCTTCTTTATCAAAAGAAGCTGGTTGAGTGTGTTTGTAGTTCTGGCTGTATCTTCTGATCTACTCCATTGATCTTCAAATCTGTGTTTCATCAAGTACCATGTTGCTTTTAGTACAGTAGCTTTGTAGTATAACTTCTAGTCAGGGATTGTGATGCCTTCTGCCTTGCCTTTGCTGCTTAGAACTGCCTTTGCTATTCTAGGTCTCTTATGTTTCCAAATGAATTTTAGGAGTGATCTCTCTTGGTCTATGAAGTATGTTGATTGTATTTTTATTGGGATTGCATGGAATCTGTATAGCAGTTTTGGAAGAATGGTCATTTTCACAATACTTATTCCTCATATCCATGAGCAAGGAATGTCTTTACATTTTCTGAGATCCTCTTTGATTTCTTTTTTCAGGGTATTATAATTTTCCCTGTATAGATCTTTTACTTCATTCATGCAATTAATTCCTAAGTATTTCACTTTTTTTAATGCTAGTGTAAAGGGTGCGACTTCTCTTATTTCTCTTTCTGTGATTTTGTATATAAGATTTTTTTTTTTGGTCTTTTTCGTTTTTATCAGTACCAGGGATCGAACTCACGACTGCCTGCTTGCAAGGCAGGTGCTTATGCCGCTGAGCTAAATCCCCAGCCCCTCTTTCTGTGATTTTGTTGTTAGTATATAGGAATGCTATTAATTTTTGAGTATTGACTTTGTATCCAGATATATTGCTGAGTTTGTTTAGTATACCTAGGGGTCTTTCAATGAAATTTTCAGTCTCTTCTATGTGGAGTATCATGTCATCTGCAAATAATGACAATTCAACTTCCTCTTTTCCTATCTTTACTCCTTTTATTTATTTCTGTTGCTTTAATTGCTGTGGCTAATATTTCCAATACTACATTGAGTAGGAGTGGTGATAAGGAACATCCTTGTCTTGTGCCTGATTTTAAGGTAAAGGCTTTCAGATTTTGGCCATTTAATATGATGCTGGCTGTTGGTTTGTCATAGATGACCTTTATCATATTGAGGTAAAGACCATCTATTCCAATATTCTCTTAGGTTTTTATTGAATGAGCATTGGACTTATCAAAAGCTTTTTCTACATCTATACAAATGATCATGTGATTCTTACCTTTGGCTCTATTGATATGGTGGATTACATTTATTAATTTACACATATTGAATCATCCCTGCATGCCTGGGATGAATCCCACTTAGTTATGATATATAATATTCTTGATGATTTGCTCCATCGTGTTTGCTAATATTTTATTGAGAATTTTTTCATCTATGTTCATTAGGTAGATTGGGCTGTAGTTCTCTTTTTCAGTTGGGTCTTTCTGAGGTTTTGGTACTAGAGTAATATTTGCTTCCAGGAATGACTTAGGATGAATTGTTTCCCTTTTGATTTCACTGAAGTGTTTGAAGAGGATAGGCATTAAGTTTTGTTTGTATTTCTTGTAGAATTCCACAGTGAATCTGTTTTGCATTTCTCTCTCTTATTGATCCACATTATTTTGTACTTCAACAGTATACTTAGAACCATTATTCTAAAAGGTTTTCAACTATCACATATATTTCCTTGAAGTGATCTATTATGGAAAATTATTGTTCTTCTTGTAAAACTGTTTCATTCATGAGTCTGTATCCTTATTCCCATTTCTTCACACCTGATGTGACATTTGCTTTCTCTAGTTTAGGAATTGGAATACTAGAGCTAAAGAATGCAAATAAACCTTTTCCTGGTCCACAGGAACAAAATTGAGTAATATCAAGACTTTTGTGCTTGTAGCTGCAGTCCAACTGTTCAGGGTCCTTACCTAGATGCAGCCAAGATATTTATAGAGGTAGTAGTACTGATTGTTGCGTTCATGGAATTATGGAACAGAGCAAAGTGTTATTCCAGTTTCTTATGGACTGGGACAGCTGAAACAAGGAAATTGGTAACAGTGTCTATTGCTTGCTGGCTGAGGGCTGAGGAAGAGCAATCTAAACAGATCATACTATGGAAATGTAGATGTTGACAAGTTGTCAAAGACATAGCATTGACCTGGAATTTTTCTAGCTATAACTATGTGATGCAGGCACAACTTGGAACTTGTCATTGTTTATCTGACCATCACATTAGTATATAAATACTTGTAGGTAGGAGACAATTTGAAAGAATTAACACTTTTAATTTTGAATTAAAGGTTAAAGACAATGTGGTCATTAAATAAATGTTAGTGTTTTGATCTCCATTTTTCTTTGGAAGTGAAGATTGAAAGCTCCATGTATTTCAGGTGTTTTTAAAATTCCAGAGAGTTTTAGAAAACATCTAACTCTCACTATGAGAATTCAACTTTCTTTCAATACAAATAGTTTGGATTTTCTGCTCGATACTATGACTAACTCTTAATTAACTTTGTCATTTTGTTTTCAGAGCTAAAATGAAAATAGTCAATTAGTGTCTTTCTATCCCAAGGTCCTTTACCAAATATGAGAAAATGAGCTTTTATTAAAGAAAGCTTTTATTTGAGAAAAAGAGAAAGGCTAGTTAGTGACTATGATTTTTAAAAAGGTAATAAAACAAACACTGCAACTTGTTACTAATAAGTAACTTAGGTCTCCTGACACTAAATATGACTGAATTCTCACAATCTGCACATTATTTGTAGGGAAATTTAAAAAATGACTTTGAGTTTTAGAGTGCCACATGTATATGGATTGGGAAGAGCGTGAGTGAGAAACCGAGAGAGAGAGAGAGAAGAGAGAGAGAGAGAGAGAGAGAGAGAGAGAGAGAGAGAGAGAGAGAGAGAAGAGATACAAAGACAGACAGAGACAGTCAGAGAAAGAAAGGGAGAGAAAGAGAGAAATGGAGAGTGAGATTTTTAGAAGAGAAAGTGAAACTGAAGTGAACAAGAATTTTGCTAAGAGTGAGGTGGCTACAAAAAATGGATGGCTTAGAAAGAAATGCATGTATTGTTGAAAAGTCAGTTATTGAAAATTCATTAATATTGCATATTTTTCTAGCAAATAAAAGTTTTGCAATGCAAGGAAAAACAACCTTTGAAATGCAAAAATGTAAGTATTTTTAATATTTGTTACTTTGTATAGTAAGATCTTGCAAAACAATTGACCTAAACTTCAGAGAAAATAATTTGAGAATTAGACCAACAGTAAATATTTGGGTAACTCATATTGAAGATGCAATATGCATAGCTGTGTTATACTTTTAGAATTACAACATAAACAGAAACTCTTAATAGCTTCTATCAAACCTTGAGGGATGCATATGTCATTATTTTTATTAAAGAATGAAATACTTTAATTTAATAATGGTACATTATTTCTTACATTGAAAAAGCTACTCATAAAGTTAAAATGGATGAATAAATGAGTAACAAATTCCAAATTCCACATAATAATTTCAACTTGATGTTTACATACTGATTTTGAGATTTAAGAACTTTTGAAACCTAAAGTGTATTTTCCTTTCTTTTGTGTTGAAAAAATCAAACTCCTTGAAATAAAGAACCCCCCAAAAACCATAAACTTTAAACTAGAAATCATAGAAATACATATGTGAAGAAATAGCAAAACCATTACTTCTAAAAGTAGAAAAGATCAAAGTAGCATTAGGTAAATGAGTATCCAGAGAACAAACAATAGGAATGGATGTTAAAGACTGGGGTTTCCATTGCAAACTAAAATGACAGGAGGGAAAAAATATGAATTTCATTTGTGGTTCTGGGTTGCCCTTACCAACTTTAAGTGTATGAAAAAAAGTCCTTTTAAAACACAGATAATTTAATTTATCCTCAGAAAAGATGGAATTTAGAAAGAATTTGACCATGAAAAACCATACAATGATGACCCCATTCATTCTTCCAGGACTCACAGAGGAACCAGACTGGTAAATTGTAATTTTTCTTTTCCTATTAATAACATATTTATTGAGTGTCACTGGGAATCTTATCATTATCCTTCTCACATTACTGGATCACAACCTCAAAACACTCATGTATTTCTCCCTTCAAAATTTTTCTTTTTTAAAACTCTCACTGACAAGTACCGTGTCCCTAGATGTCTGGTCAGCATAGTCACTAAAGATAAAACTATGTCCTCAGATGTTTGTTGTATGCAAGTATTCTTTGTCCTTTTCTTTGGTATATCAGAGTTTTTCTTGTTAGCTGTCATGTCCTATTGACTACTATGTGGCCATCTGCAAGCCCCTTCATTATACCACCATTATGAGCCACAGTATATGCTATGAGCTCTTGTTTGCCTGTTGTTTCCTTGCTGTGTTAAGCATAACTCCTGGAGCTGTCGTGAGTCAGACTGTGGAATATTGTGGTACAAATACTGATCAGTTTTCCTGTGACTACTCTCCTCTTCTGAAAATCTCCTCTACAGACACAAGGATCTTAGAATATGCAAATTTTATTTTAGCAATTTGCACATTTCTGATTACTTTGACACTGGTAATATCATCTTACGCAAACATCATAAGAACAATTCTGAAGATCCCTTCTACCCAGTACAGGAAAAAGGCCTTTTCTACCTGTTCCTCACACATGATTGTTGTTTCCGTCTCTTAAGGAAGCTGTATTTTTATGTATATTAAACCTTTTGCTGAGGAAAGATTGTCTTTAAACAAGTGTTTTGCAATACTCATGACTTCAGTTGCACCTGTTTTAAATCCTTTTATATGTACCATAGGAAACAATCAAGTGAAACAAGCAGTGAAAAACTTAGCTAAAAAATACGCCTTTAATACTTTGAAACAATAACTTTGGATTTTATACTATACTACTAAAAATTGAAAATTGTAGATATACCATCTGCCTTTCAACATCTTTAATTTTTCTATTGTGACAGTAAGAACTCATCCATAAATATCCACTCAGTGTCCTGGATTTTTAGCTTTTTAATTGTATTCCCTGCATCCTTGCTCATCTCTTATGCATTCCTCAATCATTCATTCTCTGATATTTTTTGTAGGTATTTCTCTGATTTTTTAATCCTGACAATATTTCATTATGAATGCATTTTAGAAATCTCATACATATCTATAGTTTCCGGTACACACATCCAGAACAAAGGTCATTTGTTAAATTTTTAAATATTAATTTATTCATTTTATAAAGTTTGAGAAGTGGTATTTTTCTTCCATCACATAACATTAATCTTTCACAAATATGCATTATGTTTCTAGAGCCAAATTTTCTCCTTTCCTTTCTCTTTTTCTTATTTTTGAATCTTCTGGGTGATAGCTGTTCTCCATATATTTTTTTCTTTTCTCCACTTTTCATATATGTGCAAACACTAATGGTACCTTACTATGAATATTCAGGATGATAAGTAAAATGCATGCATATGTATTTGTTTTTTAGCTAAAACTTCCTGTTTTCATTTCGTAAACAGCTTCTTTTAAACTGACTCTAATAAAACAAGTTGCGTCATTAAAATCATAAGATATAATTTTAGAGATTTATTTCTGAGAACCATGGCCACTATAAATGCTCACTCAAATTACTTCTGCTTAAGTTCACATAGTAGATCTTTTGCTTAGATACTAGAATTGTATAAATGAGAATAAAGCACTGCCTCGTTCATAACAACATCATAAAGTTATTAGTTTTCATTCACTGATGGTGAATTTTAACAATTAATATTTTAAGAGTTATTTATGTTTTTACAGTGAAATCTATAAAGTTCAGATACATATACTTTTTGACATTGAAGGACCAAACTAAAATCTGAAGCAAAAACATGGCATTATTGTACTTATATTCTACCATTTAGATTGTTAAAAGGAATTATACAACAATTCAACTTGTAATTTCTTACACCTATTTAGAAAAATTTAGTTTCTTCATGCACTACAAAAAGGGAATATATATATATATATATATATATATATATATATATATGTATATATATATATATATATATTAGCAGAACCATGGGGAATGTCATGTGAAATTGCAAGTTCCAGGGTAATTTTAATCAAACTAAAATAAATCAATCGATTTCAGATTCACTCAAAGTAAACTCCACTCATAGAACATTTATCTCCAAAAAATGATTTAACTTTTTGTCCCCATACATCTGAGTTACGGAGATAGATTCTGTTCAAATAGAAAGGGATGAACAGTTAGAAGTGGGGAGGAAGAGAAGGGAAAAGAAGAAAAGAAATTAAGATATATTGTGTACACGTACCAACTCCCAAGAAGGAATGTAATTATTATGTAACACAAACATGTATAGTGCTAATAAAAACATAACCTGAACAAGTTCAAACTATGTGTTCTTTCTTCTTTTTTGTACCAGGAATCTAACTCAGGACCCTGTGCTTGCCAGGCAGGAACTTGTGTTCTGAGCTATCTCTTTGGCCCCTGTGTTCATTCTTAAATAAATGTATGTGTATTTATTCATTCAGTAAATATTTATTAGTCATTTTTGAAGCTGAAAGTACAATGTGAGTATTGTTATAGAAAAATAATACTTTATAATTTGTCAAAATATTATGGCATAATACAGTGTCACTATTTTTCTTATAAACATTTGTTCTTATTATTGAAACTTTCTCAATTTTAGTATAATTACTTTAGTGAGATTTAAATTGCATAGCATCAGGTGAACTTTTCAATAGGTATATATTGAAATAAATTTATCAAATACATATGTAGCCAGAAAGGGGGAAGAATCTGGTAATATATAACTGAAGGATGATAAATAAATACATTATATTATACAACTATGGTATATACATGGCTTAATTTTTGATAAATTAATGGAGAAAAGATTATCAAAAGTAATTGTATCTCATTTTTGATATCTTTCTGGAAGGAATCTTGCTTAAACATTGCTTTATATAATTATACTTAAGTAATTTTAGATAACTATGTATATTTTATTTCTTCTAAAAATCACAGGAGAAAAGAACCACCAAACTCGCAATGCCCTCAAGAATGTATGTCTCATTTAAAACATTTTTAAATGATGTAACATGTGAGGTGTACTTGAAAAGGGTAAGAATGATTGAAAAATAAAGGGCTCAATTTAGCTGAACTATTTAGAAGACAAAGAACATCTCTCTCACTTTCAAGGAAATATAAATAACTAGTAAATTACTAACGAATAAATTTTCCTAACTTTCATGAAAGAATACATTTTTAGAAGGATCAGCTGTCCCTAGTTCTAAAGACAGTAGGTGCTGGCAAGACGAAACAGGACCCAATTAGTTGCATACTTGGCAAAAAATTCCTAACACTATAAAAGTCTAAAAAGAGAATAAATATGTATTGAGAAAGATCATAATAAATAGCTATTTTCCTTGCAGTAGTATATATTTTTTACATATAAATCTGCATTCTTATTTGATTAGTGGTATAGTTGGTTCCAGCGCAGTTTAATTTGTTTTTATTTCTAAAGAGGAAAAAAAAGCACAGAAAAATCAAAAAACAAGCAAACAAATTAAAAACAGCAGCAATAACAAAAGTCAAATGAGAACAACATTGAGCCATTCAAAGATGAAAACAGAGGAATTTGGATCCTTCCTGGGGATTTTTACCCTAGAAAGTTTCCTGGGAAAACACTAAGCAGATGTCCTCATGAGGCTGCAACAGGAAGAGCGCAACCTGAACCAATGTCGAAATTCCTTTCAGAGCTCACCCTTCATAATGTGTATAGGATAGATCTATATCTTCAAGGAGGGGCAACAAGAATATGTGGACAGCTCCTATGGGAAGGGTATGTTAGTCATGTATCACTTTTAAGAGTCTGCTCTCATGTCTCCATTAAAAATAAAAGCTTCAGTCTTTAAAGTAGGGCATAGAATTGTAGGTTGAGAGCAATAGTGGAAATCTCTATAGTCCTGCAGAAAGAAGTTATCTGCGGAATGGAAGATTTATACCACTAAAAAAGGGATTAAAAATACATGCCATACTTAGCTTTATATCTGCTGAGACTGAAGCACTTGCAAAAGCCAAATGATGGAGACTGTGTAAAGCCTGACGCTCAATTAGAACAATGGAGTGCCTCCTTTCACTACACAGCTACCATCTGCATTACAGTCATAATCATGAAACACAGCCAACAGAACTACAAAAGAGATACTCTGAGAGATTGGGAACGGTACAAAAAGAAGAGGCAAAACAAAATGGGAAGACACAGGCCCTTGAGGGAACAGATATTCTCCAAAACTATTTGATTAAAAAGCTCACAAAGTTATCACTAGAGCAATGTAGAAACTGTGGTGACTGAGGGTAACCACAGCAACTACAAATTTGAAAAGAAACATAACTCCTGATTAGATTAATGTAAAATTTCCTGAGACAATGACACAAGAATTAATGTCTGATAATTTTTCCAAAACTGATGATACATGAAAGTTTACAGAGCTAAAATCTTCAGGGAGTCCAGGCATAGTAATGATGGAAAAGAAAAATAAACAAATTAATTTGCATTTATCTTTGAAAACCTTTTGTGCTAGGGTGAGGGAGGCAAGAGAGAGGAGGATTGTTGTGCAGGACAATTTAACTACCACTAGCAGAACCACTGGTATCTATTGGTTCAACAGAATCTTTTTCTTTTCATGCACCCTTAACAAAGAACATATACAATTACACCTGCTTTTGCCTTTTGATGATTTTGCAGCAATGTGGTATTGTACTGGCATTATTCAGATTCATTGGTTGCACTGTTACAGTCTTATTTGGGTCATACTTTTCTACAAAATTTTGCATCATTTCCTATACTTTACAAATCTCCTTAATTTTATTTGAAATGAGGGATTCCTCCACATTTTTGCCTTCCTTCTCTGCAGATGAGATGTCTTCCACAACATTTTGCTGTTAGTAGATGATTTCCTGTAGGAGAGAAGCCCACCCAGGCAGGGAAATAGTAGAATAAGGGGCAAATCCTGACTAGAAAGAGTAAAAACTTTACTCGAGGAAGCAATTAACATGATAGGGGAAAAGCTGATAAGCAGAGCAAGGTGACAGCCAGGTGCACTAACCAAAATAGCCACCCCTTACAGCCTCCAGTAAAATGCAAAGGAGACAAAAAGGGGAAGTTTCTATCTATCTTACTTAGTATTTAGGAATACATGCATTTATTCTCACACTAGGGTCACTATTATTATTGTAGTAGATACATATGTATCCTCCTAACAAATAACTTAATCTTGTATATAAGACCCCTAAGAAGCAACCTACAAATCCCAAAGTTAAAGCCCTGCAAACCACAAGTAGATAAGGAAAAACAAACAGAAACTCACCTAGCAATGTGCACATAGGCAGTGGCACTTAGGTATAGCATCCTGTGGCCTGGAATTTATCCAAAGACTTGCCAGAGAGTCTAGCAGATTGTAACAAGTTCCTTGAGATAAGGATCTCCCAAAACAAAAAGATGCTGATGAAAAAGGAATCTATCTTCTGGGGCCCCCTGCCATCACCTCACAATTGTAGGAACTGCCAATGAGTCTCAGTTTCCACTTATCCGTGTGATAAAATGGTGGTCATATATAAAATACACTATCTTTAAAAAGTAAAATATATCAATATGTAAGCTGTTTTGATAGAGTATATAAAAACCAATAACAACAAATTTCCATTAAATAATAAAAGTTATCTTTGATGTAAGATTTGACTTAAAATATTTAGCTTTCTGGTGGCATGAAAATGACAAGAACATAGTAAAAACCATGTTTCAAATTAATTAAATTAAACTAAATTTAAGGTATTGGTTTCCAATCTAGAGCTCTACATATAAGTGGCAAGGGCGACATTATGCTACATCTGTAGCTCCAAACATTGATTGTTTGTCTTTTCCTAAGCTAGAGGTATGTAGTGGATTCTCCCAGTGCTAAGAAGTGCCAATGAGTGTCAGCCATGTAATTAAATGGTGGTCATACTTTAAATCTGTATTTTGTTAGATAATTTTACATAACTGTAAACTAGTGTAAGTGTTCTTGTTACTAGCTATTTGATCTATATGTTGAGTTGTTGTCTGAACTTCTGACCAAACCAAGTTAGGCCATTTATTTTTGGAGAAAAGGAAAAAGGCTTTATACAAAGCTGTCTGTATGGAAACATAAGGGCCTCATTTGCATCAATTTACTATCTGACTATATCTATATGATATATAAGGATCACACATAACAAGAAAAACAGAGGAGAGGTGATACAATGAGAAAATGTACATGTCCAGTCTTGCTTCATGGGCCCCAGACTGGTTTAACTGTTTTTCGTGTGTGAAGAAAACTAGCCCCAAACATTCTGAAGCCAATATCTGGGTAATGTTTAGTTCCATCTGAGCTGAGGGAGGAAGGTGTAGTGGTTATTGAGCAGACATGAAGAAGTTTGGAGAAGCTACCTGTCTTTAAAGGAAAACATTCTAACTTTTAAAGTTTCCTTTTACCATAAAGTTACATTCTGAGCCTACTTTAGGTAAGGTTAGATTATATTATAATCATTAGTAGGTTAGTTACATTAAAAACATTTTGACATGATACTTCCAAATTTCAATGGGATTATTGGGACACAATTCTATTATAAACTGAAGACCTTCTATGATAGCAAACAGAAAAAAGATGCTCAAATATTGATAGATTAAGACAAAGATACAATGAATAAAAACAGTGACATCAGTGTGCTGTAGGTAGCAAAAACAGGCTGTGGGACCACTAATCCTCCATCCACCTGAGTTTGGGAAACACCCCAGGGGCAATCCTGCTTGTATCATCCTAAGAGAAGCAGATATAACAGTAACAGACACAATAAAGGTCTAAAGTTTAAGGCCAGAATAAATGAGTGCTAAAACCCTTGACCTGACTTTAAGTAACTTTCTCCCTTCTCTATGTCATTTATGTAATAAAAACTAAGTGAATACTGATAAAGTCATTTGTACTAGAGACTAATGAAATGAC